>NW_028274814.1:29350000-30806250 GCF_037043125.1 Eumetopias jubatus
GTGCCAGGTGACTCTCAGATAAGATATGGAGCCTTTGCACGGGGTACATACCTGCTCCGTGGTCACTCTCCGTGTCAGGGGTTTTGGAGCCATCTTTTCCATGATATTTATTCGAGTTTGCCTGACACTTGTAATTCATTCACATAACTATAGTCCCTAATGGGGATTGTTACATGTTCTTCTGTTGAAGGAAGAAGTCAGCCAGGGCTTTAGGAAAAGACAGGCCTCTAAATTCCCATGCGTATGCTCCCTAGCAAAAGTCACTGACCTCCATGAGGAAAGGCAGAACGACCTGGCCAGATGCAGAACGGGCCACCATAAAGTGAAGACAAAAGTAAAGCATGGTCAGGATGAAAAAGCTCTGCGTCAGACAGATGTTGAGAATGGTGCATGCATGTAATGCCACTGAACCATACTCCTAAAAGTGGTTCAAATGGTCACTTTTATGTTAGGTACATTTTTACTACAATTTTTACAAGAAATCATTTTTTTAAAGTGGTAGCTTTGGGCGCCTGGGTGGCTCAGATGGGTGAGCGTCTGCCTTCGGCTCAGGTCATGATCCCAGGGTCCTGGGATCGAGTCCCGCATCAGGCTCCCTGCTCCTTGGGAGCCTGCTTCTCCCTCTGCCTCTCTCTCTCTCTCTCTGTCTCTCATGAATAAATAAATAAAAAGTTTAAAAAAAAAAAAAACATTATTAAAGTGGTAGCTTTGCCGGCTTTACCCATTCCCGGTGATTACTGGGAGAAAAGTAGTAATGACCTAGGTAGATATAAACCATCTCTACTGTCTCTTTGCATGGAGATGGCACAGGCTCGTGGATTCCAAGGCAGAGTCCTTCACTCTAGAAAAGAGCTATTCCTATTAGTCAGGATAGTAGATGGCCAGAAGAAGCAGGCATTTCCCCAGGGTTAGCAGAGTTAGTCTCAACATCTGTCCCAAGCTCTGGGGACGCTCTAAGGGTTCTACAGCCTGGCCTCTAGCACTGCTATTGTTTGTGACAGTGCCATGCCTAATTGATGAGTTAATGATTTGTGACAAAATGCATTTTTACCTTGTTTTAGGCTCATCAGAACAATGTGATTTATGTCTCAACTTCCACGGTACATTACAATCAACTAGATATCGTCCACCTAAAAATCACACTTTTGATTTACACGTCCCCTACAGGACAATTCTCGATTCTGCCAGTAGGGAGGGATTTCCCTCACATGTTGTCTAAAGAGCTATTTGTAGGCAGAGGCCACAGGCCATTGGCCTCACCAGCCTAGGAGCCCCCTTGAGGGTAGGAAGAGTCTGACTCTTAGTTATGCTCATATATACAAGGGTGACATTTGAAAATCTTAAAAAAATCGAATTGTACACCGTACAAAGCAGTATTTATAAATAGGTGTTTGTTTTTACATTCTTTTTTTTTTCTCATGGGCACCAATGGACCAGGTGGCTTGAGGGGAGCTAGTCCCAATCTGTCTGTGGAAGACAGTCCAAGATGGTTAATAATAAAATTAACATGGGTAGAGGAACCAACAGTAGTGAAGGATATTGATATAAGAACAGGAACATATTATCTGCAGAACTCCTGCCCTTGCCTCCCACTGCCCAGTCCCTTCCCTCCCTTTCCCACACTGTCCCCTGAAGACCGAGAGGCTACAGGTCAAATTTGGGCTCACCACTGTTTCAAAGGTTGCCAGTCCTGTTTCATGTAAACTATTAACCAGAAGCAAGAGATCCTATCTGAATGTATATAGTGAAGTTCCTTTGACATGAATTTAATTGTACTATTGCTAAGCGAATGCCTCAGGATCTTGGGAATGTTCCATAAATCCACATATGACCATCTCTAAGTATTACTTGTTTACCAGCAGCGCCCACCTTGTCATACAACAACTGTAGCCTAGATAACAGAAATGAAGGTATTAATTCAGTGGCTGATTTTCTTCCTTTTTTCTCTCCACCCCTCCCTTAAACTCTGATCAAGAAATCACCGTATGACTGCAGCAATTTCGACAAAGAGTTCTTAAATGAGAAACCCCGGCTGTCGTTTGCAGACAGAGCCCTGATCAACAGTATGGACCAGAACATGTTCAGAAACTTTTCCTTCATTAACCCAGGAATGGAGAGGTTGATATCCTGAGGGGACCTCTCCTGACACACGAGGGAGTTTGCCTTGTGTCTGTGAACTGGTCCATGTGATGCTCCTTGGATTCCTTTTCACCTTGGGAAAGAAAAGAAACACTCAATAATACAGGCTGAGACCTTTTAGCTCCTCACTGACTTTGTATCTGCGGCAGAAGCCAACTCCACTTCACTAATAACCGCACCCTTCGGTGCCTCCTGTCCTCTCCTGGGGTCACTCTTGAAGCTGGGTCATTACTAACCATAGTTACTTACTGGCACGACGGTTCTCCTCTGCTGTGAAAAGACCTGAAAAGTTAATACTGCCCTAAATCGTGGCTCTTCCCGTGGGCACCAACGGCTGATCAATGACCTGAGGGGCAGAGAGAGCACAGACTTCTCAAGACTGAAACAGCACGTCGCCGGGTGCAGGAGTGGACCTCATTCAGCAGCATATAAGTAACCACTAACCCGTTTTGTTCTGTTCGCATCTGTGGAAGTGGAAGTGGTGGCAGGGGCAGGCCTGGATGGGTTTTTGTGGGAATTCTTCACAATAAACATAGCTTGTAACTTGAGATTTACAAATCCATTCGTTCTGATTAGCCATGAAAGTCTCGGGAAAGAGAAAAATGGAAAGTAAGAAGCGCTCATGTCCTTGAGACGGAGGGTTTAATAAAACACCTACTGTGGCTATCATGTCAACATAGCGTCAGTTTGTCCTGCCAGTAGAACCACCCCATCCGCCATTCTCAGTTGATTTCAGCGTCAGTGGAAGTCACTCATTACCATCCTCTTCACACTGTAACAAGAAAGGAAGTGCATAATTCTTCCAACAGAAAAGAAAACCAATCTCTTACTATACCCGTAAAGTTGATCTGATGACTCATTTGTCTCCCTTTTGGCATTATTCAAGATAAAAGACCCATGCATGCTACTTGTAGCAGTCGATCATGTTTAACTAGGATTCTAGCCATACATTTTTAAGTATCTGTGCTGTTTGTATATTTTGATAAAATATTGTGACTTAATGACAAAGAGGTGGATATGTAAAAATGGAATAAAAGAAAGAAAGAAAGATGCCTCCTAATAGTTTAATTCCTTACTTGTCCCCCCAAGAACTTGGGTTTTGTCATGGTTATCATCAAAATGTAGCTAGCGTTGAGTTGATGTTGTAAATTTGGGGAATCACTAAAAATCCCCAAGTAGGTGAGAAACTCAGATAACATCTAAGTTACTGTTATGTTCCTCTTTCCCTTCACCACGAGATCTCTTGGGAGTGGTCCACGAGTGTTGCCTCTACTCCTCCGACACCCGAATCCAGCTCTGTCCCCAGGTACTCCTTCGTCCCAGGACTACCCTCCAGCTAGTGCTTGTGGCATGCACGAGGTCCGCATCGACCTTCTGCAGTTTGTTAGATGAGCAAAGACCCTCCCCCTTCAACCTCAGCCCCGTTAGACACTGTGACACAGCACTTTCCCCTTTTGTTCCCTCTACCTTTAACTGCCCCCTGGGCCAGCCCCTTTCCTCCTCTCCCAAATCACTTCCAAGGCCCCTCTCCCCAACTTGTTTTCACTTTCTCTAGGTTCCTTCCTGTCACCTCATGCCTTCAAGGATCACTCAGTGTACATCATCTCCAATCCATATCTCCAGTTCTAATCTTGCTTCCAGGCTTCAGTCTCCATTGACTTGCTCTATTTTCTTACAACCTCAATCTCTCTTGTGTTTCCTAACTCCGTTACTGTCACCATCGTAGGTCCAGTCATCCAGGCTCAGAAACTCAGAGTCATTGTCGACGGTCCCCTCTCCCTATTTTTTTTAACCAAATCCTCGTGATTCTGCCAGTGTAGTCTCTCCAAAAGACATACTCATCTCTACTTTCTCGCCTGCTAATCATGTCTGGATTAGTCTCCCCATCTCAAGTCTTTCTCCCCATTTTAATTCATGCGTACAGCCTACATTATAAACCAGAGGGTAGAAATAACTTTTCTTCTGCCCTCTTATGTTAAGAACCTGGGGCCTGCTGATTAAATTGACAAAAGACATTAGCAAGAGAAGCATGCTTTTACTTACACATGCTATACACAAACATGTAGGAGTGCCCAGTGATGAGTAATTCAAAGGAGTGGTTAGAATTTGGGATTTAAATACCTAGCTTAGCAGGATAAAGTAGGGCAGGGGAGAGAAAAGACTCCTATGGGAAGAACAAATAGGTTTCTTTAGGGAACGTAAATGGGGTTTCAGGAGAATAAATAGAAGATAAGAAAGTTTGTAATAATGTTTGTCTACGGCAGTATGAGTGGTCTTCCATCTTCCTCAGGGCCATAACATTCCCCCAGAGAGAGGGATTTATGGTAAGTAGGTTTACTCTTGGTCTCACTCCTACAAATAGACCCACGCTGAAGAAGAAATTTTTGGCAGTTCTCATGTCTCCAAAATTTCTGTTTTCAGTCAAATAAGGAAAGCTCCAGGAAGGCCTCTTTCTGCATCCGTTGAATCTCAAGTGTCTTTAACTTACAATATTTATTATTTATGAAACATAAAAATATTATCTTCACAAATCAGTTTTTAATCCCATTACACTCCTGTTCAAAACTCTGTGTAATCTTCACTGGCTAAAACGCATTCAGGGCCACCCATTCTGTCCCCAACCTCTCTACCTGGCTTCCCATTTCCACCCTTCACCCACCTGTGCTCTAGTCAATCTGAATTTCCTAGCACTGCCTATAAATTCCCACCATTTCCCACCTCTAGGACTCCCTGATACTAGTTTTTCTGCCTAGAATGCACATTTCCACACATTCAACATCTTTCTGTGTCTCAAGATCCAGTTCAGTTGACGCGTCTGCCATAAAGTATCCCAATCTGGGGGTATCCCATGAGCTGGTGGATCTCCTGCCTCTCTAAGCTCCCATCAGATTGTACTCCTCTGTCCTCTCATGGCACTCTATCGAGCTATGAACGTGTGTAGTTTGCCTCCCTTTCTAGGCTGTAAATCCCTAAAGGTAGGATCTCGGTCCAGTTTGTCTTTATGCTTCCCACAGTTCCTCTGTGCAGTTGGCCCTTGAACAATATGGGAGTTAGGGGCACTGACCCTTGCAAGGTCAAAAATCCACATATAACTTTTGATTCCCTCAAAAATTAACTACTAATGAAATCTTGCCATTTGCAACGACGTGGTTGGAACTGGAGGGTATTATGCTGAGCAAAATAAGTCAATCAGAGAATGACTGTATCATATGACCTCACTGACATGAGGACTTCTTAATCTCAGGAAACAAACTGAGGGTTGCTGGAGTGGTGGGGGGTGGGAGGGATGGGGTGGCTGGGTGATAGACATTGGGGAGGGTATGTGCTATGGTGAGCGCTGTGAATTGTGCAAGACTGTTGAATCACAGACCTGTACCTCTGAAATAAATAATACATTACATGTTAAAAAAAAAAAAAAAAAAGAAGATAGTAGGAAGGGAAAAATGAAGGGGGGGAAATCGGACCGGGAGACGAACCATGAGAGACTATGGACTCTGAGAAACAAACTGAGGGTTCTAGAGGGGAGGGGTTGGGGGGGTGGGTTAGCCCGGTGATGGGTATTAAAGAGGGCACATACTGAATGGAGCACTGGGTGTTATATGCAAACAATGAATCATGGAACACTACATCAAAAACTAATGATTTAATATATGGTGATTAACATAACATAATAAAAAAAATTACTAATAGCCCACTAGTAATCAGAAGGCTCACCCGTAACATGAGCAGTCGATTAACACATATTTGTATGTTGTGTGTATTATATACTATATTCTTACCAAGAGTAAGCTAGAGTGCAGAATATGTTAAGAAAATTATAAGGAAGGGAAAATACATTTACAGGACCATACTGTGAAAATCCATATATAAGTGGACACACACAGTTCAAACCTGTTATTGTTCAGGAGTCAGCAGTGTATAAGTGCTTAAACAGAGTCATTGGACAAATGAGTAAGTAACTGAATGCATGGAGAAGTGTTTGAATGGTGGCCCTTCAAAACATATATCCACCTGGAACCCTGGATTGTGCAGATGGGCACCAAATCCCAATGTCAAGTATCCTTACGAGAGACATACAGAGAAGCAAAGGCTGTGTGAGGTGGGAGACAGAGACCGGAGTGTTGTGGCTGCAAGC
The DNA here is from genome assembly GCF_037043125.1 of Eumetopias jubatus. Lineage (NCBI taxonomy): Eukaryota > Metazoa > Chordata > Mammalia > Carnivora > Otariidae > Eumetopias > Eumetopias jubatus. The sequence continues at coordinate 29,356,275 of NW_028274814.1, forward strand.
TAAGGAACACCAGGACCATCAGAAGCTGGAAGGGACCAAGAAGGACTGTCCCATACAGCCTTCAGAGGGAGCATGGTCCCGCCAATACCTTCAGTTTGAACTCTTGGCCTCTAAAACTCTGGGGGAATGGATTTCTGTTGTTTTTAGGTCATCAGCTTGTGGTAACTTATTCTAGCAACCACAGGAAATACACACCATCAGAAGAAACCAGCAGTTCACTAGGAGAAGGTTATAGGGAGCTCTGTGCATCCCTGCCCACCCCGGCCACCACATATGCAAACAGGGGCATCTCGTTCTACTTCTCCTATGACATAATGTCCCACATCACTCAACTTTTGTCCATATGAATTCCCTGAAGTGGTTCTCACCCTTCCTTGCATTTTTCTCCTCTTACCTCATTTCTCTTGCCTGTTTTTCCCCTCACCTGCCTTCCTTATTAAGGAAGACTTTATTCAAGGGGGAGGGGCATCACAATGCGTGTAGGGACCCCTGCAATGGGGTCTTGCAGGGGGAGGGAGAGATTGGACTCGACTCCAAATACAGCATGGCAAAATGGGAGTTTTATAGATAGTAGGTCAGTGAATGAAGGGAGTAAGGGGGTGTAAGAGAGATTCTGAGGAAACCAACCTAACAGGATTCTTGTTGAAGGCAGGCCAGATGATCAGGCATTACCTGGAGATAGTGAAAAATCAGGAACTCAGTCAGATATCCAGAATGGGGGATCTGGTTAAACTGACTTGCTAGGATTTGTGCTAAAATTGGACAATGCAGACAAAGACAGAAGCCCAAAAGTTACGCCTTGTTGAAAAAGAATTCAGGGAGCCTGAACAGAGTCTGGTCAAGGAGTGACCAGCGAAGATCACAGTCTTAGCATTTTGAGGGCTTCGGGATTACGATTAGTTTAGCTTTCCTCCTGGTGCCAGAACTGCCTCCACATGGTCCTGAAAGGCTCTTGTCCTCCCTGCTGTGAACACACTTGTTGAAAAGAAATGCATTCCTTTGATCTCATTTGTACCCTGAGATGTGCTGGGTCTGTGAGGCCATGAGGTGTTGTAGAAAGATGGGAGGTGTGGGAGCCAGACAGACCTCAGTCCAAGTCCCAGCTCAGTCATGATAAGACAGCATTGCAGAAGTCACTGACTTTCCTGGATGGGATTTTCTCACCTATAAAATGGAGCTCATTATCCACAGTGTATTGGGTTGTTATGAGAATAACGGATGTTCTGTCACAGTGTGGGGGACCTTAGTAGATGCCTCCTAAATGAGAGTTACTGTGATATTTTCAAGTTGATCATGAGCCTGCCAGAAGAATATCTATCTGCATGTATCTACCTACCTACCTATCTCTAGAGATAGACAGATATCTACAGGCATACCTCAGAGATACCGTGGGTTCGCTTCCAGACCACCACGGTAAAGCAACTATCACAATAAGGTGAGTCAAATGAAGTTTTTGGTTGCCCGGTGTGTATATAAGAGCTATATTTACACTATACTGTAGTCCATTAAGTGTGCAATAGTGTTAGGTCTTTAAAAAAATCAATGTATATACCTTAATTTAGAAATATTTAACTGCTAAAAAATGCTAACCATCATTTGAGCTTTCAGTGAGTCATAATCTTTGCTGGTGAGGGGGTCTTGCCTCGATGTTGATGGCTGCTGACTGATCAGGGTGGTTGCTGCTGAAGGTTGGGGTGGGTGTGGCAATTTCTTGAAGAAGACAACAATGAAATTTGCCACAGCAACTGACTCTTCTTTCACAAATGGTTTCTCTGTAGAATGTGGTGCTGTTTGATAGCATTTCACCCATAATGGAACTTATTTCCAAATTGGAGTCAATGTTCTAAAACCTTGCTGCTGCCTTATTAACTAAGTTTATATAATAGTCCAAATCCTGTGTCATCATTTCAACAGTCTTCATAGCATCTTCACCAGGAGTAGATTCCATCTCAAGGAACCACTTTCTTTCCTCAAAGTCATTCATGAGGGTTAGAACCACTTCTTCCAAATTCCTGTGAGTGTTGATATTTAGACCTCTTCCTATGAATCATGAATGTTCTTAATAGCATCTAGAATGGTGATTCCTTTCCAGTAGGTTTTCAATGTACTTTGCTCAGATCCATCAGAGGAATCACTATCTATGGCAGCCACAGCCTTATGAAATGTATTCCTTAAATAAGACTTGAAAGTCAAAAAGACTCTTTGATCCATGGGCTGCAGAATGGATACTGTGATAGCAGGCATGAAAACAATATTAATTTCATTGCCTATCTCCATCAGTGCTCTTGGGTAACCAGGTGCATTATCAATAAGCGGTCATATTTTGAAAGGCATCTTTTTTCTGACCATGAGGTCTCAACAGTAGGCTTAAAATAGTCAGTAAACCATGTTGTAAACAGATGTGCTGTCATCCAGGTTTGGTTATTACATTTATAGAGCACAGTCCGAGTAGATGTAGCATAATTCTTTTTTTTTAATATATGAAGACATTTTATTATTTTGCTATATAACATATTAGTGAGTATACTCAATTGCATTTTCTCAAATGACAAATGAGACACAAGATAACATCTGTGATTCCTGAAAACCTCAGTATCATTTGTCTTTTGGAGGATCCAGTTTCCTATGATGTCTATGATACTGTCCACGAGGATACCAATGGTGCTTAGTAGTAAAGAACATTTGGCTAAGTTGTTCTATCATGGGTCCTTGCTCAAATTGCTCATTTTTTTCTTCTAATCTGGTTTTCAGCACTTGGTCATGTGTTTCTTCATTATTATGCACAGGATCTGGCCGAGGGATAGGTTTTGTATATTCATATGGAACGTCCACAGAAGGGTGGCAGCATACTATTGTCCTGTCATCCGACGTCAAAGCAAGCTCTACTTTGCAATTATAGTCATCTGGTAGGGAAGAATACGTAGATGTATGACAAACACAATATAAAGCTCCGTTTTGAATTGGAAATAAATGTTTCCAGATAGTTCTGTTTGATATCGCCCATTTTACTGCTGCTAACGCCATGGTGAATCAAGATGCTTATTAGGTGGTGTGAAAGAAGATGATTTGAAGAGAAACTGATTTAAAAATCTTCCAGGTATACCTATTTTCATCCCTGACAGCCGCTCACCGAGAGCCACCAATCTACCTCAATCTAGATGTAGCATCATTCTTAAGGTTCCTGGGATTTTCAGAATGGTCAGTGAGCACTGGCTGCAACTTAAAGTCACCAGCTACGTTAACCCCAAATAAGAGAGTCAGCTTGTCCTTTGAAGCTTTGAAGCCAGGCATTGACTTCTCTAGCTACAAAAGTCCTAGACAGCACCCTCTTCCCAGAGAAGGCTGTTTCATCTGCATTGCTAATCTGTTTAGTATAGCTACCTTCATTATCTCAGCCAGATCTTTGGCATAACTTGCTGCTTCACCCTGCACGTTTATGTTATGGAGACGGCTTCTTTCCTTGAAGCTCGTGAACCAACCTCTGCTAGCTTCAAGCATCTCTTCCGCAGCTTCTTCACCTTTCTCAGCCTTCATGGAAGTGAAGAGAGTCAGGGTCTTGCTCTGGGTGAGGCTTTGGCTTACAGGAATGTTGGCTGGCTTGATCTTCTATCCTAAAGGCCCCTAAAATTTTCTCCATATCAGCAGTAAGTCTGTTTTACTTTCTTATCACTCATGTATTCACTGAAGTAGCACTTTTAGTTTCCTTCAAGAATTTTCCTTTGCATTCACAATTTGGCTGTTGGGTGCAACAGGCCTAGCTTTCAGCCTGTCTTGGCTTTCAACATGGCTTCCACACTAAGTTTACTCATATGTAGCTTTTGATTTAAATGAGAGACGTGTGACTTCATTTCACTTGAAAAGTTAGAGGCCATTGTAGAGTTATTAACTGAACTAAATTCAACATTATTGTGTGTCATGGAATAGGAAGACCAGAGAGGAGGGAGAGAGAGATGGGAGAATGGCCAGTCAGTGGAGCAATCAAAACCTATACAACATTTATTAAGTTTGCCATCTTATATGGGTGCAGTTCATTGCTATAGTTTTATCACAGATCACCGTAACAAATAAAATGATAGTGAAAATTTTGCAATATTGCAAGAATTACCAAAATGTGACACAGAGACACAAAGTGAGCAAAGGCTATTAGAAAATAGCACTGTGGATGAGGCTGCCACAAATCTTCAATTTGTTAAAAAAAATGCGTATCTCTGATACACAATAAAGCAAAGCTCAATCAAACAAGATAGGCTTGTATGAAGATGGAGAGACAGGCAGACAGATAGATAGATAGATCTGTATCTTTAGATAGATGTTTAGGTAGACTTGAGATATAGCTAGTGTGTCTTATAAATCAAATTGACAACAAGAGGAATAATTATTGATTATCTCCACTAAGCAGTGCAAAACAGCCTCTGTGACATTAACTGAGAGGCTGTTGCCAGCCACCTTTGCCTTGATAGTCTGAAGTGACTGGAAAAAAAAGAGAATCTAGCAACTTTAGTTAAAGTGAGGGAATTCTTTTTTTAATTGCCTGTCTCCTGGTTATTGGGTGGTCTTCAAACTCAGAACGGCTTGCAAGTGGAGCCCCCTCAGTTAGTCTCCCATCCCACCACTTACAGAGAGATTTCTGATAATTTGGACCACATCTGGTCCACAATAATTCCAGCCCTAGCCAGGGTGAGGACAAATACAAATCAACAAGAAGAGGCTTAATTCTCCCTGTTGAAACAAAGGGGAGAGACATTGCCCCCTCCTCTCCCTTTTCTTTCAGAACCTTTTCTGTCCTTCTCAAATGTATGTAAAACTTCATCATGGCTAGGTAACCTTCTGCAGGTCTCACTTGCTGACCTGGGAGCCATCCTTTTGAAATGCAAACATCAAGGGAGATAGCTCCCCTGTGTCCCGGTTCCCTTGGGAGCGTAAGAGCCGACCTTTATTGGGCACCTGGCTTCCATTTGCAAAACTACCTCCTGTCCTAAATATATGAGGAGTCTGTTCCTCCTCTGGATAAAAGCACAGATGGTCTCCCCCAGTTACCGTGAACTATTTGTGGCAAAAAGATGCTGTAACTTCCTCTTGTTTATCTTGAGAACATGTATTTATGAGAGGTTGTATCTGCTTCAGTGCATAAGGCGACCTCTGTCTCTACCATCTCTTAGCAGATTACCTGTGATGCATGTTACAATCCGGTTTAATACCTACTTAGGAACAAAACCGTTTCTTTCTCTACCAATCTTGTGGAGAAGTTTTCGGGATTGAGAGAAGATGTGGGGTTTTAAAATTATATTTCCCCAACACCAGCTTCTCCTGGCTCTCAGTATAAGGAGGGGATTTGGGAAGACACAAGGAGCATTTTTTTCACTCCTACCTTGGTCAGTCCAGTTTACCCTAAAGATAGCCTGGCATGAAAACAATTCTAATATTCTATTTAAAGGCACACTCTTGTGCTTCCTCTTAAAACACTAATAACAGATTAGAAAACCATTTGGTCAATCTGTTATTTCTCAGACATTTTTTTTTTGCTCCCCAATCAAAAAATTCATTCAACAAATATTTATTGTGCAGCTACTATGTACCTAGAAGTACCTTACTTGTCTCCAAGACCCTCCCAAAGAACTCTGTGAATTTTCCTTTCTACTTCCTATTCCATCCAAATGTGTGCTACTCAAAAATTTTTAGCTGAAATTTGGTAACTGCCGCTATCGGAGACATGATTCTTTTTATCTATGTATTTTTCTCCCACAGACTAAAAACTTTTTTCCTTAAATGGTGATACTATTCCTTAAGCAATTCCCTGAAGCTATCTTCAGGGCTAGTCTTGCTGCTTCCTTGCAGAGAGCACCTTCACTCTGAGTTGTGAGGAAGGTGGACGAACTTCTGCTATCTTCAGGGCAAGGTGGTGGATTAGCTTGTCGTCAGACTCAGCCGTTCTTTTCCCCGTGACAACTTCCACACTACTGCAAAAACAGCCCACGTGGGGCTTGGTCTTTTGGGGGACAGTCGCACACCAACAGACTAGTGGAAGCCTGGGGAGTAACAGAAGATAAAGACAGAAAAGTACATTACAGCCAGATTTCCAGTGCTGCAAATATTCGGATAAAGAGTGTGAATGTCATTCCGTGAGCAAGGTGGAGTCCCTGAAATTATGCCAACAAACACAATGAAATCCTCAAGGCATAAGCACCAGAAGCACAAGTGAAAGAATTTTTAATTAAAAGAAAAGAGTTTTCTGCCAACCCGGAAGAAAATTTTCTGAAGCGAAGACCCACTCAGAGTTTCCTACACATAAGATCATATCATCTGAGTAGGAGGTCTTAGCCCTCATACCCCCACAAAAACAATGAGTGAATAACCACTCGTGGAGGCAAATAGCTGGGGGTGGGGGGAGCTCCTGAGTAAATTAAGAAGAAGCAGCAACCCAGTGTAAGACAAAAAACCGAAGATGGTCACATAGAAAAGGAGAGTTGACCCACTTCAACACTGTGGGGGATATTAGGGGCACCAACTTCTGAGCAGTCAAAAACCCATGAGAAACTATTAACTCTCCCAAAACTTAACTATTAATAGCCGACTATTGACCAGAAGCCTTACTGATAACATGAATGGTTGATTAACCCTTGTTTTGTATATTATATATCTCACATGCTGTATTCTTACAATAAAGTAAGCTAGAAAAAAAGAGTTAAGAAAATCATGAAGAAGAGAAAATACATTTACAGTACTGTATTTATAAAAATAAAAAAAAAAAACACATAGCTGTGGGCCCATGCAGTTCAAACCCATGTTGTTCAAGGGTCAGTTGTAGTGGTGTGTTTTACCTGCATCACGGTTCCGTATCCTGGCACTGCTCAGCAGCAAGGAATCCCCTGGGCACAGCTTCTCCCTGAGGAGGAAAAGGAGAGCAGGAAACTCCAAAAGCCTGCACACCAACGACCCCAGCAGCCCTTCACTGATACAGACACCCCTGCTAAGGGGCTAATACCCAAATTATATAAGGAACTCATACTACTCAATAGAAAAAAAATTTTTTAACCATCAAAGGACATACATAGACGTTTATCAAAAGAAGACATAGAGATGGCCAAAGGGTAGATGAAAAGGTGCTCAACATCACTCATCATCAGGGAAACGCAAATCAAAACTACAACAAGATCCCACTGCATGCCTGTCTCAGAATGGCTAGTATCAAAAAATCAAGAAATAAGTGTTAGCAAGGATGTGGAGAAAGGGGAATAATACATTATATGTGCACTGTTGATGGGAATGTAAATTGGGTGTGGCCACTGTGGAAAACAGTATGGATGTTCCTCAAACAGTTGAAAATAGAGCTACCATACGACCCAGCAATTGCACTACTGGGTAATTACCCCAAGATACAAATGTAGTGATCCAAAGGGGTACGTGCACCCCAATGTTTATAGCAGCAATGTCCACAAGAGCCAAACTGTGGAAAGAGCCAAGATGTCCATCGACAGATGAATGGATAAAGAAGAAGTGGTATATATACACAATGGAATATTATGTAGCCATCAAAGGGAACGAAATCTTGCCATTTGCAACGACGTGGATGGAACTGGAGGATATTATGCTGAGCAAAATAAGTCAATCAGAGAAAGACATGTATCATATGACCTCACTGATATGAGGCATTCTTAATCTCAGGAAACAAACTGAGGGTTGCTGGAATGGAGGGGGGGTGGGAGGGATGGGGTGGCTGGGTGAAAGACATTGGGGAGGGTATGTACTATGGTGAGCGCTGTGAATTGTACAAGACTGTTGAATCACAGATCTGTACTTCTGAAACTAATAATACATTATACATTTAAAAAAAGAAGAAGATAGCAGGAAGGGAAAAATGAAGGGGGGGAAATCGGAGGGGGAGACAAACCCTGAGAGACTATGGACTCTGAGAAACAAACTGAGGGTTCTAGAGGGGAGGGGGTGTGGGGGGATGGGTTAGCCTGGTGATGGGTATTAATGAGGGCACGTTCTGCATGGAGCACTGGGTGTTATACGCAAACAATGAATCATGGAACACTACATCAAAAACTAATGATGTAATGTATGGTGATTAACATAACATAATAAAATAAAATCATGGAACACAACATCAAAAAAAAAAAAAAGAAAATGAAATCAGTACCTCAGAGAGATCAGCAACTCCTATGTTCACTGCCACATTATTCATATTGGCCTAGATATAGAAACAACCTAAATGCCTATTAATGGATGAATGGATGAAGAAAGTATGGTGCATATATATAACGAATGTTATTCAGCTTTAGAAAAGAATATTCTGGGGCGCCTGGGTGGCTCAGATGGTTACATGTCTGCCTTCAGCTCAGGTCATGATCCCAGAGTCCTGGGATCGAGTCCCGCATCGGGCTCCCTGCTCCTTGGGAGCGAGCCTACTTCTCCCTCTGCCTCTCTCTCTCTCTTTCTCTCTCTCTCTCATGAATAAATAAAATCTTAAAAAAAAAAAGAAAAGAAAAGAACATTCTGCTATTTGTAACCACATGGGTGAATCTGGAGGATATTATACTAAGTGAAATAACCCAGAGAATACTATATGACCTCACTTACATAGGGAATTTAAAATAATTACACTCAGAGAAGCAGAGAGTAGAATGATGGCCGTGAGGGCCTGGGACAAGGAGAAAACAGGGAGATTCTTGTCAAGGGATACAAAGTTGCAGTTCTGCAAAATGAGTAAGTTCTGGAGTTCTAACCTAGAACAATGTGACTATAGTTAACAGCGCTGTGTTGTGTACTTGAAATTTGCTGAGAGTAGATCTTAAGTGTTCTCACTACACACACACACACACACACAAAAGTAAGTATGTGAGGAAATACATATGTTAATTAGTTTATGGTGAAAATTTCAAAGTGTATACGTGTATCAAAACATCAAGTTGTACACCTTACATATATACAAGTTTTGTCAATTACACCTCAGTATCACTGGGGAAAATTTCTTTTTAATTTTAAAAAAGAACCTCAAATATAAATATGAGATAAATAATCTCTCTATATTAAACTGGCCTTATATATGTTTTATCAGCTGCTTATTTTGTGTGAGTGAGGTTCTATTTAATGAATGAAGAAGCACATGCATCTCCTAAGCCTTTTGCACTAGAAGGTCCCTGAGGCATCAATGCCAGAAAAACTGATTCAGATTTTACAGAAGGAAGATGCTAAGAGGAGAAAAGCATTGACCAGGAAGATGGAGTGACAGAGTAGCCAAGCCAGAATTAGAGTTCAAGCACTTGGCTCCCCCACACCTTGGCCTCCCCATCCCCGTGTCTGGTGGCAGATTGTTCACAAAGAGCTTTCTCCTGTTCCTTGGTGAGAAGGCTGGATACCTGCATGCCGAGAATGCGGATACCTATCCCTGCCCCAGAAGAGGCCCCCACTTAGGCTGCCAGGGGAAGAGGAAGGGCAAGGACCCATTCCTCCCATCAGAACAAAGATATGTTGTGGCTGCATCCAGGTAATTCTGCCCGGGCTGACGAATCAGCCCAACGGGGCCGTCCAACAAGTTCTTGGTATTTTAATGTACTTGTTACACTGATTTTTAGAATGAATTTGAGACCAGTTTTATTTTTGGCCAATGCAGTATTCTTGGCCGTTTCAGAAGAAGTGAGGTTCCTTCTGATGCAGGAAAGTGATTAAGACCTCTAATTTCATGCTCACAAACTCATGGTCTCTGGGTCACAAGCCCACCATTTCTTTTAAAGTAAGCTCTGTTTTTTCCAGACATCCTTGCCTTATGTTACTGTAAATCTTACACACATTCCCTCCAGATGTGTGTGGGAACTCTGAGAATAAATCTGTGTCCATTTTGGTTTCTTTGTTCATATCATGTCACAGCTTCTGTGGCAAAAGCATATTTAAAACATTCACATATACTTATATAGGCTATTTATAGCAGTGTGCGATGGTCTGACTTTTTTAAATGGGATGAAAGAGTTTTGTAAATTTAATACAGATTCTGATTTCCAGAGAACAAACTTCTAGCCTTGATCACTGAGCTTTACCTCTTCTCTGGATCTTCATCATCTTCCTTCCCAGAAAAGGGGCATGGAGGCAGAGGGCCACGGTCTCCTAAGATTATAAAGGACTTCATTACATTTCAGAACTGCAGAGACTCACCTATCCAAACCCCTCCGTTTGCATTTAAGGAAACAAAAGCTTCTGGAAGACAAGTGCCCCAAAGTGACAGCTGGAGACTAATGGAGTGGAGAACGCCATTTCTGAGCTCCTTCTTCCGGGTCTTTATGACCCAGCCCATTGCTCCTCAACCATGCAGAGCAAGATAAAGATTCCAAACTTTCCATACCAGAGCTTTGGCTTAGAAAAGGGAAGTTGGGTAAAGAAACAATATATATTAAGCGTCTTATGTATCAGGGAGAAAGAAGATACACACAGAAACCCACAAGTCAATACCCATTTCACTGCCCCATTTTACAGCTAATTAGCCAAGGCACAAGTGGGACCCAGGTCTCTTTAATTTCAAAGTTCCAACTTTTATCCTGACAGCATGTTTTTCCTAATTCTCTCCCTTTTCAGACTAAACTGTACATACTCTTTCCATGTGGGGCCATTGCCTCCCTGTTAACGCCACCAGCCATTCCCTTCTTGAACCTACATCCCACCTTGTCAGGACAGAAGAGCCATTGTCACTGGCCTCAGGGGACAGTCTAGCAAGTTCTCTCTCTCTGGCACCTTCTTTCATTTTTCATCATGGCCCAGTAACAAAAGCAGGGGTGGGCAGGTGCGTGTGTATAGCTGTCATGTTACTCTCACTCCTCCCTCAGAGATGCTCTACCCGTCATTTGGGCAAGCCAGTCTATTCACAGAGGATGGGGCAGTGAGAGAATATCCAGACCACTTCATCTCTCCCTCCCTTCCAGGCCAGCAGAGAGGAGCGCAAGCAATTCCGTCAAAGGCAGACCAAGTTACAAAATGGAGGTGTTGTAGCATCATGTTCGAGACGTGGCTTCCCCACCCTGTGTCACAGAATTACAGCACCTATGCCCCTGATGCTGGTGATCAGTATAAAATTATACTGATCACGAGAATTCTCTTCCCTATAATTGTTCTCCTGAGCCATGTTGCCAAATTCCATAAAGGATGTGTTCAAATTCTGTTCACCCCTCTGCTACAGACTTTGTCCCCCCAAAATTCATATGTTGAAACCTAACTCCTAATGTGATGGTTTTAGGATAGTGTTAGGAGGTTACCTTTGGCAGGTAATTAGGCCATGAAGGTGGAGCCCTCATGAATAGGATTAGTGTCCTTGTATACGAGACCCCAAAGTGTTCTTTTGGTCTTTGTACCACGTGAGTACACAGCAAGAAGATGGCCATCTGCAACCCAAAAGAGAGCCTTCACCAGAACTCGACCCTACTAGCACCCCAATCTCAGACTTTCAGTCTCCAGAACTGTGAAAAACACATTTCTGTTGTGTATGAGCTACCCAGTCTGTGGTATTTTGCTATAGCAGTCCACATAGACCAAGACACTCTCCAAAGCTGAATGTCTCTGGTGCTTTAGATAGCCTGGCAAAATATGTCTCTCCCTCAGGCTTCAGGGAGAGATGTTAAGTGACCAAAGGATGAGATGGGAGCCCTCTGATCACACAGGCGACTGGTACTAGGGCTGGAAATGGTGCCTAGGCAAGGATGCCCCAACTGTATGTCATTACCCATGGGGCGTGACCCTGGGGCTGCCTGAAAACACTTACAGTTCAAAACACTCCTACCAAAAATAAGATCGCACAGACTGATGCCTTGTTAGAGTTGCTAAGAACTTGGAATGAGCCAGCCCATCTTCTTCTGTGACCAGAAACATCTGATCACCCAAGATCACTGAAAGGGAGGAAAAGGCACAAAAGAGGAGGCAGGCAGGAGGAAAACTACCTTTTTAGATGTTGCAATTTTGCTGATCTTCCGAAGTACTAGATCTGCAAACTTTTGTGAAGTATTTTCACCCATAGCAGTGTGAGGAAGGAAGAGAGAGATAGCCACTCTTTCCAGAAACTGGAGGCACGAGAGAATAGAAAGGACTAGCTATCCTTTGTCTTCATATTCTTCTGGCTTGGAATGTGTGGAGAAAACCCTTGCCCGCACCAGGTAATGACAGAGCCCTGGGACAGAAGGGGGTGGGGGCAGGAAATGGAAAGGCAGTCTTAGCAAACTGGTACGTCCAAACACCTGACCTTGTGTTAGACTTCCACGGGAAGATCATCATGAGCCTCCAGACACCATGATGATGTCCACACGTTATGACAATTCCTGCCATAGTACTCATAGGCTTCCCTTCCAACAGTGCCACAGGGAATAAGAACAAATTATTATTTGTTGATTAATGAAGCATAACATCCTATACCTCATCACCCTAAATGAGTGCTTGGCACCATTTCACTTAGCCATTCGGTCATTCATTCATTCATTCATTCGGAAAACCTGGAGCACATTCTCTGTCTGGAAGTTTAATTCCACAGCATTCAACGAATACAGAACGTAGGTGAAACATGGTGCTAGATATGAGGGAATGAATTACTGAGGAAGACACACAATTTGTACCTTTGTGGCATGTGCAGTAGTCAAAAACACAATTTTCATCATGGTAAATATAAAGTATAAAACACAGGGTATGCTGGGAGTGCATGGGGGGTGGGGAGGGAGTAAGTTAAATACTGAGTCAAGGAGGGCCTTCCTGGTGAAGAGGCATTTAAAGTGACGTGAATGATGAGGTAGTTGGGGAATTAAGGAACTTCCGGAAAATCTGAAGTGAAGAGGAAGGGGGCAATAGGCAGGCCTGCCAGCGTGTCATAGCCCAGGAGGCTAGACTTGATCCTGCAGAAAACAGGAGGTGAGCAGTAGGGAAGCAACATGACCAGATTTCACGTTGGGGAAGACTGAGCTAGAAGAGGTCCTGAGAAGAAGGTGGCTGGGGGGAGGGGTGGGAAGGAGGCACTCTCCAGGGGCCTGGTATTGTGCCATACCCAAATTCTCATGTAAAATTATTTTGTTTTGCTATTATCTGTGGCTTAAAATTATGTAAATGAAGTTCGTGATCCAAAGTCAAGCTATTACTCAAAACTTATTCAGAAAAGCATTTGCCTACTCTAATAAAGAAAGACCTCTAAGAATTGATAGGGAGTGCTTTCTAGGAGACAGTGGTAGGTGAAAAAAGAAAAGTGCAAGAATATACAGTCGACCCTTGAATAGCACCATGGTTGGGGTACCAACAACCCTCCCCTGCAGTTGAAGATCTGCATATAACTTTTGACTCCCCAAAAGCGTTACAATAGCCTACTGTTGCCTGGAAGCCCTACCAATGACATCAACCAGTTGATTAGCACACATTTTGCATGTTACATGTATTATATACTGTATTCTTACAGTAAAGTAGGCTAGAGATTAAAATGTCATTAAGAGAATGATAAGGAAGGGGTGCCTCTGGGTGGCTCAGTTGGTTAAGCATCTGTCTTCAACTCAGGTCTTGATCCCAGGGTCCTGGGATCGAGTCCCATGTTGGGCTCCCTGCTCAGTGGAGAGTCTGCTTCTCCCTCTCCCTCTGCCTGCCGCTCCCCCTACTTGTGCTCTCCTCTTTCCCTGTCAAATAAATAAATAAAATCTTTAAAAAAAAAAAAAGGAATGATAAGGAAGAGAAAATACATTTACAGCACGTACTGTAAAAAAATCTGCATATAAGTGGACCCAGGCAGTTCAAACCAATGTTGTTCAAGGGTCAACTGTACATAGTTTGCCATATTTTTTTTAAAAAAGGGAAAAGCTCCACACATTCTCTTATCATTGCAGAAAGAAGCACGGGAAGGATAAGCCAAAAAACACCAAAGGTATAGTTACCTGCAAGGGTAAAAGTGACAGAAGAGACTTGGGAGACAGGAGCATTCTCTGAGAATACCTCTTGTACAGTTTTGACTTTAGAAAGTATGCTGAAGATAATTTTTAAAATGTAAAAACAAAGAAAAGTGCGAAACAAAATAACTATATATGTTTATATCTATATAGTTATATAAGCTATATTAATAAATGTTTTTAAACAATTAGCAAATATTACAAAAAAATAAAACCCATGAGAGTTAAAAAAAAAACTATGCTGATATTCTATATATTCAAAAACAAAAACTAAATCAGAGTAGAGAAGAGTAGGAAGGGGGCTAAAGATCTATAACTGAAAGCAAACTAAAACAAATCAATCCAATTGTATTTCAAACCTCATGGAAGGAGAAGGAAAGAAAGGTAGTAAGGAGGGGAAAAAAGGGAAGAGAAAGAAAACTAATCCAAGGAACTCATGAACACAGTATTTAAACAAATATCCTGAGTCCAGGAAGAATGGATTGAAGAATTGCAAATGAGTCCAGAACTCCTTTTCAGTATTTTAACTACAGTAGTATCAGCAAAGCAATTCTGACAGTGCTTTGGATATAATACAGGGTTGAACAAATGGTTGAATGTGTTGACACTGGAAGCCAAGGTTCTCACTGTGGAAGAAGGGACATGCAGAGATGGAAGGTGGAAAGATGAGAAAGAACCTGGCTGGTAAACTGGAATTGAAGGAATCAGTATGGGCTCATGATTTCTAACATATATATGTGCTTGGGTGTAAGCTCGTTTCTGTGCTGATACGTATGTGTGCATATGTGTGTATATAAGTGCATATACATGAGTATTTATGTTTCTTATATGCAGATACTCTCAGCTCTTTCTGATGAAAAGGCCAAGGATTAAGGACATCCAGTGGCAGTGAGCACCCAGGTCTTAGTCTCCAATACCATTCCTCATTAAAGGAACCAGAGTTCCTTAGAGAAATGGCTGATTAAAGGGCTGGTGTGATGTGAGCCAGGACATCTTGTCATACCACAAAGTAATGAAGTGCTCAAAAGAAATGATGGCAGTGTGTCACAGGGCACCAGATGGAAGGGGCTGCCACTGATCACATCAGGGACAGTTTGGGCATCAAAATAATTCAGTATAGCAATGAATTATAAATCACCAAAAATGAGGAATGTGTTAGTTCATAAAATCAGTAATAAATAGATAAATAAGTGAAAAAGTAGAGGGTTGAGGGCTGACTGGTAAATATGGAGACAGTACCAGAATTGGAAAGCAGTCATTTGGAGCAGGCAAGAATCATCTATGGATGCTAAATCCAGGGGTAAACTTTGATGAGAAGCAGAATATTTGCACCATCATAAAGTGTCTTTCCACAAATGGCTTCTTAGTTGCAAGAAAAGGAAAAAAAAAACTCCAGTTATTAGGTGGTGTACAAACTGGAAAGTACCTTGACCAGGTAACCAAAGGCAACATCACGAATGAGGGATAGAAGAATATCATTACCCTCCAGACCATCTATGCTAATACGAAAGATACATCACCTATGTGGTATTCCAGCCATGAATGCCTAACCTCAATATAATCCTTATGAGAAAACATCAGATGAGTATAAGATGTAAAATGTTTTACTTAAAAAAAATTTTTGAGAAAGAGGAAAATATTGTTCAAAATTATCAATGTCATAAAAGACAAAGACTGGAAATGTTCAGATTAAAGAAGGCTAAAGAATCATGACAACTAAATGCAAAGCCTGCCCCTAGACTGGATCCTGTACTACAGAGAAAATATACCATTATTGTGCCAATTGGCAAAATTGAAATATGGAAGGTATACTAGCTAAAATATTGTCTCACTATAAATTTATGAAGCTTATCACTGAACTATAATTTTGTAAGGGATTATCTTCATTCTTAGGATTATACACTGAGGTGTTTGGGGATAAAGAGTCATGATGTATGTCACTTACTTTCAAATGGTTTGTAAAAAATACTGGGAGAACAAATGATAAAGCAAACGGGCAAAACATTAAAAATAGGTGAATCCAGTAATGGGTGTTTGGGTATTCTTTGTACTATTTTTGTTTTTGCAATTTTTGCAAATTTGAAATTATGTCCATAAAAAAACCATAGAATCAGAGATCATTAGTAATAGTTGCAATTAGTCCTTTTTACTTTGCCCCAAATGCTGCCTTGACATGGTGTGGCCATGGTGTGGTGGAAGGAACACTGGATTTAATGTCAGAAAACATGGTTTTGAGTGACTTTGGAAAGGCCATTTAAGGTCTTCCTCACATGGTTTGCACATTTGCAATATGCAGAGAATAAGACACACTTCAGAAGCAAGGACTTTAAAGTTAAAGGTATTACAAAAAGATACTGCATAAACTCTACAGTGTCGTACTAATCTCAGGGAAAGTCACCACAACCCATCGACACTAAAGTTCAAGGTAGAAACCTTGGGGTCCTCCTCCATATTGCTTTCCCTTCCCCATATATATCAGACCCTAGGTCTTGTCTGCCTCTCCCCTCTGTCGTCTTCCCTCCACCTCCCCTGACTAGTCTTAGTTCCAGTTCTCATTTCCTCCTGCCTCGACCAGTCAAGAGTGCCCTTGGGTCTCCCAGCCACAGTGATAACCCCTCTAATGCATCCTCAGAGCGCCCAAGATCATTCTAAGAAGTTAATATGATCGTGTCATTCTTACTTCTCCTTCTTAGGTAGCTTTAAAGCAATGGTTTGACCTTTTGTGAACGCAATTTGTCCAAACATTTCAAAGGGGGCGTGGACTCCCTGAAGTCTCCCTGTTGAGCCTAAATTAACAACCCCGGGTCTTATAGTTCCTCATTTTCTCTCCCACCTGGATCCTGCCTCCCTCTCCATCCTCAATTTCCACACACTCGCCCACACCTACTTCCTAATTTCAGCACTTGCTGTCCATGGATAGGATAATAATTTGCTGGCTTAAGACCCACTGACTATTAAAAATACCAACATAGGTCTACCCAAGTCAGAATCTTCACTCTGAAATTCCAAATAAGGTGCTTAAAATGTCAATAGACTATAAATCCAAAGACATGTTCACTCATGGGAGGAATTAGCTTTTGTGAAGGAAATGCGGCAGTCTATTCATTATTCATCCCTAGTAAAGATGATCTTAATGGAAATACTAAAGTGACCAAAGAGTAGGAAACATAAGGAAACTTGAAAGAAGAAGAGACAATAATTATTTACCTAGATCTATTAAAAATTAAAGGTAGAAAGTACACTAGGTTTGATTCAGAGCAAGATGGCGGAGGAGTAGACCTAGATTTCCTCTGGTCTCAGGAATTCAGCTGAATAGGGATCAAATGATTCTGAACACCTACGAACTCAACAGGAGATCGAACAGGAGAGTAGCAACAACTCTCTGAACAGAGAAGCGACCACTTACTGGAAGGTAGGGCGTGCGGAGAAGGGAATCCGAGGCGATATTCGGGAGGATAGACGGCGGGGGAGGGGGCCTCCGTCGGCCGCTTCTGGCAAGTGCTAGAGCCGCGGAGCACAAAATCGGACCTTTTAGAAGCCGGCTCGGCGGAGGGACGTCGCTGCAGTGGCTAAGCGGGGGGTGGAACCCTCGCGGAACAGTGTGGTCTCCGGACTCTTGGGGTCACAGAGAGACCAGGGGTGCCTGAGTGTGCCAGAGCTCCCAGGGATCAGAGCGGGGAAGCCGGCTGCAGAGACAGAGCCGAGGCGCGGGCTCTCAGCTCGGGGTGGCCATAAACTGTGATCTGCGGCCCAGTCGGGGCACGGCTCCCCCAGCAGGGACCCAACAAGCGGCAGATCCGGGGAGACCCCCCTTCCTTCCCGGGGAGGAGCGGTGCGGGAGCGCACCGCAGGGATCTGCTGGGTTTGGAGACTCCACACGGGGTCGGGTGCCAGAGATAGCAACGCTCGGTCACAGGCCGGGTGAGCACGAGTGCGGCCGGAGACCGGGGACACGGGAGTGACTGACTGCTTTTCTCTGGGGGCGCACTGAGGAGCGGCGCCCCGAGTTCTCAGCTCCTCCGGGTGGAGATTGGGAGGCCACCATTTCTGCTCTGGTCCTCCAAAGCTGTACCGAGAGCTTGCAGGGAACAAAAGCTCCTGAGAGCAAACCGGAGCAGCTTCCTTAGCCCGGACCAACAAGGGTGGGGCAATTCCGCCTCCGGCAAAGACATTTGGAAACCACAGCAACAGGCCCCTCCCCCAGAAGATCAGCAGGAACAGCCAGCAAGCCAAGACCAAGTTTACCGATCAAGGAGAATGGGAGAACTCCAGCGCTAGGGGAATACTGCACATAGATTCATGGCTTTTTTTTTTTTTTACCATGATTCATTATTTCATCAAAGTTAATTTTTGTTGACTGTTTTTTTATTTTTCTTTTTCCCTTTTTCAACCAACATTTTATCAATCCCTTTTTTTTAAAAAAAAAAACATTTTTTATTTTTCATTTTTAGAGTCATATTTTATCCCTTCATAGTAGTTACCCTTATTTTTGGCATATATATATAAGTTGTTCTCTCTTTAAAATTTTGAGGTACAGTTTCTTCTAACAGATCAAAATATACCCTAAATCACTAGTGTATGGCTTTGTTCGAGTCTCCTGCCTGATCACATTCTCTCCCTTTTTTCTTTTTTTTTCTTTTTTTTCTTAAATCTTCTTTCTTTTTTCAAACAACTTATCTTACCAAGTCCTTTTATAAAATCTTTTATAATTTTCATCTTTACAGTCATCTTCCATCCCTTCATTGTATCAACCCTTATTTTGTACATATATGTCTTTCTTCCTTTAAAATTTTAGGAGGCACTTTTTTCTAACAGACCAAAATACGCCCAAAATCTAGTGTGTGGCACTGATCTATGCACTAGCCTGATCATATTTCATCATATTCTGCTTTTTTTGTATTGTTTTGTTTTTGTTTTTATCTTTTTTTTTCTTTTTTTTTTCTTTTTCTCTTTCTTTTTTCTTTCTTTCCCTTTCTTTTCCCCTGGTTTCAGGTCTTTTCTGATTTGTATACAGTATATTTGCTGGGGACGTTGTAAACCTGTTAGCATTTTGTTCTCTCATTCATCTGTTCTCCTCTGGACAAAATGACAAGACGAAAGAAATCACCTCAGCAAAAAGAACAAGAGGTAGTACCGTCAGCCAGGGACCTACTCAATACGGACATTAGTACGATGTCGGACCTAGAGTTCAGAATCATGACTTTAAAGATACTAGCTGGGCTTGAAAAAAGCATGGAAGTTATTAGAGAAACCCTTTCTGGAGAAATAAAGAACTAAAATCTAACCAAATCGAAATCAAAAAGGCTATTGATGAGGTGCAATCAAAAATGGGGGCACTAAATGCTAGGATAAATGAGGCAGAAGAGAGAATCAGCGATACAGAAGACCAAATGATGGAAAATAAAGAGGCTGAGAAAAAGAGAGAGAAACAACTACAGGATCACGAGGGCAGAATTCGAGAGATAAGTGATACGATAAGACGAAACAACATTAGAATAATTGGGATCCCAGAAGAAGAAGAGAGAGAGAGAGGGGCAGAAGGTATATTGGAGCAAATTATAGCAGAGAACTTCCCTAATGTGAGGAAGGAAACAGGCATCAAAATACAGGAGGCACAGAGAACCCCTCTCAAAATCAATAATAATAGGTCAACACCCCGACATCTAATAGTAAAACTTACCAGTCTCAGAGACAAAGAGAAAATCCTGAAAGCAGCTCGGGAGAAGAGATATGTAACCTACAATGGTAGAAACATTAGATTGGCAACAGACCTATCCACAGAGACCTGGCAGGCCAGAAAGGACTGGCAAGATATCTTCAGAGCACTAAACGAGAAAAATATGCATCCAAGAATACTATACCCAGCTAGGCTATCACTGAAAATAGAAGGAGAGATAAAAAGCTTCCAGAACAAACAAAAACTAAAGGAATTTGCAAACACGAAACCAGCCCTCCAAGAAATATTGAAGGGGTCCTCTAAGCAAAGAGAGAACCTAAAAGCAGCAAAGAACAGAAACGAACACAGACAACAGACAGTTAACAGTCACCTTACAGGTAATACAATGGCACTAAATTCATACCTTTCAATAGTTACCCTGAAGGTAAATGGGCTAAATGCCCCAATCAAAAGACACAGGCTATCTGATTGGATTAAAAAACAAGACCCATCAATATGCTGTCTGCAAGAGACTCCTTTTAGACCCAAAGACACCCCCAGATTGAAAGTGAGGGGGTGGAAAACCATTTACCATGCTAATGGACACCAAAAGAAAGCTGGGGTGGCAATCCTTATATCAGACAAACTAGATTTTAAACCAAAGACTGTAAGAAGAGATGAGGAAGGACACTATATCCTACTTAAAAGGTCTATCCAACAAGAAGATCTAACAATTGTAAATATCTATGCCCCGAATATGGGAGCAGCCAATTATATAAGGCAATTAATAACAAAAGCAAAGAAACACATTGACAACAATACAATAATAGTGGGGGACTTTAACACCCCCCTGACTGAAATGGACAGATCCTCTAAGCAAAAGATCAACAAGGAAATAAAGACTTTAAATGACACACTGGACCAAATGGACTTCACAGACATATTCAGAACACTCCATCCCAAAGCAACGGAATACACATTCTTCTCTAGTGCCCATGGAACATTCTCCAGAATTGATCACATCCTAGGTCACAAATCAGGTCTCAATAGGTACCAAAAGATTGGGATCATTCCCTGCATATTTTCAGACCACAATGCTTTGAAACTAGAACTCAATCACAAGAGGACAGTCGGAAAGAACTCAAATACATGGAGGCTAAAGAGCATCCTACTAAAGAATGAATGGGTCAACCAAGAAATTAAAGAAGAATTTAAAAAATTCATGGAAACCAATGAAAATGAAAACACAACTGTTCAAAATCTTTGGGATACAGCAAAGGCAGTCCTGAGAGGAAAGTATATAGCAATACAAGCCTTTCTCAAGAAACAAGAAAGGTCTCAAATACACAACCTAACCTTACACCTAAAGGAGCTGGAGAAAGAACAGCAAATAAAGCCTAAACCCAGCAGGAGAAGAGAAATCATAAAGATCAGAGCAGAAATCAATGAAATAGAAACCAAAAGAACAGTAGAACAGATCAACGAAACTAGGAGCTGGTTCTTTGAAAGAATTAACAAGATTGATAAACCCCTGGCCAGACTGATCAAAAAGAAAAGAGAAATGACCCAAATCAACAAAATCATGAATGAAAGAGGAGAGATCACAACCAACAACAAAGAAATACAAACAATTATAAGAACATATTATGAGCAACTCTATGCCAGCAAATTAGATAACCTGGAAGAAATGGGTGCATTCCTAGAGACGTATCAACTACCAAAATTGAACCAGGAAGAAATAGAAAACCTGAACAGACCTATAACCACTAAGGAAATTGAAGCAGTCATCAAAAATCTCCCAAGAAACAAAAGCCCAGGGCCAGATGGCTTCCCAGGGGAATTCTATCAGACATTTCAAGAAGAATTAATACCTATTCTCCTGAAACTGTTCCAAAAAATAGAAATGGAAGGGAAACTTCCAAACTCATTTTATGAGGCCAGCATTACCTTGATCCCAAAACCAGACAAAGACCCCATCAAAAAAGAGAATTACAGACCAATATCCTTGATGAACATGGATGCAAAAATTCTCACCAAAATACTAGCCAATAGGATCCAACGGTACATTAAAAGGATTATTCACCATGACCAAGTGGGATTTATTCTTGGGCTGCAAGGCTGGTTCAACATCCGCAAATCAATCAACATGATACAATACATTAACAAAAGAAAGGGCAAGAATCATATGATCCTCTCAATAGATGCAGAAAAAGCATTTGACGAAGTACAACATCCTTTCTTGATCAAAAATCTTCAGAGTATAGGGATAGAGGGTACATACCTCAATATCATAAAAGCCATCTATGAAAAACCTACAGCGAATATCATTCTCAATGGGGAAATGCTGAGAGCTTTTCCCCTAAGGTCAGGAACGTGGCAGGGATGTCCACTCTCACCACTGCTATTCAACATAGTATTAGAACTCCTAGCCACAGCAATCAGACAACAAAAAGAAATCGAAGGCATCCAAATCGGCAAAGAGGAAGTCAAACTCTCACTCTTTGCAGATGATATGATACTGTATGTGGAAAACCCAAAAGACTCCACCCCAAAACTGCTAGAACTCATACAGGAATTCAGTAAAGTAGCAGGATATAAAATCAATGCACAGAAATCAGTGGCATTCCTATACACCAACAACAAGACAGAAGAGAGACAAATCAAGGAGTCTATCCCATTTACAATTGCACCCAAAACCATAAGATACCTAGGAATAAATCTAACCAAAGAGGCAAAGGATCTGTACTCAGAAAAGTATAAAATACTCATGAAAGAAATTGAAGAAGACACAAAGAAATGGAAAAACGTTCTATGCTCATGGATTGGGAGAATCAACATTGTGAAGATGTCAATGCTACCTAGAGCAATGTACACATTCAATGCAATCCCCATCAAAATACCATCCACTTTTTTCAAAGAAATGGAACAAATAATCCTAAAATTTGTATGGAACCAGAAGAGACCCCGAATAGCCAGAGGAATACTGAAAAAGAAAAGCAAAGCTGGCGGCATCACAATTCCGGACTTCCAGCTCTATTACAAAGCTGTCATCATCAAGACAGTATGGTACTGGCACAAAAACAGACACATAGATCAATGGAACAGAATCGAGAGCCCAGAAATGGACCCTCAACTCTATGGTCAACTTATTTTTGACAAAGCAGGAAAGAATGTCCAATGGAAAAAAGACAGTCTCTTCAACAAATGGTGTTGGGAAAATTGGACAGCCACATGCAGAAGAATGAAACTGGACCATTTCCTTACACCACTCACAAAAATAGACTCCAAATGGTTGAAAGACCTAACCGTGAGACAGGAGTCCATCCAAATCCTAAAGGAGAACACAGGTAGCAACCTTTTCGACCTTAGCTGCAGCAACTTCCTCCTAGAAACATCGCCAAAGGCACGGGAAGCCAGGGCAAAAATGAACTATTGGGATTTCATCAAGATAAAAAGCTTTTGCACAGCAAAAGAAACAGTCCACAAAACCAAAAGACAACCGACAGAATGGGAGAAAATATTTGCAAATGACATATCAGATAAAGGGCTAGTATCCAAAATCTATAAAGAACTTATCAAACTCAACACCCAAAGAACAAATAATCCAATCAAGAAATGGGCAGAAGACATGAACAGACATTTCTCCAAAGAAGACATCCAAATGGCCAACAGGCACATGAAAAAGTGCTCAACATCGCCCGGCATCAGGGAAATCCAAATCAAAACCTCAATGAGATACCACCTCACACCCGTCAGAATGGCTAAAATTAACAAGTCAGGGAACGACAGATGTTGGCGGGGATGTGGAGAAAGGGTAACCCTCCTACACTGTTGGTGGGAATGCAAGCTGGTGCAACCACTCTGGAAAACAGTATGGAGGTTCCTCAAACAGTTGAAATTAGAGCTACCGTTCGATCCAGCAATTGCACTACTGGGTATTTACCACAAAGATACAAATGTAGGGACCCGAAGGGGTACGTGTACCCCAATGTTTATAGCAGCAATGTCCACAATAGCCAAACTGTGGAAAGAGCCAAGATGCCCATCGACAGATGAATGGATAAAGAAGAGGTGGTATATATACACAATGGAATATTATGCAGCCATCAAAAGGAATGAGATCTTGCCATTTGCAACGACGTGGATGGAACTGGAGGGTGTTATGCTGAGTGAAATAAGTCAATTAGAGAAAGACATGTATCACATGACCTCACTGATATGAGGAATTCTTCATCTCAGGAAACAAACTGAGTGTTACTGGAGTGGTTGGGGGTGGGAGGGATGGGGTGGCTGGTGATAGACATTGGGGAGGGTATGTGCTACGGTGAGCGCTGTGAATTGTGCAAGACTGTTGAATCACAGATCTGTACTTCTGAAACAAATAACGCAACATATTTTAAGAAAAAAAAAAGAAGAAGATTACAGGAGAGGAAGAAAAGGGGAGTATTTCAGAGGGGGAGACGAACCATGAGAGATGATGAACTCTGAAAAACAAACTGAGGGTTCTAGAGGGGAGGGGGGTAGGGGGATGGGTTAGCCTGGTGATGGGTATTGAGGAGGGCACATTCTGCATGGAGCACTGCGTGTTATGAACAAACAATGAATCATGGAACACTGCACCAAAAACTAATGATGTAATATATGGTGATTAACATAACAATAAAAAATTAAAAAAAAAAAAGAAAGTACACTAGGTTTAAATGTTTTCTTTTAATGTAAGGGAAAACACTAGAAGATTGGAAATAGGCTGTTTTACTTACAAACAATTAGAAGGGAAATATAAGAACAAGTAAAGTTTAAGAAAACAATTACAAAGAGGAATAGTAAAAGGGAAAAATAAATTCAAACATGACACTAATCATAATATATGCCAATGAGTTACATCTTTCTAATAAAAGATAAAGACTCTCAGGTTGATAAAGAAAAAAAGTCTGTCAAATGCTTCTTAAGAGGGGTAGACCTATAACAGATAAGAAGAAATTTTGAAGGGAAAAAAAAGATAAGAAAAGACATATTAGTCTCATGTAAAAGAAAAGAAAGGTAAAGGAAGTAAGGAAAAAAGGAACAGAACAAAAGGAGGGAGGGAAGAAAAAAACTCAGGTATAGTAATAATGATGCCACACAAAACAGAACTGAAAGAAATACATTCTAGATGGAGGGAAAACATGAAAATATATGTAAAAATAAGGATTTAAAAACAGAATAAAACACAAAACTGATAGAAATGAAGATAAATTCATTGTCACAATGGGAAGTATTAAAATACCCATGTCTTATATAAACAAGGACAGAGAATATTTCAACAAAAGAATTAATAAGTTTGACCTAATATATAAAAAGAGAACTTTAAAGTCAATAACCAAAGAATATATACTCTTTCCAAGGAAAAATGTACCCTACTTCAGAGTTAGTATGAGAATTAAATGAGTTAACATATGGAAAATACTTAGTGTGGGGCACATAGTAAATACTCAATAGGTATATGTTATTGTTATTCTTAGGATCTGCCAGTGAAAATGTCAACAAATTATACAAAGCAAAAGTGATAGGGCTGTGGCCACTGACCACAACTAGAAAGTAGCAGTAGGAAGATAGCAACAATATTCTATCTACATGAGGAGTTTAAAACAAACTTGCTAAAGACCTCTAGATTAAAGAGAAAATCAAAATAAAATTTAAAAATTAGTTAGAAATGAATGACAATAAGACCATAGAGTTTAGTATCTGTGGGATATGCCATAAGAGTACTCAAAGAAAGATGTGTAACTTAAGTTCATATATTATAAAACAGGGAAGATAAATAAATGAAACTTGTGGTTTTATTAAACAAACTAGCAAAAGAAAAAAGTCCTTATCTGCCAGAAATACAAACTAAAGTATTCAAGTGAAAAATATGACATCCGGGATTTGCTTAAAAATACTCCGGAAAGAAAAATTTTAAATGTAGAGGAAAGAAGATGAAACACATCCAGCAGAAACTTGATGTCTGTTGAAACTAGGTGACTGATGTCCAGGGATTGTTTTTTTGTAGCATCGTCTCTACTTCCATGTATGTGAAAATTTCCACATTAAAAGTATTTTGAGTTTCAGGTGTAAAAAAAAAAGTGCTTAAAAATGAACTACCCTAAGAAGTCATAAAAATCATAGCAAAGAAACATTAAACGTTGAAAAAGAGAAAATTACTCTGATAAAAAAGCAGAAATTAAGAAAAATTACATAGTATACTTCATGAATAAATCCAATTTTTGATTTTTTAAGTAAACAATTATTTGACTACTTGTTAATAATTGAGATGCCATTGATTATAATTACAAAAACAAAAGGAAATTATAGATATTAAAATTATAAAAATATGTATAATTACAATTTGGAAATCTAAACAAAATGGATCATTTCTTAGAAAAAAACATAAATCATTAAAATTGGCTTCAAGAAATTTTTTTTAAAAAAATCTAATAATCCTGGACAGATGAGGTTTATTTATGCAAGGATGGTTCAACATATAAAACTCAATTAATGTGATACACCATATTAACAAAATGAAAGGGGAAAAACACACAATCATCTCAATAATACAGGACAACCATTTGATAAAATTCAACACCCTTTTAAGATAAAAAAAAATACTAGACAAACAAGAAATAGAACAACAAACTATAAATAGAAGAAAATTGTCTCAAGGTATAAAAGCCATATATGAAAAGCCCAAGGCCAATATCATATTCAATAGGGAAAGACTGAAAGCTTTTCCTCTAAGATCAGGAATAAGAGAGGAATGCCTGCTTTCACCACTTCTATTCAACACAGTACTGGAAATCCTAGCCAGAGCAATCAGGCAAGAAAAGAAATAAAAGGCATCAAAATTGGAAATGAAGAAGTAAAATTATCTCTGTTTGCGGATAACATGACCTTATATGTAGAACCCTCCCACACACACACACAAACTATTATAATAATAAATAAATTAAGCACAATTTCAGGATACAAAATCAACACACAAAAAAGCCATTGTATTTCCATATATTGACTATAAAGAATCTAAAAAAGAAATTAAGAAGACAATTCTACGTACAGTAGCATCAAAGAGAATATAATACCTAAGTATAAACTTAACTAATAAGATAAAAGGTATGTGCACAGAAAACTATAAAATGTTGCTGAAAAAAATAAAGACATTAATAAATTAAAGATCTCATGTTTATGAATTGGAAGGCTTAATATTGTTAAGATGTCAACATTCCTAAAATTACCTACAGATTTACTGCAACCCCTACTAGAGTCCCAAGAACAGTTTTTGCAGGGGCACCTGGGTGGCTCAGTTGGTTAAGCGTCTGCCTTCGGCTCAGGTCATAATCCCAGGGTCCTGGGATTGAGTTCCACATCGGGCTCCCTGCTCAGCAGGGAGTCTGCTTCTCCCTCTGCCGGCCACTCCCCCTGCTTGTGCTCTCTCTCTGTGTGTCATATAAATAAACAAAATCTTAAAAAAAGAAAAAAGAAAAAAAGAACAGTTTTTGAAGAAATAGGAAAAAAATCCTCTAAAACTGATATGGAATATCAAGGGACCCAGAATAGCCAAAAGAAAATCATGAACAAGAACAAAACTAAACATTTTACACACTTCATGGTTGAAAACTTATTTAAAAGCAACAGTAATCAAAACAGTATGGTACTAGCTGAAACAAATATATACACCAATGGAATAGAATAGAGAGCCCTGAAAAAAACCCTCATATCTATGGCTAAATAGTTTTTTCAACAAAGATGCTAACACTATTCAAAGAAGGGGCACCTGGGTGGCTCAGTCAGTTAAGCGTCTGCCTGGCTCAAGTCATGATCCCAGGGTCCTGAGATTGAGCCCCACGTGGGGGTCTCTGCTCAGCAGGAGAGTCTGCTTCTCCCTCTCACTCTCCCTCTATTCTCTCTCTCAAATAAATAAAATTATTAAAAACAAAACAAAACAAAAAAACACTATTCAATAGAGAAAGGACAGTCAATTCAAAAAAATGGCACTGGGAAACCTGGATACTCACATGCAAAAGGATAAAGTTAGACCCTTATCTTACACCATACACAAAAATTAAAATGGATCAAAGACCTAAACATAAGACCTAAAACAATAAAATTCTTCGAAGAAAACAGGGAGAAATCTTCGTCACATTAAATTTGACAGTGATACCTTGGGTATGACACCAATGGAATAGGTAACAAAAGTAAAAATAGATAAATTGGATTAAATCAAGATTAATAACTTCTGTGCATCAAAATACACAATCAACAGAGTGAAAAGGCAACTTACATAATGGGAGAAAATATCTATAAATCACATATCCCATAAGGGATTAATATCCAGAATAATAAAGAACTCCTAACTCAATAGCAACAACAAAAAATAAGTAACATGATTTAAAATAGGCAAAGAACTTAAATAGACATTTTTCCAAAGCATATACACAAATGGCTGGCAAGTACATGAAAAGATAGTCAGCATAATTGATCATTAGGGAAATACAAATCCAAACTACAATGAAGAGGAAGGTTCAAGGTGGCAGAAAGAAAAGACAATTAAAAGAAATGAGGGTGTTTTTTTAAAAAAAGATTTTATTTATTTGTCAGAGAAAGAGAGAGCACAAGCAGGGGGGCTGGCAGGCAGAGGGAGAGCCAGGCTCCCCACCCACCAAGCAGGGAGCTTGGGATTCGATCCCAGGACCATGGGATCATGACCTAAGCTGAAGGTAGATGCGTAGCTGACTGAGCCACCCAGGTGTCCAAAAATGAGGGCGGTTTAAGGGACCTCTGAGACATGAAGTATCCAATATCCATATTCTAAGTACCCCAAAAAGAAAAAAAAAAAAAGAGGCAGAAAAGTTATTTGAAGACAATAGCTGAAAACTTTTCTAATCTTTCTAACAGACATCTAGGTCCAGGGAGCAAGAGTCCTAAACAAGGTGAACCCAAAGAGATATACACCAAGATGCATCAGAATAAAAATGTCAAAAATTAAAGATAATGAGAGAATCATAAAAACAGCAAGGGAAAAGCAATTAATTATGCAGAGGGAAACCCCCATGAAATTATCAGCTAATTTTTCAGCAAAAAATTAGCAGACCAGAAGGGAGTGGTAGGACATATTCAAAGTATTGAAAAGAAAAAACCTACAACCAGAAACACTCTACACAGCAAGATTACTGTTCAGAATTGAAGGAGAGATATATTCCAAACAAGCAAAAGCTAAAGGAACTTATTATCAATAAACAGGCTTTACAAGAAATAACAACAGACTTCTTTAAGCAGGAAAGGCCATAACTAGAAAAACAAAAACAAACAAATGGAAAAAAAAAATCTTACTGGTAAAGGCAAACATATAAAAAGGGAAGTGAATCAACCACTTATAAAGCTAGTATGAGAATTAAAAGACAAAAGTAGTAAAGTCAATTAAATCTACAATAATTACTTAAGAAATAAACTAAGTAAAAAGATATAAAATATGACATCAAAAATATAAAACACGGTCAGGGAGGTAAAAATGTAGTGCTCTCAGAAATGCATTTGAACTTAAATGATCACTAACTTACAATAGAACATATACATATATATATATATATATATATATATATCAGTTGTTATATATGAACCTCATGGTAACCACAAACCAGAAACCTATGACATGGGGCACCTGGGTGGCTCAGTCGTTTAAGCATCTGCCTTTGGCTAGGGTCATGATCCTAGGGCACTGGGATCAAGCCCCATGTTGTGGGGGGGTCCCTGCTCAGCAGGAAGTCTGCTTCTCCCTCTGCCCCTCCCCCTGCTTGTGCTCTCTCTGTTTCTCCCTTTCTCTCTCTCTCTCTACTAAATAAAATCTTTAAAAAAAAAAAGCTATGATAGATGCACAAAAAATAAAGAGAAAGGAATGCCAAACATAACATTAAAGAAAATCAATCACAAAGGAAGAGCAAGAGAAAAACAAAGAACTATGAAAGCAACAAGAAAATAATTAGCAAAGTGGCAATAAATAAAAACCTATTAGTAATTACTTAAAATGTAAATGGAATAAGACTCCAACCAAAATGGATGGCCGAATGAATAAAAAAACAAACCTATCTGTATGCTGCTTACAAGAGACTCATTTCATATCTAAAGACACACACAGCCTGAAAGTAAAGGGATGGAACAAGATATTCCATTTAGGTGGAAATGAAAAGAGTGGGAGGTAACAATACTTACATCAGAAAAAAACAGACTTTTATTTTTTTAAAAGATTTATTTATTTGGCAGAGAGAGAACAGAAGCAGGGGGAGCAGCAGAGGGAGAGGGAGAAGCAGGCTCCCCACTGAGCAGGGAGCCCCATGCCGGACTCAATCCCAGGACCCTGGGATCATGACCTGAGCTGAAGGCAGACACTTAACCGACTGAGCCACCCAGGCGTCCCAGAAAAAAAAAAAAAAAAAAAAAAAAAACTTTAAAAAAAAAGTTGTAACAAGAGACAAAGAAGGGCATTGCATAAAGACAAAGGGATCAATCCAACAAGAAGATACAACACTTGGAAATAACTATGGGAATGGGAAATACCCATTATAAAAGCACCTAGGTTATAGGGCAAATATTAACAAATGCAAAGGAAGAAATTTACAGTAATAAAATAACAGTAGAGGAATCTGACATCCCACCTACATCTATGGATAGATCACCCAGACAAAAAATTAATAAGGAAACAGCGGACCTGAATGACACATTAGACCAGATGAACTTAATAGATATATATGGGAACATTTCATCCAAAAACAGCAGAATCTTTCTCTACTGTACCCGGGACATTCTGCAGGACCAATGACATGTTAGGCCACAAAACAAATCTCAATAAGTTTGAGAAGAGTGAAACCATATCAAGTTTCTTTTCAGACCATAACTGGAAAAAAAAAACAAAACCACCAAAATGTGGAGACTAAAGAACATGCTATTAAACAACTAATGAGTCAATGAAGAAATCAAGAGAAAATGAAAAAATACATGGAGACAAATGAAAATCAAAACACAATGCTACCAAATCATTGGGATGCTGACGGAGCAATGTAAGAGGGAAGTTTCCAGCGATACAGGCCTACATCAAAAAATAGAAAAAGCCTCAAATAATCGAACCTTACACCTAAAGAAAAAATCCCAACGTTAGTAGAAGAAAGGAAATAAAAACCAGAGTGGAAATAAATGAAATAGAGACTTAAAAACATGCAAACAAAAACACAATAGAAAAGATTACTGAAACTAAGAGCTAGTACTTTGGAAAGATAAGCAAAATGGAATCATCAAGAAAAATGAATGCACCCCAAGATTTATAGCAGCATTATCTGCAATAGCAAAATTATGGAAGCAGCCCAAGTGTCCACTGACTGATGAATGGATAATGAAGATGTGGTATGTCTGTGTGTGTGTGTGTGTGCGTGTGTGTGTGTGCAATGGAATATTATTCAGCCATAAAAAAGAATGGAATCCTGCCATTTGCGATGACATGGATGGAGCTAGAGAGTGTTGTGTTAAGTGAAATAAGTCAGTCAGAGAAAGACAAGTACCATATGATTTCACTCATATGTGGAATTTAAAGAACCGAAAGCTTACCTCATTAAAATGCACTTTGTATAAATAAACCTTCTTTCAAGTAACATCTTCAAGAAAATATAAGTTTTGATAAACTTAAGTGTAAAATGATTTTTAAAAATTCAAAATAAAATTATCATATGAGCCAGAAATTCCACTTCTAGATATATATTCAAAAAAATTTAAACAAGTTCTTCAAGAGATGTTTGTATACCCATGCTGGTAGCAGCATTTTTCACGTTAGCCAAAAAAATGGAAGAAATCCAAATGTCCACTGATAGATTAATAAACAAAATGTATTATATACATATAATGGAATATTATTCAGCCTTAAAAGGGAAGGAAATCTAATACATGCTACAATATAGATAACCTAGAGGATTATGCTAAGTGAAATAAGCTCATTACAAAAATGACAATATGATATGATTAACATACATGAGTTATAATAA
Organism: Eumetopias jubatus; assembly: GCF_037043125.1. Taxonomy (NCBI): domain Eukaryota; kingdom Metazoa; phylum Chordata; class Mammalia; order Carnivora; family Otariidae; genus Eumetopias; species Eumetopias jubatus. The sequence continues at coordinate 29,387,858 of NW_028274814.1, forward strand.
TCAAATTCATAGAGACAGAAAGTGGAATAGTGGTTGCCATGGGCTGAGGGGAGGGGAGAATAGGAAGGTCTTGTTTAACGGGTACAGATTTTCAATATTGCAAGATGAAAAGAGTTCCAGAGATGAATGGTGATAATAGTTACACAATAATGTGAATATACTTAATGCCACTGAACCATACACTTTAAAATGATTAAGATGGTGTTTTTTAACCACAATTAAAAACTAAAAAATCCTAATCTTAAAAAAAAAAAAACTGAAAGAAAAACAGGGAAAGGAATCAAAGTTACCTGCCAATTATAAGAAATAATCTAGCCTTAATGTTTTTACAAATAAATTTTACTAAATGTCTAACAAACATATAATATACACATTATAAAAATTATTTAAGTAGAGAAATATAGAAAGTTTTCAAGCTTAATTCTATGAAGTGATCAAAATCCTAATACCAAAAATCTACAGGTAGAGCACACCCATAAAAAAGAAAGGAAAGCTTATGTCAATCTTCCTTATTTAGTTCACTTAAAGAATTTAAAATGAACAATCCTATTGGTAGATTTAAGAAGTAAAATGGAAGATTTAAAAATTCAGGATAAGCTTCCTGCTGAGGAAGCCTAGCATATTTTTTACCTATAAAAATAATCTGCTTGAAGACTGATGAACTAAAAAAGCAGTGAGGAGTTACAAGGCTACATTTAGGAAGATAGGAGAACAAGTGTACTGTTCTTGTACACTTTTTTTTCCTGGAGATAAATCCTGATTCTGGAAGAGATGGTTCAGGGGCTGAGCAATGTTTTTGACAGTCTCATGGTTCTAGAGGGACAAAAAAAAAAGGAATCTAGTACTTGTTAAGATTGGAAATTCATAAATACTTGGGAGTTGGGACCCCAAGATGAAAGCACCTCAGAATAAGAGTGAATGAATACTCTTTTTAGCAAAAAACCAAAGCCCAGCTTTAAATAATCTAAGTCACTGAAACTGAATGAAAATAATCCCAGATTACCAGCACTGCTACATGACTGCCAGAAGCAAACTTAAATCCTCTCTGAAGAAAGTCAGCATCATGGTGGGGTTCAAATTATTTCTGTAGTTCTCATGTACAATGTCCAGTGCTCAGTCAAAAAAAATAATAGGTATGTGGGGATATGAGATAACAAAAATAGAAACCACAATAAATAACAGAAAATCAAAACAGACCAATGAGACATCCAGATAACAGGTGTTATCAGATACACCTTACAATAATTATACTAAATATTTTCAAAGATACAAATAAGAATTTTTAAAATTATTACCTACAAAAATATGAAAACTGAATGAAAAAATCAAAATAAGACCACAGTGGGTGATTTTAACAGTATATTAGATTCATATAAGAAGAGAACTAGTGAAGTAGAAGTCAGAAGAAACTACTGAACTATGAAAAGACAAAAGTATAGAAAACACAGAAGAGATAAAAAGAGACATAAGGTCTAGAAAATAAGGCATGTAATTAGAGTCAAAAAAAGAAAATATGCAAAAGCAATATTTGAAAAGATAATGGCTGATAAATTTTATAAATAATGAAAGACTTCAAGCTATAAATTCCTGACCTTTGAAATTCAAAAACTAGAAAGAAAATAACTAGGCATATTTTACAAAGATGACCAAAAAAACCTTAACCAAAGAAAAGGAAAAAAAAAGATAATCTACAAAGGAGCAACAATTAGCTGATTTTTCAGAAGCAAAGCAAGAAGCCAGTTGGATGATATCCTCAAGATGCTAAAAGAAAAATTCTTCCAGTCTAGAATTCTATATCCAGCAAAAATATCCTTCAAGAGGACGCCTGGGTGGCTTGTTGGTTAAGCATCTGCCTTCAGCTCAGGTCATAATCCCAGGCTCCTGGGATTGAGTCCCACATTGGGCTCCTTGCTCAGCGAGGAGCCTGCTTCTCCCTCTGTCTGCCACTCCCCCTGCTTGTGCTCTCTCTCTCTGACAAATAAATAAATAAAATCATAAAAGAAATATCCTTCAACAATAAAAGCAAAATACAGACATTTCCAACAAAAATGAAGATAGCTTATCACCAGGATACCCACATTAAAGGAAATATTAAATATAATTTATAAATATTATTAATACTAAATATTAAAGGAAATTTTAAGGAAATATTATTAGGCAAACGGAAAATGATCCAGCATTGGAGCTCACAGATACAAGATGAAAAGAACAATGAAAAAGGTAAAATATTGTTCCACTTATACATGGATTTCTTTTTCAATAATATACTGGAAAATTTTATGAAGACTGGCAATACTTTTTTTAAAAACTTGCAGATGAACTGCAGAGCCTAGAAATACCAAAAAAAATTTTTTTAAAGGTTACTATTGTAAGAATAAAGTATATAATACATATAACATACAAAATGTGTGTTAATCAACTATGTTATCAATAAGGCTTCTAGTCAACAGTAGACTATAAGTAGTTAAATTTTGGGGCACTCAAAACTTATGCATGGATTTTCAAATGTATAGAGGCTAGTGCTCCTAACCCCCATATTGTTCAAGTCAATTGTATATGTGTGTATGTGTGTATATGACCATATAACATATACGACCATATAACATATATAACATAATAAATACGTATATATTTATTAAATACAAAAAAGTAGCATGTTGGGAAGTGGGAAATGAAATGCACAAAGGTCTTTGCATTGTCTAGGAAGCTGTACAAAGTAAAAAATAATGTTAGGTTTTGATAAGGCAAAAATATATGGCATAATTGATAAGGAGATTGCTTAAAAATAGTATAAAATACATAACTACCAGATAGCAGAGGGCAATAATGGAATATTTTAAAGATATTTTTTAAAGACCCCAGTTAACTCAAAAGAAGTCATGAAAGGAGAAAAAAAGGAAGGTAGAAATTAAGAAAGACAAATAAATAGTAAACAGTACAATATATATTTAAACCCAAAGGTATCAGATATTAAATATGAATGTCCAAAATGCTTCAATTAAAAAATAAAAACTTTAAGATAGAACTAAAATAATATATGTTAATTGTAAAAGAAAAATCTAAAATACATGCATGCAGAAATGTTGAAATTTAAAGAGTACAAAATAATTTTACTATGTACACATTTAAAACAATTTTTTTAAAGCTGGTATTGCTGTATTCATATCAGAAAAAGTATATTTTAAGGTAAAAAGCATTATTAGAAATGAAGAGAAATAATTCTCAATGATTAAAGTTTCAATTCAATACAATTCAATTCAATACAAAATTTTAAAAAATCTCTAGATCTGTATGCCCTTAATAACATTGCTTCAAGATATACAAAGCAAAAAATTGACAAATTGACCCTGGAGCACCTTGGGAACCCCCATCCTACACCCACTTCTGCCCCAGCACCCCTTGCATGGAAAACCCTAGAATGCCCCAACCCATGCCAGCTTCAGCTCCAGCCATCCTGCCAGGATGTACATTGTACAGAGCATGCCAGGAATCCCCAGCCTATGCCTGATTCAACTCCATCCATTCCAGCAGGACAGCTCTGGTGCAGAGTGCCCCAGAACCACCAGCCCATACCTGCTACAGATCCAGCTAGCTCACCAAAGCCACCAGGCACCAGGCATATGCAGTCTACACAAAGCACCTTCTCATACAAAGCCATACCTTCAAGACAAGGAAAGGTAGCTGTTCCACCTAATTAGTAAAAACATCACAGAAAGTCAAACAAAATAAGGAAAATGCTCAAAGTGAAAGAACAAATCTCCAGGAAAAAAAGAACTAAATGAAACAGAGATAAACAATATACCTAATAAAAAATTCAAAGTAATGGTCATAAAGATGCTTACCACACTTGAAATAAGAGTGAATAAGCTCAGAACTACAAAAAAGATTAAAAATATAAAGTACCAATCAGAGTTGGAAAATACAACAACTGAAATGAAAACTACACTAGAGGAAACCAACAACAGATTAGAAGATGCAGAACAACAGACAAGCAATCTAGAAGACAGGGTAATAAAATGCACCCAGGTGGAACAGCAAAAAGAAAAAAGAATTTTAAAAATGAATACAGGTTTAGTGATATCCGGGACAGCATCAAGCATACTAACATTCACATTATAGGGGTCCCAGAAGGAAAAGAGAAAGCGGCAAAAAACTTATTTGGAGAAATAATAGCTGAAGACTTCCCTAACCTGGGAAAGGAAAACACATTCAGGTTGAATAAGTAATAAGAGCCCCAAACAAGATGAACCTAAGTTCCACACCAAGGCACAAAAAAATTAAAATGTCAAATCTTAAAAATAAAGAAAGGATCAAATATTAAGATAAAGAGAGAATCTTGCGAGAGAAAACCAACTAGTCACATAAAAGGGAAACCCCATGAAGCTCTCGGAAGATTTTTCAGTAGAAAGTTTGCAGGCCAGAAGGGAGTGGCAGGATATCTTGAAAGTGTGAAGGGAAGAAACCTACAACCAAATTCTCTACCCAGCAAGGTTATCACTGAGAATTTAAGGAACGATAAAAAGTTTCCAAAACAAAAATTAATGGAGTGCATCACCACTAAACAGCCTTACAAGAAAAGTAAAGGGAATTCTTTAAGTGGAAAAGAAAGGCCATAACTGAAGTAACAAAGAAGTAAAAAAGTTATAAAAAGGAAAAAATTCACTGATAAAAGCAAACATATAGCGAAGGTAGTAGATCAATCATTTATAAAAACTAGAATAAATATTAAAAGACAAAAATAGCAAAATCAATTATATTAAAAATTAGTTAAGAAACTGGCAAAAATAAAAAATAAATCATACACATAAAACATGGAGGGGGGAGTAAAAATGCAGTGTTTTGAGAATGCGTTTGATCCTAAGCACACCTCAATTTAATAGAGACTTCTATATACTTAGGATGTTATATATGAACGTCATGGCAACCACAAGCCAAAAACCTATGAGACACACAAAAATAAAGAGAAAGGAATCCAAGCATAACATTAAAGAAAGTAATCTATCAAAGGGAAAGTGAACAAGAAAAGAAGAACAGAGAACTATAGAAATAATCAAGAAACAACAAAATAGCAATAAGTACATACCTATTGATAATTACTTTAAATGTGAATGGTCTAAATGCTCCAATCAAAAGAGAGGGAATGAATGCATAGGAAACAACACCCATCTATATGCTGCCTACAAGAGACTCACTTCAGGCCTAATGACATACGTAGACGAACATAAAAGAATGGAAAAAGTCATTTTGTGCAAATAGAAAGAAACAAACAAAAAAGCTGAGGTAGCAATACTTGTATCAGACAAAGTCAACTTTAAAACAAAGACTGTAACAAGAGATAAAGAAGGGCATTACATAATGATAAAGTGATCAATCAAATGAGAGGATAAAACAGTTATAAATATCTATGCACCCAAAATAGGAGAACCTAATTTATAAAGCAAATATTAACAGACATAAAGGGAGAAAATGAAAGTAATACAATAGCAGGAAGGGACTTTAACCCTCCACTTACCTCAGTGGATAGATCATCCAGACAGAAAATTCATAAGAAAACATTGGCATTGAACAAAACATTAGACCAGACAAACTTAGATATATACAGAACATATATATAAAGTACTATCTTAAAAAAAAAAAAAGGAGACTACACATCCTTTTCAAGTACACACGGTACATTCTCTAGGATAGATCACATGTTAGGCCATAATACAAGGCTTAATAAATTTAAGAAGATGGAAATCATATCAGCATCTCGTCCAAATACAATATGACTAGAAATCTATTAAAGAAAATAAAACTGGAAAAACACAAACACTTAAAAACTAAAAATGTTACTAAGTAACCATTGGGTCAATAAGGAAATAAAAAATACCTGGACACAAATAAAAATGAAGATAACAGTCTAAAATATTTGGGATGCAGCAAAAGCAGTTCTAAGAGGGAAGGTTATAGCAATACAGGCCTACCTCAAGAAACAAGAAAAACCTCAAATAAACATTCTAACCTTTTTAAAGGAAGCCCTTTTAAAGGGGAAAAAAAAAAGGAATTTTTAAAATAATGAAGCCCAAAGTTAGCAAAACTAACTTTGAAGGAAATAATAATAAATTCAAATAATAAATTTGAAGGAAATAATAAAGATCAGAGAAAAATATATGAAATAGAAACTTCAAAAAATAGAATATATCAATGAAACCAAGAGCTGGTTCTTTGAAAAGAAACAAAGTCGACAACCTTTAACCAGACTCATCAAGAAAAAAAGAGAAAGAACTCATGTAAATAAAGTCAGAAATGAAAGAGGTGAAATAACAACCACAGAAGTACAACAGATTATCAGAGAAAACTGGCATTATTAAAAATTGTACTGGCATTAAATTGGACAACCTGGGAGAAATGGATAAATTCCTGGAAACATAAAATCATCCAAGACCACATCGGGAAGGTATAGAAAATCTGAATAGAACAACTATTAGTAATAAATTTGAATCTGTAATAAAAAAAAGTCACCACAAATACAAGTATAGAACCAGGGAGCGTCACAGGTGAATTCTACCAAACACTTAAAAAAAGAATTAATACCTATGTTTCTCAAGCTATCCAAAAAATATATATAAAAGGAAGGAAAACTTCCAAACTCATTCTGTGAGGTCAGGATTACCCTGATAACAAAACCAGATAAAGACACTACAAAAAAAGAAAACTACTAGGCTCATGTCTCTGATGAACATAGGTGCAAAAAAAAAACCTTCAACAAAATATTAGCAAATCAAATTCAGCAATACATTAAAAGCATCTTCAACCACAATCAAGTGGGATTTGTTCCAAGGATGCAAGGATGATTCAATACCAACAAATCAATCAACATGATATACCACATTAACAAGAGGAAGAATAAAAACCACATGATCATCTCAACAGATGCAAACAGAGCATTTGATAACTTCAACATTCATTCATGATAAAAATTCTCAACAAAGTGGGTCTACAGGAAACATACCTTAACATAATAAAGACCATATATACAAAACCCACATCTAATGTCACACTCACTGGCAAAAAACTGAGAGCTTTTCCTCTAAGATCAGGAACAAGACAAGGATTTCCACCCTTGCCACTTTTATTCAACATTGTACTGGAAGTCTTAGCTGTGGCAATCAGAAAAAAAGAGAGAGAGGAAGAAAGGATGGAAGGATGGAAGGATGGATAGGAGGAAGGAAGGAAGGGCATCCAAATTGTTAAGGAAGAAGTAAAACTGTCTATTTGCAGATGACATGATATTATATAGAGAAAACCCTAAGACTCCATCAAATAGCCATTAGAACTAATAAATGAATTCAATAAAGTAGTAGGATACAAAATTAACATACAGAAATCTTGCATTTCTATTTGCTAATAGTGAAGGGGAAAAAGAGAAATTAATAAAACAATCCCATTTACAATTGCACCAAAAATAATAAAATACCTAGAAATAAATTTAGCCAAGGAAGTGAAAGGCTTGTACTCTGAAACTTATATAAGACATTGGTGAAAGAAATTGAATACAACACAAAAAAATGGAAAGATGTACTATGCTCATGGACTGGAAGAACCAATAGTGTAAAAATGCCCATACTACATGAAGCAAACTACAGATCAGATTCAAGCAATCCCTATCAAAATATTAATAGTATTTTTCACAGAACTAGAACAAAAATCCTAAAACTTGCATGAAACCACAAGAAAGTGGCCAAAGCAATCTTGAGAAAGAGGAACAAAGCTGAAGGTATAACAATCCCAGATTTCAAGATATACTACAAAGCTGTAGTAATCAAAAGAGTATGGAAATGGCACAAAAATAGAAATATAGATTAATGCAACAGGATAAAGATCCCAGAAACTTAAACCCATGCCTATATGGTTAATCTATGACAAAGGAGGCAAAAATATACAATGGAGAAGAGTGGTCACTTCAGTAAATGGTATTGGGAAAGCTGGAATAGCTACCTGCAAAAAAAAAAAGAAAGAAACCGGAGCATTTTCTTACACCCTACACAAAAATAAACTCAAAATGGATTAAAGACCTAAATGTGAGACTGGAAACCATAAAACTCCTAAAAGAAAATATTCGTAATAATCTCTTGGACATTGGCCTTAGCAACATTTTTATGGATACATCTCCTCAGACAAGGGAAACGAAAACAAAAATAAATAATTGGGACTACATCAAATTAAAAAGCTTTGCACAGCAAAGGAAACCATCAACAAAGTGAAAACATAGCCTCGTGAATGGGAGAAGATATTTGGAAATGAGACATCTGATAAAGGTAAAAATCCAAAATACATAAAGAACTCATATAACTCAACACCAAAAAAATAATAATAATTTGATTTGAAAATGAACAGACATCTGAAAAGACATTTTTCCAAAGAAAATATAGAGAAAGCCAACAGATACATGAAAACATCCTTGATATCACTGATCATCAGGGAAATGCAAATCAAAACCTCAGTGAAGTATCACCTCACACCAGTCAGAAGGGCTAATAACAAAAAACAAGAAATAACAAGTATTGGTGAGGATGTGGTGGAAAGGTAACCCTCATGCACGGTTATTTAGAACGTAAATTCATACAATCACTATGGAAAGCAGTGTGGAGGTTTGTCAAATAACTAAAACTGCCCACCACCCAGCAATTCCACTTTGGGATATTTATTTGAAAACAGAAACACCAATTCAAAGAGATACATGCATGACTGTGTTTATTACAGCATTATTTACAATATCCAAGATATGGGAGCAGCCCAAGTGTCCCCTGATATATGAATGGATAAAGAAGATGTGGTGTGTGTGTGTGTGTGTGTGTATACACACATACAAAAATGGAATATTAGCCATAAAAAGGAATGAAACCTTGCCATTTTTAACAACATGGATGGACCTAGAGGGCATTATGCTAAGTGAAATAAGTCAGAGAAAGACAAATTCCATTTGATTTCACTGATATGTGCAAGCTAAAAAAATGAAATAAATGAACAAACAAACAAGCCTGGACACAAACTCATAAATATGAAGAACATTCTGGTGGTTGCCAGGGGAGAGGGGGGTTGGGAGGATGGGCAAAATAAGTGAAGGGGATTAAGAGGTAGAAACTTCCAGTTATAAAATAAGTAAGTCATGGGAATGAAAAGTGCAACCTAGGAAATATAGTCAATAATACTGTAATAACATTGTATGGTGATAGATGGTAACTATACTATCTTAATTAGCACTGTGTAATGTTAAATCACTGTGTTGTACGCCTAAAACTATTATAAGTCAACTAAACTTCAATTTTGAAAATTGACAAATTGAGAAAGAGGCAAATCCACTAACACAGTATGAGATTTTGACATACCTCACTGAGTAATCTACAGAGGAAACGGAAAATATCAATAAGGACATAGAAGATTTGAACAACATCACTAACCACAAGTAAAAAGTTGAAAAACTGAAAAATTAACAGTTGTTTTTAGATTAAAAAGAAAAGTGTGGTCACAGGGCCCCAGAATTGGAGAGACAGACAGGAAAATACAGAGAATCACAACTTAGTGGAGCAGAAAACCATGAGCAGAAATACTCAGCAAGAACCAGTTCAGGAGGCAGGAAAACCTGAACCATAACTAACAAATTTCTGGAGGCCCAGTGTGGACAACTGTAAGATTCAAAACACCAGGCAGACCCAGTCATCAGGAATCCTCCACACTTTTCATGAGTTTTACATCCTGGAGCTCTACCAGGTTCTCGCAGTGAATACTGGAGAAAAATTCTCTCATGCTTCCAGCAGGAATATGAAATATTCACCAAGACAGATCACATTCTTGCCCATAAAACATGCATGAGCAAATTTAAAAGAACAGAAGTCATACAATGTCTGCCCTCAGACCACAATGGAATTAAGGTAGAAATCAATAATAATGAGATAGCTGGAAAATCCCCAAATACTTGGAGATTAAACAACAAACCTTTTTAAGAGATTTATTTATTTATTTTAAAGAGAGAGAGAGCGCATGAGTGGGAGGTCCAGAGGGAGAGGGAGAGAGAGAATCTCAAGCAGACTCCATGCTGAGCGCAGAGCCTGATGTGGGGCTCAATCTCAGGACCCTGAGGTCATGACCTGAGCCAAAACCAAGAGTCAGATGCCCAACTGACAACACAACCCAGGTGTCCCTAAACAACACACTTCTAAATAACACAGGGATCAAAGAAGAAATCTCAAGACGAATTTTAAATATTTTGAACTAAAAGAAAATAAAAACATAACTTATGAAAATGTGGAATGTAGCAAAAGCAGTGTTTACAGAATATTCATAGCAATGAATGCATATATGGGAAAAGAAGAAAGATCCAAAATCACTCATCTAAGCTTACACCTTAGATAACTGCAAAAAGAAGAGAGCAAATTAAATCCAAAGTAAATAGAAGAAAAGAAATAATAAAAACTAAAGCAGTAATCCATGAAATTAAAAATAGGACCCCAATAAAGAAAATCAGAGAAGCCAAAAGCTAGTTCTATGAAAAGGTCAATAAAATTAATTACCCTATAACCAGGCCAAGTAAGAAAAAAAAAAAGGGCACAAATTAAAAATACCAGAAATAAAGAAATAAAGAAGGGATGTCACTAGAGATGCCATAGACAATAAAAAGACAATAAAGGAAAACTATGAACAACTCTATGCCCATAAATCTCAAAGATGAAATGAACCAATTCCTTGAAAGACAATCTCCCAAGACTCACAACAGAAGTAGAAAATCTGAATAGGCCTATATCTACAAAAGAAGTTGAATCTACAATTAATCTATAATTAATTTACCATAATTCCAGGGCTGCCTGGGTGGCTCAGTTGGTTGAGCATCTGACTCTTGATTTTGGCTTTGGGTCATGATCTCAGGGTCTTGAGTTCAAACCCTGCATAGAGTTCTGCATTCAGCGGGGAGTTTGCTTGAGATTCTCTCACTCCCTCTTCCTCTGCCTTTCCCCCTGCTTGTGCTCTCTCAAAAAAAAAAAAAAAAAAAAACTTTTAAAATAATAACGATAATTAATAACCTTCCAAAATAGGAAGAACCATGCCCAGATGAGTTCACAGAATTCTAGAAAATATCTAAGGAAGAAATTATACCAACTGTCTATGATCTCTTTCAGAAAATAGAAGCAGAGGGAATACTTCCTGATTCAATTTATGAACCCAGTATTACCCTAATATCAAAACCAGACAAAAGCATTTCAAGAAAACTCCAGACCAAGATCTCTCTCATGGACACAGATGCAAAAACCCTCATCAGTAGCAAATCAAATCCAACAATGTGTTAAAAAAAAAAAAAAAAGGATACACCATGACCAAATGGGATTTATTCCAGGTATGCAAAGCAATTCAACATTCAATTAATATAATCCGTCATATCAACAGGCTAAAAAAGAAACATCACATGATCGTATCAATACATGCAGAAGAAGCAGTTGAGAAAATTCAACATCTATTCATAATAAAAATGCTCAGTAAACTAGGAATAGAGGGGGGACTTCCCCAACTTGATAGAAGAGGTCTACCAAAAACCTACAGCTAACATACTTATTAGTAAGAAACTAGAAGCTTTCCTAAGATCAGGAAAAAAGCAAGGACATCCCCTCTCACCACTTTCAACATCAAATTGGGAATCCTAGCTAATGCAATAAGACAAGAAAAGGAAGATTGAGAAGGAAGAAATACCATTGTCTTTGTTTGCAGATGGCATGATTATCTATGTAGAAAATGCAAAAAATTCAAAAACAAAAAAACTCCTGGAAGCAATAAGCAATTATAGCAAGCTTGCAGGATACAAGGTTAATACACAGAAGTCAACTGTTTTCCTAAAAACCAACAATGAACAAATGGGATTTGAAATTTAAAATACAATACCATTTATATTAGCACCCCTGCAAAATGAAATGCTTAGGTATAAATCTAACAAAATATGTACAAGATCGGGGCGCCTGGGTGGCTCAGTCGTTAAGCGTCTGCCTTCGGCTCAGGTCATGATCCCAGGGTCCTGGGATGGAGCCCCGCATCCCGCTCCGCGGGAAGTCTGCATCTCCCTCTCCCACCCCCCCTGATAGTGTTCCCTCTCTCGCTGTGTCTCTCACTGTCAAATAAATAAAATCTTTAAAAAAAAAATATGTACAAGATCTGTATGAGGAAAACTACTAAACTCTAATGAAAGAAATCAAAGAACTAAATAAGTGGAGGGATATTCCATGTTCAACAACAGAAAGACTCAATATTGTCAAAATGTCAGTTCTTACTAACTTGATCTGTAGATACCATTCAGATCCCAGCAAGTTATTCTGTGGCTACCAACAAACTGATTCTAGGGTTTATATGGAGAACAAAACACCAGACAAGCCAAATAATATTGTAAGAGGAAAACAAAGTTATAGCACCGATACTACCCAAGACTTCAAGACTTGCTATAAAGCAACAATAATCAAGACAGTTTGGTATTGAAGAATAGACAAATAGATCAGTGGAAGAGAACAGAGAGAGAGCCTAGAAATAAACCCATATAAACAGAAGTTATCTGATCTTTGAGAGCAGAGGAAAGGCAATGCAGAGAAGAAGATAATCTTTTCAACACATGGTACTGGAACAACTGGACATCCATTCCTAACAAATCAGCCTAGACTCAGACCTTATACACCCCTCAAAATAATAAACTGGAAAAGGGTCACAGACCTAAACGTGAAATGCAAAAGTATAAAACTCCTAGCAGAAAATGTAGGAGAAAATCTAGATGGTGTTGGGTATGGTGATGACTTTTTAGGTACAACACCAAAGGCATAATGCATGAAAGAAAGAATTGATAAGCTGGACTTCGTTAAATTAAAACTTCAGCTTTGAAAACTACAATTTCAAGATAATGAAAAGATAAGCCATAGATTGTGAGAAAATATTTGCATAAGACACCTCTCATAAAGGACTGTTACCCAAAATATACAAAGAACTCTTAAAATTTAACAACAACAACAAAACCCAGTTAAAAACTGGCCCAAAGGCCGGGAACCTGGGTGGCTCAGTTGGTTAAGCGACTGCCTTCAGCCCAGGTCATGATCCTGGAGTCCCGGGATCAAGTCCCACATCGGGCTCCCTGCTCAGTGGGGAGTCTGCTTCTCCCTCTGACCTTTCTCTCTCAATCTCTCTCTCAAATAAATAAAATTAAAAAAAAAATAAAATAAAATAACTAAATCTTTAAAAAAAAAACTGGCCCAAAGGCCTTAACAGAGATTCATCAAAGAATATATATAATATATATACAAATAAGCATATGAAAAGATTCTCTACTTCATTTCATCAGGGAAGTGCAAATTAAAACAACAATGAAATGTCACTACATGCCTATTAGATTGGCCAAAATCTGGAACACTGACAACACCAAATGCTGACAAGGATGTGGAGCAACAGAAACTCTCCCTTTTTCTGGTGGGATTACAAAATGGTACAGCCGCTTTGGAAGACAGTCTGGCATTTCCTACAAAATTAAATATACTCTTACCATGCAATCCAGCAATTGCACTCCCTGATATTTACCCAAAGGAGTACAGAACTTATACCCACACAAAACCTTCACAGGGATATTTCTTTCTTTTTTTTTTTTTTTTAAGATTTTATTTATTTATTTGACAGAGACAGAGACAGCGAGAGAGGGAACACAAGCAGGGGGAGAGGGAGAGGGAGAAGCAGGCTCCCTGCTAGGGAGCCCGATGTGGAGCTCAATCCCAGGACCCTGGGATCATGACCTGAGCTGAAGGCAGATGCTTAAGGACTGAGCCACCCAGGCGCCCCAGGATGTTTATTTCTAATAGTTCTATTCATAATGGCCAACACCTGGGAGCAACCAAGATGTCCTTCAGTAGGTGAATGGATAAACTGTGGAGCATCCAGACACAGAATATTATCCAGTACTATAAATAAATGAGCTCTCAAGCCATGAAAAAGCATGAGGAAGCTTAACTGCATATTACGAAGTGAAACAGGCTCATCTGAAAAGGATACTTGACTCCAACTCTATGACATTCTTGGAAAAGGCAAAACTATGGAGACAATATAAAGAGCAGGGCTTGCCAGACATTTGGGGTGTGGGTGGGGGGCTGGATAAATCACTTGAAAAGGTGATTACAATGAAAGAACAATCAGGTAGTTAGCACCTCCAGCTTTGAATTGAACACAAGTATAAAGCTAAGACCATTTTGGAGCTGCTCTGTTTGCTTGCCTTTTTTTCTCCCCATTTTTGGCACCATGATGACCCTTATGAAGAGTAATCTACAGATGCATGTGAAACTGAATTGTTCCAGACATAAAAAGCCTGTTGAGGAAAATAAACTATCATAGCAGGCCAAAGGGCTAGGGAATTCATGTTATCTTAAGGCAATAATAAAAGTGAATTGACAGTCTGACAGGTGTGCTGTGAAATTATCATGACTATCTTGAGGCTATTATGGCATTTTAGAGAATTTTAAGACATTCTGCTGACATGAACCTGGAGAACCTCATCTAATGAGATGAAAATAGGTGGCTATCTTCAGAAGCACCGATTCAGTGTTTGGGTCCTTTGTTCCGAATACACTATTAATACCACAGCTCTCTAGTTATAGAGAAAATCAATACCTCTCTTCCCTTTGCTCCAGATAAAAATGCTCACAGATGTTTACCAAATGCTCCTACTTGAAGGAGGAAGAGAATGGACAAGGGAAGCAAGGAGTGAAGGGAAAGGCCATGGGCGGAGGTTCGGAAATGTCCGGGTATTTGTTCTGAAACATCTGTGCTTCTCACTCACTGTGAAACCCTGAACAAGTCATTTAATCTCCTGGGGCCTCAAAATAAGGGGTCAGCGAAGATGATATCTATGATCCCTTCTAGCTTGAACATTTTCTGGTTCTAATCTGAATCAAAATCCTGAGGTCTGCAAAGGTCGATGAGCAATATTTTCCACACATGCAGAAATTCACTGATTCTGCACTTTGCAGACCCGAGGGAAGCCTCAGGCCCCTCCTTCCCTCAGCGCGCCTCTCCCTCGGTCTGCGTCCCTACACACTCCCTTTCCAGGCATCCGGGGTTCTCACACTGCCCAGAGACCCCCTACCCAGAGCCCCAGCAGGAGACATTTTTAAGAGTTGGCTCTTAGAAATAATCACATTCAGATTTTTATCCACTCCACAGTACCCAAAACAATGTTTAACCCATAATTGGCTTTTGATAAATGTTGCTGGTATGAATTTGTTGGATGACAGACAATAATAATATGTGCTTCATATTTTAGAGTATACAGAGTGTTTACACATCTCATTCTATTCTTCTGGGAGCCCTCTGAAATTGCGGAGACTCAGGGACATAGAAAGTTGTCAAGTGGGAACGTGAACCCAGATCTTTTAACATCAGATCCTGCTTTATTCCTGCATCTATCCATCAGTGTGATAGCCCTGTAATATACTGGACAGAGTTTTAAATTGACTTGCCTGAGTCAGGTTCACACCTGCCCTTGCCTGTTCCATTTCTGGGGAAATCAGCATGGGGAGACCACTTCATGGAAGCCTGGCCCTCACCACCTGCCCCAGTGCTCTCTCACATCATACTTCTGCCTAGACTCGGTCTTGCCAATAAAAATGGGAACTCTTCTTTGGAGCCCAATCAAAGGTACTGAAAAAAAGAGAGATCAGTGTTTCTTTTGGGGAAGATACAGACTGAGAGTTTGGCTGTTCTAATGGAACCTTTACGGCGCATGCAAACAAATAAAGAGGCATGAGTACTGCCTGTGTAGAAGACACAGGCCATAGAGAGCGCCTCCCCAGGTGTTTCTCAGAGCCCGTTAGCAAGACCACCTGGAGCAGCCACTTTGCTGGAGCATTTCCCACCAATGCATAAGTGTGCAGGAAGAAGTCATACACCACCAGCCAGAGGAGGGATACCTTTGTACATGTCCAAATGTGCAGGTGGACTTCTCAGTATTCAGAGTATCTGTCTTGGACAGACTCACCAAGGACCCCCATGAGAGGAACCATCAGCTTTAATCACCTACCAGGCCCAGAAGGGACAGGAAACCACTCGCAACTGTCCAAATCAATGATTTTTCCTTCCACCCCTCCTTCTTTTTTTTTATTATGTTATGTTAATCACCATACATTAGTTTTTTTTAATCATTAGCCAATTATTTAAATGAAGCTATAAAAAAGAGGCAACATAATTGATAAAATAATTAGGAAAGAATATTTAGCATGTTTCCAAAGATTTAAAACAGGAGCAGGACACTCCACAAAAAGTTGTGTGGGAAATAAAATTCTTAAACTATAAGTAGAAATATAATATTACATCATTAGTTCTTGATGTAGTGATCCATGATTCATTGTTTGTGCATAACACCCAGTGCTCCACGCAGAACGTGCCCTCTTTAATACCCATCACCAGGCTAACCCATCCCCCCACCCCCCTCCCCTCTAGAACCCTCAGTTTTTCTCGGAGTCCATCGTCTCTCATGGTTCGTCTCCCCCTCTGACTTACTCCCCTTCATTCTTCCCCTCCTGCTATCTTCTTCTTCTTCTCTTTTTTCCTTAACATATATTGCATTATTTGTTTCAGAGGTACAGATCTGTGATTCAACAGTCTTGCACAATTCACAGTGCTCACCATAGCACATACCCTCCCCAGTGTCCATCAGCCAGCCACCCCATCCCTCCCACCCCCCACCACTCCAGCAACCCTCAGTTTGTTCCCTGAGATTAAGAATTCCTCATATCAGTGAGGTCATATGATACATGTCTTTCTCTGATTGACTTATTTCGCTCAGCATAATACCCTCTACTTCCATCCATGTCATTGCAAATGGCAAGATCTCATTCCTTTTGATGGCTGCATAATATTCCATTGTGTATATATACCACCTCTTCTTTATCCATTCATCTGTCGAAGGACATCTTGGCTCTTTCCATAGTTTGGCTATTGTGGACATTGCTGCTATAAACATCGGGGTGCACGTACCCCTTCGGATCCCTACATTTGTATCTTTGGGGTAAATACCCAGTAGTGCAATTGCTAGGTCGTATGGTAGCTCTATTTTCAACTTTTTGAGGAACCTCCATACTGTTTTCCAGAGTCCACCCCTCCTTCTTAATGTACCCTCTCCCCACCTGGAAGAAGGTTGGGGGGCAGAAATCATAGTTGTCGAGCCAAAAAAGGACAAGACTGATGCATGGGGAGATGAGAAGCCTTAATGAAGCTGTATGCCTCTTTCTGCCCACCCCAGGTGGCCAGCATGCAGCCCATTGGAACTAGAGGAGGGGAGAAGACGTACATTAAATGAATTGCAGATTTTGCCATGGCATTGCACATTTAAATCACTGAAGTGAGACTTGAGCTTAAGAGGACCAGAAGGGGGTGGGCAATATTTTCAATCACCTAAAACACAGCCAGAAACGTCAGCGGACCTTTAAGATTTCAAAGGTTGAAGAATTAGCCTCACAGAGCAGGCTTGGATGGACAGTAGGCAAAAATAATAAAGTTTTTTTGTTTTATTTTGTTATCTTTTACCCTGAGTTCTGTTTGTTTATACACAAACATGTATTACAGCCAAGACTATGTTGCTCTTAGCACCACAGCATTCATGAGAGATTTTGGATGCAGAGGTCACCTGCCCTTTTGTCACCAA
Source organism: Eumetopias jubatus (assembly GCF_037043125.1). Classification (NCBI taxonomy): domain Eukaryota; kingdom Metazoa; phylum Chordata; class Mammalia; order Carnivora; family Otariidae; genus Eumetopias; species Eumetopias jubatus. The sequence goes on from NW_028274814.1 coordinate 29,405,541, forward strand.
TCCTACAATCCTGGCAGGTGCTCAATACGTTGAATGAATGAATGAGTGAATGAATGAATGAAGTGAGTGAATGGGACTGTCGGTGAGCACCTAACTATGATCATCTATCTGTGTAGGGAGCTAGTTTATGAGAAGGCCTGGTGGTAAGTGCTTTGTAAGAATTTTGGTATCAGATTCTCTCTTTTGGGGAATTTTAGGAAAGGCAGAAACCAGCTGACGAAGAGAGAAGGTGTCAAAACAGAAGCTGCCTGGCAGCAAAAGGGATGAACAGCAGAAGCCAGGACGTAGAGGGCAATCACTGAAGGCAATAAGGAGAGTAGTCTGTCACTGTAATGGGGAACCACCAAGTAGCGACCGAGAACTAACCAATTCTGGGGGCCCCTAGAGTTGTTCTGACATCCTGGAGTTACTGAGGGGTCCACAAGGTCACCGGGGCGTTTCATAGGTAACCCTCGAGTCAATCCTGTGTTGGTTCTCTGACTCACTGAATTGCCTCTAACTCACTCAGGGAACCATCTTGACAAATGTGGGAGCACCCTCCAATCCGAAGGCAAAAGCTAGAAAACCAAAGGGATGCATGTATTCCCTCAACAATGCCCATCCCATGCCCGTGCAGGTTAGCAACAAGATGGAGTCCTGCCTGCCTTGTTTCTCTGTGTACCCTCAGAAGCCCTGAGCCCAGAGAGTCCTGAGTGTATCTCTGATTCACTATTACAAAATACACCATACAGATAATAGTATCAGACTGGTTGACTCATTGTTCCCTACATACCTGATGTGTATTCCTGTCCCAGAACTTTGACTCATTTTCTCCTACCAGCCTGAAAGTTCCTTCCATACCTTGTAAACAACCCCAAAGCCAACTCACTCCCCAAAGCCAAGCTGAGGCTCCAAGCTCCTGTATGAGGCCTGTGCTGAGCATGTCAGTAGACACTGGTCAGGGATTCTTCCCCCTCATTTTGTCTTTTAAAAGTACGTGAAAGCAGGCCCAAACAACCAGAGCCCAAAGATCCTGGGGGATGCAGGAGGTGGTTTTTGTATAGCTCGCAACTCACAGTCAGGGAAGCACCTTGACGCGTGGGAGCAACTCACACCCAGGGGGCTCCCTCTGGGAGACAGAGTGATAGCCTACCAGGGAGACAGGAAAGGAACCTATTTTCTGTCTCTTGGTCCTCTACCTTCTGTATTACTTTGGTTGCTGATTAATAGAATGCATTCACTGCATTTATAAAATGCTTATTGTTGGGCGCCTGAGTGGCTCAGTCGTTAAGTGTCATGGTCCCAGGGTCATGGTCCCAGGGTCCTGGGATCGAGCCCCGCATCGGGCTCCCTGCTCCGCGGGAAGCCTGCTTCTCCCTCTCCCACTCTCCCTGCTTGTGTTTCCTCTCTCACTGTGTCTCTATCAAATAAATAAATAAAATCTTTAAAAATAAAATAAAATAAAATAAAATAAAATGCTTATTGTTATTGGGCCAGCTCCTAGATGGCAAGAGGGGAGTAAGAGATTTCCTTATGGACAAATCTTGCCAAGTACCAGGTACTGGGCTAGAGACTTTATGTATATTATTTCACTTCTACCTCAAAACCACCCTGTAAGGACAACGTAATTGCCCCCACTTTATAAAGAAGGATACTGAGATTTGGAAAGATTAGGTATCTTGCCCAGAGTCAAAAAAAAAAAAAAAAAAAGTCTGGTGACAATCCCTGTGCTTTCCATCACTATAAGGGGATGCACATTGGCATTATGGCTGAGCGAGTGGTTCTGGAGTCAGGCTGCCTGATTCATACCCCAGTTTCACTACTACATGATGTGTAACCTTGGACAAATCACTTAAACACTACATGCCTCAGTCCCTTCCTTTCTATAAAGAGGACAATAACAATGCCAACCTCATAGAGGCATTATGAGATATGAATGAGATAATACATACAAAGCACTTAGAAGACCCCCTACTGTGTAATGAGCACCCACTAACACATAAGCATTATCATTATACTAACATAACTCAACAAATAATTTAGAGATCTCTTTTATAGGAAAAATAATTCTATCTGATCACCAAAGGAGGATCAAGCTTTAATATGAACAAGCAAAAAAATAAACACACACACACACACACTACCTTAATTGCTCTTATGCAGTTATAGAACCAAAGTGAAAATATGGTTTGTAAAAGTTGAAGACAATACTATGAACATAACAACACTGAAATTAACAATATTAATTTTTTGTGTTGATGCCATCGGAGGCTGAAATGAAACCACCACTCCCAGTATAAATGTGTCCCAATTACACAGTATAAACTCTTTTGACTTTGGTACCGTTAGATGACCATGTACGATGTGATGACTCAGTCCATCCACTGCTTTTCTCTATAGAAATATCAAAGAAGAATCAACTACATATCTGGATGCATTTAACCTTCATTTGTTGCAAATGCTGAAGTACACCTCAGCTCCTTCCTTATAGCACATGACAAAGTAATTCCATTGTTGCCAACAGTTCTGAATGAAATGTACCATGAGCTCTGGATTTCAACACTATCTGATAAAACTTTATGCAGTGATAGAAATGTACTATATCTTTGCTGCACAGAATGGTAACCAATAGCAACACATGGCTATTGCTTGAAATGTGGCTTAGGCCAAGAAACTGAATTTTTTTATTTTAATAACTTAATTTTAAACAGTCACATGTGTCTAGTAGCACCATACAAGAGCACATTTCAGAGCATCTGAAATCTCATGATGGAACTTGGTATGATCCATAATTTACATAAATAAAAAATCTATGTGTGTGTGTGTATATATATATATAAACAAAATAATATACATGTGTGTAGGTACACACAAATTTCAAATGTGTAGTGAAATCCTTCAGACAACTGATAATGTCCCAATTTGAGGAATACTCTACTACAGAATACTGTGTTCTATTTGGGAAGATTTATTCAGTTCCAACCTTGAACGCCAAGGTTTCTACTCCCCCAGAACAGACCTGGTAGTGGGTTAAATGTAGAGAATCTTGGAACAACAGTAGCATATTCTGAAATTATCAGGCCATGTCAAGAACTTGGGTGTAACATTCTAAGAGGGACCTCGAAGAACTGAAGTTCATCGAGAAGGAGGTTATCAGAAAGACAAAGGGAAACCAAATTATGTCACCCCAGAAGAGTCAAAAGAACTGGAGGGAGCTGGCTTGGAGAAGAGAAGGTAGAAGGAAAAGAGAAGCTATGGTTCTAGGACAAATGCCTGAAGGCCACAGTTACGTGAAAGAGAGACTACACTTGTTTCAGTTAGAAGTTAGAGAAAATACAACAGTGGCACCAGTGAAAGTGGGATCAACTATAACTAATAGCTTTGCTACTGTGTAGCCCTAGAGGGCAACCAGGTCAGACTAAAGCAGCTACCAGAAGTTTCACCCTGAGGGGAAATGAACCAAACACAGAGAAGAGAGTATGGTGGGTTTAAGTGCACTAAAAAGAGCCTTCATTTGTATCAGAGATTTGAGGGTAAATTAGTGATAGATACACAGAAAACCAAACTCATTAATAAATGAGGTAGTTATTCATCCTAGATGAAATAAAAATGTATAATCACAATGTATTAAATCCACTGTGGCTAAGAGTCACATGCCAATAATTATGTAAATTCAAAATTAATCAAGCTGAGAGTTATAACCTAACTGGGAGACTAGTGGAAGAGTGGAGGGCAAGCGCAGAAGGGAACAGGTGAAATAAATGCTCTTCTTTATTGTCAGAATGACAAAAGATAATCTCAGTATTTACACATCATGGAGAAGCAATACGCAAATCTACTTGACATATATTAAGGAAAATATATGTGCATTTACTACTTTGAACAGACACATCTACCTCGGTGGAGGGAAAGAGAAGTGATAATAGATAATAGATAGATGGAAAGATGATAAATAGATAGAGAGACAGATGATAGAAGACAGAGAGCTGATGGGGAATAGCTGTTGGATGAATACAAGTTAGATAAATGCTAGATGATAAGCTAAACTAAGCTAAGCTAAACTAAGCTAAGCTAAGCTAACTCCTTGGTCAAGAAGGAACCAGGCTTAGCTTTGCTTCCTGTCTCTTTGGGGAAGTCAGAGGAGGCCCAGACTGGCCTCGCACAGGAAGGAGTACGGGGGGATTTACACCAGACCATACTCTTCATCCGTGTCCTCCGGGAAGAGTCAGATACCAAGAAATGTTATCAATCTAAAAACTGTTCATACTCAAAGACTGATTCTGCCTCACATATTTCAGAAATAACCTTTTCCTTTTCTTTTTAACAAATGCAAGGGTTCTCCGAATTCACATGTGGTACTTTAAAATGCAAACAGCAGCATGTAATTAATTTCAAAACAGAGATGTTGTTATTTAGAAGAAGCTTAAATCTAAAGGGAAAGAAGATATCTCTGCAAGTGCTTGTAGTAATGACCACGCGGTATTTGTTTTTTTCCAGTGCTTCAGGCTTTAAGAGCTCTGGGTGTCCAATTAAAGATATAAATCTGAAAAACAAGTGGAAAATCTAAGTCCAACAAAGCCTACTCAAATTTCAGTCAGTATTTCAAAACACCACCCAAGACAAAACTAGAAACTACCGATTTTGAACTGTCCTGCTGGTAACACAGATTTCTCTGTCTTCAACCCCCTCCCCTCCTACCATCCTCCACGGGACACCCACTCATTGTTGCCATGGAAATTGTGCTTTTAAGGTTTCCCTCTGAGATGTTACTTGTTGTATGGTAAGGTGGAGACCTCTAGTGTCCTAAAATTGTATGTCCTCCAAGTATAAGTTATGGTACTGGTATTTATGATGAAGAATTTATCAAGAGGAAAGTTGATCCTACTAGCCAAGCTTCGTCCTAAAATAGCTGAACCCCAGAGCGAAATAAAAATAAAAGTCTTTTGTATTTTGCGCTCCTTATGTGTCTGCTCAACCATAACAATTATCCAAATCATTTTATCACGGTGAGTATTTGACTCCCCGAGGAGGTATGTTTCACAAGCAGCCTATAAACTGGCCCAATCCTTTTTCAAAAGGAAAAAAATAGAAGCAATTGTCCTACTCTGGAAAATAGTATGGAGGTTTCTCAAAAAGTTAAAAATAGAACTACCCTACAATCCAGCATTTGCACTACTAGGTATTTACCCAAAGGGTCCAAAAATACTGATTCAAAAGGACACATGCACGCTGATGTTTATAGCAGTGTTATCAACAATAGCCAAATTATGGAAAGAGCCCAAATGTCTGTCAACTGATGAATGGATAAAGAAAATATGGTTCTTATATATATATATATATATATATATATATATATATATATATATATAATGGAATGTTACTCAGCCATCAAAAAGAATGAAATCTTGCCATTTGCAATAACATGGGTGGAGCTAGGAAGTATTATGCTGAGTGAAATAAGTCAGAGAAAGACAAATATCATATGTTTTCACTCGTGTGGAATTTAAGAAGCAAAACAGATGAACACAGGGGAAGGAAGAAAAAGAGGATAAGAGACTATTAACTACAGAAAACGGACTGAGGGTTACCAGAGGACAAGGGGGTGGGGGACAGACTGTATAGGGAAGGGGCACCAAGGAGGGCACTTGTGATAAACACCGGGTGTTACATGTGAGTGATGAATCACTAAGTCCTACTCCTGAAACTAATATTACACTCTATATTAACTAACTGGAATTTAAATAAAAACTTGAAACAAACAGACAAAAAAGCAACAATTGCCAGCAATAGAGTTCCATATGTACCTTGACCTCACCAATCCCAGAACAACCCATAGAAATATACGCTTCTGGATTCTAACATAAATGGAATTTTATGGACGATGGTAACCAAACTTTCCCATTGGTTTTCAGTATGATTTATTACCTCTCCCCAACCATGAGCTTGTCTTCATGCCTTCACCCTCTTGATCTAAACTAGGGAGTTCTTAACCTGGGGTTTGTGAATGGGCCAAAATTTCCCAATTTTGCATATGTGTAGAAATATGTATTTTCTTGGGTTTAATTTTCTCTTTATTGCTGGTTTTAAGAAATTTGATTATGATATGCTTGATGTAGTTTTCTTCATGATTTTTGTTTCATGTCATTGGATCTACTGGTTTAACATTTTCATATTTGGAAAAAGGGGTCAGTATTTCTTTATTTTTCCTGTCTCTTCCTTCCTTTGGGAACTGCACATATATTTGACCATCTGAGGTTTATCCCACAGCTCATCAGCGTTGTTGTTTCTGGGGGAGGAGGGTCACTTTTCTCCCTGGGTTTTATCTTGGATGTTTCCTACTTCTACATCTTCAAGTTTACAAATCTCTTTTTCTGCAGTATCTAATCAGTGCATTGTTCATCTCAGACATCGTAGACTTTACCTCTAGAAGGTTGCTTTTTAAAATGCCTTTCATGTCTAAACTAACAGGTTCAATATTTCTGCTTTTTGAACTTATAAATACAGTTAGAATAACATATTTAATGCCCTTGACTATTAACTTTATTATCTGGGTCATTTCTGGGTCAGTTTTAATTGCTTTTTTCCCCTCCTTATTATGGGATTTATTTCCCAATTTCTTTCTATGCCTGGTAGTCTTTAAGTTTTTATTTAAATTCCAGTTAAATAATATACAGTGTTATATTAGTTTTGGGTATACAATATAGTGAATCAAAAATTCTATACATCACCTGGTGCTCATCACAACAAGGGCACTCCTTAATCTCCAACACCTATTTAACCCATCCCCCCCTTACCTCCCCTCTGGCAACCATCAGTTTATTCTCATAATTAAGGGTCTGTTTCTTGATTTCTCTCTCTCTCCCTTTTTCCCTTTGTTCGTTTATTTCTTAAATTCCTCATATGAGTGAAATCATACGGTATTTTTCTTTCTCTAACTTATTTTGCTTAACATCTAGTTCCATCCACATCGAGGTAAATGGCAACATTTCATTCTTTTTGATGGTTCAGTAACATTCCATTGTATGCGTATACCACATCATCTTTATCCATTCATCAGTTGATGGACACTTGGGCTGCTTCCATAATTTGGATATTGTAGATAATGCTGCTATAAACATTGGGGTGCATGTATCCCTTTGAATTAGTATTTCTGTATTCTTTGGGTAAATACCTAGTACTGCAATTGCTGGATCATAAGTTAGTTCTATTTTTAACTTTTCAAGGAACCTGTTTTCCATACTGTTTTCCACAGGGGTTGCACCAGTTTGTATTCCCATCAACAGTGCAAGAGGGTTCCCCTTTCTCCACATCCTCGCCAACACCTATTGTTTCTTGTATTGTTGATTTTAGCAATTCTGACAGGTGTGAAGTGATAATCTCATTGTAGTTTTGATTTGCATTTCCCTGATGATCAGTGATATTGAGCATCTTTTCATATGTCTGTTGGCCATCTGCATGTCTTCTTTGGAAAAATACCAATTCATGTCTTCTGCCCATTTTTAAATTGGATCATTTTTTGGGTGTTGAGTTTTATAAGTTCTTTATATTTTTTGGATACTAACCCTTTATCAGATATGTCATTTGCAAATATCTTCTCCCATTCCATTGGTAGGTTGCTTTTTAGTTTTGATGATTGTTTCCTTCACTGTGCAGAAGCTTTTTAGTTTGGTGTAGTCCCAATGGTTTTTTTTTTTTTTCATTTTATTATGTTATGTTAGTCACCATACAATACATCATTAGTTTTTGATGTGGTGATCCACGATCCACTGTTTGCGTATAACACCCAGTCCCAATAGTTTATTTTTGCTTTTGTTTCCCTTGCTTCAGAGACATATCTAGAAAGAAGTTGCTATGGCCTACGTCAAAGAGGTTACTGCCTGTGTTCTCTTCTAGGATTTTTATGGTTTCAGGTCTCACATTTAAGTCCTAAATCCATTTTGAGTTTATTTTTGTGATAGTGTAAGAAAGTGGTCCAGTTTCATTCTTCTGCATGTGGCTGTTCAGTTTTCCCAACACCATTTGTTGAAGAAACTGTCTTTTTCCCATTGGATATTCTTTCCTGCTTTGTCATAGATTAATTGATCGTATAGGTGTGGGTTCATTTCTGGGTTTTCTATTCCATTCTATTGATCCATGTGTCTATTATTTTGTGGCAGTACCACACTGTTTTGATCGCTACAGCTTTGTAATAGAGCTTAAAGTCCAGAATTGTGATGACTCTAGCTTTGCTTTGCTTTTTCAAAGTTGCTTTGGCTATTCAGTGTCTTTTGTGGTTCCATACAAATTATAAGATTATTTGTTATAGCTCTGTGAAAAATGCATTGGTGTTTTGATAGGAATTGCGTTAAACGTGTAGATTGTTTGGGGTAGTATGGACATTTTAACAATATTTTTTATTCCAGTCCATGAGCACGGAATGTCTTTCCATTTCTTTGTGCCCTCTTCTGCCTGGTAGTCTTCTGAATGGATGTCAGAGATGGCAAATTTTCTTTTTGGTTATTGGATATGTTTGTACCCCTAAAATATTTTTTGAGCTTTGTTCTGTGATGTGATAAAGTTACTTGGAAACTGTTTGCTCCTTTCAGATCTTGTTTTGAGTTCTCATAGGAAGGACCAGAAAAAAACATTTCGTTTTTCTGCACTACTGAGGCAAGATCCTTCTTTGTATTTCAGCCACTGCCCTCACTGCCCTGTAGCGGAAGAGGAGTTGCACTCTAGCTGTTGAAAACGGGCAATATCTTGGGCTCTTTGTGAGCTCTGGGCACTCTTCTCTCTAGTCCTTTCTGATAGTTTTGCCCCCAGCCACAGGCAGTTTCCTCGTGCACATGCAGAACACTGGAGTGGTACCCTCCACAGACCTTAGGATTCTCGTTGCCCCCATCTCTCTGATGCACTGTCCTGTGAACTCTGGCTGCCTTAGATTCTCTGGACTATCCGCTTCTATCAGCTCAACTCAAGGAAATTGCCAGAGTCTCCCTGGATTCCCCTTCCATGACCTTGAACCAGCTGGTACAGGCTAAGGCTCACCTCATTTGTTTCCCATCTCTTGGAGATCACTGTCCTTTCTTACCTGATATCCAATGACTTAAGTGTTGTTATTTCTTTTTTTTTTTTTAAGATTTTATTTATTTATTTGACAGAGAGAGACAGACACAGAGAGAGCACGAGCAGGGAGAGCAGCAGAGGGAGAAGCAGGCTCTCCACTGAGCAGGGAGCCCAATGTGGGGCTCGATCCCAGGACCCTGAGATCAGGACCTGAGCTGAAGGCGATGCTTAATGACTGAGCCACCCAGGTGCCCCTTAAGTGTTGTTATTTAATTTATTTTGTTGTTTTTTAGTTATTTCAGGCAGGAGGGTAAATCCGGTCCCTGCTACTCCATTTTGGCCAGAAGTAGAATGCTCAAGCATCTTTCCTAATCATGTGTCTGTGCGTGCACGCACGTGCATGGGTGTGCAAGAGAGCATGAAAGAGCATCTTTGATCTTCTCATGTCAAAATCTACTCTAGAATTAAAAATATTTAGGCTGACATAAAAAAAATGAAATCTTGCCACTTGCAATGACGGGGATGGAACTGGAGGGTATTATGCTAAGCAAAATAAGTCAATCAGAGAAAGACAAGTATCATATGATCTCACCGATATGAGGAATTTGAGAAACAAGACAGAGGATCATGGGGAAAGGAGGGAAAAATGAAACAAGATGAAACCAGAGAGGGAGACAAACCATGAGACTCTTAATCTCAGGAAATAAATTGAGGGTTGATGGAGTTGGGGGGGGGTGGGAGGGATGGGGTGGCTGGGTGATGGACATTGGGGAGGGTACGTACTATGGTGAGCGCTGTGAATTGTGTAAGACTGATGAATCACAGACGTGTACCCCTGAAACAAATACTACATTACATGTTAATAAAAAATAATAAAAATAAAAATAAAAATATATATATTTAGGCTGGCTCACAGAGGGTTTAAGGAATGCAAGGGAGGTCATTTTCTTATTGGTGACACTGACAACAAGAGGGCTTAAGGAATGCAAGGGAGGTCATTTTCTTATTGATGACACTGACAACAAGTTTTAATATTTAGAGATCATTTGTTTTTAAGTAAGCCTCACCTTTATAGAGTTGTGGAAACACACAGAAAATTATAATCTTTGTACATAAAACAATAGCACTTGAGCAATTGTACTCATGAATGGGGCAGCAACAAACCTAGGAATTCTGACAGTATCAGTTGTGCCTAGCAGCCCTAAGTGTTGCAGGAATTATTAACTCAAGCCACTTGTTATCCACTTATACTCTACCAGTGTGCAGAGGCACAGTGGTCAGGATGTTCTTATCTGATCAATCAGGAATTTATTTAATATATAGCGTGAGGCAGGGACATAACATTATTGATTTTTCCAATGGATAACCAACTGACTCAATACTACTTACTGATTGGATAATGTGTTCTTTCCCCACTGATTTAAAATTCTATCTTTGTCATGTATTATTTTACCACACACACTTAGAGTATTCCCTATTATGATCTACTAAGCTATTTATTCTTCCACCAACAACCAACTATTCCGATTACTATCACTTTATAATATGCTTTGGTATCTTGTAAGGCAATTGTTCTTTTTCAAAAACTTTTTCTTGTCTAGTCTTAGATATTTACCAGTACAAATTAACTTTAAAATCAGCTTAAATTTTACTTTTGAAACTCCCACTTAAAATTTGTATTGGGATTGCATTGAATTTATAAACTAATTTTAGGATAGTGGATTTCTTTCACATCTTTAAGCAAATTCTAAGATAACTAAATCTTCCTTTGCCTAAATATGGCTTCCTAGATTTTTCTTGCTGTAAATTTATCACACTTAAAAGCCCCTCCTCCAACATCCAGCAATTGCCTGGGTTCATAAGTGGATTTTTCCGGTTACTAATTAAACTTGAGGAACATACTAAGGTGCCAGGTATTGTCGTAAGTGCTCATTTAAAAGGGTTAATACCTCTAACATACTTAGAAGCATGTCTGGCCATAGTAGGCAAACACATGCTAGCTATTATCACCAGTATTATTATCGATATAGAAACCTTTTGTTTTTCTCTTTTTGAGCTATGTTAATAAATGGCCCCTGGGTAACAGTGATAAGTAGCCATATCATAAGGTAAATTATGTGCTAAACCAGTGGTCAACAAACTTTTTCTGTAAAGGACTAGACAGTAAACATTTTTGGCTTTGCAGGCCATACAGTTTCTGTTGCAGCTACTCAACCCTCTGTACAAAAGCCATGACAGCAAATATGGAAACAAATGGGTGTACTGATACAACTTTACTCACAAAGCAGAGTTTTGTCTAAGGACTCAGAATTTGCTAATCCCTAGAAAAAGTCAAGAAGTCATTTCTGATCGTGATGCCCCACATCTTAGAATGATCCCTCTGTCTTTCTGAAGTGGCTTGGCATCATAGGAAATAGGAGATAATAATGTTAGACTCTTGGAGATTTCCTAAATCAGAGTGAAGTTTCTGAAAATGTGTTAAAGGGCTGGCGTGGGCTCTGTCTGTCCTCACAACCTTTTTCCTACACAGTTAATGAGCATACTGCCAGACTTCTTCTGTTGGGGGGCAGTCCAAAGTTAAAATGTCTCTTAAATGTGCTTGTCATGGCATTAACCAACCTTTTAACACATTTCACCAAACGCATAATGAACTAACCTTTCTACCATGCAAGACTTGTAATTTTGCCATTGGGAGTAAATGCATGAACAAAGAAACTTCTCTTGGTTTGCTACCTTAATCCTAGCTATTTTTCCCTTTCCATGAAAAATAGCTTTTCACTAGGTTGACATTCCTGCTATAATATCTCCTCCAAGCTACAAAGTGAAAGATATCCTACTGTAGGTTTACTCACTTGAATCTAAGTGGAGGAGATTATCTTACTGTTATCAGACCGCGGTGTTTGGAAATCCTTTCAGGAATAACTGAAATGGAATTCCAATTGGAAACTCTAAAAAGCATATGTAAAATGAAACAGAAAGAAATACTCCAACTGGGGGCCAGGGGAGGAACACTGGTATTAAGTCTTGTATAATGAGGTTACAAGGAATAGCAAACATCTGGATTCAGTTCTTTCTTCCATAAATCCTCTGAGGCAGCTCAGATTGGATGGTGAAAAATGTCCTTGGTCACGTAAAACCTTTACACTAAACACCCTTTTAGCCCTCACTATGACTGTGAAAATGAAAATCACAGTGAAATACCATCACACATCTGCCAGATGACAAAACTTAAGGTGGACAAAGAAGTAAAGCTGCAAGAACCCTAACCCACTGCTGGTAGAGATATAAATTAGGACAATTGTTTTGGAAAAAAGTTTGGCATTGACTAGTGAATTTAAACCTAAATATGTCCTAAACTCAGCCATTGCATTTATGGAGAAATTACTGTTAAAGCTATTAACCAGAAGACAGTAGGAGAGTGTATATATAGCAACACTGTTTATAATAGCAAAAACCTGGAGCCATTCCAAATGCCCAGCAACATATGAATGGATCACTAGTAACACCTAAAGAATTAATAGATCTCGGTGCTAAACATCCACAGCTTCTAATATCTCCAAAAGAAAGACAACCCGATTTTGTCTCATGAAAGAACAGAACACTATCATCCTGGCCAAAAAATAAAAAATAAATCAAACCTGAGTCTAGCCAAAACTTTATATCCATCCAAGTATTAATTTATAGGAAATAGAGAAAGAACACAGAATAATATGTCAAAGTACACCTAGGGAATGGAATCAACAAGATCCAAGCGGGGCAATTCCATAAGACAAAGGTTTTCCAATAAATAAATTTCAAGGAAAAAGGGGGAAGAAGTAAAACTATAGATTTAAAAGGACTTAAAAGACATCAATTCATCACAGTGTGTGAGCCTTACCTGAATCCTGATTTAAAAAACTGCAAAAAAAAAAAAAAAATGACATGAAGCCTTTGGAAATTTGAACACTGAAGAAATGGTGATATTAAAATTATTGCTAATCTTCTTGGTATAATAATGGTATTGGGGTTATGTCTTAAAAACTTCTTTAAAGAAGTTTAGAAATACATGTACAATATTTTATGTATTTAGAGATACAGTGAAATGATTTGATATATGTAATTTGCTTCAAGAATGGAAAGAATGAATTCAATGGGAACATGGATGAAACAAGAATTGGTAATTGCCAAACTTAGGTAATGGGTACATGAAGATTTATTATACTATTCTGTGTTTGTATATGGTTGGAATTCTCCATGTAATAAAAAGGTCTTTAAAAGAGGATAGTTATGTACATTATATTCAATGACATGTAACAATTAACAATGTACAGTTTATGCATTAGCAAGTTTGAATCACAAAGACACAAAGTTGAGTAAAAGAATCAGGTCAAAGGTGAATGCATATACTTTGATTCCATATATGTCAAGTTCATAAACAGAAGTAAAAAGAAGCAAAAAAATTGATTTAAAAAACATAAAGTGGGGCACCTGGGTGGCTCAGCCAGTTAAGCATCTGCCCTTGGCTCAGGTCCTGATCCCAGGGTCGTGGGATGGAGCCCGTATCTGGCCCCTGCTCAGTGGGGAGCCTGTTTCTCCCTCTCCCTCTACCACTCCCCGTTTGTGCTCATGTGTGCAGTCTCTCTCCACGTCAAATAAATAAAATCTTTAAAAGTGAAATAAAAACAAAAAATATAAAGCAAAGGAAAGAAATTAAAGCAAAAATCAAATAGTGGGGGGGGGCGGAGGAGTAGGAGACCTGGATTTCGTCTGGTCTCAGGAATTCAGCTGAATAGGGATCAAACCATTCTGAACACCTACGAACTCAACAGGAGACCAAAGAGGAGAGTAGCAACAACTCTCTGAACAGAGAAGCGACCACTTTCTGGAAGGTAGGACGTGCGGAGAAGTGAATCCGAGGCGATATTCGGGAGGATAGACGGCGGGGGAGGGGGCCTCCGTCGGCCGCTTCTGGCAAGTGCTAGAGCCGCGGAGCACAAAATCGGACCTTTTAGAAGCCGGCTCCGCTGAGGGACGTCGCTCCAGTGGCTAAGCGGGGGGTGGAACCCTCGCGGGACAGTGTGGTCTCAGGACCCTCGGGGTCACAGAAAGACCAGGGGTGCGTGAGTGCGGCAGAGCTCCCAGGGATCGGAGCGGGGAAGCCGGCTGCAGAGACGGAGCCGAGGCGGCGGTTCTCAGCTCGGGGTGGCCATAAACTGTGATCCGTGGCCCAGTCGGGCCACTGCTCCTGCAGCAGGGACCCAACAAGCGGCAGAGCCGGGGAGACTCCCCTTCCTCCCCCGGGAGGAGCGGCGCGGGAGCGCACTGCAGGGATCTGCTGGGTTTGGAGACTCCACACGGGGTCATGTGCCAGACATAGAAACGCTCGGTCACAGGCCGGGTGAGCACGGAGTGCGGCCGGAGACCGGGGACACGGGAGTGACGGCTTTTCTCTGGGGGCGCACTGAGGAGCGGGGCCCCAAGTTCTCAGCTCCTCCGGGAGGAGACTGGGAAGCCGCCATTTGCACTGTCCTCCTCCCCAAAGCTGTACCGGGAGCTTGCAGGGAACAAAAGCTCCTGAGAACAAACCCGAGCAGCTTGCTTAGCCCGGACACACAAGGGCGGGGCAATTCCGCCTCCGGCAAAGACATTTGGGACCCACGCCAACAGGCCCCTCCCCCAGAAGATCAGCACGAACAGCCAGCAAGCCAAGGCCAAGTTTACCGATCAAGGAGAACAGGAGAACTCCAGCGCTAGGGGAATACTGCACATAGAATTCATGGCTTTTTTGCCATGATTCTTTAGTCTTCCAATGTTAATTTTTTTTAACTTTTTTTTTGAATTTTTCTTTTTCCCTTTTTCAACCAATATTTTATCAATCCCTTTTGTAAAAAAACATTTTTATTTTTCATTTTTAGAGTCATTTTCTATCCCTTCATAGTAGTTACCCTTATTATTGGCATATATATATAAGTTGCTCTCTCATTAAAATTTTGAGATACACTTTCTTCTAACAGATCAAAAGATACCCTAAATCACTAGTGTATGGCTTTGTTCTAGTCTCCTGCCTGATCACATTCTCTCCCTTTCTTTTTCTTTTTCTTTTTTTTTTTAAATCTTCTTCTTTCTTTTTTCAAACAACTTCTTATCGTATCAATTCCTTTTATGAAATCTTTTATACTTTTCATCTTTACATTCATCTTCCATCCCCTCATTGTTATCAACCCTTATTTTGTACATATATAAGTCTTTCTTCCTTTAAAATTTTAGAAGGCCCTTTTTTCTAACAGACCAAAATACACCCAAAATCTAGTGTGTGGCACTGATCTATACGCTAGCCTGATCATATTCAATCATATTCGGTTTTTTTCGTATTGTTCTGTTTTTGTATTTATCTTTTTCTTTTTGTTTTTGTTTTTCTTTCTTTTCCCTTTCTTTCTTCTTTCCTTCACTTACTTTTCCCCTGGTTTCAGATCTTTTCTGATTTGTATAGAGTATATTTGCTGGGGATGTTGTTCACCTGTTAGCATTTTGTTCTCTCATTCATCTATTCTCCTCTGGACAAAATGACAAGACGAAAAAAATCACCTCAGCAAAAAGAACAAGAGATAGTACCATCAGCCAGGAACCTACTCAATACGGACATTAGTACAATGTCAGACCTAGAGTTCAGAATCATGACTTTAAAGATACTAGCTGGGCTTGAAAAAAGCGTGGAAATTATTAGAGAAATCCTTTCTGGAGAAATAAAAGAACTAAAATCTAACCAAGTCGAATTCAAAAAGTATATTAATGAGGTGCAATCAAAAATGGGGGCACTAACTGCTAGGCTAAATGAGGCAGAAGAGAGAATCAGAGATATAGGAGACCACATGATGGAAAATAAAGAGGCTAAGAAAGAGAGAAACACCTACAAGATCATGAGGGCAGAATTCGAGAGATAAGCAATACGATAACATGAAACAACATTAGAATAATTGGGATCCCAGAAGAAGAAGAAAGAGAGAGAGCGGCAGAAGGTATATTGGAGCAAATTATAGCAGAGAACTTCCCTAACGTGAGGAAGGAAACAGGCATCAAAATCCAGGAGGCACAGAGAACCCCTCTCAAAATCAATAAAAATAGGTCAACACCCCGACATCTAATAGTAAAACTTACGAGTCTCAGAGACAGAGGGAAAATCCTGAAAGCAGCTCGGGAGAAGAGATATGTCACCTACAATGGTAGAAACATTAGATTGGCAACAGACCTATCCACAGAGACCTGGCAGGCCAGAAAGGACTGGCATGATATCTTCAGAGCACTAAACGAGAAAAATATGCAGCCAAGAATACTATATCCAGCTAGGCTGTCCTTGAAAATAGAAGGAGAGATAAAAAGCTTCCAGGACAAACAAAAACTAAAGGAATTGGCAAACACGAAACCAGCCCTCCAAGAAATATTGAAAGGGGTCCTCTAAGCAAAGAGAGAGCCTAAAAGCAGCATAGACCAGAAAGGAACACAGACAATATACAGTAACGCTCACCTTACAGGCAATACAATGGCACTAAATTCATATCTTTCAATAGTTACCCTGAATGTAAATGGGCTAAATGCCCCAATCAAAAGACACAGGCTATCAGATTGGATAAAAAAACAAGACCCATCGATATGCTGTCTGCAAAGGACTCATTTTACACCCAAAGACACCCCCAGATTGAAAGTGAGGGGGTGGAAAACCATTTACCATGCTAATGGACACCAAAAGAAAGCTGGGGTGGCAATCCTTATATCAGACAAATTAGATTTTAAACTAAAGACTGTAATAAGACATGAGGAAGGACACTATATCCTACTTAAAGGGTCTATCCAACAAGAAGATCTAACAATTGTAAATATCTATGCCCCTAACATGGCAGCAGCCAATTATATAAGGCAATTAATAACAAAAGCAAAGAAACACATTGACAACAATACAATAATAGTGGGAGACTTTAACACCCCCCTGACTGAAATGGACAGATCCTCTAAGCAAAAGATCAGCAAGGAAATAAAGACTTTAAATGACACCCTGGACCAAATGGACTTCACAGACATATTCAGAACATTCCATCCCAAAGCAAGGGAATACACATTCTTCTCTAGTGCCCATGGAACATTCTCCAGAATAGATCATATCCTAGGTCACAAATCAGATCTCAACCGGTACCAAAAGATTGTGATTATTCCCTGCATATTTTCAGACCACAATGCTTTGAAACTAGAACTCAGTCACAAGAGGAAAATCAGAAAGAACTCAAATACATGGAGGCTAAAGAGCTTCCTACTAAAGAATGAATGGGTCAACCAGGAAATTAAAGAAGAATTAAAAAAATCCATGGAAACCAATGAAAATGAAAACACAACTGTTCAAAATCTTTGGGATACAGCAAAGGCAGTCCGAAGAGGAAAGTATATAGCAATACAAGCCTTTCTCAAGAAACACGGTCTCAAATACACAACCTAACCCTACACTTAAAGGAGCTAGAGAAAAAATAGCAAATAAAGCCTAAACCCAGCAGGAGAAGAGAAATAATAAAGATTAGAGCAGAAATCAATGAACTAGAAACCCAAAGAACAGTACAACAGATCAACGAAACTAGGAGCTGGTTCTTTGAAAGAATTAACAAGATTGATAAGCCCCTGGCCAGACTTATCAAAAAGAAAAGAGAAATGACCCAAATCAACAAAATCATGAATGAAAGAGGAGAGATCACAACCAACACCAAAGACATACAAACAATTTTAAGAACATATTATGAGCAACTCTATGCCAGCAAATTAGATAACCTGGAAGAAATGGATGCATTCCTAGAGATGTATCAACTACCAAAACTGACCCAGGAAGAAATAGAAAACCTGAACAGAACTATAACCACTAAGGAAATTGAAGCAGTCATCAAAAATCTCCCAACAAACAAAAGCCCGGGGCCAGATGGCTTCCCAGGGGAATTCTACCAAACATTTAAGAAATTAATACCTATTCTTCTGAAACTGTTCCAAAAAATAGAAATGGAAGGAAAACTTCCAAACTCATTTTATGAGGCCACCATTACCTTGATCCCAAAACCAGACAAAGACCCCATGAAAAAGGAGAATTACAGACCAATATCCTTGATGAACATGGATGCAAAAATTCTCACCAAAATACTAGCTAAGAGGATCCAACAGTACATTAAAAGGATTATTCACCATGACCAAGTGGGATTTATCCCTGGGCTGCAAGGTTGGTTGAACATCCTCAAATCAATCAACGTGATACAATACATTAACAAAAGAAAGAACAAGAATCATATGATCCTCTCGACAGATGCAGAAAAAGCATTTGACAAAGTACAGCATTCTTTCTTGATCAAAACTCTTCAGAGTAAAGGGATAGAGGGTACATACCTCAATATCATAAAAGCCATCTACGAAAAACCTACAGCAAATATCATTCTCGATGGGGAAAAACTAAGATCATTCCCCCTAAGGTCAGGAACGCGGCAGGGATGTCCACTATCACCACTGCTATTCAACATAGTATTAGAAGTCCTAGTCACAGCAGACAACAAAAAGAAATCAAAGGCATCCAAATCGGCAAAGAAGAAGTCAAACTCTCACTCTTTGCAGATGATATGATACTGTATGTGGAAAACCCAAAAGACTCCACCCCAAAACTGCTAGAACTCATACAGGAATTCAGTAAGGTGGCAGGGTGTAAAATCTATGCGCAGAAATCAGTGGCATTCCTATACACCAACAACAAGACAGAAGAGAGACAAATGAAGGAGTCGATCCCATTGACAATTGCACCCAAAACCATAAGATACCTAGGAATAAATCTAACCAAAGAGGCAAAGGATCTGTACTCAGAAAACTATAAAATACTCAGGAAAGAAATTGAAGAAGACACAAAGAAATGGAAAAACGTTCCATGCTCATGGATTGGAAGAACAAACATTGTGAAGATGTCAATGCTACCTAGAGCAATCTACACATTCAATGCAATCCCCATCAAAATACCATCCACTTTTTTCAAAGAAATGGAACAAATAATCCTAAAATTTGTATGGAACCAGAAGAGACCCTGAATAGCCAGAGGAATCTTGAAAAAGAAAAGCAAAGCTGGCGGCATCACAATTCCGGACCTCCAGCTCTATTACAAAGCTGTCATCCTCAAGACAGTATGGAACTGGCACAAAAACAGACACATAGATCAATGGAACAGAATCGAGAGCCCAGAAATGGACCCTCAACTCTATGGTCAACTCATCTTTGACAAAGCAGGAAAGAATGTCCAATGGAAAAAAGACAGTCTCTTCAACAAATGGCGTTGGGAAAATTGGACAGCCACATGCAGAAGAATGAAACTGGACCATTTCCTTACACCACACACAAAAATAGACTCCAAATGGTTGAAAGACCTAAATGTGAGACAGGAGTCCATCAAAATCCTAAAGGAGAACACAGGCAGCAACCTCTTCCACCTCAGCCACAGCCACTTCTTCCTAGAAACATCGCCAAAGGCAAGGGAAGCAAGGGCAAAAATGAACTCTTGGGATTTCATCAAGATAAAAAGCTTTTGCACAGGAAAAGAAACAGTCCACAAAACCAAAAGACAACGACAGAATGGGAGAAGATATTTGCAAATGACATATCAGATAAAGGGCTAGTATCCAAAATCTATAACGAACTAATCAAACTCAACAGCCAAAGAACAAATAATCCAATCAAGAAATGGGCAGAAGACATGAACAGATATTTTTCCAAAGAAGACATCCAAATGGCCAACAGACACATGAAAAAGTGCTCAGCCTCACTTGGCATCAGGGAAATCCAAATCAAAACCTCCATGAGATATCACCTCACACCAGTCAGAGTGGTTAAAATTAACAAGTCAGGAAATGACAGATGTTGGAGGGGATGCGGAGAAAGGGGAACCCTCCTACACTGTTGGTGGGAATGCAAGCTGGTGCAACCACTCTGGAAAACAGTATGGAGGTTCCTCAATAGTCGAAAATAGAGCTACCATACGATCCAGCAATTGCACTACTGGGTATTTACCGCAAAGTTACAAACGTAGGGATCCGAAGGGGTACGTGCACCCCGATGTTTATAGCAGCAATGTCCACAACAGCCAAAGTGTGGAAAGAGCCAAGATGTCCATCGCCAGATGAATGGATAAAGAAGAGGTGGTATATATATATACAATGGGATATTATGCAGCCATCAAAAGGAATTAGATCTTGCCATTTGCATCAACGTGGATGGAACTGGAGGGTGTTATGCTGAGTGAAATAAGTCAATCAGATAAAGACATGTATCCAATGATCTCACTGATATGAGGAATTCTTAATCTCAGGAAACAAACTGAGGGTTGCTGGAGTGGTGGGAGGTGGGAGGGATGGGGCGGCTGGGTGATAGACATCGGGGAGGTTATGTGCTATGTTGAACGCTGTGAACTGTGCAAGACTGTTGAATCACAGAGCTGTACCTCTGAAACAAATAATGCAATGTATGTTAAGAAAAAGAAGAAGAAGAAGAAGAAGATAGCAGGAGGGGAAGAATGAAGGGGGGAAATCGGAGGGGGAGACGAACCATGAGAGACGATGGACTCTGAAAAACAAACTGAGGGTTCTAGAGGGGAGGGGAGTGGGGGATGGGTTAGCCTGGTGATGGGTATTAAAGAGGGCACATTCTGCGTGGAGCACTGGGTGTTATGCACAAACAATGAATCATGGAACACTACATCAAAAACTAATGATGTAATGTATGGTGATTAACATAACAATAAAAAAATTAAAGGAAAAAAATCATATAGTGGTCACCTCTGAGACATTAGGGAGGGACCCAGAAACCTCCTAAGATATGGTTATAGTCTATTTATTGGACTTTTTGGTTAATATATGGATATTTATTGTTTTTTAAACTGTACTTTTGCCTTTTCCTATACTGTTATGTATACTGTATTTAAAAAAATTTTAAAAATCAAAATATGTCACCACCAACACAATATCGAACTTAGGAACTTTATAACACCCTGTGTCAACTGGAAATTAGATGTCTAACTTACTAAATTTAAGTAAAGCCTCCCAAAGATTAGCATGCCTATTTTTTTTAAGTTGTACAACTCATATGTTATTTAAAACCTTCAGGGAATGATTCACTTTAGAAAACAGTCCTACTGATAATTGAGAGTTAATTATTCAAGAATCAGGAGGTTTTATCATTATTTTTAACAGAAATGTCTATAAGCTGTACTGCACAGTTCACTGAACTGCAGTTCAGTTTGTCCTACTGACTTAGGGCAAGCATTAAAGATAGTTCCAAGGGAATCTTAAGTTGTGTCTACACTGAGGATCACTGGCTGAAAGGTTACTGCCTGTAACAATAGCTTCTCAGATTCATTTAAAACCCAAAAGAAGTAGAGAAAAGAAATCCCTTGTTTGTGTGTTTTGATTACTAATTTACGCATAGTGAGTACCATGGCAGAGACTGCCCTCTGTTCTCCAACATCCTTTTCCTTCCTAATCCTGAACACACAGCTCAGCTAGATTTCCCAGTCAACCATGCAGTTAGTCGAAGCCCCGAGCCTAAGTTCTAGCCAATAAAATGTGGGAGGACATAATGTAAGCTACTTCCGGGCTTAGCTCACAGAAACCCTCCATGATGCTCTGTATTCTCCCTTTACTGTCTGCCAACAGCACATTTACATCTAGGGATGCTGTAGAAGCCACATGTTGAATAAGGCAGTGCCTTTATCAGCCTGGTTCCTTGGAGACTGCATGGAACAGAATTCTCCATCCACACACCTATCCATCACAAACATCCATCTGGAACTTAACATGAGCCAAAAAGGAAGTTCTACTGCACTGGCACCAATAGTCCAGAGTTATCTTACAACAGCCAGCACTGATCTAACCAGGACACAGCCCTATGCTCCGGACAGACCTTAACACAGACACTGGTCTCTGTCCTCATGGAGCTTATAGTCTGATAAAGTAAACAGATGAAGGTATGGTTAGTAATGATGTGAAGTGCTTTATAAAGAAGGGAAGAGGGGGGCGCCTGGGTGGCTCAGTTGGTTAAGCGACTGCCTTCGGCTCAGGTCATGATCCTGGAGTCCCAGGATCGAGTCCCGCATCGGGCTCCCTGCTCAGGGGGGAGACTGCTTCTCCCTCTGACCCTCTCCCCTCTCATGCTCTATCTCATTCTCTCTCTCAAATAAATAAATAAAAAATCTTTAAAAAAAAAAAAAGAAGGGAAGAGGAAAAGAAGAAAGAGGGATTTGTAGTAAAGAATAACAAAGAAACAAAACAAAACAAAACAAAACAAAAACCCCAGATTTTTAGATAGGAGATCAGGGAAAGTTGCTCCAAGGAAATGACATTTAAACAGAAACTTGATGAATAAGCAGGCATTCATCAGATTAAAGAAAAGGAAAGTAGTTTTTCCAGTAGAAGAAGTCATGATTTTTAAGGTACCACAGTAGAAAGAGGCTGGTACATCCAAGACTCTGGAAGAAGGGGGGGGGGGTGGCTAGAACCTGAGTTAGAGACATGGACAAGGTGTATCAGGTAGATGCTTATAGGCAGTATTCAGCTAATAATACTGTTGGTCACAATAGCAAACTACTGAAATTTTTAAACATGGGAGTACCATGATCAGATTTAATATACAGAAGATTACTCCATGGGGTTATATGAACACCTTGGAGTGGAGAGGGCTAAAACTCACAGTATTGGACAGGAAGCTACCACAAGTGTCCACACAAGAGGGGAGGCAACTATATAGGTAGAGGAAAAGAAACAATTTTGGGTTATATTTTAGATCTAGAATCTGTGGAGTTTGGTTATAGATTACATATGAAGGCAACAAGGGGAAGTCTCAAGGACAATTCCCAAGTTTCTGGCATGAGCCATGGTTTGGGTGGTCTTTACTTAAATAAGGAGAAAAGCAAGATGACCAAGTGGTGATGTTAAGAGATAGTTAGCATATGATCCTGGAGATTAAAGTTTTGGGTGGAAATCTAAAAATTGGGAGTCTTAGCATATGGAAACTGTTTAAAGTCATCAGGAAGGATTATATTACCCAAGGAGAAAGTGTTGGCGAGAGGAGAACCCAAGACTAAGTGCAAGGACCTAAAAACCAAAACATGACAATTAGACTTGGCATCTTTCAGATCACTGTAGACTGGCCAAGAGCAGTTTTTATGGAGTGCTGGAGCTACACACCACACTGGATGAGGTAGAAGATAAACAGGGACACAGGAGAATAAAACTTATACAGAGAAAAGCTTCAAGGTGCTTGGGGTTTTCCTTTGTTTTATAAAAATGAAATGATCATATATGTTTTAATGCATGTATTTCTCACTCAGTAGTTCCTCATGGAAACCCTCCACATCATCCGGTAAATTTCTAATTCATTCATTTTAATGGCTGCATCACATTCTATGGTAAATATTTGCAATTTTGTCAACCATTTCCCCATTAATAAACATTTAGCTTGTTTCCAGTTAGTGGATGCTACTAGCAAAATAGTAATAAATAGTTGTATATTTGCTTTTATTTGCTTTTATTTCCATGAGACAGATATTCAGGGGCATAAGTGCCAGGCTGAATGTCTATTGCCTCTTGGCTTTCCAAAAAGGCACTTTACAATTCCAACAATGATGACTGAGAACATGTTCCCTCACATTCCCACAAGCAACATAGTTCTTTTTAACTTTGCCAGTCTGATGGGTATAAAGTGATATCTGGTATAGTTTGTATTTCCCTAATTACATGTAAACTGCAACATCTTCCTATATTTCCTGCCCATTTAGGTTTGATCTTCTATAACATTTCTATTCATATCATTGATTCATTTTTCCATTTATTCATTTATTTTTTAATAAGTTTTAGTTCCCAGTTTGGGTCAGAAAAACTAGAATACACTTAGGTTCATTTATAGGTTTGTTTAGGATGCTATGAGTATGAGGAAAGTATGAAAGGATATATGTTAATTGATAACACAGGGAATTAGGGGTCCCGTGTGTGTGTGTGTGTGTGTGTGTGTAAAGAAAGAGGAGAATCAAAGTGATTACAAGAAAGAGGGAAGATGGCAGAGTAGTAGGATCCTGAGCTCACCACTTCCCATGGACACACCAGGGCAACAACTATATATACTTCAACTCCCTCTGAAAACAACCTAAACCCTGGCAGAACAGATCTGCCACAGTGAAAGTCATAAACAGAAGGCCACATCAAAAACAGTAGGAGGGGCAGAGCTGTGGTCAGCTGTGGTCAAACCACCTGTGTGGCTCCCCACAAACAGGAGGGACATCACAAGCATGGGGAAGCAAGGGGATCAAGACCCACACAAGACACCTCTGTCCCTGGGGACCTGCACTGAGACGGTGAGACCACATAATGTCTGGCTTTAATAATCAGCGGGACTTAACTCCAAGACAGCTCAGGAGCTGTAGGAAACCAGTCTCTACTCTTTACGAGTCAGAGTGCTGCATCACTTGGCAGGAGACCCAGCACAGAAATAGCAGTTTGAAAAGTGCCTGGGTTCTAAGTGAAGAAGACTTACTGACTAATTTTAGGACATGTGCGAGAGGAGCAAAGATCTGCGGGAGCTTTCTGGGGAAACAGAAGTGCTAGTGGCACCATGTTTCTTCACTTCCTTCAGCCTAGATAGCCAGAGGCTTGAGGCAGTGGATTCTGACACTCTACCTTGCTAGCACAGCTTGCCCTGCCCTGGCATTCCCCAACAGAGCCACTCCACCCAATCTGCAACCCTGGCAGGCATCCCCTCCAAAGTGGCTCCCATGTCATCCCACCCAGCAGGCAGCCTCAGTCAGGACCAGTGTCCCCCCACCCCTTGCCAAAGAAACTACCATACCACAACACTGAGGCAATCCCAGCTGGGACAACGCACCTCTGAAGAGACTCCAGACCTGGAATGGGGGCAAACTCCACACACCAATGCACCCACAGTAGTCAAAACCATGGCTCTTAGCCAGCTGCACTGGGAGCAGGGCCTGCCTACCATTACACTTGTAGCTGTGTGGCCAATCATTGCAGACAGGAAGGCTGAGGGCCAGGCCTGCCCACCAGGATGTCCACCGTGGCTACAGCAGGGCTTCTCAGGCAGCCATGTAAAGAACCATGCCTGCCCACAGTACACCTGCAACAGTCACAATCCAGCCAAAACAGGAGGGCACATGCATCCCACACAGGGGACACCCCTGGAGTGCCTGGTTCTGGTGACCAGGGAGGATTGTGCTACAGGACACCACAGGACACTTTCTACACAAGGCATCTACTTTCAAGACCTGGAGATGTAGCTGACCTACCTAATACACAGAAATAAACACAGAGTCATACAAAAAGAGGGGACAGAGGAATATGTTCCAAAGAAAATAAGACAAAGCCACAAAAAAAAAAAAAAAAGAGCTAAAGAAAATAGAGACAAGCAATCTACCTAATAGAGTTTGGAATAATGGTCATAAAGATACTCACCAGACCCCCCCCCCCAAAAAAGTGGATGAACTCAGTGAACACTTCAACAAAGAGAGAGAAAAAATATGAAAAAAAAAAAACAGAACTAAAGAATACAATAACTGAAATAAAAAACCCTATAGGGAATCAGCAGCAAATAGAGAATGGAGAAGAATGGATCAGTGAGCTAGAAGACAGGGCAGTGAAAAGAACTCAGGCTGAACAGCAATGAGAAAAAAAGAATTTTTAAAAGTGAGGATAAGTTAAGAGACCGCTGGAACAATATCAAGAATACTAAAATTCACAATATAGGGGTCGAGGAAGGAGAAGAAAGGGGGAAAGGGGCAAAAACCTATAATCATTACACAAAAACAAAGAGAAAGCATTCCAAGCATAACACTAAAGAAATTCATCAAACCATTAGGAAAGAGAATAAGAGAAGAAACAGAAGAACTATAAAAACAACCAGAAAACTAACAAAATTGGTAATAAATACATACCTACCAATAATTACTTTAAATGTATATGGGTGAATTGCTCCAATCAAAACACATTGGGTGGCAGATTAAAAAACCAAAAAAAACCAAAAAACAAAAAACAAGACCCATCTATATGTGCCTACAACAGACTCACTTCAGACCTAAAGACACATACAGACTGAAAATGAAGGGATGCAAAAAGATACTCCATGCAAATGGAAGTGGAAAACAAAAGAGCTGGGGTAGCAATAATTATACCAGACAAAATAGATTTTAAACAAAGACTGTAACAAGAGATGACAGAGAAGGGCATCACAAAGCGATAAAGGGAGGGGCGCCTGGGTGGCTCAGTCAGTTAAGCGGCTGCCTTCTGCTCAGATCATGATCTCAGGGTCCGCGCATCAAACCCTGCATCAGGCTCCCTGCTCAGGAGGGAGTCTGCTTCTCCCTCTCCATCTGCTTCTCCACCTGCTCATGCTCTCTCTCACTCTCACTCTCTCAAATAAAATAAATAAATAAAAATAAAGATAAAATCTTTAAAAAAACCAAAATGATAAAGGGATCAAGAGGATATAACAATTGGAAACATCTAAGCAGCCAAATATTAAGTATTAAGCAAATATTAAGAGATGCAAAGGGAAATTCTGACGGCAATACAATAATTAATAGTAGAGGACTTTACGGAGGGGGAGACGAACCATGAGAGACGATGGACTCTGAGAAACAAACTGAGGGTTGCTGGAGTGGGGGTGGGGTGGGAGGGATGGGGTGGCTGGGTGATAGACATTGGGGAGGGTGTGTGCTATGGTGAGCGCTCTGAATTGTGCAAGACTGTTGAATCACAGACCTGTACCTCCGAAACAAATAATGCAATATACGTTAAGAAAAAAAAAAAGAAGAAGAAGATAGCAGGAGGGGAAGAATGAAGGGGGTAAATCGGAGGTGGAGACGAACCATGAGAGACGATGGACTCTGAAAAACAAACTGAGGGTTCTAGAGGGGAGGGGGGTGGGGAGATGGGTCAGCCTGGTGACGGGTATTAAAGAGGGCACGTTCTGCATGGAGCACTGGGTGTTATGCACAAACAATGAATCATGGAACACTACAACAAAAACTAATGATGTAATGTATGGTGATTAACATAACAATAAAAAATTAAAAAAAATAGTAGAGGACTTTAATACCCCAATTACAGCAATTAGTTCATCTAGATAGAAAATTAATAAGGAAAGAGTGGCTTTGAATGACACATTAGACCAGATAGGCTTAAAAAATATATACAGAACATTCCATCCAAAAATAGCAGAAGACACATTCTTTCCAAGTATACATGGAACATTCTCCAGAATAGATCACATGTTAGGCCACAAAATAAGACCCAATAAATTTAAATTAAAGTCAAATCAAGCATCTTTTCTGACCACAATGGTATGACTCTAGAAATCAATTACAAGGAAAGAACTGGAAGAAACACAAACATGTGGAGGCAAAACAACATGCTACTAAACAACCAGTATATAGTGAAGAAATCAAAGAGGAAATTTAAAAATACCTGGAGACAGGGTGCCTGGGTGGCTCAGATGGATAAGTGTCTGCCTTCATGATCCCAGAGTCCTGGGATCGAGTCCCGCATCAGGATCCCTGCTCAGTGCAGAGCCTGCTTCTCCCTCTCCCTCTGCCATTCCCTCTGCTTGTGCTCTTCTGTCTCTCTGTCAAATAAATAAATAAAATCTTATTTAAAAAAATACCTGGAGACAAATTAAAATGGAAACAGTACAATTCAAACTCTTTGGAATGCAACAAAAGCAGTACTTACCTGAGGGAAAGGGGGAGTTTATAGCAATACAAGTCCATCACAAAAAACAAGAAAAATCTCAAACATTCTAACCTTATACCTAAAGGAACTCCAAAAAATCCCAAAGTAAGTAGAAAGAAATAATAAACATCAGAGTGGAAATAAATGAAATAGACACTTAAAAAAGGAAGAAAAGTTCAATAAAGCTAAGAGCTAGTTCCTTGAAAAGATAAAATTTATATAGCCAGATTCATCAAGTTAAACAGAGGACTTAAATAAATAAAATCAGAAACAAAAGAGAAGTTGCAATTTAAAACAATACACACACAAAGGATTAAAAGAGACTATTATTAAAAATTATATGCCAACAAATTGGACGGCCTAGAAGAAATAAATTCCTAGAATCATGTAATCTTCCAAAACTGAATCAGAGAGAAATAGAAAATCTGAACAGACCAATTACTAAGTAAAAAAATTGAATCAGTAACCAAAAGGTCTTAACAAACAAAAGTCCAGGACCAGATGGCTTCAGGGAGATTTCCACCAAACATTTTTTAAGAAGTTAATACCTATCCTTCTCAAACTATGCCCAAAAAACAGAAGGAAAGATAATGCTTCCAAATTCATTCTATGAGTCCAAAATTACCCTGATTCCAAAATCAGAAGACACTACAAAAAAATAAAATTATAGACCATTATCCCTGCTGAACATAGATGCAAAAATCCTCAACAAAATATTAGCAAACTACATTCAACAACACATTACCAGCATCATTTACCACAATCAAGTGGGATTATTCCAGGGATGCAAAAATGGTCCAATATATGCAAATCAATGTGGTGTACCACATTAACAAATGAAGGATAAAAAAATCATATGATCATCTCAGCAGACACAAAAAAAGTATTTGACAAAATTCCATATCCATTTATAATAAAAAGTCTCAACAAAGTGGGTATAGAGGGACATATTCATATAATAAAGGCCACAAATCACAAAACCACAGCTAACACTGTACTCAGTGCTGAAAAACCAAAGGCGTTTCCTCTAAGATCAAAACTACACGACACTGACGAAAGAAAATGAAGATGATACAAATGGAAAGATACACCATGCTCATGGATTGGAAGTGATAACAGTGTTAAAACGTCCATACTACAGAAATCAATCTATACATTCAATGCAATCTCTAACAAAAGAGCAATTTTATTTTTCACAGAACAAGAACAAAAAATTCGAAAATTTGTACAAAACCAAAGACCCTGAATAACCAAAGCTCTCTTGAGAAAGAGGAACAAAGCTGGAGGTAAAACAATCCAAGATTTCAAGATATACTACAAAGCTATAGTAATCAAAACGGTATGGTTCTGGCACAAAAATAGACATAGAGATCAACAGAACAGGATAGGAAGTTTCTATGGTCAATTAATCTATGCCAAAGGAGGAAAGAATACACAATGGGGAAAAGACAGACTCTTTAACAAATGGTGTTGGGAAAACTGGACAGCTACATGCAAAAGAATGAAACTGGATCACTATCCTACATCACACCGTATGCAAAAATAAACTCAAAATGTAATAAAGACCTAAATGTGAGACTGAAACCATAAAAGTCATAGAAGAAAACATAGGCAGTAAACTCATAGACATTGGCCCTAGCAGTATTTTTATGGATCTATCTCCTGAGGCAGGAGAAACAAAAGCAAAATTAAACTATTAGGACTACACAAAATAAAAAGCTTTTTCACAGTGAAGGAAATCATCAACAAAACGAAAAGACAACCTACTGAATGGGAAAAGATATTTCAAATGATAAATCTGATAAGGGTTAATATTCAAAATATATAAAGAACTTATAGTAAGACATACTAGTGGCCAAGAGACGCATGAAAAAATGCTCAACATCACACCTCATCAGGGAAATACAAATCAAACTCATATCAGTCAAGACGGCTAAAAATAAAAACACAAGAAATAACAAGTGTCAAGGATGTGGATAAAAGGGAACCCTTATACACTGTTGGTGGTAATAGAAGTTGGTGCAGCCCCTGTGGGAAAACAGTATGAAGGTTCCTCAAAAAATTAAAAATAGAATCACCACTACTGGTGTTTACCCAAAGAAAATGAAAATATTAATTCAAAAGGATATATGCACCCCTATGTTTACTGTAGCATTATTTACAATAGCCAAAATATAGAAGCAACGTGAGGACAGATAGATGAACGGACGAAGATGTGGTATAAATACACAATGGAATATTACTCAGCCATAAAACGTAAGGAATCTTGCCTTTTGCAGGAGGACCTAGAGGCGTTATGCCAAGTAAGATAAGTCACACAGGAAAGACAAATACCATATGATTTCACTTATATGTGGAATCTAAAAAACAAAACAAATGAGCAAACTACAACAAAAAATAAAAACAGACTCATAAAGATAAAACTGGGGGTTTCCAGAGGGGTGGGGGTCAGAGCATGAGATAAAATAGGTAGTACAAACTTCCAGTTAGAAAATAAATCAGTCATAAGAATGAAAAGCACAGCATAAGCAACATAGTCAATAATATAGTAGTAAGTTTGTATGGTAGCAGATAATAACTACACTTGTCATGGTGAGCATTGTATAATGTTTATAATTGTCAAATCACTATGTCATCACTATGAAACTAATGTATTATATGTCAACTATACTCAATTTAAAAAATTTAAGTAAATACCGAAATAAACCAAACATACAAAAAAAAAAACAAAAAACAAAAGTAAAAGTTTAGTCAATGCTTTGTCAGGCAGTTTCTATCAAAACTAGAGTAGAACTTAACTTTTTAGTGCATGACATATTTTTTCCCTCTTCCTGGTGATGTTAACTTTCGTCATTTGAGTAAGCTGGTAATCTACGATGTTTCACCACTCTAAATTTACTTTACTTTCTCCTTTATTTTTTAAAAGATTTTATTTATTTATTGAGAGCAAGCAAGCATGAGCGGGGGGAGGGGCAGAGAATGGAGAGAGAGAGAGAGAGAGAGAGAATCTCAAGCAGACTCCACACTGAGCATGGAGCCCAATACAGGGCTCAAACTCATGACCCTGAGATCACAGCTTGAGCCAAAATCAAGAGTTTGATGGTTAGCCAACTGAGCCACCCAGGAGCCCCTCTCCTTTATTTATTATATCTATCTTTATTTGTTGATGCATTTATTTTTATCACTATGTGCTTCCTAGATTCTTATTTCATTTTATGGATTATATACCTTTACTGTAATTATTTATTTATTCAAATTTTCCCAGATTTGTTCAGTGGGGGCTTCTTTAGGCTGGTTTCTGTTTTCTTTTGACGTGTCCACATCATTCTCTGAGTCCTTCTCTACTTTCTGGTAAACAAGATGTTTCAGGTTCCTCATATACTCTCCCTACTCTAGACCAAGAATCAACCGTTTCTGCAAAGAGCCCTAGTTTTTTAGTGAAAAACAGCTCCCAGAAACCAAGAACTATGTACATTGTTACTGTGGTGTCATTGCTTTTAGAATTTCTCAGAGGACAGACCCAGGAAATAGGTACTATAAATAAATGTGTGTGCAAATATATATTTCAATATCTACCTATTTATATATTTATGTCTACATCTATATATTGAAAAACCATGAATTTATAATACTTCCAATTTCGGCCCAACACCATAGCATTCATTCTGCCCCTCCCCCTTTTCATATTTGTAACTACTTTATCCAACAGTGAAAAATATTATTCCTGTTATCTACAACATATTTATTTATACCAGAATATATAGAAAGTGGTTTTATCTTGTGTCTGTGTTAAAAAGACTACTCACTAAAATCCAATATTTAGAGTTCTCTGTATCTCTTTAGCCTGAGAGCATACAGTTCACGCAATTCATTTTTAACTTTATTTTCCATCTGTTTGGCGCGAGTATATTTAGAATATAACTGATTTTTTTATATTGACTGTATCCTGCTACTTAATTTACATCTAGTTTCAATAGTTTTTTGTAGATTTCTGAGTTTTCTGTTTAAACATGTTACATGCTAATGAAAACAATTTTACTTCTTTCTCTACAACCTGTATGCTCTTGTTTCCTTTTGCTCAACTGCACACAGGCTGTGGTCTCTAGGATGATGTCAAATAGAAGTGGTAAACCCAAGCATTCCTTTCTTGTTCCCAGTTTTAGTGGGACAAAGATTAATATTTCACAATTATGTATGATGTCAGTAATAGAATTTTTGTAGATGCCCTTTATCAGGATGATGAATTCTCCTTCTATTCCTGGTTTTTGAGATTGTTTTTTCATAAACTGGATTTTAATTTTGTCTGATGCTTTTACTGCATCTGATGACATGACTGTGTACTTTTCTTCTCCTTTATTCGTAATGTGGTGAATAACACTGATCGATTTTCAAACGTTAAACCAACTTCAATACTCCTTGAATAAACCCCACTTGGTCATGACAGATTCTCTATATACCACTGAAGATATTTGTATAAATTCTTACACAAAGGGTCCAAGATTTTCATGTACTTCTCCACTCTATCCCTGTGTATCAGCTTCCTGTTACTATAAGTAACAAATTACCACAAACTGGATGGCTTAAAACAGCAGGTAGTTCTTCTCTAACAATTCTGGAGGCCAAATCTGAAGTCAGTGTCATTGAGTCAAAGTCAAGGTGTCAGCAGGGCCATATTCCCTCTGGAGACTCTAGCGAAGGAGCTGCTTCTTGCCTCTGCCAGCTTCTGTGGATGCATCACCGCAATCTCTCCCTCCATGGGCACACTGCTTTCTCCCCTTCTGTGTGTGTATGATCTCCCTCTGCCTCCCTCTTACAAGCATACGTGGGATTGTTTCAGGATCACCTGGATAACCCAGGATAAATCCTCCATCCCAAGATCCTTAAATTCATCACATCTGCAAAGGCTCTTTTTATGCCATATCAGGTCACATTCACCGCTCCAGGGATGAGGTTTTGATGTCCCTTGGGGCCCATTCTTAGCCTACCACATCTACTTTAATTTGTTTTCCTTAGCATTTTAAAGATGTCATTCTATTGTCTTCTAGCTTACATTATTTCCGATGAGAAGTCAGCTGCTATTATTATTGTTTTTCCCATACACAGTCGGTTTGGGGTTGGGTTTTGTGTGCGTGTTTGGTTGTTTTGTTTGGTTACATTTATGACATTCTCTTTATCTTTGGCATTGAGCAATATTACCTGTGCTTTCATGTGGTTTCCTTTGTATTTATCCTCTTGGGGTTTGTTGAGTTTCTTCAATCTGTAATTTGATATTTTTTACCATTTGGAGAAAGTTATTCAGTATTTCTTCAATTACTGTTTGGCTTCCTTTGCATATGGTTTCCTCATTATAATACTATTACCATGAAAGTCTTGTTACATGGGCAGTGGGCAAAGACAACTTTGAAAGATACCTTTGATCAGATTCCCTGTGTTCTTGTTTATTTCATTCTTGTGCTTGGAAGTAAATAAGCCATTCCACAATTCTGCCTATTCTTCATCATTGCTTTGTACCTCTCCTTGATCTCTGGTATTAGCATTTTGGTGCCTTTTCTTATTCTCATGCAATTCCCCATCTGAACTTCCCCTCAGAGCCATACCTCTGCTGCAATCCCTATGTCAAGCATGCATGTTACAAACATTATCTACTACCTTATAGCTTACCCTTTAAATTTAATCCCTTTTGTTCAGAAAAATCTTGTAGTGTAGTCAAATTTACCAGTCTTTTCCTGATTCTTATGGCTGGTGATATAATGATTTGCTACTATATTTTAAGGATTCAAAATGTTTATCCAACTGGAATTTACTTTGTGATACAAATAGGGATATAATTTTATTTCCTTTTTTTTAATTCAGAGAACCAACTGAACCAGAATGCACTGAATAAATGATCCTTTACCTACTGCTTTATAATACCATTCTATCATTTACCAAGTTTCCACACATACCTGGCTGTGTCCTAGCTCTCTACTTTGTACCCTTCTCTCTCTCTGATCTGAACCAATACCACACTTTGGTAAATGTGTCTCAATGTCTAGCTTCACAAATATCATCCCTTTCCCTATTCTGTTCCTTTAAAAAAATTTTTTCATATCCATGGTCAGAATATATATAAGCATTTGGGGATACATTTGTCAAATGTCATTTTTAAAAAATATCCTGAGTTTTTACTGTAATGGAATTTATGGATTACATGGAAAGAAGCACCATCTTTATGAGTCGCCCATCCACAATTATCATTATGTTTCATTCATCAAGGTCTTTTTCTTGGCCACCAATAACATTTTATATTTTTTTCCATAAAGATATCCTATATCTTTTGTTAAATTTATTATTGAGGAACCATCCTCACATTTCTTAGAAAGATATGGATTGGCCATAGTGCATAATTTAATACAATGCAAACTTGATTTGCTAAATTTTTTGTCTCTAAACTCACCAATAAGATTATTGTGTAATTTTCTTTTCTCATATTTTGTATGTCCGGTTTTAAATAAATGTTACACTAGTCTCATAAAATGAGAATCATTTGTTTCTTCTAGTCTCTGAAAAAAAAAATAAGACATTTTCTGTTTCTTGAAGGCTTGGAAACCATCTAGACATTTGTCTAATAGGTCAAATTCCCTAATGGTATTAATACATAATTGCTATTTCTAGGGAAGTTAATTTCATTAACATATTTTTTAGAAAACATTTTATTTAACTTGTGTTTTTAAAGTCACAGTTATAAAATTTTCAAAGCACAGTGAATTCTGTTCCTTCAGGATATTTGGGACTAAAGTCCCTCCATGTGAGACAGAGGACAATAATCTGTTTCCCTGCCTGAACCAGGGTCTGAATGAGGTTCTTGGCTCATGAAAACAAACTGAAATCATGGAAGTATCTATCTCATGGGGAAAATAATTTTCCCATGGCACAGGACGCTCTACTGCACTACTGAGGGATAGACCCCCACATGGTAAAGTTCTCTACAACCAGAGAAAGTGTTTTCTACCACTCTCCATCCTACCATCACTTCTCTCTGCTTTCACTGCTGCTGCCCCTACTAATGTCTCCAGCATCTTTTCTATTTTATCATCCATTTTCTTTTTTACTTCTTTATTTGGTTATGATCTTTCTAGGGAAAGACTGGCCTTTCAGAGTATCAGTTGTCAACAAACACACTTCTTTCTTCCTCAACAGTGAACCAACTAATCTCAGCATATGGAGAATACTTGTTAGTAATTGACTATTTTCCCAATCTATTAATTTTTCCTAGATCTTTAGATACTTTCCCACATTGAAAAAAAAGGAGGAGATTTGGGGATTTTTATTTTTTTATTTCTCTCCTTTTTTATCTTTCTTCTTCTTGAGGGAAAAGATGCAGAATGCTTGAAACTGAAAGGAATGTGGAGAAGGATAGTAGTGCTGAGTTAGTTCATTTAAAAATCTGAAATATCCAGGGCGCCTGGGTGGCTCAGTTGGTTAAGCAACTGCCTTCGGCTCGGGTCATGATCCTGGAGTCCCGGGATCGAGACCCGCATCGGGCTTCCTGCTCAGCAGGGAGTCTGCTTCTCCCTCTGACCCTCTTCCCTCTCGTGCTTTCTATCTCTCATTCTCTCTCTCTCTCTCTCTCTCTCTCTCAAATAAATAAATAAATAAATCAAAAAAAAATCTGAAATATCCAGAGGAATTTTAGAAAGCCAAGATTTAACTGTGAGTTAACTCTTTGGGGTTTGTTTTGTTGGAGATTTGTATATCTTGTTGATTAACTTGGACAAAGAAATCTTATTTAAAAAAGACTAATTTGTTTACAAAGAAATGGATGCTATTTGGTTTTCCAAATTTACAGTCTGTCACAAATCCATCCAGAGAGAGGAGTCAACTTTGTTACCATGGTGAATAACTTGGTAACTACAATTTATTTCAGAACTGGAATCATGGGAATGCCAGAAGGTGTTCTTGGGCATATGTATACAAAACAATTTCTTTTACCATATTAAAACAAAATGCTGGAACAAAGAATCCTAAAATATGTATGGAATCAGAAAAGACCCCAAATCGCCAAGGAAATGTTGAAAAAGAAAAACAAAGCTGGGGTCATCATGTTGCCCAATTTCAAGCTATATTACAAAGCAGTGATCACCAAGAAAGCATGGTACTGGCACAAAAACAGACATATAGACCAATGGAACAGAATAGAGAGCCCAGCTATGGACCCTCAACTCTATGGTCAAATAATTCTAGACAAAGCAGGAAAAAATATGCAATGGAAAAAAGACAGTCTCTTCAAAAAATGGTGCTGGGAAAATTGGACAGCCACATGCAGAAGAATGAAACTCAACCATTCTCAAACACCCTACACAAAGATAAACTCAAAATTGATGAAAGACCTCAATATGAGACAGGAATCCATCAAAATCCTAGAGCAGACAGAGGCAGTAACCTCTTTGACATCGGCCACAACTGCTTTCAAGATACATCTCCAAAGGCTGGTGAAACAAAAGCAAAAATGACCTTTTGGGACTTCATCAAGATAAAAAGGTTCTGCACAGCAAAGGAAACAGTCAACAAAACAAAGAGGCAACCCACAGAATGGGAGAAGATATTTGCAAATGACACTACAGATAAAGGGCTGGTATCGAAGATCTATAAAGAATTTCTCAAACACAACACCCAAAAAACAAATAATCAAGTCAAAAAATGGTCAGAAGACATGAACAGATACTTCTCCAAAGACATACAAGTGGCTAACAGACACATGAAAAAATGTTCATCATCATTAGCGATCAGGGAAATTCAAATCAAAACCACATTGAGATACCACCTTACACCAGTTAGAATGGCAAAAATGGACAAGGCAAGAAACAACAAATGTTGGAGAGGTTGTGGAGAAAGGGGAACCCTCTTACACTGTTGGTGGGAATGCAAGTTGGTACAGCCACTTTGGAATACAGTGTGGAGGTGCCTCAGAAAATGAAAAATAGAGCTACCCTATGACCCAGCATTTGCACTCCTGGGTATTTACCCCAAAGATACAGATGTAGTGAAAAGAAGGGCCATATGCACCCCAATGTTCATAGCAGCCAATGTCCACAATAGCCAAACTGTGGAAGGAGCTGAGATGCCCTTCAACAGATGAATGGATAAAGAAGATGTGGTCCATAAATACAATGGAATATTACTCAGCCATCAGAAAGGATGAATACC
The DNA here is from genome assembly GCF_037043125.1 of Eumetopias jubatus. Taxonomy (NCBI): domain Eukaryota; kingdom Metazoa; phylum Chordata; class Mammalia; order Carnivora; family Otariidae; genus Eumetopias; species Eumetopias jubatus. The sequence goes on from NW_028274814.1 coordinate 29,442,509, forward strand.
CAACTTTTACATCCACATGGATGGGACTGGAGGGGATTATGCTGAGTGAAATAAGTCAAGCAGAGAAAGTCAATTATCATATGGTTTCACTTATTTGTAGAACATAAGGAAGAGCAGGGAGGACATTAGGAGAAGGAAGGGAAAAATGAAGGCGGGGAAATCGGAGGGAGAGATGAACCATGAGATGCTATGGACTCTGAGAAACAAACTGAGGGTTCTAGAGGGGAGGGGGGGTGGGGTGATGGGTTAGCCTGGTGATGGGTATTAAAGAGGGCACGTTTGGCAGAGCAAGATGGCGGAGGAGTAGGAGACCTGGATGTCGTCTGGTCTCAGGAATTCAGCTGAATAGGGATCAAACCATTCTGAACACCTACGAACTCAACAGGAGACCGAAGAGGAGAGTAGCAACAGCTCTCTGAACAGAGAAGCGACCACTTTCTGGAAGGTAGGACGTGCGGAGAAGTGAATCCGAGGCGATATTCGGGAGGATAGACGGCAGGGGAGGGGGCCTCCGTCGGCCGCTTCTGGCAAGTGCTAGAGCCGCGGAGCACAAAATCGGACCTTTTACAAGTCGGCTCCGCTGAGGGACGTCGCTCCAGTGGCTAAGCAGGGGGTGGAACCCTCGCGGGACAGTGTGGTCTCAGGACCCTCGGGGTCACAGAAAGACCGGGGGAGCCTGAGGGCGGCAGAGCTCCCAGGGATCGGAGCGGGGAAGCCGGCTGCAGAGACGGAGCCGAGGCGCGGGCTCTCACCTCGGGGTGGCCATAAACTGTGATCCGCGGCCCAGTGGGGCCACTGCTCCTCCAGCAGGGACCCAACAAGCGGCAGAGCCGGGGAGACTCCCCTTCCTCCCCCGGGAGGAGCGGCGCGGGAGGGCACCGCAGGGATCTGCTGGGTTTGGAGACTCCACACGCGGTCGGGTGCCAGAGATAGAAACGCTCGGTCACAGGCCAGGTGAGCACGGAGTGCGGCCCGAGACCAGGGAGATGGGAGTGACTGACTGCTTTTCTCTGGGGGGCGCACTGGGAACGGGGCCCCGAGTTCTCGGCTCCTCCAGGCAGAGATTGGGAGGCCACCATTTTCACTCGTCCTCCAAAGCTGTACCAAGAGCTTGCAGGGAACAAAAGATCCCGAGAGCAAACCCGAGCAGATCATTTAGCCCTGACGGGCAAGGGCGGGGCAATTCCACCTCCGGCAAAGACATTTGGGGACCACGGCAACAGGCGCTTCCCCCAGAAGATCAGCAGGAACAGCCAGCAAGCCAAGACCAAGTTTACCGATCAAGGAGAATGGCCGAACTCCAGCGCTAGGGGAATACTGCACATAGAATCATGGCTTTTTAACATGATTCATTAGTCTTTCAAAGTTAAATTTTTTTAACTATTTTTTTTGAATTTTTCTTTTTCCCTTTTCCAACCAACATCTTATCAATCACTTTTTAAAAAAAACATTTTTATTTTTCATTTTTAGAGCCATATTCTATCCCTTCATCGTAGTTACCTTTATTTTTGGCATATATATATATATATATATATATATATATATATATATATATAAGTTGTTCTCTCTTTAAAATTTTGAGATACAGTTTCTTCTAACGTATCAAAATATACCCTAAGTCTCTAGTATATGGCTTTTTTCTAGTCTCCTGCCTGATCATATTCTCTCCCTTTTTTTCTTTTCTTCTTTCCTTTTTTTTTAATCCTCTTCTTTATTTTTTTAAACACCTTCTGATCAATTCTTTTTTTTAAATTTTTTATAATTTTCCTTTTTACAGGCATATTCCATCCCTTCATCGTATCAATCCTTATTTTGTACCTATATAAGTCTTTGTTTCTTTAAAATTTTAGGAGGCACTTTCTTCTAACAGACCAAAATACACCCAAAATCTAGTGTGTGGCACTGATCTATGCACCAGCCTGATCATATTTGATCATATTCTGGTTTTTTTTGTTTTGTTTTTTTCTGTTTTTGTTTGTTTTTATCTTTTTCTTTTTTCTTTCTTTTTTCTTTCTTTCCCTTTCTTTTCCCCTGGTTTCAAGTCTTTTCTGATTTGTTTAGAGTATATTTTCTGGGGACATTGTTAACCTGTTAGCATTTTGTTCTCTCATTCATCTATTCTCCTCTGGACAAAATAACAAGACGAAAAAAATCACCTCAACAAAAAGAACAAGAGGTAGTACCGTCTGCCAGGGACCTACTCAATACGGATGTTAGTACAATGTTGGACCTAGAGTTCAGAATCATGATTTTAAGGATACTAGCTGGGCTTGAAAAAAGTATGGAAGTTATTAGAGAAACCCATTCTGGAGAAATAAAAGAACTAAAATCTAACCAAGTCGAAATCAAAAAGGCTATTAACACGGTGCAATAAAAAATGGGGGCACTAACTGCTAGGATAAATGAGGTAGAAGAGAGAATTAGCGATATAGAAGACCAAATGATTCATTATAAAGAAGCTGAGAAAAAGAGAGATAAACAACTGCTGGATCACGAGGGCAGAATTCGAGAGATAAGCGATACGATAAGATGAAACATCATTAGAATAATTGGGATCCCAGAAGAAGAAAGAGAGGGGCAGAAGGTATATTGGAGCAAATATAGCAGAGAACTTCCCTAACGTGGGGAAGGAAACAGGCATCAAAATCCAGGAGGCACAGAGAATCCCTCTCAAAATCAATAAAAATAGGTCAACACCCGGCATCTAATAGTAAAACTTACGAGTCTCAGAGACAAAGAGGAAAGCTTGAAAGCAGCTCGGGGGAAGAGATTTGTAACCTATAATGGTAGAAACATTAGATTGGCAACAGACCTATCCACAGAGACCTGGCAGGCCAGAAAGGACTGGCATGATATCTTCAGAGCACTAAACGAGAAAAATATGCAGCCAAAAATACTATATCCAGCTAGGCTGTCCTTGAAAATAGAAGGAGAGATAAAAAGCTTCCAGGACAAACAAAAACTAAAGGAATTTGCAAGCACAAAACCAGCCCTCCAAGAAATATTGAAAGAGGTCCTCTAAGCAAAGAGAGAGCCTAAAAGCAGCATAGACCAGAAAGGAACACAGACAATATAAAGAAACGGTCACCTTACAGGCAATACAATGGCACTAAATTCATATCTTTCAATAGTTACCCTGAATGTAAATGGGCTAAATGCCCCAATCAAAAGACACAGGCTATCAGACTGGATTAAAAAACAAGACCCATCGATATGCTGTCTGCAAGGGACTCATTAGGATCTAAAGACACCCCCACATTGAAAGTGAGGGGGGGAACTATTTACCATGCTAATGGACACCAGAAGAAAGCTGGGGTGGCAATCCTTATATCAGACAAATTAGATTTTAAACCAAAGAGTGTAATAAGAGATGAGGAAGGACACTATATCCTACTTAAAGGGTCTATCCAACAAGAAGATCTAACAATTGTAAATATCTATGCCCCGAACATGGGAGCAGCCAATTATATAAGGCAATTAATAACAAAAGCAAAGAAACACACTGACAACAATACAGTAATAGTGGGAGACTTTAACACCCCCCTGAATGAAATGGACAGACCCTCTAAGCAAAAGATCAACAAGGGAATAAAGACTTTAAATGACACCTTGGACCAAATGGACTTCACAGACATATTCAGAACATTCCATCCCAAAGCAACAGAATACACATTCTCCTCTAGTGCCCATGGAACATTCTCCAGAATAGATCACATCCTAGTTCACAAATCAGATCTCAACTGGTACCAAAAGATTGGGATTATTCCCTGCATATTTTCAGACCACAATGCTTTGAAATTAGAACTCAATCACAAGAGGAAAATCAGAAAGAACTCAAATACATGGAGGCTAAAGAGCATCCTACTAAAGAATGAATGGGTCAACCAGGACATTAAAGAAGAATTAAAAAAATTTATGAAAACCAATGAAAATGAAAACACAACTGTTCAAAATCTTTGGGATACAGCAAAGGCAGTCCAAAGAGGAAAGTATATAGCAATACAAGCCTTTCTCAAGAAACAAGAAAGGTCTCAAATACACAACCTAACCCTACACCTAAAGGAGCTAGAGAAAAAACAACAAATAAAGCCTAAACCCAGCAGGAGAAGAGAAATAATAAAGATCAGAGCAGAAATCAATGAACTAGAAACCCAAAGACCAGTAGAACAGATCAACGAAACTAGGAGCTGGTTCTTTGAAAGAATTAACAAGATTGATAAACCCCTGGCCAGACTTATCAAAAAGAAAAGAGAAATGACCCAAATCAACAAAATCATGAATGAAAGAGGAGAGATCACAACCAACACCAAAGACATACAAACAATTATAAGAACATATTATGAGCAACTCTATGCCAGCAAATTAGATAACCTGGAAGAAATGGATGCGTTCTTAGAGATGTATCAACTACCAAAATTGAACCAGGAAGAAATAGAAAACCTGAACAGACCTATAACCACTAAGGAAATTGAAGCAGTCATCAAAAATCTCCCAAGAAACAAAAGCCCAGGGCCAGATGGCTTCCCAGGGGAATTCCACCAAACATTTCAAGAAGAATTAATATGTATTCTCCTGAAACTGTTCCAAAAAATAGAAATGGAAGGAAAACTTCCAAACTCATTTTATGAGGCCACCATTACCTTGATCCCCAAACCAGACAAAGACCCCATCAAAAAAGAGAATTACAGACCAATATCCTTGATGAACATGGATGCAAAAATTCTCACCAAAATACTGGGCAATAGGATCCAACAGTACATTAAAAGGATTATTCACCACAACCAAGTGGGATTTATCCCTGGGCTGCAAGGTTGGTTCAACATCTGCAAATCAATCAACATGATACAATACATTAACAACAGAAAGAACAAGAATCATAAGATCCTCTCAACAGATGCAGAAAAAGCATTTGACAAAGTACAGCATTCTTTCTTGATCAAAACTCTTCAGAGTATAGGGATAGAGGGTACATACCTCAATATCATAAAAGCCATCTATGAAAAATCTACAGCCAATATCATTGTCAATGGGGAAAAACTGAGAGCTTTCCCCCTAAGGTCAGGAATGCGGAAGGGATGTCCACTATCACCACTGCTATTCAACATAGTATTAGAAGTCAATTTCAAAATAAGTCAATTTCAAAAAGAAATCAAAGGCATCCAAATCGGCAAAGAGGAAGTCAAACTCTCACTCTTTGCAGATGATATGATACTTTATGTGGAAAACCCAAAAGCCTCCACCCCAAAACTGCTAGAACTCATACAGGAATTCAGTAAAGTGGCAGGTTGTAAAATCTATGCGCAGAAATCAGTGGCATTCCTATACACCAACAGCAAGACAGAAGAGAGACAAATGAAGGAGTCGATCCCATTGACAATTGCACCCAAAACCATAAGATACCTAGGAATAAATCTAACCAAAGAGGCAAAGGATCTGTACTCAGAAAACTATAAAATACTCAGGAAAGAAATTGAAGAAGACACAAAGAAATGGAAAAACATTCCATGCTCATGGATTGGAAGAACAAACATTGTGAAGATGTCAATGCTACCTAGAGCAATCTACACATTCAATGCAATCCCCATCAAAATACCATCCACTTTTTTCAAAGAAATGGAACAAATAATCCTAAAATTTGTATGGAACCAGAAGAGACCCCGAATAGCCAGAGGAATGTTGAAGAAGAAAAGCAAAGCTGGCGGCATCACAAGTCCAGACTTCCAGCTCTATTACAAAGCTGTCATCATCAAGACAGTATGGGACTGGCACAAAAACAGACACATAGATCAATGGAACAGAATAGAGAGCCCAGAAATGGACCCCAACTCTATGGTCAACTCATCTTTTACAAAGCAGGAAAGAATGTCCAATGGAAAAAAGACAGTCTCTTCAACAAATGGCGTTGGGAAAATTGGACAGCCACATGCAGAAGAATGAAACTGGACCCTTTCCTCACACCACACACAAAAAGAGACTCCAAATGGTTGAAAGACCTAAATGTGAGACAGGAGTCCATCAAAATCCTAAAGGAGAACACAGGCAGCAACCTCTTCCACCTCAGCCACAGCAACTTCTTCCTAGAAACATCACCAAAGGCAAGGGAAGCAAGGGCAAAAATGAACTATTGGGGTTCCATCAAGATAAAAAGCTTTTGCACAGCAAAAGAAACAGTCACCAAAACCAAAAGTTAACTGACAGAATGGGAGAAAATATTTGCAAATGACATATCAGATAAAGGGCTAGTATCCAAAATCTATAAAGAACTTATCAAACTCAACACCCAAAGAACAAATAATCCAATCAAGACATGAACAGACATTTTTCCAAAGAAGACATCCAAATGGCCAACAGACACATGAAAAAGTGCTCAACATTGCTCGGCATCAGGGAAATCCAAGTCAAAACCTCAATGAGATACCACCTCAAACCAGTCAGAATGGCTAAAATTAACAAGTCAGGAAATGACAGATGTTGGTGAGGATGTGGAGAAAGGGGAACCCCCTACACTGTTGGTGGGAATGCAAGCTGGTGTAACCACTCTGGAAAACAGTATGGAGGTTCCTCAAAATTTGAAAATAGAGCTACCATACAATCCAGCAATTGCACTCACTACTGGGTATTTACCACAAAGATACAAATGTAGGGATCCAAGGGGGTACGTGCACCCCAATGTTTATAGCAGCAATGTCCACAATAGCCAAACTGTGGAAAGAGCCAAGATGTCCACCGACAAATGAATGGATAAAGAAGAAGTGGTATATATAGACAATGGATTATTATGCAGCCATCAAAAGGAATGAGATCTTGCCATTTGCTACGACGTGGATGGAACTGGAGGGTGTTATGCTGAGTGAAATAAGTCAATCAGAGAAAGACATGTATCATATGACCTCACTGATATGAGGAATTCTTAATCTCAGGAAAGAAACTGAGGGTTGCTGGAGTGGGGGTGGGGTGGGAGGGATGGGGTGGCTGGGTGATAGACATCGGGAAGGGTATGTGCTATGGTGAGCGCTGTGAATTGTGCAAGACTGTTGAATCACAGATCTGTACCTCTGAAACTAATAATGCAATATATGTTAAGAAAAAAAGAAGAAGATAGCAGGAGGGGAAGAATGAAGGGGCTAAATCAGAGGTGGAGACGAGCCATGAGAGATGATGGACTCTGAAAAACAAACTGAGGGTTCTAGATGGGAGGGGGGTGGGGGGATGGGTTAGCCTGGTGGTGGGTATTAAAGAGGGCACGTTCTGCATGGAGCACTGGGTGTTAAGCACAAACAATGAATCATGGATCACTACATCAACAACTAATGATGTAATGTATGGTGATTAACATAATAATAAAAATTTAAAAAAAGAGGGCACGTTTTGTATAGAGCACTGGGTGTTGTATGCAAACAATGAATCATGGAACACTACATCAAAAACTAATAATGTATTGCACGGTGATTAACATAACATAATAAATCCAATCCAAAAAAAAAAAAGAAAGAAAATACAGCAGAAGAATATAGACAATAATATTGTAATAACATATGGTGATAGCTGGTAACTACACTTATTGTGGTGAGCACTGAGTAATATATGGAATTGCTGAATCTACTATATTGTACACCTGAAACTAATATAATATTGCAGGTCAACTATACTTCAATAGTAATAAAAAAAAAGTTACAACATACTTTACAGGTTCAACATGTATTAGTTCATTTCAACTTTATTACTCATCTCATCAATTATTCCAGTGTCTTGTTCATTCCACTTTTTAATTGCGTCAGAGTTTTACATGTTAATTATGTAACTAGTTATTATTAAATCATGAAATGTACTGGTTAAAGGTGTCACAGAGTTTGAGTGGTCCCCTCTGAGCAGCAACTTGGGGGCTGGGGAGCGTGGAAGAAGTAGGAAAGGCTGAAAGAGGAAATTGTCTTCCTATTGAGTAGCTTCTGGGAGCACCTGGGTGACCTGCTGGTGCTCACCCTCCAGGGAGTTTCTCCAGCACCGTAGTGAGCATGTTCCTTTGGATCATCACTGACATGTCACCCCTGCTGCAGGTATCTCTGTCAAGCAGTAGGGCACTCTTCAGAGACCAGATCTGGCCCACACCCTCTACAAGCTTTTTCACCAGCAGCCAGCATATGCACCTGGGGCAACCACACCCTCTGCCACTAGCTCTCAGCCTCAGCTTTGGGAGGTGCCTTCCAAGTTCTTGGTTCCTTCCTCATCTGCACTCCCTCTTGCTGCTGAGGTCGTAGCTGCATCCTGCACTTCATACTGCTACACTGCTGCGAGCCCAGTTTTACCCCTTCGTAACATTCTTTTACTAATTAATGACTTTTTTATATTAAACTTTCCTGTTCACGTATAGGGGAAAAAATCAATATCATAAAGATGGCAAACCTCGACAAATCAATCAGATTAAATGCACATTTCATTCAAACTCCCAGCAGAGGGGCGCCTGGGTGGCTCAGTGGTTAAGCGTCTGCCTTCGGCTCAGGTCATGATCCCAGGGTCCTGGGATCGAGCCCCACATCGGGCTCCCTGCTCCACGGGAAGCCTGCTTCTCCCTCTCCTACTCCCGCTGCTTGTGTTCCCTCTCTCACTGTCTCTGTCTCTGTCAAATAAATAAATAAAATCTTAAAAAAAAAAAAAAAAGAAAAAGAAAACTCCCAGCAGAATTGATGTGTATGTACTGGGGAAGGGCGGGGAGAGATTTTTGCTTGGGGAACTAGAATCATTGATCTTTTTTAAAAAATTTATTTATTTATTTATTTATTTGAGAGAGAGCACTAGAGGGAGAGAACAAGCATGAGTGTGGGGCAGAGGGAGAGGAAGAAACAGACTCCCTGCTTAGCAGGGAGCCAGACATGGGGCTCGATCCCAGGACCCTGAGATCATGACCTGAGCTGAAGGCAGACTCTTAACCTACTGAGCCACCCAGGAACTAGAATTCCTGATCTTAAAGTCTATATGGAAAGAGTAAAGGACAAAAAGCAGCCAAGATAATTTTGAAGAATATGGTGGAGAGACTTGCCCTATTAGATAAGGTAGTCATTATGCAGCTATAATAATTTATATCATGTGGCATTGGGGCAAAGACAGAAAACTAGACAAATAGAAACAGAATAGAGAATCCAGATCTAGACCTAGACACAAGTGAAAAGTTGATATATGACAGAGACAGCTTAAGAAATTTGCAATAAAAACAATAGCTAACATGTATTGAGCCTTTTTTGTTTCCAATTTCTATTTAAATTCCAGTTAACAGATAGTGTAATATTGGTGTCAGGAGTAGAATTCAGTGATTCATCAGTTACATACAACACCCAGTGCTCATCACAAGTGCACTCCTTAACTTTGTGCCAGGCACTAAGTGTTTCAGATTTAACTCATTTAATCCCCCCAACAGTCCTATAACTATTATTATTATTATTATTTTATAGATGGAGAAATTGAAACCCTTAGAAATTGAGTAGCATTTTCAAGATCATAGCCCTAATTCAAAGTGAAGCTGGAGTTTGGACCCAGGCAATTTAATCCCACAGCCCACTGCCTTAGGAGGGTAAAAATTTGTTCAATAAATGGTGATAAGACCATTGGTTATATGAAATTTAATTAGTTCCCTACCTCACACCATACACAAAATCAAATACAGGAGAATGAAAGACTTGGATGAAAAAAAAATTTTTTTTAACTTTCAAAAGACCATATAATGGAGTACTTGTAAGCCGTAAGAGTGGTAAAGGACTGCATAAACACAACACACACAAAACAAAACAAGCCACAAAGAAAAAAGTTATAGATTTGACTTCCTTAAAATATAAAACTTTTGTATAACAAAAAGGCATCATTGTGAAAGTGAAAAAACAAGCCATATACTGGAAGAAAGTGTGCACTGACTGAAAAGTTCTCATCTATATGTAAAGAGCTCATACAAATAAATACGAAAAAGTCTCTCAAATCAGTAGAAAAATGAAACAAAGATTGGGTAGAACTATCTGGTTGAGTAATTTGAATTAAAGGGGCATTTATGTGGAGATCTCACAATTCCATTCCTACACTGATACATGTCACTCTAGATAATTTTTACTCTTGTAGAGTATTTATTGGGCAAACATGCTACTGTTCCACTGATAGACATCTGGGCTATTTCTAATTGTTTGCCATTATGATACATAAAATCACAATATACAGTTGTCAAGGTTTTTTTTTACATTTATGTGAAAGTCCCTCCAGAGTACTATGAGGACAAGCTGTATGTGGAAATAACTTCCACCACTTACTGACGGCTTGCATGCCAATTGTGGTATCTGCATTATTTTGATTTAAAAGGGGAATCACTGTGGTATTATAGAAGATAAGTTTCTTACTGCATTCAGAAATTCTGTATTGGTATAATATACATGTGAATATCTTTCTGGAAAAATAGAACAAAGAACTGAATCACCTCCCAGGAGTAGTCTGGAAGATGCCAGGAAGTTCACTCTTCCAAAACATCTGTCTTCCCACCCATCCAGCTTCACATTTTACTATTTAAAATCTTATTCCTTTTTTAATTAAGATATAGTTGAGGAAACAAAGAAATGGAAAAAACATTACATGCTCATGGATCAGAAGAACAAATATGGTTAAAATGTCCATACTACCCAAAGCAATCAATACATTTAAAGTAATCCCTATCAAAATACCAACAGCATTTTTCACAGAACTAGAACAAACAACCCTAAAATTTGTATGGAACCACAAAAGACCCAGAATAGCCAAAGTAATATTGAAAAAGAAAACCAAAGCTGGAGGCATCATGATTCCGGACTTCAAGCTCTATTACAAAGCTGTCATCATCAAGACAGTATGGTACTGGCACAAAAGCAGACACATAGATCAATGGAACAGAATAGTGAACCCAGAAATGGACCCTCAACTATATGATCAATTAATCTTTGACAAAGCAGGAAAGAATATCCAATGGAAAAAATACAGTCTCTTCAACAAATGGTGTTGGGAAAACTGAATAGCCACATGCAGAAGAACGAAACTGGACCACTTTCTTACACCATATGCAAAAATAAATTCAAAATAGATGAAAGACCTAAATGTGAGACAGGAAACCATCAAAATGCTAGAAGAGAACACAGGCAGCAACCTCTTTGACCTTGGCTTCAGCAACTTCTCACTGAACACGTCGCCAAAGGAAAGGGAAACAAAAACAAAAATGAAGGATTGGGACTTCATCAAGATAAAAGGCTTCTGCACAGCAAAGGAAACAGCCCACAAAACTAAAAGGCAGCCTATGGACTGGGAGAAGATATTTGTAAATGACATATCTGATAAAGGGTTGGTATCCAAAATCTATAAAGAATTTATCAAACTCAGGCGCCTGGGTGGCTCAGTCGTTAAGCGTCTGCCTTCGGCTCAGGTCATGGTCCCAGGGTCCCGGGATCGAGTCCCACATCGGGCTCCCTGCTCAGCGGGAAGCCTGCTTCTCCCTCTCCCACTCCCCCTGCTTGTGTTGCCTCTCTCACTGTGTCTCTCTCTGTTAAAAAATAAATAAAAGAATCTTAAAAAAAAAGAATTTATCAAACTCAACACCCAAAAAAACAAATAATCCAGTTAAGAAATGGACAGATGTCCAAAGAAGTCTTCCAAAGACATCCAGGTGGCTAACATGAAAAGATGCTCAACATCACTCATCATCAGAGAACTACAAATCAAAACCACAATGAGATATCACCTCACACCTGTCAGAATGACTAAAATCAACAGCACAAGAAACATCAGGTCTTGGCAAGGATGTGGAGAAAGGGGAACACTCTTGCACTGTTGGTGGGAATGCAAACTGGTGCAGCCACTCTGGAAAACAGTATGGAGGTTCTTCAGAAAGTTAAAAAAAAAGAACTACCCTACAATCCAGCAATTGCACTATTAGATATTTACCCAAAGGATACAAAAATACAGATTTGAAGGGGTACATGCACCCTGATGCTTATAGCAGCATTATCAACAATAGCCAAACTATGGAAAGAGCCCAAATGTCCATTGACTGATGAATAAAGAAGATGTGGTGTGTGTATACACACGCAGACACACACACACACACACACAGAAACATTACTCGGCCATCGAAAAGAATGAAACCTTGCTATTTGCAATAACGCGGATAGGGCTAGAGTATATTATGCTGAGCAAAATAAGTCAGTCAGAGAAAGACAAATACCATATGATTTCACTCGTATGTGGAATTTAAGAAACATATGGGAGGAGAGGAAAAAAGAGAAAATGAAAAAGAGACAGGGAAACAAAACATAAGAGACTCTTAAAAATAGAGAACAAACTGGGGCACCTGGGTGGCTCAGTTAAGCTGCCTTCAGCTCAGGTCATAATCTCAGGGTCCTAGGATCAAGTCCCATGTCAGGCTCCCTGCTCAGCGGGGAGCCTGCTTCTCCCTCTCCTCTGCCCCTCCACCCTGCTTGTGCTCTCTCTTGCTCTATCTCAAATAAATAAATAAAATCTTTAAAAAAGAGAGAGAGAGAGAGAGAGAACTGAGGTTTGATGGAGGAAGGTGGGTGGGGGATGGGCTAGATGAGTGATGGGCACTAAGGAGGGCACTTGTTGGGATAAGCCCTGGGTGTTGTACGTAGGTGATGAATCACTGAATTCTACTCTGAAACCAATACTCCACTGTATATTAACTAGAATTTAAATAAAATTTTGAAAAGAAAAAAAAGGTATAATTGACATACAATACTGTATTAGTTTTAAGGTGTACACCATGATTTCATAGGTGTATACATTATGATATAGTGTGTGTGATATGTGACATATATATATGTATATGTATGTATCACTATGGTAAGTTTAATTAATATCCTAAATCAGAAAGATTTTCAGGGCATGGGAGTTCCCAGATTAAAATGTCAATTACACAGGGAAATTAACACTTCAGTTATTATTGGTATGTAATTTGAAGACCTGCCAGAAATAAGGCAGGCAGAGCCCTGGGGCGGTGGGGAGGGGCACAAACAAGGAGAACAGTTCATGAACGTGGAGGTAAATAAAGGCCAACTTGGAGCTGCGTAATGCACAGACTTGCTAGAAGGAAAACTACTGCCCAGAACAAGCAAATCTGGTTAATATGGAAAACAGAACCCACCATCAAAGAGACTGGCACTGAAGAGAATTTTTTATCTAAACTTTATGTGATTTGAGTATGTCCTCTGGCTCTTACCTGCCTCAGTTTCCATAAAATACCACACTCTCTCTCTTTAATGATGTTAATGATTTTGCCTTTAACTAACCTTAGGAAGGAAAATATTGAATTCTGTGTCTCATGTAATACCTTTCCCAAGTCCCTTTAAGTCACTAGCATGGTATGAAGCACAGTTTCTGCGTCTGTCAAAGGTCCCATCAGAGTGATCCAGTAATTCATGGTCCAGAGACACTGAGCAGCAGGGCAGTGATGGGGACCTGCACGCTATGCTAGACTGCTCAGGTATTGATGGTGCAATCAAGCCCCTTGAACCTGTAGGGACAAGGGCAGGGCACCACAAAATGTGCCACTTTGGCATATTGATTATTTTAAATAAAAGTTACCCAAGAGACAGCTTGTGCAAGAACAACACTCAGACCCTCTTCTGTCCCCCTGAAGGCAGGAAATAAATCTCCCCTGTGAAAAGAGACATCCTGCTCACCAGAGATAGGATATTTGAGCCCAGAAGGCTGTATGAAGAAACCTTATTACTTTGTATTGATTTACTACCACAGGCCAAAGTCTGTTTACAGTTTCTAATGGGAGCTCTCAAAGTTACATTTTGTCTTGTCAATTCCTCACAGATTTCTTGTCTCTTTGTCTGAAAAGTATAAAAACCACATGCCTTAGTCATTCTTTAGGTCTGTTTCATTACTGGGTCTTTGTGTGCATGTAATAAAGCTTTGGGTTTTTTTTTTTTTTCTCCTGTTCATCTGTCTCATGTAAATTTTATTCTTAGTCCAGCTGGAAGACCTTGAAGGGTAGAGGAAGAATTTTTCCTTCCCTTCAGATCCTTCTGTACAGAGAACATGCTAGAACCCTTCCCTCCTTTCCTGACTTCCAACTAGAAGGGACTGCCCACACTAGACTGTGGTCTTGCCTTGTTTTGACTAAGTGGCTAGTGGCAAATTCCTGTGTTTCTGATTACGGCGTCATTGAGAAGCCTGGTTTCTGCCCCACCCTACCTCTGAGTGTTTACTGCCTACAAGTTGCTGGAAACTAAATGTTCTAGCACAGAGGAGAGCCATCTCTTTAGGCATGAGAGCAGCCAGCCGGGCTGAGCAGTGCCCAAGGCTGTCCCTGGCTCCCTCGCCTAGACTACTGACTGGCAGAGGAGATCGATCAAACAAACAAAGCAGTGGTGAAAGAATGGAAGAACAGGGAGAGGAAAACAAGAAGGCGTGGGGAAGGACAACAAGTGGTCAGAACAGAGCCTGCAGATGCTGAATTAAAAAGTGGTCATCGTTTCTGAATAGATGTCTCAAGCGCCATACCAGCTTAACTGGTATAAGAAAGACTGGAGACAGAAACACTTACTTCCACTCTTCTCTGAAATTTTAAGTCCTCTGTTTCTTTAGGTACAAAGAGGGCGTGCCAAAGAATTCTAAGTGGGGAAATGCCAAGTCAGGCTTTTATCTTTGCACCCTTCGTATTCCCTACAGTGTTTCAGACATATTAGGTCTAAGGGAGGTGTGGGAGGAGTAAATAAGGCTTGGCTTTTTTTGGTAGCTTCTGTGTCCTTGCAATAACTCCCTAACTCCCTACTGCAAAATGTGTGTGTGTGTGTGTGTGTGTAAAATACATTTATATAAAATACATATACATAATGTGTGGTAGTAATTCTGGGCTGGAGTCACTAGAGGGAGGCAGAGGAATGTGAGAAAAGCCACCAGGAGCCTGGACTATCCCAGACTTAATGCATGTACTGCATTGACCAGGCAAAATGAGAAATCAGAAGAATGAGATTCTTCTGCCTTGCCCTTAATACAAAACGTTGTGTCTACATTTAATCAGTGTAATCGACCCATTTCCTAAGAATAAGAAGAAAAACACCTGCTTAATATACAGCAATGAAGAATTCGTGAGTCCAAGCAGAACAGGCTATCGGGTCATCAGGGCTCTCACTCAGCAGGAAAACATGTGGGAACCAGAGCCTTGAGCCATGTACTCTCTAGCTATGCGACTTTCACCAGGTCATTGGTCCTCTCTGAACCCTTTTTTCATCAGTAAAAGAGTGATGATAATCGTTTCCACTTTGTTAGGTTGTTATATAAATTAATTAATGGAAAGACTTCTTCATAAAACAGCAAAGAACTACATGGATGTAAATCCAATTATTACTATTAACCACGAGTTCAAGATTTGAAGTTTTCTACTTAATCGTGTTCTGAAAGTTCTCCAGGGAGAGAGTCCACAAACCGTAAGTTGTCGAAAGGAGTTATAGCCTTCGCTCTTAGCATCTAATATAGTACCTGGTGAATAGTAGGTAATTTTTTAAAGTTTCTTAAATGAATGAGTAAAAACACTTACATGTAGGGAAACCATAAAATTTAATATCTAAAATAAACCTTTTTTTTTTTTTTAACTGAAAGGAGGCACTGTTAGTAAGTACTCCAGGAAATGGGTCAAAAGCAGGACTGTGCCAGGCCAGCCAGGACATAAGACACATGCTCCCTCTACTTATATAGCACTTAGTATGCCACAGTCACTACCCCAAACATATTGTAGTACTGACTCATTTAATCTCCATAACAATACAGTGAGGTTGGTACTATTATTAACCATATTTGACAAATATTTATTGACTATGACATGTCTCAAGTCTTCTAGATTCTCGGAACACATCAAAACCAACAACCACAAAAACAATGATTTCTGTCATTTAAGGGGAGGGGATGAGAAAGTCAGACAGTAAACTATAAACATGATAAATAAACTGCAGAGCATATGAAAACTGCAGATAAAAAGCAAGAGACACTGGCGTGTTGAGTGAGTAAATGTGAGTGCAGAAATATCATGTAGGTTGCCTAGCATCTCCAACAGAGATGCTGGAGTGACTGAGCCTCCGTCCCAACTGAGGTGATCTCTCTCCAGTCGCTGCTTTCAGCCTCAACACTGTTTTTATTTCAGGTTTTTTGTTTGTTTGTTTAAAGATTTATTTATTTATTTGACAGAGAGACACAGCGAGAGAGGGAACACAAGCAGGGGGAGTGGGAGAGGGAGAAGCAGGCTTCCCGCTGAGCAGGGAGCCCGATGCGGGGCTCGATCCCAGGACCCTGGGACCATGACCTGAGCTGAAGGCAGACACTTAATGACTGAGCCACCCAGGTGCCCCTTTATTTCAGTTCTTACATGCACCTAACCTTGCTCCACATGCAAATTCATTTCCTCCATAAGTGGCAGAGAGAAGCACATAAAATCTGGTGAGCCTTTCTTAAACTCAACTCAGATTCCTCTTTCTATGCCAGACATTTGCCACAACAGATGACGTGATTAGGGTTACAGCTGAGCTCACGCTGGGTGTTGGGCACCTGGAACTGCTTGCCTACCCCGCAGGAATGAAGGTTCTGTCTGGAGAACTCTGTGTTCGTGAATTTGGGGCAATGGCTGAACAAGCCCATCGCATAGTCATAAACAAATGACTCAGAGGGGAAGGGATAGGCTCTCAGGAAGCCTCCATTGTTGAACGAATACTGGCCCTTAAGCATGCTCGAGCCAGGGAAACCATATGATGTTGAACTTCCTCTGCATCCCCCCACCACCGTACTCTCCGTCTCTTGAGTGTGCTTCTTGCCCTTCCTCATCTTGTGACTCTGGCAGAACTCCAGGGTGGTTATTCAACCTGTCTCTAGATGCTCTGGGCCAAAGAAGGAAGACAGGGCAAGTGCAGGCTCCAGGGCAAAGCTGACTGCCAAAAAGCACTGCCAATGGCCTGAGGCTGACCAGTGAGCACAAACGGATCTTTAAATGGGAAAGTTAGCCTGCAGAAAGAGATGAAGCATATTCCCATGCAAAGGATAGCCACATGCAAAGGGATGAATACACATACTGTATACAAAAATTAACTCATTAAATCATACACCTAAATGAAAAAAAATAAAACTACAAAATTCAGAAGAAAAAAATAGGGAGGTAAATCTTCATGACCTTGGGTTAGGCAAGGATTTCTTAGACATGACAACGAAAACACAGAAGAGGAAAAATTGATAAATTGGGCTTTGTCAAAAATAAAAGTGTTTGTGCTTCAAGCAACATTAAGACATCAGAGGAGTCTTCCAGAAGCTACATGATGTGTGATATTGTAATGGACTGAATGCGAGAAGAAACCAGGCAAGCCTATGGCTAAAACTCTCTTTGAAGTTTATCTCAAATATACTTGATGAGGAATTCATTGAGGTATCTCTTTAGTCTAGTACTTATCCAAGCAGATATTTTATAGCTTCAAAAACTTACCACAAACCTGTAGAGCTTTTCCATATCTGCTACATTTTTAGTAGACAAACTCATTAGGTGCCTGCGAGGTTTTTTTGTTTTAGATTCACCCAATTAGACAGAAGAGATATTTCAGACTCCCCAGCATCCTGGCAGAGGGAGGTGTATTTCAGGAACTTAAACTGACATTTAATTTTATGAGAATGTTGCTAGTAGTCAGCATTGGTTATTTTTTTTTTCTATTAAAGGCAATTTTCAAACCATCTAAGAATCAACTGTTTACTTAAGAGTAAATCCTGCTCATTTGGAGAAATATTTACTGAGTGATTACTGGATGCCACCTGAGCATACTAGGTGCTGGGGTAGGTAAATGCATTCTCCTTCTAATATGAAACTTTTTGTTTTACCTTTTTCTATACATAAGAGCCCAGATAATTTTTACTTTCCATTGAAATAAACCTTCCTGTCTAATTGGGTGAATTAATTTACAGTATAAATATTATTGAGCACCTGTCAGAGTACTTGGCACAAAGTAGATGCAAATTAAATGTCTTTGGTACATCTAGCCCTAAGGTGTCCTATATCCTAAGATAAGCAAGTGCAACATCCTGCCAAAGGTCTTTCCAGTGGAGTTTGATGTGAACTCGGCCTCCCTTAGTTCCACTTAGAAGAGATGGTTCCTTGATCTTCACTGTCACCTTTCCAAATAAGACAAATGCTTTCAGATGAAAAATTCTCTTCTTTGGGGCACCAAGGATGATGTTAACTGGACATTGTGGAGAAGGAAAGTTCAGGTAGTCACCTGTCCGGGGGGAAAAACAGTATTCTTCTAACATAAAACCAATCACATATTGATGCTTCCTTTATGTGTTTTTTTTAATGAGATTATTTGTGTTGTACTTAGAAGTTAGTGCTGCACTCGAGTAGTGTTTGCAAAAACACAAATTCAAGATAATAATATGAGCTGAGAGGTGTGTGCCAAACCTTCCATTTTATGGACTTCAAGAAATTGAATGTACAAATCCACACATAAAATTCTCCACAAACATTTAATTTGCATCTACTGTGTGCCAAGTACTCTGACAGGTGCTCAATAATATTTATACTGTAAATTAAACCTATCACACATTTACTTAACCTCAAATTCCCATTCTTGATTCTGTCCCATTTTAATGTGTAAATGTTTAAGTACTTGGCTTTTTGCATAACAATATTGCTTAATAGCTTTATATGCAACAATGTTATCATTCCTCATTTTATTTATGAGAACAATTCCTGGGCAAAAGGAACAAAGCAGCAAGCAAGGAAGCCAAGCTGTTCACCAACTTCAGTTTGACTTCATACCCGTTCTTTTTTTTTTATTCTTTTCAGATTCACTTTCTACCTATTGTCTGATGTTTCCCCAACAACACTATCTACTGCTCAGACTGTTGCTCTAAGCTCCAGACCCAATCACGCAAGTCATCGCTACTTGAGATTTTCCACATCCTTCTACTTGACGTGTTCCCTGCATTTCCTCTTGTGTTCCTCTCAGGAAATGACTCTGCCCAGCTAATGAACTGCCCAAATTAGACTCCCTTTGCCCACATAAAGCAGCCACTTGTTTTTGTTCATTCTGTTTCTCTCATGCCTTTGTTTGTTTGTTTGACGGTTAAAATGGCAAATTTTATGTTATATATATTTCACAATTTTAAAAGATTAATAGTGTTATATACCAAAAAGCATTAAATTGTGCACCTTTTTTCCAGGGTAGTTAACATACAGCGTTATATTAGCTTCCGGTGTACAATATGGTGACTCAACAATTCTACACATTTCTCAGTGCTCATCCCAAGTGCACTCTTAATCCCCATCACCTATTTCCTCCATCCCCCGCCCACCTCCCCTCTGGTAACCATCAGTTTGTTCTCTGTAGTTGAACTTGTTTCTTGGTTTGTCTATTTTTTTCTTTGTTCATTTGTTTTGTTGCTTAATTTCCACATATGAGTGAAATCATATGGTATTTGTTCTTCTATAACTTATTTCACTCAGCATAATAATCCCTAGATCCTTCCATGTTGTTACAAATGGCAAGATTTCATTCTTTTTATGGCTGAGTAATATTCCATTGTACATATATACCACATCTTCTTTATCTATTCATCAGTTGATGAATACTTGGGCTGCCTCCATAATTTGGCTATTGTAAATAATACTTCAGTAAACACAGGAGTGCATATACCTTTTTGAATTGGTGTTTTCATTTTCTTTGGGTAAATACCCAATAGAGGAATTACTGGCTCGTTTGGCAATTCTATTTTTAAATTTTGAGGAACCTCCATACTGTTCTCCATAGTAACTGCACCAGTGTGCATTCCCATCAACAGTGCACAACGGTTCCTTTTTCTCCACATCCTCGCCAACACTTGTGGTTTCTTGTGTTTTTTAGTTTAGCCATTCTGACAGGTGTGAGGGGGTATCTCATTATAGTTTGGATTTGTATTTCCCTGATGATTAGTGATGCCAGATAAATTCCTAGAAACATAACCTCCCAAAACTGAATCAGGAAGAAATAGAAAATTTCAACCGACTGAATACCGGCAATTAAATTGAAGCAGAAATCAAACAACTCCCAAAAAACAAAAGTCCAAGACCAGAGAGCTTCACAGGCAAATTCTACCAAACATTGAAAGAAGAATTAATACCTATTCTTCTCAAACTATTCCAAAAAATAGAAGAGGAAAGAAAGCTTCCATATTTATTCTATGAGGCTAGCATTACCCTGATACCAAAACCGGACAAAGATACTACAAAAAAAGAGAACTACAGCCAATATTTCTGATGAACATACACGCACAAATCATCAACAAAATATTAGCAAACCAAATCCAACAATATGTTTTAAAAAATCATTCACCATGATCAAGTGTGATTTATTCCTGTGTTGCAAGTGTGGTTCAATATTCACAAATCAATCAGTATGATACACCACGTCAGTAAAAGAAAGGATAAGAACCATATGATTCTTTCAAAAGATGCGGAAAAAGCCTTTGACAAAGTACAACAACCATTCATGATTAAAAAAAAAAAACCTCAACAAAGTCGGTTTAAAGGGAATATACCTCAACATAATAAAGGCCATGTATAAAAACCCCACAGCTAATATCATCTGCAATGGGGAAAATCTGAGAGCGTTCCCTCCACCAGGAACAAGACAGGGATGTCCATTCTTACCACTGTTGTTCAACACAGTACTGTAAGTCTTAGCCTCAGTAACCAGACAACAAAAAGAAATAAAAGGCATCCAAATTGGCAAGGAAGAAGTCAAACTTTCACTCTTTGCAGATGACATGATACTGTATAGAAAACCCTAAAGACTCCACCAAAAACCTCTCAAGCCTCTGAATTCTTCATCACATTGTCCCCACTGCCTCTTCCCTGGTCCAGGTCTTCAACACCTTTTCCCAAGACTGTGCCTGCACTTTCACCCCTTTTACTGATTAAAGTAAGACATACACGGCATGAAATTTACCATCTTAACTCTCTAACTTTTGACAGTACTCCTAGAGTGAGTTTTCAAAAACATAAATCTGATGATCACTTGGCTTCTTCTCAGTTTGGGGTCATGACAAACAAAGCTGCTATGAGCCTGAGTACATGCTAGTTTGGGGGTTCACATGTGTACTTATTTCTGTTGGAGAGAAGAAACCTACAAGTGAAAAGGTTGGGTAATAAAGTATACGTGACTTTACCAGAGAAATTTTAGTGTGTTTAATTTATAAAAGGCCTCTTCAGATCTTGCTGGGGGATCTATAAGTCCTATTAACATTCCAGAATATTTTTAAAACTCCAAATTTTGAAATGCATTTAGACCCAAGAGTTTGCGATGAGGGGTTGCAGAGTTGTACATAAAATGCAAAGTGAGCATGTACACAGCAATTTGGTATGAGATATATGTGAAATTCCCATTTGTTTTCCAATCCACTGCCCCATCAATGCTCATAAGGAATCTGTATTTCTCAGTCCTCTGCGTTTTTCTGTTTGGGTTTATTTATTGCCATGTTCTTTGTCTGTGTTGGTTTGTAAGTGCAAAACCCCAGAGGCAAGAGGGGCTAAGATTCTTGGATTGTGGATCGCAGTGACTGAGAAGGGTCCTGAAAGGCTTTAGACTTGGTGTTCAAACTTGGATGGGAAAGCCTCACACAATTCGCATTCCATAGGTATGGAGCAAGTTCTTGAATGTGTCCTTTAGAGGCCACCCTGTGATTCTGATATGCTTGGCTATGGCCATACTTAGAGAAATACCACTTCTAAGGCAGTCTGCAGTCTAACCAAAATGGCCATCGTGCTTTGCCCAAGCCTAATATCCTTGATACAGGGTGTGCTTTTCCTAAAGGCAGCCATGGGACACTAAAGCATATTATTTTAAACATTGGACACTTTAAATGGAATCCTATTGTAATATAGGATTGTATATTACATTGTAATGTTGACCAAATATCAACATTATTATTTACAGTTCATTACAATGAAACTGTTATACAGCAGAGAGGAACACAGTACTCTCTTTGTGTACACAAAGTCGTGCTCACAAAGTCGTGCTCGCTTCGGCAGCACATATACTAAAAATGTGTACCCAAGTCTACCTAAGTTAGAAAAAAACTGAGCAGAAGGAATTTTGAAAAAGCCCGTTCTTATAGCACTAAAGAGTGATGCCTGAAGATGTTTTCATACCAAACCTACAGCAACTGTGTTTTCAATGACAGAGAAATGAGTGATGTTGGGTGAAGGGGAATAGAATATGTCACCCCAAAATATGCCATTTTGGCATATTGATTATTTTTAAATTAAAGTTGCTTAAGAAACAGCCAGCGCAAGAAGGATACTCTGACCCTCTTCTGTTCTCCTGGAACCTCAGGAAATAAACCTCCCATATGAAAGGTACCCTCCCTGTACCAGGAGGAAGAGAGACAGCCTTACCCCCAGAGACAGGGAATTTGGGGCCAAGAGGGTTATATACACAAATTCTGTTACTTCTTCATTAGTTTACTACCAAGTCTAAACCCCTTTGTCTTGTCGATTCTTCACAGATTTATTCTTTTTCTAAAAGGTATAAAAACAAACACCATCTGGTTTAATCACTTCTTGGGGTCTCATATTTTTATGGGCTCCTGTATGACAACATTTGTTTTTCTCCTGTTAATCTGTCTTATGTCAATTTAATTATTAGCCAGCCAAAGAACCTAGAAGGGGAAAAGGGGAAAAATTTCCTTCTATACATGGGTCATTGACTTTATAGATAATTTGGTTGGGAGAAATAAAGGTGCTTTGTCTGTGAACCATTAAAAACATATGCACAAACAAAAAAACCCACTGTGCAACAAAAGACCACTTATTATATGATTCCATTCTTATGAAATGTCCAGCTAAGCAAATCTAGAGACAGATAGTAAATTAGTGGTTACGTAGGGCTAGGGATTAGGGGAATTGAGGTGATGCAAATGTCCTAAAATTAGATTCTGGTGGTAGTTGCACAACTCTGTAAATATACAAAAAGCATCAAATTGTATATTTTACAAGGGTAAATTTTGTGGTATGTGAATTATATCTCAATAAAGCTTGTTTTAAAAAATCAACTTTTTAGGGAAAAAAGACTTGTTTTTAACTAATGAATTAAAATCTAGCAAATGATAATGGGAATTAATTGTTGGGCTCTAGCACTTACAGGCGATTTTTTTTTAGTTATGACTCATTTAAGTGTGATAATATTAGCATTTACCTTCCCAGAGCAGAAATGATATCACCATCAATAGCTATTTGATATTGGGCAATTTTAATATCTACTCATTTTTTTTTCCCTTGAGCTGGAAGGTCTAACTACTTGCGGATTCTGTTAAGTCTGCATACATCTTACTGATAGAGAAACTAGGGTAATATTACAGTGGTTCATTCAGAGCAGTCATGAGAGCTAAGAAAAGTGGAGAAGCAAAAGGGTAGCTTCTGAGAGATGTAATTAGCATAATGTCCTGACAGACAGGACCTCAGCAGTGTTGATAATGATTGCAGCACTGCCCTGCCATGTGGAGGTCCTTCGGAAATATTCATGAAAAGAAGGAATGAAAGATGTGTTTCTAGAGAACATTATCAGGTATTCAATTACTCTTATTCTGGCATACTCATCATTTATTTTTGAGAAAATAGACTATAAACGTGTCCACATTCTTGGAAGCAACATGGATTTTCCTTCTCCTCCTGGATTTTCTTTTTTTTTTTTTAAGATTTTATTTATTTAGAGACAGTGAACAGAGAGCACAAACTGGGGGAGGGGCAGAGGGAAAGGGAGAAACAGACTCCCCACTGAGCAGGGAGCCTGACATGGGGCTCGATCCTATGACTCAGATCATGACCTGAGCCAAAAGCAGACACTTAACTGACTGAGCTACCCAGGCACCCCTCTCCTCCTGGATTTTCAACTGTCACTTCCTCTTTTCTCAATCAGTTGTTGAGCTAAATCCATTTACTTCAACAGACTGTCCAGTATGTATTCCAGTTGCAATAATTTGGCACACATATTGACAAGGAGTGTCTGAAAAGCAGGTTCCCCTGGTACATAACACAACCAGTCCCCAAGCTGTGCTCATAGTCAGGAAGAGGGATGGTGTTGCTCACTGAAGCTGATACCAATAAGCTGATTACTCCTGCATTTTCAGATATTTTTAGATAGATATTTTAATTCTTCCCCCTCTATTCCAGGAAATAAATGGCAAATTACAAAAATGTTCAAGGCCCCAGGCCATCAGTGGTTTGTTGTTTGCCCTATGAATCAGCAACAAGACTGTGGAGACACAACACTTCTCCAGAAACCAGGCCTTCAAATATAAGACAATGAGGCAGAGAGGGAGGGTCTAGAGTGTGTCAAAGTTAAAATCACTGTCTGCTAAACACCCACCTACCACCAAAGATAAGGAATACACTGAAAGGCACCTGTGCAAATAAATTAAGCAGATTTTAACAGTCCTACAGAGCATAGTGGAGGGGGGCATAGCAAGATGGCAGAAGAGTAGGAGACCTGGATTTCGTCTGGTCTCGGGAATTCGGCTGAATAGGGATCAAACCATTCTGAACACCTACAAACTCAACAGAAGATCGAAGAAAAGAATAGCAACAACTCTCTGAACAGAAAAGCGACCACTTTCTGGAAGCAGGGACCCAACAAGCCGCAGATCCGGGGAGACTCCCCTCCCTCCCCTGGGAGGAGCGGCGTGGGAGCGCACCGCAGGGATCTGCTGGGTTTGGAGACTCCACATGGGGTTGGGTGCCAGAGATAGAAATGCTCAGTCACAGGCCGTGTGAGCACGGAGTGCGGCCGGAGACCGGGGACATGGGAGTGACTGACTGCTTTTCTCTGGGGGCGCACTGAGGAGCGGGGCCCCGAGGTCTCGGCTCCTCCGGGCAGAGATTGGGAAGCCACCATTTTCACTCTCGTCCTCCAAAGCTGTACGGAAATCTTGCAGGGAACAAAAACTCCAGAGAGCAAACCCGAGCAGATTACTTAGCCCGGACTGGCAAGGGCAGGGCAATTCCGCCTCCGACAAAGACATTTGGGAACCACGCCAACAGGCCCCTCCCCCAGAAGATCAGCACGAACAGCCAGCAAGCCAAGACCAAGTTTACTGATCAAGGAGAACGGGAGAACTCCAGCGCTAGGGGAATACTGCACATAGAATTCATGGCTCTTTTCCCATGATTCTTTAGTCTTTCAAAGTTAATTTTTTTAACTGTTTATTTTTTTGAATATTTCTTTTTCCCTTTTTCAACCAACACCTTATCAATCCCTTTTTTAAAAAAAATTTTTTTATTTTTCATTTTTTGAGTCATATTCTACCCCTTCATAGTAGTTACCCTTATTTTTGGCATACATATATAAGTTGTTCTCTCTTTAAAATTTTGAGATACAGTTTCTTTTAACATATCAAAATATACCCTAAATATCTAGTGTATGGCTTTGTTCTAGTCTCCTGCCTGATCACATTCTCTCCCTTTTTTTTTTCTTTCTTTCTTTTTTTTTTTTTTTTTGGATCCTCTTCTTTCTTTTTTCAAGCACCTTATCAATTCCTCTTTTAAAATTTTTATCTTTACATATTCCATCCCTTCATTGTATCAACCCTTATTTGTACATATATGTCTTTCTTTCTTTAAAAATGTAGTCTTCTTCTAACAGACCAAAATACACCCAAAATCTAGTGTGTGGCCCTGATCTATGCACCAGCCTGATCATATTTGATCATATTCTGGTTTTTTTTGTTTTGTTTTTTTCTGTTTTTGTTTGTTTTTATCTTTTTCTTTTTTCTTTCTTTTTTCTTTCTTTCCCTTTCTTTTCCCCTGGTTTCAAGTCTTTTCTGATTTGTTTAGAGTATATTTTCTGGGGACATTGTTAACCTGTTAGCATTTTGTTCTCTCATTCATCTATTCTCCTCTGGACAAAATAACAAGACGAAAAAAATCACCTCAACAAAAAGAACAAGAGGTAGTACTGTCTGCCAGGGACCTACTCAATACGGATGTTAGTACAATGTTGGACCTAGAGTTCAGAATCATGATTTTAAGGATACTAGCTGGGCTTGAAAAAAGTATGGAAGTTATTAGAGAAACCCATTCTGGAGAAATAAAAGAACTAAAATCTAACCAAGTCGAAATCAAAAAGGCTATTAACACGGTGCAATAAAAAATGGGGGCACTAACTGCTAGGATAAATGAGGTAGAAGAGAGAATTAGCGATATAGAAGACCAAATGATTCATTATAAAGAAGCTGAGAAAAAGAGAGATAAACAACTGCTGGATCACGAGGGCAGAATTCGAGAGATAAGCGATACGATAAGATGAAACATCATTAGAATAATTGGGATCCCAGAAGAAGAAAGAGAGGGGCAGAAGGTATATTGGAGCAAATATAGCAGAGAACTTCCCTAACGTGGGGAAGGAAACAGGCATCAAAATCCAGGAGGCACAGAGAATCCCTCTCAAAATCAATAAAAATAGGTCAACACCCGGCATCTAATAGTAAAACTTACGAGTCTCAGAGACAAAGAGGAAAGCTTGAAAGCAGCTCGGGGGAAGAGATTTGTAACCTATAATGGTAGAAACATTAGATTGGCAACAGACCTATCCACAGAGACCTGGCAGGCCAGAAAGGACTGGCATGATATCTTCAGAGCACTAAACGAGAAAAATATGCAGCCAAAAATACTATATCCAGCTAGGCTGTCCTTGAAAATAGAAGGAGAGATAAAAAGCTTCCAGGACAAACAAAAACTAAAGGAATTTGCAAGCACAAAACCAGCCCTACAAGAAATATTGAAAGGGGTCCTCTAAGCAAAGAGAGAGCCTAAAAGCAGCATAGACCAGAAAGGAACACAGACAATATACAGTAACGGTCACCTCACAGGCAATACAATGGCACTAAATTCATATCTTTCAATAGTTACCCTGAATGTAAATGGGCTAAATGCCCCAATCAAAAGACACAGGCTATCAGATTGGATTAAAAAACAAGACCCATCGATACGCTGTCTGCAAAGGACTCATTTTAGACCCAAAGACACCCCCAGATTGAAAGTGAGGGGGTGGAAAACCATTTACCATGCTAATGGACACCAAAAGAAAGCTGGGGTGGCAATCCTTATATCAGACAAATTAGATTTTAAACCAAAGACTGTAATAAGACATGAGGAAGGACACTATATCCTACTTAAAGGGTCTATCCAACAAGAAGATCTAACAATTGTAAATATCTATGCCCCTAACATGGCAGCAGCCAATTATATAAGGCAATTAATAACAAAAGCAAAGAAACACATTGACAACAATACAATAATAGTGGGGGACTTTAACACCCCCCTGACTGAAATGGACAGATCCTCTAAGCAAAAGATCAACAAGGAAATAAAGACTTTAAATGACACCATGGACCAAATGGACTTCACAGACATATTCAGAACATTCCATCCCAAAGCAACAGAATACACATTCTTCTCTAGCGACCATGGAACATTCTCCAGAACACATCATATGATAGGTCACAAATCAGATCTCAACCGGTACCAAAAGACTGGGATTATTCCCTGCATATTTTCAGACCACAATGCTTTGAAACTAGAACTCAGTCACAAGAGGACAGTCGGAAAGAACTCAAATACATGGAGGCTAAAGAGCATCCTACTAAAGAATGAATGGGTCAACCAGAAAATTAAAGAAGAATTTAAAAGATTCATGGAAACCAGTGAAAATGAAAACACAACTGTTCAAAACCTTTGGGATGCAGCAAAGGCAGTCCTGAGAGGAAAGTATATAGCAATACAAGCCTTTCTCAAGAAACAAGAAAGGTCTCAAATACACAACCTAACCCTACACCTAAAGGACCTAGAGAAAAAACAGCAAATAAAGCCTAAACCCAGCAGGAGAAGAGAAATAATAAAGATCAGAGCAGAAATCAATGAAATAGAAACCCAAAGAACAATAGAACAGATCAACGAAACTAGGAGCTGGTTCTTTGAAAGAATTAACAAGATTGATAAACCCCTGGCCAGACTTATCAAAAAGAAAAGAGAAATGACCCAAATCAAAAAAACCATGAATGAAAGAGGAGAGATCACAACCAACACCAAAGAAATACAAACAATTAAGAACATAATAGGAGCAACTGTATGCCAGCAAATTAGATAACTGGATGCCTTCCTAGAGATGTATCAACTACCAAAATTGAACCAGGAAGAAATAGAAAACCTGCACAGACCTATAACCACTAAGGAAATTGAAGCAGTCATCAAAAATCTCCCAACAAACAAAAGCCCAGGGCCAGATGGTTTCCCAGGGGAATTCTACCAAACATTTCAAGAAGAATTAATACCTATTCTCCTGAAACTTTTCTAAAAAAAAAAAAATAGAAATGGAAGGAAAACAGGCCACCATTACCTTGATCCCCAAACCAGACAAAGACCCCATCAAAAAGGAGAATTACAGACCAATATCCTTGATGAACATGGATACAAAAATTCTCACCAAAATACTAGCCAATAGGATCCAACAGTACATTAAGAGGATTATTCACCACGACCAAGTAGGATTTATCCCTGGGCTGCAAGGTTGGTTCAACATCCGCAAATCAATCAACGTGATACAATACATTAACAAAAGAAAGAACAAGAATCATAGGATCCTCTCAATAGATGCAGGAAAAGCACTTGACAAAGTACAGCATCCTTTCTCGATCAAAACTCTTCAGAGTAGAGGGATAGGGGGTACATACCTCAATATCATAAAAGCCATCTATGAAAAACCTACAGCGAATATCATTCTCAATGGGGAAAAGCTGAGAGCTTTTCCCCTAAGGTCAGGAACGTGGGAGGGATGTCCACTCTCACCACTGCTATTCAACATAGTATTAGAAGTCCTAGCCGCAGCAATCAGACAACAAAAAGAAATCAAAGGCATCCAAATCAGCAAAGAGGAAGTCCAACTCTCAGTCTTTGCAGATGATATGATACTTTATGTGGAAAACCCAAAAGACTCCACCCCAAAACTGCTAGAACTCATATAGGAATTCAGTAAAGTGGCAGGACATAAAATCAATGCACAGAAATCAGTGGCAGTCCTATACACCAACAACAAGACAGAAGAGAGACAAATTAAGGAGTCAATCCCATTTACAGTTGCACCCAAAACCATAAGATACCTAGGAATAAATCTAACCAAATAGGCAAAGGATCTGTACTCAGAAAACTATAAAATACTCGTGAAAGAAATTGAGGAAGACACAAAGAAATGGAAAAACGTTCCATGCTCATGGATTGGAAGAACAAACATTGTGAAGATGTCAATGCTACCTAGAGCAATCTACACATTCAATGCAATCCCCATCAAAATACCATCCACTTTTTTCAAAGAAATGGAACAAATAATCCTAAAATTTGTATGGAACCAGAAGAGACCCCAAATAGCCAGAGGAAATTTGAAAAAGAAAAGCAAAGCTGGCGGCATCACAATTCCGGACTTCCAGCTCTATTACAAAGCTGTCATCATCAAGACAGTATGGTACTGGCACAAAAACAGACACATAGATCAATGGAACAGAATAGAGAGCCCAGAAATGGACCCTCAACTCTATGGTCAACTCATCTTTGACAAAGCAGGAAAGAATGTCCAATGGAAAAAGTCTCTTCAACAAATGGTGTTGGGGAAATTAGACAGCCACATGCAGAAGAATGAAACTGGACCATTTCCTTACACCACACACAAAAATAGACTCCGAATGGTTGAAAGACCTAAACGTGAGACAGGAGTCCATCAAAATCCTAAAGGAGAACACAGGCAGCAACCTCTTCGACCTCAGCCACAGCAACTTCTTCCTAGAAACATCGCCAAAGGCAAGGGAAGGAAGGGCAAAAATGAACTCTTGGGATTTCATCAAGATAAAAAGCTTTTGCACAGCAAAAGAAACAGTCCACAAAACCACAAGACAACAGACAGAATGGGAGAAAATATTTGCAAATGACAGATCAGATAAAGGGCTAGTACCCAAAATCTATAAAGAACTTATCAAACTCACCACCCAAAGAACAAATAATCCAATCAAGAAATGGGCAGAAGACATGAACAGACATTTTTCCAAAGAAGACATCCAAATGGCCAACAGACACATGAAAAAGTGCTCAACATCGGTCGGCATCAGCGAAATCCAAATCAAAACCTCAATGAGATACCACCTCACACCCGTCAGAATGGCTAAAATGAACAAGTCAGGAAACGATAGATGTTGGTGGGGATGCGGAGAAAGGGGAACCCCCCTACACTGTTGGTGGGAATGCAAGCTGGTGCAGCCACTCTGGAAAAGAGTATGGAGGTTCCTCAAACAGTTGAAAATAGAGCTACCATACGATCCAGCAATCGCACTACTGGGTATTTACCACAAAGATACAAATGTAGGGATCCGAAGGGGTACGTGCACCCCGATGTTTATAGCAGCAATGTCCACAATAGCTAAAGTGTGGAAAGAGCCAAGATGTCCATCGAGAGATGAATGGATAAAGAAGAGGTGGTATATGTACACAATGGGATATTATGCAGCCATCAAAAGGAATGAGATCTTGCCATTTGCCATGACTTGGATGGAACTCTAGAGTGTTATGCTGAGTGAAATAAGTCAATCAGAGAAAGACATGTATCATAGGACCTCACTGATATGAGGAATTCTTAATCTTAGGAAAGACACTGAGGGTTGCTGGAGTGGGGGTGGGGTGGGAGGGATGGGGTGGCTGGGTGATAGACATTGGGGAGGGTATGTGCTATGGTGAGCGCTGTGAATTGTGCAAGACTGTTGAATCACAGATCTGTACCTCTGAAACTAATAATGCAATATATGTTAAGAAAAAAAAAAAAGAAGAAGATAGCAGGAGGGGAAGAATGAAGGGGAGTAAGTCGGAGGGGGAGACGAACCATGAGAGATGATGGACTCTGAAAAACAAACTGAGGGTTCTAGAGGGGAGGGGGTTGGGGGATGGGTTAGCCTGGTGATGGGTATTAAAGAGGGCACGTTCTGCATGGAGCACTGGGTGTTATGCACAAACAATGAATCATGGAACACTACATCAAAAACTAATGATGTGATATATGGTGATTAACATAACGATAAAATATTTAAAGATAAAAAATAAAAAATAAATAAAAATAATAATAACAGTCCTACATAAATGGCAGTAAGAGCTTCCTTTTCACATGTGTTCTATGAAATCATTTCTCTCTGCACATTAGTAACTAGGAGATACTAGAGGCAGCATGAAAGGGATTAAGTGGATATATACATATGCTGAGACCTCCCCCATCCCCACCCTAGCACTCTTTCCCTCTCTGATTCTCAGAACTCAGAGTTAGGCCTTTATCTCAGACAAGAGATCCATTGGGTTTTCTGTAGCATCTGCTCTAGCCAAGAGAGGACAGAAGAGCAGGACAGCCAAGGAAGTTCCCAAACTCAACAACTCAGCTGGATGATCCTTCACTAAAGCTCAATCATCATGCTCCATCCACATGCACATATTTCTATCAATGTCATGGTTGATCTATAGTTGTCAGGAAATAATCACAGATTATCAGATGGCTGAAGAACACCTCTAAAAAGAAAGACAGAGGCCAAATCAAAAAAGAGGAAAAAAAGCACCATGAGAGACTCTTAACTATAGGAAACAAACTGAGGGCTGCTGGAGGTGCAGTGAGTGGGAAAATGGAGTAACTGGGGGATGGGCATGAAGGAGGGAACATGACGTGATGAGCACCAGGTGTTATACATAACTGATGAATTATTGAACACTGCATCCGAAACTAATGATGTACTATATGTTGGCTAATTGAATTTAAGGGAAAAAAAGCAATTTAGAGAAAAAAGAGCTTATGTGTAAAGGGAAAAATAAACTTCCCAAAGAGAAGTTATCACTGATAACTTTAGAGAGCTATCCAAGAAACAAGAAAATGCACTATATAAAAGTAACACTCAAAGGACAACAACAACAACAAAAAGGAACTCTTGAAAATTAAAAATATGAGTGCAGGTATGAAAAACAACAGGAGAACTGAAATATAAAATTGGGGAAATATCCTATAAGGGAGAGCAAGTAAAATAAAGAGATGGATAATATGAAATAAAAGATAAAAAAAATTAGAGAGTCAGGCCAGTGGATCCAATCCCTGAATACTAGGAATACAGAAAGCAACTGAGAAAGAGGAGAGAGAATCATCAGGGAACTCATTCTGGGAAATTTATCAGAATCAAAGGGCATGCATGTAAAGATTAAAGGTATTACAGAATATCCAGGACGATGAAAGAACATTCCTCCAAGGAATATTATCACATAATTTCAGAACACCAGAAAGGGAAGATCCTACAGTCTTCCAAGAGGGATGGAGCACAGAGCACAGGCTTGGGAATCAGAATAACATCACATCTCTCAGTAACACCACTGGGAGAAAGAGCAATGTCTTCAAAATCCTGATGGAAAAAGGATTCCCAACGCACACTAGTATATCCAGATAAAACATCATTTAAGTGTCAGGAGGGGATATAGATATTTTTGGACATGCGAAGTAACAGGAAGGAAAACAAATCACCTCCCATGCACCGTTTTCAAGAAGGTATCAGAGGATGCTCCACCAAATTGAAAGAATAAGCTGAGAAAGAGGAAATCAGGAAAAATAAGAAACAGATTATTTACATCAGAGTGAATAAGGGAATCCCTGAGACATTGGTGAAGAGAAATCCCAAGATGACAGCAATCCCCCAGCACAGAGAGCAGGTGGTCAGGGAGTAGAGTTGGAAGGTTCCGGGAGGACCTCTTCAAGAAGATGACATAAAACAACTGAAGTCTCTAAATGTCTTAAGGGGAGATTTAATGGAAAAATTGGGGTTTTATTAGTGACAGGTGCATTAAAAAACCAAGAAAATGAAACACAAGTTTGGTTTAACGTTATAGAAAACAAAAAGCTGTGTCAAAAAAAGAAAAATACATAAGGTTTAACACCAGGGAAAGAATATATGTGAACTCTGTACTATTTTTACAACTTTTCTATATCTCTAAAATCATTTCAAAAGGAAAAGTAATTTAAAAAAAGAAAAATAATGATAGTACATGTAGCAGATGGTCTCTAAAATGGCCCCTGTTTTAGTCTGCTCAGGCTACCAGAACAAAATATCAGAGCCTGCATGGCTTCAACAATAGACATTTATCTCTCCCAGTTCTGGAGGCCAGAAGTCCAAGATCAAGGTGCTATCAGGGTTGGTTTCTGGGGAAGGCTCTCTTCCAGGATTGTAGAGAGCACCCTCTTGCTGAGTCCTCACACGGTAGAGAGAGGGAAATCTCTGGTACCTGTTCCTCTTCTTATAAAAGTCCTATCACGTTACAGCCCCAGCCTCATGATTTCATTTAACCTTAATTACCTCCCAAAAGGTACCCCCTCTCCAAATACAGTCACATGGGTGATTAGGGCCTCAGCATATGAACAGGCTGGGGGAGAGGACGGAATTCAGTCCATAACAGCCCACAACTATCCCAGCCTCTAGCCATTCCCACCCTGTGTGGTACTGTGGCAGACAGAGTCAACAGGTGGCCCCACCTCCTGGTGTCCACACCCTCTGTGATCCCCCAACCCCCAAGTGTGGGTGGGACCTGTGACTTGCTTCTAGCCAACAGAACACAACAAAGATGAGGGAAAGAGTGTGATTACATCATGTTAAGATTGTAGCACCCATCCTGCTGGAATCTCTGTCATTGCTGGCTTTAAAGGAGCAAGCAACCATGTTGGGGAGCCCCACATGACAAGGCTCTATGGGTGTTCTGGAGGAGCTAAGGATGACCTCCAGCCGGAAGCCAGCAAGAAACCATGGCCTTCGGTCCTGCAACCACAGACCAACAACCTGGGTGAGCTTGGAAATGGATCCCTTCCTGGTCAAGTGTCAGGGGAGACAGCAGCTCTGGCTGATTCCTTCCTTGCAGCTTTGAGACCCTCACCAGAGGGCACAGCTCAGCCACGGCTAGACACCTGACCCACAGGAACCCTGAGATAATAAATAAGCTACTAAGAGTGTGGTGATACTGTTATCAGCAGTAGATAACTAATACAAACCCCTCCTCTTAAACATGGATGGACCCACCGACTCTAATGACAAAAAGGATGCAGTATCACTCCTGAGATCAGGTGACAAACAGACTGACTTCTTTCCTGCTCTCTCCTCCTCTCTCTGAGGGGAGGCACCTGCCAGGTTGTGAGCTGCCTCTGGAAAGGCCCAGGTGGCAAGGAGTTGACACATCCTGCCCACAGCCACGTGAGCGAGCTTGTAAACAAACGCCCCCTGGATTGGCCCCCTAGGTGACCACAGCCCCAGCCAGCAGCCTTCATGGCAGTGTGTGAGAGACAAGAGACCCCGGTGAGCCACACCTGGGCTCTGACCGCAGACATGGTGAGACGATAAATGTACAAGGTTTTAAGCCTCTAAGGTTTGAGGTAATTGGTTATGCAGAAATCGACAGTGAGTACAGTATCCTATAGGGCTAGGCATGTAGACAGTTCTGGTAAGGCAAACACTAAAGACAAATCTGCTGGGATTCTGAACCCTGGATAACTATCTGACTCTTGAAACCTGGTGAATGGATAACTTCAATAAAAACTGAAGCTTAAAGAGATTTCCTCACCGTACAATTCAAACATGATTTTTTTTTTCTTTTTGTCTCATCCAAATTCCTTCTTCTGTCTTCCAGAGTAGAGACTTGGGTGGCTTTCCTCTAATAAATACTCCTTTATATTACGTTCTGACCCTGAGACCTCGTTCAATCTTTTCTAGTTTTTACAACCTCAAACTTTTTCACTCTGTATCAAAGCTTCTGTTTCCTTAAATCCCATATTCTTTCATCCTTGTTTCCTTTTCTTTGGCTCTGTGTTTGTGTGCACATGTGTGCCTGTGTGTGTGTGTGTGCACGTGTGTTCCACACTTGATCCTTTCCACTCTCTCCTTTTTCCCCTAATGAAATAGGAAGTCCCACCATTGGATTTATTGAATCTCAACATCTAGCCAGGGCTTGGCGTATAGAAGGTACTCGATACCAACAACCTGGGTGAGCTTGGTAAACGAATTCTGTAAACGAATGAGCCTCCAACCTGAGCATATAATCCACCAAAGAGGTCTGGAAAGTTCAAGAACTAGTGACACTGAAAGCCAAGGGGTGAGGGGAGGCCCTTGGCTAAAAAACCCGCTTAAACCCTCAAGAGTGCCTACGGCTGTTTGGCTCAGAGGCAAGCCCCATGACACAGCCCAGGTAGCAACAAGCTAATGACCAGAAGAGCAGAAAAGAAGCTAGGACTGCAGCCAAAGAGATGTCATGC
Source organism: Eumetopias jubatus (assembly GCF_037043125.1). Classification (NCBI taxonomy): domain Eukaryota; kingdom Metazoa; phylum Chordata; class Mammalia; order Carnivora; family Otariidae; genus Eumetopias; species Eumetopias jubatus. Next base: position 29,477,866 of record NW_028274814.1, read on the forward strand.
TCAACCCCAGCCAGTAATTGGCTCTGCAGTGTCAGTGCTCATCACCAAAGATGGAATCCACTCCACCAAAACAAACAAATAACACGCCAGGACAGGCAAGTGAAGTGGAGTTAGGAGCCTCCAGAATGACAGGACTTGACTTCTGCTTCGCGTGGTACTGTTGACCAAAGCCAAGTCAAGGAGACTCTCCCCAGCCAAGCCAGGCGAGTTCCTGTTAATTTGGATCCTTGGACTGCCAGGAATTGGTGACTCTCTTTTTTGTGAGGTATGAGGTTCAGAGACCAAAGAGAGCCATTTAATTTCAGAGAGCTGCAAGGGACCTCAGAAATCCACTCTCTAGTCCAGAGCCTTTCAGATTATTTGATTAGTCTCTGCCCGTCCCTCTACGCACCAGCTCCAGGGATGCAGAGGTCTTATCTGTTCTTGCTCCTCATTGACTCCCCAGCATCACACTCAGTGCCAGGAACATAACAGTAAATGTTGAACAAACGAATGAATGAGTGAATGAATGAATGAATGAATGAGATCCCTGGGAGCTTGGGATGGTTAATTTTATCTACCTAGTTTGGCTGGCCACAGGGAACCCAGATTAAACATTATTTCAGGGTGTGTTTCTAGACGAAATTAGCATTCGAATCCATGGACTCAGTAAACAGTTCTGCCCAATGTGCGTGGGCATCATCCAATCTGTTGAGAGCCTGAATAGATCAAGAGGGAGAGAAAAGAGAAATTCATCCCTTTTATCCGGCCTCATCATTTGAGCTGGACCATCTCAGCTTCTGTGGCCCTTGGACTGTGAGTTATATATGTTTCCCTGGTTGTCAGACCTTCAGGCTCAGACTGAATCCCATCACTGGATTTCCTGGGCCTCCAGCTTGTGGGAGGCAGACTGTGGGCCTTCCCAGCCTCTAGAATTGCAGGAGCCAATCCTCGTAATAAATCTCTCTCTCTAATATACATATCGATGATAGATATGGGGGGGGTGTGTCATGTTTGTGTGTATAGCTATGGGTTCTCTCTCTCTGGAGAACCTAGAGAAATTACTCCAATACAAAACCAACCCATCTGTATTCATTGGCAGGAATCCTGGCTGGATATTTTGAGTTTTGGAGAAGACCGTCTTCTTAACAATTGTTGATGGGAAGAGAGTAACTCAAGCCTTCCGTTGCTCCATCTCCATGGGATCAGATGTTGGGGGATGGCACAGGCTGGAAGGTGATCACCCCCTACCCTGAATTACCTCCAACTGAAGCCTCAGGGTCTCCTGGGGAATGGCAGACATGGTCATGCCTCCACACCCCTGGAGGAATCTCTCTCTGTTTGCTCTCTGCTGGCTGAAATGGCACTCCACTTGTTAGGATCAATTATGTTTGTCACCAGCTTGAAATGACCTCCCCAAAGAAAAATAATCCAACTCCTGTGATGCCAGACCCCAACGGAGAGTTTTCAGGAAAGAAAAAGTTGGCAAAGGAATAGCAGATTGCCCTCTGAGACAGTATGGCAGGTTCACATTCAGCGCACTTTTAGGACTGAGCAGGAAGTAGATGTGTCCCCGCCTTTCCCCACTGTGCCATGAGTGATAGAGGCTCAGCAAGCTACCCAGATAACTCATCTGGGTTTACAAAAATAGGAGATTTTAATGTAACAATTCCCTCTCATGGGAGGCTCTAAATAGGACAATAATAGCTATGGTTGACTGAGCACATACGAAGTGCCAGGTACCGTGCTGGGTATGTTTATCAGGTAGGGTTATCTCCAAATCTCACTGCAAGAAAAGTATCCCCTCGGCTAATGAAAGATGGAACTGAGGTTTCCATGGGGGTGAGTGTTTTACCCAGATCTCAGTGCCTGTATGGGGCAGAACTGGAATTCAAACCCAGGGGAGAGATGTGGCCCTAGAGACACATTACCTGGGTATGGATCCCAGATGGGCCACATACTGGCGATACTCCCGAAGCCAGCCCCTGGACCTCCCGACTCCCACCCTGCATTCATAAGGAGGAGACAGCAATACCCTCCCAGGGGGCTGTCTGGGGATGAGGGAGATAATAAAAAATAGCACCTAGAAGACTATCTCAGGTACAAAGCAAATTCTCCGTAAATGGTAACTATCATAATTAAAACACAGTGCTGTCCTTTAACACACACACACACACACACACACACACACACACACACACACACACACACACACTTAGCACCATTCACAGCTTATCTGCAAAATGCAGTCAGGCCTTCATTAACACAAGGGCTGTGCTAATCTAATCATTATCCAGGACCAAGTCTAGCAGTGAAGCAAATGAACACTTTATGCCTTAAAATAGCTGCGCGGTTAAGATTGCTGCTCTTAGAAATAACATGAAGGATAATAAAATCTACCATTTATGGGAGGCATAAGCTTCTTTTCCCACATCCTTCTTTGGCTTCCTAGAGGAGACACATTACGTGCCAATGGCTTCTTCCTCAAAAGTACGTTTTGTGCTCTGATTATTTGCTCAGGATCTAGTTAGTTCTCTCCAGACCAGTGTTGTTCCACAGAAATATAACATGAGCCAGATATGTAATCTTAAATTTCCTAGTAGCTGTGTTTAAAAAAGTAAAAACAACAAGTGGTATCAATTTCAATAAGGCATTCTATTTAGTCCATTATGTCCAATATATTATTGGTCCAACATGCAATCAATATAAAATATGATTAATGACATATTTTACCTTCTGTTATGTACTGAGTCTTTGAACTCGGCAGACATTTTACACTTGCAGGACATCTCAACAAGGCCCAACCACGTATCAAGTGCTCACTGGTCAGAAGTGGCTGGTGGCTACCAGGGCCCACGAGGGCAGGCAGGGACCTCGTCTGTCCCGTTCACTGTTTCGAACACAGTGCCCAACACAAGGTCATTACGGAGTGCAGTATGCAGAAGGAGCTCGATAATTACACGCCAGGTAACTGCAGGGATGAACGAATGGTTGGGATTCTAACTGCATGGTTGACATGAAATCTTAAGCAATCAGTCATACCTGTGCAACAGACTCTGGTGGATCAGCAGTCTCACTGTGATCTGGGGTGTGCACAATGCCATTCTGTTGTCACTGTGACTTGTGCTTCCAAACAGAAAGGTCACAGGCTTCAACCTATACAATAAAACTGTTCACCGAAAACATGTTCTGTAGTGACCCGGGAGTTCTTTCCCACATCTGTCGCATCTGCCCGTCTTGGATGGTCTGGGAGGGATGGAGGAGGCATGCAGGGGAAGGACTGCAGCCTGGCCCTGCCTCCGTCCAGCTGCGGGGACCTTAGGCAAATCACTGCTCCTTTTTATGTCTCAGCTTCCCCATCTGTGAAACCTCGTTAGGTTGCTCCCATGGTTCAATAAAAGAACCCAAATAAAGCCGTCAGAGCAAGGTCTGATGGAGAGGGGTGCTCTGTAACTAAGGGGGAGCAGCTTGTATGCTTCAGCCCCCCACATCCTCCAAGGCCCCGCACCTGTTCTCCCTCTCCCTCTGCTGCAAAGAAGAAGGTAGGGACCGTGCAGCCTCTATAGCCTCTCAGCGAATAAGTTTCCTCTGAGCTCACCCCACTCCTTTCTTCATCCTCCCTTCCTGTTCAACCTGCCAATTCTCAAAGTTTTCCACTGTGTCTTTTCTACATTGCTTCCTAGCTCTGGGACAAAATGTTTGCCCAGGAAGTGTGACAGTCATCGGTTAAACAATTTGTTTGGGTCTTTATGAGATTTGGTGCAAATAACGTGGAAATAATTGGCTCCTTGGGAAGAAGAGGCCACAGCAAATACATATAGAGAAGCAGACGCACCATGACAAAAAGAAAACCAGGGTGTTCGCTCCCTAGGGCCACTTCGGGCGATCCCAGGCCGACTGAGTTAGAAGGAGAACTGGCGTGTGGCATGTTCCTAGCTTCCTGGTTATACTCTCAAGCAAACCTCACCTGCTGATGCTTTACAGAGAGGTGGGTGCAGTCCCCAGGGCAGCCAGAGTGAGGGGAGACGGGAAGGGAAGTGAGAACATGTGAAAAGCAAATACAAGGTGTGTGCTACCCAGCTGTCATCACCTCAAAAGAAAACACAGCTGTCTGTTCTGTCATGTGGAACATTTCGGTGAAGGTAACACTGCACTAGAAGAGTTCATGCGTGGTGGCAGGAGGGAAGTGGGGAGGGGAGAGGGGAGGAATTTATGAGCCAATTCCTTCCCCTCTGCTGTCTCGTTGGTCAGAGCTCACTGCATGGGGCATTAAATATCCCCGCTCCCCACCCCGCACCTTCAGGCTGTTTTCACCCCATGCTAGGTGAACTCACCTGCATCTCCAGGTTGAGTTTCTCCAGTTAGCACCAGGGAACCCAGATCCTGCACCCACCGTGCAGCACCACACCTGAGTCTGGATGTGGTGGAAGCAGCCAAGACCACCATGTGACCCTGAGGTCGGGAGGTGGGGTTAGTGCCAGGGCTGCCAAGCTCCCACCATGGAGCAAGCAGCTGAGGGCCCTGGTGAAGGCAGGTAGGACCAGGGGTAACTGGAAAGATGCGTGTATACATTCGGCCCAATGTGCCCCTTTTCAGTAAGGTGAGGTGAGTTTTACTTTCTTACAGTTAAAAAAGCCTAACTCAAAATCTATAGTGTGTTATCACCTTCCTCTGTGCCTCCTCGCTTCGGGTACCAGGTATAATCACTCCCCAAATCAGATCAGGTGAAAATGCTTCATAGCTTCATGCATTCCTGATCCATCTTATTATAGCCCCCCCACCAAAAAACTATCAAAACTTCCCTTACTCTAACATTTCCATATCCAAAGACTAAATATTCCAACCAGAGGCAATGCATTCTTAGTGAGACTATGCACCCTGATAATTTAATTCAGAAAATATGATGTCTATCATCACAGCTCTATGGTATGCCAAAAGTTAAGAATTCCTCATTCCCAAAGTCTTTACATTCTTGTTGGGGGGTGTTTACAAAAACTTCATTATGATTTTTTTTTTTTTATGACTTCAAAGTACCTGGCCTGAGCAATGATATATAGAACTCAATATGCTTCATTACATCAAGTTGCATGAGGACGTGGATATAAGGCTGTGTGATGTTGTGGGGAAAGTTGATAGAAGTAGTCAGGAAAACTGGCTTCCAGTCCCCACTCAGGCACTAACAGCCATGTGTGGGGGATGTACTAGTCCACCTCCAGAAGTTCTCAACGTCCTCTTCCATAAAAGGAGGGAGTTAGAACAGATCCCCACAGTGCTAGCATCCTGCTAATGATGCTAGCATTTTACCATGACTAAGCAAAAGAAAGCTCTTTACTTGCAAAGATTTTTACCTCAACTTTCAAAAATCTAGAATTCCTCAGGTTCAAAGTGGAGAAGTATAGTACTTGCCACTTCTCTTCTTTCCAACGGAGCATGAAACATTCCAACCAGGCCATAGATGGCTTGGCACTCATATTAGTTTACCAAGGTTCCTTTGATTCTTATGACTTGTACAGCCATGTGATTAGAATCTCAAAGTCTGCTTAGCTGGACTGGCTCCTTCGACAGTAACATGGGAAGCCTCCCTTCTGGATGTCAGGTTGTCTGTCTATAAAACAGCCAAGTAGTACCTACAGAAACCCTACAGGAGGACTCTCTGGTGCTTAGATAGGCTAACACTCAGAAGTGTAACCACGAACGGTTCATCTTAAAATACCTGGAATTCTGCTACTTCTGCACATCAGCTCACCCTAAGGAAAATATAACAATCAAAAAGGAAAAAAAATCAAAGACTGAATAAGACAAGAAAGAGAAGACAAGGCTACACGAATCAGAGGCACCAAAGTAGGCTTGTGAGCGATGCAGGAGGGACGGGATAGGACTTGAAACACGCTATACAAATTCCTGAAATGAAGTCAGCAGGTGTCCGTGAGGGTCACAGTGCTGAATCTGAGAGAGGCAAGCCCACGAGCATCTTTCTGAAACCCCATTTGGGGAATGCAGACTTGGAGGGTTGGTCACTAAAATGTCACTCTCTTCCATGTAGGTTATGTCAACTTTAGCAAGTATTAAATATAGAACCAGCCATGGATGGCTTACTCAAACTTGAAGAAAAGGGACACTAAACCTGGAAAGAACTTAAATTTTCCCACAGGTAAGCATGAAAAGCTTGATCATTGTTCTCTAGAGTTCTCCAAATCAAAAGAACACTCATCAGTCTCTGTAGATGAACTAAAACCTAAGAATTTGTGTTATAAACTAATATGAGACATGGCAAGGCTTTGGATCTCATTAATGTTAGATTCTCAATGATGTATATATATGCCAAGCATGTGTGTATGTGTGTGTGACTCTACAGAAAATAACTTGCATGTGGTTCTGCTTTTCTTAACTACAGCACTTGTGTTCTATTAAGAGCCTCTTAAGCATGACGGATAATTGCTTAATTGTGTCCATATTTTAGGCACTTCCTTACGTTTTTCTTATAATGGGTATAATTCTGGGGCAAGAAATATTTCCTAAATAGCTTGTAGTTATTAGTGCAAAGGAAGAGAGCAAGAGTACAGGCCAGAGATTATGAGTGCCTTTGGGGCCAGGAATAATGTGCAGATCAGCCAGGTATCAAAACGGCCCCGTGCCAAAGGTGCACTGAGGGATGATGGTTGACAACTAAGAAGCGGTAAGAGACAGACTGTAGGGGAAATGCCACTGGACTGTAAGTCAGACGATATGAATTGGAATCTTCTCTCTACCACTTCTCTGTGTATGACCTTAGTTACTGATTCACTTCTGCAGACTTCAGTTTCTTTACATACAAAATAAGGGCACTAGATCCTATGACCTCCACACTCCCTTTCAGCTCTGAATTTCTATTCTGTAGAACAACTGGGCCTTCCCTGGACATAAACTGACACATTTTCAGATCACCAAAGGAAATGTTTAGCAAAAATGATTCATAGGGCCTAATGTAATCCTAGAAGTAGGGCAATGTGCCTTCTAGAATCAATATGTACTAACTCAGGTAACCCATTCATCAATAGGCTCTGTAAACGTCCAAGCTTTTTTGAAATGGATTAATGATGTCATAAGAAAACACTGTGTGTGACTCAGTGGTAAACGAGTTGCCGTGACTATATCAGGGGCAAAGTCCATGATTCAGATGAGGAAAACTTCCTGTTAGACTCTACGATAGACAGCCTCCTGAGTGGCTGTCTCCTTTTTCCCACAACGTGAGAGGGACACGGAGAGTCTGGAGTTCAAAGGACTAGGGCACACAGACACCAAGCATGGCAAAGGAGACCCGAAATGAATAGTACCATTTGAGGAGGAAGAAGTTGCCTTAGTAACAGTCTCTAAGGGTATAAAGAGTTAACAGCCCTGAAGGCTACTGCCCTGCTGCTCTCCTGTCTACAAAACAGGAGGACTTGCCGTAGCTCTCATCAGTCTCCAGGCTGGCCTCAGCCAGAGACGTAATGCTGGCCACACACTGAAATCTCCAGAACTTTCAAATACACGTGCCTGGACCCTAGAAACTCTGACTCAGTCTGACGAGGTGACAGCCTTGTGGACAAGGAAGTAGGTAGCTGTAGGTAGTCAGTCGGGGCACTTGGTGGTCCAGATTTCCCATCCATCACTCACACGTAGCCCCATCTGAAACATGACATGTTCTCTGAGATGACCTCAGGTGTTCTGGAAGGCAAGAGCTTCTTGAGATCTGAAGATCTCAGAGGCTCCTGGGGTGGCTTCCAGGGCAAAAAAGAAGCCTTGTGCCATTGCTGGGAGGTTGGACACCCCATATTGTCTAAGAAAACTGTGGGCAAGAGGTCTACCTCATTTTTCCTTTCTGTTTTCTCGGCTCTCTTCCTTGGTTTTCCTGTCTCAGGCAAGTCTGTATTTCAGAGTTTTTCCTGCATCCTTCTAAATCCCTGAATGGAAGGGCGGTGTTCCCTCCCTCCTTCTGTTATGCATGTCCAGCACAGTGCTGGGCCGTCTGCTCACTCCCTGGTGGCAAAGCACAGTGCCCAGGGGGGCAGCGGGCAGGGACCAAGGACAGCAAAGCTATGGCTGTCTCCATCCCCGCAGCCAGAGGACCAGCACTGGGAATGAAACAGAGGCAGTCTCCATTCCTTTTGGTGGAAAGTTTCCACCTTAGGAAAACACATCTCCCCTCCCTGCATTCTTAACATACCAGGCCCCCATGTGCCCCCACCCGTAAACCCGGTGCTATGGTAACCACTTCAACCTCAGTCTCCTACAATCTCCATCAGAACCCCCTAGGCTCTTCTTCACATTCCAACCAGTCTTCAGCTTGTCTTGCAATGAAGCAGCAGTATGATAAACCAGTTTCTACGAAGGCACTAGAGACAGCAGATTGCTTCCTCTCGTGCCCTGGAACAATTAGGGGTCTTGGGAAAAGGAGAAGAGCTCGCCCATGGGCCCCATCACGTAATTCTGTTGGTAGAGAAGGCAGCTGGCTAGCAACTAGTGTGACTAGAGAGAGCTCCAAAGACTCCACTTGGCCAAAGACATCTTCCTTCCCATCAGGCTCATCATTCTAATATGAGGGCCAATTCTGTCACTGTGTAAGCAGCTGGGCACTGGTTTGAGCTTAAATGTTGTGACTTTGTTAAGGTGCTCTATTTGGTTAGCTCTCGATGGCAAGGATCCATTAAAGACAACACATGGCAAGTGCAACCTGGAGGCCACAGGACAGAGAAATGGGAAGTTTGACAAGGGAAGCTAGTTGGGGCCATTGGAGGCGGTCTGCCTGGTAGGGGTGTGGGGCCACAGATACAAGCAGGAAGGCACTGGGCATCTGAAAGGGACCCGAAGGCCCTGGAAGCAGGCCTCGAGGATCACAAGAAAAATCCTTGTAAACTCTTACAACGGTGCCGGGAAGGCTCTGTCCCATGGTGACATTCCAACTCCCGCCCCCTCCCCCTCCCCCCCCCCCAGCAAATGCAAAGCCCTGGAGAATGAATGGGTTTTGTTTGGCTTTTCTGAGATGCATCTTAATTCAAGTGCCTTCGCCTGAATGAGTCAGAGAAAAGTCTCCAGCTTCACACCAGCTGGTACTTTTCCATCCCTTCCCCTGGGTTATGTAACATGGCACATTTTTAGAAACTTGGTTCTAGCTACAGAGACTCCTGTGCTAAAATTTTCGTTTCCCCATCCTCATACTCTCAAACTTTCAAGAAAGGAGACACTAGTGTTTTTAAGCTATGAGGAATAGGAGCTGGAGAACAATGTATCTTCCCATATGTGAAAGGAATAAGAAGTTTCATGCCGTCATCTCAAAATAGCCCCTTCCTATCCGTGTGTTTATAGAGGAACAGGGAAAGGGAATCTGCAAAAGGCTGGGTTTTATCTTGTTACTCCTAGAGAAGCACCTGGAAAAGTGCCCAGCTTGGAGGTTTCAAATGTAGTGTCACATATGGAGGTAGAACATTAGCTTAAGTTTATACTGATGTGTAGATGACTGAGAGAGCATCCAGACTAGTTTTCCAGAGCAAGGAAGTTTCATGCGGATATCTTGAGAGAACTGGGCTCCTGAAATAAAGAGGCTTAAAGCCAGAGGAGAGAGATGGGTTGACAGAGATGGAGAGAAAGGGGCTCGGGTAGAAAGGAAAACTAAGGCAGACTGCTTCAGTGACTGTCAAGTTCATACTGCAAGGTGACAAGTCCCAAGGTCCCTTGTTTCTCAGCTCACTTGTTAGAACGTCCAACCTCATCCTCTCTGAGCCATTGTCCAAAGCAGACTCTTGTTCCAAATCCCCTCTGAGCAAGTCCCCTGCAATCTTAAGCGCCCAGGAAGGAGAAAAGCAAGAGTCCAATGCCAACTTGTCCTCCCCAGTGGCACTTCAGGCAGAGCCATTGCACTGGGAGAAGGGTCTTCTTGCTTGGTGTCTGCTTAGCCACCAAAGATCATGAAAACTTAGTCATAGCCCAAAACATTGAGCCAACACCAAGCAGGAATGGAAAGAAGCAAAGGAGGGGGCAGAGCAAAATGGGTAGCAGCTGCAGAGACGTCCTCTGCTGGCCCATGTCTGCTCTATTCCTCCCCATGCCCACAAGTGCTGACATCTGCACACATGCCACTCCCTGAGAATCTGAAAACCATCATTTTCAGCTGCATTGCAGGGTAATAATGTCACATCAACTACGTGGAGAGATGAAGCTTAGTTCTGGCCTAGTATTTTTTAGGAAACTCACTTTTGCAGCAAGTGGCCCTGCCCTCCTGTCCCTCCTCCTGGACAACCTTTCCCAGCTGGCAGGTTGGGACACCTACTGGGACACCCCTGCACCCACCGCTTCAGCTGTAGTGACATTTTAGATTAACGTTCAGTCCTAGAGCTTGCGAGGCAAACTAGTGGAAAAACTGAAAAGTCTTAATAGAGAAGTCTTTGGATCACAGTCCCTGTTTCCAGAATAAAGATGGCCACATATATAATACTTGTCCTGCATCTCACTGGGTAGACTGGCTTTCTTTAGGGTGCCCCATATAAGGACAGTCACAGTTACCCTGATCCGCAGATTCATCCAGCCTGCCGGTCCATGGGGAGCTTTGGTGACCTGCTAGCCATTCACATAACAAATACCTAGCAACAGCTATACACAGAGCTCTTGCTATATGCCAAATACAAGACCAGGTCCCAGTCCCCAAAGATGAGCAAGACGTGCTCGCATTCTCCGTGTCCTCAAAACTTGGGCAGTCTACGTGAAAACTGTACGCCTCTCTCCCCAACTCCACATCAGAAATGTCACAGGGGCTTGGAATCAACTGTGGTAGGAATATTTACACTGTTGAAACTGGTAACCACTACAGACCAGGGTTTTTACTATTGTTGTTTTGGTCTCTGTTGTGTGGTTTTTATTTTTTGGTGGGTTTTTTTGTTTTTTGTTTGGTTTTGTTTTTGAGGTGGTTGACCAGCACACCATTGTCTGTAATGATGTGTCATTGAAATGCAACAGCAGATAGAGCACATTTTTCTTCTTTTAAGGGATGGGGTGAGGCTTTACATAAGAGATGATGTACTGGTTGTACATTTAAAGCTGAGTAAGATCTCACCAGACAGCAAAAGAGGAAAAAAGAATTTCAGAAAAAAATAACATATAAGTAGAGGCACAGATGTTTCTAATTTTAAAAGCGCTAGGGTTTCAGAAAAAGAAACCAATACAACCTGTTGTCCTGCCCAGGGAAGGCTACTGGCCCTTGAGGACTGACAGGTCTCTGGCAGATGGGCTTGGGGGCAGGCAGGAAGGGACATGAGAGGGCGGAGCTGATGTGGCCACCAGCAGGAAGGGCACAGAGCTAAGCTATTCAGCTTAGCTGGGGCAGAAAAGATTGATGGAACCAAAGGCACCATCCTCTCTCCTCCCATCTTAGGAGAGCTCGGCCCTAGGAGGACTTGGAGCCCCCACAATAGATTTTACATGTCAGTAAGAACACTGAATAAATTTGCACAGAAACATCAAGGTTTCCATGTGTCTGCAAGTTGCAAAGATGGAGGGGTACTCTGCCTTTACTTCAGATGCTAAGCAGAATTCCAATTTCCCCAAGTTTGGCAAAAGGTATCAGTATCTCCTCCAGGTGAGAAATTCCTTCCTCTAAAAGCACTGCCTATTCCCTTCCTCCTCCCCAGTAACATAAACAGTGAGTGAAGAACGGTGTTTTTATGGTTTAAAAAAATGATGGCTTAAAAATTAGCACAAAGACTACTACACACCTATTAGAATGGCCAAAATCCACAGCAATGACAACACCAAACACTCTTGAGGATGTGGAGCAAAAGGAACTCTCCTTCACTGCTGGTGGGAATGCAAAATGGTGCAGCCACTTTGGAAGCCAGTTTGGCAGTTTCTTGCAAAACTAAACATACTCTTACCATAGGATCCAGCAATCACACTCCTTGATATTTACCCAAAAGAGGTGAAAACTTACATCCACACAAAAAAAACTGCACATGGATGTTTATAGAAGCTTTATTCATAACTGCCAAACTTGGAAGCAACCAAGATATCCTTCAGGAGATGAATAAACAAACCATGGTATAGCCAGAAAATGAAATATTAATCATTACTAAAAAGAAATGAGCGATCAAGCCATGAAAAGACACAGAGAAACCTTAAGGAGTCAGTCTGAGGAGGCTCCGTACTGTAGGATTCCAGCTATGTGACATTCTGGGAAAGGCAACACTGTGGAGGCAGTAAAGGGATCAGTGGTCATTGTGGGTTAGGGAAGAGATGAACAGGCAGAGCACAGGGGACTTTTAGGGCAGTGAACCTACTCTGTATGACACTATAATGGTGGATACCGGTCATGACACATTTATCCAAACTTTGGATGTACAAAGAATGTACAACACCAAGAGTGACCCCTAATGTAAACCACGGACTGTGGGTGATGTTGGGGTGGAGGTGGGAATGTGTAAATGGGAAATCTCTGTACTTTCCCCTCAAGCTTGCTGTGAACCTAAACTGATCTAAAAAATAAAGTGTATTTTTTTAAAGACAAAAAAACTCGGGCACCTGGGTGGCACAGTCGGTTAAGTATCTGACTCTTGGTTTCAGCTCAGGTCATGATCTTGGGGTCATGAGATCGAGCCCCACGTCGGTCTCTGAGCTGAGCATGGAGTCTGCTTCAGATTCTCTCTCCCTTCCCCCTACCGCTCATCCTCTCTAAAACAAATAGATACATCTTTAAAATAAAATAAAAGACCAAAAAATTAGCATAAGGGAATAAACCTGAGCTTTTAAGGGGTCCCTACTTCTCCAGGGCATGCCCCCAAGAATGTTCACCCCCTCTGCAGGACCTGGAAGCCACCAGGTGGCACTGTCGCAGCCATAGCACTCCCTTGGCTTGATACCATGTTGGTGATGCTGTTGAGTCTATCATTAATTTTGGAGCTCCAAGTATATGCAAAGCTCCGCCCAGGTAATTAAACACATATCAAGTTAAGGAAACCAGTGTTGGCCCTCAAAAGGTTAAAACTTTAGCAAGCCTGTGAGACCTAGAAGAATGGAAAAACCTAAGTTGCGAGTCAGGAGACCCAGCAGCTAATCCTGACTTTGCCACTGTTCCAATCAGCCTCTGCTGGTTGCAAGGAGGAGATGCCAAGATTATCTTTAATGTAATAAAACAGAGGGGGAAGTGGTCATCCCTGGATACAAATGCATCATGGACGACCAGCCTGTCTGTTGTCTAAGCCCCCCAAACTCAGGGGACTTGTTATGGGACTAATACAGCATCTTAACCTTGTTTAAATATACAGTTCGGTGGCATTAAGTACATTTGTACTATTGTGCAAAATTGGGGTTTTTTTAATGCTATTTAATTAGCAGTGAGACAGTTGTAAAAAAAAAATTAGGGATGAAATCATAAAAGTGTAGAAGAACTCTGCATTCAGATTGCTTTTCAGGCATCTTACAGTCTCACTTTTTAAAGACCCAAACTAGAAAACTTTCTGACTATGGTTTATGAAGAAAGTCAATGGAGAATTTTAATTGATGAAAACATACTCAAAAAGCCTTACACCAAAGAGTTAATAAATGAATGTTCTCGATATAAGTGAGGATGTTTAAGTAGGTTGGTTTTATTTTTTTTAATTTTCTTCCTTACCTGACTCTTTTGCTTGATCAGCCATTGGTGGTGTCAGTCATGTCAGATAAGGGAATTTGTACAGATTCCATTCCATTTGGCTGTGCCTTAATGGATGAATGGGTGTACACCAGGCAAAGGAGGGAGAGAATAATAATCCAGGTGGAGGAAACAGATGGAACAAAGTCACAGAAGCATGAACGCACTTGACCTACTAGGGAATTGGTGAGATGTTGAGCTCAACTGGTACTCTGGATCGCAAGAGCAGCCCAGGAGGAAAAGTCAAAAAGGCATGCTGGTCCCAGATCACTCAAGACTTGGAAAATCAGGTTGCGAGAGTCGGACTTGATCTTAAGGACAGTCACTGAAAGTTCTCCTTGGGGCTGTGTTCGGGGGCAAGCTATGGTTAAATATAGCACATACACAGAAGGAGGGGTGACGGGCATCAGGCACTTTCCGCAAAAGTCCGTAAGAGATAAAGAAATAAATAGTAGTGGCAAAAATAGAAATGTGGAAACAGACATGGCGGGCATTTTCTCAAATAAATTTGACACTTCATAAAAGGAAAAAATGGAAGACATTTTCAAGGCTGGTGCAGAAGTGTCTAGTTTGTGTCAACAGTGATCACAAATGGAGCTGGCAGGAGACTGACCTATAACTTTCTCCCAAGCCAATATTTTTTAACACAGGTAAATTAATTTTAACTGACTGGTGCACATTCCTGAGATACTGTCATGATGAGCACAAAGTGAGAACAAGGCTTTAAGTGTGAGAGAGAACCCAACACCCTTCTGGTCCCACTGACCTGAAACATCAGGCAAAGTAACAGCCAAGACTGTGGACCCTCTTGGAATCGGCTACGAAGCCAGATGAGGGTGGAGGTGCTGCCTCTGCTGGAAGAGAGAAAATGTGCCAAAATAACATGCATAGAGGGATCCGACAGAGCTGGACAAAAATACCATCTTCCCCTGTGCATAACACGGTTGGTAAGTCGAAACTGAGCGAATTGCATTGGTCATCGTCTCCCAGATAAGCCTCATCCACTTTGATTCCTCTCCCATACAGGAGTCCTTTGAGACATTTCCAAAAGAGTTTGAGCCTTAAGCCCTTTTATACAACTCAGAGTATTTGGTGGTAGTTACTCAACCATGAATATTAACAGATACACCTTTGGCTACATCTTTTGTGTATGTTTAATAATTGGCAGCATAAATGGCCACATAAATTTGAGTTAACACTATGATTATGTTCATCTTGCCTGTGAGATGCTCATAATCTAATGAGACAGACTAATATATTTTGGCTAAGATCAAGTGTAGTATCTGTTCTTATCGGTGTAATACAATTAAGGTAAAAAATATATATATAGCATAAAGAGGGAAGAGGTAAAGTGCTCCTGTAGTTAAGAAAAGCAGAAATTTCATCATCTTAACCTTGTGAAAATATTAGCCATGCATCCACTACATCAGAGTCCCACTCTTTGATTTCAATCCTCTGATTTCTACTCTCTGGGCCACTCCAAGTGCTATTTCCTAAAGCGGCCTTTGTGTCTTGTATGAGGTTCTTCCATTCTCTCTTATCCCACGGCAGAGTTTGAGATAGGCAACTTGAAGGTCTGGCATGGATGTGTACGTTAGGAATGGTTTAGCCCAGTAAGGGAGATCAAGCCTTATCCAAGTCATGGTCCAGACTGGATTGTATTGGAACTGGTATGTATTCTCTTGAGTACTAACTTCCTGAAGGGTGGTGGAAATAATATATGCTATGGGGAAAATCTAAGAATGTCTAGATGTGGTAAAAATACTAATGTTCCTCTGGTATGCACATCCAGACTCTGGTCCTAGAATAGGATTTTGATCTGTTTACTTGAAGGCAATTAAGCCTGAGTTCCTCCGGAACATCAACTTCACATTCCTTATGTCCTTCCTGAAAGCCACCATTAGAAATATCTTTGTTAAATTTTTATGATAGCTTCTCAGTCTGCCAGCAGTAAATTGAACTGAAGTAAGAGCAATTAACTTAAATTCTAGATCAAGATGCTAAGTCTTCTAAAATTGGGCCTACAACAGCATGCTCTAAGTTAGTTTAGAGGCAATTTCTGTCTGAGACCAGGCACTGGTGATTTCTTCTAATCCTAGAATTCTGTAATTCTAAACTTATTGGGAAAAAATTAAAGATCAATGAAAAGACTACCATCTCTTAAATCTTAATATATGCCAAGTTCTTTACAGATATCTTTTATTTAATCCCCACAATACCCCTATGAGTAGGTATGAATCACCCCATTTTAGAAATAGAGAATCTAAGACTCAGAGAAGTAAACTGGCTCTCAAAGTCACACAGCTAGAGAGTATCAGATCGAAAATCAGAACCCAGATCTCTGTGATGCCAAAATCTTCACATTTCTGTTACAGACAAGACCAGTTCTTGGTGTGATGCCAGCAAACTGAGTTGTATGAACAGCAACTGATAAAAATCTAGGATTGCAATAAAACCAATGTTACAGAAGGCACTTTGTATAATAAAATAAAAAGGATCCCCATTGCCTGAGAATTTATAGCCTATGAAGCAACATAGGGCAGGCCACACAGTGAGAAGGAGCTAAAAATGAATGATCTTTTTCATCTCCTTCCTCTTCCCATCCTGAGGTATGGAAGTTAGGAGGTCATGAGCTTCTGGGATCCTCTCAACTTTTTTCCCACTATAGTTGTCCCAAAGAAATTAGTGTAAAGAGGTGACACACTTCCAATTTTCAGCTGCATGGCACACTAAATGTCCTCATCAATTCTCCTGCTGAAGATACGTAAAAGTGCTGGCAAAACATCTCTTTAAAAGGAGCAATAAGATGGCCAAAAAGCAAAGAGGACTTAAATGCCAAATTACAAGACACCCAAGGAGGTAAATCTGCTCTCATCTTGACGGTATTTTCTATACCAGGTGGATTTGAGCTTGGGCATTCAGAGGCTCCCATGGTAGAGTAGATGGAAATAAAGCCCAGAGCCAGCTCAAAGTGAGAAGAAGTCTACTAGAAAACAGCCCCAACCATATTCACAATAAGATGAAAAAGAAATAAGTTCGCACTTAGAAGACTGCGAAGAAAGTTGCCTATTTCAAACCAAGGTACTACCTGGAAAAAATACTGCTCTGAGAGTTTATGGCCATAGGCCAGTGCCCATGTGAGTCTGCAATCCAAATTCACACCATTGTGCTGGTCTTGAAAGTCTCAAGTTGAAAATTTTGTATAAAGAAGTCCCAGGTTGGTGATGGCCCAGGCACCTGGCAGAAGCAAATGCTAGTCATCCCCTCAACGCAGACCTGAGAGCACTCCCAGAACGAATTTTTAGAAACATGAGATCCCAGTCAAAAATATTACATGTTCATACACACATACATGAAACAAGGAACCATGTATGAGAGCCCATAGAACATGTGGGAAAGAAACAGACCAAAGACATAAGATATGGATTTTATGAGAAAGGCAAAGCATTAATCTAATTTCCAAAAGTAAGGGGAATGCAGCAGAGGCAATAGGAGAATAAGAGAGAATCATACAGAGGCACTTTAGGAGCCAGTGGCTATGAATGGATCTGTCACGATGAAGGGCATAAGTCCACAGATTCAACCTGTCTAACAAATCCCAGGCATATTGAAAAGGAATATTGTATTTGTATTAGTCAGGGTTCTCCCAAGAAAGAGAACTAGGAAATTATTAATAGAATTATGCATATATATAGAGAGAAGGAGGTTTATTATAAGGAATTGACTAATGTGATCATGGGAGTTGACAAATCCCAAGATCTACTGGTGAGTCAGCGAGCTGGAGACCCAGGAGAGTTGATGGTATAGTTCTCACCCAAAGGCCAGGAGGCTCAAGATCCAAGAAGGGTCAGTGTTTTGGTTCAAGTAAGAAAGTAAGAGAAAGCCAATATCCTGGTTCAAAGGTAGTCAGGCAGGAGGAATTCCCCCTTCTTTGGGGAAGGATCACTCTTTTTGTTTAATTCAGGCCTTCCACTGATTGGAGGAAGCCCACCCACATTAGGGAAGGTAATCTGTTTTACTCAGTCTATTGATTTAAATGCTAATCTCCTCTGCAAACACCCTCAAAGAAATAGCCCAAATAATGTTTGACCAGATATCTGGGCACCCCATGGCCCAGTCAAGTTGACCCATGAAATTAACCATCACAAATATCAGGTGCAGCATTTCCTCAACTCCTCTGATCAGAGAGGCTCCTTCTCTAGGAGATGTGCTGTTGTAACAGATAGCACAGTTAAGCCTTGAGAGCCTGGTACACTAATCCCCATCATGAGAGGAAGGTATAGCCTCTAGTCAAGGTACATCTTCACAGTGACAGAGTAGATCAACACAGTCCCCACTCTTGGGCCACACAGACCACTGCTCTTCAGTAGCACATCCCTTCTAACACATGGTCAGACTAGAGCAGTGCTTCTAAAAACTAGAAAGTGCATAGAAATCACCTGGAGCTCTTATTAAGGTGCAGATTCTGGTTCAGTAGGTTGGGGGAGGGGGGCTGAGGTTCAGCATTTCTCATAAAGTCCCAGGAACTGCTGATGCTGCTGGTCCACAGACCACAGTTTCAGCCACGAGGTGATCTCTGGGGACAGAAAAAGTCCACTTTTTCTCTTACTTCCCCTTCCTTTATGACTAGGGTTTTACCTACATCATACCCTCTTCTTCCCAACTCCAGCCCCATGGCTTACACTTAATAACAAGAATCAGGTGGAGAAATTGGCTTATCCTTATGGAATTGGAAGGCCTGTCAGGATATTATATTCCATTATACCCAGTCAATGTTCGGGAAATGTCTGTTGTTCCTCTTATATCCCCCTAGCCCTCAGGTGCATAGCCCTAAACAGCTTGGATTTGTTTGCTGCTGTTGTTCATGTGGCATTTACCAGGTTTAATTAGCACATTTATCCCAAAATACCACCAGGTTTCAAAGGCAAGGACATCACCACCACCACCAGCAATAATAAAATACTGCAGAATGGTTTTGTAACTTGTAAGTGTACCTACATTCACACCTCCACCTGACACCCATCCTTTAAGAATCAGCTCAGGCTTCACCTGCTCTGAAAACTCTTTTCTAGGCTTATGAGGACAGTGCTTATCACACTTTGATGTTTTGCTCATTTATAGATCTTATTTCCCACTATAAACTCCTTGACTGTGTCTCAGGCACCTAAAGGTTTGTGCTGTTCAGAACATCATCTAGAATGAATAAGCAGATTGCTTTACACTTATAATGCTCACAACCATCCTGTCTTATCTCCATTTGAGGGGCAGAACCCAAGGCCGAGAAGATAAGCAAACCTGCCCAAGGTCACACTGGTTGTTGCCAAAACTCCAGCTCTTCCCACTCTCCCATATCACCACCACACCGCCCAATCACCACCACCAACTGCCTATATCTTGAAGTCTCCCAAGAGAGGTTTTGCTGAATTTTCTCCTTAAATGAAGCCATTTGACATGTCCTACTCTGTAAGTGGTGACTTGGTCACACACAGAAGTGTCATGATTCACCTGAGCTCCCAGATCTAGCCACTGGCAGACAAAGAATCAAATCCCAGTCTGACTTACCATATATCATGAGCATTCACCTCACATCTCTACCCACTTTGGGGACCAGTTTACGTACATGGTCCAGTCCTAGGTGCAGTACCAGTGCTTAGCCCCCATGATGACTACCCAGGGTCAACTGTCAATTTTAGAACTGAATTTTCCAAAAGTGACTCTTCCTAGCTTTCAAGTAGTTTGACATTAGCAGAAAAACACTTTAAAAGGTGTACTATGTAGTATTTTGCCTTCTTTGGCATTTAGAATCTCCATGGATTTAAGTAAAATTCAACGTGGAATAAATACAAATTAACTCATCAAAATGAAAGCAGTAAGAGGAGTCAGTTATTTCCAATATTTCCTGCCAAAGCATCACTTTACTCTCTCCAAAGAGGCAGAACCAGATTGTCTACTGATATTTACAAACCCAGCATCCATTTTAAATGAATTATTGCACATAAAAACCCAAAAAGAGAACTTATAGAATATAGCTCTATCCAACAAATAAAGGACACTTAATAAATACACATAATGTTTAATTAATAGAAATAGGAATTGGGCTAGAGACTTTATATTCTTAAGAATTAAAAAAAATTAAAAATATTTTGCCTAAAACATGTATTTGTTTTGTAAGTTTTTGAAAAATTCAAGTGGATGAAGGAGTTGTAAACATAGAGTTTACAATTAGCATGCCAAGTGACCTGACTCATTTCAATCATTCAAAATTATCAGACTCTGCACATCCAATAACTAAACATAAGAACTACAGATTTCATCATCCATAACCGAGCTTCTAGGAGATGTCTGATTCAAACAGCAAGTCCCAGACCAAATTCTAACACATGTAGAAATATTCATTAGCAAGTAAGCACAAAAACAGCCATTCCTATCAGCTCAATGAATAAAAGCTCTGACCTTCCCATGAAATGTTAACTCAAAACAGATGTAACAATATTCTAGCACTAGGATTTAGTTACCATGTTTAGTGGGATTGAGTCACTAAAGCCCTCTGTTAATACTTGGACACAGGACAAATTGGTGTGTCTGGCTTATACAGCACTGCAAAGTTTCTAATTTGCTAGCATTACCAGATTCCTAAACCCTATTCATACAAAGATATCTTTAAATAGTTCTAGCCAACTCATGTATCATGAACACCACTCAACTCTCCAATGAAAAATAGCTTCCCATATTTATTAGGCTCATTAGGGAACCCTCTAGGACTTACCAGAGATAAAGATCACCAAAGCCTTAGAGAAACCCCTCAATACTCCTAAAGAATATGTTCACAGTTAGGGGGCGCCTGGGTGGCTCAGTTTGTCAAGCATCCGACTCTTTGATTTCAGCTCAGGTTATGATTTTGGGGTCTTGAAATCAAGCCCCATGTAGGTTCCACTCAGTTTGATACCTGCTTAAGATTCTCTCTCTCCCTCTGCCCTTCCCCCCTACTGCCCCCAGCTTGCACACTCTCTCTCTCACTCTCTCTCTAGTGTGATACCTGCTTAAGATTCTCCCTCTCCCCTTCCCCCCTACTGCCCCCAGTTTGCACACTCTCTCTCACACTCTCTCTAAAAAAAAAAAAAAAAGAATATGTCCAGTTAGGGTATTTCCACAAATATTAACCAACAACCCCATATAGGATTTAGGACGAAACATACACATACATACATACATACACACACACACACACACACACACACACACACACACCATCTATGCTGAAATATTTAAAAAGTAAATCTGAAAAGTAAAATATTTATAAAGGTAAATTTTGCAGACAATATAACAGCTGCATAAAATTAAAGAATAAAACTGTGACAGATGGATTTCATAAGGACACACAAGAGTATAATGATGGAGTCTCTGAGCTCCTTCCATTAAAAATAAGCACATTTCTTTAACCTCAGTTTGGATCTTAATGACACACAAAAATCACAGCTTAGTCTCTTCATTTTAAATCCAACCAACTGAAGTCCAGACAAGTGATATGACTGGCTCAAGGTTGTCCTGAGAATTAATGGCAGAACCAAAACTAGCACCAATCTTTAGAATTTCCATGGCTACTGTGGGGCTTCTAAAAAAGTTTTTCCAAATTTAAAAATAATCCACAACTTTTTTTTTTTAAGATTTACCTATCCATTTGAGAGAGAAAGAGAGAGAGAGAAATAGCATGAGTGAGAGGAGGAGCAGAGGGAGATAACAGAGGGAGAGAGAGAATCCTCCCGCTGACTCCCTGCTGAGAACGGAGCCCCACATCAGGCCGATCTCACAACCCTGAGATCATGACCCGAGCCAAAACCAAGAGTTGACTGCCCAACCAACCAAGCCACCCAGGCACCCCCACAACTTTTTGTAGAAAATGTATAAGAAAAAATAAAAATATGAAGATTTAATAAAAGATTATCCATAATTCCTACACTCACATATAACCACTATCGGTGCATCCCCTTACAGACATTACACAACATACATCCATACCTGGTAATTTTAATTTACATGATACCTTATGGTTTTGTGGACTGCTTTTATTTAATTTGCTTTTATTGTGGAAACACTCCCCCATGACATATAATAACCTTCAAAAACATGATTTCTGTAATGATTGCATGACAGTTCATCATTTATTTATCCATTCTTCTATTGTTGGACATAAATGTTTATCTCTAAGGGTTTGTTATAATCACTCTAAGATGAACATTTTGCTCCTAGAATGTAAACATTATGAAGGTAGAGAGTTTGTCTTATTGATCACAGTACCATCAGCCCCCAAAGAGTGTCCAGCACATAGAAGCTCAGTAAGGATGGATGGATGGATAGATGGATGGATGGATGGATGGACGGACGGACGGACGGATGGATAGGAACGACTGGACAGATATTGATGGATGATTGATATGGGTGGATCTCTATGCATTTCTGATAATTTCTCAAAAACTCTTCTTAGTTTGAGCACTAACATAGATATTCTGGTTAAGTTGCCCCATAAAAAATAGGACATCAATTTATTTGAAATGATTCACTGTCCCATGTATTAAAAACCTATTCATTCTTCAACTGACATTTAAATGAAATTATTTATTTACCTGAAATTCAAATTTAACTTGGCATGCCGCAGTGAGATTTGCTAAATCTGATAAACATAATTTTTAATGTACCACCTTCATAGCACAGGCTGCCCAGAATACCCACACCGATCCCTGAGCAAAATCTCAATCCTCTTAAGAAGTTTAAACCCATTGGCCTGTGGCAACCAAACAGTGAACGCTGTAACAGCCACAATCTTTTGAGTGCCGATCTTCTTCATGAGTCAAGACAAATGAGAAAAACAATAGCAAAGAGAACACCCAGCAATGGTGATGAGCCAAGCCCAGCAGGATCTTTTCAAACACAAATTACAGCACAGGCGTGTCTTCTCAGCACTGCTCTCTCCTCTAACCCCACCTCTCCTCTTCTACCTCTGATGTCAGTCATTCCTGTGCCTCCCCACTGCTCCTGTCATGGCCTGTAAGGAACTACATAATCTGGCCCCTGCCTACTATTGGCATGTTCAACCATGTGCCTCTCCCTTCCCCTCACTCTGTGCACTACAGACACCCTGGCCTTTTTCAGTTCCTCCCATCTACAGGGCTCCTTCCCACCACAAGATCTTCACACATTCGCTCTTGCCTCTGCCTGGAAAGCCCTCCCTTTCTCCTCCTCCTCCTCCTCCTCCTGTTAGTTATTTAGTTCACTCTTACTCAGTCTTCATCTCGGCTCCACAGTCACTTCCTCAAGAAGCTGTCCCTAACTCATTTTGCAGACTAGGTCACGTTCCTTTGTTCTAAGCTGTTAAAAACCCTGTATAATCTTCCTTCCCTGTATTCATCATAGTTGACATTTTAATTTTGTTTTTGTGTTTGTTTAGTATGTATATCTACTAGGAGGGCTAGAACACCATGTCTCTCTTTGTAATCAGTCTGTTCTCAGCACCTAGCAGAGTGTCTACCAAAATGAAAACAAATGGACACTTCAAATATTTATTGAGCAGGGAAGAGAAGCCTGCAAGCTTGCTAACATCTTACCCTTCCCAAAGTAGAAAAATAGCCACTCCTGACTTAGAAGACTTAGTCTAGGTGAGCAAAAGGAGGGAGATCAAAATCCAATTTGTTCTTTGACCAAATGTCTGGAGAACTATATATAATCCCCATGTTACCCATACAACATGACATACAACCGCAAACAATTATAATGTTTGTGAGGTACAATGTGATATTTTCAGAGGCATACAGGGGTATAATTTAGGAAACGTAGGCAAATATGGAGTGAAAATTAAGATCTCTGTCCTGTCATGCAAGCTAACTTTTCTTCCAGCTGAAAATTTCCAAATTTACAGATCCAGGGGCATTTTTACTCTTCCACAGGCTTCCATAGCACCAGTTTACCCTGGTTCTTCCCCTAGCTTATCCCCTACATTGGATCCTCTGTCAGACCTAGGCCTCCTTCCTCCTCAATCTAAATTATTAGAGACATGTTCAAACATATGCAAAAGTAAAAAGACCGACAGTACTCATCATCCAGCTTCAACAAATATCAACAGATGGCCAATTTTGTTTCATTTTATGACCCACCCACTTTCATTCCCAACATTTTGAAGCAAATCTCAAATACCACATTATTTCATCTATCAATATTTCAGTATGTATCAATATTTCAGCATGAAAGGACTTCCACAAATGTCATAAATTTTTATCAATAATTGGCTTGTTCAAATTAAGATCCAAGGGCTACACATCAGTTCGACTTGCGTCTCTTAAATCCCTAATCTATAGGTTCATTCTCCCTATTCTCCTTGCATTTTATTTATTGAAGTAACAGGGTTACTTGCCCTATAGAGTTTCCCACACCCTAGATTTTATTAATTACATCCCCCAAGGTGTCCTTCACCATATTCTCCTGCCCTCTGTAGTTTCTTTCTGTAAACTGGCCGACCTAAAAGCAGAACAAATGCTTGATCTTTCCTCCTTTATTTGGCTAGTTTTCAGAATAATCACAGGTGACAGACTTCTCCAAAAGAAACAAATGAATTGTTTGTTGTTTTGAAGATCATTATGAATTCATGGATTTATACATGTTTATGTGTTTTAATCCCTTGTAGTCATTATAGTTTGTGGTGCTCAGATTGTCCTGTCTTTGGCCAATGGGAGCTTCTGTGCCCTCCCTTTTGATCTGACCCCAGTTGTCTTTAATGGTTTCCATGCTGATTTGATAAGATGTTCTTGGCTCCTCTTCTACAGTTCCTGACCTAAATCTGGATCAGCTATTTCTCCAAGGATGTTTGGTCACTTGTACTTCTTTGTATTTCACCTATGGTTTCAATTTTCCCATTCAGTGATCTGAAACATTCCTATTAAGGGGTTCAGAATAAAAATGGCATAAAAATTATTTTGAGCTAAGGTAACTGAATTCCTGAAATGGCTTATCTGTCTAAACACTGAGCCTCCTAAAAGAAGGTATAAACCCCCTGGCATAAACCTCCTCCTTGAGAGCAACTGTAACCTTCTTGGAGACAATTCAGCACCATGCTCAGACATTGTCACAAAATTGTCTTATCTCCCTTCCATTTCCAATGGGACCATTTGTGTTTCCAAAAAGAAAGATAACCATTTTATGTTTAAATGTTTAAACTGTTTCCCCATGAGTGCCCTTCTTCCCATCCCCTTCACATAATAAGATGGTATATAAGTCCCAAATTCTTTTTTTTTTAAGATTTTATTTATTTATTTGACAGAGAGAGAGACACAGCGAGAGAGGGAACACAAGCAGGGGGAGTGGGAGAGGGAGAAGCAGGCCTCCCGAGGAGCAGGGAGCCCGATGCGGGGCTTGATCCCAGGACCCTGGGATCATGACCTGAGTTGAAGGCAGACGCTTAATGACTGAGCCACCCAGGTGCCCCTTAAGTCCCAAATTCTAACTTCCCTTTGAGTCACATGTCTTTGTAAACTCCTATATGTACAGATGTGATTAAAGTCTGTCTTTTCTCTTGCTAATCTGTCAGTCTGAGTTTAATTTGCGGGCCTCCAGACAAGGAACATAAGAGAGGAGAGGAAAAGTTTTTCCCCTCCAACACTGTTTGGATTTTCCTCCGGTTGTAAGATGTACATACTCAACAGGTGACTGGACATTGACTTCTCTGCATCCACTAGACACAGCTCAAATTCAACTGTTCAGATACGAACTATCCTCTTTCCCTCACACCTACTCTTTAT
Organism: Eumetopias jubatus; assembly: GCF_037043125.1. Taxonomy (NCBI): domain Eukaryota; kingdom Metazoa; phylum Chordata; class Mammalia; order Carnivora; family Otariidae; genus Eumetopias; species Eumetopias jubatus. The sequence goes on from NW_028274814.1 coordinate 29,503,261, forward strand.
TATGGTCTTTGTCGGTACTTGGGTATCTGTGTTTGCAGTCAGGTCAGACCAAGACTCTGTTAGAAACATGGATTCCACCCACACCCTCATGAAGCAGCCCTCTGTGGCTGTTCTGGCTAGATGAAACATCTAACAGTACAGCATGATCCTGGGCTTTGCAACATTCATGAGGCTCTGAAACATGCTGAAGACTCTCAGCCAGCCACAACCCTTAATTTGCATGAGGGACTTTGAAGAAGTCTGGCTGCCTGAGCAGGCCTGTGTAGAAGATGAAGAGAACAGCTCTTACAGCATGAAGCTGTGTCTGATCTTATTTTGACACCATGTTGGGAAACAAAGCCTGAGGTATAAACGCTGGGTCAGCTCTCCAGAGCTCCTCTGAATAAGCTGCTGGAGAAAGGGGAAAACACTGGAAGATACAGGGCTTTCCAGGTGGGCTTCCCATGGACAGCTGCATGGACGTTAACCTAGGGGCAGGAAAGGTATGGAGGGAAGAAGGCCAAGGCTGTGGGCAACAGAGCAGAAGGACAGCAACAGCTCTGATTGGACAGACAAAGCTAAGGGGTGACTGAGGGTGGGGCGGAGGGGTTCCAGGAATAGACTGGACACGCTGCCAGACAATCAGACGGGGCCTCAGGGCACTGAGACTGCAGTGAATGTAAACTTGTCCCAGGCGTGGCCAAGTCCTGAGACAAAGTAAGCACACAAGAGAAACATTCCCTCACTGGCCTAACCAAACCCCTGCCTCAGCACCTCCACTCCCAGACCCGTGGCCCCTGCAGGAACCAGCTCCTCCGATTCTAGCTCCCTCTCCTCTGGAACAGAGGGCTTCCTTAGCTAACAGTCTTCTCCTGGATCACTGATGGCTTCCAGCAGCATCTTCTCCTTCGGTCTCCCTTCCCTGCACACCCTCCTGTACTGCAGGGTACACCCAGCATGTCTTCATTTTGCCCCTCAAAACATAAAGTGCAAGACTTCGAGCCTACCCCCAAATATATTTATATTTATGCACAAACCAAAAATACTCCACTGAACCAAAATTTAGGCATATTTTAGAATATGCACAAAAGAGAAATTAAAAGAGAATCAGAAAAATAAACAGGTACATGTACTGGTACTTTCTTCCATTTGCCCCCAATTAACTGTCTCACCAACCTCACCTGAAAACTCCCTGCAATGTTACTGAAGGAGTTTTGGATTGGCTATGTGGCTGATGTCTTGTTTAGACTGGACAGGATTCATGAACCCTGAAAGTGAGTCTTCAAGATCTAAAAAGAGACTATGCTTTGAGCTTAAGGTGACAGGCAAGGGGCGAATTAAGGAATCTGTCCAAGACTGCTTCTTTGACAGCAGAGACAGAAGATAAATAAATCCATTTCCTGGTCCCACCTCCACTAAATTCGGTCTATTTAATATACTCTTTGCCCACAGCCTAAACTACATCTTTCTGGCTGGACTTAAATTTCTTACCTGGCCCTGGAATAAAACATACAAGTGGTGGCTACATAATCATCAGGTGTTGCTTAGGTGGCGAGTCTTCAAATCAAACACGGGTATTAGAAGTCCAAAAGCAAAGGACAGAGGTACTTCTCCTTGTGATGAGGACCCTGCAGCCTGACAGTGGTCCCACCAGACTACAGCCGTTAAAAGGCAAAGATAGTTTGCAAGATCAAAAACCAATTTAGGTGACCTCAAGTCCGACTCTAAAATAGATCTGTAGGCATCGTTTAAGATTTAGGCTTGCTTTTCCTGTTTTCCCATCAAAGAAAATTAGTCTAAAAAAAAAAAATAGCATTCCGAGTGACCTAAGGTTAGAAAAATTGTCCTGCAAGTGCTTTGAATTCTTTGTCACCCCCGATTTCTTTCACAACTGAGTACAGTTCATCAGGGAGGTTATTGGCATGGGGACTGACAGTTTCAACGTCAAAACAGGATGTGTCCCCACCAAGGCCCCTGCTTTGCTGCAATCTACTGGAATTAATTGGTCTTGGGTTTTTTTTGTTGGTGGTGATGGTGGTTTTCTTCTTTTCTTTCTTTTTTACTTAAGAGCCTCAGATGGGCAGACATGGAAACAGCTTCTCATTTGCATAGAGCCTGGCCCGGCAAGGGTGAGCTGAGGACACGCTGAGTTGCCTTCTTGGCAAAGGCAGGAAGTCAGCTGCAAGAAGCTACCACTTTTCAACCCTGGGTGGCTTTTCCTTTTCTCTCTCTCTGTCATTCATTTTGGAAGAAAACATACATTTAATTTCAAACAGAGCACGAGAACTTGGAAGGGGAGGGGAAAGAAGGCAGCCAAATGCTCCAGGCTGGCCCAATAATTCCTGCCCCCACAGTTTTCCTTACTTAATTAGAGATGCCAAGCCAGCAAACTGCAAGGGGCTAGTGGTCCCCAGCCATGCCAGAGGATGGCTGGTGATGACTCACATGACAGTGCCCCGAGCGCCCCTTTCCACATGGTGGGGAGCTGACCCCGAGGGGCACAGCACCCTCTCCAGCCACATGGGCAAGTCCAAACCTGAGATTCTTTGTCATTCCACCTGAGAGAAGCCCCTGTTCAAGGAACACTTCTGCATGAATGGGTGAGAGATTATAGCCGAAGGAGCCAACACTGAGAGCAATGACTGCATCACTTCAAAAGCAAATTACTTCCTTCTTACTGATGTCCAGATGCAGTTCAATTCTCCCCAAAGCTTTTCTCTTGATTTGAATCTCTTTCTCAGATAACTGCTGTCTGGTACCTGAGCTCCATCTAACATGTGCCCAGGGACACAAATGAGCAACCTTGCTCTGATATGCATGCCCAAAATGCAGGCAGGCACATTCAAAAGGAAACTATATACGTATTATTTTTTCTATCACACATATAGACATTTATTGGGCAAGCAGTAGAAACCAGTTCATACCACCCTGTCCTGTGGGCCCAACAAAGGCCTTTAGGAGCCTGGGTCACTGCCTTGCATGTAAGCGTCCTTCTGGAGATATGACATTATGCAGAAGGGGGATTCTGAACTAATTGGCATCAGGCAACCAGAAATTCTCCAGTCCTGTGGCCAAATGCAAGGCCTTTGGGTCCAGCCTCAGGGTCATCACCAAGGATATGTGTTCTTAACATTTCTGGACTCTCAACCCCTGATCATACAGGGAAGTGTCTCTAAATTGAAAGGAAACTATATTTCTGTGGGTGGTATCTGGTCAAGATTCATGTCACATCTGTCAGATAAAACAATTAATTCTTCCCCAATAGAAGCAGCATAATAAAGTGTATTTATATGTTGGTTTGTTACAAGGAACAAAAAATAGTGTGTAGGGGGAAGCCTGGGTGGCTCAGTCGTTAGGCGTCTGCCTTCGGCTCAGGTCATGATCCCAGGGTCCTGGGACCCAGCCCCTGCTCAGCGGGGAGCCTGCTTCTCCCTCTCCCACTCCCCCTGCTTGTGTTCCCTCTCTCGCTGTCTCTCTGTCAAATATATGAATAAAATCTTTAAAAAAAAAAATAGTGGGAAACTAAATGCAGTAATAAGGTACATGGTAATATTCAGACATGCGTATGAATTTCACTTTTATGAGAGTTTCACCAATTTTATAGCAATCCAGAATTACCTCGATCCCCTGTCAGAGTGCAACAGATCTTATACATTCATAAAGAATGTATTTCCAGACCTTTAGAGAGCTCCAAATTATTGAACTGCATGTTTCTACAGGTTCCTGACTTCCTGGACTCATGTGCCCACTGAGTCACAGTTCTAGAAATATCCTCATCCCACACCTTGTCTTTTCAACTTGCATTAGTATTTTCTCTCATACCAAATTACTAGAAATCTCTATTTCTTTTTTTAATTTTATTATGTTATGTTAGTCACCATACTATACATCATTAGTTTTTGATGTAGTGATCCACGATCCATTGTTTGTGTATAACACCCGGTGCTCCATGCAGTACGTGCCCTCCTTAATACCCATCACCGGGCTAACCCATCCCCCCACCCCCCTCCCCTCTAGAACCCTGTTTGTTTCTCAGAGTCCAGAGTCTCTCATGGTTCATCTCTCCCTCCGATTCCACTCCCCTCATTTTTCCCTTCCTTCTCCTAATGTCCTCCCTGCTCTTCCTTATGTTCCACAAATAAGCGAAACCATCTGATAATTGACTTTCTCTGCTTGACTTATTTCACTTAGCATCATCTCCTCCAGTCCCGTCCATGTTGATGTAAAAGCTGGGTATTCATCCTTTCTGATGGCTGAGTCATATTCCATTGTATATATGGACCACATCTTCTTTATCCATTCATCTGCTGAAGGGCATCTCGGCTCTTTCCACAGTTTGGCTATTGCGGACCTTGCTGCTATGAACATTGGGGTGCATATGGCCCTTCTTTTCACTACATCTGTGTCTTTGGGGTAAATACCCAGGAGTGCAATTGCTGGGTCATAGGGTAGCTCTATTTTTAATTTTCTGAGGCACCTCCACACTGTATTCCAAAGTGGCTGTACCAACTTGCATTCCCACCAACAGTGTAAGAGGGTTCCCCTTTCTCCACAACCTCTCCAACATTTGTTGTTTCTTTCCCTGTCCATTTTTGCCATTCTAACTGGTGTAAGGTGGTATCTCAATGTGGTTTTGATTTAAATTTCCCTGATGGCTAATGATGATGAACATTTTTTCATGTGTCTGTTAGCCATGTGTATCTCTTCTTCAGAGAAGTGTCTTTTCATATCTTCTGCCCACTTTTTGACTTGATTATTTGTTTTTTGGGTGTTGAGTTTGAGAAGTTCTTTATAGATCTTCGATACCAGCCCTTTATCTGTAGTGTCATTTGCAAATATCTTCTCCCATTCTGTGGGTTGCCTCTTTGTTTTGTTGACTGTTTCCTTTGCTGTGCAGAAGCTTTTTATCTTGATGAAGTCCCAAAAGGTCATTTTTGCTTTTGTTTCACTAGCCTTTGGAGATGTATCTTGAAAGAAGTTGTTGTGGCAGATGTCAAAGAGGTTACTGCCTATGTTCTACTCTAGGAGTTTGATGGATTCCTGTCTCACATTGAGGTCTTTCATCCATTTTGAGTTTATCTTTGTGTAGGGTGTTCGAGAATGGTTGAGTTTCATTCTTCTGCATGTGGCTGTCCAATTTTCCCAGCACCATTTATTGAAGAGACTTTTCTCTATTGCATGTTTTTTCCTGCTTTGTCAAAGATTATTTGACCATAGAGTTGAGGGTCCATATCTGGGCTCTCTATTCTGTTCCACTGGTCTATATGTCTGTTTTTGTGCCAGTACCATGCTGTCTTGGTGATCCCTGCTTTGTAATATAGCTTGAAATTGGGCAACGTGATGCCCCCAGCTTTGTTTTTCTTTTTCAACATTTCCTTGGCGATTCGGGGTCTTTTCTGATTCCATACAGATTTTAGGATTGTTTGTTCCAGCACTTTGAAAAATGTCATTGGAATTTTGATCAGAATGGCACTGAAGGTATAGATTGCTCTGAGTAGCATAGACATTTTAACAATGTTTATTCTTCAGATCCATGAGCATGGAATATTTTTCCATCTTTTTGTGTCTTCTTCAATTTCTTTCATGAGTGTTCTGTAGTTCCTAGAGTATAGATCCTTTACCTCTTTGGTTAGGTTTATGCTGAGGTATCTTATGGTTTTGGGGGCTATTGTAAATGGAATTGTTTCTCTAATTTCTCTTTCTACAGTTGCGTTGTTAGTGTATAAGAAAGCAAGTGATTTCTGTGCATTGATTTTGTATCCTGCCACATTACTGAATTCTGTATGAGTTCTAGTAATTTGGGGGTGGAGTCTTTGGGTTTTCCACATAAAGTATCATGTCATCTGCGAAAAGAGAGAGTTTGACTTCTTCTTTGCCAATTTGAATACTTTTTATTTCATTTTGTTGTCTGATTGCTGTTGCTAGGACTTCTAGTACTATGTTGAACAATAGTGGTGAGAGTGGGCATCCTTGACGTGTTCCTGATCTTAAGGGAAAGACTCTCAGCTTTTCCCCATTGAGGATCATATTCGCTGTGCGTTTTTCATAGATGGATTTATGAACTTGAGGAATGTTCCCTCTATCCCTATACTCTGAAGGTTTTAATCAGGAAAGGATGTTGTATTTTGTCAAATGCTTTTTCTCCATCAATTGAGAGGACCATATGGTTCTTCTCCCTCATTAATGTGTTCTATCATACTGATTGATTTGAGAATGTTGAATCACCCTTGCATCCCGGGGATAAATCCCACTTTGTCATGGTGGATGATCCTTTTAATGTATTGCTGGATCCTATTAGCTAGGATTTTGCTAAGGATTTTGGAATCCATATTCATCAGGGATATCAGTGTGAAATTCTCCTTTTTGATGGGGTCTTTGCCTGGTTTGGGGATTAAGGTAATGCTGGCCTCATTGAATGAGTTTGGAAGTTTTCCTTCCGTTTCTATTTTTTGAAACAACTTCAGGAGAATAGGTATTATTTCTTCTTTGAATGTTTGGTAGAATTCCCCAGGGAATCCATCAGGCCCTGGACTCTTGTTTTTTGGGAGGTTTTTGATCACTGCTTCAGTGGCCTATTCAGGTTGTCAATTTCTTCCTGTTTCAGTCTTGGCAGCTTATAGGTTTCCAGGAAGGCCTCCATTTCATCCAGATTGCTCAGTTTATTGGCGTATAGTTGTTGATAATAATTTCTAATAATTGTTTCTATTTCCTTGGTGTTAGTCGTGATCTCTCCCCTTTCATTCATAATTTTATTAATTTGGGTCCTTTCTCTTTTCTTTTGGATAAGTCTGGCCAGTGGTTTATCGATCTTATTAATTCTTTCAAAGAACCAACTTCGAGTTTTGTTGATCTGATCTACTGTGTTTCTGGTTTCTAATTCATTGATTTCTGCTCTAATTTTAATTATTTCTCTTCTAATGCGTGGCTTAGGCATCGTTTGTTGCTTTTTCTCTAGTTCTTTAAGGTGTAGAGTTAGTTGGTGAATTCGGGACTTTTCTATTTTTTTGAGTGAGGCTTGGATGGCTATGTATTTCCCCCTTAGGACCGCCTTTGCAGTATCCCATAGGTTTTGGACTGATGTGTTTTCGTTCTCATTGATTTCCATGAATTGTTTAAGTTCTTCTTTGATTTCCTGGCTAACCCAAACATTCTTGAGCAGAGTGGTCTTTAACTTCCAAGTGTTTGAATTTCTGCCAAATTTTTTCTTGTGATTAAGTTCCAATTTTAAAGCATTGTGGTCTGAGAATATGCAGGGAATAATCTCAATCTTTTGGTATCAGTTGAGACCTGATTTGTGCCCAGTATGTGGTCTATTCTGGAGAAAGTTCCATGTGCTCGGAGAAGAATGAGTATTCTGTTGTTCTAGGGTGGAATGTTCTGTAAATATCTATGAGGTCCATCTGGTCCAGTGTATCATTCAAAGCTCTTGTTTCCTTGTTGATTTTCTGCTTAGATGATCTGTCCATTGAGTATTGAGGTCTCCTACAATTAACGTATTGTTATCAATATGACTCTTTATTTTGGTTAACAGTTGGCTTATGTAGATGGCTGCTCCCATATTGGGGGCATAGATATTTACAACTGTTAGATCTTCTTGTTGGATAGACCCTTTAAGAACGATATAGTGTCCTTCTGTGTCTCTAATTACAAACTTTAGTTTAAAATCTAATTTGTCTGATATAAGAATTGCTACCCAAGCTTTCTTTTGAGGTCCACTGGCATGGAAGATGGATCTCCATCCCTTCACTTTCAGTCTGGATGTATCTTTAGGTTCGAAATGAGTCTCTTATAGGCAGCATATGGATGGGTCCTGTCTTTTTATCCAATCTGCAACCCTGTGCCATTTTATGGGAGCATTTAGGCCGTTCGAGAGTGATTATTGAAAGATATGAATTAATTGTCATCATGTTGCCTGTGATGACGTTGTTTTTATAGATTGTCCCTGTAAATTTCTGTTGTATATCACTCTTGGGGTCTTTCTCCTTTTATAGAACCCCCCTCCCCTTAATATTTCGTGCAGGGCCAGCTTAGTGGTCACATATTCTTTCAGTTTCTGCCAGTCGTGGAAGCTCTGCATCTCTCCATCCATTCTAAATGAGAGCCTTGCAGGATAAAGTATTCTTGGCTGCATGTTCTTCTCATTTAGTACCCTGAATATGTCTTGCCAGGTCTCTGTGGATAGGTCTGACATTATTCTGATGTTCCTCCCTCTGTACATAAGGAATCTCTTCCCCCTAACTCCCCTTAAGATGGTTTCCTTGGTTCTAAGATTTGCAAGTTTTACTATTACATGCCGGGGTGTTGGCCTGTTTTCCTTGATCTTGGGAGGGGTCCTCTCTGCCTCTAGGATGCGGATGTTTGTTTCATTCCCCAGATTAGGGAAATTCTCAGCCGCAATTTGCTCAAATACATCTTCTAGTCCTCTCTCTCTCCACTCCCTCTGGGATTCCAATTATTCTGACATTGGAACGCTTCATGGTGTCACTTATTTCTCTGATTCTATTTTCATGGATTCTGAGTTGTTTTTCCCTGGCCTCCTCTTTTCCCTTTTTTTCTATTATATTGTCTTCCAGGTCGCTTATTTGTTCTTCTGCCTCACTTACCCTAGCTCTTAGATTATCTAGATTGGATTGGATCTCATTGATAGCATTTTTAAGTTCTGCCAATTCAGTTTTCATTTCCGCCCTTAGAGACTCTATATTGCCATTAATTGATTTCTCCATTCTAGCCACCGTCTTCACAACCACTAGCCTGAATTCCATCTCCGACATCTTGGTTATATCTGCATCCATTTGTAAATCTGCACCATAAGTCATGATCTCTGAGTCTTTTCTATTTTGGGGGCTCCTCCTCCTAGTCATTCTGTTGATGGGTGTTTGAGGGAATGTATAGAGTCCAAATTATTGAGCAGAACCCAAGTAAGATGCACCTGTTTTCTTGCGACCTTAGGGTTGCTGGCCTCTTGTTTTCCCAGCCTGTCTTCTGGGGGAGGAGGCTGTTACTCAGGCAACCATGTTTGGGCAGAGTTGCCCTCCCCCCCTTGTGGCGGGGGATGGGCTCAGCAGGAATCAGTTTGGGGGGCTTTTGTTTGTTCTCTGGTGGCTTTCCCTGGCAGCTTCCCATGTCTCTTCCGCGAGTCAGAGCAGAAGAGACCATTTCCAACCCTCTGCCTCAGAGCAGAGAGACTGCAGTCTGTTCTTCAGTGAGCTCTCCAGGCCACACTGTCTCTGTTTTTGTCCATGCTGCCATAAACTGCAGCGTCCTGGGTTGTGCACCCCTCCACAGTGCCCCCAGTCCTGCCTCCAGGTCGGGGCACATCTCTGCCCTTCGTGCCTCTAAAACCGCCAGTCGCTCCCAGTTCGCACCCGCAACCCCACCGCTCCGGGTTTCCGCCCTGGGGGCTGCCCTAAAGTCCTTTCCCCGCCGCTACCAGTCTGCAAGTCTGTGCCCTGTCCCCAGCGCACGAGGCTGTCACTCACCAGCGGTGTAGGATCCCCATGGCCAGGCTCCCTCCCGCTGCCATTTATCCTCCGATATCTGCCCGTGGAATCACGGCTCCCTGCTTCGTATCTCGAAACCAACCACCTGCGATATTCTGTTTGTAGAGATCCAGATCTTCTTACATCTCAGGCTGATTTCATGGGTGCTCAGAGTGGTCTGGTAGATATCCAGCTCAATTCCGGGGACCAGCTGAAATAGGGTCCCCTACCCCTCCGCCATCTTTCCTCTCCCCACTAGAAATCTATATTTCTAACAAGAAAGGGATATTTCATCACTTGAAAAGCTTTACAGGGCTTGCTAGTCCCCTCACCCCTCACAAACTACGTAATCCCAGATATCAGTTGGACAGAGCACATACCATATCACAAAGTGTGTAAAACTACACCTCCACAAAATTAAAATAACTATATATTAGGGACTGTTGGGGTTGGTTTGGATATCAACACCAAAATACTATGTCCTTTGAAGGGCCAAGAGTACATACTAAGATATGAAGTAAAACAAATTTATAATTCAGATATCCAGCAAAAAAAAAAAAAAAAAAGGGCATTTAAGACCAGGGTTTGCCTGACTTTCTTCTACGTGGCTATATCTGAGGAAGGCGTGATATGAAAGGTGGATATATTTGAATTGAGGGAATAAGTCATAATCTAGCAGGGTTCCTTTTCTATTGACCATGGAGATTTGCATTTCGTTAGTCTTTGTCATTAAATTGATTTCCTCTTATCCAACTTATCTGAAGACTTTTTAAAAAAAAAGATTTATTTATTTATTTTAGAGAGAGGGAGCATGGAGGAGGGGGGAAGAGGGGGAGAGGGGGAGAGGGAGAGAGAGAATTTCAAGCAGACCCCCCAGTGAGCGCAGAGGCCAACACAGGGCTCAATCTCATGACCTGAACTGAAATTAAAAGTCAGATGCTTAACCAACGGAGCCACTCAGGCGCCCCATCTGATGACTTTTATATCATACCTTCTTACTGGGCCTTTTAAGGAAGATTTTAGAGCATAGGGTAGACAAGGATAGGTTGTACACAGAGTCTTATATCAAAGACCATCAAACAAATGTTTTTAATACTACCTGCCCAGGGTCTGTGCAATCAATATGCACTGGCTGGGATGAACCCTCTATCTGCTTGTCATGTAGACATATAAACCATTGCAAGTTAACCTAGAAAAGTGGTTCAGTGTGTAGGGTTTAGAACCAGATAGACACATCCAAATATTCTGCATTTTAGCTCTTCAACCTCAAGCAAATCACTTAACTATTTCTAATATTTTTGACCTCATTTCCTAATTTATGTACCTCATGGGTTTCTTATGGGTACTGTGTGTGTATAAAGTGTTTAGCAGAGTGCCTAAAACACTTGATAGGTAGGTAGATATTCAAATGTTGTGGAGGGAAAAGTGAGTTTATTTCTCAGAAACTCTTCCTGGGGCAAACCATCCAACTACCCAAATAATAAAAGAAATGGTCCTCGATGTTCCACGCTGTGAAGTATTATGATCTTCAGCTCCAACCTGAAATCTTTATTTCTTTTTAGGAATTCCACTCATAATTTTTCGTCATGATTCTTGATCCTATCCTTCCTTGTCCACAATTCAGCTCTGTTTGAGGAACTAACACTTGAAGGAGACAGCAGGAAGGCCTAAATTATACTCCTCTTTGCAAGCCAGTCTCACGGGGGCATCAGATATAGTCAGCCAACCTGATATAGTCACCATCTGTGAAAAAGACATTATTTTTCTAATTCGTTGGGGCGGTGGTAGGATACATTAGATCATTTTTGCACAGAGCTATTGGTTCCTTAAAATAAAAGAATATAATCACTTTCTGGCCTAGTTATCAATGACCCCTCACAGCACTATGCTGCTTGCAGTGGTCTGCCCTCCCCCAGGTTCCCCCCCGCCCCCAACCCTCCTACACTTGTCCTTAAACCAGACTCACCGTGTGTGTGCTTTCATTGGCATCAGGGATCCCACCACTGGGGGCTGATGCTAAATGATCTGGGACAAATCTGTTGATCTCCTGCCACTTTCAAAGAGTCCTATGGTGTAATGATTAAGACCAAGAGGGGAGCAGAGGCAAAAGGAAGTAGGTGACGGTTAAGGTCATTTTCAACGCCCTGGTGCTGGGATAAGAATGGATACTGAGTAAGCAGGTCACAGCCTCAGACACGGTTCCTTCCGCCAGAGCCCTTAGAGGGAAGGTCTCCAGGCGCCTCGCATCCTGCGCACCTTCACTTCTCTGTTCTGCCCTTCACCCGACTAACGAGCATCCTACCTCCCCCGAGGCAGCTCTCTAGCAAGCTTCCCTTCCCAATCCCGACTTCAGATTCGGCCAAGCTCTGCTTGATGCTCTTCCAGAGAGGCATCATCTCGAACCTCCCTAAATTTGTCTTGCCATTCCCACGGGGACGAACTCAGGGAATGGGAGACGAGAACCGAGGTAAGGAGAAGGAGAAAGGCAGTCTCAGAGCTTGCTCCCAGGCTGGCATTTCTACCATTGAATTTTAACCAAAACAGACTTCTGGTGGCAATTTCCTCTCCTTAGACCGACCTCAGAGCATGGCATGCCCTTCCTGCCCGTTTTATAATTAGCTAAAAAAACAAACACACACACACACACAATATGGAGCCCGCATGAGGAAGAAAGGCGCCCCACTCAGAACACCACCTCCCCGGCGCAGGCAGGATCACGAGGAGATGGGGAGAGCACAGACACACCTGCCAGGCCACAGGCAGACCTGTCAAACCGGCGCTTCTCCCTGGCCCCTGTGAATGCCCCCGCCCTACCTGAGGCGGCGGTCATTTCGCCCCCAGAGTGCTCTCTGCACAGGCAGAGTCCCATTATGAGAAAAGCTAACTGGCACCGACCGACCTCCTGGCTCGCCCCGGCCTCCTGGTGAATCTGCGCCCAGTGCAAAGACCAGACTGGCCAACATCTCTGAAAGCAACAAGCATGAGCGCGCATGCTCAGAGGAGCGCACGTACGCAAACGCAGGTGCATAGGCTTTGCTCTCCCCAAGGGTCCCGTGCATCCTCGCGCTGTTTAGGTCTTCGGCTTAGGACCTTGCACCCTGGCCTCTGACCCACTGCCCGGCAGGAAGCAAAAGGGATGGGGCCAGGGTCGAAAGAGCCTGCTTCCACCCTGCTTCTGCACCCAGAAGGCCCTCAGGGTGCAGTACCCCAGCATCTGGCACCTCCCTCCATCATAGGCCTCCAGTACCCCGCCTACCTCCAGAGACCTCCATAACGCAGAGTCGGCTCCACCACCTGCATCTGTCCACCTCTCCCCCACACTGCCAGTCTTCTTCTTCCTACTCCGTTCTTTGGTATCCTAGGACCTTCTCTGCCCTCCAGCCAGCCCTGGAACCAAATACCAAAGCCTGGTCTAAATACCTGAGTTTTACAGCTTGTCTGCCTGGTCACAACTTGGCAAGCCTCACCTACACCTGCAGCTGAGTTCTCACGTGTCCCTGCGTCCATCACTCCTACCTGCAGACCCCCCCTCCCCCACTCTTCAGTGTAGACACTGGCATGGATTATTTCTAGCCCCTAGCCTAATCCAAATTTGTGAATGGTAAATTCTCCCCAGTTGAAACACCAATTTTTAGTAGCATTTGCTCTTAGGAAGTTCTTACATATTCAGAAAAATCATGATTATTCCCAAAGGAGGTCCTCACTGATACTCATTCCCGGGCCAACTGGAGTATGTCCAGGAAATACAAACTGATTGTAAGCTCCAAAATAAGTCTCCGGTAAGAGGGGGAGAGGAAGATGAATTCCCATTAAATAATGCACATAGTAAAGTAGCTGACATTTTTATGACCAATATGACAGTGGTATTACATCTCACTTTAAAGATGCCACCTGCGTTAGTTCACTCTTTTGCTGATATCAAAGCTTCAGTCAGACTAGTTGAAGGAAACATGAGAGGGGAGCCATTCAAACACAAGTAGATTGGAACAGGAAAGGCCTTCATATTTTGAGGTAGACTGTGAATCTAGCTATTCTACACCCCTCTCCTTAGCCATCATGGTTAGTCTTATCTCTCTTTCTCATGTTCAGCCTCCTCAAGCAGAGAGGGATTGCTAAGGTTGGTTTAGTAAGGCATGATACTCAGAGACCACCTGGGCTCATGCTTTGACCCCTTCTCCCACTCGGGCAGCCAGGAGTCTCCATTTTGCACCTGGGAGAATCAGGGTGACTTGCAGGCACTACCAGGCTTCAAAGTCCACCCTGGGCACTGATTTCCATGCATATTTTTAATTATCTAGACACTGGTAATTCTCATTCAAGTGCTCATGTCTCTGGTTTAAAGAGAAAACAAGCAGACTCACTGGGAATTAATGTCAACTATTCAGACCTGGGCTCAATGCTTTAGGACTGCATTTTTTACTCACTCGTCTACACTCTTTGTTTACACAATCTTATCGGATCCTGCAGTTTGTACCTTCCGTCCCTTCCCAGCTCCTACCCTTCCCAGCTCCTGGCCTGTATATCCGATCCCTATTTGGTGGCTGCAGGTGGATCCTTCACAGACACGTCAATTGCAGTGTATCCAAAACTGAGCATTGGAACCCAACTCCCACCCTCCCTCCACCTCCGGTATGTTCCTCCTCCAGTGTTTGCCACTTCAGTAAGTGGTGTTTTTAGTCTTTCATTGCTTGTGCCGAAGCTGGGGTGACATCCACCCTCTCCAACACCTCCCCACCAACACCTCCCTTCCTATCTCCCTTGCCACCATCCCCAGTGGTCCACACCTAGCCCAGTGCAGTCACCCTCAAAAATGAATTGAGAATCCATCCACTATCTCGTCTCCACCTGCTCCATCCTGCTCTCTTATCAGGGCTACGAAAGAGCCTTTGGGGGGCGCCTGGGTGGCTCAGTCATTAAGCGTCTGCCTTCACCTCAGGTTGTGATCACAGGGTCCTGGGACCAAGCCCCGCATCGGGCTCCCTGCTCAGCGGGAAGCCTGCTTCTCCCTCCCCCACTCCCCCTGCTTGTGTTCCCTCTCTCGCTGTCTCTCTCTCTCTGTCAAATAAATAAATAAAATCTTTAACAAAAGCAAAAATGACCTTTTGGGACTTCATCTAGATAAAAAGCTTCTGCACAGCAAAGGAAACAGTCAACAAAACAAAGAGGCAACCCACAGAATGGGAGAAGATATTTGCAAATGACACTACAGATAAAGGGCTGGTATCCAAGATCTATGAAGAACTTCTCAAACTCAACACCCGAAAAACAAATAATCAAGTCAAAAAATGGGCAGGAGACTTGAACAGACACTTCTCCAAAGAAGACATAGAAATGGCTAACAGACACATGAAAAAATGTTCACCATCATTAGCCATCAGGGAAATTCAAATCAAAACCACATTGAGATACCACCTTACACCAGTTAGAATGGCAAAAATGGACAAGGAAGAAACAACAAATGTTGGCGAGGTTGTGGAGAAAGGGGAACCCTCTTACACTGTTGGTGGGAATGCAAGCTGGTACAGCCACTCTGGAAAACAGTGTGGAGGTGCCTCAGAAAATTAAAAATAGAGCTACCCTATGACCCAGCAATTGCACTCCTGGGTATTTACCCCAAAGACACAGATGTAGTGAAAAGAAGGGCCATGTGCACCCCAATGTTCATAGCAGCAATGTCCACAATAGCCAAACTGTGGAAAGAGCCGGGATGCCCTTCAGCAGATGAATGGCTCAAGAAGATGTGGTCCATATATACGATGGAATATTACTCAGCCATCAGAAAGGATGAATACCCAACTTTTACATCCACATGGACGGGACTGGAGGAGATGATGCTAAGTGCAATAAGTCAAGCAGAGAAAGTCAGTTATCATATGGTTTCACTTATTTGTGGAACATAAGGAATAGCCTGGAGGACATTAGGAGAAGGAAGGAAAGAATGAAGGGGGGGAAGTCGGAGGGGAGACGAACCATGAGAGACGATGGACTCTGAGAAACAAACTGAGGGTTCTAGAGGGGAGGGGGGTGGGGGGGTGGGTTAGCCTGGTGATGGGTATTAAAGAGGGCACGTACTGCATGGAGCACTGGGTGTTATACACAAACAAGGAATCATGGAACACTACATCAAGAACTAATGTCGTACTGTATGGTGACTAACAACACAATAAAATAATATTTAAAAATAAAAAGAAAGAAAGAAAGAGCAAGATAGAAAGAAAGAAAGAAAAAAGAAAAAGAAAGAAAGAAAAATAGAGTCTTCAGGTTGGTCTCTCTACTTTGCTTCCCACCCCCATCTCCCTGTGCAGCAACTGTAGCAAACTTTTTTTTTTATTGTGGTAAAATATACATGACATTTACCATTTTAACCATTTTTAAGAGTGTAATTCAGTGGCATAAGTACATTGTGTACAACCATCACCAGCATCCACTCCCAGAACTTTTTCATCTTTCCCAACTGAAACTCTGTACCTATTAAATAATTACACCCATTCTGTCCACCCATCCACCACCTAGCCCCTGATAACCACCATACTAATTTTCTGTCTGTGAATTTGACTATTCTGGGTACCTCATAACAATGGAATCATACAGTATTTGTCCCTTTGTATCTGGCTTATTTTTTTTAGCATAATGTTTTCAAGGTTCATCCATGTGGTAGCAGGTGTCCGAATTTCCTTCCTTGTGAAGTCTGAATAATATCCCAGTGTGTGTGTGTGTGTGTGTGTGTGTGTGTGTGTGATACCACATTTTGTTTATCCTTTCATCTTGTTTTCTACCTTTGGGCTATTAAGAATAATGGTGCCAAGAGCATAAGTGTACAAACATCTGTTTGAGTCCCTGCTGTAGATTCTTTGGGGTATACTCCCAGGAGTAGAACTGCAGGATCAAATAGTAATTCTATGTTTAATTTCTTGAGCAACCATAACAAACTTTTAAAAAAAACCATTAGTCAGATCATGTCTTTCCCGTCTTAACGTCCTTTGACGACCTCCCATTGCACCTGGTAAGCAAGGAAACCGTGTCCCAGTTTTGCCCGATCTGCCCCGACATTTCCCACCTCACCCCTTCGCTCAGCCCCTTCCGTGCCTTGTTCCAGCCTCACTGGTCTCCCTCCCATCACTCAGCCACATGAAGCACTTCCCTGTTGCCCACCCTCAGGGAGACTTTCCCTGGGCCTGGAATTTCCTTTCTTCTGCTCTTCCCCCCTCCCACAGTTGAAACGTCACGTACTCAGGAAACTCCTCCCTGAACTAGTCCTAGACGTCCTCACCGTCTAGACCTGATGCTCCCGTGGAACCTCCGACCCAACCGCCAGCTGCCTGGGGGAGGGACCGTGAGGTCCAGCGCCCCAGCGCTCCCGTGCCCACTCTTACCGACAGCATCCAATCATGTGGTCAAATGAATGAAAACCCCTGTTCCATTATGGGGTTTTGTGGTCCTTGTCATTTTCCTGGCTGTTGTCTTGAAGCAGAGCTAAAGCTTACCATAGTGACAGCAAGACAGTGTTTGTCTTCATGAAGTGATGGCTGAAGTTCTACGACGGGTATTGAGAACTTTTGTATGCCATACCATCCTGTTATGGACGGGATATGGTGGCCCCGCTGAAATTCACTTGTTGAAGCCCTTATTCTCCGTGTGATGGTATTTGGAGGTGGCCCTTTGGGAGGTGATTCCATCATGAGGGCCAAGCCCTGGTCTGATGGGATTAGTGTCCTTCGAGGAGACAGCAGAGAGCTGCTCTCTCTCCCTCCCTCCTCCCTCCTCCCTCTGTCCCTCCCTGCACTAAGGAAAGGCCATGTGAGGACAGAGCCAGAAAAGCAGCCACCTACAAACCAGGAAGAGGGCTCGCACCAGAACCTGACCGTGCTGGCCCCGGATCTCAGACTTCCAGCCTCCCAGAACTGGGAGAAAATAACTGTCTGTTGTTGAAGCCTCCAGTCTATGGTATTTTTTATGGCAACGGGAGCAGACTGAAATACCACCCCCTCAAAGCCATCATGTGACATGTGACGGGTACAACTTGGGCTTGTTACTACTCCAGCTTCCCTTCCACACTGCTATCGTTCCATCTCATGATACCATGTGCCCCTTTCTACCACCAACCTTGAACTCCTTGGGGTACGAACCACACATGATGTATTTTGTTGATCTCGCCAGCTGTTAACCCAATCCAGAGCCATCCCCTCAGCAGGCATGTTTGTTCAAGTTGGCAGAAATGATTCGGTTGCTTAAATATGCCTCCAGAACTTTTGCAGTTTATGAACATTTCCTCTTTCCAAAAACAATTTCAAATCAACTTGGTTTCTCAAACGTGAGATAATCGTTAAACATTTAAACCGCTATCTAGCCATATGCAATTAGAACAAACATATGATACATCAGTTACGCTAATGAAGGGGTAATTTATCATTTTTCTCTGTCTTTGTGAATGTTTTATCAGCGGTCAGACTGTGCACGTAAGTTATTTAAATGCCTCTATATGTATATACATGAATGTTAATAATGACAACCCTTTGTTGAGCTCTTACATCTTATAAACCCATAGTGTTGGGTTCTTAAACTATGCTAAGTGCTTTCTATATTTGATATAATTTAATCTTCATATAATACTAGAATATGGGTATTTTTAGGCCAGGTTTATGGAAAGGAGAATGGACTCTCATAAAGACTGGGTAAGTCCCTAAGCCTATGCAGCAGATGAGTGGTAGTACTAGGATTGGAACTCAGGACTGTCTGATTCCAAATCCTGTGCCCTCACATATTTTCTGTGAGTCAGCCTTATCCTCACTTGAAGTTCCAGCAAAGCCCATTTCTTTCTTTGATGCATCCTCAGGGCAATGGAAAGCAACCATATCCCTTGAGTCAACCTTATTTCTCAAGCAGGGGAGGCCTTCCTGAGAACGGAAGTTACAGTGTAGGGAAACTATCAAGTCACGTAACAGTCAAGACAGACTAGGTCCTGCTACAATGAAAAACAAACTCAAAATCCCAAAAGCCTACAACAACAAACCATTTATTTCTAGCTGACAGTGTGTCCATTGCAGTGTGTCCATTCCAGATCTGGAACCAAAGCTAGGGGCAGCCTCTATCTGAAACACTGCCTATCTTCAGACAGAAGGCAAAGGGGGGACAGTGAAAACCACAATGATCTTGTTGGCCAAAGACACAAGGCCAAGCCTCATCTCTTGGGGTGGGAATTATAATCCTTGCCCAGAAAGAAGCAGTTACTACTTTTGACAATATTACAGTCTATCATAAAACTCTTTTGCACTGTGGAAGAAACAGATTATTTCAACCTGGCAAGAATATTTCTGTTCTTTATTCTACAAATCCACAGCACTGTGCTCTTTTTGCCAGAACACTATGGTAATTACTTTTTTCTTTTTAATTTAAAAAGGCAACATTTCATCTAAGAATTTAGAATCCAGGAATGTACATATTTGAAATAAACACAACCACACGAGTATAATAAAACTGATGTTCCAAAATTCAAAATACAGACCCTTCTCTATATGTGTACATCATATTTTCTGAATAAGAGTCATAGGTGCAAAACTTAGAATATTTTCACCACTAAATTTTGGTCTTGTATCTTCACTATAACTCTGTAATTGAGCTTTTGGAGTTTTGTCTTTTTTTTTTTTTTTCTCATAGTTCTGGAGGGTAGAAGTCCAAGATAAGGGTGCCAGTAGACTATGTCTGGTGAGGGCAAATTTCTGGCTCAGAGACAGATGTCTTTTCGATGTAACCTCACAAGGCAGAAGGGGAAAGGGAGCTTGGGGTCTCTTTTATAAGGGCGCTAATCCCATTCATGAGGGTTCCACTTAAATGACCTCATCACCTCCCAAAGTCCCCCACCTCCACCTAATACCATGACACTGGGCATTAGCTTTCAACATATGAATCTTGGTGGGGGACACAAATATTCAGCTATAGTACTGTATGGGATTCACATTTGAATTGACAGGCTGAGTAAAGCAGCCTGTCCTCATTCTCCCCACTGTGGGTGGGCTTCATCCAATCCATGGCAGGCCTGACTACCTTCACACTGAGATGTGGATCTTCTCCTGCCTTAGGACTCAGACTCATACTGGAACTACATCAGCTCTCTTGGGTCTCCAGCTTGCCCACTGCAGATCTTGAGACTTCTCAGCCTCCATAATTGACATGAGCCAATTCCTTATCATTTGTATATATAATATTCCTCATATATAGAAATATAACTCTTTATAATTAGTAGGTATATTCCCTATCATTTCTATGTATTCCTTTATGTGTATATGTGTATGTCTCCTATTGGTTCTTGCTTCTCTAGAGAACCATGACTAATACAAACAGATCAGAAAATCTTCCTTCTATACGGAAGGGAAAACTGGTTTAAGGAAATGGGACTTTTCTTGGGTCATACCACAAGCAAGTTTTCTGCACTCTAGACTCTAAATTCCCAGCTTGGACCAAGCCAAAAGTGGTGCAGAAGGACTAAAATTGGCCAGCACCCCGTTCCAACTCCAAGGCCAGGGTGGCACAGACCAGTGTGGGCTCTGTTGCTTGTGGCTGCTTCCATGAACCTGGTGCCGGGAAATCTCTCAGAGGCCTGCCTTGCCCACACCAAGCACAGGGGAGAGGCTCTGCCTTCTTCCAATTGGGCTGTGGCAAGTGGGAGGCATTCAGCTTTCAGATAGTTTGGCTCCTAGTTGGGGATTTTCAAGGACAAGGTCAGAGATTAGTCCAGTTGGCTCTCCTTGTGCCAGCCAAAATATTCTTAACTATAATTAAAACCAAAATGAAAAGTGCCAAATAAAATGTGCAAAGGCCAAACTTTCCATTCCTTAAAACTGATAACCAGTTGTAAGACCAAGGAATCAGACAAGGTCAACAGAATTATTTTGTTCAGCTGAAGTGACCCCACACAACTCTGCTCCACGGAGAGTGTCTAATCTAAGCCAAAGCACATGGTCAATCTCCTTGTTGCCCTTACCACAGTGGCTGTACATGAAGCTAGCCTGCAGTTAAATAGGCTTACCATGGCATACAAATGGCCAGCAGGTACATGAAAAGGTGCCCAGCATCACTACTCATCAGGAAAATGCAAATCAAAACCATTATGGTTGGTTATACTTTTCAAATATGAAGAACTTTTTACATGTCCACATACACATTGTAGTCCACTTCAATTTGTTTCTGAAAGTGTTATATAGTCACATATCAGCAAAAATATATGGATGTATTTATATAAATTTGTCGTTAAAGACTATATAATAATAGCACCTCACTTGTTAGGATGGCTTTTGTCAAAAAGACAAGAGATACCAAGAATTGGGGAGGTTGTGGGGAAAAGGGAACCTTATGCACAGTTGGTGGGAATGTAAATTGGTGCAGCCACTGTGGAAAACAGTATAGAGGTTCCTCAAAAAATTTTAAATGGAGCTATCTTACGATCCAGAAATCCCATGTCTGGATATTTATGTAAAGGAAATGAAATCAGAATCTGAATGAGATACCTGCACTCATGTTCACTGAGCACTTTTCACAATAATCAAGACATGGAAGAAACCAAAGTGTACATTGACAGATGACTAGGTGAAGAAAATATCACACACACACACACACAGGAATATTATTCAGCCATAAAAAAGAAGGAAATCCTGGGAGCAAGATGGCGGAGGAGTAGGAGACCTGGATTTCATCTGGTCTCAGGAATTCAGCTGGACAGGGATCAAACGATTCTGAACACCTACGAACTCAACAGGAGATCGAAGAGGAGAGTAGCAACAACTCTCTGAACAGAGAAGCGACCACTTACTAGAAGGTAGGACGTGCGGAGAAGTGAATCCGAGGCGATATTCGGGAGGATAGACGGCGGGGGAGGGGGCCTCCGTCGGCCGCTTCTGGCAAGTGCTAGAGCCGCGGAGCACAAAATCGGACCTTTTAGAAGCCGGCTCCGCGGAGGGACGGCGCTCCAGTGGCTAAGCGGGGGGTAGAACCCTCGCGGGACAGTGTGGTCTCAGGACCCTCGGGGTCACAGAAAGACCGGGGGTGCCTGAGTGCGGCAGAGCTCCCAGGGATCGGAGCGGGGAAGCCGGCTGCAGAGACGGAGCCGAGGCGCGGGCTCTCAGCTCGGGGTGGCCATAAACTGTGATCTGCGGCCCAGTCGGGGCACGGCTTCCCCAGCAGGGACCCAACAGGCGGCAGAGCCGGGGAGACTCCCCTTCCTCCCCCGGGAGGAGCGGCGCGGGAGCGCACCGCAGGGATCTGCTGGGTTTGGAGACTCCACACGGGGTCGGGTGCCAGAGACAGAAACGCTCGGTCACAGGCCGGGTGAGCACGGAGTGCGGCCGGAGACCGGGGACACGGGAGTGACTGCTTTTCTCTGGGGGCGCACTGAGGAGTGGGGCCCCGAGTTCTCAGCTCCTCCGGGAGGAGATGCGGAGGCCACCATTTTCACTCTCATCCTCCAAAGCTGTACCGGGAGCTTGCAGGGAACAAAAGCTCCTGAGAGCAAACCCAAGCCCCTTGCTTAGCCCTGACTCACAGGGCGGGGCAGTTCTGCCTCCGGCAAAGACATCTGGGAACCACAGCAACAGGCCCCTCCCCCAGAAGATCAGCACGAACAGCCAGCAAGCCAAGACCAAGTTTACTGATCAAGGAGAACGGGAGAACTCCAGCGCTAGGGGAATACCGCACATAGAATTCATGGCTTTTTTACCATGATTCATTAGTATTTCAAAGTTAATTTTTTTAACTGTTTCTTTTTAATTTTTCTTTTTCTCTTCTTAACCAACATCTTATCAATCCCTTTTTTTAAAAAAACATTTTTATTTTTCATTTTTAGAGTCATATTCTACCCCTTCATAGTAGTTACCCTTATTTTTGGCATATATATATATATATATATATATATATATATATAAGTTGTTCTCTCTTTAAAATTTTGAAATACAGTTTCTCCTAACAGATCAAAATATACCCTAAATCACTACTGTGTGGCTTTGTTCTAGTCTCCTGCCTGATCACATTCTCTCCCTTTTTTTTTCTTTTTTTTTAAATCTTCTTTCTTTTTTCAAACAAATTCTTATCAATTCCTTTTATAAAATCTTTTATAATTTTCATCTTTACAGTCACATTCCATTCCTTCATTGTATCAACCCTTATTTTGTTCATATATAAGTCATTCTTTCTTTAAAATTTGAGGAGGCACTTTCTTCTAACACACCAAAATACACCCAAAATCTAGTGTGTGGCACTGATCTATGCACTAGCCTGATCATATTTGATCATATTCTCTTCTTTTTTGTTTTGTTCTGTTTTTGTTTGTTTTTATCTTTTTCTTTTTCTTTTTTTCTCATTCTTTTTTCTTTCTTTCCCTTTCTTTTCCCCTGGTTTCAGGTCTTTCCTGATTTGTTTAGAGTATATTTTCTGGGGACGTTGTTGACCCATTAGCATTCTGTTCTCTCATTCATCTATTCTCCTCTGGACAAAACGACAAGACGAAAAAAATCACCTCAACAAAAAGAACAAGAGAGAGTACCGTCTGCCAGGGAACCTACTCAATACGGACATTAGTGTGATGTCGGACCTAGAGTTCAGAGTCACGATTTCAAAGACACTAGCTGGGCTTGAAAAAAGCATGGAAGTTATTAGAGAAACCCTTCCTGGAGAAATAAAAGAACTAAAATCTAACCAAGTCAAAATCCAAAAACCTATTAATGAGGTGCAATCAAAAATGGGGGCACTAACTGCTAGGATAAATGAGGTAGAAGAGAGAATCAGCGATATATAGGACCAAATGATGGCTAATAAAGAAGCTGAGAAAAAGCGAGATAAACAACTACTGGATCACGAGGGCAGAATTTAAAAGAAAAGCGATACAATAAGATGAAACAACATTAGAATAATTGGGATCCCAGAAGAAGAAGAAAGAGAGAGAGGGGCAGAAGGTATATTGGAGCAAATAATAGCAGAGAACTTCCCTAATGTGGGGAAGGAAACAGGCATCAAAATCCAGGAGGCACAGAGAACCCCTCCCAAAATTAATAAAAATAGGTCAACACCCCGACATCTACTAGTAAAAATTACGAGTCTCAGAGACAAAGAGGAAAGCTTGAAAGCAGCTCGGGAGAAGAGATCTGTAACCTATAATGGTAGAAACATTAGATTGGCAACAGACCTATCCACAGAGACCTGGCAGGCCAGAAAGGACTGGCATGATATCTTCAGAGCACTAAACGGGGAAAATATGCAGCCAAGAATACTATATCCAGCTAGGCTGTCCTTGAAAATAGAAGGAGAGATAAAAAGCTTCCAGGACAAACAAAAACTAAAAGAATTTGCAAGCACGAAACCAGCCCTACAAGAAATATTGAAAGGGGTCCTCTAAGCAAAGAGAGAGCCTAAAAGCAGCATAGACCAGAAAGGAACACAGACAATATACAGTAACGGTCACCTTACAGGCAATACAATGGCACTAAATTCATATCTTTCAATAGTTACCCTGAATGTAAATGGGCTAAATGCCCCAATCAAAAGACACAGGCTATCAGATTGGATTAAAAAACAAGACCCATCGATATGCTGTCTGCAAGGGACTCATTTAGACCTAAAGACACCCCCACATTGAAAGTGAGGGGGGGAACTATTTACCATGCTAATGGACACCAGAAGAAAGCTGGGGTGGCAATCCTTATATCAGACAAATTAGATTTTAAAACAAAGACTGTAATAAGAGATGAGGAAGGACACTATATCCTACTTAAAGGGTCTATCCAACAAGAAGATCTAACAATTGTAAATATCTATGCCCCGAACATGGGAGCGGCCAATTATATAAGGCATTTAATAACAAAAGCAAAAAAACACACGGACAACAATACAATAATAATGGGGGACTTTAACACCCCCCTGACTGAAATGGACAGATCATCTAAGCAAAAGATCAACAAGGATATAAAGACCTTAAATGACACCCTGGACCAAATGGACTTCACAGACAAATTCAGAACATTCCATCCCAAAGCAACGGAATACACATTCTTCTCTAGTGCCCATGGAACATTCTCCAGAATAGATCACATCCTAGGTCACAAATCAGGTCTCAACCGGTATCAAAAGATTGGGATTATTCCCTGCATATTTTCAGACCACAATGCTTTGAAACTAGAAGTCAATCACAAGTGAAAAGATGGAAAGAACTCAAATACAGGGAGGCTAAAGAGCTTCCTACTAAAGAATGAATGGGTCAACCAGGAAATTAAAGAAGAATTTAAAAAATTCATGGAAACCAATGAAAATGAAAACACAACTGTTCAAAATCTTTGGGATACAGCAAAGGCAGTCCGACGAGGAAAGTATATAGCAATACAAGCCTTTCTCAAGAAACAAGAAAGGTCTCAAATACACAACCTAACCCTACACCTAAAGGAGCTGGAGAAAAAACAGCAAATAAAGCCTAAACCCAGCAGGAGAAGAGAAATAATAAAGATCAGAGCAGAAATCAATGACATAGAAACCAAAAGAACAGTAGAACAGATCCACGAAACTAGGAGCTGGTTCTTTGAAAGAATTACAAGATTGATAAACCCCTGGCCAGACTTATCCAAAAGAAAAGAGAAATGACCCAAATCAAAAAAACCATGAATGAAAGAGGAGAGATCACAACCAACACCAAAGAAATACAAACAATTATAAGAACATATTATGAGCAACTCTATGCCAGCAAATTAGATAACCTGGAAGAAATGGATGCATTCCTAGAGATGTATCAACTACCAAAATTGAACCAGGAAGAAATAGAAAACCTGATCAGACCTATAACCACTAAGGAAATTGAAGCAGTCATCAAAAATCTCCCAACAAACAAAAGCCCAGGGCCAGACGGCTTCCCAGGGGAATTCTACCAAACATTTCAAGAAGAATTAATACCTATTCTCCTGAAACTGTTCCAAAAACTAGAACTGGAAGGAAAACTTCCAAACTCATTATGAGGCCACCATTACCTTGATCCCAAAACTAGACAAAGACCCCATCAAAAAGGAGAATTACAGACCAATATCCTTGATGAACATGGATGCAAAAATTCTCACCAAAATACTGGGCAATAGGATCCAACAGTACATTAAAAGGATTATTCACCACGACCAAGTGGGATTTATCCCTGGACTGCAAGGTTGCTTCAACATCCGCAAATCAATCAACGTGATACAATATATAACAAAAGAAAGAAAAGGAATCATACGATCCTCTCAATCGATGCAGAAAAAGCATTTGACAAAGTACAGCATCCTTTCTTGATCAAAACTCTTCAGAGTATAGGGATAGAGGGTACATACCTCAATATCATAAAAGCCATCTATGAAAAACCTACAGCGAATATCATTCTCAATGGGGAAAAGCTGAGAGCTTTCCCCCTAAGGTCAGGAACGTGGCAGGGATGTCCACTCTCACCACTGCTATTCAACATAGTATTAGAAGTCCTAGCCACAGCAATCAGACAACAAAAAGAAATCAAAGGCATCCAAATCGGCAAAGAGGAAGTCCAACTCTCACTCTTTGCAGATGATATGATACTTTATGTGGAAAACCCAAAAGACTCCACCCCAAAACTGCTAGAACTCATACAGGAATTCAGTCAAGTGGCAGGACATAAAATCAATGCACAGAAATCAGTGGCAGTCCTATACACCAACAACAAGCCAGAAGAGAGACAAATGAAGGAGTCGATCCCATTTACAGTTGCACCCAAAACCATAAGATATCTAGGAATAAATCTAACCAAATAGGCAAAGGATCTGTACTCAGAAAACTGTAAAATTCTCGTGAAAGAGATTGAGGAAGACACAAAGAAATGGAAAAAGGTTCCATGCTCATGGATTGGAAGAACAAACATTGTGAAGGTGTCAATGCCACCTAGAGCAATCTACACATTCAATGCAATCCCCATCAAAATACCATCCACTTTTTTCAAAGAAATGGAATAAATAATCCTAAAATTTGTATGGAACCAGAAGAGACCCCGAATAGCCAGAGGAATGTTGAAAAAGAAAAGCAAAGCTGGCGGCATCACAAGTCCGGACTTCCAGCTCTATTACAAAGCTGTCATCCTCAAGACAGTATGGAACTGGCACAAAAACAGACACATAGATCAATGGAACAGAATTGAGAGCCCAGAAATGGACCCTCAACTCTATGGTCAACTCATCTTTGACAAAGCAGGAAAGAATGTCCAATGGAAAAAAGACAGGCTCGTCAACAAATGGCGTTGGGAAAATTGGACAGCCACATGCAGAAGAATGAAACTGGACCCTTTCCTCACACCACACACAAAAAGAGACTCCAAATGGTTGAAAGACCTAAACGTGAGACAGGAGTCCATCAAAATCCTAAAGGAGAACACAGGCAGCAACCTCTTCGACCTCAGCCACAGCAACTTCTTCCTAGAAACATCACCAAAGGCAAGGGAAGCCAGGGCAAAAATGAACTATTGGGATTTCATCAAGATAAAAAGCTTTTGCACAGCAAAAGAAACAGTCACCAAAACCACAAGACAACCGACAGAATGGGAGAAGATATTTATAAATGACATATCAGATAAAGGGCTAGTATCCAAAATCTATAGAGAACTAATCAAACTCAACACCCAAAGAACAAATAATCCAATCAAGAAATGGGCAGAAGACATGAACAGACATTTTTCCAAAGAAGACATCCAAACGGCCAACAGACACATGAAAAAGTGCTCAACATCGCTCGGCATCAGGGAAATGCAAATCAAAACCTCAATGAGATACCACCTCACACCCATCAGAATGGCTAAAATGAACAAGTCAGGAAACGACAGATGTTGGCGGGGATGCAGAGAAAGGGGAACCCTCCTACGCTGTTGGTGGGAATGCAAGCTGGTGCAACCCCTCTGGAAAACAGTATGGAGGTTCCTCAAACAGTTGAAAATAGAGCTACCATACAATCCAGCAATTGCACTACTTGGGTATTTACCCCAAAGATACAAACGTAGGGATCCGAAGGGGTACGTGCACCCCGATGTTTATAGCAGCAGTGTCCACAATAACCAAACTGTGGAAAGAGCCAAGATGTCCAACAACAGATGAATGGATAAAGAAGAGGTGGTATATATACACAATGGAATATTATGCAGCCATCAAAAGGAATGAGATCTTGCCATTTGCCACGACGTGGATGGAACTGGAGGGTGTTATGCTGAGTGAAATAAGTCAATCAGAGAAAGACATGTATCATATGACCTCACTGATATGAGGAATTCTTAATCTCAGGACACAAACTGAGGGTTGCTGGAGTGGTGGGGGGTGGGAGGGATGGGGTGGCTGGGTGATAGACATTGGGGAGGGTATGTGCTATGGTGAGCGCTGTGAATTGTGCAAGACTGTTGAATCACAGATCTGTACCTCTGAAACAAATAATGCAATGTATGTTAAGAGAAAAAAAGAAGAAGAAGAAGATAGCAGGAGGGGAAGAATGAAGGGGAGTAAATCGGAGGGGGAGACGAACCATGAGAGACGATGGACTCTGAAAAACAAACTGAGGGTTCTAGAGGGGAGGGGGTGGGGGGATGGGTCAGCCTGGTGATGGGTATTAAAGAGGGCACGTTCTGCGTGGGGCACTGGGTGTTATGCACAAACAATGAATCATGGAACACTACATCAAAAACTAATGATGTAATGTATGGTGATTAACATAACAATAAAAAATTTTAAGAAAAAAAAGAAGGAAATCCTGGCATTTGCAACAACGTAGATGAATCTGGAGGACATTTGCTAATTGAAATAAACCAGACACATGCAGATAAGCCAGACAAATACTGTACTATCTCACTTATACACGAAATCTAAAAACGTCAAACTCATAGAAGTAGAAAGTAAGAATGGTGGTGGTTGCCAGGGGCAGGCAAGGCAAATCGGAAGGTGTTGGGCAGAGGACACAAAGTTTCAGTTATGCAGAATGGAAAATTCTGGAGAGTTAACCTAGAGCAGAGTGAGGATAGTCAACAATACTGTATTGGATACTGGAAATTTGCTGAGAGAGTGGATCTTAACTGTTCTCACCACAAAACAATAAAAAGATTAAGATAACTATGTTATGGAGGTGATGGACATGTTAAGGAGCTTGATTTTGGTAACAATATATGCATATATCAAAACATCACATGGTACACATTAAATATATGCAATGTTTATTTGTCAATTATACCTCAGTAAAGCTGGGTGAAGCAAAACAAACAGAACAAGCTTAGCATGGGATCCCTGGCTTCTTGCGATTTACAATCTTGAATGAATGACTCATCATCCCTGGCCCTGGGGGTCCTTCTTGTAATGATATCCAACTCATGGAGTCATTGCAAAGATTAAATGAGATCCTATGGGTCAGGGTTTCTCAACCTCGGCATTACAGACATTTAGGCCAGATAATCCTTTTTTGTGGGGCTGTCCTGTGCATAATAGGATATTTAGCAGCAACCCTGGCCTCTACCTACTAGAGTAACACTCTCACCAGCTGGGACAACCAAGAATGTCTCCGGACAGTGCCAAATGTACCCTTGGGGGTAGGAGGGAGGTCGCCCCTGCTTGAGAGCCACTGCTTGACATGGAGGTATTTTGTAGAAACATAAAGCATTGCCCAATTGTTGATTATTATCAATTTGCAATGATTTTAAACTAACCACTTTCAAATCTTGACTGGTTATATTACTGTGTACAGAAAAGCAGTGGCACCAAAAATGGAAAAGCCACTGACATTCTCTATTGAAATGTTCAATGGTTACTGTGTGGCAAGCTGAAGTCCTGGGTTGTTTGATGTTTCTAACAAGAGTTTGAGCACACAGCAACTTTGGGAAGAGGAAGCAGTCACATGGTCCCCAAGCATGTGAGCACTAGGGGAGAGCCCGTGACCAAACGCATGGGGCCTCCTTCCATCTTTGGCTGTGTCGCCCCCAGACTGGGTCCCCTTCAAGTACTGGCACCATATCTTCACCTTTGCAAAGTCAGCTTCTGTGTTAGTCCATTTGGGCCGCTATACCAAAATTACCACAGACTGGGTGGTTTAAATAAGAGACACTTAATTCTCTCAGCTCTGGAGGCTGGATGTCCAAGATGAAGGTGTTGGCAGATCCAGGGTCTGGTGAGAGTCCTTATCCTGGTCTGTAAATGACATTCATCTCACTCTCCCCCCAACATGGCAGAGAGAGAAAGCAAGCGCTCTAGTATCTCTTCTTGTAAGGGCACTAATCCCATCAGGAGGGCTCCGCCCCTTGAAAGGGGAACCCTCTTACCCTGTTGGTGGGAGTGCAAACTGGTGCAGCCGCTCTGGAAAACAGTATGGAGGGTCCTTAAAAAGTTAAAAATAGAGCTACCCTATGATCCAGCCATCGCACTACTAGGTATTTACCCAAAGGATACAAAAAATACTTATTCAAAAGGGTACACGCACCTTGATGTTTATAGCAGCATTATCAACAATAGCCAAATTATGGAGAGAGCCCAAATGTCCATCGACTGATGAATGGATATAGAAGAGGTGGTACATACATACAATGGAATATTACTCAGCCACCAAAAAGAATGAAATCTCATTATTTGCAGTGATGTGGATGAAGCTAGAGAGTATTATGCTGAGCGAAATAAGTCAGTCAGAGAAAGACAAATATCATATGATTTCACTCATAGGTAGAATTTAAGAAACAAAACAGGCGGACATAGGGATGGGGGAAAAAAGGGAGAGAGGGAAACCATAGGAGACTTTTAACTATATTTAACAAACTGCAATGGCTGGAGGGGAGGGTGGTGGGGGATGGGCTAGATGGGGGATGGGTGCTGAGGAGGGCACTTGTCGTGATGAGCACTGGGTGTTATAAGTAAGTGATGAATCACTAAGTTCTATACCTGAAGCCAATATTACACTATATGTTAACTAACTAGAATTTAAATAAAAACTTGAAAAAGAAACAAAAAAGGAGGGCTCCACTCTCATGACCCCATCACCACCCATAGCCCCCACCTCCAAATAGCATCACACTGGGGTTAGGATTTCAACATATAAATTTGGGGGCGGGGAGACACAAACCTTCAGTCCATAACAGCACCTGACACAGTGCCTGACACACTAAATCATAAATTTGCATCACATAGCTCTCAACCTGGTTGGCATACCAGAATTACCTGGACAGCTTAGAATATATACTGTGTACCGATACATGGGCCTGATGATTTTAATATGTGATCAAGGTGAGAACCACCGGCATAGAAAGAACATCAGAGAGCTAGTGCCCTTTGCTGCACAGGTGACAGAATGCATGGAGGATTCCCATCCAGGCAGTAGCTTTGCACTTGACCAGTGTCCAAGCCGTCTGTGGTACATTCCAACCACACCATCTCCCAGGAGACAGTCTCGGGGGCACACTTTTCTCCTCTTCTGCTTTAAAGTCATCTGAATGCATTTCTGTGTCTTTGGCTTCCTCTCAAGAGTCAGAGGCCACTCAGCCTCACATCAAATGTACTTCCTGGAGAACTTCCAGAACCCTCACATAAAGATTACATAACAGAGAGGAAAAGGGAAGGCCAACGTGCTGGTAATGAGGGGGAGGGGGGAGGAGGCTCAGCTCAGAGGCTTGGTAAAAGGTAAATGATCAATTAACCCACAAGTATTCCCATCCCTGTTAACAACTGCATGTGTGACTCTTCTGGAGAACAGATTCCAGAAATTTCAATCAATTCAGCAGAATCCGGGAATTTTGGCCTTGGAGAATTTTCTCATATCCTTCCGAGCACACCGGTGATCAGCTTTTCTCCTCTACCTGTGTGTACGGCTCTCTCGAACTGTCTCGGGGGTGAGAGAAGGATTAGGGAGAGAAAATAGATGGTTTCATTCCCTGGCTTTGGTTCTGTTGCCATACAATGTGTCACCATGCACGAGCAGGAGGAGGAAGCTCGAGGTGCAGACTGCCTGTCCTAGACCTTCACTTAGTCCTGCATTTCAGGCAATTGCCACTTCTAGTGCATGTGGACCCAGCACACAGGCTGGCTAGTGATTTTGAAGGTGCTGGTTTTGTTTCTCTTCCAGTTGTGGAGCCCAGATAAAGGCAACCTTCCATGACAGTGCCCTTAAAGAAAAAGTTGAAAGCAAAACTGAGATCTTCCCAGTTTCTTATGTGCTTCTTTGGAGACAAGAGGCAATTCATATTAATGCTCTTAATTTTTTGAAAGCTCTTGGCACATAGAAGTTTACGTGCTTTTATAAGATTAACCAAGCTTTTTAAACTTCAGATGATTTAATCACTATTTAACGTTGGGTGATAACCTGAATGGATGCATTCACTTATACTTTTCACATATGTAGGTGTAGGACCTGCTCTGCATGCATCTATCCGAATTAGTGCATCCCAGAAAAAGCTGGAAGCAAAATAGACATAATTTAATAACACAATGTCAAAGTCATTTCTCAGTTTACTTTGGGGAAGGATTTTTTCATCCCTTGGTTTCAGCCAAGTACAAGAAAAGCAGGCGTGTATGAATGGTCTGTAAAAGTTTTACCCAGCATGGAGATCTTTGTTTAACCCATTGGCAAGATAGTGATCAGACACCACATTCTTGGTGAAAAGCCTCTTTCACAGAGAGAGTGCATTCAAGAAGAAAATAAAACTTGAATTGCTATTTATAAGGCAGAGTTTGAAAGACAGATGGAAGGAGCAGGTTCCATGGGAAAGGAAAGAGGGAAAGAAAGAGAAAGCAGTGACTTGCCAAAGTAAAGCTGGCTTCGAGTTCTTTCCAAAATGCCAGGAACCTCAGGAGGCAAGCAGTCCTCTCCTGGGAGGAGACCCAGGGCAAAATGGCAGTTCTGTAACTGCAAATGCACTTCTCCCAGGCAGAGCCCCACTTGGAAAGCATTAAAAGAGTTCACAAAAGGCCTTCTCTCCTCTAGTGAATCAATTGTGGAAACAGTAAGAAGCACATAAAATTCCCCAAGTAGAGGTGTCCTTCACGTGGACTCTGAACCTCTGAGAGGTTCATGAATGAGCTCTAGGGGTCTGTGAAAACCCCAAAATGTAGGCGACAGCTGAGTTCAGGCAGAGTTCAGAAGAAGAGCTCCAGGCCAGATTGGGCATATCTAGAAGACGTTTTCCTATTATAACCATTGTTCTGTGTGTGCATTTTATTCTTCAGTTATGCACATATAGTTGACTGCAAGTACCTTTTTGAGATAGCTCACCTTTCTTGATGTTCTAGAGTTCCTGATCAGAACTTGTTCATCAGGGGTGGGGGGGTGCGTGGAAGGACAGAAGGAAGTTCAGGGAAGGGATTACACAGATGTGTTTTTATTTCCATCTTGATGGACCACTCCTGAGTGTGTGCATCTCTGGGCTGTGCTGTATGAAGACACTGTTCAAGAAGCCAATGGAAACCTACCCTCTTGCTACTATTTTAATCAGCTGATCTGATCATTTTCTTAGAAGCATTATACTTCTATTATACTGTGTTCTATTGTTTGTACCTCACTTTAAATTGATCATTAAGGGGAGGCTGCATTTTAACTAAATTCTGAAAACACCTTTATTCAGAATGCTGCCGCCATTTTTGTCTTTTAAGAAATTTTTGTCTCCATGAAAGGCAAGATTATATTTATTTTCCTGATTAAGTTGGTGTAGTGTATTTTTGGTTATTGAAATACTCGTGGCATTTCCTGGGCTCTTACTCCTCTTTCTGGGAGGTCTACCCCCAAGGTACCCCATCTATTCACCGTGCTATCCTTACACAGGGTTTTCTTCCCTTCTCTGGCAAATGTCAGAACTTTCCCTGGGTTTTCCGGAAGGATTTATAATCCTGCATGTCACAGGGTAACTGGAAATCTTATTCAATGGTTCCAAGAAGAGTGACCTTCCAGGTGAGTCACACTGAGGTCGCTGGTGCCACACCCTGAAGCACTAGAAATCCTTCCAGGTCTCTTTCTCTCTCTCTCTCATACACACATACACACACACTTTCATGATTTTGGGACTTTGGTAAATAGCCATGATGTATGATCTTAACTCCAGAACAATATGAAAGGCAACTTAGAAGGTCAAAAAATAAATAATCCAATTAAAAATGGGCAGAGGACCTGAATAGACATTTTTCCAAAGAAGACATACAGATGGCCAACAGACACATGAAAAGATGCTCAACATCACTCATCATCAGGGAAATGCAAATCAAAACCACAATGAGATCACCTTATACCTGTCAGAATGACTTAAATCAGCAACACAAGAAACAACAGCGTTGGTGAGGATGTGGAGAAAGGGGAATCCTCCTGCACTGTTGGTGGGAATGTAAACTGGTGCGGCCACTGTGGAAAATAGCATGGAAGTTTTTCAAAAAGTTAAAAACAGAAAAACCTGATCCAATAATTCCACTACTGGGTGTTTACCCAAAGAATACAGAAACACTAATCTGAAAAAGCATGTGCACTCCTGTGTTCACTGCAGCATTATTTACAATAACCAAGACATGAGAGCAACCTCAATGTGCATTGATAGATGAATGGATAAGGAAAAATATGACTCAGCCATGAAAAAGAATGAGCTCTTGCCATTTGCAATGACATGGATTCTCCCTGAGGGTATTATGCTAGGTGAAATAAGTCAGATAGGAAAGATAGATATGAGTTCACTTATATGTGGAATCTAAAAAACAAAACAAATGAACAAACAAAAAAAACAGAAACAGATTCATAGATACAGAGAACACATTGGGGGTTGCCAGAGGGGAGAGGGGTTGGGGGCTGGGCAAGATCGGTGAAGGGGATTAAGAGGTACACACTTCCAGTTACCAAATAAATAAGTCACAGGGATGAAAAGTACAGCATAGGGAATATGGTCAGTAATACTGTAATAAGATGGAAACCATACTTATGGTGATGAGCCATGCATAATGTATGCAACTGTCAAATCACTGGTTGAACACCTGAAACTAATATAATATTGTATGTCAACTATACTTTGATATCAAAAAGTGTTTTAAAAGTCACTGTTAAAAAAACAGTAAAGTCTTTTGGGGGTTATTAAAAGTTAAAGCTAATGTTAAGGAAGAAAAAACTGGCAAAATGTAAGATAAACTGAGAAGACAGCATGTTTTTATAGCCTTAAGCAAAAGACAGACTAGAGGAAACAGAATCAAACAGGATTAAATGTTAGCGTCTGCAAGACTCTTCTTGTTGCATTATTAGAATTGATCAGACGTCCTTAAAAACCATAATATAATTATCTGGGGTCAGGGGGGAAGTCAGGAGAAGAAGGAATAGTCAGCAAAACAAAATGAGATGGAGAAAGGTACAGACATGTCCGATGGTGAAAAACCTGGTAGAGAAAGCAAAATAGAATTTCCATGTGGAGTTGAGCTTTCACTTAAGTGCAGGGTATGAGTTTCTCCAACAATATTCAGTCGTTCAGTTCAAGTACAAAGGAAGTAGATTGTTAGATTCAGCCAAGGTTGAAATTTTGCTGGGAGAATTTGCAAAGGAGAGAGGATAGACTCCTAATATATGCTTATATCTGCACAAGAGTGGTCTCTCTACAGGGTGATTTTTTTTTTCTTTCAGGGGAAAGAAAGCCAAATAAATTGATGTAAATACAGAAAGATTATAGAATATACCAAAGAGGAAGAAAATGTGTCAAGGGAGGTCACTTATCAGGGATCATGACAATGAGTAATTCTCGTCAAATTTGTTGACTACTGAATCTCCAGCATCTAGACCATATAAGGGACTCAATAAATACTTGTTGAAAGGCTTCCTCTCGTGAAACCAAGCACCTAGTCTCAGGCACTGTGCCAGACACCATGCTAGGATGTGGGAAGATGCAGATCTCCAATGGCGAAAGGGCACACCGTGGACACGGACTGCAGCAGGATGATGATGAAGCACATGGACAAAGGCAGCCTTGGAACATCTCCATTGGCCTCCAAACCTTTGCCAAGCCTATTCATGTTTGTGCATGACACATTCCCATTTCACCGCAAAGCTGGAGCTCCATGCAATGGCTCCAGTCCACAGCCCCATGGAGGGATTGCCTGCTAGGAATAATATTTTTCCCCTTTACACAAATTGTCAGTGCCTCCCACATGCTTTCCTACGGGCCCTTGATCTGTGAGGCTCCACAGTGGAGTAAGTGACATCAATCACTACAAAGCCACAGCAGACAAATCATAGTGGTCAGGTTTAAACATGGAATGAGCATCTGTTTCAAGTCAAAACATTGCAGTGATTGTTGGCAGGAATGTGGCCAGCCGCAGTCTGCTGGCAGAAACTGAAGCACAGCTCTGGAGATGGGCAGGAGACCTCACATCCTCTGACTTTCCATCCACATCTGAGTTTCCAAGAGCTAAAGTTGTCAGCCATTTGGGTTTTCCTCAAACCTCAAGGCCATCATTGTACCCCTACCCAAAAAAGAAAGCAGGTGATGTGTCCTCAAAACTCCCTACTCTGCCAGTATGGTCTCTATCAAAGAGGAGCCATTTGGGGCACGGCCAGATACACCTGCCCCCAGGGCCAGTCTCCAAAAGGGACAGGTGGCCTAATGAGAACATTGGATGGGGTTCTCCAGTCATCCTTAGTGAGTCTTCCCCATTGCAGGGGCCCTGCACCCATCCCTTCCCCCAGAGTGAGGAGCACATAGAAATTCCAGAAGGACATGTTCCTGGCAACAGCAGTTATTCCCTGGGAAGTGGATTTAGGATGGAGGGACCACGGTGCAGTGAAAAGGGACTTTCATGCTTTTATTTTATATATGCCTATTATCTGATTTGTTACCATGAGTACACATCGCTTCTGTCATAATTGATTTTTTAAGAAATCCTTGGTCACGCTGGGAATCACTGAGATTCTTCCAAAGATTCTGTACCTATCACACCAAACTAAAGCCACTCTCCCCTGAGAACATGCAGTCCTTGCTCAGTTTCCCCTCTCTGCAACACCCCTGCCCTGATCTGCCCGTTCCGTACAGCCCACACCCAAACTTCACGGTTTTTCACCCATTCCCACCCTCAGCCTCCATCCTCCCAATTACACACATTTTACATAAGCACTCAGAAATGCGTTTCATCTGGTATCTGCTATTATCACTCTTTATGGTAAAAGATAAGATAGAAACCAGTGTAAATGAGGTATTAGTGCATGTAATTTGCTGAATCCTAGACCTCAGGGTTTTGAAGGGCTCCATTTTCCTGCTACAATATCACCATCCAGCTCTCTCTTACTCCACAGTCCTGTCTGAGAACACAGCACCAACGCTCCACAAACGCATACTCTTTAATAAACACGACAATTTTCCAGACTCCCTACCATCTCCCTTGCCCTGGTTGGGTTGGACAATCTAGGAAGAACCTGAAAATGGACTTTTTCCTCAACCTTGAGCCTAAGATACCAGCTTTCCTAGATCCAGTATCTGCCACCCTGGAGCCAAATACAGAAATCCCCCCTGGATACCAAAAGGTTTTGAAACAATTTGTTACCTCCTCTTCACAAAGGCTCACTACCAAAACTCAATGAGAGGGGTAAGAGGAGAGGATGCCTGCCACCCATGGAGTTCCATCACTCTACTACCTCTCAAGGCTTTCCCCCCCATATTGCAGCCGTTGCTCCCCATTAGACTTGTGTGCTCTTGAAAGTACCCTAAGCATATCCCTGTCAGGGTACCAAGTGCACGTGGAGAGTCAAATCCCAAGGTTTTCCAGGTGGGGTCTATGGGCTTTGAGGAATCCACGAATGCCCTGAATTCAGAATTTTGGGCTTCTAGGCATAGTTGGAATTTTCTGGGCAAATGAGCCAGAATTTTAATTCAATTCCCAGAAATGCCTGTGTGACATTTGAATTCTCCAGGAAGCAGATGCTGAGGTAAGAGTTCAAAGTGCAAAAAGTTGACTGGGGAGTAATACCTTTGAAAGAAAATTAGACAAGGGGAGCTGTCATACCCTAATGCAGACCTGATAAAGTATCTTCCCACCAAATGGGAGCTCCAGAGCAGAGGCTGCCTACACCTAGGAGGTAAAAGGTGGGGAAATATGTTGCTACCACCCTAGAATAAGACAAAGCTTGAATGAATTTTAAAATCATAACAGTTCCTGAACCCACTATGTCTCATGATGGGCAGGCTCTTGTACCACTGCCTTTCTAAGTCATTGGCCAGGACGTCCACCCTGAGAAAAACATGCCCTGGGCGACCACCATCTCACTCAAGTCACTGACAGAGGATTCGCCAGATGGAGTGCGGCCTCGGGAACCACTGAGGTGGATCCTGAAGGAGCTAACAGAGACTGCTGGTCAACCACAGTCCTCATAGCTGGGCGTGAATTCTTTCCTAAAGGGGGATTGAAAGATGGGTCTGCCTCTTGCTTCTCACAGATCCACTTCTTCATACACATTTCAGGATCAGCCCCCAGGGTTTCAGTGGGCTGCTCTTCCTAAGGGCAAATTTACCTCCCAAGAGGGAGGTTAAGTGGGAAGAAATAAAGTTCCCATTACTGCAGTTAGTCTTAGCATTACAACCTGTTCTTCATTGCCTCCCTCCTCCACCACCTACTCTAAGTTCATCTTGCTCTCAGCTACTACCTCTGCAAGCCTTGGGAACTTAACTGGTGATACAACACAAATACTTATTCCTGAGGATTTAAGCCCTTGGTAACCATACCTCCTTCCCTGGCAGTGTTGCTGCCCTTGTCCATTCAGTCACTAGGGGTACCCAAGTAGGTGACCTAAGGTGCACACGTACGCTTCCCCTCCCCCACAGTATTACAACAACCCCACCTACTCGTGCTGATTAGGGTCAGCTACCCCTGCCCAGATGGTGACTCCTCTCCTTGCCTGCAGGTCTCTGGACACCAGGAGCCCACAGTGCCTGTTCAGCAGCCATGGACTATAATTTAGTGGGACACTTACTTATCTGCTGATGAGAGAACACTCTTTTTGCAGAGCTCAGAGCCATGGGGAGAGAAAACACAAAGTTTCTTAGTGGGTCACTGGGAACTAATGATAAGTGGGACCATTCCTGCTTCTACTCTTAGTTCCCAGATCCATGTATTTTTCCCAGTGGGCATTTAGAACCATATAGAGGTCTCTAATTCAATGCAGATATTGCTTCTTGGAAACAGTGTACCATCCACACAGGGCACTGCCTCTGAACTTCAGTGGCATCTTAGCAGTCCATCCCAACAATCTGTCAAGCTGACAGCTGCTGGATGGTATGGAATGTATACAGCCAGCAATCCCATGTCATGGAACCACATCCATACCTCCTCTGATGAAAGTGGGGCTCTGGTCTGACACAGTGTTACATGGGATCCCATGACAGTGACTCAAATACTCTATAAGGAGGTTCCACTCCCACAAAACTAGAAAAAAAATATTGCTGTCACTCTGACAAGAGAAAGCTGAATAAAATTTAAAAACATAACCTTTCCTGAACCCATAGAGTGATTACATTATAGGCCAAAGAAATAGCCTAAAATCCAAGGAAAGACAGTTGCCTCCAACAGGAAATGGATCTGTCACCACACCAGCAAGTAGGAAGAATTTTAGATTTTTAACAAAATGCTAAAATAAAATGAATATGGGCTACCATAGGGATATAGAATACCAGGTGTTGGAGACCCAAAGAGTTTGCACCTACCCACAGTGTCCTCCATGGATCTCTATGGTGTATTCATGAGAGAGACCGGAGGCAGGAAAGAAAACCAGAGTAAGTGTCCCCTCAGTGTCATAGGCTTGGGGGAGAAAAGTAGCCATCTCTGTGAGAAAGGCACAGAGTCTCCCTGAAACCTCCCTTCCTACATAACAAAAATCTTAAGCCACTTGGTAGGGACAGAAGTCCCTGGTCCAGGTATATAGGGAAAGCTGAAATCTGAGGGTAGAATAAAGTCATTGAGG
The DNA here is from genome assembly GCF_037043125.1 of Eumetopias jubatus. Lineage (NCBI taxonomy): Eukaryota > Metazoa > Chordata > Mammalia > Carnivora > Otariidae > Eumetopias > Eumetopias jubatus. The sequence goes on from NW_028274814.1 coordinate 29,542,635, forward strand.
AAAAACCCTCCAGCACCTCAGATAAAAGCACAAGAAAATTCTAGAGAAACTTGGAATTAGTGATGCACTGAAGGTGATCATAGCCATAACAAAATCCAGCTCCATCTCAGCTTCTAACTATATTCTGATTCTGATACCAGTTCTAATGTATGTGGTGGCGGTGGTCATGGTGGTGGTGAAGGTTCCACACCAAACGATTCCCTAATACCAGCTCGGTGTCCTACAATTCAACTCAATCCTGACACTGTCTACCTGAAGATAGGTCAGATCCCTCAGGTTAAGGGCTAAGTCCTACAAGATTGTCCTCCTACTGCTGCAGGCACCAATTACAAGTCCAGGTTGTTACCTGTGCTTCTGACTGACCAGCTATAGACTGGAAACTCCAACAAACCTCCCCCGCAAGGACACGCCCACCTTGAGTTCAATTAATTTGCTTGAGTGGCTCAAGGAACTCAGAGAAATACTTTGCTTACTAGATTACTGGTTTATCATAAAATGAAATTTCCTAATTAATGTAAACTCAGTTGTTGTTGAAAGGGGCTTATTTCCCAGAAATAATGAAATACACAAACCATAGATGTAAGAATCCTCAAAAGCCCCAAGCAAGATAAAAATAAATAAATAAATAAAATAATAGAACATCTAAACATAATGCAAGCCAGAAACAGTGGATTGACATTTTTAAGTGCTGGAAGAAAAAAAAAAAACTGTCAATCAAGAATTCTGTAGCCAGGAAAAATATATTTCACTTGCCATACAACCCGGAAATTGCATTCCTGGTCATTTATTCCAGAGAAATAAAAATTTATGTCTATATATTCCCCTGAAGTATCATTGGTGAACCTACAACACCCTGAGTTCTGTCTCTCTTCCTTGATTGTAAGAATAACCCTGAGATCACCTCTTAGAAGTGGTTTTAACCTTTAGCTACATTGGCTATGTTGCTACGTGTGTATATATGTGATGTTGTACAATGCACATATCCTTGGATCCTCATAGCTTGATCCCCCTCCCAACTACCCCCTTTATAGTATGATGAGTTAACAGGTTGGCGACCTTTACAAAGTGAGACACAGCTATTTAATTTCTTGCCAGACACCACAACTCTTGACACAATGGGGAAAAATGTTATGTCCACACAAAAAAGTGTACCCACATGTTCATGGGAATAGCCATACACCTTAGGACCCTCAAATAGTGGTGCTACTTGAAGCCCTGCAGGAACAAAGGTCAAACGCATTCCTGGAATATGTGTCTACTTCTATTATAACAAACCTCTGGCCCTTCCATAATGGAAGGGGCCCAAGGTAGTAAACTGGCCACCCAGTTGGTCTCCTCAAAGTAGAATCCTAATCAAGAGCTCAGCATTGGTTTCTGTTGCTGGCAGGTTGAATATTAGGGAGTTGCAACAACTACATCAGTCTTGGTAAAAGGAGTCCATAATTATGAGCCCATGCATAGCTTTCATCTCTCCCACCATGGACTCCCTGTTCATGTGCCACCAGCACTGACATTGGACCAATGTCAACTGGCCAAAGCATCAATGCCTCTTCTAAGGTGGATGCTCCCCGGTGGGTGTTAACATGTGATAAAACTATCTCCACACTTCATTCCACTCCTCCCCCCAAATCTCTCCTTTTAGGCTTCCATGACTGAGTAAGCCAGCCATGCCATTATCCACTCTGAGTCAACAAATATTTTAACCTCGGAATGCTTCTCCTTCAGCACAAAGTAGGCAACCAGTGTCCACACCCAAAGTTCTGCCCATTGGGAGACTTTTCCTTCACTATTGTCTTCCAAGGCTACCTTCTAACCAGCTGTATAATAGCTGCAGGTCATTTTTGGCTTGCACCACCTACAGAGATGATATGTCCATAAACCAAGTTCAGAGACTGTCCTACCCTATTTTGCTACTAATTTCATGGACTTCTGTCAAATTCTGTTCATCAACACATGAGGCTTTCAACTTTTCTATTCCAGAAGGCCACGTCTCTGTCAGCATCCCACCTTCATCATCAAAACTGTCAAAATCTGTGATGGATCTGAGATTTTTACCCGTGAAAGCTATCAAGTCAGCCTGGCATAGCATAGATGCTGGCACAGAACTCCTGGGTGAGAGATGAATGATAGTTTGCTACTCACAGCAATAGCAGCTTCCAGAGTAGCAGCATTTCCATTCATTCCCCAAACCTTAGTTCCCATGAAGCTATGAATGTCAGGTAACGTATGCATGTTCATGGGGCTGCGTTACAGAAAATAAATCCCAAGCTAAAGGAACCTTTTGGAATAGGCGGTAAGACCACCTGACCATTGCACCAGAGGGAGACACTAACTTTGCCACACTGGACAGTAAACAATCTTGCCTTTGTTCCAGAAGGAGACACTATCTCTATCTCCTAAGGCTGCTTACTATACAAATATCTTTGAAAAGATCATCTGAAACAAAAGCCATGAGTGCCTCTACTCACAAGACATGTAGAAACATGAGAGACCCACAGAGAATTGTCTCCCAACATAATCTGGCAATACCATTTTTAGGATTTATCCTACAGATATAATTGTACCAATACAAAAAGATGTATGTACAGAGATATTCATTAAAGCACTTGATGGGCTATTTTGACTAAAAAAGTAAAAATCCCCTGATGATGACCTAGAAAGAAAATATGGCTTTGCATAATAAAGCAACATGAATTTATTTTCCTAGTGAGAATTTCAAAGGTTTGGGGAAGGGAGGTGGGGGAGGGCTTGTAGACCTGAGGGAAAAAAAAAAGAGTTCATGGTTGTGAAATACAGCAATAATGATACCTAAGTAAAAGACTGCTGCTGAGGATATCCCTGTGACATACAGAAGCTGTCCAGTACTGAGTCTTAAGCTGTTTCTCTTTTTCTGTGTTCTGCTAAAATCCATTCTATTATTCCCAAATATTAGCATTATAGTCTATTGTATATAATTATATATAGAGTCCATTATTTATATACATGTAAATTCTGTCATATATGCACAAATTTGTATCGATGGTCCTTTGTTGAGTAGAAAAGAAGAAAACCACTCTGGACCCTACTCTTGGAGTATGAAATTTAACAGATCTATCATTGCTAATAGTAGGACAACCTGACATTATAAGCCATCGGGTATGACACAATATGAACACAGCATCACCTATTCTTGCCAAAAATGTTTTACCTGAACCTAATCAGTGTACAAAAAAATACTGGGGATAGAGAAACAAGTTAAATGACACCTCAAAGAATAATCAGACAGATCTAGAATTTAGAACATTCTATAAGACAACTGGTCTGGTATCTTCAAAAGGTTACTGTCATGGGGGTAAAAATAGTGGGGAGACGGGTATTCTGGCACAAAAGAGATTAAAGAGACACAAAAACACAATGCAATGCATGACCCTTGATTGATCTCAATTCAAAAAATACATAAAACATGGTGATTAACACAACAATAAAAAATTTTAAGTATATATATATAAAACATATATATAAATATATTTGGGAGATGAGTGGAGATTTGAATATGGGCTGAATCTTACAAGATATTGAAGAATTCTTTTTTTTTTTTTAATGTGAGAAAGAGAGAGAGTGTGAGCAGGGCTGGGGCAGAGAGAGAGAGAGAATCTTAAGCAGCCTCCACACTCAATGTGGAGCCAGACATGGGGCTCAATCTCATGACCCTGAGTTCTTGACCTGAGCTGGTATCAAGAGTTGAATGCTTAACTGACTGAGCCACCCAGGTGCCCCCAAGATATTGAAGAATTCTTATTGGTTTGGATGACATGATGGTTTTGTAATTACCGTAGGATGATGGCAATAGGAGATGTATGTAAAGTAGTTAGGAGGGGAGTGTCATGTATGTAAATATTCTATACATTTGTAGACAAAGCAGGTATTAAATGTGAAAAATTTCACAATAAATAGTTGAGGATAGAGATAAGGTTTGAACAGAAAATCAGTGCAAGAGATTGTCGAGGAAGCTAGGCACCACCTCAGGAATCTGAAATTTTCCACAAAACTCTGGGTGAACTCTTAGCCTTTCTTTTGAATGTTTTTTAAAGGGTGCCCCAAGAAGGACTCCATTCAGGTCATCTTTTACTAAGCCCCCATTACATGCCAAGTCTTCTGTCGGCAGTGGTGATAAGAAAGTAGACACTGGGCCCTGATGAAGTTTCCAGTCGGGGAACATCTGTAATGACATCCACCCTCGGAGGCTAGCAGCCTAGCCCCCTGCTTCCTTCGTTGGGGAACCTGATTTGGTTCTGACAGTTTGTGCCAAGCCCCAGAGATTTGTCACATTTGAAGTAAATCAGTCAGGGTGATTTCATTCCCCTTTACCACTGACTGGCCTAGAGATAGGCAGGCGAGCCAGGTCTAGCTAATGTGGTGCAAGAGAAAGTCTGTTGGGAGCTTCTAGGTCAGCTTTTCCTCCTTAATAACAGAGGGGACAATGTAAGGGAAAGTCCCTCACCATGGGCCCTTCCCTCCCTGCTTGGGCTCTGCCATGTGAGTGCACAATGCTTTGAGCTATGGCATCTGTCATTACCTATGACAGGAGACATTACCAACACACAAAGATGACAGCATAAAAGAAGGGAGAGTCTGGTCCTTGATGGCTTCACTGGGGCAGGAACTGACCGTGGAATCCCCCACCTCCAGGCCAGGCTTCTTATTTTAGTACAGTAACAAACCCATATGAACCCTTTTCATCTATTACCTGCAGCTTATCAACTCTTAACCTTTAATCGAGCAGCTCCACTTCCAGGAATTTACCTGAAGGGTCTGATTAAGGATTCCTCCTTAAGGATTCCTCTATAATTATAAACAGCACAGGTGTTGTTCTTCAGCAGTAAAAATAAGTTTAAAACGAACTTAAACATCCATTAATGGAATGTGGGTTAAATAAATCATGATATAATTGTACAGAGCAATACTAGTCAGCTATTAAATAAAATACTGTAAAGAGTATATGATACCATGGAAAGATGTTGATGATACATTGTTATGTGGGAAAAAATTAGGTCACAAGACAGGGCGTATATGATGGTTCCCTTTGTGTAGAATACACATGTATGCACAGAGTCACAGAGAGGAAGAGACAAATAAAAAATATCAACCAAAGATGAAATGGCAATAATCTATGGACAGTGGGACAATGGACTTTTTTTCTTGTCTTAGTTCCACCCTTTTGTATCTTCTAATCTTTCTACAGTGAACATATGCTTCTTTCCTTGCCTAGAATAATGTTAGACCACAGCAAGTATTCACTCACCTAACACAAAGTTCATGGAAAGAGTTGCCAGGGCACAGCACTCAGCCCTTTGTCTTTCAGATTATTCTTGATGCTTGCTCACAAACTCATCCTAAGCTTCAGTTCTCAAAAGAGAGTGACCATTCCACAGCCAGAGTTTTAGGTACTCTGTATAATTTCCAGAAGTCTGGATCATATTCCTCTCCACCCTCACCCATACCTGTCTCACCCACTCCACCTACCCCTCACCTTAGGGAAAGGAATGTGTGTGTGGCAGTGCTGGGGAACGAACTGAGGAGGGGGTGGGAATGTTGGGCTGTTGAGCTCCAGGAACAGAAAAAAGTTGCATAAAGAATACAGTCTCCAAGCCAAGCCTAACTTAATAGCTACCAAGAGCCACATCATTCTCCTTTCCTTTCCTTCTACCCTTCATTCCAAGAATGATTATTTGGCACCCATAACATGCCAGGGATTAGACTCAGAACTAAGGATATTAAGATGAATGGACTACAATCCCTGTTCCTAATTAGTTCACCATCTAGTAGCAGAGAAATTTACAAATAAATCATTAAAATTCAGGACTTTCAATGCAAGGAGAAACTAGTGTACAAAGAACAGTAAAGGCAAAAAAAGAGGAGTGATTGATCATTTAGGTGCGACAGAATCAGAAAAGTTTCACAGGGAAGGTGATGTGTGAACTGGGTCTGTAGTTGCAAGACAAGAAGGACCTTACATGCAAGGAATAGCAGAGACGTGAGACAGCCCGTGGCACTGGGGAATCATAAGTGGTGGTAGATCTGGCATATTCGCTACCTGGAGCAGAACATTTAAAACACCCCACCCCTATCCCCACTCTATAAACCTATTTTTAGGGATAATCATGAAATTAAATGATTAATAATAATAAAGGCCAGAGTAGAAATTCAGAGCATGACATTTTCCTTATATTGAACTTTCTGTCTGTAATCATCCAGTCATAAAAACAATCGGTAAATTTTAATAAAATCAAGACATTTGCAGAAGATATGATGTGGGCAACTACTAAGCTATATCACTAACACTTAACCTCTTGACTCATTCTTTAGTTTTAAAAGAAATAATGAACAATTAAAATGAAGGTTCCATGGTAAGGATATTATCAAATTCAGGAAAATATTTCACGCCTGAGCTAAAATTTCCTCTTGCAAAGCAAAAATGATATACCTCCCAGCTCACACCGTTTTACTGATTTAAATTTTAAACACTGATGAATAATTCCAGGTGGTCACAGACAACAGTGAAATATCTTGAGTTCTGTTTCTCTACCTTTCCAATCACTGGCTGTCCTTGTTTATTTGAACCTGTTTAAATATAGGAATATGTAGTGAGGTAGCCGCCGGAGACAGTAACTGTGTTCAAAATGCGCCAGAATGGTTTTGGACTGTTCCAAACTTCCTCCTGAAACAAAGGTGGGTAGCCATGTCCACGTGTGTTGGAGGGTGACTATATAACTGGGAGTTCTCTGGCTCAGTTAATCCCAGTTAATCTCTGGGATTAACTGTCACATGGAAAACAATATTTATGAACAAAGAAGTAATAAAAATCCGCTCACTTGAAACTTACATGATTAAAACCCAGCCATAACCATTGGCAACCATTTAGAACTTATACCAACAAAAGATTTTTTTTTTCTGGGAGGTATATTCTATCCCTGACATTGTTGAAGAGTTTTAGGGAGATGTGTGTCAAGAATGTTGAGAAGGCTATATGTGAAGTCAGTAGCATCCAAAACAAAACAGTCATGCTACCTCCTCAGTAGCTTTTCCACTGAAAAGCTATTGTAAGGATTTTCGTCACTTGTTGGGCTGTCACACCAGACTGTGGACTCTCAGATTCCCAATCTGGATTATCAAATTTCTGCCATGGCCAAGGTGGTACAAGATGTAATTGTGGCAGAAGGAAGGAAGGAAACAAAAAAAAAAAAAAAAAAAAGAAATCAGGGAACGAGGAAGGGAGGGAAGGAGGGAATAGTCTGAATGTTAGTATCTCCCCAAAATTCATATACTGAACCCTAACCCCCAAGGTGATGATGTTAGAAAGTGGGTCTTTGGCCTGATGGCATCATGAGGCAGAGCTTTTGTGAATGGATTTGTGCTCTTTAAAAAGAGACCTCAGAGAGCTCCCTTGCCCCATCTACCATGTGAAGAGAGAGCAGGAAGATGGTGGTCTATGAACCAGAAAGCAGGTCTCACCAGACATCAAATCTGCTGGCACCTTGATTTTGGACTTCCTGATATTCAGAAATGTGAGAAATAAATTTCTGTTATTTATAAGCCACCTAGCATATGGTATTTTTGTTATAACAGCTCAAATAGTCTAGGACAGGAAGGAAGGAAGGAAGAAAAAAGAAAAGAAAAGAAAAGAAAGAAAGAAAAAAGAAAGAAAGAAAGAAAGAAAGAAAGAAAGAAAGAAAGAAAGAAAGAAAGAAAGAAGGAAGGAAGGAAGGAAGGAAGGAAGGAAGGAAGGAAGGAAGGAAGGAAGGAAGAAAAGAAAGAAAGGAAGAAGCGAGCAAGCCATTTTAAGCTGATCTATTCTCAGGGCCTTGAAATTATCCTATCCTTAGGGCCACCCATGGTACCCATGTATATCCTGAATGTATTAGTCAGGGTTCTCCAGAGAATAGAACCAATAGGATGTATAAATATAAAGAGATTTATTGTAAGGAATTGGCTCATATAATCATGGAGGCTGGGAAATCCAAAATCTGCAGGGTGGGCAGTCAGACTGGAAGACCCAGGAAGGGCAATATTCCAGTTTAAGTCTGAAGGCTGTCTGCTGTAGAAACAGAAAGAGTTGATGGTACAGAGGTAGTCTGCTGGAGAATTCTCTCTTGCTTGGGGGAGGTCAGTACTTGTGTTCTATTCAAGCCTTCAACTGATTGGATAAGGCCCACCCACATTATGGAAAGCAATCTGCTTTCCACCCATTTAAATGTTAATCTCATCCATGAACACCTCACAGACACACCCAGTATAATATTTGTCCGAATATCTGGGCACCTGGTAGCCTGGTCGAATTGACACAAATGTAGCCATCACTCTGTAGAGCTGGGAAAGTTGCCCTGATTACTGCTTTTACTGCCCTACAGCTTAATTATCCCACCTCCTACTGGAAGAGCCCCATGGAAGAAAGTGAGTGTGTCCTCATCTTTGGCCAGTCCTGAGACTGCACTGTTCTACAGGCTGAGGACAGGGCATTCCCAGTACAAAGTCCTGAAAAATAACTATTCCACTGAACAGAGGCTCTGTGGTAGGAGTGAAGGCATTACCTCCTTCCTCTACTCACTCAATCTCAGTTCATCTTTCTGGAGGGTGGGGGGGGTGTTGTATGGTTATTTCTTTGTTTTTTGGGATGACATGCAGGGAAAGATGTTACATTTTAGAGAAGCAAACCTGACTTCAGCTACCTGTTGATCTGAGCTACCCATCCCCTCCCCAACACTGCCTCCGGCCTGGCCCACAAACCCATGGGGAAGCTGCATAAACAGTCCATTTGCAGTGGTCTAGAGAATGAAATACCCCCAAAGACCCTCCCAGTGAAAATAACCAAAAGGCTAGGTTCAACATTCAACAGATTATTTTCAAATGCACATCTGAGAGGTAAGGCAACATCAAATCTCACTCACAGGCTGAGTTTCTCCTTTGGCAGATGCACAGGGCCTGGGGAGAGGAGATAAAGCACAAGGCATGCTAATGGTAGAGTCTATCACAAAAACTGGCCCCTCCCCCCACCCCCAATGTGCACACGCACGTGCGCGCGCACGCACACACACACACACACACCACCCCCAATCACCCAAGGACAGATTACCAGAATAAGAGGAAGCAGAAACTAACCTAATACATACAAAGAAAGGCAACAGAACTTGCTTATCTTGACCTTAGCACTGTGTGGAGAGGACAGAAAAATCTGCCTTTAGAAGTTGTTACCAGGGCGCCTGGGTGTCTCAAGTCGGTTAAGCATCTGCCTTCAGCTCAGGTCATGATCCTGGAGTCCCGGGATCGAGTCCCACATCGGGCTCCCCGCTCAGCGGGGAGTCGGCTTCTCCCTCTGACCCTCTTCCCTCTTGTGCTCTCTATCTCTCATTCTCTCTCTCTCTCAAATAAATAAATAAATAAATAAATAAGTTGTTACCAGAGGGGCGCCTCGGTGGCTCAGTCCTTAAGCGTCTGCCTTCGACTCAGGTCATGATCCCGGGGTCCTGGGATCAAGCCCCACATCGGCTCCCTGCTCAGCAGGAAGCCTGCTTCTCCCTCTCCCACTCCCCCTGCTTGTGTTCCCTCTCTCTCTCTGTGTCTCTCTCTGTCAGATAAATAAATAAAATCTTTAAAAAAAAAAAAAAAGAAGTTGTTACCAGAAACTTTAATTAACTGAACTTAAATAAAATAAAATGTTTTAAAAAAGAAGTTGTTACCAGAAATCAGACCTCAGTTGTGTTTTGAGTCTGACTGCAAGTTACCTGTGTGATCTGAAAAGTCTCATTTCAATATTTATATTTAAAGTGGTCAAGGTTGGAGCGCCTGGGTGGCTCAGTGGGTTAAGCATCTGCCTTTGGCTCAGGTCATGACACCAGCGTCCTGGGATCGAGCCCCACATGGGGCTCCCTGCTGAGCAGGAAGCCTGTTTCTCCCTCTCCCTCTGCTGTTCCCCCTGCGTGTGTGCTCTCTGTGTCTCTCTCTGTCAGATAAATAAAAAATAAAATCTTTAAAGTGGTCAAGGTTGATGGCACTCCCAAGTAACTGGCAGAAGCAGATATTCCCTAGAGAGATGCATTTCAACCCAGACCTCAAAGAAATCCCACAGATAAAGCACCCAGGGAAATCAGCAGCTCTCAATAAAAGGATCTCTAAACAGAAAAGAAAGCAAAGCACCATGTGCGAAAGCAGGCAAAAACAACAAGCAGCAGAATCAGACTTGCCAGTATTTCCTAGATATTGGAATTACCTGATAACAGAATACTTTTTTCAACTATGTTGGCTATCCTTAAAGAAATCGGTGGAAGCTTGAAAGCGAAAATCAAGGAACATGAGATGATAAGGAATGACCAAGCCTATTTGAAAAGACAAAAATTCCATAAATGGAAGAATGTATAATAATTCACACTAAAATTTTTGAGGGGTTAGGGAGCCTATCAGATACAATCAGAATCTAATTGCAGTAGCATATGAAGAGAGTAAGTGTCCTGGAACAGAGGCCTGAAGAAATGACGTGGGATACAGCACAGAAATAAGCTAACTACAGTAATGCATTGACCTGAGTGCATAATGACTCGAACTCAACACAGGTTGACTTTTGTTTAGGACACTGATCAAAGCAAGTGCTATTTGCTCACACCTGCTCCACAAGGCAATTCAGGGACCCAGGATCCTTCCATCCTGTGTCTCTACCATCCTCTGGACACTCCTTTTCATTCGAATGCAGCCAGCACCAAGTGGGATGTGGAGCCTGGAGGTGCACCTGTGTCTTCAAAGCCTGGCCCAGAAATGAACACTTCACCTCTGTTGCTGCTTTACTCGCTACAACTCACTATGATCACTTATTTCTCATGTTCTAGATTTCTTTTAATCGAGAGTAACTAAATGCTATTTTAGCATTTACTGAAGTCATGAGCTTTTTGTCTTAGACCCATCTACGTGATATTTACATTTAGAAAGGTTTTTATATTAAAACTGGGTGATGGGCATTACGGAGGGCATGTGATATGATGAACACTGGGTGTTATACGCAACTAGTGAATTGTCGAACAGTACATCTGAAACTAATGATGCACTATGTGTTGGCCAATGGAATTTAAATAAAAAAGCAATTAAAAAAAAAGCCATCAATCAGTCAATCAATCATCAGTGCTTTCCTTAACATCAAATCATCATTGTATGGTGGGATATTGCTATATTGTATTTTATTAGAATTTCCACCTCTCTATAAAGGAAACCAGTCTCTTCTTACTTCCTTTCTTCTCCTCCTTAGCTTTGTAAACAAATCAATGTGTTGCCTCCACAATACATGGCATATGTATTACTCTTGTAAGATTATAGTGGTCCATAAATCCTTAAAGACATTAAGCTGGATTTTTTAAGAGTTAATGAGTAAATTGTTGTTGAAAAACAAAATATCTGTGCTTTACAAGACCCTCCAGATGCTTGATTTTATCAGCATGTGCCAGACCAGCCTTTAGAGGAACGATTCTAGTCTCTGGCCTGTTCCACTGTTACCTGGGGCATGTCACAAGGCCACATCACTTGGAGCTTCATTTTTATGGATAAAAAGGGTGCTGGATAGATGTGATATCCAAAACTTCTCCCAACAGCCCAAGGTTTTTTCTGAATTCCACACATGACTTCTTCAGTTCAGAAGTTAAGAAAGATCATTTTAAAAACCAAGGATGTTTTTTCTTTCTTTGCTTTGGCTTCCTACCCAAAAAGGAAGGCAGGTGTAGAAAAATCACAAATACGTTACCTCTGTATAAGTAATAAAATCAGCACACTTCTCTGTCCCTGTCCCATGAGGGAATGGAGACAGCGAAGTGACACTCCAGTCCCTAAACAGTCTCATGAGGCACCTGTCAGGTTGATCAGTCATTAATCATTCACCAGAGCAGATAGCACAGCAGGTGGCCCACCACCCAGCTTTCTGCATGGGGATACTGTGAGCTCTCATTTCCTGGAATTTAATCATAACACAGGGGTGATTTGCAGTGCAGCCTCCCTTATCAGGATGGAGTGATGATGACCACTCCATCAGGATGGAGTGATTTCTGCTGTGGCTTGCCCCCATTAGGACAATTCCCACACAAGACCTTTGAGCTGAGCTGCTATTTAAGGCAGACTTGTTGCCCAACTAAGTCAAGTTGTCACTCAGTTACATCAACCAGTGCTTTTCAAAAAAGGGGTGAGGGGGAGAGCTTTCTTTAATTTTTTGTTATCACATTAAGTATTTGAAAATCCAGATTAGCACAATTCTGTTTAAACAAGGACTCTTCACTTTAAGAAATGATGTGCTTCCCTAATATATTTAGAACAAGTCCATTTCCAAAAAAACTTCTGATCAACACTCAATATTTTTTAAGGATGTACCTCAAACAATCAAAGACTATGCATTGACCATTACCTACAGTAAGAGTGAAGGAAAATAATCTTTATCAAGTCGCTTAAACATCCAGGAACTGCTAGATGTCTTGCATATGTGCTAGGAATAAATCTTAGTCCTGCAATCTAGATATGCATGAATCATCACATTACTTTATTTCCTTAAATCAAAGTCAACTCCAAGTCACCGAGACAGTACAAAGCCCAGTTGTGGATGCTTCTTCCGATTCAACACCTTCTCCAAGGTTAGAAAGACACACACAGAGCAAAACATTCATCTCCTACTCATAGTCACATGGCCCATTGGAGTTCGGTAGCCTGTGGCTTCCATGCCAATCTTGGGCAGAGGAATCTGCATCAAGATGGTAACTTCAGTTGCTAGGGCTCAGCCTCCATGGCGCACCACATGGCCATTCCCTTCAATGGTCTTCCCACCTCTCCAGATGTTGCCAAAGAGAGAAAAGCAGGATCCCCCTGTTCATGGGACACACAGATTCCTGTCCCCTTCCTAATCTTGGAATTACCCTTCTCTCAACGGCAATAGCTTCTCTTTACTACCTATAGCACAAGTTCTCTTTACTACCTGAGCACTATTGCCCTCAAGAAGCCAAGGCTTCCAAAACTCAAAGCCAGGAAGAAATCAAATCCTATTGTATACAACTCCTGACTTCCACTCTGCATCACAAGACTGGCTCTGCTGCAGCATGGGCTTCTGGCGGCAGTTAATAAGAAAACAGCATGGGGCGCCTAGGTGGCTCAGTCGGTTAAGCAGCCGACTCTTGATTTCAGCTCAGGTCAAGATCTCAGGGTTGCCAGATCAAGCCTGCATTGGGCTCCGCAGTGAGTGTGGAGCCTGCTTAAGATTCTCTGTCAGGCCAGGAGATAACCTAACCCTCTCAGAAGTGAGGACTGACCTGACTCACACTCTTGACTTATCTTTGCAGGATCTAAACCACTTTGAACATTCAGATGCTGGACCAAATGGAGACAGAGAATTGATGATGCTGACTTTGAGCTGGACTCAGTCACCTTAAGATGACTTGCCCCAGTTCCATGCTGTAGTCCCCTCTGTGCGAGCCCCTACACGAACACATAAGCATCCCTAGCTTAAAATGTCCCCCATTTTGTTGTTCAGGGAGATCGGCTTTGGGAACTATCCCCGGTGTTCTCTCTTACTTGTTGCAGGTAAAACCCTTCCTTTTCCTATCCTTTGGTTTGGTTTTGTCTTTTTGGCTCAACACCCACCAACAGGCAAACCCAGTTTCGGTTTTAAAAAGTGCCACAATTAAAACATTTTCATGGCTGATGGGAATGTAAAATGGTACAGCCACTGTGGAAAATAGTATGGCGGTCCCTCAAATAATTAAGATGGAACTACCTTTTGATCCAGTGCTCCCACTTCTGGGTATGTATCCAAAAGAACTGAAAGCAGGATCTCGAAGAGATATTTGCACACCTGTGTTCATTACAGCATTATTTATGATAGCCAAGATGTAGAAGCTATCAAAGAATGAACAGATAAAAGAAATGTGGCATGTGGTCTATCCATACAATGGAATATTATTCAGCCTTAAAAAAAAAAAAGAAGGAAATCCTGTCACATGCACAAGGTAAACAAATCTTGAGGACATTATGCTAGGTGACATAAGCCAGTCACAAGAAGACAAATACTGCATGATCCTACTTATTGAGGTAGGTAGAGTCGTCAAATTCACAGAGACAGAAAGGAGGATGGTGGTTTTCAGGGATGTGGCGAAGGGGAAAGGGTGAGTTGTTGCTCTTTGGTGGGTATAGAGTTTCAGTGTCAGATGAAAAAGTCCTGGAGATCTGTTGTACTATAACATGCATATGGTTACTGTTACTATACACTTACAACTGTTAGGGTGGTAAATTTGTGTTGTATGTTTTTTACCACAGTGTTTTTAAAAACACTCATTTTCAGGCTTTAGCCTTGCTCAGGAATCAAAGTTTTTAGGAAAAAAGGTGATGTCTCTGCAAAGCCTCATAGGAAAGAAACAAGGTTGGGGGGAAGGGGTTCTAAGGCAAGGAAACATACAGAGCCTGTAAGACTGGGCAATTTCTTGGGAAGACAAGTTTGAGGATTCCTGCTTGAGGAGCACAAGTAGTGAAATCAGAGAAGAGAGATAAAGTACTATCCTTTATCTGCCCTAACAGAGGGAATAATAGCCTGTGAATGATCAACGCCAGGGAGGGACTCAGGTTCATGACATTAGCACCACGAGGTGGCTCCGTGCATTCCAGGGAATCTCTCTCTGTCCCAACTATGGAAACACCACCCTCTGTGGTCAGCCGACTCACACCTGCCCATAAATCCTAGTCAGGGAGAAAGGGGGAGAGTATAAACATACAAGAATAAATCCTACCTGTCTCTGAATGAAGACAAGAGCAAGAGCAGGTTCCTAGAGCGACCACACAGTCATCATTGAAAGCACATACCATTCCTGAAAAATACAGGCGGAACGTATCCCTATAGGTAGAGGGATAAGTAGACTGCGAGCCAAGAAGTCTCTTTCTTTTCCTCTTCTTTTTGTTTTGGTAAGTTCCTTAACTAAATAGAACATAGTGACTTACAGTACCAGCCCAATTATTAAGAGCCACTTTAGTTTGAAAATGCAATTTTACCAGCCCAATTATTAAGAGCCACTTTAGTTTGAAAATGCAATTTACATTTGTTCATCCACATTCTTGACAGATGAACAGACTGATGCCCTTAGGAAGTTGTCAGCGGAGGGAAGAAAGCCTGGTCTTTAGGGACACCTCTGACTCAGCTGATAAACAAAAAAGAAGGTATAGGTATTAGAGCCAGAATACCTACAGACATGAAAGAGGCCCCACCTGTGATATAGTGAGAAGGAAAGGTTTGCCTACTCAAAAGTATTCTTCACTTCACACAGCCTCCAATACCTCATCATCAAGGGAGCACTCACCCACATAACAAGCCTCCTGCTCAAATGCAAATGACCTGAGACAAGTGCTCACACTCAGAAACAGGTCTGCTTGTATTCTGTCCTCCATGCACCCTCATGGTGGCATCTTGCCAGAGCTCCCACAGCAGAAAATATTTTTCTTCCAATGGTATCACCACACCACACCCAACTATGCTGCATCCATAAAATGTCTGCAAAGAATAGGAAGGACACCTCACTGACAACTCTATTCCTGACTCTGAGTTTCATTTTGTCATCTGGGCCCTACAGCAGCCCTGTTCCTGTCCTTGATTCACACAGATGCAGTCTTTTTATCTTTTACCTGCTGTCTCCCTGGAAGTCAGACAACATTGCTGTGTCCTACCTTCGGAACAAGTGGTATATTCCATTTTCTTCCAGAAATCTGCACAAAATAATTTCTCCCATGAAAGTCTCTTCCTTCATGCATGTCAACCATTGCAAATGCATAGCAGGCAGGGGGACACTAAGCCATCATTCTAGCACTCAGCCTAACTTTTACTCTCAGATCATACTCTAGTGGAACACAAAAGGATGTCCTCAGACACACACACCCCCCCAAACAAATTCTTAATTTGCCCAAGGAAGCCTGGTAAGTGACAGGAGACCCAAATTTCATCTCAAGATTGTGTTAGTATGTTCCTTACACCTTTATCACGTACAGGTGAGGTCCAGTCCAATCATTCCTCTGCCTTAGGTTCCTATAAACTAGGTATGGAAGTCCCTTGTATGAAGTAAATAGCTGCCAGGGAGTTTCTGACAATACTTGCAGACCTCAGTCTATAGCAGGTAATCTCAGTCCCCAAACTAAGCTGTACTGAAAAAGGTTAATTTCTTGTTTCCAGTCCAACATGTAAAGAGGTTAGAACTCATCACCACCATCCTCACAACAAGAAAAAAAGCTGAGCAGACTCATGATCAAAAAGTCTTGTTAGAGTCAGAAAATTGAGGTCACAAGGCAAACAGCTGTCCCCAGAACTGGACAGATAGATAGGCAAATACAAAAAAAAATCACAGCTCACCCAGAGCAGAAGCCCAAAAGCAGAAGCCTGCAGTTGGAGCCAATATTTGTAGGAACACATTAAGCTTTAATTGACGAATTGCTAGAGGCTCAATGTAGACAAACTGGAGAATCAGAGACTCTAATGGGACCCAGTCTTAGGAGTTTTCTCACACTTTTATGAGTTTTACCTCCAAGAATCCTGCCAAGTTCTCACTGTGAGGATCTGAAAAAAAAAAAAAAAATCCCCTATTTCTTCCAAGAGGAGGAAGGGAAAACATTCTATTCTCATTAACAAGGCCTGCCCTCAAGAGGAATTATTTACCAGAGTCTTGCCAACTGGGGCTTTACCAAAGCCTGGGAGGGAGAGAAATATCCAGCTCAGGCTCATGGAAAGAATGAGACCTCATCGAAGGACTACAGAATACTGACTATTGGTCATATCTCACCACCACATCTGTAGGGTTCCTGTATAATAACAGCTGATTACAGGAAAAAGAGAAGAAGAAGGAGAAGAAGAACAAGAACAAGAACAAGGGCGCCTGGGTGGCTCAGTCGGTTGAGCGGCTGCCTTCGGCTCAGGTCATGGTCCTGGGGTCCTGGTATCGAGCCCCATGTCCGGCTCCCTGCTCGGCAGAGAGCCTGCTTCTCCCTCTCCCTCTGCCTGCCACTCTGCCTACTTGTGCTCTCTCTCTATCTCTGTCAAATAAATAAAATCTTTAAAAAAAAAAAAAAAAGAACAAGAACAAGAAGAAGGAGGAGGAGGAGGAAGAAGGAAAAAGAAGAAGCACCAGCAGCAGCAGGAGCTGCAGCAGCAGCAAACCTCAGACCCTATTTAATAAGTCTTTAGGAAAACCTAAGTCAGCAGGGGACATAAAAACAGGAACATTAGAGGAAATCTTAGCTTCTGACACCACAGCTACAGTAAAGAGTAAACACAGCCTAACTTCTAGCCAACTAGACCTAAAACTCACATCAAAGGCTTACCTACCTCAGTTCCTTTCACCTGATACATCATATCTGACTTCTGACAAAAAATTACGAGGCAGCCAAAAGGCAAAAAGCACAACCTGACAAAGCAAGCATCAGAACCAGACACAGATATGGCAGAAATTTGGGGATTATGAGACTGACATTTTTAAAAGAACTATGATTCATATGCTAAGGGCCTTAACGGAAAAGGCAGACAACACGCAAGAACCCAGGAGTAATGTAAGCAGAGAGACGGAAACATTTAAAAAAGAATCAAAAGGAAATGCTTGAAATTGAAACCACTGTGACAGAAATGACAAATGCCTCTGATGTGTTCATCAGTAGACTGAACATGGTCAAAGAATCAGTGATCTTGAAGAGGTGTCAATAGTAACTTTCAAAATGGAAAAGCAAAGAAAAAATAATGGAAAAAAGGTGGAGCAGAATATCCAAGAACTGTGGACAATGATAAACAACATAACATACACATAATGAGAATATCAGAAAGAAAAGAAAGAGAGTAAGGAACAGAAAAATATTTGAGGTAATAATCGGTGAGAATTTCCTAAAAATGGCATATCCCAAACCAGAGATCCTCAGAGAAACTCAGAGAACACCAACCAGAATAAATATTTTTTAAAAATCTATATCTAGGTATATCATGTTCAAACTGCAGAAAATCAAAGAAAAATAAAAAATCTTGAAAGAAGCTGGGGGGGACTAAAAAAAAAAAAACAAAACACTCTACCTACAGACAAACTGGAATAAGAATTACATCAGACTTCTCTTCAGAAACCATGCCAGCAAGACGAAAGTGGAGTGAAATATTTAAAGTGTTGGAAGAAAAATAATCAACCTAGAATTCCATATCTAGTAAAATTATCATTCAAAAGTAAAGATGAAATAAAGATGTTTACAGCAAGAAGCAATAAACATAATCCTGGCCCTACTTACCAACACAGCCCTAGCTTCCCTACTCGTATTGATCACGTTCTGACTTCCCCAACCGAATATCTACTCAGAAAAAGCTAGCCCTTATGAATGCGGATTTGATCCCATAGGATCAGCACGTCTACCTTTCTCCATGAAATTTTTCTTAGTAGCCGTTACATTCCTGCTATTCGACCTAGAAATCGCACTACTCTTACCCCTCCCACGAGCATCACACGCGAATGATCTAACAACCGTACTTACCATAGCACCCCTACTTATCTCTCTTCTAGCTGTAAGCCTAGCCTATGAATGAACCGAAAAAGGACTTGAATGAACAGAGTATGATAGTTTAACCTAGAACAAATGATTTCGACTCATTAGATTACAACTCATACCGTAATTATCAAATGTCCATAGTATATGCTGACATTGTCATAGCCTTTATTGTATCTCTTATAGGGCTGCTCATATATCGACCCCACCTTATATCCTCCCTACTCTGCCTAGAAGGCATAATACTATCCCTGTTCGTAATAATATCAGTGACAATCCTAAACAACCATAAAATAAAGATGTTTACAGAAAAACAAATATTGAGGAAATTTATTGCCAGTAGAACTGTCTTATAAGAAATAATTTTTAAAATTCTTCAGCGAGAATAAAAATGATACAGGTAAAAAGCTCAAATATACAAAAGAAAGGAAGAGCATTAGAGACTAAGCGAAGGTAAAATTATGTCTTCTTAACTGATCTAACAGATAACAATTCGTTCAAAATAAGAATAGCAACAATCAATTTGGTGATTATAGCTTACAGATAAGTGAAGTGAATGACAACATTATAAAGGACAGGAGGGAAGAATTGGGAGTACTCTGCTATAAGTTTATTTGTACTAACAGCGAGGCAGCACTGTTGTTTGAAATTAGACTTGAATTAGTTGTAAATGTAGATTGCATACTCTAGGACAACCACTAAGAGAAGTAAAAAAAAAAAAAGTATAATTGACATGCTAAGAGAGGAGAAAAAATAAAATCAAAGTGCTCAGTTAAAACCAGAGACGTCATTCAAAAAAATATATGCATCCTTATGTTCATTGCACCATTACTTACAATAGCCAAGATGTAGAAGCAACCTAAGTATCCATCAATAGTTGCATGTATAAATAAAATGTGGTATGTGTAATGGAATACTACTCAGCCATAAAAAAGAATGAACTCTTGCTATGTGTGACAACATAGATCGACCTAGAAGGTATTATGCTAAATGAAGTAAGTCAGACAAAGACAAATACCATGTGGTTTCACTAATACGTATAATCTAAAAAACAAAATAAATGAATAAACAAAACAGAAACAGACCATTAACACAGAGAACAAATTGGCAGTTGCCCAAGGAGACAGGGGAGGATGGGTTAAACAGCTGAGAGGGATTAAGAAGTACAAAACTCTGGTCATAAAAGATATAACTGGGGGGATATAAAGTGCAATATAGGGAATGTAGTCAATAATATTGTAATAACATTGTATGGTGACAGATGGTAACTACACTTGTTGTGATCATTTTATAATGTATATAAATGTTGAATCACTATTTTGTACACCTGAACTAACATAATATTGCATCTCAATTATACTTCAATTCAAAAAAATAAAACGCAGAAAAGGGGCAGACATGGGAAAAAAGGAAACAACGAACCAAGGGCAATGAGGCAATGAATAGAAAACAGTTACAAACATGGTAAATACCAAACCAACTATCATAATAATCACCATAACCACTTCAAATGTGAATGGTCTAAATATACCAGTTAAAAGACAAAGACTGTCAGAGTGAATAAAAAACCAAAACCCATCCAATTACATGCTGTCTATAAGAAACCCACTTGAAATATACCAACACAGATAGATTAAAAGTAAACAGATGGAGAAGAAATTGGAACCCTTGTGTACTTCTGGTAGAAATGCAAACTAGGGGCGTCTGGGTGGATCAGTCAGTTACATGTCTGACTCTTGATTTCAGCTCAGGTCCTGAAAAAATTAAGAAAAGGGGCGCCTGGGTGGCTCAGTCGTTGGGCGACTGCCTTCGGCTCGGGTCATGGTCCGAGGGTCCTGGGATCGAGCCCCGCATCGGGCTCCCCGCTCCACGGGAAGCCTGCTTCTCCCTCTCCCACTCCCCCTGCTTCTGTTCCCTCTCTCGCTGTGTCTCTCTCTGTCAAATAAATAAATAAAATCTTAAAAAAAAAAGAAAAAAGAAAAGGGAAAGAGAAAGACATACCATGCTATCACTTATCAAAAGAAAACTGGAGTGGCTATATTAATTTCAGACTTGAGAGCAAGAAAAATTATCAGAGATAAAGAGGATCATTATGTAATGATAAAGGGTCCATTCTCCAAGAAGACATAACAGTTCTTAACAGGTATGTGCCTAAAATGAAGCATTCAAAATACATAAAGCAAAAACTGATGGAACTGCAAAGTGAAACAGAAAAATCCGCTATTACAGATGGAGACTTCAACACCCCTCTATTAGAAATGGTCAGATCCAACAGGCAGGAAATCGGTAAAGACATGGTTGAACCCAACAGAACCATCAGTCAACTGGATGTAACTAACATTTATAAACTACTTCATCCAACAACAGCAGGGTACACATTCTTCTCACATTCACACGGAAACTTCACCAGGAGACCATATTCTGGGTCAAGAAAACGTATCATATAGAATATGCTCTCAGACCACAGTAGAATTAAACTAGAGATCAACAGCAGAAAGACAGTTGGGAAAAAAACCACAAAATAATTGGAGATTAAACAACTGACTCCTAAATAACACATAAGTCAAAGAAGAAGACTAAAGAAAGATTTTTAAATGTTTTGAAGAAAATGAAAATACAGCCCACCAAAATTTGTAGGAGCAGTGGGAACAGTGCTCAGAGGGAAATTTTTAGCATGGGATACATATATTTAAAAAAAAAAAAAAAAAATATATATATATATATATATATGCAACTGACGAATTATTGAACACTACATCTGAAACTAATGATGTACTCTATGTTGGCTAATTGAATTTAAATAATATATATAAATATATATAAAATCAATGATCTAAGCTTCTACCTGAGGCAACTAGAAAAAGTAGAGCAGGGTCGCCTGGGTGGCTCAGTCGATTAAGAGGCTGCCTTCGGCTCGGGTCATGATTCCAGGGTCCTGGGATCGAGCCCCATGTCAGGCTCCCTGCTCAGTGGAGAGCCTGCGTCTCCCTCTGCCTCTGCCTCTCCCCCCTGCTTGTGCTCTCTCTCTGTCAAATAAAGAAATAAAATCTTTAAAAAAAATAGAAAAAGTAGAGCAAATTAAATCCAAAGTAAGCAGAAGAAAAAAAGTAATAAAAATTAGAGCAGAAATCAATGAAATCAGAAACAGGAAAATAATAGATAAAAATCAAACCACAAGGTAGTTCTTTGAAAACATCACTAAAATTGGTAAACCCCTAGATATGCTAACCAAGAAAAAAAGAGATAAGACACAAATTACTAATACAAGAAATGAAAGGGCGGACATCATCATCAAAGGTCCCATGGACATTAAAAAGGTAATAAAGGAATATTATGGATTACTATATACCCACAGATTTGATAACTTGGATGAAATGGACTAATTTCTTAAAAGACACAGTCTACCGCAATCCACTACAACTCACACAAGAAGAAACAGACACTCTGAATAGGCTTCTATCTATTAAAGAGGTTGACTCAATAATTAATACTCTTCCAAAACAGAAAGCACGAGACCCAGATAGTTTCACTGGTGAATTTTACTAAACTTTTAAGGAGCAAATCATATTCATTATCTACCATCTGTTCCAGAAAATAGGAGAGGGAACAGTTCTTAACTATTCTATAAGCATTCCCCTAACACCAAAACCAGACAAAGACACAAGGAAACAACAGACCCTTATCTGTCATAGACACAAAAATCCTCAACAAAATATTAGCAAAATTGAATCCAACAATGTATGAAAAGAATTACACACCACAACCAATAGAATTGGTTCCAGGTAGGCAAAGCTGGTTCAACATTCAAAAATTAATATATTCCATTTCATCAGTAGGCTAAAGATATATTTTATTATATATATTAGAGTTTTTATGATTAATTATATAAATATAGTAATGGGCTGTCACCAGAGAGGAAAGAAAAAAAAACAACTGATTCTGTCTGGTAGAGGTAAGGAAGGCATTATAGAGGAAGTGACACTGGAAGTAGGTCTTGAGAGATAAGTAGAATTTCTCCAGGGAAGGGTGCTTTAGGGAGAAGAGGCACCTGAGCAAAAAGGTACCATGGCAGGAACGTAACTAGTCAGGTGTGGCTGGTATGTGATATGACAGCGAATAAAAGCTCTGGGGTCCTTTGTCTCTCATATCTGGCTATTCTACCCACCTGCAAATCCCAGATTCCTCCAAGAGGCATTTCTTAACACCCTTTCTTACACACACTGCCTCCTGGCAGGATCAAGCACGATGACAAAGTAATCTTTATAAACCCAACACTGCTTCACGCACTTCCCTCACAGAAGGGCCTTGACATGTCAAAGCCAATTGACTCTAGCTTCATTTATGCAATGGTAAATATCACTGGTCTTTATTTGTCAAATAGCTGGAAATTTTCCTCACCTCCTCCTGCCCCTGTAGCTAGTTAATGGTTAGTTTCTAATTGCTGCTTCATGTTGTCTGGAGGGAGGTTCTGTATGACTCAGGGCTTTCCTGAGTATGACATTCCAGGAGGTCACTGGAGAGACACTCCCCCTGAACGTGACCCCAGGCACACAGGCTGTGAGCCCAAGCAGACAAGAGATAGCCTCTCCTCTCTAAGTGTTCAGACAGCAATGAAATTTCTGAAAAAGAAAAGGAAAAAAAGGAACCAAGACACTTGCTGCTTATAGTACGATGGAAAGGGAAAAATAAAATCTGTTCAGCCCACTTTTATAAGACCAGATGCCATTTTCCAAGGCTGATAGAAACCCCTGAACAGCTGCGTAGAAAAGAACATTTCCAAACTTCCAAATGTCTAAAAATATGCATATATATTGCATGTTAGATATTTGACCATTGATGTTCATAACACTATACGCTATAATGTTAAGAGTTGTCACTTCAAAAAGAAGACACAAGATATTTTAAATGTTCATGTATACATAAACACTATTTTTTAAAAGATTTTATTTATTTATGTAAGAGGGAGCGTGCACGAGCAGGGGGGAGGGGTAGAGGGAGAGGGAGAAGCAGGCTCCCCACTGAGCAGGGAGCCCGATGTGGGGCTCGATCCCAGGACCCTGAGATCATGACCTGAGCTGAAGGCAGACGCTTAACTGAATGAGCCACCCAGGCGTCCCTACATGAAGACAATTTAAATTTGCATATATATCATGTATATAATGGTGCATCTTCAGTCAAATGATAAAGCATTTCAGAATAAAAGCAATTAAAAGTTACAACAAATGCATTATTATGATCTTATTTAGATCCATGATCTGCTTATGGATAGTCAGTAATAACAGCTGAAATTGACTAAGCACTTAGGGAATAACAGGCTGTGCTCAGAGCTTCGTGCATGTCTTCACAACACCCCTACGGCAGCAGTCCTGGAATTTTCCCATCTTACAGATGAGGAACAGAGGTCTGTATTAAATCAGCCAGGAGGTGATAGAGTCAGG
This sequence comes from Eumetopias jubatus, assembly GCF_037043125.1. Classification (NCBI taxonomy): domain Eukaryota; kingdom Metazoa; phylum Chordata; class Mammalia; order Carnivora; family Otariidae; genus Eumetopias; species Eumetopias jubatus. Next base: position 29,566,601 of record NW_028274814.1, read on the forward strand.
CCCCAAATTCTAGTCTGGATCTAAATCTTTGATTTTAACCATGTCCTATTACCTCCTTGAAAAGGCTGCTTTGCATCTATCCCATCACTAAGCATTTATTGAGCATGTGTAGATGAACACTATGCTAAGCACATAAAAAAATGTGTATAAAATGCAATCTGCCCTCAGCAAACTACTGGTCTAGGAGGCCGTATCATTTTTTACCTTTCAAATTACTATGCAGAAAGCAGCTTTATTCATAAGAGGAAAAAAAAACAGGAAATAAATTTCCTTCAGTGGATAAATGGTTAAATAAACAGTAGTACACCCACATCGTGGAATATTATTTATTCAGCAATAAAAAGGAATGAATTATTCACACATGCAACATCTTGGATGGATCTCAAAGGAATTATGCCAAGTGAAAAAAGTCAACCAAAAGGTTAAACACTGTATGATTCCATTGATGTAACATTCTTGAAATGACACAATTATAGAGATGGAGAACAGGTTAGTAGTTGCCTGGGGTTAGGGATGGGAGGTGGGTGTAGCTCGAGGAAGCCTTATGTTGATGGAACTGATTGACCCTGGTGAGTTATAGGAATCTACACATGTGATAATATTGCACAGAACTATTCACACACACACACACACACACACACACACACACACACACACACACTCACAAATGCATCTAAAACATGGGGCATCTGGATAAGCTCTGTGGACTGATGTCAAGACCCTGGTGGTGATACTGTACTACAGTCATGTAGGATGATGCCATCCGGGGAAGCTGGGTGAAGAGTACAAGGACTTCCCTGTGCCTTTTGTTTTGCAACTCCCCTGCACCTACAAGAATTTCAAAATTTTCTTTAAAAATTTAACTGCTATGCAAGTAATTCTCCTTTTTTGGAGACTGACTCCACAGGAGCTGTAACACCTCTGCCGTTGCCCTCAGGCCACTGCCTTTTTTGTTGGTCCTTGGCAGAACTCAAATTCACATTATTATAGTCAATAGTTAAGGTAAGTCAGCTGTTAACATGCAACTCACCTACCAGCAGTTAAATGACAGTCCCATATATAGAGATTTTTGGTTTTTGTTGAAGCTTTTTGTTAATCTTTTTGTTAAACAGATCCATAAACACACATTTTGTACTTTTATACATTTCTTAAAGTATGATCTAAAACACATTATGACTCATACACACAAATAAATAACTCCTTCCATTCCCATGTCAAGTTTCTTTTTGAAGAATTATCCTGTTTGTTATCTATATATAAAATATGCCACCCATGAACCTGATTCAAAGGTCAAAAATCCCACAAAAATTAAGGTAGCATTTGGCTATCTACTCTAGGTGACCAAAGCCTTCTCTTGGGTGGGCATAAGTGTTGGTCCTCTTTTTCACCAAAATCTTCTACTTCCCTAACAGGCTGTCTTTTTATGCACCCCATTTTGTCAAATACAAAATGCCAGGAATTGTAAGGAACATCCCGATTTCAGAGATATCCAAGCATGAAAGAGGTGTGTCTTAGAATCAGTGGAACCCTGGGCCACCTGGGTGGTTCAGTTGGGTAAGCATCGGACTCTTGATTTCGGCTCAAGTCATGATCTCAGGGCCGTGAGACTGAGCCCAGCACCAGGCTCCACACTGCTTAAGATTCTCGCTCTTGGGCAGCCTGGGTGGCTCAGGTCATTAAGTGTCTGCCTTTGGCTCAGGTCATGATCCCAGGGACCTGGGATCGAGCCCAACATTGGGCTCCCTGCTCGGTGGAGAGCCTGCTTCTCCCTCTCCCTCTTCTGCTCCCCCTGCTTGTGTGCTCTCTCTCTCTCTCTCTGTCAAATAGATAAATATAATCTTTAAAAAAAAAAAAAAAGATTCTCTCTCTCTCCCTCTGCCCCTCCACTCATGCTCACACACTCTCTCAAATAAATAAATTAATTAATTAATAATAAATAAATAAATAAATAAATAAAAGAATTAGTGGAACACTGTCATATTCCATCCAAACACCTCCAAAATTCTACCCAGGTACCTCCAAAGGTAACCTCTGTGTTTATATGAAGACCAGGATCCTCCCTGGTCTTCAAATAGAAAATGTTTCTATTTATGGTGATGTAATCCTTCCACTCAAACAACAAGGTCCAAACAGAGGTTTCCTTTTGGTGTGATAAGAACCTGTATAGGGAAGGGGAGAGTGGGTGGTTATTTAAAACAATAAGACGAGCTCATGTGAAACTTTCCAGAGAGACCAGAGCCTGGGGTCAGCCGTGTGTGAGTGGAGACCAGCTGACTGGAGGCCCATGATTCATCAACCACTGGTTCCATCACAAGGGCAAGGATACAGTCTCTGTGATAGATACTCAGCTACTTCCTGCTGGTGCGGGACCCTAGGGAGGCTCAGCTGAGTCACACAGCAACGACTGAGGTGGCTCTGCTGAGTCACAAGCCAGCTATGCAGAGAAGTCTGCCGGAGTAAGCACTCGGGTGCTTGCGCCTGAGAAGGGGGCCCCTTCCAGGAACCAAATAGGCCCTGCCGCCATGACAACAGAAAGGAGGGGGGTGTGGCATGACCACCAGCCCCTGGCACCAAGTCCCCAAGACCCAGCTGGAGGGTTAGTGGGACCAGGCAAGAAGCCACAGACGTTAGCCTCCAAGAGGAATTAATCCAGAGTCACCCAATCACAGATCTCAAAAGGCCTCAGACGTCATCCAGTCCAGGAATATGTGCAGCTGGATGAAAAAAATAAAAAAAAATCCTTGCTCCGCTAACCAACAATGGATATTTAGCATTTTAACTATGAATGTAGGTATCATTCCCATCAGCAGCATCTGTGCCTGCAACCAATAAAAACCAGAGTATGCTCACGTCACATTCTGGTTGTTGCAAGTATCTTGAAATATCATCCACCCTTCATCTCTACTTAGAATTTATGGTTGTTTTAGACTTGCCACATTATCTCGCCATTTAATCCAATATTCAAGTTGCACCTACATTACTCTTCACAAATGTTTGGTATTTTGATAACTGTGTTTCAATAAACATGCTGGGTAATTTGGTGTAATATTTTTTACATGTAGGCATTATTCTGAGAAGGGGTTCAGGGTCAACCTTATAGCACCAAAGGGGTCGGTGGCAGGAAAAAGCATAAAGACATCGCTTTAGTTTGCTAGGTTTGCTGGAGTAAAGTACCACAGGCTGGGGGCTTGAACAACAGAAATTTGTCTCATGCTTCCAGAGCTTGGAAGCCCAAGATCAAGGGGTCAGCACGGTTGGTTCCTTCTGAGGCTTCTCTCCTTGGCTTGTAGACAGTGGGGTTTCCTTGCGTCTGTTCATGTCGTCTTCCCTCAGTGTGGGTCCCTGCGTCCAAATTTTCTGTCAGGACACCAGTCATGTTGAATGAGCGCCCACCCTAACAACCTCATTTAACCTCATTACCTCTGCAAAGACCCTATCTCCGAGTAAGGCCACACTCCGGGGTGCTGGGGGTTAGGACTCCAACATATGGGTTTTTTGGGGGGAACACAATTCAACCCACAACAGACACATGCTATCATCCATTCTCCCCGCTTTCTTCATGAGGGGTCTCAGGCCCAGAGTAGCAGAGCACCTGAGAAAAATGCTAGTCAAATGCAGGCTTCCCAATGCCTTGTTCAGGACTTAGAGGGCTTCGTAAACTGTAAAGGGTTGTGCAGTCATAGGTAAAAGGCAAGTCTCCCCCTTGCAGACACTCTCAGAAGCCCGAGAGGCCCAATCAGAATGCAAAATGGTTCATTCCGGGCAGCCAGTGCTTTGGCCCCAGACGAGGAACGGGGACCACTTGTGATACAATTTCTTTACTTTCTGTTGGAAGCTGCTTCCTGCCTCATCTGTAATTTTTGCAGCAGTTAGGATCACCTGCAGCATCACCTGCAGCCTGCATAGAAGGTGGCGGGCAATGGGGCACAGGGAGTCCACTTGCGGTCCCCAAGAAAATGCCTGCAACCCTGACTGCACTTACTACTCAGAAGACATTTGAATACTTTGGGAAAATGAGAATATTTTCTCACCCTTTATGTTCTCTTTCAGAACCCCTCTGACGAATCTCGACCTCAGGCTTATTAACCAAACATGAAATCCTGTTGCCCCCGTCTGACCCTGTTCTCAAGAGAGTTGAAATGGACTCTTTCCATGTAGCTATCGGCATGCACAAGCCCAGGATGAGGAACGAGTCTGATGGAAACCAGTCAAAGCAGAGAGCTGCTGGGATCCAGGTACAACTATTTTGATGCATTGGCCAGAATCCATAAACCTGACTGTCACTCAGCATTTAGTTAAGAAACCCGCACTCCCTTGGGCGCCTGGGTGGCTCAGTCGTTAAGCATCTGCCTTCGGCTGAGGTCATGATCCCAGGGTCCTGGGATCGAGTCCCGCATCGGGCTCCCTGCTCGGCAGGAAGCCTGCCTCTCCCTCTCCCACTCCCCCTGCTTGTGTTCCCTCTCTCGCTGTGTCTCTCTCTGTCAAGTAAATAAAATCTTTAAAAAAAAAGAAAAAGAAAGAAAAGAAAAGAAAAAGAAACCAGCACTCCCATGTCTTACTGGGACAATCAGAATGATCACCTGTCTAGACAGCTTGAAGTCAAGGCAGGGAACAGGGGAGACTCTTGCCTGAGAGTCCTAAAGTGACATCTGGGACATTTATCACCTCTGAGCAGTGCCATCAGCCCTTGACCAAAGTGCACCAAACTGGTGACAGCCCCCGTGTGGCGTGAACTCAGGGCACTTTGCACTTCTTCACCACATACTAAATGCACACGCAGCAGTAAAGAAGCATACGATTGCTGCATCCGTGTCCTCCCTGCTAGATCAGAAGCAATATGAGGGCAGGGGCCACTGTGCATCTTTCCCACCACCGTACTCTCAGTGTTCAGCACAGATTCCCAGACAGGGCCAACACCGATCAATATTTGCTCAGCAAATAAACGAAGGCCTCTCCCATTCCCACACCCACCTCTCGGATAGCCTATGCCCTTTTGTAGCACTTTCTCCCCTTCAAGTTTACCCAAGTTCACTTAAATTTAGCTTTAAAAATATGCCCAGAGTACAGGAGCAAAAGCCCACTGCAACCTGCCTTACAGACCCACTTTGTGGACAAGGCCTGAGGCTGCCGGGTGGGTGATACTGCCCTGACTCCTTTAATGCTTCCTGTCAAGTGTTGTACATACACAGCCTCATTTATTCTACACGGTGACTTCATTTTAGAGACTCACGGGCTAAGGGTTGAACATCTTATGCAAGTTCACACAGCTAGAGGCTATCTGTGGCATAATAGGAAATCTATTCGGTCTTTGTCCCCTATTCCTGGGGCAGTGCTCTGAAAACCCTTGGACTTTCCTGAGTAATAGGGGTGTCTTTTGTTATTCAGACGGCGCTCCTTTTGAGCACACCTGAGTGGGGCCCCTAGCTCGCCTCAGGATGGGGAACTTTCAGCCCTACTCATGGAACCCTCGATAGGGCAGTGGGCACTGCCGCTGGGGCTCTATAAAAACTTTTGAACAAGGAGATGGGCTTCGTGGTTGGTGACTGTGGAGAGGAGCTGGGAGGGCGGCACAGCGGAGAGATCATGGGAGCTCCACGCCCCTTCCCACAAACCCTGGGCATGTCTTCCCTCTGGGTGGGTGGTCCTGGGTCGCCTCCTTTGTAACAAACCGGTAATAGCAAGTAAACTGTGTTCCCTGAGTTCTGTGAGCTGTTTTAGCAAATCATCAGACCTGAGGAGGCAGAGTCCCCCAGCGTTAGAGCAAGTGGGTCAGAAGAACAGGTAACAACCTAGCACTTGCAATGCGGGTCAGAAGGAGGGGGCAGTCTTGTGGGACTGAGCCCTCCGTCCGTGGGGTCTGCGCCAATCCCTGCCAGACAGTGTCAGAATTCAATTGAATCAGCAGACACCCAGGTGGTGAGAGAGAACAGGTTGTTGTGGGGGGAAAAAAGCCCACATTTGGTGTCAGAGTGTTCTGTTCAATCTGTATTGAATCAGGACTGGAACTCAGACCCGGCTGATCCAAACACTGTGTAATCAGCGGGTTGTATAAACTACCGGATGTGGCTCTGTTACCTCCAAAGTCCTCTCGGCTTCCCAGCCCGCCTCTAAGCACGGTGACCAAGCGGTTTCATCGCGCCATCATCCCAAGCCATGTCTACAGTTTGACTTCTTGCCTCTTGGCTCCCACGGTCCCATCAGGCCGCATCCAGAGTCCTCCAGTGACCAAAGGCCTTCCCAGACTGTCACGCAGGTACCAGGAAATCAACTAAAAGATGACACTTTTTTTCAGTTCTCAGTCCTATCTTCTCTGAGGTGTGATGCACAGCGCTGACGCCTAGAGCCCCCAGGACCAGATGCAGCGGCGATCACAACTAGTCCCTCTGTTCCCTTGGCTCATTAGCAAACAGCAGGAGAGGTCTCCCCATTTCCTGAAAACACCAACGTCCCTCCCCTTACCCTGGTAAGTCCTCATTACAGTGCCTGCAGTTAAAAAAAGCAAACGTATAAAGAACAGATTTTTCATCCATACAGCCTCCTTCGATATATCTTAGCAAATTGCACTGCACGGGTGTTTCCAGGAGAATCTGTTTAAATTCTCAACACATTTTCTCTTGGCACTTGAAACCAGGTTCCAGACGGCGGAAGTGGTTGAATACTAATTACTTGTAGCCAAAGACATTTAAAGACCAATCTTTCACTTTCTTTTCTCAATTTGAATCTGTTCCTAATGCTTCTTGCCCACCCTACTTTTCAAAAAACAAGTTAATAAACCAGGAAATTCCACAGTTGGGATGAAATTAAGGAAATTAGCAAGCTTGCTTTCCTTCCTTCACTGATTTGACAAACATTTATTGGGTGCTTCCTATCCCCAGGCAATGGGCTAAATGCTGGGGAGGGAGGGATGAGCAAACACCAGCACGGTGCCTACCCCCAGGTGCCGAAGTCTAGTAAGAGAGCAGGCGTGAAGGAAATAATCATACCAATAAACATAAGACTGCAACTCTGGGAGCCCAATGGCAGAGAGGCTAGGCGTGCGGTCTAAAGAGTGCATTTCACTGGGGTTTGGGCTAGTCGCAGACCAGGAAGGCTGCCCTGAGGACATGACACTGGATGCATCAGGAGCTAACCGGGTGAGGGGTAAGAAGGACGCTTACTAGCCGATGCACCAGCAAGTGCAACGGCCTTTCAAGGGAAGAGCGCGTGGCCGGGTCAAGGGAACTTCCGAAAGTCAGTATGACCGGAGGAGTAAATGGTCTAAGATGAGGCCAGGGGCATGGGCAAGGGCCAGGCCACCAGGTACGCGATGAGCTGGGCTGAGCGAGTTTGTCACTAAGCCCAAGAGCAACGGGAATCACTGAAGGGCTTTGATCACTGGGATGACACAATCAAACTGTTACCTCAAAAACGTTACTTTCATGGTAGCATAATGAGTAAAACCGTCCATACTGCACGTTTCATCTGAAATAGGAAAAAATATGGATTATTGTCTCCTCTAGAGATGACAGTAATGACATGTTGAGAAGGAGAGCAACTTGTCAGGTCATAGCACCCTGGGGGCAATAACATGGGACCCTTGTCCCCTGTTCCCAAGTCTCTAAACATCCAATTTTTAAAAAGTAGATTGAAAATCTGCCCATTGTCACATTAGGTGACCCTCTCAACTTATGCATTTGACACGCTTGCTGACTTCTGAAGTTGTGTGGGTATAAAGGACTCAGCCAGAGGCCGGAAATACAAGCCGCCTGATGTCTCCTCCTAGGAGTGGTGAGGGCTTACTCCCTCTTCCCTCCACACACTGGACCTATTTCTCCTCCCTTGCTCTGCTCTCAGTCATCCCAACTCCTTAACTGCTGTGCTACTCCCTAAGGCAAGTCTAAATCATCCTAGACCATTGAGTGGTAAACAGTGGGAAAAAGACTCAGGGGCTCCAGTGAACAAGCATGAACTGTCAAATGTTTCATATGCTCAAGGAGATAAAATACAAGACTAAAAATTTCAGCAGAGAAATGGAAATTATTTCTTTTAAAAAGAGCCAATGGAAGTTCTGGAACTGAAAATACAATATCCCAAATTAAGAATTCTATAGACAGGTTTAAGAGAAAATTAGTAAACCAAAATATACAGGGGGAAAGTAAAGCATAATAATAAGACACAGAGCAACAAAAACATGGGAAGCACAACAGAACAGGTGACTCAGAGCATGCCCTGAGAATGTCTGGTAAATGTGCATACAAGATTCTAGAAGGAGAGATGAGAGTGGCAGAAAAGTGATAGTTAAGAAATAATGGCTGAGAAATTTCCAAAAACGGTGAAGACCAAAGCTCAGTCAGAAAACCCTAAGAACTCCAGTAGGATAAACAAAAAAAGAAACCCATCCCTAGGTACATCATAATAAAACCAATGAAAGTCAAAGACAAAAAAACTATCTTGAATATAGCAAGAGAAAAAAAAATGTGTGTTATCTTAAAAAGACCAAAAATAAAACGCCAACCGACTTTTCAACAGGGGACAATAGAATGGTGTCTTCAAAGTGCTTAGAAACAACACACATCTACAAAGTCAGGAATAAAAAAGCAGTAGCACTGCAAATGCCACGCAGAAATATACTATGAAGGTATTATAAACAGCCCTATGAAAGGTGAGATGGATGGTCAAAGTATCAGGGAAATAAAACTTACCCAAACTGGCACAATAAAGTAGAAAATATAGTCATGTTACTATTAAAGTAATTGAATCCATAATTTAAACCCCTGAAAAGAAAGTCCTGGTCCAGATGAATTCACTGGGAATTCCACCAAACACTCAGAAAAGAAGTAATACAACTCTTACACAAACTCTTTCCAAGAAGAAGAAGAAAAAAAGCAATCTCAAACTTGTTTTTTGACCATGACCCAAAACCTCTTAAGAATATTACAAGAATGGAAAATTTCAGACAATTCTTACTCATGAACAGAGATACAAAATTTTAAACAAAGCCAACTGAACAATATATAAAGAATTAAAACATTATAGCCAAATCAGTCTCCTCCCAGGAACGCTGGGTTTGCATAACATTCAAAAACCAGTTGGTCAGAATCACATGACATCTCAATAGATGCAGAAAAGTCATAAAATTCAACATCCGTCATTAAAAAAAAAAAAACTCATAGAGGACTAGGAATAGAAGCTAACTCTTTGTTTTTATATTTAAAAAGCAACAGGACACCTGGGTGGCTCAGTCAGTTAAGTGTCTGCCTTTGGCTCAGGTCATGATCCCAAGGTCTTGGGATCGAGTCCTGCATCAGGCTCCTTGCTCAGCCGGGAGCCTGCTTCTACCTCTGCCTGCCACTCCCCGTGCTTTTGCTTGTGCTCTCTCTCTCTCTCTCTCTCTCTCTGACAAACAAAATCCTTAAAAAAATAAATAAATAAAAAGCATCTACAAAAAACATCATAGGTAGAAAAATTCCACACTTTCCTTCTGAGATCAGAAATGAGCTGAGAATGCCCACGATCACCACCTCTATTCAATGCTGTACCAGAGACCTAACAGCAGTAAATCAAGAAAAATGGAGAAAGGATAGAGTTGGAAATAAAGAAGTAAAACTGTCATCATTCTCTGCCTACATAATTGGTTTACATAAAATGTCAAAAAAATTACAGATGAACTATTAAGAGCTAGTATGTGAATTTAACAAGGTCTGGAGGTAAAGGATAATTTTTTAAAAGGCAATTATTTCTACATAACCGCACTAAATAATTAGAAAATGAAATTTTTAATATACCTTTATCTCTTTATGTTTGATCTTTGTGAATGTGTTATCCAGTACAAAGAAAATGTTTTTGATTAAACAGTCTTTTGTTCTGGAAAAAGAAAAGATTATTTTTAACAATAGCATCAAACACACACACAGACAAACACACACACACACAGACACACAGGCACACAGACACACACACACAGACACACAGGCACACAGACACACACACAGACACACACACACATACACACACACACACACACACACACACACCCTAATCTGTAGGATAACAGCAGACACTTGAGTTTCAAACTCTCTACATAATGTCCTCCAAATAGCCTAAGATCATCAAGGAGTGGAAATAAACCACACATGCCTTCAGCATTACCAGAATCAGGAAGAACTTCAAGTTATGCAGAGAAATATGCACCTAATCACAACAAAGCTGTCGCTGGAGATCTGCTGGGGCTTCAAGACCTTGGGAGTAAAGGGTGGGAAGGGGAGTCTTGGGAAAATCCTTGAGAAACAGGAGTCCTGTGCACTGTGTAGTCACCCAGGGCTCTGTGCTCAGAAGGATGCTGCACTTGATTTAAAGCTCTGTTGTCCCTATCTTGAAATTCCTCACAATTTTATCTTTGAACCAATGCCATCACGCCTGGGAATTCAGGGAGGCTCAAAGTGCAAAGAAAGTGTGTAATGCCCACAATCGGGTAGGCAAGAAGAGAGCCCCAGGAGACCACACTTTGTTTGACCCAGAATTTGTTTTGACTGCACACAGAAGGCAGTGCGTCTGTCCTGGGAAAGGCTAACGACCAAGCATAATCTTCCTTCCCTCCATTCACCAACCACATAGGCTGAAAATGATGACATAAGGGAAGGGGAGAGACAGACAACCCAGAGTGCCTTTTCTTCTCAGTCCTTCCTCACTCATCAGTAACCCAAAGGTAGCAAGTGTTGTTAGAATGTGAGCATATCTAGAAGTGGAATAGAAACAGTGGAGTTAGTTTTGTACAACCATCCCATTTTTCTTCCAAAGAACAAAATACATACGTACGCTAAAACTAGGAAATATTCATCATGTGATTTTGGGGGATTTCACTCAGGAGTTAAATGCTCTTATATTTGCACTTAAAATTGCCATTGTCAGATAAAGATGAACAATAGAATTCGTTCTAATAATTCAAATTTAATTTTTTCTTTATTTAAAATGAGATTAAATAGCAGATAAAAACACCATGGCCAATCAGGAGATAGCAAAAGAAAAGAACATGCTTTATATTCTAGTACCTTTCATGACATTTTTTTCCCTTTTTGAACAAAGGGTTTGGCATCTTCATTTTGCACGTGGTTCCCAAATGATGTAGAAAGCCTTGAGTAAGGGTGTTGATATTGCCAGTGGGCATTCTTACTATGGAAAAAGAGAAATACAAATATGGAATGATGAAGAGAGAGCCTACTTTGTACGTGTGAGACATAGGCAGTCACACAGGCCCTGTGTGAAAAGAGTCCCTTGCTCGGTTCAGTGCTCTCTGGTGCTGAAATTCTGGATAAATTTTGAACAAGGGGCCCACAGTTCATCTTGCACCCGACTCCACAAATTATGTAGACAGTCCCGTATGATGGCAAGGTGACCCATGTGTTCAGTTGGAATTGGAGATATCAATGTAAACTTATAAGTATATACATGCCGATATGTTATAGTCAGTGTATAATTTACACACACACACACAGAGGTATATTTACCCTAGCCCTGGCCACTGAAAGAGCAATGAACAGTCCTCCATCCAGATCCAGGAACAAGGGTTTATTGGAGACATGGCTCGTTCCATTGCTGAGACAGGTAAGGCACAGATGAGCATGAACTCTTGGGTCAGAAAGTAAATAAATGCTCAAAAAAAGAGAGGGAAACGTGTCAAAGACATAGGAGCCAGCTCAAAAATGTTCTCACTATCCCAATTTTGGGACAATTTGAGCATCAGGAAAGAAAGAGAGAGGGAGAGAGGGAGAGAGGAAGGAAAGGAAAGGAAAGGAAAGGGAAGGGAAGGGAAGGGAAGGGAGGAAGGAAGACAGTAATGGATGATAAATCATTGAATATAATAGGAATCTGTGAGCCCATAAAATAAAAAGCAGAGAAACAAAGAAATAAATGAGGGAGAAAGGAGGGCTCTTCCTGACAGTCAAATGCTGAATGATAAATGTGGAAGAAGTGTGGAACTGGAAAATCACCTTTCTGTAATCATTACAGCAAAGATTGGTTTGGGCAAGAATCTTCAGCAGATGCTAACATTAAGGGACACAGTTAACAAGGTGCAGGATATTTTCAGGGCTTCATTGCTTTCCCCCAGACTGCCTATTAACCTCAAGGGGAAAGAAAATATGTGTGCAGTGGAAAAACTGAACAATACTTTGGGCGGGTGGGTGGCCAAAACCATTATGAATGAGAGGCAGGTAGGCATCATGTGCCTTCAGATGGAACATCCCGAGAGAGACACGCATTGCTTCGGAAATATTCCTGCCGGGGGTGCAAAACCTGAATCTAAAGGTGAGGAAACATTAGACAAATCCAACTTGAGAAACATCCAATAAAGAAACTGGCCTGTAGCCTTCAACATTGTCAGAATCATGAAAGCCAAAGAAGGCCCATGGAACTGCGCCAAATCAAAGAAGATGAACACAAAATGCCAATGAAATGCAAGGTGTGCCTCTGAACTAGGTTCTACGCTGGAAGGATGTTACTAGCACAACTAACGAAATTGGAAGGTGAACTGCTTTAGATGAAAGAATTAAGTCAAAGCTAAGATTTCTGAACTTGAGAACGGTATCATAGTTATATAAGAGACTCTCCTCGTTCTTAGAACATACGTATGGAAATATTACTGGGTAAAGGGGCCTGACTTGTGCAATCTACTCTCAAATTATTTAGAAAACCAAAAAAGTATATATACCTACAGAAAGAATAAGAAAGAGAGAGAGAACAACAAATATGGCAAAATATGTTTCAAATGTTGGATCTGGGTAAAGGGAATAAGGGATTTCTTTGTACTATCCTTGCAGCTTTTCTGTAAGTCTGAAATCATTGCAAACAAAAAGTTAAAAGAACAAATACCTAAAACTACAGGTGATAAACCATGTGTGAGCCCTCTAACAGAAGAGCACCAAGTGTCATGATAAGAAAACATTAAAAACCGAAATAAGAGAAGGAATCAACCATATTCATGGATTGAAAACCCAATACTGTAAAGATGTCAATTTTCCCAAAGTTATCTATGGAGTCAATGCAGTCTAAATAAAAATCCCAGCAAGATATTTATGACAATTGAAAAGCTTATTCTAGAATCAAATGGAAATCTGATGGCCCAAGACTAGCCAAGACAATCTTAAAATCAGAACCAAGTGAGATGATTTACTCTATCAGATACCAAACGTCATTTTAAAGCTACATTAATTAAGGTGAAACTGGTGCAAGTTTAGATAAATAAATCAATGGAATATGATAGAGAATCTAGAAACGGACCCTCTAGATTTATAACAAAATGGCCTTGGAGAGCAATTTGGAAAAGACAATCTCCCAATTAAGTGATACTGAGTCAATTAGAGGTGGGGGCCATGATGGAGGCTAGACTCCTACCATTCACAAAAATCAATTCCAGGAGGACTGAAGGCAAATGTAAAAGGCAAAATAATAAAACTTCTAGATTACTGGGCCAGTTCCTAAGCTGTTGTCTCTCAGCTCCAGATCTACTCTTCTGTTCTGTGCTTGGTGATTCAGGGGCTGGGACTCTACACTTCTCCTTTGCCCGTTGGTTTCCTGCTAGATTCTGCATTAGGGGCTGCAAGAGGGAGACTGAGAGACGGGAGAAACTGAAGAGTCTTCCTCCTTCCAGCTCTGTGTGCTGTTCTGCACGCGTCTCTCCAGCTGCAGCCCTTCATGCCCGCAGCACCTGGTTCCGGCCTCCAGCTCAGCCCACCCCACCACTCCCTCCTGGGAGCCAGCAGCAGCAGCTGGACGGCACCTGCACCTGCCTCCTGGACTGCTGTGGGATCCCTTCTCTGAGTTCCAGGGTCTGGTAACACCAGCTCTTCTCTTTGCTCCCCTCGTCTTAGAGGCACACCTGTTTTCTGAAGCGATTAATCTCCCTGTTGCTGTAAGCTTCCTTTTTTGTCTTCAGGCTCTGAGATCCGTGTAACCATTTCTCCTTATTAAATCCTCTCTGTTGCACATGGTGTCACTTCTGTCTCCTAACTCTGCCACGACCAATGCAATAACAAGCAAGAAGATTCTTAAGACGTCAGGATAAGGAAAGATTCCCTAAACAGGACACAAAAAGTGCTAACCATAAAGGAAAAGCTTGGTGAGTTCAATGACATTGGAAATATTGAAAGATGGCATTTAAAGGATTAAAAGGCGATTATGCTTAAACAAACCTGATGAAAGGGGCAAAGACTTCAAAATGTACTTCACAAGAGGTGATAGACCAATGTCCAAAAATACACAAAAAGGCATTTAACCTAATTTGTATGAATGGAATGCAAACTAAAAATCAAGACGAGATATCACTACAAACAATCAGAAAAGCTGGATTTAGAAAGACTGGATGCAGTGCCACAAACACACTGGTGTACCGTGGGTGGAAGCGTAAACTAGTACAACCAGTTTGGAAAACTGTTTAGCAGCACCTGCCAAAATTCAACACGTGCCAACCACCAAGCGGTTTCACTCCTATTGGCAAATCCAACTGAAATGCAGACTCCTTTCACCAAAAGTCATGTGCAAGAATGTTCACAGCAGCATTTTTAATAATTGCCAAAAACTGCAAAACCACAAGTGTCCCAAAACAGTAGACTGGAAAAGAAATGGTGTGCTATATTCACATAATAAAATACTAAATGGGAAGGAGAACTGGACACAACTAATGCAATAATAAGTGTGAATCCTAAAAATTTGATGTTCAGGGGAAAAAACAAAATCACTAAAGAAAACATACAATATGATTTATGTTTAACAAAACAAGCAGGACCAAACTATAGTGTTTAGGGATGCATGCTTACATGGTAAAACTATTTTTTTAAAAAGGAGCGGTCATCATCATATATATCAGGATAGTGGTGACTTCTAGAAGGTATGGAATGGGCGGCACTGAAGGAGGGGCACACAGAGGGTTTCCGGGTGCTGGGTGCCGGCGATGTTCTATTTTTCACCTCATTATATATATACAACTTTGCTTTTCCAAAAATTATAGAGTCATACTTTATTTAGGGGGCACCATTTTTATACATGTTGTATTTCACAAGAAAGAGGATGAAAATGTAGATAATGCACACTTCTTAGGATCACTGTAAGGATTAAAGGAGATAAGGTGGGTGTACAGAGAGCTTTGCAAGGTACCTGACAGGTAATGAGCCTTCGGTACATGATAGTTGTTAGTCTGGTGAAGTACTACTGACAGACAGAAGTAACTACGAACCCCGGGCTAGGAGAAAACAAACCCTAATGGGAAGCAGTCAGAGGACCTGAAATGGTTTCTTATATATGCTAAAGGCTGTAGGTAAAAGTTGGAGGTGAGCTTTAAGTGTGTTTGCAATAGATAAATGCCAAAGACTAGGAATAATGCCTACCTCATTGCCTGGCTCATGAGAGGCCCTCATTAATTATTAGAAATATGGATGGATGGATGGATGCATGGATGCATGGATAGGTAGGTAGATAAGTAGGTGGGTGAATGGGTACATAGATGGACGGGAAGGTAGGTGGATGAGTGGATGAATGGGTAAGTGAGTAGATTGGTGGGTGAGTGGATGGTTGGGTGGATGAATGAATGGACTGGAGGATGGGCGGATAAATTGAAACAGGAGTTGGTCTGAGGCAAATTTTGCAGCTCCAAAGTGAAGAGACTTCTCCACACAGTTGTCTTTGCCCAGAACTTAACACAACGCCATACGCAAGCTTTTATTTCAGGCTTTGTGATTACAGGGATGTTGGGGACCACTTTTGCCGACCTTTTCATGGTTCTTCTTGGTTGTTTACTGGCCAGAGGAAGGGCTTAGATCAACCTGGATCTATAATACCTACCATCAAGGGGGAAGAGAGCTGATTTTACCTACAAATTAAGCGTCTGGCAGGGCTACCAATTTAGGTTGAAGGCAGAGTATTAGAGTAGTTTTTCCACCCAGACAGACCCCTCATAGGGAGGAGAGGCTGACCTAGTGAACATTCAATGGATAGGGACTCAAGCATGAAGAGGAAGCACCAGGCTAAAAACATGTTTTCCTAAGAAAGCCTAAAATGACAAACAGGCATCCGGAATGGGGACCACTGAAGCCACAATTTCCAGTCCGGTACTGTGTGTAATTGTAGACTTCAAAGTTTTGTTCATTGCAGGGAAACATCACTATATGCACCAAGCAATCACTATGTCCCTTTCACTCAGTAAGCCTGTCTGGTTCTTAGAACTGCAGACAGAGATGCCCATGGACTACAGAGGCACATGCTATTGTCACATGGCAGAGGTCTTGTACATTGCTTTATTTTTTTCCTATTATAAAGCATAATATGCTTGCTCATAAATCTGAACATCTCCACCTACCCCTCCAGCCCCCCTTCCTAGTCCCTCATGTGGTAACACAATTAACAGTTGGATCTGTTTCCTTCCAGACTTTTTTCTTTACATGCATACAGACACACATTTCTTTTTATTAAAAAAAAAATCAAAATATATATGTATAGTATAATAAACAATCTATTTGGGCTTTGTCCCCGGTTCCTGGAACAGAACTCCTAAAGCCCTTGGAATTTCCTGAGCAATTGGAGTGCCTCATTATGTCTAAGGTACCCCTTTTGATCACACCTGAGTTTATGCCAACAAGGTGACACAAGTAGGGCCCCTAGATAGCTTCGGGATAGGGCTGGTTCCAAGTGATTACAGACCTGGAACTTTCAGCTCCATCCACCAACCCCGGGGGAGGGGAGAGGGGGCTGGAGATTGAGCTGTATAAAAACTCTTGCATGAGATTTGATGAGCTTCCAGGTCGGTGAGCACGCAGAGGTGCCGGGAGGGTGGTGCACCCAGAGAGGGAACTATGCCCCTTCCTGCATCCCTTGCCCTAGGCATCTCCTCCATTTGTCTGCTCCTGAGCTGTGTCCTTTATAATAAACTGGTAGATATAGGTAAAAGTGTCTTCCTGAGTTCTGTGAGCCATTCTAACGAATTCTCAAAATTGAGGAGAGGGTCCTGGGAGCCCCAATATGTAGCCCGTCGGCCAGAAAGACAGCTGACAACCAGGGACTGCAGTGGGGGCTCCTGTGGGGCTGCGCCCTTTCACTTACAGAACAGAACACTCCCTCCAGAACTGGATTGAATCACTGGCTACCCAGCTGGTATTGGAGAATTGGCTGGTGCCAGGAAACACTCTGCAATATGTTATTTCTTAACTTGCTTTTTCAGTCAGTGTTTACCATAATAACTTTCAATGGAAGGACTTAGCACTTCATTCTTTTCAATAATTGAAGAGTAAAGCAGACACTAACCAAACCCTCCAATCCCTCCACCATTTCAGTGCGTGTCTATCCCCCGGCTTATGTGTGCTTCTCTTTAGGTGTAAGCACCTGAAGCTCCTTTCTGGGGCCTGCCCTTGAGCTTCTGGAGCCATTTTGCCTGTTAACATGGAGAACTAGGAGGGGCTGTAGGATCATGAAAGCCCAGACCCTTGCCTCTGGTACCATTTGGTACAATTTATCCTTGGTACAATTTATACTCCGGAGCTGCCCCACAGGGATCAGGTGAGTGCTGGGATTTGTCTTGATTTCTTTCCCTTTCCCACTCCTGCCTCCCTCTTCCTACATCCCTAGGAACACTTCTGTAATAAATCGTAACAAATCGCATGCAGACAAGTTGTCACTGCAGGGTGTATTCCAGGAAGATGACTCATGACACACAATATTCCATGGCATAGGATGTACCATCATCTACCCAATAAATCTCCTGTTAATGGACTTTCAAGTTATTTCTGAATTTCCCTAACCCAGACCACGCTACACCCGTATTTGCACGCTACTCCTACAATAGAGTCCTTCGTGGCCCCCACCTGGCTACTCTTCCCAGTTGCTTTGGTGGTCAAGTCAGTTGTCTTGCCTCCTGCCATCATAGTTTAAAAATAAGAAGGTAAAAACAAATAAATAAATAAGAAGAAGGTAAACACTCCTGGGCGGCTGGGTGCCTCAGTCGTTAAGCGTCTGCCTTCGGCTCAGGTCGTGTTCCCAGGGTCCTGGGATCGAGCCCTGCGTCGGGCTCCCTGCTCTGCGGGAAGCCTGCTTCTCCCTCTCTCCCCCTGCTTGTGTTCCCTCTCTCTCTGTGTCTCTCTCTGTCAAATAACTAAATAAAATCTTTAAAAAAAAAAAGGTAAACATTCCTGCAAGCACCCCACTACCTTTATTAGCAACCCTGAAGATAAATGACTCAGTGTGCCTGTTTATTTTTCCTGGAGTTAAGTTAGGATCAAAGAGCTCAGCCCACACTGCTTCCTGAAACACCCTCCTCTCAGATTCCTAAGTAATCAATGGTTATTATCACACACCCTCCCTGGAGGCTGGTGTAGACGTATTTTCAGATCAATCACTCAGAAAGAGTCCTTTGTCTGGGAAATTACGGGGTCTTACGTCTCACTGGTCTCAGTGTCGAACCTTTATCCCAACTCCTTGGATGGTCCCAAATAAAAAAGATGAGCTCTTGATGATGGAGAGACTTCGTTTATTGACGCTACTGGGAAATTTTCTGGGAATTCCTGAAAGGAAAGGGCTCCAAGTGGGTTGAATATTTCTTTTTGAAACAAACAGCTAGGACGTATGGAAATCTGTTTGGAACTCTTGTTTAGGAAACGTTTAAAAATGAGCTAAACTCTCTTAATCTCCAGAGAATCCCCAGAGTCGAGCCTTCCGCCACATCCTTCTCTCTTGGCACGGAACCTAAGGCAGCTGTAATCTGGTTCCTTCCTTTTCTCTCCGCGAGGGTGAATTTGATCTATCAGTGTCTGAAAGGCGCCCCCCTCATCTCTGACTATGGATTTCCACTCACTGAATAGTCCCAAGTGAAGCTGCAGGATGACAAATCTCCATCAACTTGCCTGATACTAGCCCCACCTCACTCTTGCCGCTGCCCAGGGTGATCAAGGAAGTCAGTCAACTTACAACACAGCCATGGGGGGAGGGGAGGGGATGAGGTGTGGTGGTTGCATCTCCGGGTTGCCTGACAGCTTAGCCTCCACGTGGAATAGGAGAGAACATTGCAGATGTATTCCCAGCACCCAACCCTAGGACCAGCTGGATACAGACACAGCCATCTCCCCTGGGTGTTAGCACTCACATCCTAGCAAGGACCCTATCTTTTTTTTTTTCATCGGGGATGACAAAACTTAAAACAGGTTGACTCACCTTCACCTGTCTTCTACTGACCCACCCCTTCCTGTCCTGAAAAAAAAAAAAAAAAAAATCCTTGATTAGTCCCAGGCCTTTCACTTCCTCTGGTTGGCTGGATGCTGGGCCAAACCATCCCTGAAGGGGAGAATGAAATCTTCTTCAGAAAATCCTCTTGGTCCTGAAGCAAAGAGCAAAAGACAAAGTAAGTGCTGAGGGCCCAGCACTTGGCGGTAGAAGGAAATCTGGCGATCAGACTGTGAAGGCGCGGGGTGCAGAATACAAGGTTTCAGAGTTTAAGTGGTTTACCCCAAAGCAGGCCATTAAGCGGCAAGTCAGAGATTGCAGCCTGCTTTCTTTCCTAGTTCCTGGCCCGGGGCTCTTTCCACTAGAATACATTGCTAATGTTATTAGAAACAGGAGGAACACAAGAGAGAACGTGGGTGAATGTCAAGGTCCCTCTGATCACTTGCCGACACTTTGTTTTTATTATTATTATGATTACTGGTATTGTTATTATTATAGAATGCTCTTGTCACTTTATTTCTCTTTTCACCCTTAGCTAAACTAAAAGGTCCTGAAGGGGAAGTGTCAGTACGTCCCTTTCTGTGGCTCCCCAAGCTGCCCTCTGGGCCGAGAACCTACAGCATCGTCAGCCAGACAGATATCGTTCAAAACGCGGGGCCTTCACCGCATGAAATCCACACGTCCAACTAGCTCTGGCCTCCCAGCAAAGCCTGCCCACTGTTCGCCCGACCTGGCAATAGTGTTTTGGCACTAACCAAAACAACACAAAAAAATTACTCTTTATTTCTCTCAAGTGTACACCGCTGTAAGAGGAGACACCCGTTGAGAGAATCGCACCCAGACAAAACATATATCTTGCATTTTTGCATTAGAATTGATTGATTTTCTTAAAAGAGGTTGCTCAAATGTTATTTCGTGTAATGGGGGTTGGAGATAGAAAGAGATGGAAACCCTCCCCATGAGGCTATAAACAGGGCCCAAGAGAACCGACAAAAAATGCCAGGTTCATGAGAAAACAACCCGTCTTCAATTGGTCTGCACAAAAAGCACACTTCTATTTTACACAACTGACTCTGATCTGAGAAAGTGCCAACTGGCCACGGAACCAGGAAACCCCGTCTGTCTCTGAGGCTCCTCTCTGTCTCAGGTGAACGTGGTTCTCTCAGGCAGGTATCATCAGAGAACCAGAGAAGTACAGATGCAGACCAGTGTGGCCCTCAGGCTGCTGGGTGGAGTGTGAGCTCTGTGTCTGGACGCCCGGGTCACCTCTCCCGCTGTCTACGTACTGCCCCCAAGCCAGGGGCTGGACCGGGTGAGCCAGAGACCCTGCCTCAATTCTGTCCTTCACCTCCTGAGTGGGAAGGAGTACACGGTAGATTGACTGGCTCGAGTCAATCATCAGAAAGGGATAAAGAGGAAAGTACATGAATTAAAAAAGACCGTCTATTCCTGGTCCCCAGTGAGACATGCTACTTTTTACTAACGGTTGCCCAAAGATCGTGCTCTTTCCTTCATCTTGGGAGCACCAACTGCCCTCCCTGCTCTCCCCTACCCACCCCCCCACCAGGCTATAGCCCCACTTTTGCTTTCTCTTCTCTACACCGTGACCCAGGTAGAAGAATGTGGGAACGAAGCACGGAAGTGCTCCTTCTGAGCTAACAACTCACATCACAGAACACATCCCACCCCTCGGTGTTTGGTGATGACACTGTGTCACCCTCACCTGGAGCAAATCTGTCTGCATTAGGAGACCACAGCCTGCCGCCCACAGCCATCCACTTCAACACACCTGTGTGCACCCTCACCAGGTGAGCCAGCTCACCACAAGCCAAATGCCCAAGTTGTTTAATTTTTTGAAACCACTTTAGATTTCTAGAAGGTAACTTGTTTTTTATCTTGCAAAAAGCAGCCAAGCTTCAAGAGAAGATACACAGGACGAAAACTAAAAGTCAAGACTTTTTAAGATTTTACTATTTATTTTCTTTTATTTATTTGAGAG
Organism: Eumetopias jubatus; assembly: GCF_037043125.1. Classification (NCBI taxonomy): domain Eukaryota; kingdom Metazoa; phylum Chordata; class Mammalia; order Carnivora; family Otariidae; genus Eumetopias; species Eumetopias jubatus. The sequence goes on from NW_028274814.1 coordinate 29,587,773, forward strand.
AGCGTGCAAGAGAGAGAGCATGAGCAGGGGGAGGGGCAGAGGCAGAGGGAGAAGCAGACTCCCCACTGAGCAGGGAGCCCCAGGTGGGGCTCGATCCCAGGACCCCGAGATCATCACTTGAGCCGAAAGCCGACTGAGCCACCCAGGCACCCCAAGATCTTACCACTTTTAATTATATGTGTAATGGATGTAATTGTTCTCCTTGTAAGAGATCCAAATACCGAAGTTTATAAAGTAAAACATAAAGGTCCTGCTTTATCATCTCCACCCACTTTACCTCCAAAACTAACTTACCTCCATGAACAGTTTGATACATGTCCTTCTATATGTACAAGGTCTTCTCTATGCATTAGCACATAACATATATAAATAGCATATATAGGACATAAATGACACCATACAACACAATAATATGTACTGGAGATCTTTTCAAATCTGCACATGCATGTTTATCTCATTTGTAGTTGTTGCTGCTTTCCATTGTACGACCATATCATAGTTTTGTAACCAATTCCATATTGATGGCTATTTAGTTGTTTCAGGTATTGTTATAATCATATATACATGATTTTACATACATGTACATTATATATATATCATTCCTTAATGTAAGATAATCATTTCTAAATTTATCCATGTTATAAATAACTTTCTATATAAATATCTGCCTGCATTTATGTCTTAGGACCGATTCCTAGGAGCTGAATCACTGAATTGGAAGAGCCAAACTCTTTAAAACAAAGGTCATACATGCTTACTTATCCGATTACCAATCAGAAAGCATACACTACTGTTAACCACAAACAACACGAAAAAAGTCACAAACGAGACTTTTATAGAGGATGTTCTGGGTAGCTGTTACCAGTTACACCATGAGTTTTGGCATAAGTGCTCTCAACTGTCTCATTCATTCTCAGGTAAAACGAAGTTCAGTGTAGGCGTCCCAAGAGCCAAAAGTATATTCTACAGATACACCAGAGTATATTCCACAGATACACCAGGATAACAGCTGAAGCCAAAGAGCATTATTTCTATATTAGCCATTCGGCAGGGGGAGTAGCTTGCTGTGGCAAATCACACAAAGGATACGGACTAAAGAGTTCGGGCGTTGGAGTTAGGCAAGAGTTTGAATCTTTCCCTACAACTTGAAGCTTTTTCTCTCATAATATCTCTCTCATTCGTCAACTTCCGTTCCATTCTTACAACATCCTCCCTCCTGCCTATATCCTGGCTCTCCTAAATTTAACTCATCCTGCCTTTGCCCCCCAGATGAATCTTCCCATACGGTAATTTGCATGCCTCCCTTTGCAGGGCTTCCCAGTACCTAAGAGAACTCCACTTCCTAGGGGAATGTAGAAGAGACCATGACACCCACCCACCCTAATGCCTGGAAAAGAGGAAGAAGAAAAAGAAAACTGGATAAACTCACAAGCCCATATTTGTGGAAAAGCTATTGGGAACTATGGATTCAAAGTAGTCTACCAACTAAATTGTAGAGGGGGCAAGGGTCTCCTCCCTGTGAATGCAGATGGCACCTCATTCTGGAGGCAAAGGGGATGGGTGGGTGGGTGGGTGGATGGGTCTGCCATGGTAGACGGAGGGAAGGTGATGAATAATTCCTGTGAAGATTCACCGAGATAAAAATATTTAATTTGGTGGTTTCATCCAAGGTTTCCTCACATGAATTTAGACATGCAATCTGAGAGTTGGAAAAGATAGTTTGGGTTATTGTAGTTCAATGGTTCTCAACCTTGGCTGCATGTTAGAATCACCCAGGAAACTTGAAAGAACAACCATGGGGAGGCGGGGGGAAAGGGGCATCCAGGCCAATTAAAACAAAACCTCTGTGGGTAAGGCCCAGACCTCAGCACTTGGTAGAGTTCACAAGTGATTCTGATGTGCTGCCAAAATTAAGAAGCACTGGCCTAGTCAACATGCTCATATGATCTCTTATGGTTTAGGTTAGGTTTTTGGGGTTAAACTATTTTATCTCCTTCCCACTTCTGAGGGCTCAGGGGATGTATAGATCATCTTTGTATCTCTCACAGCATTCAACATAGTGCTTTGCCCAAAGCCAGTAGAAGAAGGAAATAATAAAAATTAGAGCAGAGATAGATGAAATAGACTTAAAAAAAAAAATAGAACAGATCCATGAAACCAGGCACTCATTCTGTGAAAAGAGCAACACAATTAATAAACTTTCAGTCAGACTCATTAAAAAAAGAAGAGGGAGGACTCAAATAAAATCTGAAACGAAGGAGAAATAAGTACCAATACCACAGGAATACAAAGGATTATAAGAGAATATTATGAAAAATTATATGCCAGCAAATTGGACAACCTAGAAGACATGGATAAATTCCTAGAAACATACAACCTTCCAATATGAATCAGAAAGAAACTGAAAAATTTGAAATAACAAGTGTTGGCAAGGATGTGGACAAAAAGAAACCCTCATGAATCTGAGAAACAAGACAGAGGATCATAGGGGAAGAGAGGGAAAAATGAAACAAGGTGAAACCAGAGAGGGAGACAAACCAAAGAGACTCTTAATCTCAGGAAACAAACTGAGGGTTGCTGGAATGGTGGGGGGTGGGAGGGATGGGGTGGCTGGTGATGGACACTGGGGGGGGTACGTGCTATGGTGAGCACTGTGAATTGTGTAAGACTGATGAATCACAGACCTGTACCTCTGAAACAAACATTATATGTTAAAAAAAAAATTAACATTATATGTTAAAAAAAAAAAAAAGAAGATAGTAGGAAGGGAAAAATGAAGAGGGCGAAATCAGAGGGGGAGACCAACCATGAGAGACGATGGACTCTGAGAAACAAACTGAGGGTTCTAGAGGGGAGGGGGTGGGGGGATGGGTTAGCCCGGTAATGGGTATTAAGGAGGGCACGTTCTGCGTGGAGCACTGGGTGTTGCACAAACAATGAATCACGGAACACTACATCAAAAACTAATGATGTAACGTATGGTGATTAACATAATAAAATAAAATTTAAAAATTAAAAAAAAAGAAACCCTCATGTACTGTTGGTGGGAATGGAAACCGGTGCAGCCACTGTGGTTCTTCAAAAAATTAAAAATAGAATTATCATATGATCCAGTAATTCCACTACTGGAAATGAAACACAAGATCAAAAAGATATATGCACTCCTATGTTTATTGCAGCATTATTTACAATAGCCAAGATAAGGAAGCAGCCCACGTGCCCACCAATAGACGAATGGATGAAAAAGACATGGTATATATACCCAATGGAACATTACTCAGCCATAAAAAGAATGAAATCTTGCCTTTGCAACAACATGGATGGAGCTGGAGAGTACAATGCTAAGTGAAATAAGTCACTCAGAGAAAGACAAATACAAATGATTTCATTTGTATGTGGAATTTGAGCAAAAAACACATAAAGAAAAATAAAGAGACAAACATGAGACTATCAAACACAGAGAACACACTGGTGGTTACCAGAAGAGAGGTGGGTGGGGGGATGGGGTGAAATAGATAAAGGGAATTAATGATGAGCACTTGATGGGCACTGAGGAATGTATAGAATTGTTGAATCATTACATCGTACACCTGAAACTAATATAACATTGTGTGTTAATTATACTCAAATTTTAAAAAACTGTTAAAGTGGTTGGTAAAGAAAGAAAGAAAGAAAGAAAGAAAGTGCTTTACATGTAGTAGGGATTCAATAAATGTTCTCAAGGTGACTGATTAAACACATTCCTGGGAGAGTTAGTCTTTCGGAACTCAACATCAAGAACAAAATGCATTTTTTTTTAAATACAAATATAATACTTCAAGTAAAGGAGAGAAAATGGCATTTCCAAGCCAGAAAAATTCATACCTTACACTACTGGCCCAAAAGAATGGAAGTGACTACATTTCCAGGGAAATCACATGAAGAAAAATGAAAGAAAAGGTTCATTCTCCCATCTCACAAGATTGTTCCCACAGGGTTTCTCCTGTTTCTGTAAACTCACTGACTTTTCTCTAATCAAGTCGGATCCAGCAAAACAACAATGACATTGGCTTTACGGCCACGTGGCAACCGTGGTTAGCTGGTTTGATTCACCAGCTACCCATGACAGTCTGTGCATTCTATGGCAAAGTATTCAATCTCTCAAATTATTTAACCTTTGAGCCAGACTTTTCTCATGTATGTTGTTGAAAGATAAACTGAGGCCTATTACAATTTTTGAGAGTTTGTGCAAAAATCCACTCAAATAGGACAACATTCAACCTAGAAGATAGACAGGAACTCTGAGTTGCTGTGCAAAATGAAAGACTTTTATAGGAAAATGGAGTGGGAACAAGGTTATACTAGGCAAAAAACATGTTTATTGCAAGGTCACTTTCCTTAGTAGTGGGAAGGGGTCTATCAGGCACATGACCTAGCTCGTGCTGATCAGGAGATTCCTGATCGACTAACTTAGGATTCCATTTCTGGGAGAGCCCAAACTGTATTTACGTTAAGTCTTGGTTTGGTGACGTGGGCCTTAGCACAAGTGATTCCATTCAGGGTCTGCTGTCTTGTTTTCAACAACATAAAATGGAAAAAAGAACACAGAACTAGCTGTGGAAAAGATTCGGCACAATGTTCTAAGATTAAACATCTAACTCATAGTAGGCATTCAGATAGTACTTCTATTTGTTCTTTGGGACCATTTCTCATACGTTCTCTGGTAAGAACATCAAATTCTTGCTTCTAGTGATTCCCAGAACCGTCTGAGCATCCAAACTGACAGCTGAAGAGATATGAGATAGCCCTGACAAAACTAGAAAGGTTCAACAAAAAAAAAAAAACTAGAAAGGTTCAATTAGGAAAAGTCTGGAAGAGAAAACATCACAGCAGTGGAATGGGGACGGAGCATTGGACTGGCCAGGAAAAGAGAGAGAGTTTTTTTCTCTTAATGGAGAGCGGAACTCTTGAACCAACTAGATGTGTTTTCCTTTGTTTTGCCTTCCCCTGGCCTAGCCCAAAGCAGTGGGCAGATGGATGCCATTGCCTATTCCTCCCGGTTGTTTTTATAGACCTACATTTTGAGAGGGCTAATTGTTGGAGTCCTCTTCCTTCTTCCCCACAAAGAAGAGAGCTTGGTTCGGCAATTAAATCAGGCTGTCTGAGATGCAGAGCCCTTCCGTGTTAGAGCAAGGTTTGGCCCCCAAAGTCAAAGAAATGTTGCCTCTTTTTTATTGAGCCGACCATGTTTTCTCCCTCAGAGACTCACCTGGACTGTTCCGCCCCACAGACACACTGGTCCCGCCATGACATTACACCAGGAGGTAAGACCTGCTGCTAGCCCAGCAGAGCACGGAGACGACCATTTAGACACCTTGTGTCTACTTCCAATGAATGAAGACAAGCAGATTGCCTCTGCTTTGTCTACATAATGGCCTCAGACCTCTCTTCCCTTGTTTGGAACTTTTCGAATTTCAGACTCATAGGGAGAGGTAACCTCGCCAGCCACTGGTTGCCATCCCAAGAGGTCATTTTGGCACCCGACTTTGCAAAACGGATGCATTCTTCTCTAGCCTTCTAGAGCCTCTGAGAACTTCTCATTGCCGTTCTTTGAAGGGCTTGTCTGCTCTGAGATTAAAGGGCTGTGTTCCGTGGTTTTAATCCGAACGTAAACTCCTTCAGTCCTTTCTTTGGGAAATACTACCCAAGTTTCAGGGCGCAAGTCACACGGCAAATCCACCCTTTAAACAGGAGACTCGGGAGCTTGGGTCTGGAGGGGTAGACAGCCAGCACCACGGAGCACTCAAGGAGGACGCTGAGGCCGAGCGCGGGAAGCAGAGGCTGCGGGATCTCGAGGAGAGTCTTCGAGAAGAGCGAGAAGAGTCAGCTTCCAGGAGAGGAAGGAAACTCAGCAGCTGTGGTAGCAGCTGTATCTGGCTTCTCTGTATCTGGACCTGGTTTCTCTCTCTTTCTGGGGAGGTGCCTCTCACCTGAAAAAAGAGCTAGAGCGGGGGTCAAGTTGGTTTCGTCCCAGTTGCTCCTATGCTGGAAATTAACTTTCCCCCTGTGGACCTCCGTTTCTACATCTGTTAAGTCGTGGAGTTGGACGAGAGCACCTCGAGGCTCCCAGCCCTAGAGGAACCTAAACTTCTAAGAAGAAAAAGCTCATATTACAATGTGTTTACCCTTCTCTCTGATAGGAACTAATGCTTTTCTCCTGCATCTCCTATAAAAGTTCCTCCAAGCACGTAGCACCGTGTTGGACCGTAAGAGGAACTCCATGAATTCCGAGTGACTCTGAATGAATGAACGAACGAACGAACGAACAAACGAAGGAACCCGATTTAACCCTGCTCTTCGCACTTCCGCCCAGCGCCATGGCAGAGAGATGGGGGCCCCAGACAACAGCGTAATAGGCCTTTGTCCTTAACTGCCCTTTGCCGCTTCTCGTTCCGCCCTAATCCTTTGTGAGCTGTGGATTTAAAAAGACCAAGAATTACTTGTCCACATATAATCTGCTTGCTGTTCTTGGGTAAGAAAGCCCAGATTCTTGACGGGGGCTAAGGTGTATTTTGGGTCCAACTGACCCAGAGCACCAGTTGAGGACAGCTTTTCCCGGGTACTGTGCCCACACTCTCGGGCATGGTCTGAATTGGAATATAGTTCACGTCTTTCTGAAACGGAGTGAGCAAGCAGATTGCTCCAGGGAGACCATAGTGTCTCTAGAAATTCCCTTCCCCTCTGCTCAAGCCCGTCCTCCTGTGGCCTCTGGTGGTCCAGCTACCTTGGAGAACCGAGTTTGGTGGTCATTAAATGTGCTTCCCTTAGCCTCCCTGTGTCTGGTGCTTTGTTAGTCCCAGTAAGGGACCTGGTGTCATGCTCTTCGTGTGGCACCTGAGGCCCAGAAAGGCCCAAAGAGCTGAGCTGAGGTCGCACTGTCCCCTGATGAGCAGAGGAAACAATGAGCCAACACTTTAACTCCCAAGCCCTGAAGTTATGAAATGACGAATACCAATGTATGTCACACCCTCCTCCCCCGGTGTGGGGAAACGCAAAGTGAGTTAGAAAGAAAGACTAGGCCCCAGTAGGAAAATGTCCCAGCTTCTATGGCTCCCATGTGCAAAGGACGTCTGAATGACAGGACCCAACGTGCAGCCTGCTCAGAGGGGCCACGTCCTTGCTTCCTTTCAGAGGGAAGGGGTGGTTTCTCTGAAGCTGTCACAGGGGCTTCACTTCTCCCTTCTTCTTGCTCTCTCTATACTTGTCATTCCTCAGAAATTGCACCCACTGATGCCTTCTGGGGTTTAGTAACAAAGGAAAGAAGTCTTGGACCAAGTTTCCCTTGACTCTTGAAGCCGGACAAAAGATGCCGAATTTGTTGTCCTGGGACCAGTGGCTGCTCCATTTCCAAACATCACAATGTGGTTTTTATTTTTTTACTTTTTTTTTTATTTTTTACAATGTGGTTTTTAAAGGAATCTCTCTCTCTCTCCCTTTCTCTTTTTCTTTCTCAGAAGCTCTTGCTTTCTTCTCTACACAGCTACCTTATCTGTTTTGGAACTTTATGGCCCTGAGCATCCCTGGTGAAGCCATTAGATGGCTAGCTCTGAAAGGAGCCACCAAGTCTGAAAATGTTCTCTAGCTCTGATACGTACCAACCCTTAGTCTTGCCTATATAGTAGCCATTCCGCAGACACGCAGTGGGGGTAACCCCCTCCCAAGTCATATTGGAAGGCCTCCCTGGAACAACGAAAAGTGAACCCCTCCAGGCTGAGCAGTCACCTAATGTGCTATTCAAAAAACTCTTTTCAGCGCATTACCGTGAGAATATTTTCAACCTGCAGGCTTCACCCGAAGAACCAAGCGAAATCTTCCCCCAGCAGTTAAGGCATATGAGGAAGAGGTGAGCCGGGATGATGCTGACCTACAGGTCAGGTGGAAACCGAGAGAACCGCCTCCCACCCAGGCGCGAATATTAGGGGCTTAATATTCTGGGTAACGGAAGGCGTGTCGTTCATGGAAATCAAAGAACTGCAAAGCTGGCAAGAAACATAAAAGCTCATCTACGAAAAACTGGGGAAAATTCAAATGAAGTCTGTAGTTTTGTTAATAGTATTGTACTAATGTTAATCCTTAGGTTTGATGGCGGTACCATATTTTTGTAAGATGTTAACATTAGGGAAGATGAATAAGGGGTGTACGGCAATTCTCTGTACTATCTTTGCAACTCCTCTGTAAATCTAAAATATTCAAAAATAAAAATGTTTCAGGGGCACCTGGGTGGCTCTGTCATTTAAGCATCTCACTCTTGATTTCAGTGCGTGATCTCAGGGTCGCGAGATCAAGCCCTGCATTGGGCTCCACACTCAGCAGGGACTCTGCTTAAGATTCTCTCTCTTTCTCTCTCAAATAAAGAAATAAATCTCTTTAAAAAAAATTTTTTAAGAACTGGTCTAAGCTCTTCATTTTATGTATGAGGAATCTAGGGGTCCTAGCCGGCAAACGTCCAGCACCCTAGCAGCAAGCGCATGTGTAGTGCTTGATGAATATTCCCTTAATTACATGGATTTTATTCTAATAGCTAGTGACTAAACAGTTGCCCCCAGAACCCAGGCATCCTGGGCAAGTCCAAACGAACGGTGACTCTGTAAAGTAAGGATCGTAATTTTTTTTAAGTTTCATTTTTATCTTTATTTATTTTTTTTTTTGGAGTCCCTCCTTAGAGTCATATATTTATTGAAGTGTTGGGTAGCGATGGAGGTAGGTGTATATAACACCAAAAAAGAGAGGAAAGATCCATCCATTATGTCTGCCGTTAAACTGCTCAATGATTTATTCAACAGAATGGATGTATCTTTTCTTTAATGTAAATTCAATTGGCCAACATATAGTACATCATTAGTTTCAGATGTCACGTCCAGTAATTCATCAGTTGCGTATAACACCCAGTGCTCATCACATCACGCGCCCCCCTTCATGCCCATCCCCCCAGTTACCCCATCCCCCCAAACACCTCCCCTCCAGCAACCCTCAGTTTGTTTCCTAGAGTTAAGAGTCTCCCATGGTTTGTCTCCCTCTGTGATGACTTCCCGCTCAGTTTTCCCTCCCTTCCCCTGTGATCCTCTGCACTGCTTCTTACATTCCACCTACGGGTGAAACTATATGATAATTGTCTTTCTCTGTTTGATCCAGGCAGAGAGAGGAGAAAGTGAAGAAGTTCAAGAATGGAGTGCAAGGCTCATGATGGTGGCAGCTGGGATCGCAATGCCTGGAGGCCATGAGAGAGGGATTAAGAGGTAAGCAGAAGGGTCCTTGGCTTGGGGACTTTGTCGTCATGCTGACATCCTGTCCTTTTCTTGTGGGAAATGAATGGGTAGCCATTGAAAGGATTTATGCATAGGAATTATCAGATTTCCACTTGACAAAAAAAAGGAGGGGTTTAAATTATAAAAACAATACCTAGAGTTTCTCAAAAATGCCACGAGTTCTCACGGTGGAAAACAACTGACCGTATTTGTTGGAAATTTCAAGTTTTCACATAAAGATCAGAACTGTAGAAAACACATCTATCATTACAAGACTGATAGTTTTTCAATGCTTTAAGACTATTCTGATGAGATCAGAGGGATATTAAATCAATATGATTTTTTAATATTACATTTTGAAATGTGTCAACATTTAGAAGATCTCCATAACCCAGTGAACCCATGTTTTCCAAATGACCTATGTTGGATGTTACATAATCATGCATGGATGAAAAGTCAATTCAAAGAGCGAGATCAACCAAATGAATTTTAATATAACAAAGTATGAAAAGTTCACTGATACCATTTCAGATCTCACGCCCCAACAAAACTTTAAAAAAACTATAATGTGTCCACTTTAGGTGTAGGATCAAAGAATACTCATGATTATCCAAAAAGGGTATTAATATACTCTGCCCATTTTCATCTACATATCTGTGTGAGACCAGATTTTCATTATATACTTCAACACAAGCAATAAATGTATCACAACAGATGGAATACCAAATCAGATATGAGAATTCGCCATGAAAGAGATTTACAAAAAATATAAATGCCATCCTTCTCACTATATATTTCCTATTTTGAAAATCAGTTGTTTTGCCTACAATATGTTATCTATCACCTGTAATGAGTTTGTTATTTTAAAATAAATTATTAGACACATGTACTATTTTAAAACTTCATGGTTCTCATTTCAAATACACTATATATGGGTAGAAGTAACCCATATAAACAAGGGCTCTCTGGAGTCTCTAATAATATTTAAGAGTGTAAAAGAGTCTTGAGCTCAGAAAGTTGGGGATTGGCTGCATTAGTTTATAGTACTTTACTTGTTCTCAATTCCGAACATTCCAGTAGTAGCGGAACTCTACCTTTAATAGACAGCCAGGGTAGGAAAGAAATCCCTGGGGGTTCACAGCGCCAGGGGTTAATCATTAAAGGAGGAGTCCCTCTGCTAGGTGCCCTGGCAATGCACTTTGGTAACTGTTTTTGGGGTGGGTGAGGGGTTTGCCCTCTGTGTGCAAAGCAGAGAAAGGCCATTGCAATTGTGAAGGTAAGCAAACTTATCAGGCTGTTTTAGAAGGAGTGAATGTGGAAGTTGAGGATCTGGAACTCTATTCCCCTAAAACGAGGTATGCATGTATCCCCCTGGGAAAGTCTCCATGGACACCCAGGAATAGGGTACCCCCAAAGATGCTGGGCTACACTCTCTGTTTGGAAGAGGTAAGAAGGGGAAAACACAGAACCTTAGACACTGGACATCTGGTCTTCAAGGCTCTGCAAGCATCCTGAATCACAGCCCTTTAAAGAAAATCTGCTCTTCACCTGGATGCACACAGACCTTTCCACAGCCCCAGGACACAAAAGCCTGCTCACTAATTAACATGGGACTCAATCTCAGTCCTGTGGTTGGTGATTCATCCAGCAGGGCCTGGCTCAGCTGTGTGGTTCTTAGGCTACATGATTTGGCAGTTTGACAAACCTAGGGCTTACCCCCAGTTGTGGCTGAACAAACCCAAGCAGGATCCTTACATTCTCCTGGCCTCAGTTCCACATCTATAAAGTGGGAATAACAATATCTACTTTGCATTTAAAGCACCCGGTGTACATTATTAAATTAATAGCTACCACTTTGGTGCTTACTCCTGCCAGGAACTGTCAAGTTCTCTTCCTTTATATGATTTGGTCCTCACAAAAAGACTGAAAAGTAATTATGGTATTTCTTCGCTTCTAAGGAGAAATTTTGTCTCCATTTAACACATCCAAAAATTGAATTTTGTCTTGCATTGGATGTGCATATGGTTTGTTCTACTTTGCAGGAGAAGTTAACAAATCGATGGTGCATCTGATAATAAAAAAATGAATGAACTTCTCCACTTTATGAATGGGAAACAAGTTAAAAACATGAAGGTAACTTGTCCAAGACCACACATCTGGAATGGGGCGGGACAGAGATAAACACAAGACCGTCGGTCTCCAAAGCCTGGGGATGCCTGGTCAATTCATCGCACCAGGCTGCCCGCCTCTCCTCACCCCAGCCCCCCATTCCACCACACAGTCAGGACTTGGAAATGAACTGAGTCCCACCCAGGCCTTAAGGATCCTCTCCGCCCCTTCACTCACCACATGTAGTTGCCAGAATATCCAGGTGAGGCATCTTTTGTTCAGTTAATCCAACATGTCGGAGGTAGAGTCACTCTGATGCCTGCAGCTTAGTTTAGGCCTTGAGGAACTGAAAAGGGACAGCTCACCTGTAACCCCCATCCAACCCCAGCATCAGGGATTCATTGACAGTGCAACGTCATGAAGCATGTTGCTTATGGGGAACACCTCTCCGCTAAGCCCACCGTCCTCTCCACCACCGTTAGGTTTCTTTCTTACAGTCGCCCCCCCCCCCCAGCCTACCCCAATCTGCACTTCCCCCTGTGCCCTGAATCCTATTTGGCTAATGATCCCTGCACACAAAAGACATCAGGCTTCTGCCATTGGCACACGAGCTATTGAATATCTCCAAAGACTTCTCTCCAGGGGTGTGCAAGCAATCCTCTTTAGTCCTAAGTGGCAGAAGTAGCACGTTTTGAGGTGCTTCTGTTGTCTTCATGGGGGTTCTCTTTTAGTATGGTCTTAAAAGTATGTCAGAACCTATAGGTTGAAACCAGTGCCTTGAAAAGATTACCCGAACCATCAATGCACTGACCGTAAAGACCTGCTCATGGGCTGAGAAAATCCCAATCTAAGCCCACTCATGCTGTGTGGAAAAATGTAGCTCAAGAAGTTTATAAAACAACCTTCAGGACCTAACTCCACCAGACTTCACTTGCCCTGTCTTTAGTCTAAAAGACTGTAGAGGTTTATGGTAGAGATGAAATAAAAGCCTTTGGGAATCTAGAAGAGTCTCTTGTGTTTTCCTTATCGCTCTGGATATGTTCTCAATTTGTATTTTAGGATGATTTGGGGGGGGGTCAGATTTATTGTAAAATTTCTCAGCATGTTGCTTTCCTTTTCCTCACAATGGTTGGTAATGACTTTGAAGTTAAAATATTTACATTGTGGAATCTCAGTATTTCCTTTGTGGTTTCTTCTACTGCTTTTAAGCTTGATTTTTGTCCACCCAATATTTTTTTCTCCTTTTTAACAGTTTGGTATTTTTTAACACTTAGGTCAAACGGATGGTGCAATGCTATGGTCTAATTAGCTTCTTCTCAAATAGTGGACTATTTTTCCCAGTTCTGCTTATTAAATACTCCCCAATTAAACATTCCCAACACTGCTGGTGAGAAAAACGTTAAATGAGCCAAGGCCAAAGTGCGACGAGTCAGGCTGGCTGGCTGCCCCCACCAGCAGGTCTGGACCGCGGGTGGGGAGCGTCTAGCATCGGGAACGCAGGTACCGCCCAGCCCCGCCAAGAGTGAGGCCACCAGCTCTGTTTACTCAGAGGTAAACCCCCCCCCAAGCCCCCATTTGCCCACTCCCCACCCCTCCCTGGCCTCCCACCCTCTATGGCACAATGCATCTGCTGCTTCTTCGGAGGTGCTGGTAAAATTCTTGGGAGGAACTTCTGCCCACACAGATTTTGGAGATTACCTGGGGATTTCCACAAACTGGGCCAGGGCTCCCGTCTTCTCCTGATGGGCTGCTGATGACTTCTCTAAAGACCCTGACCACCTGACCACCAGCTGGGAGGTATTATATTAGCCCATGCCTCCCAGCCGACAGGCAAGCAGCTTAACGCTGAGCGGACCCCTCACCTGTTCTGCTGCTAACTCACATTACTGTGGAAAGACCGAGGAGACATGGAAGGGACACTCTATAATGGTTAAAGCCACAAACTTTAGAGTCCCAAATACCTGGATTAGAATCACTAAAATTTACCTGCCAAGGTAAGGGCTAAGTTACCTTCACTGAGTCTCGAATTCTACATCCCTAAAACGGGCATGACAGTAACAGGCTGACCTCTTGGGGCACCCCTAAGGATCATCGAACAGGGTTAACTAAATCTTCAGCACTGCAGCAGTTAGTACCTGGCATAATGACTTTATCTGCCACAGGGTAATTCCCACTGTGGTTTTCAAGGTACAAAGAGCCACAGCGTGTCTGGCTCGTATTTAGGACCTCAGTAACGAATCAATTTCCTTCTGGCATTCACTTTCCTGCAGCTTTCTGCCCCTCTTCTCCCCCCCCACTTGCCTACCTGGTCACCCTTTCGTCAATATTTATTCTGTCATTATTGGGGCGCCTGGGTGGCTCAGTTGGTTAAACCGCTGCCTTCAGCTCAGGCCATGATCCCAGGGTCCTGGGATCGAGCCCCACATCGGGCTCCCTGCTCCGCGGGAAGCCTGCTTCTCCCTCTCCCACTCCCCCTGCTCGTGCTCTCTCCCTCTCTCTCTCTCTCGCTCTCTGTGTGTCAAATAAATAAATAAAATCTTTAAAAAATATATTTATTCTGTCATTATAGCCCTGACCCAAGGTCACACATGCATCTCAGAGCTTGCCCAGAAGGTCATGATACTTGCAGATTTCCACCACCTGGTGGGCCCGGGGCTTTGAAGTTTGCGTACAACCTCTCCCAGGACCACCTTCCAATTTCCTTGGTAGATGACCTGAGAGATCGGCCCCAATCTAGGGACAGAGACCCACGTCTGTGAAGGCTGCTCCCTTGAGCCCTGCACCCAACACGTCACGAGCGCTCCACCGTGGGCTCTGAAGTTGAGAGGCTGGCCTGAAGTGTGGGTCAGGCCCAGCGCACGGTGGGTGTTTGTGCTCCGAGTGCCAGGCGAGGCCCTTGACCAAAATGCTCTGCCCGCCATGCCGGTTGCAGAGAACCTCGGAAGTCATTTCAAAATGGAGGTGCCAAACCACTGACTCCTGGGTCTCTTGGCAGCTAGGCTGGAGAAAGTGTCAGCGAGGCAGAAAGACTAAACTTGGGAGCAAGGTCTGTTTCTGGCCTGTAACAGCAGGGGCCACGGGTCTTCTCATTCAGCCCCCAGCCCCCAGCCCTGCCTGCATTAGAGGGTCCTCTCTGTAGAGACGAAGGTGCTCAAGTCAAACACCTCGCTTCAGGCGTGGCAGAGTGGCCCGAGAAGCTCGACTGAGTCTTCTTTTCCCCAGCAGAAACTGGACAGGGGCGACAAGGGGGCGGGGGGAAGGGCAGGGACGTGGAAGGATCCCAGAACCTAACACCAAATGCCTTCCTGTGACTCTGCCCGGGGCCATCACGTGCAGCCATGCTTGTGTGAGCACGCTTCTGCTGAAGGGGCTGAGGAGCAAGGGCACACACACGGGCCGGTCTGTGCGCCGTGAAGGGACGGCCGTATCGTACGGCTCAATGTCGGCAATCCGTACCCGCACGTCCCGTTTAAAGGACAAGACCGGTGGTAGGTCGGTCAAGAGCCCAGTGGTAGACACTTGGTGCACTGACCACAAGGGTCAACTAAACACTTTCCTCTGCCCGCCCACCCCCCGCCACCGCCCTCCCCCCCACCCCAGAAAAGGATCAGAGGTGCACTTCATCAGCGTATTTCAACCAGGTATTTTATTGTTCTGGCAACTGCAAAATATACAAATTTCTGAAAAGCATCCCATTTGAAAAGCTGGCACACCCCTCATCCCAGGTCATTAATTCTGACAATATACAGAACACAGAGAAAGTCGTAAGTCACACGTAAAAGGCCCCCAAACCAACCAACGAACAACTAAGCCCGATCTATACAGCTTTCTATTTTCAGGCTCCCTTATACATATTAAATAAATAAATAGCACATCTGCTATCAAAATAATAAAAAAATAAATTTCAAGTATTACAAACGAAAACATCATTGGTGTGGTTGTTTCTCTTCTCCCCGCGAATGACGAGCTTCGCCCGTGGTCTCAGGACAGAGTAAGGACAGGGGGTAAGCCCACCCCAAAAACAACGATGCCGAGTTAACAAAATTGGTCCCAGATATTTTTCGGGGGGTAAGGGGGGAGAAGCGATGGAGTATCAGTAGCCCCATGACCACAGCTCACACACACGCTCCATCCAGCGCCTCGAGTCCGATCCCGGCTTTCAGTCGGGAAGCATTCTGCTCTCTCTGGGGTCTCTCTCCTCCTCCGTGTTTATGTCCTCTCGCCCCATCTGGGCCCTCACACACGGAGTGTTCGGGATGTTCCCTTCCGGAGGTACTGACCTCAGCAGTTGGAGGCCGGGGGAGGGCACCCACACACAGCCCCAGGTGGATCGGTAGGAAGGGTCAAAACTCAAGAGTTGGCTCTGGCGGCCAGCGTGACAAGGAGGCCAGAAAGAGGGACTTAAGAAAGCTGTCCTCAAGAGCAGAGCTGCACGCCCCTTGGTCTAAAAACATGACCGACCTACAAGCACACGCTCGTGCGCGCACACTCGCCGTCTGACGAGACTCGAGATGGCAGGAAAGGGAAAATGACCATCTTCGGCCACACAGGAACACAGGTACGCAGACATCGTTTCGGGCAAAGTGCCCAACTGGGGAATTATGGGGGAGGATCTGAATGTTTCGGTGCGAAACCCACGAACTTGACTGTATGGTATCGGAAGCATGTCCCAATGTCCCACTGAACCCCAACCAGAAAAACACGTGTTGTCCAGCCCCCGGTCTGGATGTCCAAGCCCCCCACCCCCCCACCCTGAGCCCACTCCCAGTACACGTCTCTGTCAGCTTAGAGGGGTGAGACTGTCCGACTCGAAAGCAGAGGGCGAGCAAGGGAAGTGACCTTTGGCACCAGCTTTTTAGAGATTCTTCAAAGGGTCATTTGGGCAAATTCTACCACGGAGTCTCCAAATCGTTTCTTCTGGGCCTCAGGACCCCTCCTCATCCCCAGTCCATGGAGGCAGCAAGGAGAAACCAGTAGGCAGAAACTACAGGTATTCAGAACCACATGCCCCACAAGCCCTGCTCTGATCCACCCCCAAAAATGCCACAGGAGCCAAAGGCAAGTGAGGACATTCTCTTCTTCAGAATAAAGCAACCCAGGACCATGCTGGGTGTATAGCAGATGCTCCACAAAAGTATGCAGGATTGAGCTCAGTCCCGCCAGGAGACCACAGACAGCCTCTTGGAGGATGCGGCCACAGGGGACGTCTCGGCTGGGCCACCGTCCCCACGTGGGAAGCGCAGGGAGACGATGAACATCCTGAAGGAAGGAGGCCAGAGGCTTGATCATCTCTGCTCCATCTCCCGGGTCAGTCTTGCAAGGATCCGAACAACTTGCTGCCCGCTGGTTGACTGGGGTCCCCCTGAGCTCCCCATCTCATGGGCATGCCCCATTCCCCACATGCTTTCCGAGCTCCAGCCTCCAAGGGCACGAATCCCAAACATCAAGGTTCCTGACGAGAAGGTGCAACTTTCCCATCCCGCCTTCTGCCAGTTAAGAAAGTGCAAGAGCAAGCAGCTCAGGGGGGAGGGGGAGGGGGGGAGGCCCTGGGGCTCTTCTGGAACAGTATTTCCTTTTGCTGACACAGCCAGACTGTCCTTGAGCGTCTGCAGAGGCAGAACGCAGACCCAGGAAGGAAGGTGTGTGGCCCCGCGGCAGGTGGCTAACGATCAGACAGGCGCGTCTGGCTCAGAGCCTTCTCCCTGCACCTCTGGCCCCAGCCCGGCGCAGGCCTGAATCCTTCCTTCACGAGGCAACGTCTGAGCCACGAGGCACAGAAGAGCCTTGTAAAAGTTTTCACCGTCGCTTCCTCTTCAGCAACTGGGATCTAGGCCCCCCCCTTTAACTCTAGGATTCTGGGGCCAAGTGTCATCTCCCCAAGCTGGGAACATACCAGGTCAGGATCATAGAAACTAAACAAAACAAAACAGCGTGGAGGCCAACATCCCCTCCTCGGGGCCTTCTCCCAGCTCCTCTTCAACGGCTCATCATCCTTCCTGAGCCGTGTGGAGGGTCAGCGAGGCCAGGGAGAGGGCGCGGACCCCACACACGCCCCCGGGAGAGGCCTCTGGGGGTCTCGGCCGCCCTGCCGCGGTCGGGGGCCTGGTTCTCTCTGACCAGCAGGCCCCTCTTCGATCCCACCCACCCCGTTCCGGAAGAAGTCCTGGGGATCGCTGGCCTCGGGTAGATGGGAAAAGCACTAACTAAGCTGCAGGAATGGAACTGGAATGGAACCGCCGGGTCCGGCCTCAGTGTGTCCTGGAGTCGATGCTGCTCTGGGTGCCTTTCATGTTCTGTTTCCAGGAGAAGAGAGGGGCGAGGAAAGGGAATTATTATTTCCTGTCCACGAGGCTTCCTAAAGCCAAAAAGACTAAAGCCATGCGACGGAGACCACGTCCCTCCCTCAGACAAAGAGCACGACCCCAGAAGAGCGTCATCGCCAAATGGGTGGAAGAAGGCCCAGGTGGCCTCCAGGGCCGTGGTGGAAGTTAAGCCCAACGTCACCCCACAGAAGGGCCTGGGCAAGGCCGGGCGAGGGCCCTCGGGGCAGAGGCCTGGCACCTGCTTCTAGGAGGCGGGGGAGAACAGGCAGCTCTCGTGGGTCGGAGCTCCGGGCAACACCGAGCGCCCGCACTTAAGGAGCCCTCCAGCCCTCGGCCCTTTAGAGCCTGGAGACCGGCCCGCCCACCCCCAGGGCAGGAGATGGGCCAGGGGCCCTCCAACGAAGCATACGGACTCTCCTCCCAAGTTGCTCAAGTAGACCGCGCGTCCGGCCCTTGGATCCCAGATTCTAGGAACGGGCCGGGCAGCCAGAACAGGGGTGCCACTGGCCGGAGGGACGGCACCAGGGAGGAGCCAGGCAAGGACGCCAGGCAGGCAAGGACGCGTGTCACTAAAGCTCTCTTCCTGTTGTAACAAAAGCAGTCCTTGCTGGAAGTCCCACCCCTACCTATGATGCTGACCAGGATCAAAACCCCCTTGAAAAGCTGGGGCCGGAGGGCAGCTGCCAGGGCACGCGGCACGCTCCTCGCCTCACCTCCACCCACCTCACCAAGAAAGGAAACAGTTGGTCCAAGTGCTCTTTCCCCTCCTGTCTCCGCCCAGGCCGTGTGAAGGGGGCGGGGGGAGGGGGAGCGGAGGCGGGCACACAGGGGTGCAGGGATCCTGGCGGCCCCCTCTGCTCCCGCGCAGAACCAAGGGTCCGCAGTGGGGACGCCTGGACAGAAGAGACTCGCAGGACCCGCAACCCCCACTCAGCCCAGGCCACCGCCACCTCGGGTCACAGGTCCATGCGGCGGTGTCTGTGGGTGGGGGTCTCCCCAGGAGGACCTGGCAGCCTTGCAGCCCACCACTTAGGGAGCTCGAGGCGCTGCCCGGCCCCACTGCAGCTGCCGGCTCCAGCTGGCCCTCTGACCTCGCACGCCCACGGCTTTGAGCGCCCGCGGATGATGACGAATAGAACAATGACACTGGGGAGTGCAGGCACGGGCCACGTCACATCACTCACGCATGGTGCCCTGGCTCAGGCCATATGGAGGGAAACAAGGAAACGAGAGAAAGAAAGAGAGAGAGAGAGAGAGAGAGAGAGCGAGAGGACCTCGAGACAATGGTGCTGCTCTTAAAAAAACACGTGTTCTCCGACACGGGGTGTATGAGTCACAGACTTGACAATGGCCAGTCTCCACACAGACCGAGATGCCCGGACAGGCTGAGATGCCATGCCTCAGGGAGAGGGGGAGGGGACAGAGAGGGGCATGCACCGAGCCATTTACCTTTCCAAGGTTAGTAAGGAGAAAACTTTGAGAAAATGTGACAAACAGTTCGTCTTTCAAGCATAGTGGGGGGAAGGGAAGAACATGTTGGGAAAGAAGAACAGAACAAAACATCTTTAGTAGTATCTTCTTTTTCGTGTGCATTTGAAATTTAAAAATCAAGGATGCCCGATGGTCCGCCGCCCAGAGCACTAGTGCTGCCAGCGGGGGAGGAGAGCCGAATGCAGCACCCGACCCGGCAGGCGGGCCCGTTTAACCAGGAAACCACGATCTCACGATCTCGCTGGTGTCCTCAGGCCACAACCTGTAAGCCCCCAGGGGTTCTCCCCACTCCCCAGTCTCCTGGTGCTCCTGCTGCTCAGGAGAAGAAACCCCACTGGCCTATGCAGAAGGAACAGGCGGGCATCCAAATGCAGAGGGAGCGCAAACCCGAGCACCCTGGGCATCCCAGCAAAGCACAGGGCACCGTCTGTCCCGTGATAACGGCTAGTGTCCACCGGGCACGGACTATGTGCTGGACATTCTGCTAAGCTCCACATCTATATTCTCATGATCAAAACACCTTGTGCTGTTCCTGTCTCCATGTTACAGACGAGGAAGCAGAAGTGCTAGAATTGCCCAGAAGTCCAAAGACGGAGAGCAATAAAACCAAGATCCAAACCGGGTTTGGTTTGACTTGAGTAGCAAAAGTGGGTATCTGCGATCTCAGACGTGGCCTCACACTCCCAGGCGGGGCTGGACGCTGGTGCAGGTGTGACGGGTCCAGAGCATATACTTTTGCTGAACTGCAGGGATTCTAGCCAAAGGCACTACATAAGCCACAGAGACAGGCAAGTTCAACCTTAGAAGGTGGGGAGGGTGTGCCCGAGGGGCAACCCTCCCAGCAGGAAGGTGTCTTTCCTGGCAGCATCAGGCCATGGCTCAGAAGCAACAGGATGTGCACAGATGCAAAAGTAGACGCCTCCAAACCCAAAGGCTAGTTTTCACACCAGGAGAACTCTTGCTCTAGAAGCACTCGTTACAACGCTCCTACCAGACAGGGGACAGATTGTCTTTAAGACTGAATTTCATGGACAGGCCCACCAGTAAGTAAACACACCGCAGCTGCAGAGGGCAGGTGCATGGGAGAGGCTGCAAGAGCTAGAAAGGACATCCAAGCAGCTCTGGGCGATGCCCCATGGGCCTCAAACGTCAGAGGTGCCCCGGCCAGCGGTAGGTGAACAGTGCCTTGACTGCGGCCAGAAGCCAGCACAGAGAAGGCAGTCAGCCTTCAGGAGAGGTAGACGGACCCATTCAAGTCCCAGTTCTGCTACTGACTAGCTGGACGGCCATAGGCAAGGGCCCTACCCTCGTCCATCTGGTAAAAAACGGACAGAACTGCCCTACAGACCTCCTGGAGTTATTTTAAGGCCCAAAGACACGGAACATATGCAAGCAAGCCCATTCTCCGTGAGCTGTAAAGCATCGCAAAACAGATTTCGCTGCAGGTGGGGCCACCTAATCCCAGCATGATGCTAAACAACCACTTTCCAAGAACAAGCCACACTTTCAAGCTCACCAGGCTGGACTCCTCAAGCCAGTTCCATTTCTGCGTCAATTAGTCAAGGTCACCCAATCAGCAAAAAGGAGGATGGGCAGGTAGTGACCGGAAGGGCTGGGGCAGAGGGTATATCACGGCAGCTGTTAATGGAACTCCAAGATGGAAGGTCTCGGCCCCTTCCGTGGCGGGGGCCGCCGGAGCAGTGGACACACTAAATTATCTAGCAGCTTAACAGAAGCTTAACCAGAAATTCTGACACTTAACCAGAAACTTCCTGCAGAACTCCGGCTGAAGGACAGGGGAAACCAATGGTTCTGATTCGAGCGCTGCACCCAATCCTGGTCGTGACCATTAAGGCTAAGCAGATGCTGGTACAGGACAACCAGATCCACAGCAATGGTTCCCAAACAGACCTCCCCAGAGAGCTAGGGTCTTGGAGCCCCCACAGGAGTGGGTCTCTGCTTGGACAGAAGGGAGAGCCTGCAGGGTTGCAGGCCCACCACACCCGCTCCCCGCCCCCCCACTGCCACTCCAGAGCCTGTCCTCCTCTGTTTTGCAGACGAGGCCCTGGGTTACTTTTCCTTTCAACATGAAAGGCCTCTCCCAGAGGAGGCAGAGAACTTAAAAGATGATGCATCGGGCATAAGACCCAGCCTGGCACCAAAATCGGACTTGAGGGAAAAAGGTAGGTTTATTATCAAGCCAGGCCCACTGCAAGTACTAACAGTTAACGAGGACCCCAAGGGACATGCAGGAAGGCAGCTGTGGCAAGCGGGGCAGCAGGACGCGCCGGAGACAGCGGGGCCACATTGCTTCTTGCAACTTTTTCTAAAACTTCATGAATCCCTTCCCCCTCCCCCAAGGCCGTCTTTCTCTGTCAGATATGACCAAAACTGTCATGGTCCTCCACACTTTATCAGGCGGGAGGCCAAACTGGCAAGGAGAAAGAGGTGCGAGGAGCAAAATTAGTCACAGAAAAATACTTACAAACAGGCTTTCCCTAGCAAAGGCTGCAGAGAGAAAAAGTGGAGAGAGAGAGAGAGAGAGAGAAGTCAGTAGAGGGACAGGGTACAGGCCCCGAGTCATTTGAAACCAGGACATCCTCTGCTGGGACCAGCCCGGCCCCACCCAATGGCTTCCAGACTTCCTGAGGATCCGGCCTGCCAACCTCCAAGGACTGTCCTGTCAAAGTCGGGGGCGCCCCAGCCGTGCATCCTCCGTGATCCCACAGCACAGGCCCACGTGCCACCCAACCCCGGCCCAGGCCAGTCCCCCCACCAAGCATCTGTGGCAGCAACCTCTCCAGTTCCAACCGTGACCCCACAATTTACGCCTAAACTGAATGTCACCCACAAACCACTTCAGTTCTCGGTTTCCATACAAGGACACGATAACATCTTACAGCTAGTGCCAGGGGTGGCCACCACCGTGTGAGACGCTCAGCACGAACGACCTCGTCTGACCCGCCTTTTGCAGTAAGTGCTATTTCCCCTTTCCACAGACGGGAAAACTGAGGCCTGCAGCGGTTTGGTGGCCTGCCTGAGGCTGCCCGGCACTCTCCCCCACAACGCCAAGTCCAGACACCACGAGATTCATATGAGCTTCAGGGGAAACGCAGCAATAGTTTGGGGGCCTCGGCACTGAGCTCTCAAATCCGATTTGAGATTCAGCCTGTGAGTTATTTGTGAAGAGCCCAGACGTGGTGGGTGGAGATGGGGGGCAATCTTGAGGAGGCCCCCAAATCCGTGCCTGGGAATTGCCAGGTCTCTCGTATTGGCAAAGAATCCTGGCTGCCACCGAGGAAAAGATGCTCTTCTGAAAATAAGTCCTAATGCCCAAGAACCAACATCCGTCAGCTTTGTATCTTCACAGCAAACTAAACTAGTGAAATCTAGCCGGGTTTTTGCTTTTTAGTGTCTTTACTACGTGGGGTTATGTGGCATCCGTGCTGTGTGAGAAAGTCGCTCTTCCCAGGCCGTCCTGCGAGTCTGGCTGCCCAGGCTCTACCCCGGCTCTGGAGGAGAACATGCTTTTCTACAACAGGGGCCGCGCAAGGAAGCACGGAGGGAGGATTCCCAGCCATCAGCCTGGGACAGAAAAGACGTCCTCGGGCCACGCGTGGCCAATGACCCAGAGCCAAAGGGAGACTTCTGAACTAGGCCTTTGTCTTCAATTTTGTTTGAGAAAAAAAGTATTCGGGAATGTGAGTGGGACCCAGACACCCGGCCATTTCTCCTGCTCTGCCTTGTTTTGCCCCGGGAAAAACAGCTGCTCAGAAAGGAGGCGTGCACGCGCGCAGCCGTGGTCAGCAAGGAAGGACCCCAGGGTGCCACGAACCTCGGTGCGGGGGAGGGGGGCATCCCCACGGTCTCTCCCTCCCCCACCCGCACACACAGGCCTGGGTCTGAGGCCACCGCTGCCCCCAGGGGGCTCTCCTCCTCCCACCCCACACTGACTGTGAGAAAGGAAAGGGGTCAACGCACTTGTCCGGGCAGCTGCGTGGGCACCTCCGGGGGCAGGCAGTTGGGCAGGGCAGCGGAGGTAGAAGCCACATGCTCCTCAAAGCTGTTGATGCGAGGCTTTTTGGTGGGCTCGGGGCTGGCTAGTGGGGTGACACTATTGCGTCTCATGAGCGGGTTAGGTCCCTTCTTTGCATCCTAAGCGAGACAAAGACAAAAGAGAGAAGGCGACAGTTACGAGGAGTGGGGAGGTAAATAAGCCAAAAAAAAAAAAAAAAAAAACCCAAACAAAACAAAACAAAACAAAAAAAACCCCAAAACCAAACAAAACACATTTCTCTACTTCTGGGCTTTACAGACTCGAGACTGACCACAGGGCCTGACCCTGGGACCACGGGGTTGCAATTCTGCCCCGTGACTCCCAATTGGTAAGAACGAGGGAGGATGTGCTGAGCCCCCTTCCCAAAACATTCCAAGACGCCCACGCGGACAAACGCAACGTTCACAAAGCAGGCGAGGGACGGACAGCAAGACCAGCTCTGCGGGCAGTCATTCAGGGACAGCAGATAATGAGATCAGAGGAAAGAACCTTGTTGCCAGCCTCTGAGAGAGCCGAGAGAGGGGAACGGAGGCCTGAGTACGAGGCTCGGGTCACCACGGAGGGGCAGGGGGGGAGGAGCCAGGGCTGGTCCCCCCCGCCCCAACACTGACCTCGAGCCAGGGTGCGCACAGCAGACACGGGATGGTTCCTGCTCCCCATCACTACACCCCGGCTCAGGACGAGACGTGCAAGCCTCGACCCCCACCAGGAGAGCAAGGGAGGCAGAAAATCGGAGGTGGGGGCAGAAATGGCAAGCCGGGGCCAAACACTAGCCTTCCAATCGAGTGACCACGCAACAGGAGCGAGGACTTCTGTCCCAAGGCCCTGGGACCCTGAAGCCTGCAGCCCAGGAGCCTGAGCAGAGGTCAGTCTCCCTCAAGACACTGCCCCAGTCCCACACAGCGAGGTGCCCAGGGACCACTGGAGCCCAGCGGAGGCCCAGCCTCGCTGGCGGAGTCGGGCTGGGAGGCTGCTCCTCACCCCACCACCCACGTTCAGAATTGGGGGCCGCCACAGGGCCAAGCCTCGCTGTCCATCCTCCTTTCCCTCTGGTCAACCAGCCAGGCAACAGCTGGTGGTGGGAGCTGGGACTTTCATGCCAAAACCTTGTGGCCAAGCTCCTTGGGAACAGGGAGGTAGGTGTCCTGTGCGGACGGGAACATCACACTCTGTGGAAGAGAAAAGGGTCAACTGGCAAAGCGCTGTGGTTTGACAGATAGTCGGTGGAAAGTAAACCCAGCGTTCCTTCCCAACCACGCCCGGGCAGCGGACTGCTGTGCCTGTGGGGCCTCCGACCTGGCTGACCTCCAAGGGTGAGGCCTCCCCAGGGGAAACCAGATGCCACCAGGCCTGGGGTCTCCTGAAGAAACCTTCCACTCACCGGGTGGTCCGTGGAGTCCCTACCTCACAGACCACACCGCCTCTCCAGTCCCACCCCCTTGCCACAACTTTCGTCTTCTTGCTAATTCTGCACCTAAGCGTACGCAGACAACTGAGCGCATTTGCTAATCCCGTTTGCACCGGTCACTCTAAACGCGAAAGGCGTCTTAGTCGCCCCAAAGGAAGACACTGGCTGTGCTACGGTTGTGCTTGCAAGAGCAGAATGTGTCTTCCGCTTTAATACCCATTTCCTGGGTTACGTCAAAATGGGGGGCGGGGGTAAGTATGGAAAAGTAAGAAAAAGAAGACGCCAAGAAGCCACATACAGAGACAGGGCAGAAACACATGAATGAAAAGGAAAGGCAGGGGAGAAAGTCACAAAGTCCAGCCGATTTCCAACAAACTCCCTCAGCGAGAACCCGGTGCTAAAGGACACAGGTGTGCAGTTACAGGCAATGTGACGTGGGGGCGTCCCCAGGGCTCGCACCCACGGGCCCTGTCACTCCACAGAGTCCCTCCCAGGATGGGGGATGGAGGGGGATGCCGGGGTGCACTCACCTCTGACCTCTCCCGGTGCGTGCTCACAGACTCCACATGCAGGTAGATGGACTCTACACGGCAGCCTGCGTGAGGGTGGGGACAGAGGTTGGCTTCTGGTTCAAGGGGACAGGCCACCTCCACTCCAGAGCCACCAGGAGCCACTGTCCCAGGGAAGCAGGGCGTGGCAGGGGCTGCGTCACCACACTCACCGTAAGCAACAGGTGTCAGTTTGAGGACGGTGTGAAGGGGGCATTTCAGATAAGGCATCTCCTCTGAAAAGAACAGAAAGGGCCTCACGATGAGCCACGAGCCTTGAGGACGGACACTCACAGGTCCCCAGGGAGAGCTTCGGCCACGGCGTCGGTGCCCTCGGGGTCCCGGCCGAGCGTGTCTCCGTCCCCCACCACCCCACGCACAGGTCCCCTCCTGCTCAAGGTAGGCGGCCCTCGGAGAAACCCCTAGCCAAAAGAACCCGCTCAAAGCCAACCCCAAGCCCGCCCTCACGCAGTGCGTTAGAGCTCAAAAGTCATTCCCCAGTTTAGGTGCGTGGGGATTCGGGTGGAGCTTGGATAAGACACAGGCTTGAATTTTAAGTCTCTTAAGTCTCATGAATTTTCTGGGTGCTTTGTTCTTTAGAGGTGGGCTGAAGCGCGGCCCCCGGCCCCCAGCCCAAAGCCCCTGAGAAGTGAGGAGCTGACGACTTTCGGGAGGCTGTTTCACGAAGCCCTTAAGCCCATCAGACTGTGCATCAGCTGTGCTCCGAAGGCCTTCCCAGGGCTGGCTGGGAAGCCCTGGGCCGGGAGGCTTGCCCCAACAGCCAGCAGCACAACAGATGACCCGTGTGGCCTGGGTGGCGAAGGCCTTGGTCTGCAGCAGCCCCACACTCCAAGGCCAGTCTCCATCCTCCCTCCTGGGGAGCCCAGCTGGCTCCTAATCGCCCCCACCGCCCCGAGGCAGCTTGGGAGGAGGGCGGCACCTGCACTCTTATCCAGGAAGTAGGCCAAGAGGCAACGCAGGACGGCCTGATGGCAGATGACCAGCACGTTCTCCTGGCGCTCCAGCTCCATGATCACCGGCTCCAGGCGCTGGACCAGGTCCTGGTAGGACTGCAAGACAGACGGACAGGGATGCTGCACTGGAACAGAGGTGCACGCAGGAAGGGTGGGGGCCACGCCTTCCTGTGGTGAGAAACCAGAGGACACGGAATCAACTGAGAATCGATCCACAGCCAGTGGTGTTTCCGTGGTGCACTCCTTCTGGGCGCCGGGGGACCCACCTCCACTGGCTTCCGAGAAAAGGGGAGACTGTCCCCCTGTGGGTGAGGATGCGAAGAAGCAGTCCTCCGAGAGGAACTTTGTAAACCATCCTCTCTCACGGCTGCTCCCTGATCCTCCACACGGGGGAGGGAATGACATCCTGACACACGCTTACGACGTGGAGGACGCTTGAACACGTTACACTGAGTGGAAGACGCCGGACACAAAAGGCCACGTGTTGTACGACCCCATTTCTACGAACTGTGCAGGACAGACGTGTCCACAGACACACAGAGTAGATCCGTGGGTGCCAGGGCCTGGGGGTGGGGGGGGCGGGGGGTCACAGGCTGCCGGTTCTTTTGGGAGCGATAGAACATTCTAAAATTAGTGGTAACAGTTGCACAGTATCGTGAGTACACTAACCACCACTGAATTGTCTACTTTAAAATGGGGAATTTTATACTGTGTGAATTTCCTCTCAATAAAAAGAAACTGAAAAAGAAGGGGCTGATGGGTGGCTTTTAAAAAGGACCACCACGGCTCCCACTCACGCCACTCCCTCCGTGGTCCCCCTGCTTTCTCTTACTAATCAGGTTCCAGGAACGGGGGCCAGGGCCACAGAGGAGGGCAGCGCCCTGAGCACGAGGGAACGGGGCAGGACAAAGACCGAGAGCCTGCAGACAGCAAGGACCCACTAGCGTCCCCGGCGGCCTGCAGCAGACCCCCAGAGCACCCCGCATGCCAGAGGCTCCGCCCCCTGCTCGCTCGGCCAGACAGGGCCACACGTGGCCGCAACTCAGTGAGTACACATGACCTGAGATGACACACGTCTGCCACCTCGCCTGCAGCCGGGGGTGGGGGGTGTCCCTCGTACCGAGCGAATGATCGCCCCGACTGACGCCGTCTCCCACATCACTACGTACTCTTCAGAGAAACGCACCTCGTGGCTGCTCACTGGGAAATACAACCGTACTGCCTGGAGCTGTCTACAAGGATCGGTTTAGGAAGACTGGACGGGAGCTGAGAGCGCCAGGAACAAGCATCGGAAGGGGTACACGGGAGGCTGGATGCAGAGCCCTTCTGCCCCTACCGCCCAGAGCCCTCGGCTACTGCGGCCCGTCGCCAGGAAGGGGGCCGACTGGGCCCCCCACAGCCCTCCGCGGCCCGGCCTGGCCGTCACACGCCGAGAGCGCGCGCAGGGCCCCGCCAGCGCACGTACCTCCCCGGTGGGGTAACGGTAGTAGTACTTGTCCTGCTCCCGCAGAGCATACTCCTCGGGGTAGGTGTCCTTGATCTCCTCGTACGTCATCTCCTCGCAAACACCCTGGTGGGGACACCCAGACGTCACTGCGCGTCGCTCAACACAGCACGTGCACGTCTGCAAGGGCCCTCATTTCGGGCGAATTCGGTGGGAAGAGACCTCCACTCCGCCCCCCGCGCCCGCGCCCCGCCTCCCACGGCCGACGTCGGGTCCCCGCACTCACAGCATCGATCTCGTTGAGCGCCTTCCACTGCTCGTAGGGAAGATGAAGGGCTTCCGCCGTCTGGATGGTACTTTTCAGCTGGCTGGTCCACACCTTGAGGTCCTTCAGGTTCTGCTCCTCCACAAATTTGCTCAGGGCATTCGCGAACTGAGAGGGCACAGGACGGGAGGGACACGCGCTGGACTCAGGCTCCTGCCCTCCCCCCACCCCACGAGAAGCAGTGCAGGACTCGTCCCACGCCACGGCAGCGACATTGCTCTGCTGTCATCAGATCAGCGAGGAGGAGCCCGGGAGCCACTGAGGAGCAGCCCCTGCAGGCACATCCTCCCCGAAGACCCAGGGACCACCCCCCACGCGCGCGCTACACCCCTGGGGACGCACCCCATCCCTCAGCAGCCCGCCCTGTCCCCTGCCCACCCCCCCTACCTTCCTGCCCCTGCTGGACAGACCCGAGTCCCCTCCGATCTTCCCCTGGAGGTTGTGCTCGCTCTCGCCGTGCCGACACAGGTAGATGGTGCGGGGCTGCACGTGGATGTTCATCAGGTAGTACACAATGCGGCTCTGAATGTGGTCCTGAACTCTGTTCACCAAGAACCGCCGGCCCACGTCGATCACCTTGATCAGGGATAGGTCCCTGCACAGGAAGGCAAGCAGCTGAGCCGCAGTGCCCGGACCGCACAGCCCAGTCCAGCCGTCCCGCGTGTAAAACCCGGGGCCCCAGGCCCGTCGCAGAGACTCAGCCCCAACAAAACCACCACGTCGGGCCGTGAGCTCTGTGAGGGCACAGATGCGAGTCTGCCGTCTCAGAGACAGAGAGTAAGTGTGCAGGGGTGGTCAAGAGGCCACTGCCTCCCAGAAGAGGGGGGGGACAGCAAAGCACGAGAACAGAACAGAAAAAGGAAGGACACAGCAAAGGGACAGGAGGGGCTCGATGTGCACCTTCCACACCTCAACAAGGTGAGCACCGAAAACACGGACACCGAATACGCAATCAAGGATTTTTTTATTTTATTATTTTGTAAAATATCTTATTTATTTATTTGAACGAGAGACAGAATGAGCAGGGGGGAGGCGTAGAAGGAGAAGGAGAAGCAGGCTCCCCGCTGAGCAGGGTGCCGGACATGGGACTCGATCCCAGGACCCTGGGATCATGACCTGAGCTGAAGGCAGTCGCTTAACCGACTGAGCCACCCAGGCACCCCAGGATTTTTTTCAAAAGATGTTTTAAAAGAGAACTGACGAAAGTATCCAGGAGCAAGTGCTTTGTGAGGACAGCAAGGAAACACTAAAGCGGGGGGACTCAGAAGCGGTCATCTCTTAGGAATCACCTGTCACATTTGTCGGGGTCGAGGGGCTGATAGCTGGCTTCATAGCAACTGATTCTCTTCATGAAGTCGTCCATAGCTTCTGCTGAGTTGCAATCTTTGTAATCCGGGCTGGAGATTTTAACTTCCTGTAACACCACAAAGAGGCAGCTGATGAATCACGCTGTGAAGGCTTTCTGCTTAGACGAAGCAGGATTTGGGGCTTGCAAACAGGGAGAATACAGAGCAGCTCAGAATAATGATGATCCTACCCAGCATTTAAGAGGAAAAAAAGAAATATACCAGGGGTTGAGTCAGAGCCGGATGATTACACTGGGAAAGCACCCACGGGAGACAGAGGATCGCTCCCCGGCAGGATGGAGACAGGAAACCCACAAGGATTCTAATGAGCACATCTGAATGGGCCATGATTCGGGATCAACCCAGTAGCCAGGTCGCCACCAGACCGCCAACCCTCAACTCAAGTTTTGGATAAGCACAGTAGGCTGCCGGTTAGCAAAGGCGCACTCTGGAGAAGCTAGCGAGGCCCTGCCCTACGCACCAGGCACGATTCTTCCTGCCACCACCCACATGGGGCAGCACGTGCTTGTCACTCGTCCCCAATTAGTACTTCTCCACCGGGCCCACACGCCCTGTCTTTTCGAAGGTTTGCTCTCCTGGGAAGGAGGTGAAGCAGAAACAACCCTCGGACCCACCATCTCCCATAAGTGATAGGTCTGAGCAATGGGGCAGATTTGAGGGAAACTCAGAATTTGTTAATGCAGGTGTTCTCTTCCTCTACAACAACTAGTACTGCCACAAGAGAGGCCGACACTCTTCAAAGACCCGAGTTCAGTAGGGAGTTAGGTGCTTCACGGTGCAGAGTCTCAGTCTGGGGAGATGAAAACGTTCTGCCCATCGCGGGGGGTGACCACTGCATCAGAGATGTGAGCGTGCTGAGTGCCACGGGCTGGAACACTTACACGGGTCAGACAGCAAATCTGGTCTTAGGTATATTTTACCACAGTGAGAAATGATCTACGTTCCCAAACCCCTTTCTCCCTAGCAAGGCCGCCACAAAGAGCGCAGTGGGAAGGCCTAAGCTCCAGAGCTGCTTCTTGGGCTTAAGCAGAGCCACAGATTTCTGAAGTGGGGCAAATGACCAGATGTGTTAACAGAGCACAAGATAAGTGGTGAGCTTCCAGCCGAGCACGTGGGGACTGCTCACTGTGGAAAAATTTAACCGTGCACCTGCACTGTGCCTCGCTACCAAGTGGGACTAGGAGAACCAAACCGAAGAAACACAGCAAAACCCTCTGTTCAGATTACAGCAACTTCTGTCCTACATCCCTGTACTTTGAGCCTCTTCCTGTGGACGCGCTGAAACTAATCCAGGCTGATTTTCCACAATTTGAATAGCCCTTCCTGAAATATGAACTCATTTCTTAGAAACGCCTGTAAATATTCCCACTACCTTGCAGAAAAGTTCCAATGCCAGAAGCCAGTGAATCTTCAGCAACCCCCTAAAGACGCACGCTGGTGTACAGCAAACCAGAACCTTCCCTGTGCACGCATCAGACCTGCTTTTCATTAGAGACCCATCTTATTCTCATGTATTTAAGCTGGAGAGAAAATTACCTACTTGAGAAGGTGACCTGTAGTAAAGTCTTCATGGTAACGGTTTCCATTTACGATATGTTGCTCTCGAGTGGCAAAATTTAAGAATTAATTAAATTAAGCTGCCAATTATCCTCAACTGATCTGAGCAAACCTCCCCCTTGGCACTGGGAGAGGAGAAGGGAAAGTTGCAGATGCAAAGGCAGGAAGACTGTTTTACTACCTCCATTCTTCCCACTCTTGGGGGCTCTGCCTTTTACGCTGGCTGCGTCCTACGGAGTTTTATCGATACTCGATCATTCTTACCGATTAAGGACCTTAACAGCTAAAGAGTCCAGCCCGCTTTCTCCTTTCCCATCTGGAGGGTTAAGTTGCCCTTTGTCCCAAGCAGCTCTGTCCCCACTCGGCTGCCAAGTGACTGCCACTCACAGAAACTGTTCCCAGTCCCCTGCTTTATCTCTTATGTCCCGCAAAGACTGCTTTCTGCCAAATGTCGGCAAGGACCCCAGATAAAGCCAGTCCAGGTCACAGAACATGCTTCTAAATTAAATACCACTCTGTACTTCCCGCCTCCCAGGACCCCACCTCTCAGACAAAACCAACAAGCTGGGATAGTCAGCTCGCTCTCAGCGTCTAGTTATTGCTCTGGGCCAGATCTGGTTCCCCACTCTTCTCTCACTGCCACCCTAGAGTGGGGTCCTGTGTGGTCTTACCATGATGTTGGAGGCTACAACCATAGGGTCATCGCACACAGACTCAATGAAAAACACCTGGAAGAAAGCAAAGCGAAAAGTTAGGAAACAACAAATGTGATTAACACAAAGGGCTGACTTTGGTGTCACTGTGATGTCATCACCACATCTGAGGAGGAAGTACCCCACTTATAAACACCCAAACACATAAAATGAACCACTTGCTCAATCCCGAGTCCTTCACCCTCCCTGCTTCCTAGTCACGGTAACCCCTCAGAGGCCCCACCGGTAAGGCCCAAACTGTAGGCAGCAAAACAAGGGCAGTAGGAGGTAAAGAACCAAGCATGGAGCAGAGGTGCCCCAGACATGGGAACCAGCCAATCCCTCAGTTGCTTGTTTTCCCTGCTCCTGCATACTCGAGAGCAAGACAAGAAGTCTGGCTCACCTTGAAATCATTTTCTTTGGCAAAATGAAGGATCATGTGTCTCCTCTCTCTCGTAGTATTGGTGGCATCGAAAACCTAATAGGGAGACGGAAGGGCAGTGAAGAGAACCCAAGTTTGAGATGAGTAGTATTTACCAAACCACAAGTAGGTCAGCGTACTTGTCACCTCTAGGTGTAAGCCAAAAATGTGGTTCCAGGAGAGACCACGCCCTGCTCCCCCCCCGCCCCTCCCACTGCCTCGGGCACTCAGGGACAGATGGGCAGGTGGGAAGAGAACTTAAAGCAAATGAACAACAGCAAGGCACGGGGGAGGGACCCTGGCTACCATGGCGGGAGCCACCCCAGGTCCAGCCTGCCTCGGAGGCTGGGGCCCTCACAGAGGAGTGGGTGCAGAGCACACCAACCAGCTGTGCTCCGAGTCCGCTCCCAGTTAACCACCTTCCTGGGTCCGGTGCTGCTCTAGCCCCTTGCCCCCCGCCGCCGAACTCTCAGGCCCAGGCACCTGTCCCTACTGGAGGTGTCCCTGCAATGGCTCTCAGCACTGCTCTGGCCCGCGTCTACATCTTCCTCTCTCCAGAGCACCATCCTGCTACGATGCTGGAGCAGAGCTGGCCAAGTCCCCAGACTTACCGCAATTTGGCCCCCTTCCTTCGTCAGGTAACTTTTGACGTCTCTCAGGGCAGCTAGAGCACACTGCCTGCAACACACAGAAAGAGAACCCATGCCTCAGACCAGCCCAGCCCGCGGGGGACACCCAAGCAGCCCCCCCACTCCTCGTGACGAACAGAGTGACCGGCAAGTCTCCCGCTAAACTGCTAGGCCCAGCCCGCACAGACCCAGAGGCCTCACACAGGTGGCTAGTCACCCTCGGGAGACGATGCTCACGGCTGGCTGCGCTCTGAAATCTCACGGGGAGCTTTTACAGAACTGAGGCCCAGGTCCTGCCCAGAGATTCTCACGGCACTGGGTAGGGTAGGGCTGGCTTCAGGATCGCCCCAAGCTGCCAGGTGAGTCTAAAAAGCCGTCAGGGCTGGGCACCATGGCACTTGGGTTTCATGACCCCCCTGGGCTTTAAAAAAAAAAAAAAAAAAAAAATCCTTTTCAAATGTCAACAGAAGATTTCCCACAAAAATGATTTTGTTCCTTCTCAGTGAGACATGGCTGTTGATCTCTGTCAACCGTCAGCTGAACCGGACCCCCTGGGGGCAGATGAAAGAGTGAGTCCCACAGAGGCCAGGACTCGTCCTAAGACACTCGGAGGTGGGGCCGGACCTCCTCCCACAGGCCCGCTTCCTCTTTCCCTTACAGAACCTGCCCTCAGGAAGCAAAGCGAACGGAAGTCCAGGCCCCCGCAGCAGCCCGGGCCTTACTTGCGGACTTTCATGGCTTCCTCGTTGTCGGGGCGGAAGAAGCTGTAGGAGCTGTAGTGCTTCACGGCCTCCCGGCGGTACTCCCCGACGTTGAACACTGCAGAGGCAAAGACAAGGGCCCTCAGCTGACCGCCGGGGAGGAAGGAGCCGCACACATCCGCAGCTCTCTCGAAAAAAGGAAACCACGCCAACACACGCACGCCGACCTGAACGAGATGGCGCTAAGACACGGACACCGGGAGGTGGACCCCCGTGCAGGGCCGTGAGCCGGGAAGGCCGCCCGGCAACCCCAGGCCCAACGCTGCTCATGGCGGCCTGCTTTCCCGCCGCCCCGGGGCAGTCCAGCTTCGGGAGACCGTGTGACGCGGCGACAGGGGCAGGGATTTCTGCGCACGGCCCCCAGGACAGCGCGGGGTCTCACGCCTCCCCCGGGGTCCAGACCGGCCGTTCTCCTGCTGACCTGGCGGCCCCCGCGCAGCGCAAGCACAGGGCGCTGGCGGGGCACTCACTGTGTGACACGCGGCGCTGGGCACTGCGGGGGACAGCACATGCCCAAAGGAGTTCGGCCGACCTCACGACCTCCCCCGGGTCGTCGCAAAGACTGGTCATAAAGAGGTAACTGATGGTATGCAGCCCTTTATGACAGTCAGGAGAAGGATGTCACAACGAAGTGCTATTGGAACTTGAGGGGCACGGCTCCCCACAGACCATGCAGCCAGAGAAGGCTTCTTGAAGGAGGTGAGGGCTGAGCTCGGCACGTGGGGGGCAGTGGGGATGACACAGCAGCAGGTGGGAAAACACCCCAACAAAAGTTAGGGTACGTACACAGCGCGGTGAGTGACACAGCCAGAATGGGTCCCCCACAGCCACGGGGGACAGGCCAGCCCCAAAGTGGCCCTGCAAGGCAGGTCCCGGCAGCCATTTCTCCCTGTCTCAGGGGTAGGCGAGCAAGACTGCAGCAATCTACGTGACCAGCCTGGCCCCGGCCCGTGGCCTCACCTTTCGTGGGGACGCCAATCCAGTTGAGGTAGCGAGTCAGCTTCTTTGAGATGTACGTCTTGCCCCGGGCTGGGAGGCCCACCATGACAATCACGGTGGGGGAGTTGGTCAGCTTCGGCCCACAGGCTAGGGGGAGAGCAAAGAAAGGTGTGAGAGATGAAGCAGCGCACGATGATGAATGAAATCCTGTGCCCCACGGTGAACGTTCAGGAATTCTGCAAAAATTCCTATTTCATTCCCACCTCAAAGCCCTGGGCATTTTACAGTCCAGCGAGGCCAAGAACCCCTGTTGGCCAGAGACCCCAGCCCCCCAGTTATATGTCTCCATCCTGCTTTCAGGTCATGCATGGCAGGGGCTGTCCCAACCCCAAATACCAACCCGATCCCTGAGGCCCCTAAACCCAGCCAGGAACCCCGTTACTAACCCCAAAGCAGAGGCACTATGGGGGGGGGCATAAGGAAGGGACTGCCCAACACCAGTGGGGGTGAGGTTAATAGTAGGAGAGGTGTTTCGATAGGAAAAACACACCAGGGAGGGCGCCTGGGTGGCTCAGTTGGTTAAGCGACTGCCTCCGGCTCAGGTCATGATCCTGGAGTCCCGGGATCGAGTCCCGCATCGGGCTCCCTGCTCAGCAGGGAGTCTGCTTCTCCCTCTGACCCTAATACCTCTCGTGCTCTCTATCTCTCATTCTCTCTCTCTCAAATAAATAAATAAAATCTTTACCAAAAAAAAGAAAAAGAAAAAAACACCAGGGAGAAAAGTTTTCACTGGGTTTTAAGAAAGGAACCCAAAGAACCCTGGTCTGGACACTTAAGGTGCCGTATTTCCTTGGCTGGTGTCTTGCCCTTGAGACTCTAAGGTGACTCCAGCATCCTGGTGACAAGAGTGCCAGGGGCCACCCATTGGGAGCAAGAGACCAGCCACCTGCCCACCCCCAGCCCAACAGCACTGCCTGGTGCTCGCCGGCTGCCACAGTCAAGCTCGCTCTCCCGGGCAACTACCTGGCATTGCTTCCTGGGCACCGGCCACATGGATGCCGGCAAAGCTACTGTGATCACACCACAGATCTAGGCAGACGTCAGGTTTAGCCGGGGGCTCTGTGTCTTCCTAAACAAGCGAGTGCCAAATGGGGAAGGAAGGAGAGCCACCAGGCCACTGACAGGCACAGGGTTGAAGGAGGACACCTCCCCTAAGCTGGACGCCCTAACACGGTCCCATGCCCACCCAGCCTGTGACCAAACTGAGATGACATGTCCAAACACCCACCATCCTGTTCTAGGATCTGCCCCCTGGACCTGTGGGCTGGGGGCAAGGAGGGAGGAAACAAAGCATAGAGGGAGCTGTTTCTTCTTTCATGTTTTAGACCATCAGCGACCTTCTCCATGCAGAGTGAGGACGAAGAAAGGCCATCAGGGGCCGGGAGACATTCAGGAGCCATAAAAGCGCTTGGCTGGGATTCCCCAGCTCCCAGGGGCTGGGGACAAACAAGTCTGTAGAAAACAGGCATTTCCCTGCCCAGCAGAAGTACACAAAGAGAGCAAAGAAGCGCCAATGGGCTTTCTTGAGTCCGAGGGGCAAGAAGAGAAAAGTGCTGGCCTTCCCGAAAACCAGTGGGGACGTAAGACACACCCTACCGTTTGCATTGTGGCGGCTGCAGGTGACTCAAGAGCAAAGTCTTCTCTTATGCCTGGAAACAACCTTTACTCTACTAATCCTTCCCTCAAGCCACTCTGGCTCTCCAGTGGCCGTATCTGATACGTCTCCACCACGCCGCTGCTCCCAAGAGCATCCAGATAGGCCGGCCCGATGGACACACACACATACACTCTCTCTCTCTGCCCACCCCCCCACCAGCTGTGCACACGCATGGAATACTTTTGATGGACTCATGCCAAGTAAGTGGAAACAAAGGCGGACCAACTTATAAACAGGGGATTAGTTCTACTACCAAGTAATCGTATGCACAAATCCCTGGCAGTCGATGCTTTGGGAGGAAAAAAACTGTAAGGACATGGCAGAGTAAATATCTTAAGCCAAGAATTCAAGCTGAACCTCAAACCCGAATAAATCATCCCCCTCTTATTCGGAAAAGCAGAAGCCATTCTCCCTTGTCCTTTGGCTTCTCGCACAAGATTGGGCGGAGCTGTGAGAGGGGCCGGGTCTCAGAGCAGGGAAACTGTTTGCCTAAACTTCTGAGTCTTACTCTCCTTCACCCCTCCCCACTCCTTTTTTAAACCCACAGGTGAGCTCAAGTGCCTTCATGCTATCATCACCTGCCCCTGCCTCAGTTCCCCCTAGACCCTCAGTTTCCTCTTCTCTGCAGACCTTTTTAACCCACAGAAGAAGAGCGTCTCCTTCCACCTCTCCTACCACATTCCCGGGCACTCTGCTGTCTCCTCTTCTCCCCCCAGCAGCCCAGGGGCTAGGGAAGATATGGGTGGAGTTTAACACAAAATTTTCCCAGAAGTTCGTATGTGTTTCATTTCATCCTACATAAATGTTTAACATTTTAACTTCTTTTTGACCCCCCCCCAAAGTTTTTATACTCGGATGTATTCAGATGTCCACGTAAGCATGTTTAAGGGGACACACATATGTTCGCTATGTTGAAGGGCGAAAGAAGCAGTTGTTTAAAGACCGCTGGGTTCACAGACTATACACACCTTCGCTGGGGTTTGGGAGGGGGAGGGGGACAGAGCTCAAGCGAAAAGCCTCATCCAGGGACGCCTGGGTGGCTCAGTCGGTTAAGCGTCTGCCTTCGGCTCAGGTCATGATCCCAGGGTCCTGGGATCGAGTCCTGCATCGGGCTCTCTGCTCCACGGGGAGCCTGCTTCTCCCTCTGCCTCTGTCTCTCATGAATAAATAAATAAAATCTTAAATAAGTAAATTAATTAATTAAAATTAAAATAAAAAAAAAGCCTCATCCAGGGTTAAGGCTGACACTTGAGCAAGAGCTCACAGAAAGTCACCAAGTTCTGGGAGCCCACCCTCAACTCCTGTCATTGCATTCATTCATTCACGCAACAGACACATGTGCCGGGTGCCCTGTGAGCACCGAGCATTATGTGGCCCAGGCGCTGCGCTGACACCCCTGGTCTGGGGTGGGGAGGAGACAAAGTACAGCACACAGAGGCACAGAGTCATTTCGGAGTGTGCTGAACGCCATGAGGAAGCAGCGCAGACGTCCGCGTGAAGCCCTGGCACTGGGGCTGGGCGTGGCCACGGGGTGAGTGTGAACTGGGCAGTCAGAGTCAGCGTCCCTGGGAGCACCTGAACTAAGGGCTAACTGTCCACAGCCAGGGGCACCGCTGTACCGGCGGATACGGCAAAGCAAGTGACAACCAGGAGGCCGGCTGCTGAGGGCAGTGAGCAGCAGACGATGGGGCGACCTGAGTGGCTGGTCCTAAAAACGGTCAGCTGGATGGGCCAGGGTAAACCCCCTCGCCCTGCACAGAGGCTGCCTTCGAGGGCTCCAGTTCCGGCCCTACTCCCCAGATTCAATGACTCGCCTCTCGGGAAGCGTGTAACGCACAGGCACCAACAGGCACTCCGCAGTTGTCCTCACCCACCACACCAACGCCCACAACCCATGCTCAGAAAAGAAACCGCTGGAAGACACTTTTTGTTGCTCCCATGCCTCCTTCCACCCAAAGGCACTCCACCAAAATGCCAACTGCAAAAGATGCTAAGTCATTGGTGTTCTTCTCTGCAAGCAGCTAATCATGCTTCAGTGCAAAGTTCCAGGGAAACAAGTGGAAGGGGTGTTTCTGACAGAGGGGCAAGCTGCGGGTGTGGACGGGGTCAACTCCCAGATGGCCCCAGCAGGAGTCTCCCCTGCCATGTGTCTACAGGAAGGTTTGCAAGAGCAAGCCAAGCGCTGCCCACAAAGACCGCTGTGACACCAACCCCCCCCCGCCCCCCCACCTCAGAAGGGCTCACTGGGAAGGTTTCACCTACTTGGCCCTGGGGTAAAAGAAGACAGGCCCAGAAAGCTCTTCTGTCCCACTGCTGGATACCAAATCATCCACCACTTTGCATGCATGCTGTAACTCATGCCTCACTTAACCTTTGTCCAGTGAATGGCCCTCCTAATCTGAACGGTCCCTGCCGGCAATAGGGAGGAACTGCGCATTTGAGTGAATCATCTGACAACCCTGGGAGGCAAGCAATACCACCTGGCTGAGAGGACAGAGCACAGAGTCAAATAAACAGTGTTCGAGGCAGGGCCCCACCACTTCCTCGGACCTTGGCCAAGCTACTTGAGCTCTCCGCATCTTAGCCTCCTTGCCCGTGAAATGGAGGGGTGCTCCATCAAGGTTCTCAGGAGAATGAACTACAAGGGGACAGGGGTAAAAAATGCTTCCTGTAGCAGCCTCCGTCAGCAGGAGTCGTTACGGTTTCCATCACTCTAGACACGAGGAAGCAAGACCCACAGGTGAAGACAGGTCCCACTGCACACAGAGTGAGGGACAGAACTGGGGCTCGCCTAGGTCTTTCTCATCTGAAATCCTTCACCTGAAACTCAACTGGTGGTTCTCACCCAGTGGCTGATCCCAAAGCCCCATCTGCAGCACTTCTACCTTGGCTTGGGCTCACCACTATGGATTTCTTTCCCCACAAATCTCCCCCAAATAACTCTAACATGCTGCCAGGGCTGAGAATCCCTGCTACAAACTGTAGTGGCCCCTCAAAGATAAGGTTGGGACAACTAAACATTCCCCCGCCCCTCTTCCTTCAAGTTGGAATGCCCCCTCCCCCTTCCCCCCCCCCCCCCCCCGTGGGTTTGAGCCCCTACTAGGATGAAAGTCTATCAGGAGACGGAGCATAACCTATGAGCTAGATTGTAGACACTCAGGTTTTGAGTGGATAAATACCTCACCCAACAAAGTCAGGACTCCCACACAGAGGCTCTCAACTTTGAGTGACAGTGTCCTAAACGCACAACTGGCCCTTACCAGTCATTTACTTCCTTATCGATGGCATGCTGGTCAGTAAATCCTATTACAGTCTGCAACTGACATTGCAGGTTTTGTAAGGATTTGCCACAACATGGGTAGAGCAACAGGGCACCCAACTGATGTGCTTTAAACACAGAAATATCGTCCAACTAGCCCATCTAGAACTTTCTGTTGTTGTTTTACTGTTCTTTGTACATGAACAGTAATGTTCACCATGCCATCGTTTAATTAAGAAAGCTCAGAGGAGTCTGCCTCAAGACCCTTAATTAGGACACCACTCAGAAAGATGGCAACAGGTTTAGAAGGAAGAAAATCATTCCAAGTTTCCAAATACCATTAAAGAAGGGGGGAAAGGTGACGGGGGAGGAAAGGGAACCAGGAAAGATGCCCCAAGAAGAAATACCCTCTTTTCCCCATTCTGCTGAGAAATAAATATGACTATATAAACCCAAAAAGACACCACTACTTGAAATAAGGTCATGTAACAAATATCCAGGCCGCAGATATTTTTATAAGGAAGAATGTGTCTGAGACTACACCCCAGAACCACACAGAGGGATTCCAGGAGTGGGCGGGGACAAGAGACTTAATCCATCCGCTTTAGCACCCACCCCCCCCCACACACACACCCAGGCACACACCAAGCTCTGATGGTTCTCACAGGGATTTTAGGCAAATCTCTCATCTGCGTGTGAGACGTGCAGACTGATAGGGTCTAATGGATGGGTCTCTGAAGCCCGGAGGAAGGAAGCATAGCCACACAGTTGTCTGTCTCCGATTCACACGACTGAGCGAATGCCAGCCAATCTCAGTGCCCCCACACACAACCTCACACCTCCACCATGAACCTCGGGGGACTACTAAATGTGTGCACGTGTGTACACACTTACCTACAAACATACGTGTGTGCGTACAGAGAACCAACCTATATTTGCATGACCAATTACAGTTTACAAAGTGCTCCAGAAATACTGGTTTTATTCAAAAGTCAAAAAGGGTGCGGTTGTTTCTGTGTCTTGCCACGGCCACATCTCCCTCACGATT
The DNA here is from genome assembly GCF_037043125.1 of Eumetopias jubatus. Taxonomy (NCBI): domain Eukaryota; kingdom Metazoa; phylum Chordata; class Mammalia; order Carnivora; family Otariidae; genus Eumetopias; species Eumetopias jubatus. The sequence continues at coordinate 29,628,126 of NW_028274814.1, forward strand.
TAGGGCACTGCATGCCCCACCGCCAACCAGGGAATACTGTGGTCAGCCCCAGCGTAGAAAGCTATTTCAGAGTGTATCTGAAAGCAAGAAACAGACCTGCAAAGCCCCGGCCCTTGGCTACCTTGCAAAGAAACCAGTTCTTAAGGCTTCTGGGGCCCGAGAACCCCAGGTCCAGCAGAGGGGGTAAGCTGGTGGAGGAGCGGCCCCCAGTGTCCGGAGCACCTTGCCAGGCCCCCATCACCAGGATGACCTAGGAGCACCCCAGAGCCAGCTCTCCCCGCCTCCCGTCTGGGGCACAGGGCCCGGGGGGGGGGGGGGGGGGGCGGCGGGGAGGTTGTTGGTTGGTGATTCAGACCTGGGCAAAGCCTGAGGTGGCAAGAAGTCACCATGGCCTCAGTGACCATGCCCTGAGAAACGTGGCAGCAGAGAAGGCCAGCAGGCGGGCTGTCACTGCCTAGAAGCCACTTTGAGGATCTGGACACAGGATCCCATGTTTACCTCTCAGGTAACCTGACCCTGCCTGAAGCAGAACACCCAGCACTCGACTCACGCCATCCACCCTCCACCCGGTAGACTCCCGGGTGCGTTACCTGGAGAGCAGGTGTTGCCTTCAAACCACTGGGACCACCCTTTTAATAGATGCCTCTCTCCGCAACTTAGGGACAGAGCCCAAGATAAAAGGTAAACCTTTCCAAAGCACTTGCGGCCGATGACAGGGCAGCAAGGTGAACTGCCAGCAAATTTCAAGCACGGTGGAGTGTGTGTGTGTGTGTGTGTGTGTGTGTGTGTGTGTGTCTGTGTGTCTGTGTGTCTGTGTGTAGCTCAGTGTGTGTGTGTGTGTGTGTGTGTGTGTGTGTGTCTGTGTGTCTGTGTGTCTGTGTGTCTGTGTGTAGCTCACCCGCGGGCAAAATGCTGCCAATTGTGCGGTCACTGATCCACGGACCTCCCCAACCCCAGGAGCACAGGCTTGGTTCCAGGCAGCTCTCTGCTCACCCCCAGCACAGGAACTGGGGGTGGAAGCCGGGAGGGGGAGGGAGAAAAAGGAGAAAGAACATACACTTTAGAAAAAAAGAGAGAGCGAGGAGATAGGGAGGTAGAGAGGGAGCAGACAGAAATCTAAAGAGGAGATTAAAACTACGCAGAAGAGAGAAACGGGATAGAAATTAAGAGAAGGGACAGAACTATGGAAAGCAAGAGAGAGAGAGAGAGAGAGAGAGAGAGAGAGAGGCGACGGAAACGTAGGTGGAGAGGAGGGAGAGAGAAAGGCAGAGAGCAGGGGAAGGAGCGAAGGCAGAGAAAGGGTGGGGAAAGACCCGCCGCGTCCCTCGGCCGGGACTTGGCCCGGCAGGCGCCCGGAAGAGAGGCTTCGGCTGGGGGACACGCGGGCGTCCCTGGCCCAGCGTCCGCGCGGCGAAGGCTTCCCGCTGGGTCCTGCGCATCCCGCCTCCCGCGCTCCGGAGCGGAGGCCGGGGCGTGCTCGGAGTTTCCGAGTGCCTCTGCGCTCCCGGGGCGAGCCGAGCGGAGCACTGCGGGGAGGCGGGCCGGGCCACAGCGCCCCCGACGCCGGCCGGAGGAGGCGCAGCGCCCGCGCCCCAGCCCGCGCGGTCCCGCCCCGCGGCCAGAGCGAAGGGACCCGCCCGTCCGCGGGGAGGAGCGGGAAGCGCCCGGCCCCGGCCCGCAGGGACCCGCCGAGGAGGGCGGCGCCGGGCCCGGCACGAGAGCGCCGGAGGAGCGGAGTCGGCACTACAGCGCCCCGCCAGCGCCAGCCACACAATGGCCTGGCTCTCCACGCGGCGCGCCGCTCCCCTGCAGCCCGGCCCCCGCGCGAATCTGCACTCACATCTGGGCAGCGACGGGCGGTGGTCGACGGGGATCCAGATCTTCTGCACTCGGCTCTGAGTCAGCTCCAAGGGCATCTTCACAGCCCTAGACTCGGCGGCCCTCCGCCCCCCGCGAAGAATTCAGACTTGGGGAGGAGAGCAGCCTGTCGACCCCCGAAACAAAGGGGAAGGGGGGTGCGTGCGCGGGAGCGCGGCGCGGGAGCTCTCCCGTGCGCTTTTTGGAAACGTGCTTTGTGCTAAATCACGAACGCTCGCCCGGGGCGTGAGGCTCCACGAGCGCGGCGAGAGCGCAGGGGGCTAGGGTTGCGATCGCAGCTGCCGCAAGGCCGGGATCATCTACTCGGGAAGCCACCGGGATGCTCCGAGCGCAGTGACAGCCGCGGTCCCCGGGTGCCAGCTCGAGTCCGACGGTCTCGCCTCCCGCTCGTCGCCTCTCCAGCTCTGCTAGGATGCCTCGCGCGGCGCCCAGGCTTTTAAGAGTCGGGACCGGCAGCTACGCAGACGTCAGCCTCGGGGCGGGGACGCATTCTCCGAGATCCACCCCTCTTTCACGTGGGGGTGGGCAAGCCAGGAGGTGACCTGCTGGCGCCCCCTGCAGGTCGGTCACAGCAGCGCGCCCTGCTCCTTCAATCCCTCTGATGACGCCCTAAACTCTGGCTGAAAAGTCCCACTCTCTGAGCTTCCTTCTACGTCCCCTAAAGATGACTGGCACAGCTTCCCAGAATAATCACCTCACTCGTGCTGGGAAGAAAGAAGCGGAGCCGTCCAGTGTGGTGCGTGGACCCCCGCAGCCGAATCACCTTGGATGCATCCTACTGACTCGGCCTCTCTGGGAGTGAGACCCCAACACTCTACATTCTTAACACGCGATCCAGGTTAGGCACAGCCAGGTTGAAGACCCGGGCTTAGGGCTACAGGTTGGAGAGAGGTTGGGGGATTCGGGGGTGGGGGTCTCTGCTACCTTAGAGAGAAGCTAGAAGGGGGATGACGAGAGCGCCTGTGTGGCATAGGTCTCTGGGTCACCCCTTGCCAAAGCTGCTCCCTGATAATACCTGTGAGTCTCACCCAGCACGACCCCTGCCACCCACGGGGAGGGCGCTTCCCTGGTCCTTCTTCCTCACCGCACCCACTTTCCTAAATCCCTTAGAAAACTTGACTTGTGTTGCCCATTGCTCCCCCAACACCCAGCCCTAAGATCTGGAACCCGGTCTTCCCCCCTCCCGCACCCCACCCCCAGCGTCTCTGCTGAGAGGCCCAAGGGGCTGGGCACCAGAAGGGGACAGGAAAGCCCCGGAGGCCGGACTGAAATGGACCGAGTCATCTTGGTCTTCGCTGTCACCATTTACAGTATTTTCAATATACCTTAATCTCTCTGAGTCGAAGAGTAAGTAAAACTAGAGCCTATTCCGACCTGCAATTCATTACCTGACTGTAAGCCCCGGGAAACTATTGGGAGGTGGCACCTTAATTAGGCAAACTCCTAAAATTCATGACATTTATCCGGCACAGCTCACATCCCTTCCTCGCCCTTTTTTTTTTTTTTTTTTTTTTTGGTGTGTCTGTGTGTTTCCTGCCTCCACGGTCCTCGGAGTTTTGCACCAGCTAGTGACATGGAACAGTCGTGTGGTCAGGCCAGTGCCCACCCTGTGAAGATCCGGGGTGCCTTTAGCGGGGACTGCCGCCCGCATAGTGGTATTCCACGCATGTGGCTTTAGCACGCCATACATCAGCACCGAAGCGGTGCCCTGCCTTGCAGAGGTGCCTAGCTCACTCTGAGGTTGTGCTGTGATTGGAAGGAAGAAGGCGGCGCTCCCTGAAATCCACACCGCGCTAGAACAGTCTGCGCAGAGCCTGCCACACGTCGCTCACGTCCCGCTCGGCTCCGCTGGACCGCGCCCGCTCCCTGGCGGCAGGCACAGCTGCTCCCGCCCCGCCCCTCCTGGGCCTCCCTCCCGCGCCTCCCTCCCTTTCCGGCACCCCAGCCCGCCCAGGCGCCGGGAGTGTAGAGCGTCGCCCACCGCGCGGGTGTCCCCGACCCCCACTCCGGGCACCCCCGCCCAGGCAGGCCCTCACCCCACCCTTCTCCGCACCCCAGCCGGCCCAGGGGCCGCGAGCGCCCCAACGTAGCCCGCGGCGCTGGTACCCCGGACCCCACCCCCACCCTGCGTCGCGACTGCGCTCCGGGCAGCCGCCCCCCCTCCCCCCGCGCCGCGGCCCTCCCCGGGAGTCCCCGCTCTCCCTCTGACAGCTTTGCTGACTGTCTGGTTTCGGCGCTCGGGCAGCTGTTCAGAAACCCGAGTGCATTGCATGGGACTTGTTTTTCTGCAGTGGGAGCAAATGCCAGAGATGACACCCTATAACGCCCCGGGGAGAGTCCCCCTCCGCTCTTGAAACAAGAGTGGGCTGATCCAGAGAAAAACATCAGCGAACGAGCGCTGGAGCCCTCGGGAAAGTTGCTGGCTGGGGTTCGCTGGGGTCAGGGAGGGGGCCCGCTGTGCGCGTGTGAGTGGCTGCACCCCTCCATGCTTGCACACTTGCCTCCCCGGGAAGAATCGGAAGAATCGGTGTGCCTGCTTGCGTGCCTGCTACTATTCCATCGGGTTTTTTGCACACACAGCCAGGGCACGGGGACGAGGTGGCAGTCTTCCAACCTCTAAGCTTGGAAACAGCTGTGGGTTTCAGCTCAGGGAGAGTGGGGTCCTCACTAGCTGAGGCCCCTCTTTAATGTCCTGACCTAGATAATGTGTCTGGCAGGGTCCAGGTCTGAGAGCAGGGGGCAGTTGAAGCTCCTCGGTAAGCAATGGCCGGCCACCAGAGCTCTCACTTGCCCTGCCTCTGTGTCAACAATGCCTTGGGCTTCTGTGTCCACGGCTACGGAGCAAAGATGAAATTCTTCCTCATCACCGCCTGCATCTGACAGGGGGACAGGCACACGGAAGTTGACTTAACCCCCCCTGGCTTCTGAGGTCTAAGTGCAGACAATGTGGGATAGGTGGGGTTCAAGGAAGACTTCACGCTTGAGAATAGGGCAAGGGGACAGCCAGAACCGGTGTGGCATTCACAACACTCAAGTCCATTAGGGTAGCGTCCTCATGAGGACAAAATTGCCTCACCGCAAAACCGTTTATAAACAACCCCACTGCAACTGAATTCCAAGAATGTACTGGTTCAGAGTTTACTGATTTAGACATCCTCCTAACTCTTTCCCTAGTTCTGCTAATGGGCCCATCCTCTACCAACTCCCCTGTCACCAGTCTGGTGATGAGACGCGCAGTCCTTCAGAATCGGTTGCAGAGGATATAAAAACGTCTGTAATGCGGTGAGATATGGCAGACAGGACAGCTCCAAGTCCTAGGGGAGATTCCATGGTCCAGAGCACAAGTAAGGCTAGATGGAACCTTCCAGATGAGTCAGCCCTTTGTTTTAATTGAGGAGGGGGAAGTTTAGAGATGAGAGGGGTTAAGGAACTAGGTCAAAGGTCAAGACTGCCGGTTATTAAATCTTTTCCCTGACTTGACAGAGACATCTGATAGTTCCCCAGGGGACTCGTGATGGGCACAGTTTAACCCCAGGGTGCTGAGTGGAGTCTGGTGAAGGGGAAGACTGCACTGTACCTCAGACCTTCTCGCCTAGAACCGCTGAGCTGCCGGACAGAAAAGAACAGAGAAAGACCTTCTTGCACAATAATGCCTGGTGCAGGTGCTTATAGAGAATTCTTTAGCGATGCGGAGACTCAGAGAAAGATGGTGGAAACAGCTTTCTCCACGACACGCTCTTCCCTCTGTTGGCCAACGTCATCTAACCCTTACCCCCCACTCCCCGACGGGGAGTTGCTGTTGCTAACCAACAGCAAGAAGCGAACCCCACTTGCAAGATCTTGTGCCAGCTAGCCAGATTGCAACCCTTAAACCATGCCATTCCTACCTCCTCCCCAGCGAGAGTATGAGAGGACAAGCTGCGGCAGGCTGGGAGCCGTCAGAAGTTGTTAATTAGACACAACGTGTCGTCATTTGCTCCTTTAACAATCTCACGTCTGAGAGAGTGAAGTGAGACACCAAATAAAAGACTGAAATAAAGCCTCACCTCACCATCCACCCAAAAACAAGAGAGAGGGTGATTTTTTTATGTTTGTCACTCGTACATGAATGGGAACCCAGACACAGATGCCCACACGATTCCACCTCAGGGGGTAGAAAACCCAACTCAAAACCTGCCCAGGGAGGTTTACGGCAGCTCCATTGATAATCACCAAAAAGTGGAAGCGGCCAAGATGTGCTTCTGGAGGTGAATGGATAAATAAACGGTGGGCCCTCCAGACAGCGGGGTATCATTCAGCACTAAAAAAGAAATGAGCCATCGAGCCATGAAAAGATACGGAGACCTGTGTGCATATTATGCAGAGTCTAAAAAGGCTCCACACTGTATGATTCCATGACATGCTGGAAAAGGCACTACTATGGAGGCAGTAAAATGATCAATGGTTGGCCAAGGGCTGGGGGGGGAGAAACGGTTAACAGGAGAAACATGGGGTGATGCAGGACAGTGAAACTACTCTGTCGGGTACTATAATGGTAGATACGCGTCATTACACATTTATCCAAAGTCCTAGAAGGCACAACACCAAGAGTGAGCCCCCAGGTAAACGAGGGACTTTAGGAGATGATGACGTGTCAGCACACGTTCATCCGTAGTCAAAATGCGCCACTCTGGCGAGTGATGTGGACAGCGCAGGAGGCTGTGCACGTGTGGGGCAGGGATATACGACAGCACTACACGTTCCTCACAACTTTGCTGCGAACCAAAAACTCCAGAAAATAAAGTCTATTTAAAAAATTGCTATGTTTCTGCCAGTGTCATATGCTTGTCTCCCATCAAGTAGACTTACATGTCTCATTATGAGGCTGTGACAATGTTCCTCAGTGGCCACAGCCGGGGGTCCGGGTGAACAGACGAAAAGTGGGCTGCCCAAGTCCCACTGAACCCTACAGCAAGTTTCCATCTCCCTCCGCCCAGGCTGTGTTTCTCCACTTTTTCCAGACCTTTCCTTTCCTTAGGGCACGCCCCTGAGCTTGGGCCCAGGCTCTTAAAACTGCCAGTCGGTGTTTCTTATCCAGCATCAAGCCTGGCTACTGCTCTCAGAGTATGTTATACTCCTTGTCGACCTCCTCACCCAAGACCAAGACATAAACTATTTGTGTTTTAAAAGTATTATTTTGTGACTTCAAAATATTTGTGCTTTTTAAAAACCAGATACCCTAGAGTCTAGTTCACGGGATCATACCAATGTTAATTTCCTGGTTTTGATATCTGACGGTCATGTAAGATGTCCCCAACAGATAAAGCTGAGGGAAGGGTCCACGGGACTCTATGAACTATTTTGTATCTTATATTTCCAAATAAAAAGTTTTAAGAAAACAAAGTATTTAAAACCAGTGAGAGTTCAGGTTCCTCAAATCCTGCATAAAACAAAGACGACCCACATTGCGTCGATCCAGGCATTGAGGGAGAAGGGAACTGGCAGAGAGGTAGTCAAGAACTCCGTGGTGATTTGCACAGGTTCCTAACATCTTGGCTTCTTGCAAATGACACACATACACAAACAGAATTTGCATGAGTCTTGTTATCTGTGGAAAAATGGAACCAAGCTCAAGCTGTGTTTTAATTTAGGGGGAAAGGATTCTATTTCTGGGCTTTGCATAGACCTTTGGGAAAATATCAATGGGTTTGTAGTTTGTCCCCAATGTGCATGCCTAAAACAGAATAAGGGAAAGACAATCATGCAGAGTTCAGTTGAGGGCTCCAAGAGGCCCTCGCTGATCCTGTCTTTCCCTGAGGGGAAAGAGCACAAGGATGGGGGACGATTTGAGAAGCTCACTGCCCATCTTCTGGTGTCTAGCGTTTATTAGATACTCACAGCAGCGACTGTGTTTCAGCTGCTGCAAGGAGCAAACTGTGCTGGGATCTCAATGATCTTGGGTCCCGCCAGGGAAGAGAAGTGGGTGGGCAAATAGCTTGTCATCATGGTGTTGTGTGCCCAGCCTCATGCTGAGTATTACAAAGAAAAAAGCTCCCACACCCAAGAGCTTGTAACTTAAGACCAGAGGGGGAAATGTCCATGTCTGAGAATAAAAACGGAACGAAGAGAGAGGTGGTAGGTAAATGCAGGCTGTGCGGAGGTCCCTTGGGGACAGTAAGAAACGTTTGCACATAATGGGGGCAGATCAGTTGGTAATTTCATATTCATCTCATGGTTCTTCAGTTTTCCTCTGAGTCCAAGAGGACACATGGAACGAAGTCAACATCTCTCATTTCTTCCTACATTCAACAAGTACTCACCGAGAGCCACCGTACCCGGAGGGGTAAGGACAAGTAAGATGTGGTCCTCGCCAGAATTACGACTTACTCTGGAATTTCAGAGCGCCCCCCCCCCCAGTTTGCGTGCACGCACGCACGCACGCACGTACGCACGTACGCACGCATGCACACTCACTCCTCCCTTTGTTCCTTACAGTTAAAGAACCTGAGGCTCAGAAACATTCAATTCCTTGCCTGTGATCACATAGCTAATGAGCCAAGGAATAAAAAACATGATCTTCAACGAGCCTGGTAGTCTTTCAAGCCTCTCCCGTTTCAATCGCCTTCCAAGTGGGACATGCAATTTCCCTCCCAACAACAATGCTCACAACAAAATCCTGAATCCAAGTGGTTTTTGATGACGGTCTCGAAATGACTTAGAATTTGGCTACGGTATGGAAGTAAGATGAAGGATCATCTTCAGAAACTGCTCTGAGGATTCATACCTAAAAGCTTTCACAGGATCCTACAAGGGAAGGTGCTACCTGACATATGAAAACAAAGCCAGCCCCGCAGAGATTCACACATCTTTGTATTCCAGCAGGCACATCTGGAGAGCCTTCACCTTATGATGTATGAAAGGCTCATGGTCCCTCCCGCAGGAGAACAAATAGCCCAATGTTTATAGCCACCATGTCCACAAGAGCCAAAATAGGGAAAGAGCCCACATGTCCATCGGGAGACGAATGGATAAAGAAGATGTGGTATACATATATATACAATGGAATATTACTCAGACATCAAAAAAAAATGAAATCTCACCATTTGCAATGACAAAGATAAAACTAGAGGGTATTATGGTGAGTGATATAAGTCAGTCAGAGAAAGACAATTATGATTTCACTCATATGTGGAATTTAAGAAACAAAACAGAGGAAAGGGGAAGGGAGGGAAAAATAAAATAAGAGGAAAACAGAGAGGGAGACAAACGCTAAGAGACTCTTAACTCTAGGAAACAAACAGGTTCCTGGAAGTTAGGTGGGTTGGGGGGATGGGGTAACTTGGTGATGGGCATTAAGGAGGGCATGCGATGGAATGAGCACTGGGTGTTATATACAACCGATGAATCACTAAACTCTACCTCTCAGACTAATAATACACTGTATGTTAACTAATTAAATTTAAATTAAAAAAAAAGAAGTAACAGTTTTGTGAAAGGAAACTGCATCAGCATTAAAAAAAAGAAAAAAGAGGTGAAGGAGATCTTGGGCTTTTGTGTACTTCCCAAAGGTCTTAGAATGTCCTAATTTATTAGTAAAGGGAAAGAAGGAAAGAAGAAATATTCCTACGTCTCCAACATTATCCAAATTTTTAGATAAGTCTCAAATTTCTATTGTCAATAATACATTTTTACAGAATGGTTGCTTCACCCAGGTTGTCAATAGCCTGACATCTCTATGCCATCCTGTAGGACCTACAATCTTAGCTTAAGATTTTATAGTAGTAGAAACAGGTGAAACTAGCATCAGTAATACATTTTAGTTAAGGTCATCTCCACATGTTACGTTGTAACACACTGAGCTCTTCTGCGTTCCATATGTTAGCGTCTTCCACCTCCCTTCCAGACATCTGGAGTAAGAGCCGTCCAAGGAGAGGAAATAGGAACAAAGGCTCTGGAGTGGGATCTTGATGTGGGATAGAGCCGGGGGGGGGGGGGGGGGGGGTGGAACAGGGAGGGCTTCAACGTGAGGAGGTAGGAGGAGTCCCATCAAGTAGCACCTTATAGATCCATCCAGAAGGCTTGTTCCTCTTCTGAGAAAGCTAGGAAGCCATTGGAGGACGATAAGAAGACTGAGCAATACATTGGGGCACCTGGGTGGCTCAGATGGTTAAGTGTCTGCCTTCGGCTCGGGTCATGATCCTAGGGTCCTGGGATCGAGCCCCGCATCGGGCTCCCTGCTCCGGCAGGAAGCTTGCTTCTCCCTCTCCCACTCCCCCTGCTTGTGTTCCCTCTCTCGCTGTGTCTCTCTCTGTCAAATACATAAATAAAATCTTTAAAAAAAAAAAAGAAGAAGAAGAAGAAGAAGAAGAAGAAGAAGACTGAGCAATACAGCGAATGACCCGCTAGGACAGGGAGGCCATATTCATGAATACATTCATGCTCACTGATGTCTCCGTCCTGAGTGCCTGGAACAGAGGCACACCCAGGGTCGGCTCTCATGGGTTGACCGAATGAGAACTTGTTTAAAGACTGGCCTCTGGTTGCTGTGTTAAGAACAGGTTATAACATGCAGGCAATGATCTTGGGACCCTGAAATAATCATAAGGTCCAGAACCTCTGATCCGGATTTGTAAGGAAGAGGGGGTGAATGACAGCTCAAGAAATAGGCTCCTGCATGGAGATGTGTTTCAAACAACTTGGCTCCCAATTTCTCCTCCACACCTCCCCCAAATAATGTTTATCCTTGTGAAACTGAAAGAGGAGGGCAAACCGGAAAGCTTTATTCTGGAAAAATTCTCTTGAAGGCTTGAAAACAAGAAGGGGGTGGGGCAGAAAAAGAGCCGGATGTTGGAACCCATAACTGAGCTATATGAAGAAGCAGGGGCCCCTCATATCATGAAAAACGTTATCATCTGCAGTGAGAATAAATTAACGGACAATTCATTGAGAAACCGATGTATCAGGCTGCCTTAGCTCTTCGAGAATAGCCAAAACAGTAAAGTAACCCACTTTCTCCTGTCTCTGGTCCACCATGCACAGCAGCCTTCTAATTATCACTCCCCTTCTCTCGCGGAGAGAACTACCACTTACCTCCTCTTGCAGAATTACCATTTGTCTTCTCTCACAGAGAACTCACGGGTAAGCTGTCTTCAATGGTCTATTCCAACCCACAGTTGGAAATGTATCAAGTGGGCAATCTATATTTACATGCCATTCTCTGACTAGTTTGGTTTGTGACTCCGTCTCCCAAAGCTTGACTATCTCTGGACGCACTGCTAAAATCCAGTTCTACAGAGAAAAATCTGAGGACCAGACCCACACCAAGCCAGCCACCTGAGAAGGCACGGCTGAGGGGTCAGCCAGGTTTCTCTCTGCCACCACCATCTTGCTTCTCTTCATTGTCAGCATGGAGATATGCCCAGGAACACTCAGGGCTTTGTTTCTTGCCAGAGTAGTTTCTCAATGACAACATTTTATAGACACAGATACAAAACAAAGAGAGATTGAAGAAAACATCCAGGAGTGTGGTAAGACACAGAACAACCGATGTAACGTCTCTGGGTAGAGAGAAACCATGGCCACTACCGACCCCAGATGTCTCCCTGCGTAAGGGTCTTCCATGACCCTCATGACACTTTCTCTCCAATCACAGGTGAAAAAGAAACTTGCTAAGAAAAAGACTATGTGACTTTCGGAAGGTGAAAGATTCTCAGAGTGCCTCACTAGATAAATTGTACCCAGGTCTGTTCAAGAAGGATAAGGTGGACAACCCCTGGCATTATTGCTCTTGACAGTTCAGGCTGTTTCTTCATCAGTAAGAAGATGATTACTCAGCCATCAGTCATCCATCATCGTGGATCAGAGTTGCCAAGAATAGTGTGCAACCAGCTGGACAGTGATTAAGCCTACGAAACACACAGACAGCCTGACAGCCCTCCACCGTCCGGTGGCAAGCTCACAACAACACAGCTCGTCGCCAGACACCTGTGCACCAGCTTCAGGGGGATGGTGGCACCTGATATGGCAGGCTGGACGCCGAATGTGCACCCAGCCACTTACCACCCAGTGTCTGGGACAATATTACACACGCTACCTGTCTCTCCTCTCCCACCCATCCCCCAATGCCAGGAACCTCTTTGTGTAAAGAGACAGCGGGCGTAACAGCATTATTCACAAGAGCCAAAAGCCCAAGTGTCCATCAACGGATGGATGGATAAACAAAACGTGGTCCATCCATACAACGGAATACTCTTCAGCCATGAAAAGGAAGGAAGTACTGAAGCATGCTGAAACATGGATGAATCCTGAAACATCACGGCAATGGACCGGAGCTGTGTTCTCCCAAAACCCCTATGTTGACCCCTAACCCCTAGCACCTCAGAATGTCGCTGTATTTGGACATAGTGTCTTTAAAGAAGTCATTAAGTTAAATGAGGTTAGGGTGGGCCACAATCCAACTTGATGAATTTCTCTGCGAGAAGCAGAAATTTGGACACACAAAGAGACTCCAGGCACGTGTGCACACAGAGGAAAGACCATATGGGGACACGGCCAGTCGGCGGTCATCTACAAGCCAAGGAGGGAGGCCTCAGGAAACACCAAACCTCATCTTGGACTTCCAGCCTCCAGAACCGTGAGAAAATAAATTTCTGTGGTTTAAGCCCCCCATGATAGTTTGTTATAGCAGCCCGAGCAAACTCATACGATTATGCTAAGTGAAAGGAAGCAGACACAAAAAGTCATGTATCATATGAGTCCGCTGACATAAAATCTCCAGGATTGATGAATCCACAGAGACAGAAGGCAGATTTGTGACGGCCAGGGCCTGGGGAAAGGGGTGAAGGGGGAGGGCCTGCTTCATGGGGATGGGGCTTCCTTTTGGAGTGATGACAAAATTTTGGAGCCAGACAGAAGTGATGGTTGCTCAACACTGTGAATGTGTAAATGTTACTCAATTGTGCACTTTAACATGGTTGGTTTTACAAGGCGAAATCAGAGAGGGAGACAAACACTAAGAGACTCTTAACTCTAGGAAACAAACAGGGTTGCTGGAGGGGAGGTGGGTAGGGGATGGGGTAACTGGGTGATGGGCATTAAGGAGGCCACTTGATGGAATGAGCACTGGGTGTTCTACGCAACTGATGAATCACTGACTTCTACCTCTGAAACTAGTAACATAGTATAGGTTAATTCGTTGAATTTAAATAAAATTAAACTTTAAAAATAAAATGGTTTTATATTATGTGATTTTAACTCAATAAAAAAGAAAAAAAATCAATGACAGTTAGATGAGAGACAGAAAGCTGAGAAATGAAGCTATGAAACCTGTTCAAGTTACAACAGGGTAGTTAACTAGACCAAGGAGAAGAGCGTGATGGGAAGAGCAGGGAAAAGCAAATGCAAGAGACCTGAGATAGTTGGAGAAGCCACGGTCGGCCCAGAGCTCCCCACCGAGGCCCGGGGCAGCAAGGGCAGAGCGATGGCGGTAGACAGGCAGAGTCTGAGGACGACGAACAAATCACTTCACACCAAGCGGGTTCACCACACACGGCTGCAGTGGCTTCGTGCGGCTATAAACCAGGGACGATGCCCACCGCCTGTAACAGAGGGTTATGCACAGTGCAGAGCAGAGGACCTGGCCCGTGGTACACACGGTACCTGGTAGCCAAGAGCTCTGTGCAAACGGAGCCTTCAGCTTTCTACAGACTCTGCCTCTCTCTGAACCCCACACCAGGTGCTGGCGCCCACGTGAGAACATGGACAGCTTCCCGGTCCCCCCCCCTTGTCCGTTCCTTCCCATGCAGTGAAATCAATCACATATTTGGGAGGTTTCGTTACTTCCTGTACTAGTTAGGGCTCTTGAAGGAGGGAAAGAGAGAGAGAGAGAGAAGGAGGGAGTGATGGAGGGTGGGAGAAAATTAAGGAAGGGAAACATTTTAAATGGAGTCACGAAGCCCAGAAGGGGGAGCTCTTGAGTACGCACCGCCTGGGCAGCTTACTCCATATTCCTGGGCAGGAAGAAGAGGTGGACTTTAGATCCCCAGACGACTAAGGTAGCTTTCTCCCCTTGTCCAGCAACAGCCTAGCCAATGAGAAGCCACTACACTTCAAACTCCCAGTTTCCTCCCATGGATCGAACTTTGACAAAACCAGCCCCTTCCAACTCCCATCTCTTCTCCATAAAAGAACGCTCTCCTCCCTTGTTCTCCAGGTTTACCTGTGATTTACCACAGTATGCATGTCCCAAATTGCAATTGCTCCGCTATTCCCAAATAAGCTCATTTTGCTGGTAAACTACCTGGGTTTTGTTTTTTTTTTTTAAGATTTTGTTTATTTATTTATTTATTTGAAAGAAAGAGAGAGCAAGCACATAAGCAGGGGGAGGGGGCAGAGGGAGAGAGAGAAGCTCAAGCAGACTCCACGCTGAGTGCAGAGCCCTTCACGGGGCTCAGTCTCACGACCCTGAGATCATGACCTAAGCCAAAACTGAGAGTCTGTCGCTTAACTGACTGAGCCACCCAGGTGCCCCTGGTTATTTTTATTTTTAAGGTTGAAAGCATGTACGTATGAGAAGAGATGTTATAGTAATTGGCTCATATGGTTCTGGAGGCCAAGAAGTCCCATGATATGCCACCTGCAAGTTGGAGCACCAGGAAAGCCAGTGTAATTCAGTCTAAGCCTGAAAGCCTGAGAACCAGGAGCACCAATGTCCAAAGACAGGAGGAGATGGATGTCTTGGCGCAAGCAGACAGAGCACATTCACCCCTCCTCCACCTTCTTGTTCCATTCGGGACCTCAGTGGATAGGATGATGCCCCACCACAGTGGGGAGAGTCATCTGCTTTACTCCACCCCTCACATCCCCAGTTCTAGGGAGAAGTTAACGGAGTGACGCCGTTAGACCTGTGATAAATATTGAAATGAGCCAGGCACTCGAAATTACTATGACAAAAAGCAATTCTCGGGAACCTATGGAGGATCTAGGTTTGGATTCTCGGCTCCTGGGAACCAGATTTGTCTGATCTCCAAAGCTTAGCCAGTGGGAGTGGGGGAGGAAGGGGCCCAGCCTGGGAGCGAGGAGCCTGGACCCTGCCGCCGACACAGCTACGCCAGGCCACAGAGCTTCTGGACCTCAGTTCCCTCGTCCGCTGATGAGCTGCCTAGGTGGTCTCTCAGCATCTCTTCCACTCTCCAATGATCCAAATTGTTCTCGATGAAATATAAATAGAAACTTGACAATAATTACCAGACTCTAAGCAGCTCAAAACAGGGACAGCTGTTCATCCCTGTGACACCAGAGCCTGCGAAAGCCTCAGGCACATGGGAGGTGTTCAGTATTGGTCTGTGTGATGAAGAGTGGTCCTATTACAGTGACCCAGGGGGGCTCCCATCGTGGACTGGAAACTGGACCGCTCCAGGGACCGTGCTTATGAGGATCAGATCAGATATGGATGAAAGCGCTCTCGGAAAGACTGTGAAGTACTCCACAAATGTACAAAGATTAGAAGTTTTGAACTGTCCCAGCCCACCCCAAGGTGGTGATTCAGACGGCTGGATGCACTTCCTCCGGGCCTGGCTGCGCTGCGATGTGGCCTCCATCCCTGGGTTTCCACCGCACCCCGACGACATGCCCCCCCAGCCCGCACTCCAAGTGAGGGGAAGAGCCCAGGTTCAAACAGCTGGGGTTCCTGCCCCTGGACTTTGGTGAGAACAGAAACTGGCCAGCAGACCACCCTCTGCTGAGTAGGCGAAGCGCACCACGGGGACGCGCCGAGGGCAGCCTGCGGTGGAGAAAGTTGGGAACTGGCACTATGTTGCAAGGCCCGCTTGCGTGGTGTGGTTCGCACAACGCTGGGATTGCCACATCCCAACGGGCATCCTTCCCTTCTCTGTTCCCCTGACGCTTCTTCCCTCTCCCGGTGGAACACATTCTGAAAGTAGAGCTAAATCAAGACCCCCCAAAAACATTTTTAAGTAGACTCCACGCCCAGCATGGAGCCCACCGAAGGCTTATCCAACTGGAACTTACTTTGTGAATGATGTAAGTAGTGATATAATTTATTTCCTTTTTTTTATTTGGATAACCCATTGAACCAGAATGTATTTTTAAATTTTTTATTTGAATTCAATTGACACATACTGTAGTATTAGTTTCAGAGGCAGAATTCAGTGATTCATCAGTTGCATAGAACACCCAGTGCTCACTCCATCACGCGCCCTCCTTCGTGCCCATCCCCCAGCCACCCCATCCCCCCACCCACCTCCCCTCCAGCAACCCTCAGTTTGTTTCCTTAGAGTCTCTTATGGTTTGTCTTCCTGTTTTCCTCTTATTTTTCCTTCCCTTCCCCTATGTTCAACTGTTTAGTTTCTTAAATTCCACGTATGAGTGGAATCGTATGCTATTTGTCTTTCTCTGACTAACTTATTTCACTTAGCCTAATATGCTCTAGTTCCAGCCACGTCGTTGCAAATGGCAAGATTTCATTTTGTGATGGCTGCATAATATCCCATTGTATAAATACATCACATCTTTATCCATTCATCTGTCAGTGGACATCTCGGCTCTTTCCACAGTTTGGCTGCTGTGGACATTGCTGCTATAAACATCAGGGTGCAGGTGCCCCTTTGAATCACTATGTTTGTATCCTTTGGGTAAATACCTAGTAGTGCAATTGCTGGGTCGTACGGTAGCTCTATTTTCAACTGTTTGAGGAACCTCCATACTGTTTTCCAGGGTGGCTGCACCAGCTTGCGTTCCCACCAACAGTGGAGGAGGGTTCCCCTTTCTCCGCATCCCCGCCAACATCTGTCATTTCCTGACTTGTTAACTTTAGCCATTCTGACGGGTGTGAGGTGGTATCTCACTGAGGTTTTGATTTGGATTTCCCTGATGCCAAGCGATGTTGAGCACTTATTCATGTGTGTCTGTTGGCCACATGGATGTCTTCTTTGGAGAAGTGTCTGTTCATGTCTTCTGCCCATTTCTTGACTGGATTTTTCGCTTTTGGGGTGTTGAATTTGATAAGTTCTTCATAGATTTTGGATACTAGCCCTTTATCTGATAAGACATTTGCAAATATTTTCTCCCATTCCACAGGCTGCCTTTTAGGTTTGTTGACTGTTTCCTTCACTGTGCAGAAGCTTCTTATCTTGATGAAGTCCCAACAGTTCATTTTTGCTTCTATTTCCCTTGCCTCAAGAGATGTGTCTAACAAGAAGTTGCTGCGGCGAAGGTCACAGAGATTGCTGCCTGTGTTCTCCTCTAGGATTTTGATGGATTCCTGTCTTACTTTTAGGTCTTTCATCCACTTTGAGCTTATTTTTGTGCTTGGGTAAGAAAGTGTGACCAGTGCTTTATGGTAAAGAATAAATGACATCCCTCTGGTTTAAGCTACTGTTGGTCAGGTAATCTGTTAGTTATACAACCAAAAGCAATGCATCATGAATTTCATCAAAATTTTACTAATACAAACCTCATAATTAAAATGTTAATAATGTAATCAAGAGTAGTTCTACTTAAAATCATTTCTCTACTATATATCACAAAAAACACCACCAAAAACTTTTGATTTTGGCCACTTTGCCTCCCTGAAAGCAAGATAAGCCATCAGTAGCCTCACCGGGGCCACCCCAGAAAATTCGGCCAGGGCTCCTGCTCTTGCAGGAGAGTCAGCAAGACGACATCACTGTGAACAGGCGAGTTCTGACCCCCACGGAGTCACCTTCAGACTGAGTACTGGTCCAGCCACACCGGATGGAAGACAAACGAGACCAGGAGGGACAACCTGGAGGCCCTGGTCTTCTTCCAACACCCTCCTCACCCCATCAATGAATAGTTTTTATGGTCTGTTCTCTCCACCCTTAGTAAACTTGCTTTCAGAAAAGAATTCGCCCCCCATTCCAGTTAGATCCTATGATTGCTAAATGGCTTAGAGCATACCCCCTCCCATGCTGCTTGGCTTTTAACTTTTATCCAGGCCTTCCGAAGGAGGAGGAAGCTGAAGGAACAGCATGTCAGGCACCCACCACCAAGGCCTTGCACGAGGTGGGCGGTGGGCACTGGCCTCTGGGCGGGCTTGGGAATGGCCTCTCCTGGCTTATGTCTGCTTCAAGGGACTGGTCTCTTCTGGAGGGATCACAGTCTGCCTTCTGAAGGGGTTCTCCCTTCGCTTTGGTCTTTTGGAAACTGGGCGGAGTCACTCAGTGTCCTCCTGGCCCAGGGATGCCCCAGATCGCCGCCCCAAGAGTTGGAAAGACACCCCAAGAGTTGGAAAGACACCCCAAAGAAGGCAGAAGCATGGGGCTGGACTGGCAAAGATGTGTGGGGAAGGCCGCCCTCACTCCATATGAGAGAGAACTCTCAGGGGATGGAGAGGCAGAGCACCGTGCACCGTCTACAGGGGCGTCCTTCGGTGAGCTTAAATCAAGGTCAAAGCACCATCATAGATGAAAAGGACCCTATCCAATGGCACAGTGCTAACGTGAGTCACCAGAAACTCATCACCAGGGACTAAGATAAAAGCCGGCACACAGAGATGGCACAGGACACAGATGGTGGCATTGCCAATATGACAGCATTCTTTGAGAACTCTAAGGCACCATCTAGAAGGTGTACTCCTAACAGCAAACCATGGTGACAAGGAAATTACACGTAAAAGTAATGCTAGTGGAATCTCAATTTTCTAAAATTTATTGGGTGTTTCTACACATCAGAAATGATACAGCCACATGGCTGAATTAGAGGCAATTTTCACTCTTGTTTTGTGTGTGTGCCTTCCTGTATATTTTATAGTAAATATAACATGGTAATATTATAGTAACTACTTTATAATCCTAACAGCAATCACTATTAAAACAGCCACCATCTACGGAGCGCTGATTCTGGGCCAGACTCTGTGTTCAAATTTTGCAAATATTTTCCCAACAACTTGTTGGTAAGTAAGTGTCGGTATTTTTCAGAGAACGACACGCAGGCTGAGAGAGGTAAAACTCTTAAACCAGGTCACAGAACAGGGATTCCAATGCAGATGAGATCTGTACCCTACTGGTCTCCAGAAATGCAACCTTTTTTTGGGAATGCATATATACATCTGGTGAAAGGGGGCAAGAAAAGAGGAAGGTCTGCCAGGAAACCTCAGGCAGGAGGGGCCACCGGGGGGCCCCCATGTCATTACAGAGGAGGGGGCTGCCCGGGAGCACAGCCCCTCAACTAACCAAAGAGCAGTTAACAAGTATAAATGAGGGTACCTTCTTCTGATCCCTTTTTTTTTATTATTTTGGTGAGGGGACAGTCCTGAGAGAGAACTCAGGAACCCCACACTGGAAGTTGGGGTAAAGGCATGGAAAGGAGAAATTCCTGGGTCAGCCAGGGACAGAGCATGGCTGTGCCTAGCCACAGGTAATTTTGACGCGGCTGCAAGTGTTCAATGAGTTGACACAGAATACTGAAAGGAGCTTTCTTCCACCAGGTCCCATCACTGAGAGACCCCTGTGTGTTGTCCCTGAGATGCTGCATGCCCTCATTAGAGGAACACTTAGACCAGCTCAGCCCTTTCCATACGAACAAGAAAACTGAGCTGCTTGGCCCCGTATCATGTTGTGACCTCTGGGACCCTCAAGACATTGTACAAGTTGGACGGCTCCGCCTAAAATGGTAAGCCTCACAAGCAGGAGACGATAATCGGTTATTCGTGGTTCCAAACTAGGTATCACACACGTATTACACGGTAAAGAGGGGCCAGAGGCTCCCCACAGTGTGCACCCCCGGAAGTGGAGCCAAGATGAGGACACGTGGGCTCTGGATGCTACGGCATCTGTGTAAAGTGGATGAGCTTAGCTATCTGCAGAAACAGCCCATCCTGCGATGCCTTCTAAAGGGATTACCCACTAACCCAGCCGCTGTTTCTATAATCCTCCCAAAGCAACGAGGGGGTCGAATGAGGATGCACTGAAGGAGCTCGAAGGCCTTGTGGGCAGACAGGAGATGTGACACAGCTTCACCAGGAAGCCCTCTGGGGCCCAGTCTGCTCACCGAAATAGTTCTTCCACTGGAGTCCGCACGCAAAGCCAGAACTTGGCCTCCCAGCTATTTAAGTCAGGTTTTTTTGTGTCTTGGGTTTCAATAAAGGGAGATGCCAGGCTGCTATGCTGGATAATCGAGGGAAGGGGCAGAGAGTGAACACACAACACTGATTAGTCTGAACCCCGAAACAGGTCGCTGGTTCTCAACATCTGGGATGTGTAAGAACCATCCAGAAAACTTTTTTAAAAAAATACCCAGTCTGACAAGGGGAATTCATACTAAAATGTGAATGGCTCCATTTCAGTCATCGGGTAGCTTCTGAATTTCAGCACACACGGAGACAGGCTGGAAGTCCCCGATGAGGACGGCAGGCGTGGCACGTAGGGACCAGGGCAGCTGGGACCGCGCCACGCGCTCTGGGCTCCGCGGCTCGACATCCTGCAGGGCTCGGCGGCGGCTGCTTCCTAAGCCTAAAGTTCCCAGGATGGGTTCACGGGGACAGACAGCGACTCTGGCTGACCCCGCCGTGGAGCAAGCAGGGCCCCCGGGGCATTGGTAAACGCGGTACGCCGCCTGGCAGAGACTCGGCCCTCTGCCCTCCTGGCCCCAGACCCAGACTCGATGACAAACTTCACCCACATTTGGGCCCGGTCCAGCTGAGACAGTGAGAGCAAAAGGGCTCTCACCTCCTTCCTCCACTGGCCCCACAATCAAGGCTCCCTAGCCCCAGCCTGTTGTGGCAGAAGCCAAGCAGAGGTGCCAAGGGGGCCTGGGGGTGCCGAGCAGGGGACCTGCGGCACTACCATTTCCAGCCCACCAGACGGGAGCTTGCTTCCCGGGCCAGTCCCGCTGCACTTTAGAGCAAGCCGGGTGCAGAGAGCTGGCCTGTGGAGACCCTGGGGAAGGGGCTGGGGCTGTGATTTAGGAGGCCCTGCTTCTCCCAGAAAGTGGCATTAGGATTCGATGCTGCCCCACTTGCACAATGCCCCCCCCAGCCAGCTACTTTTCCTTCTCACTCCCTTCCTCTTGTCCATCTCAGTCTCATCTTTTACTCCGTCTCCCTCTCACCATCCCCACCCATCCCTGCATCAAAAACTTCCACTAACTCCAGTTCACTGAACTCTACGATGTGTATGTAGGAGGGGGGAAAAAAAATCTGATAAGAGGAATTCATACTAAAATGTGAATGGCTACATTTCGGTCATCGGGTAGCTTCTGAATTTCTCCAGCCACTAGGAGGAAAACCAAAGAGTGAGTCAACCCTGTTAGAGTTAACAGCAGAGCTAGGAAATCTGTCACCTAGGAAGCCGTCACAGAACAATGAAGTGCTGAAGTAGGTCCACATAGGCTGAGTGCTGGACGCCTGGAGTCGCCTCCCAGTGCAGGAAAGGCAGCCCAGCAGCCCCCTCAGAGCATGCAGTCGGGGTGCTCCTGTCTGCCTCCTCGAGCCCTAGCCAGACAGCAGCCACAGCGCCTTGGCTGTTGTCATTCCCAATGTCATCCCAACCCCCATGACCTGTTTCATATTTAGATTTCAGGCAAGGCTTTGTCTGCAGAGATGGTTCTGGGCTACAACAGATTTGCAAACCATGGTCCGGTCCAAGCCATGGATTTTGCAGAAAGCGGATCCAGACGGAGGTTTATTTGCTTGAGGCCCTCACAAGTTAGGAGTGAGGACTAAGGCCCAGGCTTCCTGTCACCCAAGTCATGTTTTAAATAAACATATTACTGAAGTGTAACAGAACTATAAACACGCAAAGTTCCACGAATGCCCAAAACAAACACACCTGAGTAAGCAGTGCTCAGTTCAAGAACGAGGTCATTTACCAGAGCCTCAGAAGCCCCCCGAGCCCCTTGCCAGTCCAAACCCCGCCGCCAGGCCCCCGGATGAGTTACAGCAACACGGATTAGTTTGTATGGTTTGTCTCTGTATAGTGGAATAGGGCAGTATGTATTCTACTGTGTCTGGCTTTATTCACTCAACATTTTGCTCATAAGCTCTCTCATGTTGCCTCTTACCACCAAGGTTCCTTGGCTACCATGGTTCTGTACATTCCATTGCACAGATAAACTACAACGTATTTATCCACATTGAAGGTACATTGAATCGTTTCCCCTTTGGGGCTATCACAAGCGATGCTGCTGCGAACGTCCTTGTACATGTCTCAGTGCGCACATGAAGGCATTTTTGTGGGGTCTGTGCCAACGGCATTGCTAGGTCAGTGGACTTGCTGGGTCATAGTGTCTGCCTCCATCCAGGGACTACTGCCAAGTGGTTTTCCAAAGTGATTACACCAATCTTCCCTCCACGCGAGAGTTCCTTTTACTCCACCCCGGCACGGAGTAGTATAAGGGAGGTAGACAGTATCTCACTGTAGCTTTAATTTGTACTTCCTAGATGATTAAGGAGGTACAGTGACTTTTCATTACTTATTGGCCATTTGGATATATCTTCTTTTATGAATAATCGTAAAATGTATAACTGTTTCTGTGTTTAGCTATTTTTGGTTTGCCAGGTTTGTGGTTCTCCTTTCTCCACAGTGACTTCGGTGGATGTACACATAGAAGGGCCGAGGAGCCAGACTCCCCGGTGGGGTTCCGGCTCTAGCAGGGACGCCCGTCGTTCTGGGCTGCTCGGTTCCTCTCCAGGCCCCAGCCGTGCTGGCTGTAAGATCAGGACCTTCTCCCATCTGCGTGAGTGAGGGAATGCATGCAAACACCTAGAACGATCTTGGCACCTCGTGAGTGCTCAATACATAGGGATTTTTACAGTTATCCCCAGCATTCTGTCGCTAAAATGCCTGAAACCGCCAAGAACGAGGAGGGCACGTAGCAAGACGGAGATGAAATGTCCCAGTTTGTCGGTAACGTCTCACCACCCGAATAGCAACTTCATACTTCTCCCTACTAAAAAGAGATCTTTCCCTCATGCATGCAAACCAAAGAGGTGCATCTGGTGTTTGGTGGAGATGCTGGGGCCAATCCATCTCAACTGAAAAGGAACGAAACAGAAGTGGTGCATGAGGACACACGAGGACCGCTCGTCGGGGCATCACCCACAAAGGCTGCAGGAGAGGGATACTGAGTGGGTGCGGCCGAGGAGCCCCCTAGCCACCTGAGCAAGTGCCAAGTGCAGGCTCGGCTGCCGCCCCTCCTCTCACCTCAGGAGCTGCTCACAGCCCAGGGGGCCATGAAATGAAGGCTCACCCTGGCCTGCCCCAGCTTCAGCCCCTGGTCGGCAGTCCCGTGTCAGCAAGCCTGGCTCCAGAGACAAAAATGCCCCTGACAAGTGGGCCTGAGGCCTCGGCTGCCTCGGCCCCGGACGGCAGGCCCTCCGTCAGCAGGAGGAGGCGAAGAGAACCCGCGCTCCCAGAACACACTGGCCGCGGGACGGGGCCAGACCGGTGCTGCGGGCACTGTGGCTCTCCGGAGGGTCCCTACGCTGGACTGAAAAAGCAGGTTATGTGGCCAGAAAGGAAGAGGTCAGGGAAGTCTAGGTTCTTCTGGGAAACAGGCCTGGGTCGGCGAAATGACAAACACAGCAGGTCTGTGCTTTGAGACCAGGTCTAGCATGAAATCAGAATGAGTCACAGGGATCTCATTCCCTCATTTTACACATAAGGAAACTGAGGCTCCCAGAGGTTTGCAGACAACGTACGGGCTTTGGAGTGAGGCCCACCTGGTCAGCACTGATCCCTCCTTTCATACGACTTGCCGGTTTGAGTCCTTTCAGGGCTTATTCATCACCGAGTCCTGCCTTCCGTGTGCTGCTCACATGCGTGATCGGTATTCTCCCCATCGCTACTGTCTCCACTCCGATCAAACCCGAACAGCCTCACCCGGACCACAGGTCACCACTCCCACACCCTTCCGCCAGCCTCTGGCATTCCGAGCCAGCGAGCGCACCACCGACACGTTTTCCAGCACAATGCTTCGGTCCTGTTCTTCCTCTGTTCAGAAACCATCAGTCTCCCTGCTTCCTCTAGGACCACTTCCAAACCCTCAGGCCTCGTGGCGGATCCTCTACTGCGGGTTCTGAAGCAACCTCTCTGCATTCTGGTCGTCTGACCTGCTTCTTCCCCCAAACAGCCCCTCCTCCCGGACACTTCTGCTTTTCTCGAGCATTCCACCCGAAATCCCTCCTCCTCCTTTCTAATTCCTACCGTCCGGCATGACTATCTGCATCTCCCTCTTGCTGTGGCCATCCGCTTCTATTTCCCACGTTGCTTCAAGGACTAGGCGGCTCGAGCCTGTGCGTGGGAGCGGACATCCGCTGTGTGTGCTCCCAGCCACATGCTAAGCTCTTCAGAGCCGGAATATTCGTCTCCGTGTCTGACCCAGCACAAGGCACCACCCCTCTAGAGTATGGGTGGGAAAATATAGGTTGACGAGACACAAAAAAACGCCGACGGGACGGACAGGCTTCTTGTAGCCAGCTCTCCCCCGGGTTGGGGACGTCGTGCCCGGCGCCGGGACCAGGTGGGTTCCAGAGGACCAGCTCCGCCCCTCGGGGGTGGGGGGCTGCCGGCGGACACGGGGGGAGCCCAGGAAAGGACAGCGGTGACAGAGCTTCCGCTATGAGGTGCGTAAGGGCCCGGTAGGGGCGCTGGGAATAAGGCTGCATCCCGCCACAAGACGTGGGCAGGCTTCGCGCAGAAAGGGGTGCGAGGTGAGCTCTGCAGTGGACAAGTGGGGGCGCTATGGGGCCAGGGGCCAGAGAGAAGAGGAGTGTGGCAGAGGCGCCGTGGGAGGGGCTACCGGGAAGACCTGAATGACTCGAGCGGGTGATGCCTAATGGACTATAATCCGAGCCTTAATGAGGCTTCACGGGGCGGGGAAGACACAGAGGATTAGTAAAGGCCTTCCTCCAGGGACGGACAGGGCCGATGTGTTCTAGCACCGCAGGTGAAGTTCTGCTCCTTCCCCTCCATCAAGCCCTCTGGGCTTGGGCAAAGCTGCAAGTCGCTCCAGTCCCCAGTGCCTCGATGGACAATTCTACCCTGCTTCCCAACGTCCACCAGGGTGACCCCGAAGAATCCATCTGTGCCTCAGGAAAACCACACCTAAAGACGCGACCCATTCCCTGCCAGGCGCCTCTGGCCCTCAGACCCTGGGTCTTCAGCTCCAATTTAAGGCACCGGGAATTGAGCCTCTTGTGGCTCCCTCCCAACCAGGAAGGAGCCGGGTCCCACTGACCTGGTCCGGTTAGGGGTCTGAGAACTCAGTGGTGGGACTGCAAGATTACTGGGCACTGACAGGGCGCATCAACAGGGCATTTGGGTATTTACCTGGAGGACGGCCCTCCACTTGGAGGGTACAGACACAGAGGTGGACATCCTTTCCCACGCGAGGGCCAGTCCCCTTCGCTATAGGACGTGTCACATCACCCCTGGCCATTACACCATAAGCTTGAGATAAGGACTTAGAAATTCTGCTTTTGAAGAGGTTTTTCCTCTGCCTTGGCGGGGGGGGGGGGGGGGGGGTCTGCTCACCACACCCGGAGCAGATTTACACTGAGTTAGTGTGCCCTACGGAAGTAAACCCCTTTTGCAAATCAATCAGCTCTTTGGCATTATAAGGTGTCATCATGAGGCCAGTGAGCTTTTTTCAGGCCAGAAAGGGACTCAAGGGGAAAAGCTGGATGCTTTGCATGGCAGGATGTGGGTGTGAGGGCGGGGAGAGTGGTTTCTAAACTGGCCACACCTACTGGTCATTGCTTTCTCAAGCTAGGACTCCAAACCTGAGCCCCTTGAGCCCCACACCCAGAAGGCCACTGATCCTGGGGCCCACGACTGAGGAAATCTTCTTTAGAGCAAGCAGGCCAA
This sequence comes from Eumetopias jubatus, assembly GCF_037043125.1. Taxonomy (NCBI): domain Eukaryota; kingdom Metazoa; phylum Chordata; class Mammalia; order Carnivora; family Otariidae; genus Eumetopias; species Eumetopias jubatus. The sequence continues at coordinate 29,653,829 of NW_028274814.1, forward strand.
ACCCAAAACCAGACTCTGGCTCAGAACAGGCTGGAAGAACAACCCTTCCTGTCCCCTATCTTTGCTCCCCTGAGAGGAATGAGGGACAAGGAGCTTTTGGTTCTTGTGCTTGAAGACGGTTGATAATTACATAAAGTGTAAATGGTCTAAACACTAATCAAAAGACACAGTCACATTGGATAAAAAGAAAAAGCAAGCCCAACTCTAAGAGACCAACTTTAAAGACGTGGATACTTAAAAGTAAAACACACCACGCAAACACTATCAAGAGAAAAGGGAGTTGCTCTATCAAGAGCAAAGTAATTTCAAAACAAAAAATATTTCTGGGGTTCAAGAGGGACATTTCATAATGATTAAAGCAGCTGATCTGGCAAGAAGACACAGCAATTAAGAAGCATGTCATTAGGATGATCTCTACTAAGTTTCAAATGTATTAATTACTATCGTTTCTATTTGGGTCATATTGAGGAAAAGTTTCTGATGTCAGCACACTGACTTCCCTGCTGGTAGCATCCGCCCCTTCTGTATCTTGCTAGGATTATTCACCCTTCAGAGACACTGCTGCCAGGTAACCTTCTCTGCCACCCCCTCTGTGGGCCAGGGGACTCTGACCCCATCACAGGACTCAATAGTCTGGTGAATGCATCTTCGCTTCTCTCTCTCCTTAAGGCCACGGAGTATTTTGTTCATCTCTGAATCCTGACCACGTGGTACCATACACATCATATTGCTCGACGAATGAATGACTGAATGAGAAGTCCAGTCCTCAAAAACTCAAGCCTCTGAACTCTCCTGGCTCCCAGGACAGAGGTTTTTATTTTATTCGAACAGAAAGAACACTGAGCATGCAGTGGGCAGAACGTGCCCTGTCGCACGGCTTACAAGCCCTATGATCTTAGACACGTGACTTAACTATTCGGGGCCTCGGTTTCCTTATCTGCAAGGTGGTGAAAGAGTGGCCTCGCGGAACTGTCACTTGGAAGCCGCAGGGTTGAAACATGCTTGGCAAATGTTAGTTCACATCAGAAGCAGGAGGTGTGGTGCACCTGTGTTAGCAGCGCCCCAGAGGAAGGCAAGGAAAGCGAAGGGAAGTACCGCAGTCCGCTGGGTACAGAACAGAGGGCAGGGAGAGCAGGGCACCTGCCCGCCCATCTCCTTCCACACACTCCCCAGCCATCGGCTTCCCCCCCCCCCCCCCCCCGCTGCACCCAGCACCTTCCCTCTCTGTGAAGTGGGCCACAGACACCATCTGGACTGAGAAGCAAATAAACATCACAAGACATGTGACAGTGACACATCCCTTATGCGAATGGATGCCGGCGAGTTGATCCAGTGTGCGTGCGGGACTTCCTCGCGGCTGCAAGAGTAAGGGCGAGGCATTCCAGGAAAGAAAATGCCAGGGCATCTGTTCCCGACCGCCCTGCGGCTTCGGGTTTCCCTCTAGGTCTGAGACACCAGGTGCAACACTGTGGCAGGAACAGGAAAAGACCATCTCACTCCTTCTGAGTTAGTTCCAAATGCAGAATTTGGGGCTCCAGCCCAGACCCAGTGAATACAAATTTGCACTGTAATAACATCACCAATGAGTCTCAGGCATTCAAGCACCCGCCCCCCGTTGTCCCCAGGCTGTGTCATCATTTCTTTGAGGAGCAGCATCCAAACTTTGACCACACACTATTACCTCCCAAAAAGGCATTTCTTTAGTTGTCAATCATAAACATGTGCTTCTGTGCTGTTATACCATATCGATCATAAAACTTAAACAAAAATTAGAAATTAAAAAGGATGCACTAAAATAAACAGAAAGGGAAGTTGTCATATTTTCTTCCTGCACCCAAGTAATCTTTTGGGGGCCAAGGAAGGACATGAGGTGTGCCCTGCCTGTCCCGACTCCTGGATTAATGGAGATCACCAAACAATGCGACAAGTCACTCAAGATAAGGTGACAGTCAAGAGCTACAGAGGTTTTTTTCTAAATTGCTTCTCCGCATGCCACCGCCTCCTGTCTTGGGGTAAGCATCTATTTTTGGAGCTCTGGTAGCCGGTAAACATGATTCTCCTGCTTGAAAGCAAAACCATGGTCTCCTCATTAGAGAACCAGAAGGTGGGCCCCCAGGGCGCATTCCCCCAGCTCCACCACTTCAAAACCACCACAAACAGCAGTCCAGGAAAGTCATTGCAAAAAAGATTCCCAAAATGTTACAATTTAAAAGTTCCTACAAATAGGCAAAAGGGAAAGTCTTCCCAAAGAGCAAGCCACACATATTACCAATCAATATTTCAATCTTTTCAGTATCTAGACCCAGAATCTCCAAGAACCTGGGAAAGGTGTGAGAAAATGCACATCCATGAAATAACTATAAAAACACAAAACTGGGAATCAGGCAGGGGCCAGTCCTCCCGTGATCCTTCTGAGCCTGGTGGCCAATTTTGTGGGCAAGAGCTCAGCGACTGGGATATCACCCCACAGCACAACATTCAGACGATATGGAATTTTTTCACTAGTATCTAGTATTTTTAAAAAGCCTCTGCACACTTGTAAACCTTTGTCTAGACCACAGCAAGCAACCCCCTTCCTCCCTGTCCCTTAGCCATCTGCCAGCCCACCAGTCAATGAGGGCAATTTCACCCCCAAGGCAGCCTAAGGAACAGAAACAAAGGCCCAAGATCAACAACAAAAACCCCCAGGGAAAGATGAGTTGGGTCTGCTGGGTATCTGCTGATGCCCCCTACCCTTTCTTATCAACTCCAATGGCTCCAGCCCACTTTGGAGCCGCCTTATTCCTCCTTGCACTAAAATTAAGATCCAGCTCTGCTCGTCGCCACCAGAGACCCCATTACAAATCCCACAAGTAGGAGAACAAGAAAGAACGGGAAAATTTGTTTCCCGGGCGCATCAGCCACCCAACCAGCTACCTCGTGCCAAGAGTACGAGAGGGGGGACCCCGTTAGACAACTCTGGGGACAGGAAGGAGAGGCATTTGGCTAAGGACCACTTCGAGAGGGGCTGTCTTGGGCGGATGGACCATCAGCAAGTTCCCTGGACACGAGTCAGGGCCCCGCACGCCACATGGTTTTCCGCAGGGCAGGCCTGGAGGACAGGTTAGCGCTTGGGGCAGGGGGGCTGCTGTGCTCACCACCCATCCTTGACTCTTCAGCCCAGTTAAGCTCACACAGAGCAACCGCAGGGCTGTCGTCATTCCTGGACTGCGGGCTCCTCGGGAATCAAAGCCACCGCCTATGAGCACCCAGCATGTGCCAGGCATGTCTGGAGTGCTTGGGGCCTAAACCTCACAGCCACCCTGCCATTGACAGGCGAGGAAACTGAGGCACAGAGAGGGGAAGGAACTTCAAGGTCACACAGCTTCTGGCATCTGAGCCCAGGAAGTCTGACTGCAGAGCCCAGGCACAGCTCCCCGCCTCTCTGGCTCCCAGCTGCAGCAAGAGCCTGGGGGGGGGGGGGGTTTCCATCTTTGCCCCTTATCCGTACAAATATAGCTGGCCAGAGTGGGTGACAGGGGGCTCAATACTAGCCTTCCAACACACTCGCCACCTCCCCAGCCACCTGACTCCAGCTGCCCTGTAGGAGGAGGATGCTGGGGTGGGGACAGCAAAAGGCCAAAGAGCAGTGGGTCTGAACATTTGCTCCTACCCTCTCCCTAAGTTGTTTATGCCTTAGAGCCCACCATTACCGTACCATCCCTCGCGTTCCAGATCTCTGAGATCAGTGCAAACGCAAGCCGAGCGACTATCACCTTAAGAACCCTCCTTAATGAAGGATCTGAGGGAGGAGAAGGCGGGAGAGCACTTGCAGGCAGACAGGAACATTTCACCTTCTCTCTGGGACTGCTTAGATCTTAATCCGAGATCTAAGCACTGCTTAGCCGGGCTGGACCGGCTACCTGGATGACCTTGGATGACCTCCAACGCCCTGACACCCTGAAGGAGACACGTAGGACCCAGGAGGTTAAGAAGGAATCACCAGAGACTTACTGAAAGGAAAGTAAGTGGGCCCCTTCAGAGACAGCTTCTAGAGCTCTGAAAATTACATCCAGGGCAGAGAGACCACCTCTGGCTGGATGCTGCCTCCGGAGGAAGAGCGCTGTTTGGTATTTTCTGGCTGGGTTTTGGTAAGAAATTGTAACCACATCTGCTGGAGAGCCAACAAAAACCGGATATTGCCTTTTTATACCCATTCTGTACTCCCACCTTCCTCCCAGGGACGCTCTTACGGGTTTGGTTTTGGACAATTTAATACAAGGAGGAGAGGCAAAAATAGATTCCTAAAGAGCTCTTGTCTTTTCATAAAGTGTGAAGCTCTTCCTTCATAAAATGAATCCAAAACTTCAGAGAGGGTTACCTCCTTCATGCATCTGCCCTCCAGGCTTGGAGTCTGCAGTGTCAGACACGGAAGGCCACAGAGCGAGTCAGAGCAGCCCAGGTGCTTCCCTCCTGACCTTTCCGGACACCAGATCTGGTGCTGCCTCGAGGGCCGAAATGCGCCCAAGTGACTTGCCCCCCCCCCCACACTCCTCAGTTCCCACTGTGTTGGTCCTACTTTTGGTCTGATCTAGGCAGAGGGGCCAGGCAAGGGGAAGAAGCGTCGGATTTGACAAAAGAGAAGGGCTAAGGGGCAGTAAGAATGTTGGGTAACAGCTGGACACTGTGATCGCATTTGTTGAACTCCAAGTCAAGATGATCGCTTTAGGGGCGCCTGGGTGGCTCAGTCGTTCAGCGCCTGCCTTCAGCTCAGGTCATGGTCCCAGGGTCCTGGGATCGAGCCCCGCATTGGGCTCCCTGCTCCGCGGGAAGCCTGCTTCTCCCTCCCCCACTCCCCCTGCTTGTGTTCCCTCTCTCACTGCGTCTCTCTCTGTCAAATAAACAAATAAAATCTTTAAAAAAAAGTTATTGCTTTAACAAGGTGGAGAGCCTTCATAGTCACAACGGGTCGGAGACGCGCCCTGCTGGAAAATTTGACTTGCTGGAGAGATAGGTGGCCTCCTCCTCTGGCCCAGGACTGCCTCCCTCGTCTCTACCTCATCCCAGGCAGAGAATCCCTGACATGGCTAAGCACAGCCGAATGACCTCTAGTGCAATGTGTTCCAACCACGAAAACACTCTTTGGCACTACTCCCAAAGTAACCCATTCCATTAAGACAAATGCACCATGAAAGGCAAAGGCTATGAAGTCTGGCACATGAAAACCCGAATCTGAGCTCCCCCATTCTCTTACTGGTAGGTACAAATGCCTAGCTGTACCTGGTTCCTGAAGAGAACTCCACAAAGTTCATTCCTGCCCCGTCCCTGTAACTGACCTGAAATTCACCTTCCGCGAACAGCGCTCTGTCCCCAGCACCGTGGCATGGGACCAGTCAAATCTGATCACGTGAGTCTTTCAAACACTTGCAGACAGGCTCACAGGCCCCTGGGACCTGTCTGGTCTGGGCTAAACATCCCCAGTTCTTTGAGCACTCACTCCTCCTAGAACTTGGTTTCCTGCCCCTCCACCAGCTGAGTCGCTCTCGGCAAGTTAACTCCAAGCCCTCCCAAAAAACTCAGGGGCAACCAGTCCCAATTCATTCTAGGCCGTGGGGCGGGGGGTGGGGGGGGTGTCCTCCGCTCGTGGTGAGTCTGGGCCCCAAACCAGGAGCTGGGACAACTTGCACTCGGAACGTGGCTGCGGTTTCTGGGGACCCTGTGGCCCAAAACACCGTGCCAGCCGGCTGTTTACTGATGTGACTGTCACAGAACATCGCGTCCAGGATGCCCAGCAGGAAAAAAGCGGCGTCGGGCACTTACAACTACTCCCCAAAGATAAAAACACTGCATGCTCCTTGGCCATCTCCCACGTTCTGACTTTCCTTTAACGCTTCCCGTGTGTCCCTCTTCCTGTGCGGCGCGCACTACCGCCCCGGCCCGCCCAACCCCGGATTCCGCTAGCCACCCGCCGACCTAGTTCCTCTGGCGCACTAACAGCGCGCGCCCGCTCTCAGACCTAACCCGGGGCGGGGCGGGGCGGGGCGGGGGGGGGGAAGAACTTGGCCGAGAAAACGAAAACAGGCCACTGGGCGGGGAAGCTCAGAGCCTCCCAAGAGGCGCGCAGCTGCGCGGGGCGCACGCCGCGCCCACGTGCCGGACCCGGCGGCGCGGGGCAGGCTGGGGCGGCGCCACGTGAACGCGGCGTGCGGCGCGGAGGGGCGGGGCGGGGCGCGCGCTGACCGGCCCGTGCGCCGCGCATGCAGCCAATCCGGCCCGTCGGCCCCGCCCCGCCCCGTCGGCCCCGCCCCGCGCCGAGCGTCCCAGGCTGACCTGCCCCCTGGCCGGCCGGCAGGGCTCCGCTGACCTCAGCGCCGGGCATCAGCGGGAGCGAGGGAGCGGCGGGCCGGCCGGCCGGCTCTGTGGCGCCCCCGGCCTGCGAGGCGGCTCCTGCCCCACGGCGCCGCCGCGACAGGGGACCCGAAAATTGGCGCGGGCAGGGGCACCGTCCAGGAAGCCTGGGTTCCAGGGCTAGGGGCGTGCAGGGTGGGGGGGCCCCTCCTTGACCTTCCTGCTGGGGAAGAGGCCCCCCCCCCAGCCCTGCCCTCCTCATCGCTCGGTCCCCACAGTGCCCGGCTCCTAGGAGGTATATGGAAGGGCACCAGAATATGCCACCCCAAAATATGCCTCTTTGGCATAAGGATTATTTTGGAGAAACTGCAGACACACAGGAGCTCTGCAAACAGAGTATAAGATACCCTTTTGTAGGGGGGATTGACAGGGAAAGGGGGCCTATGCCGGGACGACAGCCATGCCCACACATCACCCTACTTCCATGCGTGGCCGGGCAAACTTCGTTTACCATACATTTCGTCTTCTGACCCTCCTGGGAGTATTCTTCCTTGCCTTTGAGGCCCCGGACCCTTCTCCCTTTCCTTAGCTCAGAATGGTCCAGGAGGCTCAACTGCCTGGCAGTTTGAGTCCAGTATCTTTGTGCGGCTCGTGAAGGTATGCACATCACATACATAATTAAAAATTGGCTTTTTCCTTCCTGTTTATTTTTTATAGGGGCAGGGAGAGTCTCAGCCAAGAATCTAAAAGGGAAAAGGGAAAATTATTTTTCCTTCCCTACACTACAGAGGACCAAGGTGTTGACATCCAACCTATATAGGTTTCTTTTGCCTTAAAATATTCCTATTTGTTACTTTAAAAGTAATATACATTAATTGTGAAATGACTGGAAAATACAGGAAAAAAACATAACATATTCCGGGCTGTGTTTCCTTCCAGGCTCTCCTATCTGAGCAGACTATTTTTAGAGCCTCAGGAAATTTGGCATTAGCCTCCACCTCTGCACTGAATTTATGATCTACTCAGTGTCATCACTTATGGGGAAAATAGACATCAATCATGAGGATTTTTATTTTCATAGTAAGGCCAGGAGTAAAGAAGATTCAAGATTGGGGGGGGGGGCGCCTGGGTGGCTCAGTTGGTTAAGTGACTGCCCTCGGCTCAGGTCATGATCCTGGAGTCCCGGGATCGAGTTCCACATCGGGCTCCCTGCTCAGCGGGGAGTCTGCTTCTCCCTCTGACCCTCTTCCCTCTCGTGCTCTCTCTCATTCTCTCTTTCTCAAATAAATAAAATCTTTTTTAAAAAAGTTTTTTTTTAACTCCTGGGGAAAATATAAAAAGCAAATGAAAAAAACAACCTACAGAATGGGGAAAGGAGAGGGAATTTTCTGGAACTGGACTGGAATAAGAGCAACGTGAACTTAGGATCTTAAAAAACTTCTGTTTCCTAGCTCTGTCAATTGGAAAGGCCCTAGAAACGATGCTACCCCAGGAACAACAAGCACAGCAGAGCCCAGACCTTTGTTTCCAACTATCATTCTCCACTAAACCTCACCAGGGCTCCTCCGGGAAGTGCCTGAGCCTGGAGCATCTGGTTGTCCCAAAATATAAGGTAGAGCTCACAAACTAAGGGGGATGTGTCAAAAGGACACATGGCAACCAGCTTGAAAGGGCTCTTAGCCAAAATTGGACAATCTGAGCATCAGAATGAATAATGTCAGGAATAGATTATAATGCATGCAATAATAATTTTCAAAATCCCTGAATCTGTATTGATACTATTCCCACTATTAATAATAATGAAATGAAATCTATTTCAAAGGGGAGGGTGGGCAGGAAGCCTCCTCTTTACAAAGGAAGGCCGACTAACAAATGTCAAGAGGATGACAGAAATGTAAATTTGCCATTTTTAGCCACCATAATCAGTGTTTCAGTCAAGAATCACCAATACCTGCTGAAACCACTGCATAAAAGATGATTGGGAACAGAGTGCTTGCTTCACACTTTGTAAGTGACCCCAAAGGATACTCCACAGGCACATCTGTAATTGGAAGGGGAAAAGTTATCTTTATGAGTAGCCCAAACAAATGACCAGAGTTATTTAACATCGCTATTAAAGGGACAAGCTGCCCCCCTAGTCTGTTGATGTAATGCCAGTAAGAAGGACACACAGCATCTGTGCAGTTTTTCTTGCCAAACAGGTTGAATAAGAAAACAATCAGGCAATTGCAAATTAAGGGGCTTCCTGCAAAAGAAGTGGCCAGGGTCTTCACAAATATCAGTATCATTAAAATAACACTAACTAAGGCTACAGAACTCTCCTAGCTCAAAAGAGACTTCTAGATAAATGTGTGACACTTGACTGGATCCTAGATGCAAAAAGAAAAAGAAAATCTATAAAAGACACTACTGAGACCATTCAAATATGGACTGGCAACTAGGTAACGGTCTTGTGTCCCTGCTAAGTTTCCAACTAGGATGATAACTGCGTGGTGGTAATTTAAGAGAATGCTCTTGTTCTTGGGAAGAACACGCTGAAGCATCTAGGGATGAAATGTCATGATGTCTGCAGCTCCTCCCCAGATGGTTCAACATCAACAAAATCAACTGAGAAACTAAGATGGTAAAATGCAACAGTTGGTGAATCTAGGGGATGGAGGTTGTTCACTATGCCATTCACTATGCCAACTTTTCTGAAGGCTTGACATTCTTTAAAGTACAAAGAGACAGAAATGAAAACTTCCCCGGGCAAGAGTCTCTCGCTGTCCTCGCACACGTTTACCTTCCTAACACACAATCAGTGATCCATGGGCCAAGAAACTGCATTTCTGCGTCATCAGGCAAACACAAGTCAAGGTTGGTATGTTCGTGTAGATACACGAAGAAAATACGTACGAAACTAAAGGGACAAGTGTGTGGCAAGTGAGTCCCTACATCCCAGGTGTTTTATACGTTTGGTGCCGACAAATATTTCCCATCTGCTTACAAGGCATATCTCCCCGGAGCAGGGCAGCTCAGAGGCTGGTGGACACACACAGCAAGTGCCTGAGACAGCCCCATGGCTCAGCAAGGAGGCACTTTAGTGACTGACTTCGAGAAGGAGGGCAGCTTCTGCAACTTCTGTTTCAAATCAAAGAACATGATGGGCATTGGTTATTGGGAGACTCAGTGGGTCAGAGAGGTCTCCTGAAATCGAGGCCTCCCTTTGGCCAGTTCGGCTGCGACGCATTTCTGGCTGTAGGTTAAGCATTCGGTGTCTCCTTCTGTTACGGGAGGTGGGCAAAGCGTCGGCAGTGGTTCTCACACCTTCTAGGGGAGACCCACTACCGCTGAACGCTGGTACCTTGCCTAGTCCAGGGCCACCCTCTCAGAGGTTCTGTTTCATTTTTAACGTCCACCCAACACCCTAGGGGATCGTGACGGAGGATATTCCCAACTAGAATGACTCAGGACACAATCGAAGCAAGGTGGAGAGAGCAGCATGGAACCGTAAGTGGTCTCCCTTGGAAAAATAAGTGTGTGACTTGTTAGAAGGGGGTAGGGATGAAGGAAGGGTGCACTGGAGAATGAAATGAAATGAAGCACCCCAAAATAAGGCACCTGAACGATTTTACACGTTCAACTACACCCAGAGACCTAAAGGCCAAAAGTTCCATGAGCCACTATGGAAAAGCTGCACATCTTCTATTCCTCTTTTTAAAAAGAAAAAAAAAAAAAAAGATTTAATTTACTTATTTGACAGAGAGAGAGTGAGCACAAGCAGAGCGAGCAGCAGGCAGAGGGAGAAGCAGGCTCCGCACTGAGCAGGGAGCCCGATGCGGGGCTCGATCCCAAGACCCCGAGATCATGACCTGAGCCGAAGGCAGACGCTCAACCGACTGAGCCACCCAGGTGCCCCGCACCTTCTATTCCTTCCTCAGCAGACCAGGCTCCCCTGATCAAAGGATCACCTTTGATAGGATCGTTGTAAGGAAATAGTATAAGATTCTAATGCACTTTGAAATTTTCATCAAGAATGGAGAATTAAGTAACCTCAAGTCAGAGAATGATATTCTTTGAGGAATCTTATGTGCACGGAAGTATTAACGTTCCCATAAATGAATTACCCGAACATAGAGTCTTCAATCATCTCTACCAGGCACAAGGCTGGCCCGGGGAGTTTACGGTCAAGTTGGGGAGACAGCATGAACACAAATTATAGCACAAGAACCATGATTCCCGCCGGCTTGAAGACTTCAAGGCAGGCTGTGGTTTGAGGGGGGCCTTGAAGCTACGGCACAAACGTACCAAGGAGGGAGCTGATGAGAAGAGCGCGGCTGGGAGGGCGAGGGGTGTGCACAGGGAAAAGTGTGCAATGGCACAGTTAACGGAAAGAATGGGGAAACAGTGTTTTCAGGGGTGAAGACATGGTCAGGAAGATGTGAGGGGGAAAAAAAATCTCGAGAAGGTAAACTTTTCCTGAGGAAGACAGTACCTTTCCTCTAGATCAGATAGATAATACAGTCTCTAGTTTCCAGAGCAGAAAATCGTCCAGAGCAAGACTGACTGAGGAGCTAAAGCTACCATTCCACTTCAACCCCGCAATTCCAAAAGGGGTGCTCTTACCAACCAAAAGACAGGTACAAATAGAATGTTCATGGTGGCTCTGAACATTATAACCCAAACCAGAAATGACCCAAAGGCCCGTCAACAATAGAAGGGACACGATGTGTTGAATCACTAATTGTACATCTGAAAATAATATAACACTGTACGTTACTTATACTGGGATTAAAATTTTTTAAATAAAAAAATTTAAAAATTAAAAAAAGGAAACAAAGGGACAAGACGCCAACTATTCTCACAGTAGAATACTACATAGCAATGAGGATGAACTAAGGATTTCCATGCGTAACACCACGGAAAAAATCCAGTTGGGATGTTGAGGGAAAGAAGCCACATTCAAAAGATACATAACGTAAAAAAAAAAAAAAAAAAAAAAAAGATACATAATGTACAATCCATCTGTATGAATTCCAAGAGTGAGCAGAACTTATTCATAATGAGAGAAGTCTGCATAGTGGATTCTGCTGGGAAGCCCTTCTGGGGGTGCTGGAAATGTTCTATAGCTTGGTCAGGCGTTGGGTTACATGGATGTACACATATGTATAAAACCACCGGGAATTTGTACACTTAACTATATATATTCTATGCCTCTGCGTTAAAGAGATGTAAAATGTAAGCCAGTAACAAAAAGAAGAGTGACGTAGGTCTTGCTGTGAACCACTTTTCTGGACTCACTAAGGACAAGAGATTTAGTGACCCCAGAGTATGGCGGAGATATGCCATGTTATGGTAGGAGAATGGCTTGCCATGATTTGTCCAAGTTGGCAACGTAGGCTCGTCCAGAGCTCAGGTTGACACATGTTTTGTGGAGGGGATGAAGAAGCGCTATTAATTCAACTTAGCTTTTTAAGACCCATTGAGATAATTAAAAACACTTAGATGTATCACAAATTAAGAATCACGACCACACCCATTTGGGGGCTAAAAATCAAATGCATATTTTTAAAAACAATCATTATGCTACAACAGATGAAAGAGAATCTCTAGAATCATAGAATGCAAGAGCTGGAAGAGATACTCCAGTTAATTCTTTGACTTTATAGATGGGAGAATGAAGGTCCAGAGAGGTGAGGTGACCAGTTCACAGCCCCATGACAAGGAGAGGTGTCACGGGACCAGAAAACGGGTCTCTGCCCAGCACATCTCTAATATTGTCTAAGGTCTCTGTGCTGCTTTGGGGCAGCTCTCGGGTAGGGAACCATGGTCACCACTGCCTCCAAAGTTGGCCCCCGCAGCCCCGGAAGAAGGACAAGGACCCTGATGCACCAGGCAGAAGTTGAGGGAGCCTGCAACCTAGGTCCCAGCCTCAGCCCTTCCTCCTCGTCATCCATCCACCTTGACAAAGTTTGCAAAATCTTTGTATCTTTCTGCTTCTCCAGAAAATGGGGACAAAAAGCCTTGCTTCTCGAAGGCTGAGAAACCAGCTGCCGTGGAGGATGATGAATTCCTTTTGTTTGTTTTCTGGAACCGCTTTATTGAGATATAAGTCAACCCATTTAAAACTGCACAATCTAATGTTTTTTATATATTCACAGACTCATGTAAGCATCCCAATTTTAGAACCTTTCTATTACCCCAAAAGAACCCTTTAGCTGTCACACCTCCACATCCCTCCTCCTCAACCTGTAGGCAACCACAAATTTACTTTATTTCTACAGATTTGCTTTTTTTGGACATTAAATATAAACGAAATCATACCACCTTCTGTGAATAGCTCTTTCACTGAGCATGTTTTTCAAGACTCATCTGCTTTGTAGATAGAGGATTCCTTTTTATTTACTGAACGATGTTTCATTGTATGGATATACCACATTTTATTTATCGATCAGTTGATGGCCATTGGGTGGTTTCTACTTTAGGGGTATTATGAGTCACGCTGCTCTGAAAATCGATATGTATCTTTTTGTGTGGACATATTTTCGTTTCTCTTGGGCACACACCTAGGAGCAGAAGTGCTGGGTCATAAGTCTATGAATCTATAAAAAGTGCTCTTGCCTGTACCTTCAGAAGCCGTGGGGTGAGGAAAGCTGAGGAGAGAGGGATGGGACGGAGTGAGGGCTCTTAGCTGGGTGGTCAGGGAAGGCTTCTGTGAGGAGGTGAGAATCAGCTAATGCTTTGCAGGAAGCAGCCGTGCAAAGCTCTGAGGGAGGAATATTCCAGGCAGAGTGAACATGGCCCCAAGCCATGACCTGGCACCTTGAAGGACGGAAGAATGGGGCAAAAGGAACCAGGGGACCAGATTAGGCAATGAGGCTGGAGAGGTGACCAAGCATCTCTCATTCCGTTTGAACTTCTCCTTTTGACATAATTTCAACCTTACAGAAAAACTTTAAGTGGCACAAGGCATTTCCCGTGTATCCCTCACCCAGACTCGCCAATTCACACTAACAGTTTGCGACATCTGCTTTTTACCATTCTCTCGGTATGTTATTTTGTTTTTTAAATATGTATTTTATATATACAAGATAGTACATAAATTAAGTTTTTTAAAAATTCATACTATTTTTTTCTGAAACATGAAGATAAAATTTGCCCCATTTCTTCTTAATACTTCCATGTGTATTACCTAAAAGCAAAGATGCTTTCCTACCGTGCAACTACAATACAACCATCAAAAGCAGGAAATGAACTTGAATACAATACAGACACCAAATGCATTTGGCCGATGGCCACGCTAATGCCGAGGCTGCACTCCAGCAGGTACAGTCAGTGTCCGTCTGTCTGTCTGTCTGTCTCTATCTATCCAATCTGGGTCCCTACCTTTAAGGACCTAATACTTAAAAGTACCTACTACTTGAAATGGACTCTAAATAATTTCATTTCTCTGTCAAAACTTAAATGTCATTGGTAATAATAGAAACGAGCAATTAAAATTTAAAAATACAATTTCATGTTCTACTTTGACGAAGGAGATTTCCCATACTCTTCTCACCGCATTTCATTCAGAAGCCACTCACTATGGTGGGCAAGGCCACTCGAACTGCCTTACAACTATTTTACGAACGACGGAAACACAGCTTTGGGAACTGCTGATCTCCTTAACAAGGAGGAGGAGCAATTCTTCTTCATTCTTTCTTTATCTCTGGGCCCCAGGCACAGAGATTGCGGTTCATCATAATCCCTGGTCCACCTCCTACAGTCATCACTGATCCCTGAATGGTCCTGTTTTACACCATCTGTTGAAGCGATGTAATAGACAAGCAGAAATCCATCAGCCCGTTGACATCCGAGCTTCTTACCCTATGTTACAGCTATATAAATGCTCCCCATCCCTGCTCCTGCCTCTCTCCAAACAGAAGTAACCATTATCCTGAACTTCATAGAAGAAATACTGTTTTGTTATGTACGCATTGCTTAAAAGCATATTGTTTAGTTTTAGGCGTTTTAACTTTATTTAAAAAAGTATTGTGCTGCATCTAATGTCTTGCAATCTTTTTAAACGGTCGTGACAACATCGAATACCGCTGTCTCTCCGTGCGGGGTGCGTCCAGTCCGCCGCACGACAAACATTCCACTGCGCTACTGCAGCAAGAACGCATTCCCTCCTCTCCTGCGCGTGCGCATTTGGCTGTTTAGGGCCGTTCCTCTTAGACCAAACATCGCCTGTGCACAAGTTCCTCTCAGTGACATGCCCAGGAAGGACACACCTGGTTACAGGGGATGTGAATCCCCCCCTTTCCAAGATAATTCCAAACTGTTTCCTGTTTATACTTGTAAAATTTACCCACCCGTCACGATGTATCAGAAACGCTTCTGACCCCCACCCTCTCCAACACCTTACACCGGCAGACTTCTTCACTTCTGCCAACCAAGCAGGGGTAAAACTGTGTCTCCCACTGTGGTCTCCATTTGCACTTTGCTGGTCCCTGAAGAGATTCAGTGTCTTTATTTCCTTATCTTATGTTCCACACTACCTGATTTTTTTAAAAGGTGTTGCCAGTCACTTGGTTCTTCCTAACAAATGGGCATAAGACATGAACAGACAATTTCTGCAAAGACGACATCCAGATGGCCAACAGACGCATGAAAAAAGTGCTCAACATCGCCCGGCATCAGGGAAATCCAAATCAAACCCACAATGCGATACCACCTCACACCCGTCAGAATGGCTAAAATTAACAAGTCAGGAAAAGACAGATGTTGGCGGGGTTGCGGAGAAAGGGGAACCCTTCTATTCTACACTGTTGGTGGGAATGCAAGCTGGTGCAGGCGCTCTGGAAAACAGTATGGAGGTTCCTCAAACAGTTGAAAATAGAGCTACCCTTGGACCCAGCAATTGCACTACTGGGTATTTACCGCAACGATAAAAACGTAGTGATCCGAAGGGGTACGTGCACCCCAGTGTTTACAGCAGCAATGTCCACCATAGCCAAACTGTGGAAAGAGCCCAGATGTCCATCAACAGATGAATGAATAAAGAAGATGTGGTATATATACACAATGGACTATTACACAGCCATCAAAAAAATGAAATCTTGCCACTTGCAATGACGTGGATGGAACTAGAACTAGGTATCATGCTGCGCGAAATAAGTCAATCAGAGAAAGACTATTACATGACCTCACTGATATGTGGGATTTAAGAAACAAGGCAGAGGGTCATAGGGGAAAAGAGGAAAAAATAAAACAAGACAAAACCAGAGAGGGAGACAAGCCATAAGAGACTCTTAACCATAGGAAACAAACTGAAGGTTGCTGGAGGGCAAGGGGGTGGGGGGTGGGGTCACTAGATGACAGACACTGGGGAGGGTGTGTGTTGTAATGGGCCCTGGGTGTTATGTAAGACTGATGACTCACAGACCTCCACCTCTGAAACTAGTAATACGTTATACGTTAATTAACTGAATTTAAATGTTTAAAAACTATGAGAACAACAAAAAAACAAAAACACCAACCCTGGTTCTTCTAACAGAAGGCAGAGGAAGGAACACAGCCACAGAGAAAAAAGGACTGTCTCACCTCCCGGGGCAGTTGGTTTTTCTGTCGCGTGGATTATGATTTTATTGTCATGCCACTTATCACCTATTGGGAGGCACTCCGAAATGAGTTTTTTTGAAGTTTTATAAGGTTAAGAAATGTCCTATAAAGCAGCAGTGACAACATGACCTTTTGCTTCATTCAAATGACTTCAAGTGAAAAGCTCTGATATAATCCAGGATTGGCACAAAACATGGTTTCGGCTTGAAGTAGGTTCCATGTTGCTGTTCTCCATTCATGTTCAGCAAACACGATTCATGGTCAGGTGGATGCTGACTGACTCGCTTTTTTATTATAAAAGTGTGACATTCAGGTTTTAGGTTTTTCACACAGAAACTGGCCAATCTGCAGACTCCGACTGCTTTCCCGCTATTATGAGGCGGCAAGTCGAGGACAAAATTCTTGTCTTTTCTTATACGTCTGTTGGCAGAACTGCTTTGAAACGGATCTCCCCTAGTTTCAAGTCTATGGCCCAGGACCATAACATTTGCTTGGACTCTTTCCTTTTGTTATTCGAACGTTAATGAGGTCTTAAAACCCTATTTCTCTGAATGAGGCCAGCGAGCCCGGGGCACAGGGTTAGCTGGAGGTAGGTGGGGTGATAACTGTCCTGGGACCGGGGGGGAATTGCTGGCTCGCTGGCTCTCACGATTTTCCATGCTGAAGAGGGGAAACCCAGGGCAAACCAGGCTGAGTTGGTCACCCGGCCCAGAAGCTAAGTTAGCCAGCTGGTGGCTGGGCCGAGTTTGCTCAGGAAGCCTTTCTGGAGTGGAGTTTTCCCCTGCCCTACAGTGGAGCCCTTCACAGGCTAAGGAAACCGAAGAAGGGGCAGAAATTAACCAGCAATTGGGCACCCCTGACACAGAAACTCTGGCAACAAGAAAACCCACCGCACGCTTCTCTACCAGCTTGGACCGTAACCATGCTCAGCGTCCACAGGTAAAACACATCCAAACGTGAGGAATCCCTTATGTGTGGCAATAATAATCAACCCTGATTCTGAGAGCCAGTTTGTTCTTAAAGTATCTGTCCTGCAGTCGGCCCAGAGCATAAGAGATCTTTCTAGAAGGCTCCTGCTGAGTCCCAAGCCTCTGGAACCATGGATACAAACAGAACCGCTGCTTGGGGAGATCCGCTGCTCAACACAGTTACTCCACGGGAGTCCAGCCGCGTCCCCACCCCTGCTGGCCACACAGCCGTTCGGGAAACCACCAGTGTTCCCGGCACCTCTCCCGGTCACCTAGAGCAGGCGTAGGAGCGCTCCGTGACTCACTCTTTCTCCTCCCCTCCACCCAATCCCTCACAAACCCTGCGGTCTGTGTCTCCTACATATACTCAGGATCCAACCACTTACACCCGCCTGCCCCTCCCCACCCTGACCTCACCCAACATCACCACTCACCCAACAGACTCCCACCTGGTCTCCCTGACTCACCCTCAGGACCCCACAGTCCAGTCTCAGGAGGGCAGCCACATGCTGCATATATGGCTCATCATACAAAGTTAATTCATGCCACGCCTCTGCTTAAACCCTCCAAGGGCGTCCTATCCCACCCCAAGGAAGAGGCCAAGGCCTCAGAGTAGCCTTGATTTACAGGACCTGCCCTGCTACCCTTCTGAAAGGTGTCCTACACTCACTCAGCTCCAGCCTCACTGGCTTCCACATGTTCCTCCAACACTCAGCCCACTGTGGCCACAGGACCTTTGCACCTACACTTCCCCCTGCTAGAGCACTCTCCTAAGATAGTGCACGGTCCACTCCTCAGTCCCTTCAGTCTCTACCCAAATGTCACCCTGTGGTGACCATCCTAGTTAACAGCCGCTTGCCCCCATCTCCCTCCTCCTCCTTTCTCCTGCTTCATTTTTCTCCAGAGCACTCAGCCCACCGGGCACACTCTGTATTTACTCACCTATCTGTTTACTGCCTGTCTGCCCCCCGTTAGAATGCAAGTCCCACGGAGGCAGGCAGTTTTGCCTACGGTGGTCACTGCTGTACTCTCAGCTCTTCACCCACACCTGGTCCACTAGGCGCTGAACAGATGTTTGCCAGATGACTGAAGGGCGTACAGAAGTGACTGAAGTAACACCACCGGCTAGGAGAGGTAGCAGCAGGCGGGGACAGCCGGCTGGCATCCAGCTGGGTTTCTTGCCTTTTCAACTAAACGTCCTCAGCTACTGAGCCTATAACGCTCCCTTTCTTAGGGTTTCCCCCAAATGGTTATTTTTGTGAATGTCCCCAGGGAAATGTGGCCCTTGCAGATGGCTGATTGTGCATGGGGTCTCCATCCCTTCATCCAGATTCACTGCTTCCTCCTGAGGCTGCCTGGTTCAAAAAGCCCCCATGAGAGGCCAGATGCCTCCACAGCAGTACCTGCCAGAAGCCTGGAAGCATGACCACTCAGATCTTGCAGAAGACCCTAAATCATGCTCAGAGCCCTAGCTGCAAGGGAGTCTGGGAAATGCGGCTTACAGCTTCCCAGCCTCCAGAGTTTGAGCTGTCAGTCACCCGAGAACGGTACTTTCAAGACTATGGGTTACTCCCCACTAGTGGCCATTAGTGGCCTTGAAATCAATTTACTGAAGGCAGACCAGAGTCCTTTTTAAAATGAAATGGAACAGATGACAAAATATCACAGTGTGCTACATATTCTGGGAGAAGTACTGTTTTATGAAAATGTCTGTCCAAGCATCAATCCAAACTATGACATCAGAATTTCTGGTGCATCAGACTTTTTTAAAAGTTCCCTGGTTAATCCAAATGTGTGGCCAGGAAGAAGAGCCATGGGGTCTGGCCTTTTCCAAAGGGAAACGATGCTTCTGTACCCGTAACTCCCAGCCAGCCTCTGGTCACCCGAGCAGTCATGTGGGCATTGTGCCGAGGCCCCAGGCTGTCCACAGAGTCTGTGGGCATCAAAATGCATCTTTCTCCTGGCCAAGATCTTTCTCTTTCTCTCTTCCTGCTTCGAAGCCCACACTTCCTTGGGGTACCTCCATGAGCTCCCATTTGCCCCCACTGACTGATGAAACTTTGCTTTTACTGTGGCGGGGCTGAGCCAGGTCCCCAAGGCTCGAGAGTGACTTCCGCAGCCTCAGGGGGAGGCTTCCTGAATCCAACCTGTTGCCAGGGTTCAGTATGTCAAGCAGACAGTAAAAATACCAAAGCAGTTCGGCCCTAAGAAAGAACACAGTTGTTTCCTCAAAAAGCATCAGCACAGCTCAGCACCCTGCATGTCAAGGCAGAAAAGCCAGGTCAGGGGACCACACTTCTGGAATGTTCCGTCTGGCCAAGGACACCGGGGGGTGAGGGACGCTCTCTTTCTGACAAACCGATCGTCAACACAGCGTGGGGCAAGGACACTGTACCTAAACTTCCACACTGGAGGGCCTGCCACTGATGATCACTCTAGACTCTGGGAAGATCAGCAAGAAGTTCTTAGCCCTGGAGCTACGTGAAGGAACAGCAGACCCACGATTATGGATGGACAGGGACTTCCAGACTGACTTCATAGGACAGATGGGTCTAATGCACATTCAAGAAATTAGACTCCGACACTAACTTCCTTTTGGCACAAATTTCAATCTCCAAGTCAAAGCTGAAGGAACACTGAGCCCAGAGAACACAGAGCCATGACCTCGTCATCTGCCACTTCCCTAAAACGTAGCTCTCTCCTGGAGACCCTGGGGGAGACGAGGCCAGGGTGCCTAGCACAGTTTTGTTTGGGAACAAAGGCACAGAGGGGATCTCTTCTGCCCCCTGCAGCCAGCTTGGCCAAGTAGTTCGGGACACTCAGTGTCTATGTGACAAATGATTAGAGGAAGCTGAGTCAGACTTGGAGGGAATCTTAGTTCACACCCTCTTTTCCAGATGGGTAAACTGAGGCCATACGCTCTTAAGTGGCTTGAGATAACCCAGCCAGCACCTGACACAGGTAGGCCCGTCACTACCTGGCCCCCGAGCTCCCGGGCCATGGCATTTTCATACACACCATCCCCGGGTCTCCTTCCTCGGGGAGCATGCTGCAGTCACATCAGGGACAGAACTCTGAAATGGCCCGGGAGCCCTAATGTCGTCCAGTAAGTCGCTGGGCCCCGGGGGAGGAGAACGCGCCCCAGAACCCAGCCCGCGGATGCAGACACCCGGAGTGCAGGGTGGGTGCCCAGACCCTCCTGGAGACTGTCTTTTCACGATCTGCTCTCTGCACAGCCAGTGGGGAAGTGGAAAGAAAAGAAGGAGAGGTCCTGGGCTTAAGGTCCAAAAATGCTGTGAGTTGCAGGAATTCCGAAGGGCCCGCATCCCTTGCGACGGCGGTACTCGGCTTTCGCTTCTGTTCCCTCAGTACCCGGTAGGCACCGGTCAGCCCGGCACGCAGCCGTGGCCTCTCGTCTGGCTGGCCCCTCAGCTCCACGACACCAGCCGGGGTTATGGGACCAGCACCCGTGACAGCAGTGTCCCGGCGCCGTGTGAGGAGAGGCAGAAGGCTGGGGTTTTCCTGGGCAGGCCCACCTGCATCCATCCACCTCTCAAAGATCCAGACAAGTCGGGCACCTTCGTCTTGTCTCCCTGCTCGCTGCCAACCTGAAAGAAGTAGCTGGTTCCTAACGGCGGACTTGCCATACTCTGCGATTCCTGCCTGGTGCCAGTCGTATTCTGGGTCCCTTCCCCTCCAGTCCCATCACGGGCCATGCTGGAAAGGCACAAGGCAGGGGGTCTGCCTCCCAGCCCCGCTGAGCACCCAGCTTGATGAGGGAGCCTAGACAAGCTGCATAATCCCCGTGAGCCGCATGCCCTCCATCTTCACAGTGGGCACGATGCCACGTGCAACAGAGGGTAGCCGGGAGCTAAGTGCACACACGGAAGGCACTTGGGGTGGGGGGGGTGCTCGGTAACGTTAGTCTGGTTTCTGTCAGGCAGACCCTCCACCTGTCCGCTCTGAAGGCGGGGCAGTGTGCTAGAATACTTGGGACCCTGCTCTCTGAAGACAGTGTGACAGACTTGTTGACCAGAAAGGGCCCTTGAGAATGTCGTCGAGACCCCGGCCTCCGGAGCAGAGCCACCCGCAAATCCCAGGGGGAGGGCCGACCTCTCCGACCTGGGAAGGCCTCCAGAGGGAGAACTCCCTCAGCCTTCCTCCGCAGCTCATCCCAGCGTTCACCAGCCACCCTGGCCTTCCTCCCAGTGTCTGGCCGAAGCTCCTCTTGCCCGCCCCCCTCTTGTTCTCACGGCAGCACATTTCCTCCTCTGACTCAAACCAACCTCAAGGCTGACTTCTCCAGACCTACTTCCTCCAGCCACATGGCGGAGGACCCAACCCTGTTCCCCCACCGTGGCCACTGTCACCCTGGAACCGACCAAGGAAAGAAGTGAGAGTGTGCATTTCATCCCCACCTGCCCGGTGGCGGGGGGGGGGGGGGGTCACTGTCAGCTGCTGCCTGGGCCGGTCTCAGTCACATCTGTTCATCCATTCACGCTCGGGCTTTCTGCCTGACTTACCGTAGCACCGTGGACCATGTTGGGGAGGCAGACCGTGAAGGTCTAACTACAGGGAGGGAACCGCCAGATCTTATTCAGCTAGCACCTTCTGTGTGCCTGGTGCCTAGCAAGCACTCAATCTAGAGAATGAATGATGCAGCATGCAGTCTCCGAACTCTGCATTCAGGAGCCATCGGCTGCGTTCCTCCCACACTCAAGACACAGGACCAATACCTAAAATACTGGGCTGGTCGTCTGTTTGTCTCACCAGATCCACCCACCACAAAAGGTGAGTCCGCCCAGCTCTGCGTCCCAGCATGTGGACCTACAAGGACATCAACGGGCCGATGCCTTGAGATCAGAGGGAGGGAGGGCCAGGGGTGCTGATTCTCCCAGTTTGTTCTCTGGAAGGCTGTCAGCTGCCTGAATCCTTAAGGGAGGGTCAGCTCTGATCTGGCACGTGTGGTAATGCCTGGGGTTCTGCCCTCTCTTCTGTGGCTTCCCCACACCCTGCCCAAACCTCTGTAAGAGTCCCTTTCTTAATCTCTTCTCAGCGTGCCCCATACACGCGAGCATGCCCCATGCTTCTCGCCAGGCCTCTGACCGAACTGATCCCAAAGTCTTACCTGTCAGGACACAGAAACAGCGCGGGAAGGGAATGAGCAGTGCGGTAACGTTCTAGAGGTTAGCTAGAAGGAAGTCCTTCTCCACCTGGCTTCTGTTCATCTTGGTGAGGGGCGGCAAAGAGCCGGGAAGTCTCTTCCTAAGTTTTAAATTACTTTTTTTGTATAGTAAATATATTCAGATGGCTCAAAGTCCAAAAAGACATAAAAGAGTATCTGCACTGAAGTCTCCACCACCTGGCCAGTTCCAGGGATACAGTGCTGAGCCCCCGTCACGGGGGCAGCTCCAGATGATGTCCCATCACCACACTGGACAAACCGGGTCTCCCTGCAACTCCCACCTGGGCTTCCTTCTAAATAGGAGATCACAACTCACTAGAGTAGAGAAGTCCTGCCCTGGACTCGAAGCCCTCCAGAGTCTCTGCCCTGGTTTACCACCAAAGCTTCCGGAAAACCCAGCCAGGTCTGTTCCTCACATCCTGGGACCTTCAGGAATTGGCGTCCACAGAATGAAGGAACGGCATTTTCCCTTCGTGCAACAAAGTTCTCTTCAGATTTAAAAAAGAAAACAAGCTTAACGTTTAGCAGTTTGCAAATGTTTTGTCCTGCTCTATCAATCACCGAGTGAAATCTAGCAGCGCAGGTATTTATTTCATCCTTGATGCATAAGCCCCTCTGCTCCTCTCCCCCCGCCCCCAACCCCCACCCCCTGCAACAAGTGCTGGGTCGAGCTGACAGGCATCCTTGGCTTCTCGAAGTTTGCCACCAGAGACCACAAGGAAACAAGCGGGAAGAAGGGGTGAACTCAGCACATACACCCCTGTTCCCGCTGCAGCTAAACGCGGTCAGGTTGAGAGCTGAGGGAACCTCCGGACGAGGGCACGGTGTTACATCGGGAATCATGGAGACAACTGGGGACAGCAACCATGGCACTAAACGTCATCAGCTGACTGAGGGCGGCTCTCAGAAGCGGTCACCTCACTTCTCACCATCCCCCAAAGAACAAGGTGTGCCAACCACCCACCTTCACAACCAGGAGCTCGAAGTGGCATCTTAGCAACCTCTGTTTAAGGGACAAAGGCCAACAGGGCATCACGGGCAACCACTGCATTAACCTATTACTCTGAGTTATGAGGGAAGGGAAGAAAAGGCAAGAGCACAGGGAGGGAGGGAGCAGGGAGAGGGCCACACAGCTCAGTCCCAGGCACCCGGGAGGGGTGGAGGGCTCCTCTCCCTTCTCACCAGGCCACGGTACCCCGGGGGGTGCAGAAGCCTTGGGTTTTAAGTGACAGGGGGTCGCCGGAGCCCATGCCCCTCCCAGCCTGAACCCTGAACAAACAGGGAAGGAGTCAAATAGCTCTGACTGCAAAGTGCAATTGAGTCTTCCTCTCCGTCCCGGGCTAGCATTCCAGCCGAGCCCTGCAGTGACTTGGGAGCATCAGGGCCTCCATCACCCCGCCCGTAAAATGAGGCCCAATACAACGGGGGGGGGGTCCCCTTTCGGGGCAGGAGGCCATGGGAGCATCTGGGCTCGCAGACAGGCCCCGTGCGGCCCACCACCCCCTGCAGGACGGAAGGCCCCAGCGAACGAGCCTGAACGCCTGCAGGAGGGCCAGGTGGGGCACTGCACGCAGGGGGCCAGACGAGGCAAGGTCTTGCTGGAGGGCCCCGTCCTAGGCCAGGCCCACCTCACCACACGTCTGTTCGCTTTTCCGTGCACCCTCCCACCGGTCCCCATGCAGTCGCCCCTCTTCCTGTCCGTTTGGCCAAAGAAGACCCTGAGGCTCCGGGGTGGTCGGATGACTTCCCAAGAGTCGGGGGACAGAGAAGCGCGGCGGCAGGACTCGCACACAGACCTGCCTTCCCCACCGGCGTGCGCCCCCGCCCCCCGCCGTCCCTCCCCCAGACTCAGTCTGCAACCGGAGTGCGCGGCCGGGAGCCCACGCGGCGAAGCTGCCGCCCCCGAGGGCCCCCAGGCCGCGGGTCCGCGCGCGCGAACCTGCTCCGGCAGCACCGCGAACTTGAACGCAGCGCGCCTAGGGGCTGGTTCCACGTCGCGCGACTCGCACCGGCGCGGGCACGTGCGGCGGCGGCAGGGGTGGGGCGCGGGGGGGCGCGGAGGGGCGGCGCGCGCGGGGGCGGGGGGGGGGGCGGCCAGGGCCGGGCCGGTGGGCTCGCCGGGACGGCGCCTACCTTTCCTGAAGGGCATCGCGGAGAGGGGCGCCCCGCGGGGCCGTCCCGGGACTCCGAGGCCGGGCGACGTCCGAGTGCCAGCCCCGCAGCTCGGGGGCGCCTCGCGGGCGCCGGGCGAGGGCGGGGAAGGGACATATTTGGGCAAAGCGGGGCGCGTCACAGCCCGAGGGAGGAACCGCGGCGAGGCGGGCGGCGCAGCCTCCGGGGCGGGCCCGGCGGAACCCGCTTAACCCCTGCGCTGCCGGCGCGCCGCGGGGCCGCGGGCCACCCGCCTCCTGCGCAGGGGCGGCGTCGGACCCCCTCGCCGGCTCCTTCGGGCGGCTTGGGGCCGCCCTCCCCGGAAGGCTTTGGGGGAACTCTACCGCGCGCTTATGTTTCCGTCCTCAGGCACAGGGGGACGGCCCAAGTGGCTGGCTGGCTTAAACTGAAATGAAAGGGCTGGAGGGAGTCACCCCTCAAGGTGCATCTCTGGTAGCCTCCCTGGCCACCCTCGTTCAAAAACCCTAAACCCTTCCCACTCCTGGGCTCCTGCCCCGCTTTACTCCCACCCCCACCCCCGCCAACAATTACCACCTCTGACAAACGTTCTGTTTTTCTCCTTTGGTCACTGCTGTTTCCCGGGGAACCTGGAACAGCACCTCACACACAGGTCGCTAAATATGTCAAAAATAATAAAAATAATGGTACTTGAGGAACGGTAACCTAGAGAGAGGAGGGAGGCCATTCCTCACATGACTACTCATTTTGCCTCTGTAAAGGCCAGCACCTGAGAAATGCTTGATTATTTGATGGGGTCAAATATCTCAAAGGCAGGTCATCTTTCTGTTCAGCTGAGAGTTGTTCATTCCTGTGGAAAGTGCTATTTTATATTGCAATTTGAGGAAATGATGTTAGGAACAGTCTCCTGATCTAATATTTAAGACACTCATGCAAATAGCAATTTCCCCACTTTCCATGTAGTGAAAAAAGCCATCCAGGTGAACTGAAAAGTCAGAGCCAGAGGGCTGTCTGATTTTAATCATTTCTTAGAATCAGTTTCCTGGGCTGTTCTCTCTTATGGGTGGTAATCCAAACTCCTGCCCCACATTCAAAGGGAGCCCATGTCTGGGAGAAGGAAGGCATTGTTAGTTCAGACAAGGTATAGTCGGTTGGCTTGGGACATGGCCCTCGGTAGAGCCTTCTGGAAAGACACTGTTGCATGCATGGGCCTGGCTGGAGATTGGGATCATGAGCTCTCAGACCTCAACCCCTGTGCCACAGGCCTCATGAGTGTGGGTGCCGGTCTGTGTAAGAGGAACAGGAAGTGAGGGATGGGAGGGGGGTGCCAGATTGAGAGATTGTCAACCCCCTCTGCTCTTTTCCCTGCCACAACTGTAACACTCGGTGGACTTGTACTTTACTCCATGGACTCACGTGCCAAGGAAAGCAAATTTTATCTGAGGCCAGATAAAGTGTGCAAGACTGCACATCTCAGACTTGTCCAGCCGCGAGTCACAGTGAAACCAGAGGACGTGCAATTTGAGGTGGATGGGCCTTTCTTCCTTGTATTTGGCAGCTTTACTACCTTGTGGACTCATGTGGCTGATTGTGATGCAGTAAGAAATACATATTTGGTCTTTGTCCCCAGTTCCTGGCACACGGCTCCCCAGACCCTTGGAATCTGCACAGGGATAAGAGAGTGTTTGCACACTCATGAAAGCACGGGTGGTGGCAGGGACACGTAGGCAGCTTCAGGCTAGGGCTGGTGGCCAGAAAGACCATATCATGCTTAGAGGCCTGGAACTTTCAACACCACCCCTCCACCTCCGAGGAGGGGAGAGGGGCTGGAAATTGAGTCAGATCACCAGTGGTCAGTCATGCCAACGTGATGAAACCTCCATAAAAACCCCTAAATGACCGGGTTGGGAGAGCTTGCAGGCATGGTCGGGGCATGGAAGGTCCACACACCTCTGTCCTAGGCATCTCTTCTGCTCGGCTCTTCCTGAGTCGTATCCTTTATAATAAACCGATAATAACAGATTAAGGCACTTTTCTGAGCTCTAGCAAATTATCAAACCCGAAAGAGGGAGAGTTGTGGAGACTTTGTAGCCAAGTTGGACAGAAGAGGGGAGACCTGGGCACACAGTAGCTGTATTGGCATCTGAAGTGGGGGGCGGTCTTGTGGGACTGAGCCCTCCCCCCCCCCCCCGTGGGGTCTTTGCTGACTCCAGGGAGTCAGGTCAGAACTGAGCTGAATGACAGGACACCTAGACAACTGCCTGTTGGTGTGGAAACCCCACATATTTGGTATCAGAAGCGTTGTGAGGAAAACCAGTTAGGACCCCCGGAGCCTGATCTCTCCACTTTGAGCGTCATCCTATGGAGGAACAAGGGCATGGGACTCGCTGCTGTCTTGTTTCTGTCATTTTGGAGAGCAGCCTCTCAGACGTTGGGTGTTGTTAATAATCCTGGGACATTTGTGCTTTCACTCCCAATCGGAGTCAGCCAGCGAGGGTTGATGTTGACATTTCATAACTCGAAGAGTGTTTCTGCTCGTCCTCTGCACAAGGGAGGGAACGACGCCGGCAAGTTCGCACAAGAGAAACGAGTGGTGTGAAAAATTGGATTTGCGGGTGCCTGGGTGGCTCAGTCATTGAGCGTCTGCCTTCGGCTCAGGTCACAATCTCAGGGTCCTGGGATCGAGCCCTGCGCTCCCTGCTCCGCGGGAAGCCTGCTTCTCCCTCTCCCACGCCCCCTGCTTGTGTCCCCTCTCTCGCTGTGTCTGTCTGTAAAATAAATAAATAAAATCTTTACAAAAAATTTAAAAGAAAAATTGGATTTGCCCAAGAAGGAGCTCACTGCAGCCAGGACCTGGTACGGGTTGGGAAAATGGGCTGAGGTAGGGGGGACATGGCGTTCTGGTTTTTGACGTGGAGGCAAGAAGTGAAACAATTTGAAATCAAGAATATATTCCCAGGCACTGTCAACAATATGGTGTGAGTCATAGAGTGAAGTCATTTCGTCATTACTCTCCAAACTGCCAACTGTGTCCGCCGACATTTCTCTTCTCGGTCTAATGCGAGCTACCGTCACTTTAGAATGGTCACCATCAGTAGCATCATCTGGTCACTGAGTCTGAGGACAGAGGTGCTCCAACTTGCAGGCAGGAGAGCGGGCTGGAGGGCGGGGTTTGTAACAGGTGGCTGGGCCTCCCAGGCAGTTTCTTTTCTAGTTAAGTCTGGGGCGGGCGGGCGTGGTGCAAGAATTTGCATGGCAAGCAAGCTTCTCAGGTGCTAAGGTTGGTGCTAGTTCTCCCAGTGTCCTGCGGCACTGAGGCCCAGAGAGGGGCGTGGGTCTGGGCTGTGGGGTGAGGGCCCCCTGGGAACTGGGTCAGACCCGGGGCTCCTTTCACCCAGGCCTCGAGCCACCCTTCTCTTCTGGCATCAATGCCCCGCTGGGTGCCACCCCGCCCAGGCTCTTGGGGCAGGAAGTGCCGAGCAATCTTACTGCAAGAAGCGAAGGGCCCTCTGCCCAGATTTCTTTCCCAGTTCATAGGCCACACCGAAGGCTTTCATGCTCTCTCCAAAGGGAGGGTGACATTCAGGTAGAAGAGATTTCACGCTTTCTACCCTGGAAATACCTCCCTCCCATAGCCCTTCCTTAGCAGGTATTTGCATTTTCAAGCCTTTCCCCTTTAGTTGTAGAATGTAAGGTTTCATCTCCAATGAAGGAATTCAGGCCATAGGAGGAGGGAACCTTCTGCTCAGGGCCAGGGAACAGTGTGGTAGAGTGTGTGAAGGAGGAAGGAAGGAAGGAAGAGGCGTGCCTGGGGACAGGGACCAGCAGGGCCCGTGAAGTACTTGAGAGCCCCACCCCCACCCCCACGAGAGTCCCCAGTGTGGAGAGTCCAGCGGGGGGTTGTCCTCACTGCCAGGTAAGCCCCCAACTCTATGCCTCTTGGCAGGGTATGGCCCTGGCGGCAGCTCCCGGGGTTCTGCCAAGAGGCCGACCTACAGCCAGCCAGCCCTAGGATGGCTGCATACAAAGAGCAGGGGTGGGGAGAAGAGACTGGCTAAGAATACCCTGCAGGGCTTTCTAGGCTCTATGACGTACCCTCTTCGAGCCTCAGTATTGTCTGTAAAATGGGCATAATGCATTCTTCATGGATTGCTGTAAGGATTCAGCGAAATCATATTTGCCTGGAGCACAAGTGCTCAATGAAAGGTAGCCGCTATTATTATTGATATTAGTATTATCAGAGGTGGAAGCAGGGCCCCTGGGGTAGTGAGAGGGAAGGGTCCCAGAAGAGGAGAGAAGCAATGGGAGCACGTCCGCCGGCCCAGGAATGTTGGGGCTGAGCTTCCATGGGGTCGCGCGGGACAAAGGAAATCCAGCTGCCCGGGGATGAGCTCACTGGTCCATTACCAACCTGTGAGTGCGTGTGTGTGTGTGTGCACGCCTGCGCATGCCGGTGCACGCCTGTCTAACTAGGTAACCATGAACGAGTCAATGATCCACAGTATCGGAGAAAACTGTAAACATTAAGAGTAGTTATATGGCCCCACCAAACTCATGACTGTTGGTCTCTAAATACCAGTCTCCGATTGAAGGAACCAAGAGATCTTGGAGGGCTGGAACAGCAAAACACCAGATGAGCCTGGAACATCTTGTGGTGCCAGAAACTAAGTAATCATTTTGCTGAGGTACCAACAAATGACGAGGATGTGTCCAAAAGCCACAGAGGCCAAGCTGAGAGGGCTCCTCTGAGCCAATCTGAGCAAGAAGATAAATCATGGTAGTAATGGATTGTGACCCGTAGAATAAAGCGAGAATTCCTGAGTCCGTACCGACATAAATAAATAAAACATTGAATAAATACATAGGGAAGGAGGTAAAACGTTTCCTCACAAATTCTAGAATTTATGGAAATGACTAGAATCCTAGAGAATAGATGTAGAAGGACTCATGGAGCTAGAAAAGTCACCCTTTGGCAAATAGGACAGACATAATTATTTCACAGAGGAACCATCCGTGGGTGCTAAAATTAGCATGCAACAACACGGTGAGAAACAGGCTATTAATAGTCTCAAAGTAGCTCCTACAAGGTAATTATGGATTGCCAAGGGGAAGATGCTGACTTTACAGCAGAGAAACCTGGAAGCCACCTGGACCACATCCTCAAAGTCAAAGTCACCAGTGATGGACCCAGTCGGCATCAGGTGCCTCTTGATATAATGCACTGGGAAGGATACATTGCATGTGTACTGGTCCTGCCCAGAACGCATCACTTGAATTGGACCATGAGGAAATATGAGACACCTAAAATAAGGGACATTACAAAAATAACTAGCAAATAGTTCTTCAAAAATGTCAAAATCGGGAAAGACAAAGACAGACTGAGGACGTGTTCTTGCTGAAAGGCAGCTGAGGCTGCATGAAGCCCAGATGGAACAGGTGACCCTGGATGGCGTCCCATGCCACACAAGGGACGTTAGTAGGACAGCAGGTGAAACAGGAATGGTATTGTGCCAACATTAATCTCCAGGTTTGGGTGACTGTACTCTGCTTTTGTAACATCTGGGGAATTGGGGGGTCGGAATTCTTTGTCCTTTTTGCAATATTTTTGTAAATTTGAAATTCAAAGTAAAAAAGTAAAAAAAAAGAAAACAAAGAAAAAACATGAAAAAGTAATTATAGAGGCTGCAGAACTCACTCAATGAGAGAACTGCCAAACTGATTTGGCTGTGTAATCAGCTACTAATTTCCACTGATGATGGGAACTGCCTAATGTCCAGGCAGCACAAGGAGGAGCATCACCACAAATTTAGTTTAAATGCCACCTGGACTTTTCTAGCTCCATCTAGCTTAAAATGCCACCCATTTATTCACTCCCAATTCTGTCGGTCGGAAATCTCACAGTGAGACGGGGTCTCTGCTCAGGGTCTCACGAGGCTGGCATCATGGTCACAGGCGGGGCTCCCATCAGGAGACTGGAGGAAAACCCCACTTCCAGGCTCACTGACGTCAGTAGAATTCAGCTCTCATGGCTGCAGGAAGAAAGTCCCTTTTTCCTGCTGGCTGTCAGCCAGGGCCACTCTCAGTTCCCAGAGACTGCCTGCACCCCTGCCACGTGGTCCCCTCCCGTCTTCAGGCAGCCACTGAGCCACTGAGGCAGCCCCACTGCTGCTCATGCTTTGACCTCTGACCTCTTCTTCTGGGACCCTCGGAGAAAACGCCCCGCCTTAAAGGACTCGGGCCCGTGCAGATCATCTCCCTACCATAAGCTCAGCAGATTGGGGATCTTAATTTTATCTGCAAATCCCCTTCATGGCAGTACCTAGATTAGTGTTAGACGGAATAGCGGGAAGCTTTGTGTATGCCTGGGCCAAGAATCCCGGACCGTGTGGGACTCCTGCCGGCCAGAGAGTAGTTCTTTAAACCGAATAAATGGGTACAAAGTGGCAACAGGTTTATGGATGGTGGGGGGCCTGGCCCACCTGCACTGAGGACGTGGGCTCCCCAGTGCCCACCAAATCAGTCTGACCTGGCTCAGAGAGGGTCTCCTCCTTCCCTAATAATCCTCAATAATAATAATAAGCCATCAAAAAAAATGAAATCTTGCCATTTGTAACAACGGTGATGGAACTAGAGGGTATTCTGTTGAGCGAAATAAGTCAATCAGAGAAAGACAATAATATGATCTTACTCATATGTGGAATTTAAGAAACAAAACAGAGGCTCACAGGGGAAGGGAGGAAAAAATAAGACGAAATCAGAGAGGCAGACAAAGCATAATAGACTCTTACCATAGGAAACAAACTGAGGGTTGCTGGAGGGGAAGGGGGTGGAAGGGGATGGGGTAACAGGGGGACGGGCATGAAGGAGGGCACAGGATGTGACGAGCGCTGGGTGTTACATAAGACTGAGGAATCACGGAACTCTACCTCCGAAACTAATACACTATATGTTAATTAATTGAATTGAAATTTAAAAAAAAAATGCTTTAAGGACCCTCCAAAAATCCTCCTGTTTAAACCGATTCCTACGTACAGCCCTGACTGGGATGGAGTGTAATTAATTCTTTCCAGTTGGTTTCAGAAATCAGGGTCTCGTCTCTAGGGGACAGATTCTGTTCTAGTCCTCGATGTCTCTGACGGCCGGAGCACGCCACTGTGCTTGCTGCTCAGCGGTCCTTGTGGCTCCGCTCTGTAGGCAGCAGGCCCCCACAGCTGCCGCAGCTGGGAATGTGTGCCCTGAGGCTGACCAGCTCCTGACACTCCTCGGGGACAGCTACCCCTTTCTTCAGAAGGACAGGGTCGGGGAAGCGAGGCTCCAAACCCAGTGGTGGGCCCCCGCGAGCTGGGCACAGGGCGTAACCCGGGCCTTTGATGGCCGCTGAGCCCAGGGCTGGGGTGGCATTGAGGGGGGAGCCACTGAAAACATCAGAGCCCGAAATGACCAGAATGTCACCAGGCTGCTCTCAGGCAGCTCACTCTTGGGCCAGTATATGACCAGGCCTTTTGTTGTTTTCTCCTGGCGCTGACAAATGTTTGACGGCTGCAGGGGCACGCGTTCGCTGCATTCCACCACCGGCCAGGCTGGCTTCAGCTGGGGAGCTGGCCTGCCCTGGGTGCCCGGCCAGACAAGGACAGAGCAGAGGCCTCATTGCAGGCCTTCTGACCAGGGCCGCTGCTCTCACTGCTCTCCCTGGTCAGTGTCCCGCGGGCGCGAAGTCACCATCCTCAGAGGGTTAGCTTAGCTGGGAACCGAGCGCCACCCAACCTCAGCGGACTTAGGCGCCTAACAACCTATTTATGGCTGAGGAGCCAGGCTGCCTCCTTCCCAGAAATCAGGCTCAACTGTCCTGGCCAAGTGGTGGTGTCCCACCCCCGTCAGGGTCCCGGAATATGCTGCTGCCTTCTGAGAGGAACACGAAGAGCTGCTGTGATTTCCATTAGTCACATAATCACGTCCAGAGAAAAAGGGCAAGTCTTCACCACGGGCTGGCTTTCACTTAACCCGTGATAAGGACAATTTAGAGGCAAATGGAACGGTGGATGAGCCAGGCTGCGGGAGCTGGTGGGAGATTCGTGACCGGCTCTCCTTCTGCCCATTTCTGCCTTCCTCTGCCTCTGTTTCCCCACCTGTAAAATGCAGAGAATATTAGTTGTTGGCCGAACGTGAGGACCAAATGACTGCTTAAAAGAGAACACAGAACCTGTAAAGTTAGAGGAGCATAGATTTTTACTGTACTGAAGGGTGGCTTTTATATATCCGAAAGACTGCTTGGAGTTATTTCTATTTTTTAACACTCATTTTATCCAAATTCACGATCTGGGGTATTCCGTAGGCTTAACTTAAAACTGCGTTGTTCTACTTATACCCTTATCATGTAAAATACAGTAAAATTTAACAGTCACTGTTAAGGGGAACCTTGATGACTGGTCCCACGTAGAAATTTGGTTATTTAAACAACTACTTTCTCAATTTAAAACGGCATTTATGAACTACTTTATACTTCAGAACACTTTGGTTTGCTCACAAGCCCTCCCAAATAACCATCTAAATATGGTGAATCTTAGGTTCTTTTAGATGTTCCCATATTGCTTACAATCTTCATAAAATTCCATTGCACCTTTTTAGGTCAAATCATGAGTCCACATCAATTACTCAGACATATATGTATTAAAGTGGGATTACAAGGTCGGTGCACTGGATACTCACATTTGCCACATTCTCTTAAAATTACAAGTTCTTAAAATGCCAAATAGATACTGGTCACCTAACTTAACCCCAAATATCAAAAGTATGAGTTTAATTTGCTTCCTATTCCTCTACTTAAATAGAAACTTTTCCACGGTTAAAAGAAAGGGAGTCTATAAGGAAAACAATTATGTCATTACCCTGTTCCGAGGCACTGAGGTTACTTATCGACCAAAGAGACCCCGATTAGGGCAGCAGAAAACACACAACGGAATAAGGGTTTCCCAGACCTTCTGAATTGTGGGTTATTTTTGCAATAACATGTTCAAAACTAAAAATAAAGCTAAATTATAGGTCTGTTGCTGGGGAGTTTCCAGATGGGGTCTGAGAAGAGCTTTGAAGCTCTTACGAGGCCCTTGCTGCTTAAAGATGGCTTCAAGAATTAGCCGGGGAATGAATTTCTAGATGGTGTCATGTTCCGGGGGCATCCTGTGGTTGTGTCCGGGCCTCGCCCGGCCTCTGCGCAGACGGAAGGACAGTTAAGGACGAGAGGGGAGGACGGCATGTGGACGGTTAAAGAAAAGGCGAGAGTTGAAATCGCAGTCCCGGGGGTAAGTGTGCTTCACTAGTAGCCGTGGAGGTCATCGGCACTCTTAGTGCGAAAGGACAGATAGCAGACACAAAGGAGCTCCGGCCAAAGGGCAGTCATCTGGAAGAAAGCTGATGCGACTCGGAACGAAAGGCCGAACCACAGGGAGAGGTGATGGCCTGTGTGGGGAACAGTGGGCACAGGGCCCCCGGTACAAGCCAGGACCTTGCCTGTCTCTTGCCTCTTCTTTCCACTGGTCACCTCGTTGGCTCATGGCCGCCCGGCCTCCTCCGGCCTCCTCCGCGGGGCGGGGGCGCGACGGAGGGCAGATGCCGGTGGCGCCCGGGGCCTCACCCCGCTCCCCCCGGCCGCCACCACGGAGGCCCTGAAGGAGCGGCTCCCGCGGGAACCACGCGCTCTGAGCTGGCAGGAGCGGCTCCCGAAGGAAGGAGCTGTGTTCGGGAAGCAGGGGCATCAACCCCAGTGCAGAAGAGCAGCTCATCCCCCTGGGCCTCCCCGAAGCAGAACCACGGACAGTTTTGGCAGAAGGGCCAGGAACCCGGAGACCTGGGTTCTGCGGCTGACTCGCGGGCTTCCCTTCTCAACTGTAAAGTGACTGAGGCACCTCCTGGTCCTGACGTGACAGCTCGCTGACCGGGGGGGCAGAAGGGCAGATCGAGAAGAAGGGCCCTGGCGAGCCTGCTGCAAACCCGGGCACGGATCACACAGCAAACTTCCTCAGGAAATGGGGCTTGAGAAGGACGCTGGCCTCCTGACCGGGGGACATTTCTTGGCCACACGCGAGACAAGGCAGAGGGAGACAGGCAGGCTGGCAGCACGCACGGCAGCACCTCGCCCCCCACGGGAGAGAGCCTTGACCATTCATGCTGGTGTGCCCCCCATCCTTTGTTTGGTTGCCCCTGAATCCAACGTTTGGAAGTTTGGAACGTATGATGTACTACCCCAAAGTGGAGCAACTTTGTAACCCTGCTGACTGATGCTTTCCTTCAAGACATGAGCTCCTGAGCCGGCCTGGTACCTAGCAGTCATTCCTCAACATTCACTGGATGAAGGACGGATGTTTGGAAGGCTGTGCTCCTAAGAGCATTGAGCTAGGACATCCATCTGTCTTTGTAGCCTCGGCTCCGAGAGCCTGATTCACTGTAGATAACCAACAGTTACTGTTAAATCAGTGAGTCAGTCTATCACAAAGTGACCTTTGCTGAATACGTGCTCGTATTTCTGTGTGGCTTGGACTCCAAATACATCTTGTTCCTCCTGTGTCACTGGTCTCGCACAGTGCCTGGCACGTGAAAAAATGCCTAGTAAACGTGTTACAATGACAAAGAAGCAATACCTCCTAAGCTCTGTATTAAAATTTAAAAAATAATCCTGGGAGCCACGCATTTTCAGATACCAAATTCTCTCTCAGTTAGGGATGCTTCTGCCCACTAGTAACAGAAACTCGGGTCGGCTGTGAGTTCAACGAGAAAGGGCTTCTTTTTCTGACATGAGAAGTCCAGAGGTAAGCAGTGCAGGGCAGGTGCAATGAGTCGCTGGTGTTCTCTTCCAGCCACGCAGCAAGTGGGCTTTTGTCCACAGTCCGACCACACGCTGCGTCTGCAGACATGAGGTGCACGGCACGCAAGCTTGAATGGGGACA
Organism: Eumetopias jubatus; assembly: GCF_037043125.1. Lineage (NCBI taxonomy): Eukaryota > Metazoa > Chordata > Mammalia > Carnivora > Otariidae > Eumetopias > Eumetopias jubatus. The sequence continues at coordinate 29,688,958 of NW_028274814.1, forward strand.
GAAGTAGCACAGTTACATCCTTCCCTTTGACCAGTAAAGCAAAAGCTTTCCCTCAAAGACCCCAGATATTTCCTTTTTAAAAAAGAGTCTTCTTTATTGATTTGAGAGAGAGAGACAGCACAAGCAAGGGGAAGGGTGGAGGGACAAGCAGACTCCCCGCCGAGCAGGGAGCCCGATGTGGGGCTCCATCCCAGGACGCCGAGGTCATGACCCGAGCGGGAGGCAGACGTGCCACCGAGGCGGCCGACCCCAGATATTTCTGCATTCATCTCATTAAACGGAATTATGACTTGCGTGCTGGAAAGCGGAGGATGTGTGTGGAAAGAAGGGGAAAGGGATGCCTGTTCCCACGGAGCTCCTGTACGGAGAGGAGGGGATTCGAAGGCCTTTCAGTCCTGTTCAGAATGACCCGGGGATGGCTGGGAAAAGCAATCTCTGTGGGATATTTGAAGTTCTTTATATCCCAGCCCTGAAGACTTAGAGCAAATGTTCACACAAGCACCGATCTTGGACTACGGATTTTAAACCATGTTACTAAAATGACCTGTTTCAGATTCCCAAGATTCACCCGAAATTCAGTGTCACATCTCTCCACCCGACTGGGGACACTCCGTGGCCCCTCTCCGGCTGGCTGGAGGGAGAACTGGACACTGCAGAGGGCTCGGAGCCGAAGGGGTCATCCACCCCTGGCTGAGTACGAGGAGCCAGGTACTAAACCTCTGGAGTTTTGTGTGGCTGAGGTGTTCATGCTTCGGAATTTTTCATTTTAATATGGCTCTAGAAGTCAGGGGGGGAAAAACCTTCCCTCTAAGCTCTGGATGTGTTTTTTGGGGGGGGGGGCGATTACACCTGTTTACTAGCTTTATTGTTTACATATTTTAGAACCGTATTCGTAGCCGGATTTTCAACACGATTTTGAGACATCGGATATACTATTTAATTTACCATAGTGCCTAATGGAATGGTAAGCATTTGAGAAATACATCGCCAAGGGGTAGCTGGTATAAAAATATATAATTGCCCCGGATATTTTTTTCAACCTGTCAACAACCGAATCACGAGTTGGCTGAAATACTGCCTTCTATCAGACAGGCCGGGAGATGGCATCTTTTAACACTGAAAAAAGCAAGTTAGAGCCCTAGTCCCTCCTCACCTAGTATTTCCAGATCGACTCGCTTCCTAAAGGAGTTCGGCATCTTGCTCCAGCCTCTTGCCCCGCTTTCCGCGCTTGGGGGGAGGAGCTATTTCAACACAGATCGGCTCGCTCCGGGGCGGGGGGGGGGGGACCGACGAGCCGGTGGGTCTGAGGGCACCACCCAGGGGCCAGGGCTCCAGTCTCTGGAGACTGCTTCTGGGTCGGCCCCGCACGTCAGTCGTTGGCGGGAGGGGCCCCGCTCTTCCGCACGCGGCGTTGGGGGCGTGGCTGGGGAAACGCGCAAGGACCTGTGGGAGCGAGGTTTATTTGTGGCGGCAAACACGCGCCTGTGGGACGGCTTGGAGGACAAGCGTGGCCTCCCCTGCTGCATACAGGGCTTATGAAGCGAATACAGTCGGGGAGAGGGCGCCGGGCGCGGAAATTATACACCAGCCTTGCTGTTGAGGAGCGCGCGCTCATGAGTTTTACCGGCCACCGTCCGTTATGAAGCCTACAGAGAGTCTGAGGAAACGGTCCGTTTATGTTTCCTGAGGGAAAAGGAGGGATTCTGCGGTGGGGAGGCCAGCCTGGCCCATGCCGTGCCGTTCCGAACGTACGGGCCCCGAGACACGGACCGTAGGAGACGCGGAGCCGGACGGGAGCCCGCCGAGGCGGGAGCGTGACGGCCGCAGGCGCCCCCGCGCCCCTCCCCCCGCACGTTCCCGCGCGGAGCTGAGGCCCGACCGTGCCCTCGCCGCCGGGCCGCCGCCTCCCCGAGGCGCGCGCAAGGACGTCGGGGCGGGGGCACCGACGGCCGCGCGCGCTGCTGAGGCCGAGGAGCAGATGGAACCGTGAAGAAGGAGTGCCGGAGAACAGGCCCGTCGCCGCCGGGAGGCTCAGCTCGGCGGGCACACTGGGGACGGGCGGGCACAGCCGCGCGCTGACTCCGAGACCGCGCGTCACGGCCGAGAGGATGACTCGGCGGACCAGGGCAGATGTGCGGTGGCGGCCGGTGAGAGAAGCGCCCTCCTCCGTCCTTGGCTCGGCCTCCTGAAGACTCCGTCCGGGGCCAGAGGTTTTATTTTTCGCAGAGGTAGTGTCTCTGCCAGAAAGAGGTCTTCCCTTTTGTTTCCTCTGAGAACGTGCAGACTCGATGGGCTGCGGCAGCGACCCTGCGTCCGTAGCTTCGGACAATCGGTGGGCACACGCGGGAAGGGCTTGGCGGAAGGGGCGCACGGAGGTGCTGTGGCCCGGATGCAGGACGCTAAGGGCGACTCACTTCTGCGGACCAGGGGAGGCCGGGGCTGTGTAATAGTCATATGCTTGCACTAAGGGTAGACGTTAAGCATCATAACTCCCCCTGAGTTTCTACAGTAATGCAGTAGCTCTGGATTTCATTAAAAAAAAAAAAAAACAACGAATTTTTTTAGCTGTTTCTCAGTCCTACAAACATGCATCAGTTTTTGAGAGAACACACTATCCACACATTTAGAGAGTCACTTAAACGCAGCAACTTCTGGCGATTCACTTAAGAATCCACTTACTCCACATAATGTGGGGAAGCAGGACAAGGCCACCCCGACCGTGGAAGACTCCTGGCTGCCCACCTAATCTCCATCCACTTTCTCTTCCGCAGAAAGGGAACTTCCAAGTTTGAGCAGGACACAAAGCCGTCTGAAAAAAAGCTATGTCGCCAGCCTCATCCACAAAGGTCTGTCCAATGTGATACAAGCAGAAACACTGCATTGCGGTGTGAAGGACACCTGACATGGGCCGTGCGAAACCTTCTCCCCCGTTCTCCTTCTTGAAGGTGGAAGGCAGACGTGATGGATGGAACTTAAGCAGCCTTCACAGACCACGAAGTGGAAGGCGCATGCTGAGGATGACTGAGGAGCCATCAGACAGGCAGCCTCCCGTGCCCGATACCTTCACCTGGCCACCCCTGGATGCTTATCTTGGAACTTTTCTGTAAGCGACAAAAGCATTCTCTCATTGAAGCTACTGTGCTGGGTTGAATAGTGTCTCCCCCTGCCCACCACCCCCCGCCCCAGACACGCAATTTATGTCCTTCCTGATACCTCAGAATGTGACCTTATTCAGAAAGTGTCTTTGCAGGTGTAATGAGTCAAGATGAGGTCACACTGGAGTAGGGTGAGCATGACTGGTGTCCTTAGAAGAGACATGGAGACAGAATGTCATGTGATGACAATCGGAATTAAGTCTCTAAATCAGAAAGTGCCAAGGATGGCCAGCAGCTGCCAGAGCCAGGGAGAGGCAGGGAAGGATCCTCCTGGAGCACCTCCAGGGAGAGCACCACCCTACTGGCACCCGGATTTCAGAATTGCTGCTTCCAGAACTGTGAAAGCGGCAAATTCCGTCTGCAGCCTCCGGTGTGGTAATTCGCTGTGGGCAGCCCCCGGAAACTGACAGAGCTACCGTTACATTGGGTCGCCTTTGTTATATGAGGCCTGACCGTGCGGAACGCACTGCTTTTCCATCAGGCTCTGACATCATTGTCCACTGAGGAACTGGAAATGTTGATGGCAAATGGCCGATTTCCACTGATTTATAGGAGATCAAGGCAGTTTTATTACCAACTCCACTCTGATTCCGCCCAGAACCTTCCTCTCAGCACTGCCCACTGAGACCCAGCCCTGTTCTGTGACCACTTTTCCTCACAATTTGATTAAAAAAAAAAAAAAAAAAATGCCAGATGAGGGCAGAGCAGGAAAACTGACTGATCAACAAGATTACTCAGAGCTCACTTCCTGATACAGGGGCTCCCCTTCATTCTTGTTCCATCCTCCCCCGGGGACCCTTCGCCCCTCTCCATGCACCCCTGACCCATCCATTCTGTGCAAGCCACCCCAGAAACAAACCTCAGAGTGCTGCCCGGGAGTGTATTTCAGACCCAAGGAGGCCTTCTTCACGCTCAGATTTCCGACCTGTACTTGCACCGACTTGCAACAGAAGCAACGGCAGCCCGAGCTGCACTCAGACAGCCGCCACGTCAAGCTAACCAGGTAGGAGGTCCTTGCCCTTTGCTTCTCCTCATGACGTAAAGGCCAGGTGTCAGCCTAAAGGGCACACAGTCTCCGCCGTCAGCCTCATCCCTCGATGCCCCCCTGTCGCAGCAACAGTGAACTGACGAGAATGGACGTGTCACGTTTCTCCTTTTCCAACACTGTATGTGAGACTCCACTCATCCCTCAGTTTTCAATTACATTAATGCCTGGAGGATGTAACCTGTTAAAGCGAGAACGTAGAAGGTAGGAGAGTCTGAAAATTAGGGCCCAACATGAAACACAGCCAAGGGAAGTGTCGAGATGGCAACGTGCAGCAGGCCTAGGAAGTGACCAGGCCAGATTGGGGAAGAGGACACCAGGGAAAATACAAAATCCATAGATTTTTTTTTTAAAGATTTTATTTCTTTGAGAGAGAGAGAGAGAGAGCGCACAAAAAGGGGGTAGGGTCAGAGGGAGAAGCAGGCTCCCCACTGAGCAGGGAGCCCGATGTGGGACTCGATCCCGGGACTCCAGGATCATGACCTGAGCTGAAGGCAGTTGCTTAACCAACTGAGCCACCCAGGCGCCCCAAAATCCATAGATTCACTGATATGCCTGACCTGGAGAAAAATACTAAATGGCAGATAAACACCAAAGGAGAAATTAGAAAAATCTTAAAATAGGTACATACACTAAACCATTTTTAAAACTGGGCAGTTATTATTAACTCTAGAAAACTCAAAGGTTATATTAAAAAATAACCATAATATACTACCTGGATCGTGCATGAGTCATATTTATGTCCTAGTAAGTTTGCAGGGACTACTGCTTTAACACAGAATTTTGATGTAAACAGTTAACAAGAGTTGGAGGGAGGGATGAGACAGGAGCTGGAATACGAGAGCTAAATCCTCCTCTCCTGTAACAGAAAATCACGAGAAACACATCTACAAATAAGAAATAGCTTATGAGCCAATGAGTTCGAAAGAGAAATAAATGTCATAAAAAGTCATTTATTAGAGTTGAATGTGTTTTCTTTTAGGCAACAAGGCTGGTGAAGCAGAGGGCTGTTCTAATTTGCTACGAGCCTCTGAGCACTTAGTGGATTTTATAATTATGTGCATATGTTATTTCGGAAAATTAAAATAAAAACAGAGTAGGAATAACAGCCCTGAACTTACTTTTCAACCAGAATTTTGGTAAGAATTATGCAAAATTCAGATCAGAATGACTCAATACAGCTGGCCCCTCATGAAGTACCCATATCTATACTTGCCTACGATGGTTCGTTGACTTGCCATCTGCTTGCTTCCAAATGATTCAGTGTCATCATGATTTTGTTTCTTAGTTCTTGATTACAGCCTGAAGAACAGTACTGCAAGTAACTGCAAAGTGTATCTTTGCTAGGTTAAGATTGTTTGCTAAATTATCAGACTCTGATTCTATTTGTTCCTTCTGGTTTTTTGAAGATAGATCAGTAATAAAATTCTCTTAGCAACTCCATTCTTGTGGACCTACGTCTTCCCCTCACGTCCGCTCTGGTTTCAGCAAGCCACGGACCCACCCACAGGCTCTGTCACAAACCCATCCACAGGCGACAATGCCTTGGCTTATGAGAAACTTGAAAACATCAGGTGTTCACTGCTTAGATGGGACACAGCAGGAAGAGGATAATACAAGAGACTTAGTAAGAAGGATTTTTATATCGTTTGATAGTGCAGAGGAGGGGAAAAAGGCGGTTGCTAAAGAGAAGGACCCAGCTGTTTCCAAATTTGGAAGTCACTGGTATCCTGAAACATTTAAATCATCTACAAGCCATATACCTTCAAAAGGGATGATAATGTAGTAACACTGTCTTTGTTATCATAGTTGTATGAACCCAAGACATTCTCATGTAAGTTATTTCCCTAATATTTCCCTTTCTCACGCTTTTTAAAAAAGTTTTCAGTTACCTTTAAAAAGTAAAATCTATTTTGTGAATGTCCAGTCGATAACTGAAAAAGGAAACTTACTAAATCGCATTTCACGGAATAAGGTCTATGTCTCTTTATTTAGCAAATAATATTTATATCTTAATAACAGAGGAATATACTTCTAGAAGGAAACTGCTAACTTTCCCACATTGTTGGTATATGTGCATTTATATAAAATGTCATTATTAAATTCATTGCTCCTCAAAAGCTGTGAAAATCTTTATAAGGTACTGCTTCTAAAAATAAAACAACACATGCAGTTCCATAATTCAGGTACATCTAAACCCTTAAGGTTCTGGTCCAGGACTCAACCACTTCTGTATTTTATTGCCTTAGATGAGAGGTCAGCAATATGAGAGAAAAGACAGAAATACCAATTCAGGAACAAATTGACTAATAAAAGCTCCAGATGAGATACAATGAAGGAAGATGTAATGATGGAAGGAGAGGAAGTTAGCAAATATCACATATTACATGAAAAATTTCCAGGATAGGAATTCAAAGGACATGGATTTCCAGACTGAACGTGTCCCAAACACCTAACAAATGAAGAGATATAAACCAAGACACATAATCACAAAACCTTCCAGAAAGAAGAGAGACAGATTATAAAAGATGATATTCATTTTCTCAACAGCACTAAAGAAAGAGGACAATGTAGCAATACCTTAACGTTCTTGAGGGAAAATGGGTTTTAACCACGAATTCTGATTTAGCCAAATTATCAAGTATGATGACAAAAATCAAGATATTTTCAGATGCAAAGCCTCAAAAACTGTATCTCCCAAGTCTTTTTTCTCAGGAAACTACTAGAGGATAAGCCCCACCAAAAATAGGGAGGAAATCCAGAAAATGAAGACAGAGAATCCAGCGTAGATATCCAATGTGGGGGAGTCAAAGAGAATTTTAACAATCTGGTGACTTCCTGGGAAATGGCGGAGTTAGCCTTTCTACGCCCTCTACTCATCCTTTCAAGTTAGTCATAGAGCAGCATTTAAAAAATTGACTAGGGGGGGGGGAAAGATGGCGGAGGAGTAGGGGACCCTATTCCAACCATCCTGGGAACTGAGCTGGATATCTACCAGACCACTCTGAACACCCACGAAATCAGCCTGAGATGTAGGAAGATAGATCCAGATCTTCACAAACAGAATATCGCAGGCGGTTGGTTTTGAGGTGCGAAGCAGAGAACCATGATTCTGCGGGCAGATACTGGAGGGTAAACGGCAGCGGGAGGGAGCCTGGCCATGGGGATCCTACACCGCTGGTGAGCGATAGCCTCCCGCGCTGGGGAGGACGGGCCACAGACTCGCAGATCGGTAGCAGCGGGGAAAGGACGTTAGGTGGAAACCTGGAGCAGTGGGGTCGCGCGTGCGAACTGTGGGTGGTTGGCGGTTTTAGAGGCACAAAGGGCAGAGAGGTGCCCCGACCTGGAGGCAGGACTGGGGGTGCTGTGGAGGGGCGAAAACCCAGGACGCTGCAGTTTATAGCAGCATGGACAGAAACGGAGACCGTGTGGCCTGGAGAGCTCACTGAAGAACAGACTGCGATCTCTTTGCTCTGAGGCTGAGGGTTGGAAATGGTCTCTTCTGCTCTCTCAGAAGAGACGCAGAAAACTGCCAGGGAACAAAAGCCCCCCAAAAATGTTTTCCACTGAGCCCATCCCCCTGCCACAGGGGGCATGGCAATTCTGCCCAAACATGGTGGCCTGAGTAACAGCACGGCAGGCCCCTGCCCCAGAAGACAGGCTGGGAAAACAAGAGGCCAGCAACCCTAAGGTCCGTAGAAAACAGGTGCATCTTGCTTGGGTTGTGGTCAATAATTTGGACTCTATACATTCCCTCAACAGGGAGGAGGAACCCCCAAAATAGGAAAGACTCAGATTATGACTTACGCCACAGATTTACAAATGGATGCAGATATAACCAAGATGTCAGAGATGGAATTCAGGCTAGCAATTGTGAAGACAATGGCTAGAATGGAGAAATCAGTTAATGGCAACATAGAGTCTCTAAGGACAGAAATGAAAGCTGAATTGGCCGAACTTAAAAATGTTACCAATTGAGATCCAATCTAATGGAGATAATCTCACAGCTAGGGTAAGTGAGGCAGAAGAACGAATTAGTGGCCTGGAAGACAATTTAATAGATAAAAAGGGAAAAGAGGAGGCCAGGGAAAAACAACTCAGAATCCATGAAAATAGAATCAGAGAAATAAGTGACACCATGAAATATTCTAATGTCAGAATTACTGGAATCCCTGAGGGGGTGGAGAGAGAGACAGGACTAGAAGTATATTTGAGCAAATCGTAGCTGAGAACTTCCCTAATCTGGGGAATGAAACAAACATTCGTGTCCTAGAGGCAGAGAGGACCCCTCCCAAGATCAAGGAAAACAGGCCAACACCCCAGCATGTAACAGTAAAACTTGCAAATCTTAGAACCAAGGAAACCATCTTAAGGGCAGTTAGGGGGAAGAGATTCCTTACGTACAGAGGGAGGAACATCAGAATAACGTCAGACCTATCCACAGAGACCTGGCCAGCCAGAAAGGCCTTGCAAGACATATTCAGGGTACTAAGCGAGAAGAACATGTAGCCAAGAATACTTTATCTGGCAAGGCTGTCATTTAGAATGGATGCAGAGATGCAGAGCTTCCAAAACCAGCAGAAACTGAAAGAATATGTGACCACTAAGTGGCCCTGCACGAAATATTAAGGGGGGTTCTATAAAACGAGAAAGACAAGGTCTTCACAGGCAACATGATGACAATTAATTCATATCTTTCAATAATCACTCTCAACGTGAACAGCCTAAATGTTCCCATAAAACGGCACAGGGTTGCAGATTGGATAAAAAGACAGGACCTGTCCATATGCTGTCTATAAGAGACTCATTTTGAACCTAAAGACACATCCAGACTGAAAGTGAAGGGATGGATAGCCATCTTCCATGCCAGCGGACCTCAAAAGAAAGCTGCGGTAGCAATTTTTATATCAGACAAATTAGATTTTAAACTAAAGACTGCACTTAGAGACACAGAAGGACACTACGTCATTCTTAAAGGGTCTATCCAACAAAAAGATCTAACAACTGTAAATATCTATGCCCCCAATATGGGAGCAGCCATCTACATAAGCCAACTGTTAACCAAAATAAAGAGTCATATTGATAACAATACGTTAATTGTAAGGGAGACCTCAATACTCCACTCTCAGCAATGGACAGATCACCTAAGCAGAAAATCAACAAAGAAACAAGAGCTTTGAATGACACACTGGACCAGATGGACCTCATAGCTATATATAGAACATTCCACCCTAAAACAACAGAATACTCATTCTTCTCAAGTGCACATGGAACTGTCTCCAGAACAGACCACATCCTGGGTCACAAATCAGGTCTCAACCAACACCGAAAGACTGAGATTATTCCCTGCATATTCTCAGACCATAATGCTTTATTTTATTTTTTAAAGATTTTATTTATTTATTTGACAGAGAGAGAGAGAGGGAGAGAGGGAACACAAGCAGGGGGAGTGGGAGGGCAAGAAGCAGGCTTCCTGCCGAGCAGGGAGCCTGATGCGGGGCTCAATCCCAGGACCCTGGGATCATGACCTGAGCTGAAGGCAGACACTTAACGACTGAGCCACCCAGGCGCCCCGACCATAATGCTTTAAAACTGGAATTCAATCATAAGAAAAAATTTGGAAGAAATTCCAACACTTGGAAGCTAAAGACCACTCCGCTCAAGAATGTTTGGGTCAACCAGGAAATCAAAGAACTTAAACAATTCATGGAAACCAATGAGAACGAAAACACATTGGTCCAAAACCTACGGGATAGTGCAAAGGCAGTCCTAAGGGGGAAATACATAGCCATCCAGGCCTCACTCAAAAAAATAGAAAAATCCCGAATTCACAAACTAACTCTACACCTTAAGGAATTATAGAAAAAGCAACAACCAATGCCTAAGCCACGTGTTAGAAGAGAAATAATTAAGATTAGAGCAGAGATTAATGAATTGGAAACCAGAAACACAGTAGATTAGGTCAACGAAACTAGAAGCTGTTTCTTTGAAAGAATTAATAAAATTGTTAAACCACTGGCCAGACTTATCCAAAAGAAAAATGACCCAAATTAATAAAATTATGAACGGAAGGGGAGAGATCATGACTAACACCAAGGAAATAGAAACAATTATTAGAAATTATTATCAACAACTATATGCCAATAAGCTGAGCAACCTGGATGAAATGGATGCCTTCCTGGAAACCTATAAGCTGCCAAGACCGAAACAGGAAGAAACTGACAACCTGAATAGGCCAATAACCAGTAACGAGATTGAAGCAGTGATCAAAAACCTCCCAAAAACAAGAGTCCAGGGACTGACGGGGATTTCCTGGGGAATTCTACCAAACATTCAAAGAAAAAATAATACCTATTCTCTTGAAGCTGTTTCAAAAAATAGAAACAGAAGGAAAGCTTCCAGACTCATTCTATGAGGCCAGCATTACCTTAATCCCCAAACCAAGCAAAGACCCCATCAAAAAGGAGAATTTCAGACCGCAATCCCTGATGAATATGGATTCCAAAATCCTCAACAACATCCTAGCTAATAGGATCCAACAATACATTAAAAGGATCATCCACCACGACCAAGTGGGATTTATCCCTGGGACGCAAGGGTGGTTCAACATTTGCAAATCAATCTGTGTGATAGAACACATTAATCAGAGGAGAGAGAAGAACCATATGGTCCTCTCAATTGATGCAGAAAAAGCATTTGACAAAATACAGCATCCTTTCCTGATTAAAACTCTTCAGGGTATAGGGATAGAGGGAACAACATTCCTCAAGTTCATAAAACCCACCTATGAAAATCGCACAGCGAATACGATCCTCAATGGGGAAAAGCTGAGAGCCTTTCCCTTAAGATCAGGAACACGTCAAGGATGCCCACTCTCGCCACTATTGTTCAACATAGTACTAGAAGTCCTAGCAACAGCAATCAGATAACAAAAAGAAATAAATGGTATTCAAACTGGCAAAGAAGTCAAACTCTCTCTTTTCACAGATGACATGATACATTATGTGGAAAACCCAAAAGACTCCACCCCCAAACTACTAGAACTCATACAGCAATTCAGTGATGTGGCAAGATACAAAATCAATGCACAGAAATCAGTTGCTTTCTTATACACTAACAATGCAACTGTAGAAAGAGAAATTGGAGAAAGGGTTCCATTTACAATAGCACCAAAAACCGTAAGATACCTTGGAATAAACCTAACCAAAGAGGTAAAGGAACACTCATGAAAAAATTGAAGACACAAAAACATGGAAAAACATTGCATGCTCATGGATCGGAAGAATAAACATTGTTAAAATGTCTAGGCTACCCAGAGCAATCTATACCTTCGATGCCATCCCGATCAAAAGTCCAATGACATTTTTCAAAGTGCTGGAACAAACAATCCTAAAATTTGTATGGAATCAGAAAAGACCCCGAATCGCCAAGGAAATGTTGAAAAAGAAAAACAAAGCTGGGGGCATCACGTTGCCCGATTTCAAGCTATATTACAAAGCAGGGATCACCAAGACAGCATGGTACTGGCACAAAAACAGACATACAGACCAATGGAACAGAACAGAGAGCCCCGATATGGACCCTCAACTCTATGGTCAAATCATCTTCGACAAAGTGGGAAAAAACATGCAATGGAAAAAAAGACAGTCTCTTCAATAAATGGTGTGGGGAAAATTGGACAGCCACATGCAGAAGAATGAAACTCAACCATTCTCGAACACCCTACACAAAGATAAACTCAAAATGGATGAAAGACCTCAATGTGAGACAGGAATCCATCAAAATCCCAGAGCAGAACACAGGCAGTAACCTCTTTGACATCGGCTACAGCAACTTCTTTCAAGATACATCTCCTAAGGCTAGTGAAACAAAAGCAAAAATGAACTTTTGGGACTTCATCAAGATAAAAACCTTCTGCACATTAAAAAGGAAACAGTCAACAAAACAAAGAGGCAACCCACAGAATGGGAGAAGATATTTGCAAATGACACTACAGATAAAGGGCTGGTATCCAAGATCTATAAAGAATTTCCCAAACTCAACACTAAAAAAGTGGGCAGAAGACATGAACTCTTCTCTGAAGAAGAGATACACGTGGCTAACAGACAATGAAAAAATGTTCATCATCATTAGCCATCAGGGAAATTCAAATCAAAACCACATTGAAATACCACCTTACACCAGTCAGAATGGCAAAAATGGACAGGGCAAGAAACAACAAATGTTGGAGAGGTTGTGGACAAAGGGGAACCCTCTTACACTGTTGGTGGGAATGCAAGTTGGTACAGCCACTTTGGAAAACAGTGTGGAGGTGCCTCAGGAAATTAAAAATAGAGCTACCCTACGAACCAGCGATTGCACTACCAGGTATTTACCCTATAGACACAAGTGTAGTGAAAAGAAGGGCCATGTGCACCCCAATGTTCATAGCAGCCATGTCCACAATAGCCAAACTGTGGAAGGAGCTGAGATGCCCTTCAACAGATGAATGGATAAAGAAGATGTGGTCCATATATACAATGAAATATGACTCAGCCGTCAGAAAGGATGAATACCCAGCTTTTACATCAACATGGACAGGACTGGAGGCGATGATGCTAAGTGAAGTAAGTCAAGCATTGAAAGTCAATTATCATATGGTTTCACTTACTTGTGGAACATAAGTTATATAAGTATAAACATAAGTTATATATATAAGAATATAAGTTATAGCATGGAGGACATTAGGAGAAGGAAGGGAAAAATGAAGGGGGGGAAATCGGAGGGAGAGATGAACCAGGAGAGACTGTGGACTCTGAGAAACAAACAGTGTTTTAGAGGGGGGTGGGGGGTGGGTTAGCCCGGCGATGGGTATTAAGGAGGGCACGTACTGCATGGAGCACTGGGTGTTATACGAAAACAATGAATCGTGGATCACTACATCAAAAACTAATGATGTATTACATGGTGACTAACATAATAAAATTAAAAAAAAAAAAATGACCAGAAATGAGTATTTGTAGTGTTGCCACATTTTGTATATTACTCTCAGCTAAGCCATGGTTCATTTTCATTATTGTCCAACTTTTCCTGGAATTCCTTGAGTCAAGTTTTTCCTGGAAGTGAGTCAGAGTATTCCATTTCCCCCTGGAGACATTCTTCCGAGAGCCCTCATCTTCCTGCCCCCACAGGGACCGAGTTCCCCCAGGCCTTCTGCACAGCTACCGGGCCAAGCCTTCCATTTCCCCCTGGAGATGTTCTTCTGAGAGCCCTCGTCTTCCCGCCCCCACAGGGACCGAGTTCTCCAGGCCTTCTGCACAGCTACCGGGCCACGCCTTCTTTCCCCGTCATCTCAGGGATTGCTTTTCCCTCTCTGTGCTGGGTCCATGTCATCTTTTTCTGGATTTACTCCTTAAGTTGTAGTGGGCTGGAAAGTGAATGGAAATTAAGAAGGTGGAGACTGAGTTCAGACTATTCTTAGACATGTGCTTAGGAAGAGAAAGGCGAAGAATGGGAGCGGTGGAGGGGGGTTGGTGGAAAGTAGCCTCATGAGGATGTATTTGGGAATAAGGAGGCAGAGACCAGAAGCGACCCAGCTCACACAGTTAAAAATGGTACCTCAGGAGAGGTACAGAGCAGAGGGCTGCTGCTTTCCATCGTAAGGCTTGTGGTACCAATAGGCCCTGCATGAGTAGTCATTCACCAGGTACGGGATAATTGTTGGAAGAATACAGGGAAAGGGTCAATTCTCCAGGCAAAACAAGTTGCCAATGTTTCTACCTGCTGGAATATGAGGTGAAGGTGCGGTGGGATAAGGAAGCTCAAGGGTCCGTCAGGGAGAACTCCCCAGCTTACTGGCTTCCAGAGCCGAGGCTTGCCTAGACCAAAGATTCTTTTCTTTGGGTGTACCCGGAACAGCTAAGGCATGACTTTGGCAGATTAGAAGAGTGCAAGATCAGATTAGAAGAGTGCAAGATCAGAAAAAAAAGATCAGACTGGTTGGAGACAGACTACCATCCATTCCAGGCAAGAGAATGAGGCTCTGAAATCAAGGCCCTCCCCTGGGTTAATATGAAGGACAGAAAATAAATAAAATCGACAGGTCTCAATTACATACGGGGTTGGGACAGAAGGGAAAAGGAGGAATCTAAGATGGTGCCTAGGCTCCTGACTTAGGCGATGCTTTTCCCAAGTTAGAGAGCTTAGCAGGAGGTTTGAAAGGGGAAAAGCAAGTGAAGTTTGAGCACGTTTCAGATGGGAGGGGGACGTCTAATAGGCAGTTGGATACAGATCACAAGTTTTGTAATGACTGGCTGAGATAAAGATGTGTGTTAGTCACTGCAGAAACTAAAGGCCAGGAGAGCAGATAAAATCACCCAGGGAGAGGGTGAGTGATAAAGGCAAACACTAACAGGAAGAGTGGTCACAGGCCTCAAGAAGGGAGTGGTTACGTGTCAAATGCCATAAAAGGTCAATGAGGAGAACTGCGCAGACCCCCTTTAGAAGTGGCTCAAGGTGATCTTTAACAGAGCAATCGAGAAGGTCTGGTGGCGGCAGATGTCTGATTTGTAGTCAATTACAAACCCCATTCCTTAAGTGTGGGCTGAACTGAGAGGGGGTGGGGAATCAAAAGTCAGCCGGTGGCCATGGAGGGCACGTGATTCTTTGAGAAGCCGGGCTGTGAAAGAAGAGGCTGGGCACTGGGGAGTAGGAGAGTGAGCTAAAAATTCAAGAGTTTAACTTTCTTCCCCTACAGAAGGGAGAGATTTGAGAATGTTTATATGCTCCAAAAAAGTAGCCAGTCTGGGATGAACTTGGAAAGACGGGAGAGTCTTACCATTCAGTCTTAGCACTCAATCCAGCAATCACACTCCTAGAGATTTACCCAACTAATGTCCACACTTGTGTCCACAAAGAACCTTCACACCAACATTTATAGCACCTGATTTGTGATTGCCAAAACCTGGAAATGACCAAGATGTCCCGCAATAAGGGAAGGAATAAACATCCAGACAATGACGTATTAGTCACTGATGAAAGCGAAGCTATCAAGCCACAAAAAGATATGAATGAATGGATGAATCTCAAATGCACAAGGTTAAGGGAAGAAAGCCAGTATGAAAAGGTTACATACATACATACTGTATGATTCCAATTAGAGGGTGTTCTGAAAAAGGCAAAACTATAGAGACAATAAAGAGAGAAGCTGCCAGGCATGGGAGAGGGGAGGGATTTGAACAGGTGCAGCACAGGGATGTGTTTTAGGACAGTGAAACCATTCCGTGTGATACGGTAATGGTGAACCCCAAACATTAAGCCGTTGTCAAGACCTGTAAGACTTCAGAGTACAAAGAGTAAACCTTAATGTATATATAAAAATTTAAAAACTCATTTAGGAGATTGGAGGACCCCAGGGTGAAATGCAGAATGTGACAGATAAATCCAAATGTGTTACAGACATAAAAAACCACCTTACTAAAAGTCAGGGTGGGGAATAAAGTGTTGACCTAAGTAACTGGAAATGAGTGAAGTCTGTAAGACTACACATGATGAACTATACATAAGCACTCTACTCTAGTTGATAAAGTTGTTTCCCAGAGGATATGGCTTAAACATTCTGGAAGTGCTATAAATATATACTGGCACTGAAGCAATCAAGTAAATGGATGGCAGACAGTGGGAGTCCAGGGGGCAAGGGATCAGAGTTGGAGACATCAGTATGGATTCATATTTACCTTAATATACACACAAATGGTCACATATACACAGGTTATTCTACACACATATATTTCCTCATGCTATCAGCTGAGAGGGCCTGGAGGCAATGACACCCCAACAGCAATGAGCACACCCAGTGCCCAGATCTTGGTTCCTAATACCACTCCCCAGGAAAAGGAACCATCGCTCGTTGGAGAAATGGCTGATTCTAGGACTCAGGCAGGAAATCAGCAAGCTGAACCTGGAGCATCTTGTAGGGCCAGGAAGTAAGGAAGTGCTATAAGCAAACAAACACCCCACAATGACGGGGATGTCGAAGGCCAAGGGCATACAGGTACCAACTGAAAAAGCTTCCAACAGCCAAAGCTGGAACAATTTGAGTCAAAAAATGAATACTGGTTTATAACCCAAAGTATAAGATACATTACCAGTAAGTTCATACTGACATAAGACTGAATAAATAAGCAAATGGGGGAAAAACAGACAAATCTTCCATGCATAATTCCAAATATTTATGTAGCTACTCCACCCCAAGGAGGTGGAACCCACCTCCCATTCCTGAAGTGTGGGCTGTGCATAACAACTTCCTCCAGAGTACAGAACAGAAAGGGAGAGAAAAGAGTTAATTTCAGAGTGGGGAAACCTGACACACACTAATTCATTCCGGTGATCGAGGTAAACATCAATAGTGACAAGTCATGTTCATAGTACGTGCCCTTGATAGGCAGTAAAAATGGCATTACACTTTTGTGGTCTTCTCCCCCCACCCAGCCCCCAAATTACCCAAGTCTAACCATGAGAAAAACATCAGATAAATCCCAACTGATGACTGTTTTACAAAATACCTGACCAGGAGTCAACTGTCACAGTCATCAAAAACAAGGAAAGTCTAAGAAACTGTCACAACCAACAGGAGCCTAAGAAGATAGGCTAGCTAAATGGAAAGTAGTATCCTGAATGGGATCCTAAAACAGAGAGAGGATTTTAGGTAAAAACTAAAGAAATCTGAATAAATTACATATTAATAATTTATAATAATATATAACCTATAAAGAACATAGTAACCTGTCAGTATTGCTCATTGTGATAAATGTGCCACACTCATATAAGACATTATTAGTGTATAAGCGGGTGTACAAAGGAACTCTGTACTGCTGTCACAGTAATTCTGTACATCTAAAATAAAAAGTTTAAGAAAACTGGGAGAGGAAGAACTAATCGAGCTGGGGAATCAGCTAGCTCAAGGTCAGAAGGCCGCAAGGCGCCATCACTTCTCTGTCCTTCCCCTGCAGTTCTGTCTGGGAAGCTGTCCTCTTGTCTCTCTTTCCAGAGGGCAATCGTGACTCTTCCTTCAAGATCCACAGCACAAGTCACCTCTTCTTTAACTGCAGTCTCAGACTTTGCCACTCCTAACAGATCTGCTCAGTCATCTGTGATCTGTGGGCTCACAGTCAGCAAATTCACTGCCAATTTATTGTTTACCAGATACGTGCTAGATGCTGGGACCAGAGAGGACAACATTTAACCTCAAAGAACTCAAGTCGAGTGACGTATCTTATCTCAGCACCATTCACCTTGCACTGTTTTTGCTTTTGTGTGTGTGTGTGTGTGAAATAAACTGTGAACTCTCTGAAAGCAAGGATTACTACCGTGTTCATTTTTTCATGCCCAGTGCTAAAAACAATACCTGCACCCAGCAATTGACAAAGAAATGCTTTTTGCAACAAAACGAAGAACTAAACTCTCTTTCGGTTTAGATAGGGACTGCTTCTAGGAAAAGCAAACTGAGAAGAATCTGCAAGGTTTTATACTAATAGGTGATTTTTAATTATCTGCAAAAAAATTTCCCCCGTTTTTAAAAATACCACTCACATTTTGCGAACAGACAGATTGTATCAGCAAGAAGTGAATGCACCTTCAAGCAAAAGAGAAACAACTGTACAGAAAAGGCTGTACAGAAAAGCGACACGTCACGGACACGACCAAGCTTTTCCTCCCACCCTCCTTGGCACGTTGGCTGCTCATCTGGACCAAATGGCTGCCATGGCTCCAATGGGAAAGTAAAAAGCATTTCTAAAGCTACCGAAACGCACACTCCATTCCCACTTAGAGCTCACGGGCCAGAATGGTCACATGGCTGCTCCTGGCTCCAGGTTAAGAATTTAATTTCTCCAGCTTTTAAAAAAGAGGCCTAAGGGCGCCTGGGTGGCTCAGTTGGTTAAGCCACTGCCTTCGGCTCAGGTCATGATCCTGGGGTCCCGGGATCGAGTCCCGCATCGGGCTCCCTGCTCAGCGGGGAGTCTGCTTCTCCCTCTGACCCTCTTCCCTCTCGTGCTATCTCTCATTCTCTCTCTCAAATAAATAAAATCTTAAAAAAAAAAAAAAAAAAAGAGGCCTAAGATAGAAGTTTGGGAATAGGTACTGGGATATGCATTGTTGCCAGTCGACCGCTTTGGTTCCCCCCCCAAATACTCATTGTTCTTCCCATATGTACACTTTAAAAGCATTCACCCGACCTAGAGACAACGCCAAGTCTCTTCCAGTTGCTGATTCCAGCCCAAATCTTGGGAGTTAAAGGCAGTTTTTTCCATCAGAGCCAAAGGTGGCCGGACTTGGTAGCCACACCTCCAGCTACACTGCCAGGTGACCTGCCCTGAACACAGGACCTAACACACAAAGGCAGACAGGATGTGGAGAGCGGCCCGTTCCAGGCCCAAGCAACGTGCCGACGAGCGCACCTACGGGCTCTCTCACCTGAGCACTGTCTTACTGCAAGCGGGTCCCCGGGCGTGTCTGTCCAGTCCCCGCTCCCTTGCCTAGTAATTAAGGCTGTTGTCTTGAGCAATTGAAAACCATCCTTTCAAATGGGAAAGCAGCACCTCTAGTCCCATTTTCGCAGGACTACAATCTGCAATGTGAACTCCGGCTAAGGCTGCTCCCGGGGCCCTTGGCGGAGCTTCAGCGACCAGAGGTTTCCCTGCACCAGCCGGGCTCCAACTCAGAACTCTCGGGCCACTGAGATGCAGGCGGCGAGCACAGGAGTCTTCCCTTAGCGAGGCCGGCTTTATAAATCTTTTGCAGGACTTTGCAGCTTGCACTGACTCAACACTTCTGGGATACTGCTTTCCACGTATGACTGACTTCATCTCCCTAACAATCCTAAGCAGGTGTGATTATCATTTCCATTTCCGGCCGAGGCACCTGGACACACAGCAAGCAGAACCGGGGTTTGAACCCACGCAGCCTGGCACCAACATCACAGCTGCCTAAGTGGTGACCAACACATGCTAATGCTCTGTGGTTTCCCTCTTATTTCCCCTCACACCAGTCTGGTCTGTTACGCTAAAGCACAGTAAGTTTGGCAAAATGTCTTACCACCAAATAACTAAGTTCACCATTTTCGCCAACTAACTAATCCTGTCCTGTCCCTTCCTTAAGATCTGTCATTTGTGGGGCGCCTGGGGGACTCGGTCATTGAGCACGGTCCTGGGGTCTTGGGATCGAGCCCCGCGTCGGGCTCCCTGCCCCGCGGGCAGCCCGCTTCTCCCTCTCCCACTCCCCCTGCTCGTGCTCCCTCTCTCGCCGTCTCTCTGTCAATTAAATAAAATCTTTGAAAAAAAAAAAGATCTGTCATTTGTGATTCCAGGTATCAACTTGTTTCTCAGTCAGTTGTTCTTACCTGCAACTGAGAGAACACGCTCTGGCTTAAGAAGGAAAGGAATTTACAAAGCAAAAACAAACAAACAAAAAAACGAAAAACTAGGTAGGAAACAAGAATCTCCAGACTGGCCCCAGTCATACTTGTAGGTTTAAACAGGCCAAGAACACTGCCAACACCGCCAGACCACACCTCGAAACTGCTCCAGAGCCTGCCCTGCCACTCCAACACAAGGTCTCTGGCACCGCTGCCCCGAAGGCCACGACACTGGGCCTGCCCCGCCAGGGTGAGGACGGCTTCTTCAGAGGCTGCCACACGTGATGGGCAAAACAAGGCCAGGACACTGCCCCAGCTGCCAGACAGGCTGGGAAGGCAAGTTTCTGGTCTTGACCTCAGGGAGGTGGATGCAGGCAACTCCCTGAACACAGGAAGAGCTCGCTGATCACAGGCAGACCAGGAGTGACAAATGTCTGGGAGGCTGAACCTAATTATTATAACATAGCTTCAGTGATATTTTAGTTTATATGGAAATTTTGACCTTGCAGTTAATACTAGAAATTAACTTCAAAGTTCTCAAGCACTATCTTGCAGGAGACAGAAATATCAGAAATTCACTGCCAATAACACACTGACTAATGCAGTCATGGAGAAGTTCAAAATTAATAATCAGAGAGGTTGGGGACAGAGATACTAAGTTGTGCCCATGCTAACAAAAATCGTAGGCGACTACACTTCTCTCAGTGGATCATGAAAACACTGAAAAAAGCCACCTGAATGCAAATAATGATGTTACTATAAAGCACAATTATACAGGCATTAGAGGCATTTTCGAACTTACACTTTAAGAACATCAAGCTGTCATCATAAATACAGATGGTCTCATCAGTTTTTCACCTTCACAATGGTGTGAAGCGTGACACACATTCAGTAGGAACTGTACTTGGATGTGGATCTTGTCCCAGGCTAGTGACACGCAGTCGGATCCGCTTTTGTGATGCTGTGTGGTGAGCTGCATCCTGTCAGCCAGCCGATCCCACCGTTCTGTTCTTCACTCACGTGGCCGTCCTCAGGAGTGACACGAGACACTCAACACCTGATTATCCAACAGGATTCCTGCAAGAGGACTCGGCCCACCTGGAGGCTGATGGGAGTGTTGTGGGCATGTTTAATTAAGGTGGGCCAGGCTAGGCTAGGCTGTTCGGCAAGTTAGGTGTATTAAATGGATTTTCAACTTACGGTGGGTTTATGGGCATGTAACCCCATCATAAGTCGAGGGAGGTCTGTACATAGCATAAGCACGTTTAGGTACTTGTAAGCCCACGGTGGCATCCACATTCAGTATTTGGTCCAGGTGGTCAGGTCCACAGGAAGACCTGCTCAAGTCTCAGGGCTGCTGTTGATTTTTATTCCTGCAAAATACTCAAGTATGTAATTCTTTTACCTTATATTCTTTAACCCAAACTTATTTTAGAGAATATGTGCGCCTTTATCACAAAAACCGAGTCTTAATTCAGCTTCACTCAGTAAAATAATACCACAAAAGAGAAAATGTTATTCTTTTATTTATGTTAAATAAAAACATGAGAAAATCCTTTTGTAAAAAGGGTCAGAATATTCCTTGTCTCCAAACCATGGATGCAAAGAACTGTTGAGTGCTTTCTTCCCCCACAGGGTCATAACACACTTCCATGTGGTAATCACCTAGAGACAACATAGACGTGTGTGCTCTCCAGCTGCCACTCTGGGAAAGTCACACGCAGTACGTGGGCAAGCAAGGAACAGAACACAGGCACAGTATATTCTGGAAACACTTCCTGTGCTGGCAATGAACCTCAGTACCAAGTATTGTCATCTGGCTTTGTTTTTTGGGGGTTTTTCTTGTGGTCCTGCTACATTTTTAAGCCACACATACCACCACACTTCAATGGTACAATTTTTCACAATTCCAGAATTCTATCAACTGGCAGTACAGGTTAAGTAGCTTATGTGGAAACATTTTATAAATTTAAAAATTACATATGAGAACTAACACTACTGCGAATTTTGCCAGTAGAAACGTGACCCCCAAGGAGCCACAGTTTCCAAAATATTACCGGACACACGTTTACAATGTACCTGTGAATTCTAGAATCAACATGTCATTTGTATTTCAGAGACTATAGGTGAGTCTCTGAAAACAAGTGCTAGATCCATGGTTTTTACACCCATCTACCCCTACACCCACCACATATCCCACAGTCTAACTTCACCAAAGATGATTTATCCAAACAGTCATGGTAGGTTGGCAATTCTTCAACCTTAGCTCATGTCACAAAGAGTTTTCTATGACTGGAGTCAATAAGAACTTCTCTGTTAGAGAAAGCAAACATTTTCACCTTTGGCAGACTGCCAAGATGATGCTTTATTATAGAATTTATGAAGCTACAGTTTAGTAACTTGCAGGTTTTATTAAAATGAATCAAAAAGAAAGAAAAGCAAAGGATAACAATACAACCCCATATCCCAAAACTTTCTAGGTTTTTTAGTGCAAGAAATGCTGTATCACTGAAGCACTTGAGAATTATCATGAAATCCTAGCAAAAAATGTAATCACCTCAGAAGTGGTAATAAAAAAAGAGAAACAACCAGAGAGGCACACAGATTGTTTTTTTTTTTTTAAAGGATTTTTATACTATATTTAAAAAACCACAAAATAAAAAAGGGATCAATCAACATATATCTTAGAAGTCCTTCCAAGAGTCTCTGTACGCGGCAGCCACACAGGCCAGCTGACGTCTTTTCCTTCTCTGCTCAGCCTGCAGCTCATTTAAGGATTGGAGATGACTCGTGCTCTAGTTCTTAAAATCAGACTTGTTCCGCCAAATCCAAGACCCTGAACTTATCCAAATTGTAGAAACATGCTTTTACCACCCGTCCACCAAAATACCTCCCATTCAGATCAACAACGGCTAAAAGACAAACAGAAAGAGTATCAGTTAATACAGGTATCCTTTAAGGCATTACAAGAACATATTTTAACTGTAAGGATCAAGATCACAAATTCCACTTTTTTATTCTTTACATTTAGCTCTACCACTTACCTTTAATTGCTGATTCAACCCTCTCAAATTCTAAAAATATTCGTACTGCTTCATCATCAGGGGCACCAGGAATCTGGGAAAGAAACGGAAAGTGTCGTATGTGAAGTTATCAACTGAGATAGAGTTGAGTATGTTTTCTTCCTTAATTGATCTTTGTCACAGTAAGTATTGCAATGATCATCATATACAGACAAGTCAAATACTAAGGAAATAAGTACGATTTGTTTGTCATCAAAATTTGTTAATGTCTGGGGTTTTTTTTTTTGAATGTCTGTTTATGAGAGGCACCATGTTAGGTGCAGACAACACAGAGCTAACTAAGCTGGGCAGTCTTTGACCCTGAAGAGGTCCTATGCCAGCTGACACCTAAACAAATCATTATGCAGTCAACAAACAGAACATGGAATAGAAGAGAAGCACTAGTGGGATCAGAAATTTAAGATGAAGAGATCTGTGTTCTAACTGCCTCTCACATTCACTGAAATTCCTGTTGGGCTTTTCAAGCCCTGCATTAACATGGCCCAGGTAAGCACAGCGCCGCGTCCCCCCCCCCCCCCCCGCGTTCATTCCCAGCACACCCAACCATTCCACTCAGTAGCCCTCCTTAGTCTCCCAGAAGCTGTGACCCCATCAGGATACCTTTTCCTCCTATCTAAATCCTACCCATGCATTTCAAGTTCAGCCTACATCTGATATTGTTCACAAAGCTTGCTCTATTTTTAGTGATCGAACCCTTTTCTTGACTCCTGTATTTATAGTGAATACTACAGAGTCTAGCAACTGCACATTCCCTATTTTTACATGTGCTTGTTTTATTGTTTCTTCAACTTAAATATCACTGAGAGCGCAGACCACGTTTCCTGTCTCCCAAATGTATGTGGGAGGCACTAAATATACACTTGCCAAATGAAAGAAACCAAAGACATGTCCAACTAACTGAACTATTGAGCACATGACAGTGAGTCTTGAATCACCAAACTAAATGTCAATCATAAAATGAAACATTTTATTCCCCCACCAAATAAAATTTGAAGTCCTTCTTGTCTTTACGTTTAAAATTGTTATAACCAAGAGAAGTGTGACTAAGTAACATCTGTCACCTTTGGTGGTAAGAACACACTCACAGCACACTTATCTCTATTTGCAGAAAATGTTTGGTAATCTGTCAGTTACAACTTAGGTTACAAACATCAAAAGAAAACCCTCTTACTTCAAATATCACACATTTTCCAACTTTGCCATATTTTTCACACTCTTCCTTGGTTTCTGCTTCCAAGTCTTCATCTACCTCTCCTGCACCAACCATGTTCTATGAAAAAAAATGAAGAAGTTCAAGTATAATTTACAAATATACAAACAAGATGAGTAAGTAACTTTCTTTCATGATGGCAAATGTTCTCAATCCCAAACGACACAATGAAAATTTTCATCCTTATAGTACCCAAGAGTTGGTATTTCTTAACAAAATAAAAATATGTATTTATGGTTTTTAACATATTGAATTAAAGCAAATTATGACCTCACGGCACGTAACAGAGGACAGATGTACACTCTTATTCCATTTACTCATCTAATTGAAAAATAATTTTTTGAGCTTATGTTCTACTTCAAGTGTAAGTTGAAAAAAAGTGTCCTACACGGACAGATCCACAAGTTAAACATGGCTTGCTTTATTGCTCGAGGGAAAAAATAAGTATTTCAGGTGTGAATAATGAGCCTAAGTGCATGAATGCATTGATGTTGTAAAGTTAACAGGTGAAATCAATAAATCTTTTGAGAAACACTAAACATAAAAACACAAACACACACATTAAGCTTCACAGAGTGTCACAAGAGCATCTATGTAAGCACCAAAATACCTAAACTAAGCTCAACTTGTACTGACGTCAAATATTTTAGAGCAGTTACTCACTGTGGTCTTAAATATTATATTTAGCAAAAAAACACTAGTGAAAAAGAATCTAAAACATCAATCTTAGATGGAGTCTATCCAGAAAGATCATTTGCAAAGAGAATTATTTTCCATTTTCTTTAACTGTTACCATTATCAGTAGTGTTAAAAGCATGCAAAGATAGCTCAGGGTGGACTGACACGCAAAACTCAAGGTAGGAAAACCCAGTTTCTTCATTTCTGCTTCTTACCCTTAGGAGGACCACTTTGGTAGGACACTTAAGTATTTCAGTTAATGGATTTGAATCTGACTTCTTGGATGCATCTGTAGCAAAACATTTAAACGTAGGCGTGTTAGAACACCGAGTCCAAGTTACAACGACTAATTTAATTTCCACAGTACTTCCCACTATTTATGTCCTTAGAGTCATCTATAAGCATTTATGCAATCTGTCTCTGAGCAAAAATGTAGCCTTATCTGTGATGAAAATATCTGCTCTGCTTTGGTATAGGTTTTTACCATGATTCCTACAAGTTTTTAGCTTCCCTAATTACCTGCGATTTTTGCTTCGTTCACCTCCTCAGTTCACACAGTTGACAGAGCACAGACCACAAACCTTATAGGTCAGAGTACTGGCACATGCAGTGTGGCCAAAGGTCACTAGCCTAACGTAATAAGCAGTGAATTCGCCAGCCACTGGCTGACTAACTTCACATACCCCCCCAAATCAGGGCGACTGCTGATTTGGGGTTTTGGCCTGTCAGCCTGACCAGCTGCTTCCTCACGCTACGTGTTGACAGGGCTGCCAGCAAAGTTTTCTTCTTTCTTTAGGAAAGGGAGCTAAACTAAGATATTCAAAATAAACTCAATTCTGCTTAAAATGTGAAGCTATGTTTGTCTCATTCCAATACGCCCTCAGCACAGAAAAGAATAATCACATGAAAATAAAACACTAAGCAGGCAACATCTATCAAACAGACTGAAATAACATTAGATCTCACAGAGCAATCAATCTGTAAGAAAATGAGAAATCACTCTTAAAATGAAAGGGCAGGAAAAAGAAAAAAGTAAAGAACTCTTACAGGATGGAAATACACAGACACGATCATGGACACACTATACGTGGCTCTGTCTTTCGTGCTCTAAAAACCTAGCTATGACTTCACCAATTTAACAAGGTCTTTGCCTAGGAGAAATAGGCATGAAATCACTTCTCTGAGTGCTGTTTATTTTCTGCCAGTCTCTCGTCTTTTCTCCCATGAACCTTCCTATCTCTAGATCCGTTCTAAACAAATAGATGCGCCTCTGGAGTCTCTGTGTCCACAACACAGAACTGGAATGCATCATAATTCCAAGTTCTTGTTCTGCTGCAGAGAGGGCCGATCCTCTCACGCTGGACCACACCTCCCCCCTGCTCCCACCCTGGAAGGTCCGCTTGTGGAGGAGACCCACCTTTCTCTGTGGCATCACCCACAATGATCTTGCCTCCTCGCTTGCTTGTCTTCTCCACGGACAGTGCTGTGCTCAGGCCCTGCTCGTGCTTCCCCAGACCCTGGCCTTCCCGGAAGCCGTACTTCTGCATGATTTTATGTGCTACTGTGCCACTGGAAGGAAGGAAAAGAGAAGGAGCTCTTGGACTTGAAGTCCTCAGCTACAGCATAAGCCAATTTTATATCACAGCAATCGCCTTCTAAAAAGAGAAGTGTAAATCCCACATGGGCTTCGATGTGGTCACATATAATACCAACAGGCCATTCGCTAGAAGCTGTGGGGATGTTCAGGATGAAAAAAATGGAAAAAGCTAGTGCTGAAATCCCGGACATCCCGAGATTATCTCTGAGGCAAGGGAAATATCCGTTTCCTACAAAATTCTCCCAGTACCCCTGTTAGAAAACACTAGAAGTCTTGTGTGCACCGCTATACAGTTTACGACCGGGGTTCATTTCTGAGTGTGCCTGCCAAACGGCAAGCATACATTTCACGTTATGAAGAGAACCACATTTTTCTAAATAGTACAGGAGAGCTTCCGATGACAGTCTTTATAAACGAAAGAACTCTTAGAGACCATCCATTTAACAGACAGGAAAATCTTCCGAGGCCCAGATTAGCTGACCAGCTTAAGGCTGACTAGGAGCAAAGCAAGACACCCAACTCAGAAATTCTTTCATAGGTGCTAATGGTCAAGTCAAACTGGAACCTCCAACTCTTGATTCCTAGCCCATAGCTCTTTCCTTAGTACTTAGCGTTCAAACTGCACTTGGAGGTGCCTCACGGGCCTCTAGGGGGGCCCCCCAGCGACCACTGCTATTTAGGGCTTGAATCACAAAACGCTGCTTCAAGTAACAGTGCCAACTCCATCATTTTCCGTATGTAATTTCCTTACAAATTCCATTTGAACAAATCGACCTAGAGCAGAAAGGCCTGAAGATGGCTGAGCTACGCCACCCTCTACCTTCCTGGGGTATACGGTGAACATTTAATCCCTGTTCAAAAGGGAATTCAGCAGAACAAAAACCAGCTTCATGTCTGTCCACACTCCAGCACACAGTCTAGGGCAAGAGCGGACATGTTCTCTATCTATGCTGCTTGTGTGGTTTCTGGCACCAGAAAGGAGACTACTATGACCGAGGAGCTACATTTTAAATTGTATTCATCTTCAAGGAATTTACTAGCCAGCAATTACACCACAGAAAGCCGCACAGGTCAAGGAGAGGGATACCAACAAGGCCAGACACTGAACACCCTCTTGCAGGGCTGAAGCCCAGCCATGTGCTCCCACAAGGCTTCTCAGAATCAAAGCACATGCGCACAGGGGAGGGCAGAGCAGGGTCACAGGCAGAGTGTAGGCCTAGTGTAATGTCGCCCCACGGGATAGCTCCTCATAGGAGGAGACACACAGTCAATGCCGTAAAACATTCTTTAAACCAAAATGCAGGCTGAACCCAGTGGGGGTCAAAAAAAAAAAAAAACAGAAACAAAAACAAAAAACCACACAAATCCACAAGCCCCACCTGAAAGTCAACATTAAAACTGAATTTTATATGCTGGCAAACAAATTTCTAATTGGGAGTCAGAATGACTACGTGTTTTAAAGCCCAAGTGCAGAACCATGACCTTAAAGCAAATGGCTCATTTTATCAAGAAAAAAATGTCATTCACCCTTTGGACGTAGCCTTTGTCAGCTCTAATTCACATGAACTATTTTGTTTGCAAATGTTATGAAAATCAATGTAAATAATTATCAGAAACTGTTCCTACCTATAGACTATAACGTTCAGTATCTAAATCATTCAAAACTTACATCAGAAGGCTTTCTGTTTGGTAGAAAACCTAGCAGTGTCAGGCTGGAACGCCCTCCACATGACTCAAGCACTGATTCTTAAGAAGGACGCTTTGTAACTGAACACACCAAGTGTCTCCCCATAAACCCGAGAGTGCCCTCATTCCCCAACAAAAGCTGCATCGACTGACAAGGCCGGCCACACTTCACACCGAGTCTCGTCCTTCTTACACTTGCTGAGATGAGAGCACTCAGAACCATTACCCCATGTTGGCAAGGAAGGAGTTGCCAGGTCCAGTCGGAGATCTGGGTCTGTCTTGTTCCTCATATACTGGGGGAGGGATAGCAGCTTTGGAAGACTGGGAGCGAGGTCTTGAATCCTCTTCGTAAGGGAAATCTCTGGGTACTATTGGATAAAAATAAAACAGGTTTACCAAAGTACTACAAAAGAATTCTGAACTATATTTACACAGATCAGCTGCCTACAAGGAGTAAGAAAAAAAACAATCTTACAGCCACTACATGACGTTTTTAAAAATCAGAGGTAGAACGCTATTTTCCTGATTCCTGCTTTGCTACTCCTGTTTTTATCTCCTCGAATGTCTTTTTTTACATCTTACTGAAATGTTATTTACCCTTTAAAGTGCTCTTAAATGACAATCTGTGTCTAAAACTTTAAGACGTTCTCTATGTTCCAAGTAGGTCCAACTAACTCTCTTTTGATGCCCATAGCACTTTGTGTACCTGTCTTAAGATTCTAATCTTACTACCTCGTTAGCCTAGCAAACAATAAAGGTCTCTGAGATTAGGGACCATGTACCAGACCAGTGAACAGGGAAGCTTTTAAAAGATCTAGATGCTTGGGCCCCACTCCCAGAGACTTCTTTCAGGTGGGGCTTATGGTGTGTCAGGTGTTTTCACATAAAAGGTATTTCACAATATCTTTTGAATTATCTTCTTTAAAAAGATCACATAAAATGGGCAACAGGTTATCAAAAAGCACTAGGATGATTATATTTTCTTAGAACAATTTAGGTGTGGTCCAACGCAGCAGATACAAAAATGATCTAGATGCTGCAACAAAGTCCAATTCCAACCCAAATATTCTAGAATAGACCACTGGGAGAAGAAACAGTGGGTGAGCATGTTTTGGCAATCTAAGTAAAGATACACGACGTGTGTAAGGAAATAGAAACGAATTGCAGAAAAATCTAATTAAGGAAGGCACCGCCACCTTGTGGAAGGTCATGAATTTAACAGCTTCTAAACCACAGAGTATGAAAACTGTAAACTGAGCGACATTTGTTCCAACCTAACTCCAACTATGAAATGTTAGAGAAAATAAAACAAATTACTGAAAAGAAAAGAAAAGCATATCGCTGTATAAAATCCAAGCCTCAGCCTGGCGTGAAAACTTCTAAAGCACAGGAGTGAAGGGTGGTCTCCCACTTGGCCTCAGTGGGGGAGCAAGAGGCTGGGTTTTCGGGCCATGACGCTTTACATTCAGCACCGCTGGCTGACTCAAGCCAAGACTTCCCCTGCCTGGGCCCAAGATGTGGGTCAGAAGAAAAAAGGACAAGAAACAGATACGTACACTCTTTGTCTTTCTCTACAAGAGAAGTGGGTGGCGCGATGGCAGCTCCGCCCATACCTGCAAGACAGGAATGAATGCGCCGTTAGCGGAGAGGACACCCGGCGCCCCGTGCCCTGTGCTGTACTGTGCCCCTTCGCCCAGGGAGGGGGCAGGAAAATACCCGCCACCTCAACCTTCCTGCTAACACTTAGGAATGCATCTCTGAGTCTAGGATTAAAAACACAGAAAATGGGCAAAACAGAGGCAGACAAAATTATCTTTTTCATAGCAGGCAGTCAAGAGCCCCAGAATGCAGTTAATGAGCAAACTGCAAGGTGAAAGGACACAGCCCAGAGAGTGAGCAGTTACTTAGGAGGCAGTAATAGAACTCTCCTGAGAGTCTGTTGCCTGTGAGGAGTTTTCATACGTGTTATCTCATTCAGGTTCAATAAACCTCAGAAGGAGGTCTTACTGCTTCCATCTTTCAGAAGAGAAGAGGATCAGAGGAGTCAACGGGCAGCGAAAGGATAAAACCCAGCTGCCCACGGCACCATCGCTCGCGCCCACGATCCGCACACTCCTTTCCAGGGTGTAACCCCTGGACCTAAACGCCTATCTGGAAATGTGGGTACTTCTGGCCCCTGTGCTGCCGCCATTCCTGCTCCTGTTTCCTGGGCCATGACGACACAACCAACCAAAACAGACCCCACTTGCTACCCAGCAACCCGAGGGAGAACACACATGGAGGACATAAAGAATTTTTCATTAGACACAAGCCCTAACATATGTATTACAGCTTGATTGCCAATGAAACGATCAAAACAATAAAATGTAAATTAAAAAAAAACACACACACAAATGGATTACAGACCATGTTGCACCAGCATACATAAGGTTTCACAAAAGCAACTCCTCTAAAGCCGGTGTACGTGCATCACGATGAACACGGCCAGACTAAACATACTTACGGAGACATACGAACCTGAATAAAATTTATATTTCTCCTGAAATACCTATTATCGTTCCTTTTTTTAAACCTGGTCACTAAGACCTAGGTGATTACTGACTGATTCTGAAAAAAATCAGCTGAGTTTAGTATAAAGAATTCAGGTGATTACTGGAAATCTGCTACTAATCTGGTTAAAATATGAACATCGATCTGTTAACAGCAGCATGCAGAATGGATATAATGCCATTGTTTTCCTAATACTAGATTGTATGGCTCTTGTTAACGTTAAAAAAAAAAACGTCCTCAATATAAAAGCACAGCTCCTTATCCAAAGGGCAGCCAATCTGTAAGCTGGAAAGGTAAGACAAATATTCAACCTATACACTGGATTCTAAAACAAGTCAATTAACATTTGTTAAGTAGTAAGATAAAGGATATGGGATGTTTAACATAATGCCTGACATACAGAGCACACGCAAGTGTTAACTCTCCTCTCCGTTAGAAAGACAACGTAGCACCTGACAGTGCTCAGCACGTTTTTTTTTTTTTTTAAATTGAGGTATAACTGACATATGACATATTTGTTTCAGGTGTACAACATAGTGATATGCTATTTGTGTATACTGTGATCACCACAGTAAGTCTAGTTAACATCTATCATACAGTCATAAATTTTTCTTATAATGAGGACTTTGAAGATCTACTCTCTTAACTCTAAAATATGCAATATAGTTTTATCAACTACAACTATGTTGTACGCTACATCCTGATTTATTTTTTAACTGAAGTTTTGTACCTTTTCATCCCCTTTACCCATTTTGCCCACCTCCCACCCCCATCTCTAGCAACTGCCGATCTGTTCTCTCTGTATCTGTGAACTTGGTTTTTTGTTGTTGCCTATATTAAGTATCCTATAAATACATTTAATTCATATCTGCACTGAAAGATTAAGAGTTCTAAATTACTATAGACTTGTTCCTTTCCAACTCAATTAGTATTTTAAATTTTAAATTAAACCCTAAAGCAGCTTTGGCTGTACACTGGGGAAGACCAGGCTTGCCAAACTGCTAGTCATACAACTGAGTTCATGTATGTGGAAATATACTGCAGCTTTTTTTTTTTTAAAGATTTTACTTATTTATTTGACAGAGACACAGCGAGAGAGGCAACACAAGCAGGGGGAGTGGGAGAGGGAGAAACAGGCTTCCCGCCGAGCAGGGGGCCCGATGCAGGGCTCGATCCCAGGACCCTGGGACCATGACCTGAGCCGAAGGCAGATGCTTAACAACTGAGCCACCCAGGCACCCCTATACTGCAGCTTTATGGTAACATTATTCTTAGGTCTCATGTTAAAGATGACAATATAGGTTTTTGGGCATATGAAGATCTTGGATAAGCTGGACAGTGGACCTGTATCCATAAAGCACTTATTCCCTCTGTGCCTCAGATCTCTCACCTTTAAAATGGGGATAATCATAGCTCCTACTTTGAGTTGTGTGATGTAAAGTAGATAATCTATGAAAGTGCTTATTAGAACAGTAGCTGGTATCTAGTAGACAAGTAGAAGATTTAAATTTCTCACTTAAATAAATCTCAACCTGTCAACCAAACTGGTCAACTAAGCCAAAGAAATCCCAGCAATTAAAACACAATGAAGCTAATGTAAGAAGCATTCCATTCTCTCAAGAATGAACACTACTTAGCTATCTAGAGATCACGAAGAAGCCAGCTCTAACACAAGTACAATTCTGCTTGTGAAATTTTAGAGATGAAGGGGCCTTATGAAGTACCTGGCTCAAATTCTTGTCTCCCTGCTCTCCATAGACCCTGAAAGAAACCAATGTCCAGGGAAACTAAGGGATTTCCTCAAATTCATGCATGTTAGTGGCAAACACTGAGGAAACGAGTGCCTTGACTCTCTGGTCAGTGCTGAACAGATACGCAGCTGGCTACAGGGAAGAGGTGCTGGTCAATGTGCTGGTCCTGTGGGTAAGGAAACTGTGGTAGTAGGTATTTAAGGTATCCCCGAGGTCTCCAAGCAACACATGTGAGAAAGTGATCGCGAAGCGAAGGAGAATACGCGTGAAAACAGGATATACGTTAAAACTGTTACGCAAACATGGACTGCTGGGATTCCAGAGAGAAAATTACCCAAATCAACATCGACTGAACTATTTATCAAGGTGAACATGAAAAGCAAACAGGAGAATGTCACCGTGTTTGAAATGTGATATTTATGTTTCACGCCTTACTTCTTTTCCGCCTCTCTCGCTCGTAATCTTCATCTTCATCAGAATCTGGATCTGGTCTCCTCGAAAACCCACTAGCTTCATGTCTGTCCTTACGCCTCCTGTGATAACAGAGGAAGCAAATATTCATTACAGATGAACCAATTTAGAGATGTGAACCCAAGGATGTCACCTTGACTTGCTCTTGTCTAGAAAATATTCAAACCCTCTCTTTCCCACTAAACTATTAATTGGCAGGTGGGAGGGTGGGAGGGGGGCACATGGGCAAATAACTGGTTGAAGACTAAAGTAGCAAAATTAAGTGAGAAAAATCCAAAAGATAAACTGAACAAATTTAACAGGCACATGAATATAAGTAGCAAGAAAAAAGTTTCCTTGATGTTTACCTTTTTCAATTTTAAAGCATATCAACATAGATAATACTTTAATAATTGAGTCTCTAGAATGTGCTCTCACTTCATGAAATGATTCAATAAATAATGAGAAGTTATATAATATTTTATATAACTATTGAATAATTAACATTCAGTATTTTCAAAATAAGAAATACAAATAAATTCTTTTCACCCATACCTTTAAAAAATATAAATAAAAGATGTATATAAGCTTTTCAAAATTCCATCTGGCTCAAAATTAGTTAAACATTGTAAGTATTTTATTTTTTAAACTAAGCTCTACTGCCCAACATGGGGCTTGAACTCACGACCCTGCGACCAAGAGCCAGACAGGCACCCATAACATTTTAAGTATTTTAAATAGTTACGATTCTAGAAGAATAGGAAAAAACCCATTATTCAACTTCAGATTTTTAGGTTACTTCTCTAACAACTCATCCAAAATGTAGACTTCAAGTTTTCTGCATCTAGACATGAAATCTGTTCCTAGCATTTGTTTTCATGCTGGAACTTAACCACAGGCACACCTCTCGGAGATACTGCTGATTTGGTGCCAGACCACCACAGTAAAGCAAATATTGCAATAAAGAGAATCAAATGGAGTTTTCGGTTTCCCAGTGCATAGAAAAGATATGTCTACACTACACTGTAGTCTATTAAGTATGTAATAATAGCACTATGCCTTAAAAAAACCCAATGTATATACCTTAAAAATACTGCTAAAAAATGCTAACCATCCTCTGAGCTTTCAGCAAGTCATAATCACTGATGATAAATCACCAAAACAAATAATGAAAAAGTTTGAAATACTGGGAGAATTACCAAGTAATACAGAGACATGAGGAGAGCAAATGCTGTTAGAAAAACGGCACTGAGGAACACCTGGGTGGCTCAGTCGGTACAGCATCCAACTCTTGCTTTCAGTTCAGGTTGTGATCTCAGGGTCGTGAGATGGAGCCCTGTGTCAGGCTACACACTCAACATGGACTCTGCTTGAGGATCCTCTCCCTCTGCCCCTCCTCCCGCTTGCGCACGCACTCTCCCTCTCAAATAATCTTAAAAAAAAAAAGAAGAAGAAATGGTGCTGATAGACTTGCTCCATACAGAGCTGCCATGAACTTTGTTTTTAAAGATTTATTTATTTATTTGCGGGGGAGGAGGGAGAGAGAGAGAGAGAGACTCTCAAGCAGACTCCACGCTGGGTATGGACCTGAGGCAGGGTGAGATCATGACCTGAGCATAAAGCAAGAGTCGGATGTTCAACCAACTGAGCCACGCAGGCGCCCCACCACAAACTTTTAGTTTGTAAAAAATACTGCATCTGCAAAGCACAA
The DNA here is from genome assembly GCF_037043125.1 of Eumetopias jubatus. Lineage (NCBI taxonomy): Eukaryota > Metazoa > Chordata > Mammalia > Carnivora > Otariidae > Eumetopias > Eumetopias jubatus. The sequence goes on from NW_028274814.1 coordinate 29,723,265, forward strand.
TAAAATGAGGTATGCCTGTACAAAATCTTAAAAACAGATTGATTCCTTCTGATGACTGCTTAATCAACCATGAAAACTAACTTCAGCCTTACAGACAGCACGAAGGTTCATTCAATAGTATCACAATGACTATTCCAAATGTAAAATAGCCTCGAATCCAAACAGAGCCTTACTTTTCTCTCTCTTCTATTTCTTTTTGTCTTTCCAGCTCCCGCTGTCTCTGTCGTTCCTCTCTTTGGCGCTTCACTACTTTCTCATAATCATTAGGAAACATGGGATCATATTCATCAGCTAATGGAATCAAAACTTCTCCTGCAGAAAATCCACTGGGAACAGGATCCTGAGGAAGGTAAAAATGCCAAACTATGTATCATCCTCATGTTTTAGAATTGTATTCGTAGAATTAAGGTCAAAGAATATGAGCATTAGAAGGGGCTCTGCAGACCATCTATCTGCCTCCTTTGTTTTATAGGCAAGGAAACAGAAGCCTAGGGAGGGTTACTGACCTGACATGGCCACACACTATGTAGCTATGGAGCAGCTGAACCAAGATTCACCTCTCAGTTCAGTATTAATTCCATAAATACCCTAGGGCATCTTCCTGGAATTCCTAAACAAGCTGCGACCACCTAAAATTTCAAGCAATAAATTTGACTATTCATAATAAACAGTGAATACCTCTGTTTTAATATGTCTCTATGAAAACTTAAAAATAAACAATCCATGAATAACAATCATTCTTGTGGTCATTTAACAGACTAATTTTGGATTCTGCTTACATGGAAACATGATATATTAAGACTTCACAATAAAGGCAGAAAGCATCCTCTCAGGCTGTTTGAAACCCTCTGGAATACACATCCCTTTCCAGGAAGGTTGCATTTCAGGAACCAAGTCTGGCACAGGTGGTTGTAACTCCCTTCACACCATCATTAGTTCTTTTAAGGTCCACTAAGATCAGATCAGGTTCAGATAACATTTTGCATTTTTCTGTACATTTAGAAACTGGGGCTACTCTTTGAGAGAAAAGAGGCAGCCTTAAAGAACTCAGAAAAACAAAGAGCAGACACAGCACAGCTGACCTGAAAATGGGGACCTAAACCTCCACACTTTCTTGTTAGTTTTCTTAGCATAACTCCCCCTTAGTATCTATACGAATGAGATGCCTTAGCTGGTCTCCACAGCTACCCCGAGCATGCACAGTTTGGGACCAGAGTCTCAGAGGGCCTGCTCTGCACCACCTCAAGAAGGACACTGTCCATACCAGCAAAGGCAGGACAGTTGTTTGTCGAATGTATTGTGTATCTGAACACAAGACTGACGTGATACAGAGAGCTTACGTTCAATGTCAATGGATCTAAATCCCACAATTCCTGCATTACACCGTTCCGTCTCATGTTCTGCATTGTAAAACAAACATTTCAATGCTTCTTTAGAACTGAAAATCAGGAAATATGATGTCCAATGAATATACGAAATTAGAAAGCTATAATCAGCTCCCAGGCCTGAACAGTGGAAAGTTTATACAAATCTATTTAAGGAAAGGTTCCCAAAGGGTAGTTATGAATTTGTATTCATATAAAAGACTTTTTAAAAACACAAAGGCACATGAACAAGATTTCCTTTCAGTTATTATTAAGACAGGAGAGAAACTAACAATCAGCTACTCAATTTACATAATACTATCACCACAGAGTTTCTGACAGAACCAACTGTCAATATCAAGGTTAATTCTTTGTCATTTCAAAATCTGAAAGTAAACAACTTTACCACATAAACCCTGCTGAGTGGAACAATGAGCCATCATCTGTAAATGCTATAAAGAGTAAAGCAATCTGTTCAATTTTAAAAAATTAAAATGTTAATACCCCAATGCTGGGGAGGGTGGGTAAAACTAAAACACTCATACATTGGGGGATATTGTAGAGTCAAGACACAGTAACAGAAGACAGTGAACCAGTTTTTGATTAGATGTGGTCAGGGAAAATTAGGTAGATAATCTGTGGGGAAAGAATGTTAAATGATGAAGAATCCCCAGAAACATCTCCACTGGGAGATGCCTTTCCTCCTTGACAGACCATCAGCCCGCAGGACCAATGGCAGTTCTTCTGGCCAAGAAATCTCAGAATAAAGGCAAGTGAGGGGAGCAGATTCCAACCCAGAACAGTTTTGACTGAAACTAAACAAAGAAGGGAGGGGGCATGCAGTTGGGACTGTGTCTCAGATTGATTTGGGTTCTTTCTGATAGGGGTGGGGGTGGGGGATGGGAAGAGGATCTTGCTAGAAACAGCAATAATAGCCTATTCTATTTATTAACCTTTTGGTCATTTTTCATCAAGCAATTTGTGTGCACGGTGCTGCTTAAACTCTTGCAGTCATATTACTTGACTGCCATCTGTAGAAGAAGGAACGTCACCTGAAGAATGGGTGTGATTTTAACCACAGTTTACGATGAGTTCATTTACCCCTCATTTTGTACCGTCTGAACTATGATTCTTAGTCTTCCTTGTCCAGCTCCTCCTCATCCTCACTAGGCCATTTACACAGCTGACCATGTCTCTTTGTTTTTAAGATGATGTAAAATCGCTGAGGTAATAAAGGTTAGGCTGGTAGAATTTAAACCTTTTCTCTACTTTCATCCACAATAAGACAATAAGCACTAATGTTCCTTATGACAGAAGTAATTAGAAACAACCCATACAACCAGCTGTAAGTGAACTAAATAAATTACAGTACACCCATTTGAGGAAGTACAGTGAACCCATTAAAATGATCATACAGTCCTGACTTTCTAACACAGACGGTGTGTTCTCACAACACATAAAGTGAGAAAAGCAAGTTAGAGAACAGAAGATAGAGGAGGCAGAGATGGAAAGATATTCCAAAATATAAAGTTTTTAACTTCTAGACAGTAGGACTGAAGTCCTACTGTTTTCCTTTCTGCATCTCTCCAGTTTCTGATTTTTCTATAATGCACTATTTTATTTTCAATACTAATTTTTACAATTCAGTTGAAAAGGACACTGGCTAGCCTACAGTGACCCACTGAGGGGACCTTGCTCTGAGGACACGTGCGTGAAACAGGAGAGCCCGTCAGGCGGGGCTGGGGCTCACCTTCAGGCCAGCTGCGACGTGCGGGGGGGTGTCCACGATCTGCCGGTCGTCTGAAGAGCCGCCTCGCTTTAGGTCGATTACTGGGGCAAGTACTGTACTCTGTTTTGTTCTCTGGCTCTAAAATCATGGAAAAACAAAAGAAGGACACTGAAGCTTCAAATTAAAACTCATACTGTTTATAACAAAGCTTCGTGGTCTCTGTAACAAACCTTTCAGATAGGAGAAAAACAATCTTAAAACAACAGCTTTCTAATTATTATCATTACCATATACCGGTTTCTGTAGTCTTTTCTTAACAACACAAATTTCCTCTATTTTTATAAAAGGTTTAAAGTAAGCTTGGTCTCTTTTATGTAAATTTGCATATAAAATAGTAAACGAGAAAAGCTCTAACACTGGTTTTCCCTCTGAGCACAGGAGGGCAAATCTGTAACAGCACAACACACTTGGATTAGTGGGAGTCTTTCACCAAGGAATAAGGTATGTTTTTATATCCTGAGCAAAAGATACTTGTGGATTAGGAGTTTTTCCCTCCCAGGAGAATCTAAACTCCTACCTCTTTTATTTTGACCCCAAAGAAAAACTTTAAACAGAGAACAGTACTCATTCACGAACCAGCCACCACTGTTCCCATGTTATCACATTTTCTTACCATACACTGTATTTTGCACTGAACCATCCAAAAGGAAGTTGGGAGACTCATGACACTTTCCCTTAACTTCCTAAAATTACGGACATTCTCTTACATAAGTGCAGTACTATTACCACACCTAATAAAATAAAAAAAATCCCCTGTTATCATTTCCTATCCAAGTCACACTCAGATTTTCTAAACTGTCCCCTAAAATGCTTAAATAGCTGATTTATTTTGAACCAGAATCATACCAAAGTCCCACAACGTGTTTGATTGTTAAAGCTCTCATTTTAGAAGAGACTCCTTTCCCTGCTGTCGTCACCATCATCACCAGAGCCACGTCTTTGTCTCCTTCTCCTTTTCCCGACACTTGTAAAACGCTGCACGTTCTAGACCCGTCTGGTAACTTCCTGGCGGTCTAGTTTCAGTTATTCCTCTATGCCCTGTAATTTCTGAAAACTGAGTGCCTCCCAGGTGCAGTGCTGTGCTCCGTTTGGCATCACCACTGCGGCACTCAGGGGCAGGCTGTCTGGCAGCAAGGCGAACGTCAGATGGGCAGGCCAGTGACCATCTGGTCTTGTGGTTACAAAGGTTTAATTCCCCCTTTGCAATTTAAAGTGTTATACGTTTTCATTGTTAGTACTACAAAAGGCTCAAAATAAACCCACCATCCCTCTTGAATTTAACAGTGCTTATAATGTTAAGGAAACAAATTTAATCCAATCATTAAATATACAAGCCACTAAGTGAATACCAAAGTTGAGAGGACAATGGGGAAGATTATCAGAATCATATATTTTTCTATTATTCCACAGATAAGACCACAGCTCCATCTTTCAGCTGTAGGTAAAGTTTTCTCTACCAAACACTTTTACAGGTTTGGTTAGGCCGACCTAGAACTGAGTAATTAATTAGTCAGTTAAACCTAAGAAAATCAATGCAATGTACCTTCACGTCCCTTCAAGAAAAACAAAATACTAACTTCACACAGCAATCTCAAAAAGGTATTAGAAAGTTAGCAGAAATGATTTCACAGGCCACTTTTTATTCTGACCTATCCTCTAAAAACCCATTTGAAACCTCAGGAGATGTCCTAGTAGCTGAAATTATTGTACTGAAGAAGTGAAAACCTGATAAACGTAAATTAAACAGACTGAAGCAGATACTAAAGAGGATGTCCAAGAGTCTACAGACTTCATAAAAAAGCCTATTTCCTTGCTTATCAGCATCTCACGCTTTTTCATGTGAGTAAAGTAATAGTACAGAAAAATCAGTACGTGATGAATAAATTTCATTTAACTTTTTAATGTATTTTTTTCAAAGGATCTGTTTTCTCAATCGTATTTTATATAAGCTAGTTTTTAACAGACAGGTTATTAAATATGCACTGACTGGATAGAGAAAGTGATCCTGAAGTTATACCGGGCAGGAAGAAACAAATTAGGATTTTTAAAATTTGGCTGCAAGTAATCCACGAAGCTGACAATATTTATGCTGGTAACTGAAGAATTAGCCCAGTTTTTAATCTGTATATATCTAGTATATTTTGACTTCTGCTCTTCTGCTTTGTTATCTCCCATTGACCTAAGATTGTCCACTAATCACATCCACTTAAAGTCCAACTGAACTGATGTTATTAAGTGTGAGACTGCTCCTTACAGCCAGAGCCATTTTACAAAAGGGAATGTTAGGCCTTGAAGAATAATACATAAAATGGTACTGGTATGGGAATATAAAACCTTATTCCCAGATCTCATGTGCAAAGTAAAAGTGACATGAAATTCAAAAAGATTTTAAAAACTAACCAATTTTTAAAAATTAAAAGGAAAAACAAGACTTGTTTTGCTAATCTTCCCTTCAAGTGGGGTGAAAGCTTGTTTTAAAACAACAAAATTCTCTTTAAAAATACTGGCATAAAAAAAATTTAAATCTCATCATGATGAATTTGAAAAAGACAAAAACCCTGATCAACAGAACTGACAAGACAAACTAAAATTTTCAGACACTGTTGTTTTACCTGTGGGTATACTAATCCTAAAAACCTTTTATAGCACTGAGCACTCACATGTAAGCACTTCAACAGAAGCACCAATTGAGGAGGTAGTACAGGAAAAGAAAAATAATTCCAACTTTAAAAAAATGTTTTTGATGTAAAATTCCAAACACAAAATGTAAAGAGAACAGATTCATGAATCCTTAAATCTCTATGACCCAGCGTCACCAGCTTCCAACTCACGGGCAACTGTGTTCTGTGTGCCTCCTCACCTCCTCTGCCCCATAATGGATTATTTTAAAGCAAATCCCCTAAATTCAAACATTTTATCAGTAAATATTTCAATATATCTCTAAGGCAGGTTTTCTTAACTTGTTTCATTATTGCTTTCCCCTCAAGAAACTTTTTAATACATTCCCTGGCCCCCCCACCCCATAAAACTTTACCACAGATATACTACATATCTGTTTATGTACCTAACAGTATCTTGCACCACACATAAAAAGAGCACAGTTTTCACCCAGGTAGGACAATATTTGCCCCATTTAGGGGGATATAGCCTCCACTGGGTTATACGCTCTAAAATATACGGGCCCTTAAAACAAGCAAACCAGATACCATTCTCATTCCTACAAGTATTTGACAGTAGCATTTTACATCAAATATTCAGTGGACAACTATGCCCTTAATGTCTTGTATGTTGTTCAATTTCAACAACGTCCCCGGTGCCCAGCATGTATACAACAGGAACAAAACCAATTACTCCCAGACTACATATGCCCGACACATTCAGAACCAATCTGAGCCCTCACTAAGGCATACAAATTATTAATTCCTGCCGAGCCTCACTACTCCACGTGCTGCTTCTAAACCCCTACAACGAACAGCAGACTCCAGGCCCCAGCCCAGGAATATGGCTAACAAAGCAACATTCCAACCAAATCCTCGGCCAATCTCACACATACTAAAAAGCCTGTAAACCAGCGTCACTGCTGGAAACGGACAGTCCTGCTTTTTCTTCCTTCTGATTCCCTGCAATAGTTCAATTCCCAGGACTCACCTTAACCTCCTTACTTCTCTCCACGCAGAGCCTCTCCCCCTATACATGCTTAACCCTACATACTGGATAAACAGGCAGAAGAGCAAGCTGAAACCAAAGCGCTCGGACCCCTCACGCGGAGCCTGCTTTGTAGATTTCCACTTCCACACATGGGCTCACCTTACCTTGGCTTGTGTGAGAGCTGCCTTCTTGACCTGAAGCTGAGACTGCAGAAGTTTGAAGTTTTTGGACCAGCCTTCTGTTTTTGAATCACTGGTCTCTACTCCCAGGTCATCATACAGGGACATCTTTCCAATTTAATGCTGAAAGGCAAGGGGGATGGGGTTTAAAGAATACAAAACACAGGAAGGATTTCACATCTTTTCGTGTTAAAATAACTCAGTATCATGGAATTTTAGAGGTGAAAGGTATTGGAAGAGATCACCTCGTCCAGGAAGCTTCAGCAACAGGAGCTAAGGTGCCCGATACTGCCAATCAGTGCCCTAACACATGACACTAGATCCGCATATTGGTTTACAAATAAACTTGCAGTATTAATTTTTCTACCTATAAGATCATGTGGCCAAGTAATTCATGAGTGAAATCATTCTGTGCTATTGCATATAATGATTAATAATTACATATTGTCAATTATATGTATCCAATTTTTCTTTTTAAAGATTTTATTTATTTCTTTGACAGAGACAGAGAAAGAGAGAGACAGAGAGGGAACACAAGCAGGGGGAGTGGGAGAGGGAGAAGCAGGCTCCCCACCAAGCAGGGAGCCCAATGCGGGGCTCCATTCCATGACCTTGGGATCATGACCTGAGCCGAGGGCAGACACTTAATGACTGAACCACCCAGGCGCCCCTACATGTATCCAATTTTTTAAAAATTCTTTTTTGTCTCAACAACAAAAAGTAGAAACTACAACAACCCCTTAGTACCAGGTTGATTTAGCACTATTAGCTACCTTTTATAAAAGAAGAAATCTAAACATATGCCTAGAGATTAAAAAACAAAGCATATCATGGATGCTGTATTTTAATAAATTATGATTATTGAGAGCAGAGAGGCAGATCATAAACATCCTGACTTCTTCATATTCCATCAAGTTGAAATTTGTAATCTCTAATAACATCAATTACAAAGATAATCAGTAATCTACATGTAAATGATCAATACATAATATCCTCGCAGAACAGAGAACACAAGACAACAACAAAAACAGCAAGAGTTCACACTTAGGAAGCCGTATCAAGCCAGGCTGGTAGTACATGCAGTATCTGCTGGAGAGCCTACTAGAGGCTACCATTAAAGCTCAGCCTGCTACAGAACTGGGACTTTAGGAGATAAATCTGCCCAAGGTCGTGGTGGGAAGACCCATTTCCAACCTAGTAATGGGAACAACACAACCCTTTACACTAAATCCCTACTGTCACCTTCTTATTTGCTTTTTAAGATTTTATTTATATTAAGATTTTATTTATTTGAGAGAAAGAAAGAATGAGAGAGCGAGCACGAGAGGGAGGACGGTCAGAAGGAGAAGCAGGCTCCCAGCCCGATGTGGGACTCAGGCTCCCCTGAGCAGGGAGCCTGATGTGGGACTCGATCCCGGGACTCCAGGATCATGACCTGAGTCCAAGGCAGTCGCTTAACCGACTCGGCCACCCAGGTGCCCCTAACTGTCACCTTTTTAAAAACTCAACATTCTGGGTGAGACCACAACAGAGACCCTTCCCAAAATTAAAAAAAAAAAAAATCAATCTCTTTCTCAAATGGAAAGAGGAAAAAAAAAATTGAAATCCCCAAATTGCAAAATATTTAGCATAGGTAGTTTCTGACTTATGGACACATTCCAAAAAAATCTGTCAGTTCCCAGGTCCAGACAGCATTCTACCATAGGAACTGTGTTAAACAAATCCTGTTTCGCCTGTGTTGTCTCTCAGGAAGAGAAGGTAATATAGACGAGAAGGAAAATATTTTAACCCCCCCCCCCAACCCCGGCTGTGTCTGACTCAGGGCAAAAACTTCTCTCTGGTATATGCTTACTTCTCCGCCCTTCTAGGTTTGGTATTCTAAGACCCCGCCACCACAACATCCTGGCTGACCCTGGTTCACTCTGTGTGGGGTGGGTACCACCCCACGTCCCCCCTCCCCACCCCCACCCCCGGGAGGGCTGGTCTGGGTCTGAGCAGGGCAGTTCTCAGCCTGGCAGTCAGAGCCCCACGCAACTGTTGCTGCTTTTCTGTTTCTTCTACCCTTAATATTCCAGCCCTCAGATTACCTAAAAGCTCTCAGGTTTGATTTCTAAATGAAAGGCCCCCAAGGCAGTACAGACACAGGGAAAATAAAGGAGAGCCCAGGGTAGTGGTGGCTGACTGCTCTAATGAATCACCTAAAAATCGAGGAATGCTCGCATGTTCTCCTCAGTAAGGCTTCTGTGACAACTCACCAGCTCAGCTGATAGCATGAACAAAGAATTTCCTAGACAGCATATCCAACAGGGAAATAAATGCCCACTGCCTGCAGGGCCAAAGTGAACATTTTATTCAGGAACTTGGCGGCCCATTGTCACATTAAGCTCAAGTCACCGAGGCAATAAAGAAACAGTAAGGAAAGCCCCTGGTGTCCACTTCAGAACCTGTTTTAATCCACACTATGGTAAACCCCACGAAAACCTAAATCCAGTTTGCTGAGTTCACTGCGCTCTCCCCAGACTAGGATTACGTCTGACCCAGAGCTGAACAGGAAGGTAGGCCAACTGCAAGGTTAATGCTCTATTTGCAAACCCCTCCCAAGCCATCTTTTCAGAGACTTCTGGCCAATGATGAGTGCCCAGAAGGAAGAGCAATGTACCAGAGAGCTTCAGAGGCTTTCATGCACCTTCCTCAGAGCCCACATGGTATTCAAAACTAACCGTTCTTATCTAAATACCTATCCTTAAACTTTAAATTTCATGGAAGAACTCAGCAACAGCAAAGGAAAACAATGCTGAATGTCCAGCTTACTACCGAAAACGCCCATGCACCTCTCACCTAACCTAGTTTAACTGTACAGGCTCTCTTCATTCAACTAGTCACTAAACCAAAGCCTAGTTAAACTATGGGTTCATTTGTTTTTCTTCATTCTCATAAAGGCAAGGGAAGACTAACACATTCTGGAAAGTAAATATAAACAATGAAGCTTTCTAGGACATTATAAACAAATTTAATACTTATTTGCAAATTTGTTTGTAACCCAAACTCTACTTCTCCCAGTACCTCTTCATAAGAAACTTAAGAACCTCACCAAAAATGGCATTTACAAATACGTTGGTGCCAATGGAAATAGGCTAACCAAACACCCACTGAACTATGAAGGAAAAAGATTAGCTTATCCACCTGTGCATCTCCAATTTCTGGCACAGGGTAGGAATTTAATAAACAAACATTTGCTGAGATATTAATAATTAAGTCTGTGTAGCCACAGGAATCAGCAGAGACATGACACAATCCTGAGGTTCCACTAGAAAGTTAAAGACAGGCGAAAGGTTCTGGAGATAGATGGTACTAACGGTTATACAATGTGTATGTATTTACTGCCCTGTGGTCCCACGCACTTTAAAATGGTTCAAATCCCAGGTTGTGTGTTCCGTACATTTACCACACACAAACAGAAAATACTTAAAAGAGGGAGGGAGAAGCAGCACCTGAGGAACAGGCTGCTGTCTAATTAACACTAGTACATTTCCCTACCAGGAAGAGTAAACTTTCATGGAAATATTTTCCCAAATTTGGGGGTTAAAAGAAAGTCAAACAGTATAGAGGATCTCTTCCTCCACCAGAGTTCTTCTGTCCAAAAATCCAGTATTTAGCAAAGATTTCATGGCTGAATTAATGAGGTCCCATGGGGCCATACTTCCAATGATTCCATTTCCAAATCGAAGATGGTCTGTTGACAATTCCATTTGATTTGCCCCCTCTCCTAGTTTCGAAAATCACTACGCAGCGAAATCTTACGTTCATTTAAACCACCGTTTCTGTTCTCAAAACCTTTGAAAACACACTTCAAATATTAGAAACTGATGTCATTTCACCAGCATCTGCTGGTTTTCTGTGACACAGAGCTTATAGATCAGATCTGCCCCTCACAGTAAATGAGGAAGAGCTTTCTTCACTTTTCTCGCTTGAACGGACGTTGAATTCACAGAACTGGATTAATCACAGCAATGACACACTCATTATCCATCCACACATGTATGGCCTGCTTTTAATTACTGTAATGCTACAGCACCAGTGAATTTACCCCAAGAGTCAGAATCTGGACAAAAGAACCACATTAAATCCCGATACCCACCCCCTCCCCATCCCATTCATGTGATTTCCCCAGCCCAGGGGTGGGCAGCACCCTGAATTCCACTCCCATTAATTCCTTACTATCCTCCTTTTATATAACGTGATTTCCTCAAAAGGTGTGCACATTTTGATTTTAGCTGTTTGAAGCACTTCTAATATACCAGAGTCGATTCATTCATTCTCCCCACTGCAGTCACTGAAATGTAACAAGCATTGACAAGACTGCCATGAACTTAACCTAATTACTGCTGAGATGTTACTTAGATGACAGAACACATTTATTTCATGAAGTCTAGTGGCAGGTAATAAAAACTAGCGCTAACATCTGGATACACTTTAGGTCAGGGTCAAATACAAACACAGACATGTGGCTTTTAGAACTTTAAAATACCTGCTCTTTCTGTTTTTTATGGTAACACCAGACTTTGATCAACACATCTTTTATGTATGCGCCATTTTTGTTCTTAAGAAACACAGTCAACACGGTCTGCCAGAAGAATGATGACTTGTTAAAATTCTAAGCTGGCAAAGTATTTTTTTAAGCATGCAACTAGTAGAGAAAGAACATGGAACGAGTCTTCTCAGAAGCAGCCCACTTCTCTCATTTCTCAAGTGCATCTATGAAGCCTTCAGCGACTGCCACCCCCACATAAAACTCTCCATCCTCAACTTGTTTCCCCCGAACAAACTCAGAGCAACTTCTTCTACAGGTTACGGTGCCTCCTGGTTGACACGCTTGTCTCTTCCTCTGTTACAAGCCCCTTAAAGGTAAGGGCGGATTTTGTCTTCATCCAGCTGAACACCATGCTATGAACACTGTAAGCGCTTCATATTTTCTAAATGTTATCAAGTGCACCTACTTAAATCACATTATGAAACAATAAGATCTTCAGATCTGCTTTTAAGGACACAACTTATTGTAAATGGTATTTGACATAAGTGTGCTAAATTTTAAGTTGTACACCATCATAATGGGCAAAAAACCACCACCACCATACAACTAACAATGAGTCAAAGTCTGAGTTCTGAGCACCTAAAGAAGCAGCATGGTAAGAAACTTTTTTTAAAAATCACTAAATAGATACTCATGTATCCTAAAGCAAAAATGAAGCCTAAAGAACATGGAAAGTATATACAGACAGAAAGGAAGGAACTATGAGGGCGGTGCATGTTGATGTTCACAAAAAATACAGGTAATAAGCAATAAAAGGCATCTGCCCCATGTAAAATTGACAACGACTTTTTAAAGAATGAAAACATTTTTTTTCCTGTATCTCCGCCGGTCACATCCCTTCTTAGGCGGGGGTGTACTGTCACGAAGTCCAGAAAAGTCACCTGGAATGTGGGTGGATAACAAACGTCCTTCACTGTTCACTGCTATGACAAGACTTGAGGGATTGCTAGCCCTGGATGTTCCCTGAAGGTAATTTAAAACAAACCAGGTAAAAAAGAAATCCATTCTGTACACTCACAGTTGGGAATACACCAACAATTCCCCTCAAATTCTTATTTTCCATAAAGGCTATCTTTAGTTATTACAGAACTCCACCATCACAACAGCTTTCCACTGATAACACGTCTATCACACCTTGCTACATTCTTGTCTCACGAACCTACTCGTTCGAGGCTGTAGAGCAGGTAGCACGTCTCCTAATAAAATTCCAAAACACATCCTCTGCTTACGTTACTAATGCCTTACCCCCAATTCCTCAAATATCTCTCTTACAGTAAAAATGGCGGTGGCCTTTATCCCCTAAACGTGTGGAAACTGAGGCGCATCCTTTAAAAACCCCACCTGTTGCCAGGAGACACAGTGCTCACCGGAGTATACGCAGAAGTCTGCCCTTCTCCAGGACAGCTATTTTCCATCGCTGGCTTGGCTCCAGCACTAAGGACCTTCAGCGTCCCTCCTTTACTGCCTTCTCAAAGAGCCTTCTCGAGCTCACCCGACCCCCCGCCTCTCAAAACTACCCTACCTGCCGTTTCCAGAATGCACTATGGTGCTTCTCGTCTGCTACCTTTGCACTTCTTTCCTCAGCAGGGAGCCTCCCGCCGCCCGCCCCCGCACACCTAACACAACACCTCCCAGACTCAGTTAGAAGCATCACCCCCTCTGGGAAGCCTCTGGATCAACCCAGGGATGGGTAATTTTTAATGCCTGTTTCCCTAGAGACCAAACTCCCTGAGCAGGGACCCAATCTTACTTATTTATTCCGCGTCTGCTGCCCAGGACACACGGTCTGGGAGGGGAAACGCTCCGGGAACATGTTTGGTGACCGAGCATCAGCGCTACAACACCGCCCGCCAAGGACGGGGACCGAGGTGACGCCGGAGTTCTGCCTCCCATCACCTGTCTAGGGACCTGCGCCTTTCGGAGACGTCGACATCCGGAGTCCCCCGTCCCGCGGCCCGGGAAGGAAGTGACTTGCCTCCTCTCCGCTCCCCGGGCCCAGGAGGGGGGGGCACAGGGGTGCTGGGCCACAGGTGACACAAACCTGGCTACCAGCGTCTAGGGACGGAGCAACTTTTTCAAAACAGGACCGACGGGGAGGGGAAAAGAAAAAAACACCACAACGTGCCCGGGTCCAAGAGAGGAAACACACAGACGGGAAAGGGAAGAATAGGAAGAAGACAGGAAGAACTCGAGGGCCCGGTGACCCGAGGCAAATAAAGGAAGGCGGCGGCGGGCGCGAGGGGAAACACGGCGGGTCGCCCGCAGCCGGGGCCGCGGGCCCGCAGCCCGGGGGCCGAGGGCGTCGGCGGCTCGGGGGGGCCGGCCCGGGACCTCTCGCCCCCCCTCGCGGCGCGGCCTAAAGCCGCGGCCTCGCGTCCAGCGCCGCCCGGGGAGGCGCTCCCGCCCCGGCTCCCCGCCAGGCCGCCCGTCCGGACGCCGCCTCGGGCGCCACTTACCCGGCCCCCCCGGCCGACTCTCCCCATGGGCCGCGGCGGCGCACCGGGGCCGAGGCGCCGCGGAGAGGGCGGGCTGGGCGTACTCAGCGTAAGCCCGCGACCGCAAGACCTGAACCGGCGCCAACCCCTACGCCGAGTCCGCAGGGCGCGCGGCGGCGCGGGGTCAGGGAGCGCGTGCGGCCGGGAGAGAGGCACGCCTGCGCCTGCGCCGCGGGCCGCTTTGCCGCGGCGACCCCTGCCGGCGGGAGGACCGCACTGCACCTCCCCTCCGCCGGCGTCCTTCTCTCCCGCCATGAGGGGTCGCAGTGGCCCGAGTTTGTGAAATTTCAGACTCGGGAGAGCCTAGCAGTGACCCCAGATGGCGAGGAGGAGAAACGTCCAAAGGCTGCAAAGACGGTCTTTTGGAGCCCACCGCGTTCTAATAGGATAGGGGGGGTAGAATCCCTCCAATCCCTTCGTTCTCACGCATTCCAAACCGTCCATGTCTAAGCACAAAGCTGAAAATAAATCGCCATAAGCGAGATGTATGGGAAAGCTGCTGCCAAACGGATGCATTGAATTAAGTGTCCGGCTAAGGCGAGAGTAGATGAGTTGAGGCTTACACAAGAGAAGGTAAATGTTATGAGGCCTCACAACTTAAAAACGATATAACAAAAAGCGGGAGGAAAGAGAAAATGGGATTTGTGTAAATATGATTTTCACCTCTGTAATGAGGGATAAGAAATATTTCGAGCTGATAAATCAAAGAAGAGAGATCAAAATACACATCTTCCTATAAAGGAACATACTAAGAAGAGGTATAATCAACTAAAATCTGGTGAGTAGGAAAAGGGAGAAAAGAAAGAAATATAGTAGGGAGGTAATAGACAACCTAAAGAAAGAGATGATTAAAGACATCAAGTAACGTTGTCATTATAATCACAGAACCCAGAACAAAAATGCAAACCTTTCAAATGATCAAAACACATACAACTACAAAGTCAAACAAGAGCAGAGTGAGCTGTCTGGAAAAGTGACAAAACAGAAAGCATAACAAAATAACATGCGAGAACTAAGACGGAACACCTTACATGAGTAAATGTTAAATAAGCCCAAAATACTTGTCTGAAAAATGCAACTCCAGATTGGAGCACCAGCCGTAACACAACTCTATGTTACGCACAAGAACATTCATGAAAAAGTCATTCTGAAAGTTCAAAAACACAAGAACTTTGGAAAAGATATACCAGGAATATGCAAACATAAAGAAATCAGGGATCACAAACTTACTGATTTCAGGGCAGAAAGCATTAAATGAGATTGAGAAGGGCATTTTACAATCACAAGAGTTGCAATTCACAATGAGGAACAAATAGGAATATCTATGCACCGAATATCATAATTTCATTATTCATAGCAAACACTATAGGAGATATAAAAAGAATAAATAGTTAGAAATAATTGATAGTCCTTGCCAGACTAAGGGCACAGGAGGTACAAGAGGATAGAGAAGACCTAAAAATATATTCTATTATATTAATTGGACATAATTAATTTAATATTAGTTATTAGATAATATATTATTAACAATAATATATTGATATGCTTAATATTAGATATTTGGTAATATATTATTAATATGTCAATAATATATTATTAATTTAATATGGTAGATCTAATATGTAAAACTCGGTATCCTGAAACAGAGATTACATCTTTTCAAGTGTCCTTGGAACGAACATTCGCGGCTGGCCGTATTTTAGGCCACAGGCAAAATCTTAATATATCTCAATAAGTAGAACCATATGGATAACAATATAGGATAACAATTCAATAAAACTAGAAATTAATGACAAAACAGAAAACAAAATATTCCTATTACCTGGAAATTTTTAAAGGGTCACATAACATTTGGATCAAAAAGAAAAACAAAAACAAAATAGAAAATACCTGCAAGAGTATGAAAGTGAAAATGACCAATCAGAACCCGTGGGATTTAGCTACATATTCCTAAGAACATTATTTTAAATGATCATGTTCATTAAAGAGTTAGGATAAATGAAATGAATTAAGCACCCATGCAAGAAGGTAGAAATAGAACAAAATATACCTTTGAAGAGCAGAAGGATGTAATGAGTAAAGATAAAAGCCTAAAATGATGGTGTATAGAACAGAAAAATATATAACTAAAAAATAAATCCAGGAGCTGATTGTTTGAAAGTAAATAGGTAAGCTGTTAGCTAAACAAGAAAACAAGAAGAAAGTACAAATATACAAAGTACGGAATCAAAGCAACGAGCTCCAGACACAGAGGAAAGTAAAGTTATATTAAGAGAAGACTTTGTTGAGTTTTATCAAATAAGTCAGAAAATCTAGATCAAGGAGTTAATTTGGAGGACAGTATAATTTCTTAAAATGGGCTTTGGACAAGTTATAAAATTTAAACAGACCACAGTCAGAGGAGAAATAGGGCAGAAGAGCAAAGACCTACTGTCCAAAACAGCAGCAAGTCCACAGGGGAACTGAATCCTAATGTGCTGTTCCAGGGCATAGAGAATGAAGGAAAGCTTCAAATTTCTTGTGTGAGCCAGCACAGTAGTGATACCTAATAAATACACCCCAGAGAAAACTATAAGCCATTCTCATTTAACACTGTCAAGGCAAAAATCCTAAATAAAATATAGTATGGCATTAGGACAGAGATCCTCAGTCCTAGGGTAAGGCCATTCCCAGAGCTGAGGCGATCAGCCCTCACTGAGATGGGGAACCTTCTGGCAATAAGACAAACGTGCTCAGGGTTGCAGTGCTCACTCAATTGTTTTGAAGGAACCAGTCCTGGCTTGGGAGGGTTCATTTCCAGGGTTGGCTTGGGGACCCAGGTTTGTGGGGGTCAGCTCCATTTTAGAGGTGAGGATTTCCAAATCGGGGGAGCCATTCCTACTCCAGATTGCTGGTTCAAATGTAATCAGGCTTAGGTTCAGGGTCACACATAGACCTGATTCTCAGGTTCACACTCAGCTGTGGAATCCGAAGAGTTCTCCAAAGGCATATTGCTACTTGTAGGAGCCTGCGGTCAACCAGGTAGCATTTCAGTCTAGCAGAAGGAGAATGGGGGAGGAAAAAATGGACCAGGCATATTGAAGACTGCTAGAGGTAGGTAACATAACTAGGAAGAGATGGCCAGGGCATGCACCAAGGCTGTGTACAACTCTAGGGTCACAGGCCCTTCCCAGGGGCAGGAAGATGTGCAGTGATTGGGAGGCGGTAAGACTGAATTCTCAGTAGAAGGAACTTTGGTTTAGACATGCAGGCAATGACTCAACCCAGCAGGAGATTAAGATCTCATTGGAGGGAGACAAGGTAGATCTAGGGCTGTCTCTCCACCCAGTTCGTGGGTAAACCAGATTGTAGGAGAGAGCACTCCTCCCCAGGGGGCAGAGAACTCGTGAACAGATAAAATAGATGTGAACAGATTTATTGGTTCAGGGCCTGGGTGAATTTTGAGAAGAAAACCCAAGCTGGGCCCATGATGGTCTGTGCACCTGTCGGTGCAGCCCATCAGCCAGCCAGCCATTCTCTCCATGTTCCTTCTTCGTATTGTCTTCTTCTTTTCTTATTTGCCAGTCTGTTATTTATTTGAATGCACCTATAGGACCATGAAGCTACCATGTGAATAAGCAAGGCCTGCCTGATGTCTTAGTCTGTCCTCACGTCAGAAGAGGGAAAGGAGCTCTCCGGGTTCTCTTTTATAAGGGCATCAGGCCTATTCATGGGGGCTCCAACTCTCATGACCTCCTCACCTCCCGAAGGCCCCACCTCCTAATACCATCACTGGGGATTAGGATTCAACGTTTGAATTTTGGGAGGACACAAGCATTCAGTCTATAGCACATGGTATTTTGCAGGCTATATTAGAAGGAGCAAACCCTGTAGAAATCATTTGAATATCACTGAAATCACATTGAGTGCTCAAAGTGAAAACCGAGCCGGAACATGAGCAGAGAATGGGAGTGACCTGCCGCTGGAAATAAGGGCCTGGAAATAAGCACATCTTCCCATCCTGCATCCTACAAAACTGGCACCAAGCAAAGATCCACATAACCCAGGAGAGGTAGATTTCTACAAGGAAACAGATTGTTAACCAACCATGGTTAACCAACTCTTTCGTTTTTTTGACAAGTACTAAATCTGTGATCCAGAATCCAGTCCTGCTTACTATTTACTTATACAACTCGCATTCTACTCACATTAGTTGACCTTAATACTCATGTAACATGGTGGAGAATTACATTCATCAGATACTCCCCTTAAAAGATTGAGAAAGAAGCAGTCAGAGTGTCTTAGTCAGCCCAAGCTGCTGTAACAAAATATCACAAACTTGGTGGCTTGAGCAGCAGACATTGATTTCTTGGTCACAATTCTAGAGGCTGGAAGGCTACCATCAAAGTGCTGGCAGATTTGGTTCTTGGTGAAAGGGCCCACTTCGTGGTGTGTAGGTGGCTGCCATCTTGCTGTACAAAGGAGCAGGCGAGCTCTGGTCTCTTTCTCTTCACATAAGCATATTAATCCCATCTTAGGCGCCCCATCCTCCTGACCTAATCTAAACCTAATTGCCTCCCAAAGACCCCACCTCCTAATAGCATCACACTGGGGGTTAAGGCTTCAACACCTGCATTTGGGGACACATAAACACATAGTCTACAACAGAGAGTGAGAAAAGAACCACACTTCTCGGGGGCTATGAAAACTTGAGGATGCTGCCTTTTCAGGAGAATGAGGGGGAAGTAGGAAGCATGAGCTGGCTCGGCTGCTGTCTGTGTTCTCGAGTGTGATGTGTCCCAGGTGTGGGGGCTGAAGTCCCATGGAGGTTTCCAGTAGGGAGACAGGGCCAAGAGTAGCACAGTAGTGGGAGAAGACAAGATTTTAGCCTGTTCTCTCTCACCCGTGGGGTGGGTGGGAGTGGTATCCATACTAGAGCCTGAGAAACTTTCCACCTGAATCGCTATGTAAAATACTGCAATATGCCCTTCAAAGGAGGATATGCTAATGATCTATTTTTTGGGGAGGTCAAAGTTTCTAGAGTCGGGTCCACTGGCCTTTTGTTACCTCACACATAAACCAGGCAGGGGAAGGGAGGGACTGGCTTTTATTTGAATAAGACTTTTAACTATTCTTTGTGGTTGTAGTACAGGGAACCCTGAACAGCCTGAGGTTTAGGGGCGCCAACCCCACCCTCACCTCACACAAGATGGAAATCCCCATATAACTTTGGACTCCCAGAAAACTTAACTTCTAATAGCTGACTATTGACCGGAAGCCTTACTGATCACATAAACAGTCAATTAACACATACTTACTGTATTCTTACAGTAAAATAAACTAGAGAAAACAAAATGTTATTAAGAAAATCATAAAGGGGGCATCTGGCTGGCTCAGTTGGTAGAGCATGCGACTATGGACCTCAGGGTCATGAGTTCAAGCCCCACGTTGAGTGTAGAGATCACTTTTAATGAATAAATAAATAAATAAAATCACAAGGAATGGAAAATACATTTACAGTACTGTACTGTATTTATCAAAAAAACAAATCCACGTGTAAGTGGACTGACACAGTTCAAACCTGTGTTGTTCAAGGTCAGATGTATTATCCCTTTTCCAAGTGGCCCTTCATGAGGTGAAATGCCTTTGTCATGGGCATGGTTAGCAAGTGGTATAGTCAGCAGGTGAACACACACAGAGTGAGTGCAGAGTGAGTGCTCTGTCTCAGCAGCACCAAGAGAAAAAGGAGGCTTGGGCTAAGCTTTCAGGTCGAATTAAAATGTGGTTCCTGAACAAGGAGAGGGGAAGTCGTTGATGAAATAGGATATGTTCGTTGAACATTTAAGAAAGAAAATGACGAGGGCACCTAGGTGGCTCAGTTGTTAAGCGTCTGCCTTCAGCTCGGGTCATGATCTTGGGGTCCTTGGATCAAGTCCCGCATCAGGCTCCCTGCTCAGCGGGAAACCTGCTTCTCCCTCCCCCACACCCCCTGCTTGTGTTCCTCCTCTTGCTCTGTCTCTCTCTGTCAAATAAATAAATAAAATCTTTAAAAAAAAAGAAAGAAAGAAAGAAAGAAAGAAAGAAAAAAGGAAGAAAGAACGAAGAAAGAAAGGAAGAAAAAGAAGAAAGAAAGGAAGAAGAAAGAAAGAAAGAAAGAAAGAAAGAAAGAAAGAAAGAAAGAAGAAAGAAGAAAGAAAGAAAGAGAAAGAAAGAAAGAAAGAAAGAAAGGAAGGAAGGAAGGAAGGAAGGAAGGAAGGAAGGAAGGAAGGAAGGAAGGAAGGAAGAAAGAGAAAGAAAGAAAGAAAAGAAAATGACCCTACGGAGTGCCTCTGATATTCTCTGGCTCTCTAGCAAGCTCTGAGCGGGGGGAGGGGCCCTGGAAACAAAGAGTCTGGGCTGGGTCTCTCCACCCCCGGATCAAAGCACCGGTGGGTGTGCAAAAGCCCTGAATCTGAGGTGTGGAGATCTCAGGACCCTCTGAGTTGAATCTGCTGACTACCAAGCCGCCCTAATTGGCCAGTCGCGTCTGGTTTGCTGCTGGGTACTACCACTCCCCTCCTTCTTTTTGGTTGGAGTTCTGTGCATTTCCCAATCATGACAAACACATTTACAGACAACTTGTTGGCTTATAGACCACGGACATGATCACCTCCATTGTTTGAGAGTTTTCTAGTTTAACTCCAGGAGGAAATTTTCTTTCCCTCATCGCCGAGTATATTAGAAACGTCATTCTTTCTGCCACTTCCTGTCAAAGGTAACTGATATGACCTTTATTTTACAAACGGAGACAAGAGGCTTGTCTTGGGGTAGAAGGTAGGGGTGGGGAGGACAGTCCAGGCTAGAGAGCAGTGTTCAGGAGGCAGGACGGAAGGAGGGCAGAAAGCAGATGGTAGAGTTCACTGAAAACTAGAGATTAGCAGGGCAGATGTTCTAGAAAGACAGGAGACGAGGGAGATGCTTGGGCTGGCTGGAAACACAGTACACAGGATAACGGAGATAGGGGAGGGCCAGGAGGTGAGGAAACAAGGGCCTGGGTGCCCTGGAAGGAAAGAAGTTGGTAAATTGACCGTTTGATCAAAATTATAATTTGATCAATAATAGTAATCTCCAGGGGTGCCTGGGTGGTGCAGTCGGTTAAGCGCCCCACTCTTGATTTCCGCTCAGGCCGTGATCTCAGGGTTGTGAGGTGGAGCCCTGCATAGGGCTCTGCAATCAGCAGGGAGTCTGCTTGAGGATTCTCGCCCTCTGCCCCTCCCCCAACTCGAGCACATGCTCACTCTCTTTCTCTCTCTAAAAAAAAATTGAAATAATAATAATTCCCAAGGAGTGGGTGTGTAGTGATACTTTTGGTCTACCACGGAGGATGACTTCTGTTGACATTTATATATCTCTAAGCAGTTTTGTCCATTTTGTAGAAACTTTTTTGGTTTTTTTCCCCTACATTTTTTTTCAAGTCATTCTCTACAGCTATTTCTGCTCTGCAAAGCTTATAAGAGTGAACATCTAGAAACAAACTACATATCAATAATAAAGACTCAATAAAATTGAATTATGTTGGGTGACAATTTATATGGAAGGATCTCATTTTGGTTTTAAAAATAAGTAAATATATACAGAGAAAGCATCTAAGGGTTATTTGCCCATCTGAGTTTCTCCAGATAGGCGGGATCACAGCAGCTCTTTATTTATATTTTTTGCTTGTTTGTATGTTTTCCCAGTAAAAGATTTTACAGGTTTGTAGAATTTTCTGAATTAAAGAACAATTTTTTAAAAAGATTTTGTTTATTTATTTGAGAGAGAGAGAGAAAGGGAGCAGAGGGGGAGGTGCAGAGGCAGAGGGAGAAGCAGACTCCACGCTGAGCACGGAGCCCTATGTAGGGCTCAGTCTCAGGACCCTGAGATCATGACCTGAGATGAAACCAAGAGTCAGACGCTTAACCGACTGAGCCACCCAGGCGCCCCTTAAAAAGCAATTTTAAATTTATTTTCTACCAACTAATGTTTGTTCTGTTTGTTTGACCAGATTTTCCATAAGTTTTTAATTGTGTCAATAAGTTGAAAACTAACCCTTTCAATAAGAAATTTACTTTTTTAAAAAACATAATTTTTGTGCACGTTTTATGACTTTCATGTGGATATTTTTTAGATGCTGAGTTTACATATGCATTCACGTAAAACAGCCGATGAAACTATGAACAGTCAGCGTGCCTGGGTGGCTCAGTCAGTTAATCTTTCCACTCTTGATTTTGACTCAGGTCATGATCTCAGGGTCGTGGGATCAAGCCCCACCTCGAGTTCTGTGCTCAGCATGGAGTCTGCTTGTCCCTCTCCTCCCCTCTCTCCCTCTCTCTATCTGTAAAATAAATAAATAAACTCTTAAACAACAACAGCAACAACAAGTATGAACTGTCTTTATCACTTTCCAACACTGAGCTTCCCACTCTTCAAGCAGCCAGAACAAGAGCTTGATCTGTGAGCAAATGACTCGGTGGGGGTCTGTTATCTTTTCCATCACGTCGTTTGGTGCCATCCCCACAGTGCGTGGGCAGAAGCAAGCCTTGCTCCAGAACTTTGATCATGAGTACAGCTTTGAGTTACAACCTTAATGTGGTCCTCAATGTGTGATCGGGTCGTCAAAAGCAGATCAATGGCTTACGTGGCAGGATCGGGAAATGAGTTTATCTGTGATCAGAGGGTTTCGAGGGATTAGTAACCCTTTTAAATTATGCTCTTCCTCCATGGAGAAAAGCAGTGCAGAGAGGAGTGATGACAGCCCAGCAGGGACGTAAGACATCCACAGAACCCTAGAGGGCCAGTGCTGACCTATGCTGGGAAGTGTAACGTAAATCACCTGTCTTTGATCTTGAAATACCCCTTGAGACAGGTGTTATAATGTCCCTCTCAAAGAGGTCAAGTAATGTGCTGAAGTTACACAGTTAGTAACTGGCTGGACTGTGATGAGAGTCCAGGTCTATATGACTCTGTTGAAGGTTAGCATGCTTTTTATTATTATAGTAAGCTGCCTCGGGACCAGAAGGCAATTTAACTAAGAGCAAGACAGTGACGCTACACCAGATATGCCTCCGGAACTCTACAGTTTCTGTCACTCTACGGTTTCCTCTCCACATTCCACTGGAACTCTTCCGTTCTTCCTACTCTGGCAGATGATGCCACTTAGCAAGCACTTCCTATGTAGCCGGCTCCGGGCTGAGTGATTTGCACATATTATCTAAATTTATTCTTCCTAAGAGCCCTTAAAGGTCGTTATCATCAGCCCCATTTATGGATGAAGAAACGGCAGCCAAGAGAAATTATCTTCCCAAGGTTCTAAATATAGAAACCCAGAGCTCCCTGATTCCAAAACTTGTTCTCTTAAACTCTATGCTTTACACCACTAATCAAACATGCACAGAGACCAAGCTCACTGAGACATACCATGTCCATATAGCGAAAACGATTTTTAAGTCTGAGGTAATGTTTTATTTCTAACATTTAGGAGGACTTAAAATTCTTGGCTGCCTCCCTAGATTTTACTGAGTTCCATCTTGGAATTTCTGAGCCCAGTTTCTTAGAAATTCATCCAAGATCAGTATTATGGTTCAGAAACTAGGAACTTTATCTAACTTTGAATATCAAAGCCAAGGCTGAACAAGCCCTCCAGTTTTAAAAGGGAAAGGTACGGTTGGTACTGCTCTTTTGTCTTCTCACATGTCTACCTAAAGCTGCAGATGGATCAGAAATAGAAACACCAACTCCGTCTTTATGAAGAGTGCATCTCTGACTCTGGACTCTGGGGAAGGGTTGCTACATTCAGGGAAGGAAAAACAGCACAAAATAAAGTTCCTGGCAGCCTACCACCTCATATACCAAGAGAACACAGCTCTCCAGAGTAAGTGACTTACACCAACGAGCAACACCAACATTCCTGTGTTGGAACTGGTAGAAATAAAACACAGGAGCAGTAGAGGGAGTGGGGTGGCTGAGGAAAAGCACTTTTGCAGGAAGCTGTCTGCAACTGAGGAAGGGTAGAGGGAAGAAACCGCAACTGTGAGTACCCTTGCAGCCACTGACTGAGAGAAATAGATGTTAAAAGAAAAGAACGGACTCCAACACCTATTCCCCATGCCTAAGAAGTTCTGCTACTCTGGACCACGACCCCAGGATATTCCCTACCCAAGCCCCCTGCAAAGGTCTTGTTTAAAAAGGGCTTGACTCACTGAAATTTCAACAAAAATGGAAAATGTTCCCAGCACAGATCAATACCAAGTCATACCAAGAAAAAAGGGAAGGAAATAAAATTATCCGAGAAAATATTGCACCGTCACAGATGAATCCTGGGACCAAACATATTGCCATGAATTTTTAAAATGTAATGAAGCGGGACACCTGGGTGGCTCAGTTGGTTAAGCGTCTGCCTTTGGCTCAGGTCATGATCCCAGGGTCCTGGGATCGAGCCCCGGATCGGGCTCCCTGCTCAGTGGGGAGTCTGCTTCTCCCTCTCCCTCTGTGCGCTCGCCCTCGCTCTCTCTCTCTCTCTCTCTCAAGTAAATCTTAAAAAAATAAAAGGTAATGAAGCGTTGGCCTCTGTAAGTAGAAACTCAAAGCAGAGATATCAGGGAAGATAGGATGGGGAAACAGGGGTGAAACCTAGGCAGCTTGTGCTCAGGAAATTAGTGCAAAGGTTTCAGTGGAAATGGGACATCTGATAATAGACACAGCTGAAAACACGGCAAGGCTGAGAAAAGTTAGCAAACCTAAATGGACGTGAGCAGAGTTGTAATTTTAGAGCGCTGTCTAGGTGAATGGGAAGGGTACACCAGGGGAAGGGAATGCACTAGCTGCCATGAGGGGCCAGGTGTTTGGGAAGTTTGAGGAAATAGGAGCTGTAAGGACAACGAGATTGTGTCTAAGGCCATTTGAGCGACTAGCACAAAATACCATAGACTGCGTGCCTTATAAAGAATGGGAATTTATTTCTCACAGTTCTGGAGGTTGGTAAGTCCAAGATCAAGGTGCTGGCAGAATCGGTGTCTGATGAGGGCCCACTTCCTTGTTCATCAGCAGCCCATCTTCTCGCTGCGTCCTCACATAGCAGAAGGGACGGGGGAGCTCTCTGGGGTCTTCTTCACAAGGACACTGATCCCATTCATGAGCGCTCCACACTCATGACCCAGTCACCTCCCAAAGGCTCCACCTCCTAATATCATCACCTTTGGGGTTAGGATTCCAACATATGAATTTGGGGGTATGGAAGATGCAAACATCCAGACCATAACAAACGGCTATTCCTAGGTTCCACTGATTTTTTTTTTTTTTTTTTTTACAAAGAACAAATAAAAGCCTGTGGGCATTTTATAGGGAACTGAAAGCCAAGTCTGAAAGCCAGAGAAATTCCCTAGTAGCTTACAAAGGGGCTCTCCTGAGTAAGTTAAAGGGAGAAGACCCTGAAAACTCTGCCCAGCTAGCATTTCCCCTTGTTTTAAGACAATACAAAAACCTTTTCTCCACAGCACAGAATCGTTTCCCTATGTCCCCCCTAGCCATTAGTCTCTACCTAGGGTTGAGGAGCAGCACAATCCAGCCAGGGGCTTTGCCCCTAGGGACGTCATATTCCAGCAACCATCTCCATAAGTCTTTAGGTCAGGCTTGCACGGCTGCCTGTCCATCCACCCTGCTCCTCATTGTGATCATCGCACCCCCTCATCCCATACTCCCCTTGCCCCTTGTCTTCTGGTGCATAAGAGTCAGCACCTGGCCTCTATTACAGGGGCTCCCGTTGCTATGAGAAAGCCTAGCTGGGCAGCCAGCAAGGATACTACTCAGTTTGTAAACATCGGAAGAAATGAAGGCTGATTGACCAGGTGGCTGAGAGAAGTCATCCTCATAAAAATCCATCATCCCTTGCCCAATTTCCAGACCTGAGTCAGTTATCAGACCCAGGACCCATCAACAGAAGAGGAGGCTCATTCCCCAGGAAGAAGAGGACACCTCTGCAAGTACACATAATAATAATTCGCCAGTCCGGACGAACCATGAGAGACAATGGACTCTGAGACAAACTGAGGGTTCTAGAGGGGAGGGGGGTGGGGGGATGGGTTAGCCTGGTGATGGGTATTAAAGAGGGCACGTTCTGCGTGGAGCACTGGGTGTCATGCACAAACAATGAATCATGGAACACTACATCCAAAACTAATGATGTAATGTATGGTGATTAACATAACATAATAAAATAATAATAATAATAATAATAATTCCCCAGTCCTTCACCCAAGGGACCTGTGGCCCTGTACTTAGGCAACTGTACTAGGGAAAGAGAAATAACAAAAAAAAATTTTGAGGATTATTGTTGACATGGATACCTGGAGACCTGAAGGGCTATCATGCCCCCTTGTGCAAGTTGGGGTGCAAGACAACAGATAATAAATGGAGTCCTGGCCAAAGTCCACCTACATGGACCCACCCAGTGACCCATTTTCCCAATTTCTGAATGTGCAGTTGAGATTGATGTACCAGAGAACTGGCATAGTCCCCACCTTGGTTCCTTGGCCTGTGCATGAGGGCCATTATCATGGGAAAGGGAGAAAAAACGTTTCTGAAGCTCCCTCCTCCCAGGTCAAGATAGAAAGCAATACCATGGCCCAGGGAAAGGGAAGGACGGCAAAGTTGAGTGCCATGTTTAAGGATATAAAGCAGGAGTTGGTGAATATTTTAGGCTTTGCAGGTCTTACGGTCTCTAACTAGCACAACCATTTGTCTTTGCTATAGCAATGAAAAGCAGCTATGGAAAATATGTCAATGAAATAACATTTCTGAGTTGGAATAAAACTTTACTTATAGACACTGAAATTTGAGTTTCATATAATTTTCATGTGTTATAAAATATTCTTCTTTTGATTTTGTCCCAGCCATTTAAAAATGTAAAAACCATTTTTAGCTCAAAGGCTGTACAAAACAGGCAGCAGGTCAGATTTAGCCACGGGCCAAAATTTGTGGACCCCCGATCTAAATGATGCAGGGTGGTAGTGCTTATCATGTTTCTATTAAATTCACCAGTCTGACCTTGGAAAACATCATGCAGATCCTGAAAAATACTAGTAGACTACCATAAAGTCAAACACGTAGAAGCCTCAGTTGCAGCTACCATAATAAATATGGTATTTTTGCCAGAGCAGATTAAGGCCGCCTCATGGACATAGCAGGTGGCATTATGATTTGGCCAATGAATTCTTTTCCATTTCAATCAGGACTAGTTACAAGAGACAACAATCTACATTTACAGTTTTGGCCCCAGGGCCATGTTAACTCTCCTCT
This sequence comes from Eumetopias jubatus, assembly GCF_037043125.1. Classification (NCBI taxonomy): domain Eukaryota; kingdom Metazoa; phylum Chordata; class Mammalia; order Carnivora; family Otariidae; genus Eumetopias; species Eumetopias jubatus. The sequence continues at coordinate 29,750,621 of NW_028274814.1, forward strand.
CTCTGTTATAATTCGTGAAAAGATCCGGATGGCTGAGACATCCCGCAGAACATCCCATGCATATTTTTATTATTATTATTACGTTCAGTTAGCCAACATATTTTGCTAATCAGGCCAGGTGAGCAAGAAATGGCTGGACTGCGGGAAGACTTTGTAAGACACATGAGCCACAGAAGGTGGGAGATAAACCCTTAAAATATTCTGGAGCATTCTATAGATTCGGACAAATGAATAAGGACATGACCATTATAGTATCACACAGAGCAGTTTCACTACCCTAGAGGTCCTCTGTGCTCTGCCCATTTCATCCTGTTGCCCACCCCCAATCCCAGGCAAACCACTGATGTTTCTACTGTCTCCATAGTTTTGCCTTTTCCAGAATGTCATACAGCTGGAATCACACAGTATGGAGCCTTTTCAGATTGGCCTCTTTCATTTAGTAATACGCATTTAAAGCTCTTCCATACCTTTTCATGGCTTGTTAGCTCACTCGTTTTTAGTGCTGAATAATATTGCATTGTTTGGATGGACCACAGTTTGTTTATCCATTCACCTACTGGTGGACATTTTGGTTGCTTCTAAGTTTTGGCGATTATGAATAAAGTTGCTATAAAATATTTTGTATGCAGGTTTTTGTGTGCACATAACTGTTCAACCCTTTTGGGTAAATACCAAGGAGTGTGATGGCTGGTTTGTATGACAAGAGTATATTTACTTTTTGTAAGTGTGAGTTTTGGCAGGTTATGTCTTTCAAGGAAGTAGGCATAAAATTTGTGGGCATAGGGTTGTTCATAGTATTCCTTTATTATCCTTTTAATGTTCATATTGGTAGTGATGTCCCCTTTCATTTCTGATACTGAATTTTTTGTCTTCTCTTTTTTCTTAGCCTGGATAGGAGCTTATTGGTTTCATTGATCTTTTCAAAGAACCAACTTTTGGTTTCACTGATTTCCTGTTTTCAACTTCATTGATATCTGCTCTAATTCTTATCATTTTTTTTCCTTCTGCTTATGTTAGCATTAAGTTGCTCTTCTTTTTTGAGGTTCCTAAGGTGGAAACTTACATGGTTGATTTTAGATCTTTCTTCTTTTCTAGTATATCCACTCAATGTTATAAATTTCCCTCTAAGCACTGCTTTCTTTGCATCCCACAAATTTTGATAAGTTTTGTTTTCATTTTAACTTGGTTCAAAATCTTTTGAAATTTCTCCTTTCAACTATGTGCTATTTAGAAGTTTATGGCTTAATTTCCACATATTTCAGGGAATTTCCAGTTATCTTTCTGTTACTGATTTCTAGCTTAATTCCATTTTGGTGTAAGAGCAGCACTGTATGATTTCTATTTTTCTTTTTTATTTGTTAAGATGTTCTATGTCCTATAACATGATCTATCTTGGTGAATGTTTCATGTGAGCCTCAGAAAAATGTGTATTCTGCTCTTGTTGAATGAAGTGGTCTACAAATCCATTACATCCATTGGATTGAAAGTGTTGTTAAGTTCAGCTAGGTCCTTGCTGATTTTCTGCCTGCTGAATCTGTCCCTTGCCGAGAGGGCGGTATTGAAGTCTGTAACTGTGATAGTGTTTTAATCTATAAACCTCATAGTTCTATTAGTTTTTGGCTCACATAGTTTTGATGCTGCTATTAGGGGTGTACACATTAAGAATTGTTACATCTTCTTGGAGAATTGACCTCTTTATCATCATGTAAAGCTCTTCATCCTGATAACTTTCCTTGCTTTGGAGTCTGCTCTGTCTGAAATTAATACAGCTACTCCTGGTTTCTTTCGATTAGTGTTAGCATGGTGTATTTTTCTCCATCCATTTACTTCTAATCTGTATGTGTCCTTATATTTAAAGTGGGCTTCTTGGGGCACCTGGGTGGTTCAGTCTTTAAGCGTCTACCTTCGGCTCAGGTCATGATCCCAGGGTTCTGGGATCGAGCCCTGCCCTGGGCTCCATGTTTGGCAGGAAGCCTGCTTCTCCCTCTCCCACTCCCCTGCTTTGTGTTCCCTCTCTCGCTGTCTCTCTGTCAAATAAATAAATGAAATCTTTTAAAAAAAATAAAGTGGGCTTCTTATAGACAATATAAAGTTGGAAGACTTTTGATCTAATTTGTAAAATTTCAAAGACACAGAAGTGTTGGAAATATTTAGGAAGTAACAGAAGAGAGCTGAGTACTCTCACTTTTGAGTGCTCCTGGTGGGCAGGCAGTGAGTCCTTAAATTGCTTCTGGTGCTATAAAAATGGCCCCTACTGCATTTTTGGACATTTTAAGACAATGTGCACACATTTCAACCATCCAGGATTTCATCATCATCAGTAGTAACTTATTTGCTCTGTGTATATGATTCAGCTCTGGGCTGAATACACAGCGGGAACTTGCAAGGGGCTTTGAGGTACACAAAGGGGACTATGGGATGGAGGAGGCCCAGGTGCATCACACCGGTCACAAGAGGATATGTCACGACACACAGGCAATACACCAAAATATAGACAGACTTCCAGGGATGGGGACTAGCTATGTTTTCACTTACTTTTCTGTCAAAAGAATAGCCATATATAGGTCAGTCAAAGTGAAGTTCTAAGGATAACTGCAGTCTAATTTAGGGAACTGATGAATGCTGGGATCTTTGTAACTTATTACTTGGCACATTTCTTAACATGGGTAAAGACCTGCCAGTGTGTCAGGACACCACTGTTTGAGATCATCACCTAGATGACCCCTTGTACTTCTGAGGATCTACTTCTCATTTCCTTTTAAGGGACAGGAAATGAGAGAAGGGTCTAAGAGAGACATTTGGAACCTCGGGGAGGATAAAGGCAAGGCCAACCAGTGGCCACGTTACCTCGAGATGATTCTTACAGTACCGTCTACTAACCCCCCTCATCCACAAAGGAAGCATGCGCGTTGGGCGGATAAAGCACTCTCTCCTTGGACAACAAAGTCTTGTTCTGGGGGCTCCCTTTAGGAAATTCTGGAGACAATCTTCCTTCTGCTAGCACATTCTTTCCACAGGCAACCAAAAATTCGTCAGATTTAATTTTTTAAAAATTACATTCAAGGGAGTTCTGCTCACTTATACACACATCATCCTCACTGGACATGTGCTCCCAGATTCTCCCAGAGATTCATGGCAATCATTGCGGTTTTACCTCAACGCGGGCTTGCATTCCCTTATTAACTTTCATTTCCAAAGGTAATTAATTGCTAAGCTCTAGGGATTTGTGTACTAGCCACATGTATACTATTTAGTATCTTATATAAAAATGTCTTTTGCAATAAAGATTTCAAGAAATTATCATTTCTTATATATTTAATTACAAATTCAATGATAGGTTATTGATTATTTTCAGTGGTTTATTTATGATCCTATCTGAATGCAGGATGCATTTCAAATTCTTTTTCTAGTCTAATAAATGCAAATAATGATTTCCCCACAGTACACTCTCCTACTCTAAAACGCACATTCTTAAACCAGAGGATCGTTTCCCAACAGCAAGCAGGAACATCAAGATGCAAAGTGTGGGGCACACATACAGGTGGGGTTAGAAAAGTGATCAAAAAAGGATAAGAAAAGAAACGACAAAGATGGGCCTTGGGGAAAATGAAAAATGTTTTCTTCTGTTTCCCCAACCTTCTACCTTCCGCTACGTTTCGACGTAAGGTGACAGCCCTGACTAAACAGTGCCAACTGTAACTTCCCCATCATATGAAAAGACCACAAGCATTAAGGAGGATGTCTTTATCAAAATATCTGTAACTGTGACCTTCAGAGAAACAGAACAAGAAGTACTAGTGAATTTCTTGTTTTGTTCATGGATCTCCCTCCTCCCTTCCTTTCATTTCTTTTCTATCTAAGACTTCTTCCTGGAGCAAAAACATAGTTTCTGTTACAAAAAAAAAGTTGAAAAACAGAGTTTAATTTGTGTCCATCCACTGGTTCCTCTTTTCTGGGATGGTCGGGCTTCCCTGCTCTAAGAGGAGACATTGTGTTTGCTGGGTCTGAATATCATCTTAGAGGAAAAAAAGCAAATCTGAAACAGGTTTTTTAAAGCTGATTTGGGTCATCCTCCTGTCAAAGGCCATGCAGTGACTCCTGCATACCTCTGCTTTCTTGTGTGAGAGACTGAACAGTATTACAGAGCCATAGAATCAGAGGGGCTGAAATAACCTATAGACCCCATTACCATATTCAGTGCTTAAATCTCTGTTGTACTCACAACGTTGAGATTTCACGGTGCTATTCACTCTCTCTCCCCTCTGAGTACTGAACCTGTTGAGGAACAAAAGGAGTGTGATTTCGTGACTTAGGGTAAGAAATATATATTTGGTCTTCATCTCTGTTTCTGGCATAGAGCTACTAAAACCCTTGGAATCTCCCAAGTGAGGAGAGTGATCTGTGTATTTTGTTATGTTAACGAGGGTGATTTTCGGAAAGCACCTACTGATGGAGACTGGTAACCAGGGGAACCAACCATCTGATTTGAGCGTTGGCACTTTCAGTCCTACCCCTCCCCCTGACCTTTGGAGCCTGGAGAGGTGCTGCAGGTGGAATTCAATCACCGAAGGCCAATGATTTAATAACTAATGCCTACGTAATGAAACTGTCATTAAAACCCAGAAGGATGGGGTTAAGAGAGCTCCCAGGTTGTGAACAGGTGGAGATTCAGGGAGAGTGGCATGCTCAGAGAGCATGTGACCTCCACACTGTTTCCCCATACCTCGCTCTGTGCATCTCTTCCATCTGGCTGTTTCCAAATGTATATCCTTTTATAACAAATCAGTGATCCAGTAAGTAAAATATTTCTCTGAGTTCTGTGAGCCACTCTAGCAAATTAAACAAACCCAATAAAGGGGTCTTTGGAACCTGTGATCTATAGCCAGTCAGTCAGAAGTACAGGTAACAGCCGAGACTTGCAATTGGCATCCTGAGTTGGAGGCAGTTGCTAGAACCCCCAGTTTGTAGCCAGCTGGCCAGAAGTACAGGGAGCAGTCTGGGCTGGCAGCTGGTATCTAAAGGAGGGGGACAGTCTTGTAGGACTGAACACTTAACCTGCAGGATCTGATACTACCTCTGGGTAGGCAGTATCAGAATTGGGTTGAATTGTAGAACACCCATCAGGTGTCTGAGAATTGTATGCTAATGGGGAGAACCACCCATCCCCATCCCCTCTACATTGGAATTGATGATCAGAACACATATAAGAAGGAACACAGGGATCAAAATATTAGCTTTACTGAGGTAAAGCGAGTTTGCAGTGGGTGGTAGGCCCAGGCATAGGCCTTGTAATGTACATGGAGAGGATTGGGGTGTGTAAAACAGACACTTGCCCAGCCCTCTGCCTTGTATCACTGAAGACAACCCTTGACATGCTACCTGTTGCACACAGAAATAGAGAACATAAACATCCACTAGACTCTTGACATTTCACCAATCAGGGAATTATGCCCCTCTCTCGGGGGAAAAGGCAGTGGTGTGGGGGCGGGGGGAGGAAGATAGGAATTTCTACCCAATACTTCCGGTAGCCAGACCGTCTCCAGAAACTCCATACCTGGACAGCAGTGACTTCTAGAAAAATTCTTATGTACAACTAAAATCCATATTGCTGAAGCTTCTGCTCTACAGCACCTGTTCCATTTGGGGGTCTTTTTAGAATAAGACTAATTCCTCTTCCACATAACAGCCCTTAAAAAGCTTTGAAACATACTTTTAGACAGTATCATAGCTCATCTTCTCTCAGTTGAGCATCTGTAGGTGTTCAAAAGATAAACCGTTGATCCACTCACCGTCTAGATCTGCATATTGGATAACTTTATGGTAGCTATGTTTAAAAATCACATTCATTTATAAGGGACAAAAAAATAGACGAAATGGGAAAAAAATAACTAAATATGCAAAGAAAACTTACTGAAACTAATAAACTATTACAACGAATGATAAAATAATAAAAATCTCTCCATGCACCAGAGGAATTAGACAGGTATGCCCACGCTTATCACTGTTGTTAAGTATTGTTCTGGAAAGCACTGACGAAGCAGTAAGATGGGAAAATGAAATAAAGGGTATGAATCTTGGAAATAAGACACAATCGTTTTAATCTACTGATGACATCATTACATTGCTAGCAAAACAGCCATGACTTATTAAAGATTTGTGATATGTTTTAAAATTTTCTTTATTAGCTCTTGCTGGAATCCAGGAAATTTTACTGTGTTAAGAGATGTTTGGTGCTAACAATCACTTCCTCTTAAAAATACACAAAGTGATGTTCATGGACAACAACAACAACAAAAACAAAAGCAAGAAGAATTAGGCTCACTCCATTCTCTGTACTATTTGCTGTTCATTGCAAAGCTGTTCTGGCCATACTTTCTCTTTTCTTTCAAACTTCAGCTCAATTTGGATTTTAGCTTTATTACACCATTAAACGGACCTGTGGTTCATCTTACAATCACCATGGTTTTACGTTTCTCTCATGCACTTTTGAAATCCTAGTTTTTCAGAATCCCATTTAAGTTATTTAATTTCCTTTCTCATTGGCATCATTATTTGCAACTATACTATCAGAAATTAAATGTTCTGGCTTTCCAACTTTCTCAGGCCATCTGTCCTCTCCAAGCCTTGTGCTGCCTAATCCTGCCTGCCTTTTTATGAACTTCTGCAACATTCCTTTCTAATGGTAAATGTATGTGTCTGATTGCTTCCAGACTTTCCCTTTATGGTAATCACAAATTCTAAGAAAATAAATGGAAATATGGCTGTCCCCCCCACCCCAAATTCCTGCTACTTTTACCATTACTCATTTTTTTTCCTTCTCTATTAGAATAATGTAGAGCAAAGATTCCCTAAGTGTAGTTCCCAGGCCAATGCAAATTCTCCGGTCCAAGCTCTCCAGGCGTTTGCCACACCTAGGGAACTAGGAGCTCTGGAGATGGGATCCATCAATCTGTGTTGTAACGAGCCCTCCAGGTGATTCTGATGCATTCTAAAGTCTGTGAATTGCTGACATAAAGGACAATAATTGTGTCATTTATCTCACTGAACATTTTTTTGAATTGTGAAAACTCTAAAAGATATACCTTTATCAGAATGTATCTAACCTCTGTGTTCTGTAATTTATGTTAGGAATGTGGTTTTCTCAAGTCTTCTTTTGAAAATTTCCTGGCTGCTTCTGTTTTCAGGGTGATAAATGTTCAGGCAGATCTCTATCCTCTCGACATGCTACAATAGTCCCTCTCATCTCCCCAGAAGCCTGTTTCTCTGAATTGGGCAGGCTCTTTCAATGTTATATTCTAATCCTAAGTACCTATCAGTTGACCTTCAACAGCTGCTTCTGCATTCTCCACCAAGCAAAGCAACCATGCTAGATTTTCATATGGTCCTGCTGTGCCCAGGGTTCTGTGATGGCATCTAGGGTCCCTGGGCCCACCGGGGCAGGGAGGGGCTAGGGAAAGACCCAGCGGGAGCACTGGGGTCCCCCACCCCCAATTCAACTGGAGTGTCTCTGCTTTGGTCAATTTTAACATGTGGTTTACACATTGAAAAAATTTAAAAAGAGAGGAAAGTTTTCATGCTTTAAAAAATATTTGATAGTGACTGGGTTAAGTAAGTAAATACATGTCTGTCTAGAAATGCATAGGTAGGGTCCAGAGACAGATACCAAATGTCTGAAGCACAGCTGTCTAGTCATTACCATCATTATCCATCAGAAGGCAATCTCATTGCCATTCTTGACCTATAGCCACACATGGAGAACTGCCTAGCAAAATGGCTGTCATTAGACTCATTCTTGGCCCTCTACTTCTCACTCCATCAGCCCAAGGAGTTAGTTATTCTGATAAACATTTATTCCAAAATTTATTTATACTGATAAGCATTTACTGAACAGTGACCACCGCCCTCAAGTTAATCCCAGTCCCTGTGACTTGAGAAAGGGGCTCCAGACTTTGCTTTGCTTTCCATGCACACGATGCAACCAGTGTCCATTCTCTTCTTTTGAACTTCCCTGTGCAACAGTGTCAGAGCCTGGAAGCAGGTTACATGTATGAATGCCTCTTTTATTTAACAAAAGAGGAAGGTCTTACATTTCATACTGATGGGCTAGAGTGAGGAAGGAGTGTGCATAAACGAACAGGGGAACAAGTAATACAAAACAGGAAACAAATCATCACAGTGGGTTTTTGATGTATGTATAAATATATTATTTTGCAGCAGTTTGAATTCTCATCTATGTTTTTATCACGCTTATTCAGTTAGTTTTAAGTTTTCTCTGCTCAAAATAATTGACTGCAAGAAATATAGTCTTAGAGAAGTATGCTTTAAGACAGAAAGAAGCCAAGTTTCCATTGTAAAATTGTGGTAAAAATTAACCAAATGGAGACTCAACAGTTGTTGATAACACCACATATTCTAATTATTTCATTCTTTCCATCCATATTCTTCCTTTTAGATTTCTGGGTTATCCTTATTCTCTTTTGTGTGCCTACTCAGCCCAGACTCACTGTCCTTGAGAACTACGCCCTCAACACACACACACACACACACACACACACACACACACACACACGAATGGGTTCCTGTAGCCATAACCATATCATGTGGCCATGGCCCTTTGGCACAGTTGCTTGGACCAGGAATGGACCTCTGCCTTAAGGAAATTCAATTCATTGGTTGTGTATGGCCAGTCAGATGCTCTCTTGAGGATGTGAACTGATGCACAAGAAGACTGAGTGCTCATGGTGGTCATCTAATGCTGGCCCATTAGAATGACAGTCCATACTTTCCTACAAAGCCATCAAAGCTGCCTTGGCCAATGAATTCTTGAGACCTAGTTCAGCTTTCCTTGGATTCTGTGATATACCCCATATCCTTCCATAAATACCCATTCTCTGTTCTCTCTCTCTCTCCTCTGTTTACTTTGAGTGGGTTTCTGTTAAATGCAACTAAATACTCCTTAAGACACTCTATCTTTGAGAAGGTTTATTTATTAGCCCCTACTGTTCCTCTGAAACATCAAACCATATGCCTCCCCTACTTCCAAGCTCTTTTTTCTAAAAGATTTATTTATTTATTTATCTATTTATTATTTATTTTAGAGAGAGCAAAAAGGAGAGAGAGAGCATGCACGAGCAGGGGGAGGGGCAGAGGGAGAGGAAGAGGGAAAGAGAATCCACAAGCAGACTCCCCAATGAGTGTGGAGCCCCACACAGGGCTTGATTGCAGGACCCTGAGATCATGATCTAAGCGGAAATCAAGTCAGCCGCTTAACCGACTGAACCACCCAGGCACTCCCAACCCTACTCCCAAACTCGAAATCTCAAATCTTAGTAACCATGTAAACCATGCTTCTCAATACAGGCTACAATTGAAATTTACTTGGAAATTTTATAAAACCTTCCAGTGCCCCAGCCCACATCCCACACTGATTGAATCTGAAATTCCTGGTGTAGGTCCTTGATGTTAAAAATGATATTAAGGTTCCCCAGATAATTCTAAGAACCAGCCAAGACTGCATACCACTGGAATATGACAATAACCACCCATTCTGCCAATGTATCTAGTGAAGTTCGTACTCACCATGAACGTGGTCTGGCAGTGATGTCTACTCTAAGAAAATCAGATATAGAAACATGATTTAGAAAAAAAACAGATAAATTAACAAGTAATTCTTCTCTTTAAAAGGAGATTTATTTCTCTTTCCAATATGGTATTTTTTACTGTTTTCTTAAATAACTGTTCCCTATTGACTAAAAATATGTTTCAATTTGTTCAGCAACCATTAAGAAAGTGAAAGCCACAGACTGGGAAAAATATTTGCAATATATATATATATATCTGACAAAGAATTATATAAAGGATACAGAATATACGAAGAATTCCTAATAATCGTTTTTTTTTAAATAAAACACCCAACTTTAAAAAAATGGGCAAAAGATTTTAATTAGACACGTGACAAAAGATGATATCCAAATAACCAATAAATATGTGAAAATATCCTCAGTACTATTATTTAATTAGGAAAATGCAAATGAAAGCCACAAGGATATGTGAAGTAATAAAATGATATATGAAGAACAAAGTAATTAGAATATGTGTTATTATCAACAATTATTACCTGCAAATTAAATCCAGTAGAATATCTAAAACTAAAAAAGACAGCGGCCCCTGGGTGACTCAGTCAGTTGAATGGCTGACTCTTGGTTTCGGCTCAGGTCGTGATCTCAGGATGGTGAGACTGAGGCCTGGGTCTGGCTCAGCAGGGAGTCTGCTTGAAGAGTCCCTCCCTCTGTCCCTCCCCCGACTCATGCATGCTCTCCCTCTCTAAAATAAATACATAAATCCTTAAACATAAATAAATAAATAAAATTGAAAAAGACAGTAATGCATGTTGGTGAGTATGTGAGCAACTACAACTAGAATCTATACATCTGTTGCCAGTATGGGTATGAAACAGTCACTTTGGAAAAGTGTTTGGCAGTTTCACATAAAGGTAACATACACCTACTCTATGACTTAATTATTCCACTTGCATGTAGATACCCAAGATAATTGTGTGCGTCTCCACAAAAAGCTGTATCCAAACGTGTTCTTAGGGGCTTTATTTAATGGTTTGGCAGTTTCATACAGTCAACATACATCAACCAATGACCCAGGCATTCACTCCTACGTATACCTGGGAGAACTGAGTGTATGCGTTTACAAAAAAAAAAAAAAAATACACAGACACACACAATGTTCATACGAGATTTACTCATAATAATCAAAAACTGGAAATAACCCAAATGTTCATCAATAGAAGAGTGAATCAACATTTTGATATATTTATATGATGGACTGCTACACAGTAATACAAAAAGAGAAAAACCTATTGACATATGGGATGACATGAATGAATCTCAAAAACATTATGCTGAGCGAAAGAAGCCAACCCCCCTCCCAACCGAAAAAAATATATATATATACCTTACTAGTTACATGAAATGAAAGAACAAGCAAAACTAGTGTATGTTTAAAGAAATAAGAGAAGTGGCTACCTCTGACAGAAAGGAGATATTGATTGGGAAGAAGCAGAAGGACACTTTCTAGGGGGATGGAAATGTTCTATAACTTGATTGGGATGGTGGTTACAAGGGTGTGTATATGGGTTGAAATTCATCAGGCTGCACATTTAAGACTTATGTATTTTAGTGTTACATACACTAAAATTATACTCCAGTAAAAATGCATTTTGTAAATATTTACCAAGCTTCTGTTATGTGCCTGGACCTGTATGAGGCATTTAGAATTCAAAGATGAATGAGATAGGAAGGAAACTTCTGCCTAGAAGCGATGTTGGAGTTTTAAGCAATGTATTAATAATCTTCCCTTTCTCTCCTGGGTTCACAATTAAAGGAAGGAAGGAGGGAAAAGAAAGAAAAAAAAAGCACAGGGACTTATAGGTATCAGAATGCCAGCATTGTTACCGACATAAGAATTGGAGGGAATGGCTCTAGATTTAACACCCAAATCTAGACATGATTTGGCAGTCCCTGGACTCCCAAGAGTCCATCCAGGGAGAAGTTTGGGTCTACAGATCAGACTTCCTAAGGTTGCTGGCTTTACATCCTGACATTTGTGACAACATGGATGGACCTTGAGGGCATTATGCTAAGGGAAATAAGCCAGACAGAGAAAGACAAATACTGAATGATCTCACTTATATGTGGAATCTCAAAAACTGAACTCACAGAAACAGACAGCAGAGCAGCGGTAACCAGGGGCTTGGGGGTAGGGGATGTGGGGAGTTTTTGGTCAAAGGGCACAAACTTCTAGTCATAAGATGAATAAGTTCTGGGGCTCCAGTGAACAGCATGGTGATTATATTTAATAATACTGTTTTACATACTTGAAAGTTGCTACGTGAGTAGATCTTAAGTGTTCTCACCACAAAAAAAGAAAAAAAGAAGGTAATTACGTGACATGGTGAAGGTATTAGCCAAGCTGGTGGTGGAACCATTTTGCAATACATAAGTGTATCAAATTAACACACTGTATGCCTTAAACTTACACAATGTGTATGTCAATTACATCTCAATAAAGCTGGGGGTGGAAAAAAAAAAAGATTCCTGGCTTCTTAAGATCGTTGCAAAGTAGACCCACTTCCTGAGATTGCTGGCTTAGGGAATGGTAACAGAACAAGAGTGAATCTTTGGTGCTTTTGAATTTTCAGGAGATTAGCCCCACCCAGTTGAGACACAGAGGCCAGTGGATGTCACTCATCAATCCGGATCCTCCTCCATGGAGAGGAGTAAGTCAGGAGTGGAAAGAGAGGCTGACTGCATGTTCCAGCAGAAGACCTTCCAAGTGAAAACATGAGGCTGGAGAAGGGCAGGATCACCCAACAAGCCCCAAAATAGGGAGACAGAGATAGAACAAGCAAGTGCAAAATGTTTTGTAGATGACAACAACAAGTTTACAACAGGTACACAAGAGAATGGTCTACTCTATTGGGGGTGAAAGTCATAAAAACTTCAAGAAGGAGAAAGATGAGTTGACTTTGAAAGAAAACGGGTGGAGGGACTTTTCAGGCAGAGTTTTCCCAGAATATGAGAAAAGCCATGAAGATATGAAGTGGTCTGACATACTTAAAGAACTTTGGGGACTAGGTAGTTGGTGTAGATACTTGCTAAGACGAGTGTGGCAAGAAAAGAGACTACATTACAAATGCCCTCGGAGGCTGTGCTAAGGATTTGGGGATTCATTTCCATGTAATAAAGATGATCATATAATGAGATTCCTATTTTGGGTGGTTGCATACATGATGGAAGGTACTTCTGAAGCTCAGGGTAATAGTCAAGGAGAGAGACACTGAGGATCTGACATCTTTGAAGGAGATGGAGATTCTGGGAGAAGGACTGAGGGGAAAGAGAGAGTTCAGCTTGGGATGTGTTGAGTTTGAGAGATTTACAGGACCTGGGCAAATCTCTCAAGGTAGTCTGATGTAGCTAAGGGGGAACACTGAGGCTGAACGTATAGATTCATAAGCGATCCAAATGATTAAAGTTGTGGCTAGATAGAGTGAAAATTGAAAAAAGCACTCCTCTTCTTGGTGGAGAGTTCTATATTTCTACATGCCCTCTTTCTCATGAGTTGTATTGCCTCCTGTGGTAAAAGTCTACCTTCCCATCACACTGGTGTCATGCTGGGCCATGTGGCTTGCTTTAGCCAATGGAACGGGATGCACACTGCACTGAAAAAGCTCTAAGAACTATTCTATGTTTCTGTAAGCCCTCTTGTTTGATTCCTTGTGTCACAAGACTGGTACATGCCAAACAGGGGCTGATTTTCTTTTCTTTTTTTTTTAATATTTTAGAATATATTCTTTTTTTCAGTTAATATCCATAGGCTTTCTTTATTTATTTATATTTAAATTAAATTAATTAACATATAGTGTATTATAGTTTCAGAGGTAGAGTTCAGTGATTCATCAGTCTTATGTAATAGCCAGTGTTCATTACATCATGTGCCCTCCTTAATGTCCATCACCCAGTTACCCCATCCCCCCACCCCCCTCCCCTCCAGGGGGACTGATTTTTTTTAATAATTTTTTATTGTTATGTTAATCACCATACATTACATCATTAGTTTTTGATGTGGTGTTCCATGATTCATTGTTTGTGCATAACACCCAGTGCTCCATGCGGAATGTGCCCTCTTTAATACCCGTCACCGGGCTAACCCATCCCCCCACCCCCCTCCCCTCTAGAACCCTCGGTTCGTTTTTCAGAGTCCATCGTCTCATTAATGGGGGGACTGATTTTCTAATTGAGATCTGCGAATGAAGAAGACCAAGACTGAGAAGAGTTTTAGTCTACTCACTGTCTGGAGCAGAGCCATAGCAGAGCTGTAGATGATCCTCAGCTGACGTGTAGCATGGGTGAAAATTAAACTTTTGTTGTTGTAAGCCACTGAAGCTTTTTGGGTCATTCATTATGGCAGCGAAACTGACTAATACCCATTCTCACCTCTCACACTTTCTTGAATCTACTATAATGTAAATTTCATGAAAGCACAGATATGATTTTGTCCACTATTGTTTCCCTGGGTCCCAAAATGGTGACTGGCATGTAGTAATTGCTCAATAAAACCTGTTGCATAAGCCATCTCCTCTAACACCCCTTTTCCTCAGGTGACAACCTTGTTTCTTTCATTTCGCTGAGAAAATTAAGCAACCAGAAGACCCATCTCACCTCTCACCCCCGCATTTATCAGCAGACCAACTTCTGACCCATTATTCACTATCTTCCACCTGTTATAATGGAAGCACTGTCTATGCTGGTATCTCAGGCTGGTTCTTTTGTCTACACATCAAATCCTTTGGTCCTTCTCTTACTCAAAAACTTTGTGCCTGCAATTCTTCTCTCTCTCCCTTTCCAGCATTTCATCAGCACACTACTCTACTACAGTAATTCCCTTCTTAGAAAACAAGCAAAATAATTATTAAAAAGTCACTAATTGCCAGGGACTAGAGGGAAGGAGGGAATGAATAGGCAGAGCACAGGATTTTTAGGGCGGTGACAGTACTCTGTATGATATTCTAACGGTATATACATATCACTGTACATTTGTCCAAATCCCCAGAGATACAATCCTAATAGTGAACCCTAATATCAACTATGGACTCTGGGTGATAAGGATGTGTTGATGTAAGTTCATCAGTTGCAACAAATGTGCCACTCTAGTGGAGGGTGCTGATAGTGGAGAAGGCTGTGGGGGGACAGGGGACAATGGGCAAATGGGAAATCTCCCTACCTACCACTCAAGTTTTCTGTGAACCTAAAACCACTCTAAGAAATAAAGTCCATAAGAAATCAACTCACTAGCCCCCACTGCTATCACGTCAGGCCAAGCCACCATTGTCTGTCTCATTTGGAGATGGATAACTGTGATGACCTGATCACTTTACTCCTCTGCTCTTGGCTTTCTCATAGCTTCCATCAATTAAGAAAAATAGCCCAAACTCCTGACCTGGTCTACAAATCCTTAATGATCCAGCCCCTCCTTACTTTTCCAACCTGAATCTCTTTCTTCTGTCCTCTGGCTTGTTCACTCACACCAGCCAGATCGTTGATCCTAGGACATCGAGCTCATTCTGCCACTGGCGTCCTGTTCTTCCAAATAGCTACAATGGCTGTTCCTTCACTTTACCCAGGACCCTGGCCAAGTGTCACCTCCTCAGATGGGCTTTTCTTGACCTCTCCACTCCCATCCTGGCATGTTTTACTTACCTGCACCCGTTTCCATTGTAACACCTATCACCATGGAACATTACACTATCTATCCATTTGTTTGTTCGCTCATTGTCTATCTGCCTCACCAGAACCTAAGCATCACAGCAATGGCAAAAATTTTGTCTGTTTTGTTCCTGCTATAAACACCAGCACAATGTGGATGGCACATATTAGGTACTTGATAAATAGTAGTGGAAACAGAGCACCAAAAATGAGCTTGGCAGAAGATGGAGAATTCCCTTCTTTGTATAAAACAGACAGATAAATCACCAAGGTGGGGAAATTTGGGTAATAACAGGAGAGATGTGGGTTTTTTCAGAAAAAGAGAAGTGAGAAAATTAGGACATAGTCCTTGTCTACAGCCTGGATGAAACCAACCTAATCTCAACAGATCTCAACCTCTTCATTTATCAAACAAGAAACAGAATATTTCACAATAGTTTGGGGAGGGGAAAAAAGGAGGTAACGCAAACAAAAAGTTTTGAGCTTTTCAGAAAAAATGAATTTCATCAGTTTGAGGTATTGCTAATCCCCCAGTTGGTCATGACTGACGGAACAGATGTTTGGATTTCATGAATTTAACAACTTGCTAATGTCACTTCTATGTTCTTCCTTTGTTCTGTTTTAATCCTCCAGGTTCATATAAAATACAAAATTTGCCTATTAGGAAATAATCCTCTTACCTCCTGACCCAGAATGTTCCTGTTTTGGGTTTTGCTTATTATTTTTATTTATTTTTGTTTTGTTTCTTTTCCTTTTCTCAAGCTCTGAAACTAGAAGTTGCTAGTAAAAATTATAGGGAAAGTTGTGAGTTTTCATGAAAAGGCAAAGTTGCTTAGAACCTAAGTAAGCAAAAATATTGTACTCCTCCATTCTTGCCCTCCCTTGGTCCAGCTCAGTTTCTGGAGATCGTTTGGCTCTTAGGGAAAGACAGGTCTAGAGCCAAAAAGAACACACTCTGCCCCTAAAATAAAAGAACTTACATCAGCTGGCTAATTGCATCCAATTCTTTGGATTCATGATTGAGAATACTGACCATCCTTCCTACTAAAACTGAAGGTGTGAGTACAATCAAAGCTTTGTAACCTGCTGCATAATTGTGGGCTCAGATATACTACAACTGAATGATTTCTCCTCAAACCCAGTTCCATAGAGTAAATGAAATGAAAGTAATGAAAACCAGTTAAGGCTAATACTGTATTGATCTTGTCTCCCAAAACCAGAGCTCTAAAAGGGCTCTCCATGTAGTCATTCATTTAACAGACACTTACTGAGTACCTATTATGTGCAAGGTAGTGCACGAGGCACTAGGAATAAAAAGGTGACTTAGAGGCATTTCCTGCCTCTAGAAACACATAGAGTCTGGTTGGAATGAACAGATATGTCTCCAGAGACCTGCAACACATTATAAATTTGAAAATGCCCTGAGAGTGATGGAACAGTGGCACTGTTTAAGTGGATAGACCTAGGTATCTAGACATGACACCACCCCTAATTAATCGTGCAAGTGTGGGTGTTTCACAACCGCAATGAGACTCCATGTCTTCATTTGTAAAATGGAAATTGTGATAGTGCACTGACCTTATCCAGTTGCTGTGAGAAGGCAACGAGATAATACACATGAAATGCTTAGCACAGTGCTCGCCTTGTAGTGTGTGCTTAATCAATGCTAGTGATCATGATTCTCACTGAGATGCAGAGGAGAGACGGTACTTCCAGGATCGAGGGCTAAGGTGAGATTTCCATTAGAAGGTAGCATTTGAGCTGGGTATTAAAGCATCAGTTAGATTTGAGCCAAGGAAGGAGGAGGTTATGTTGTGGGATTGGTGAGCAGTCGATGATTTTTTGTTTTATTTTTTGTTTGTAGCAAAGCCAGCAGGAAGGAGAAAAGTGGAGAATTCCTATTGAAGAGCTAGGCTAGGGCAGATAAGGAAGGATTTTGAGTGCCGGGTTGATGAATCTGGGCTCAATTTCGAAGACATTATGGATTCCTAGGACTCTGGGTTTTGGGTAAGGGAAGGGAAAAATGACTGTACTTCAGGAAGATTAAACTGGAAGCAATGGAGAAGAATGATGGAGGAGCAGACATGCCCCCTCCAAATAAATCCCTACAGCCCCCTGAGCTCTGATGGAGCCCTGGGACCGGCTCCAGGCAGCCATTAGCAATTGATCGGTGCTGGTGTGAAGGAAAAGCTGTATGATTACCCATCCCTGAACTAGAGCCACAGTGGAAGAGGTGATTTCCATCTAGCAAACACATCCTGTTCTCATATGGAAAGGGGGAAAAGGAATCTAGCTTTTTGGCCATCTTTGCGAGATCCAACAGGACTGGTCATCATAAGCAGCAAAATGAAAGCAAGGTCAACGTTTCAGCTGTTAGAGACGGAGAGATCAGTTTTTGATTCATTCAAACCAGCTGTTCTCTCCCAGTATTTATAGGCAGGGAAATTCACAATAGTTAAATGGCTCCTTGGAAACTAGACGTGTGAGGAGGGGAATTATTCAATTCACAGTGGATTTAGATTTTCCATGGTACCCCTGTGCCCCACCTAGTAAAATCTGGTGGAAATTACAAACTGTAGAAATTCAACTCTGTGTCACAATAACAGGATGCACCTGTAGATTTCATAGAATTAGCAGCAGCATTCTCTCAACACCAGTTTGAGAGAAATAAGACTGTTTGCATAGCACCAACTGGGGCAAAATCTGCAGTCGTATGACATACCTCTCAACGATGAAAGCTGTCACTCACAGCAGATACTGACTACACATCCATCCCCCACTTAACAAACATGTACTGAAGACCTCCACCCCCTGCTCGCCCAGCTTCTCTTGTATTGGTTGATTTGCTATATGGGGGATTACCAATTTAACAGGCGTGTTTGCAGTTGGGGCTTTTCTGCTCCCAATCCCCATAATTACATTGTGGGCTCTTTGAGAGCAGGAACCCCGATTTTCTTTGTCTTTGCATCTTTCAGATCCTGGACTGAGTGCCTTGTTCCTGGGTTTTCAATCTGTAGTCCTTTAATTATAATGAAGGATGCACGCAAGAGCATGTGTGCTGTATGGAAAAAAGTAAACGTTAGGACCTTTAATGGAGATTTCAGACCCATAGCTAGGAGATAAAGGTGAGAAAGGCCCAGGAAACCATAGGCTTGGGAAAACAGCCTCTTGCTGAACAAGAACGTGAGCTATGTATACAGTAGGATCTGCAGCACCTCTGGTCATTTGACTGCTGAGAGCCCTCTTCTCTCTGGATTCTGCCTCTCACGCCACCACTCAGCATGGTGCTCTGCTAGGAGTGTGAGATGAGAGAGTGAGGCTGCTTTCATGTGGTGCAACTAGGAAAGGCAGGGCAGGCCTGCATGCTCAAAGGATCCCTGCAGAACCCACCAGTCATTTCTCTTGTCAAGAGCTCGTTTCTTTCTCTCTCTGAGTAGGTTGTGAGCATTCTTAGAGCAGGTCTGAATTTCTTAGATCTCCCCAGATCCTAACACCATGCTTTAACCGTAGGTATGCAGTCAACATTTTTTGAGGGATGACTTGAAAGAGATGAAATTCTTTTATCCAAGTTTTGCCTTCTCCCTTCCTGAGGCTCGCCTGTTGGAGATGTGCGTCCACAATGAAATGGCAATGAGGACAGCAGCAGGATTAGAAGAGGGAGAAACGATGCGATTCCTGAGCTCACTGGCCTTCTGTCTCGCCCCTATCTCACAGAGAAAGCTGTGCTCGGCACTTTAACACACCCTCAAAGTGAAGTCAACTCCAAAAGACATGAGCAAGAAATGGGATTTCTTTACTCACGTTTTTTTTTTTTAAGATTTTATTTATTTATTTGACAGAGAGAGAGAGAGAGAGAGCACGAGAGCAGGAACACAAGCAGGGGGAGAGGGAGAGGGAGAAGCAGGCTTCCTGCCGAGCAGGGAGCCCGATATGGGACTCGATCCCAGGACCCTGGGATCATGACTTGAGCCAAAGGCAGACGCTTAACGACTGAGCCACCCAGGCACCCTTTACTCACGTTTTTTGTGGAAATGTTGGGGAAAGGGGTTAACATTGCAAAGCAAATCACAAACTATTATTTGCCAATGATCTTAAAGATCTCTTTAAGCTCTCCATTTAATTTTCCCAAAGTTCCCCTTAATTTTTCACTCTCTCTGAACCCCTTCTCTGCCACTCTCTGTCCTCTCTACTTCTCCATTACCAATCCACCGGCTCTTTTTTTCTATAAAGCAATTTTTTCTTGCCCCTGGCATCTCTAATGTGCATACTCATGCCCTCCCTAGTGACCATGCCTTTGAGAACTGGTGACACCATCCTCAACAAATAGGAGTCAGCAAGCTGTGGTACCTCATCACCTATGGGGCTCACCATCCCTCACTGTGATCACTTCTTTCTTTCTTTTTTTTTCCAGCTTATTTTTTTTATGTTATGTCAGTCACCATACATTCCATCATTAGCATTTGATGTAGTGTTGATCACTTCTTTCTTATCTCTTTGCTCCTTATCCATACATCCTTTCTTCTCATTTTTTATTTCTGCTTGCAATCATTCAAGATCTGTCTCTTTTATCTTCCCTTCAAAGGAGAATCTGTGCCACTTGGGACTAGGGGCATCGTTGAAAGGACCATCAAAGTGACAAGCCATAATGGTCAATTAGGGGAAAGTGAAAGAAGGTGATAGATTTCTCACCACATCTTCTCCCTTCACCTGCTCCTCCTTTACCCCCTTTCTCCTCTATCTAGACTCTCAGAAATAGTTTCTGCTACAAGCTAACTACTCATTAGTGGGGTGATGGAAGAGATGGAGGAACCAAGGTTTAGGATAGAATGGATGATAAAGGGCAAAAACAGAGGTCCCATCTTCAAGGACCACCCAACAGAGTGGGAATGAGAGAAGAGCCAAAAGTGAACAACTAACTATTGTCCATTAAAGGCACTGCCATTCTGCCCCTCGCCCAACCTCAGCCTCGGGCACCTGGATTTAACCACCTGTTGTCTCTTCCCATCTGCCCTTGCTGGGCCCTTCATTCCGTGTTCACTAGCATCTCCACCAGGGAACGTTCAAGGGAGGGAAAAGAGGAGACTCAAATCAGTGAATTTTACCTCTACCAAAGTTCACAACTTCCATTCTTTACTTCTTGCCCCCGTACACCAGGTAACAAAACTGCATTTTTCCTTTGCAAGATGTCCTGACATCACTCCCCCTTGCCATTCCAATTTGTATCACTTCATTCTGGTCCTTATTATTTCATGCCTGGGGACTATCTTAGCAACTCTATACTCTCAATCTCCCCTGCACCTTTACTCTCTCCTGTTGGGTGCGCCCAGCTCAGGCATCACTTGGATTATGTCCCATCCCTTCTTTGACATCTTCGGTGGTTAAAGTCCAGATATCTTATATTGTCCATCATGGTCCACCCCAGTTTGAATCCAACTGACATTTCTACCCATAGCTTCCACCACCTGTCTACCCGGCTCTGCTTCTGGCCAACTGCAGACCATGCCTTGTTACCTCAGTATGTCCACCCATCAGGGCTGCACTTATCCCTCAAGGACAATTCTTAGGCCTTTCTTGATCATACCAACCCACTGAATTTTCCATTCTTGACTTTCTGCTGTTCTTCTTATCATGACTGTTCGTATTTGTCCCTTTTTACCATTAGAAAATTATCTCTCAAGCCTAAGATAAGGCAGATTGGTCAGAAATTTGCTGTCTGTAAGGAACAGTTTCTTCTGGGAAGTACCAAGCTTTTCTGGTAACAGGGTTGAGCAATTTCCTGATAAACTGAGACTCAACCTGCACCGTTGACCGTCTGTCCTGTGAGGAACTCAGTTACCTTTAACCAAATGTTCCCTTCTTGAGCCTAATCTATCAATGTCATCTAGCTACTTTTTCTTCCAAAAACAAAACAAAACCCTCTACTAGAAAAAATATCTTTGAACTGGACTCACTGGAAATTACCTCCTTGCAGCAGGCTTGAAACAAAACTTTGACATGTGCTCACAAAAAAATTTGTCTGTGGTTGCTTTATCATATGCTGGTTATGTTTTTATGCATAATTGCCTTCACAAATAGCAGTATAACAGCATATAAACAGTGGATTATGGTACAGCATGACAGGTACGGTGACAGTGAGTAGATAGGATTAGAAAAGGCCTCTTGGAAGAAGTGATACTCATGTGTCTTTCCATCTCAATTGTACATTCATTAAGCGCAGCGGTTTTGGTATGTAGAGCACTGGTGTGAGATGATATATAATTCATGACAAAATGGTTCTGCTACCTTCTCCTCTGCCTAGATCTTCTGTGTCTGCACAGTGTGGTGTGACATCAACTAGAAAGCTCAAGGGCAGGAAACAAGGACTGAAAGTTCACTCAGTGCAAATGGTAAAAGTCAACTAAGTTATTTGTTTTATATTAATCCATCTTAGTACCAAGAGTTGGTCCTCTTATTTTGTCAGAAAAATTGTGGGGGCTTTGTGATATGGTATTATTTTGAAACGTTTTGTTAATATGAATTTAAATATTTTATAAAGACAATCAATTACTTAAAGGCATTTTTTTGTGTGGCTCTACTAGTGGTCCTAGGGGTTCCTTAGCTCCTTGACCTTCAACAACATCTCGTTTCAAATGTCAAGATACGTTCATGTGAAACTTTAATATTAGGAAGAAACTTCAGATTACAACATGTCAGACAATGGAATCATTTAGATTTATTGTTTAAAGCAAAATGGCAGAGCCCGCGTATTTGGGAAAGATAAGGTAAAAAACATTTTTGCTTAGAAGCTAATAAAATGCTGTGTTTTTTTCCCCCATTTATGGTGAGTTATGGTTGTTCTTATGTGATTGGAAAATTGTTGAGCCATTCTTAAGCAAGCCTGCTATCCCCTGGGAAGTCACTAATACGGGAACATGTGATGTTTGATCTGTCCATTGAGACCAATTATATTAGTCAAGGTAAGTTAAGCTGCTGTAACAAAAGACCCCACAATAATGTGGAATAATGTACAAAAAATTTTACTTACAGATAGCAATTTGAGGTACATATTCCTGGTCCTATGCAGCTGCGTCCAGGCATTCAGAAACCCAGTTGGAGCACAGTGCTGGGCTTTTCAACACCCGGCTTCCAAAATTACTCTGGTCACATCATTCCAGCCTGCAGGTAAGAAGAAATACCAGGGTTTCCAGTAAAACAAATGAGGTGGAAGTCTTACAACATCACTTCCACTAACGTTTCTTGGCAAGAAGTTCATGCCAGAACCATACCTAGCTACCGGAGGCTAGGGAATGTATTCTATTCATTTGCCCAAGAGGAAAGGAAGAATGATTTTGGGAAAGTGCTGGCGGTCTCCATCACACTGTCATGTTGTGGTTGTCAATTTACCGGTCTCTGGTCTGTCACGTAGCTGAGTTTTAATTTCATCATGTGTTTATGACATTGTTCAGTTTGGTGAATATCGAACATTTATATCACAAAGTCCTGCTAACTCACCTCTGTGACTAAAAGAATTTTACATGGTTCTCCCACTGGGACTGACATGAACAAGCAACAAGCCCTAACATTTCCAAGTGAAAATGAAAAAATGCAACCTGAAATTTCTTGAAAATGGAGGCAAATCAGCTGATATTTTTTTTTTTTGGAGCAGTGTGCAATTTCTATGCTCCTCTCTTTTCCCCAAGATACCAGTGTAAGACAGTGTGTAAGCACTGTCAAATGTGGCCTCTGTTATGAGGATCTAACTAAGCCAACACACCTCATAAAAATTACAGCTATATGGTTTAAAGGCCCTCTGAATCACTATTTTCATTTTAACAGTTTGTATATCAGGGCGCCTGGGGGCTCAGTCGGTTCAGCGGCTGATTTTGATTTTGATTTGGGTCACGATCTCATGGGTTCTGCGATGGAGCCCTACATCAGCCTCCTGGCTCAGCGGGGAGTCTGCTTGAGAGTCTCGCTCTCTATCCCTCTTCCCCTCCCCCAACTCGTGCACACACGTGCTCGCTCTCTCTCAAAATAATAAATAATATATCTTTTTAAAAATCATACTTTTTTAAATAATAAAAATGAAAAAAAGGTCTTTAACCTATTTTATTAATATTTTATCACTTCGTTACTAATAAAATAAAATAGATTTAGCTCTTCTAATTATTTTGAGGAGGAGCTGAGGGAGGTTTTGTTGTAAAGCAAAAAAAAATCATGCTTCAAATTTTGATTATTTTATAAAGAAATTAATTAATTTGTGAGATTAACTTTTGCTGTCTACTTCAACCCAAGTGTACATTATGAGTCCTGGTTAGTATTTCTTTGATCCTCAAACAATTTGTAAATAAATATCATTAAATTTAATTTTCCTTTAACTTCATAAAAGAAAAAGAAACTGATATAAAATTGAAGGTATTCGTGAACTTTAGGTAATTGTTACTTTCCATCAAGAGATATTAATCCCTTAGACCTTCTAGAGCTTAAGAAAAACATGAAGCACATTAAAAATCTTGGAGGTAATCGTGGTTTTATTTGCTTCTTCCTTACATATATGCTCGTTCTCTGAGCTTATCCGGATTTCATGTTGTGGCCTGATTTTCCTTTTACCACTTTACTCTTGCTGGTAGCCACTAACCTGTCTCTTCTTCCTTTTTTGAACATTTCAGTCCTAAAGCTTTCAGGGAGAGCAAAGCAAGGGAGACAAATGTGGTTTCTGGTGGAAGGTGGCACAGTAGCCCAGAATGGTGGTGGGGTCACAGCCCAAAGGTAGTGAGGAAGGAGCCTCCGTGGGGAGACTGTCTGGAATGAGGAGTCAGGGTCCAAGCAGAGTGGAACAGGGGGTCCCCACAGGGAGCGGCCCAGTGGAGGAAGTTAGAGCCTGATCGGGATGAGAGGGATCCACTAGCACAGGCAGACTGGCAAGGGCTATCTGAGCCCGAGCGGGATGGGAAGGAGGTTCACACACGGGGCTGGTGGCAGAACTCAAGCAAGCACAGAAGATCATCCCCAAAAGGGAGGGCCCAGCAGAGTGGTGCAGCGCCCAAGCAGGGTCAAAAGGACATCCGTGGAGGTGTGGGGGGCTAGCCTGGTAAGGAGTGTCAGAGCCTTTTCAGGAGGAGGTCATTCCCTCAGAGTTTGGGGGCTGGCTCAGAATAGGAATTCAGCATCTGAGCAGGGAAAGAAGGGAATCCATGTGGGGCAAGGGATGGTGGCAGGGATCAGAGGCTGATAACATAAAGGGGGATTTATAAAAAATTAAAGAGACTAGAGATAATGGAAACCAAATTTTCCACTGTCAGGGAAGGGAGTTACAAATATAGGAAAGGAAAAAACTAGAATTCAGCTCTGTGGTATTAGACTGGAATTGGGATGTTGGGATTTATCAGTGTGAACTCATGATTTTCAGTATGTATTGATGGGTATAGAAATACATATAGATGTAAAGGTGAGTGGGTGAATGTGTGTGTGTGTGTGTGTGTGTGCACGGGTGTGTATATGTATATATTGTACATGCATATATTCCCTAGCTTTGTCCCCTGGAAGAGCCTGGGATTAGTTCTTCCCCAATGGCAATGAGCACATCTTGGCTTCTAAAGATTATTTTCCTCTAAAGGAACCAGAGCTCTTTGGATAAATGGCTGATTCCAGGGCTGGGACAGAGAAAGTCAAAGATCAGCCCAGAAAATCTTTGTATGCCCCCAAAGCAAGAAGTACTCGAGAGGAATGATGGGGCACATCCAAAGGACACAGAAGCTAGCTTGAATGGGCTCCCAACTGACAAACGGAGACAATTTAAGCCTTGAAATAAGTAATAGTAATAGATTATAACCCACTGAATAAAATAAAAAATCATGAGTCCACATAGATACAAATAAATGAATAAATAATGGATATTTACATCATATCACAAAATATTTATTACAAAGAGGAAAACAGTGTCTCTGAAGTGGGGGCACCTGGAAGATACCCCTTTATTTAATCAAGTGACCAAAGTAAACATCATCAGTAACGGGATAAAAGGGTGTGATGGTAAGAACACAGCACCGCTTCTGTGTTATTCCTGCCAAAGATGCAAAACCTAAATCTAATCATGAGGAAACAATATATAAATCCAAATTGAGGGATAATCTACAAAATGACTCATCTGTAATCCTCAAATATGTCAGGCCTTGAAAACCAAGAAAAGACAAAGGACCTGCTAAAGACACATGCCAACTACATGCAACAAATGGTTCTGAATTAGATCCTTTTGCTGTGAGGGACCTTACTGAGACAGCTGGAGAAACTTGGGTCTAAGGATTGAATGGCAGTAATGCATGTTGGTACATGGTTGATACAATGTTGATACATTGTTTCCTAACTGATGGTTGTAGTGCTGTTGGAGAATTTCCTTGTTGGTAGGAAATACCCACTGAAGTATTCAGGGGCAAAGGAACATGGCACTGGCAACTACTCTTACACAGTTTATTGGGAGGAGGTATTTGTATTGTACTTACAATTTTTTCTGTAAGTTTGTTTCAAAAGTATACAATGATAACTCCATCTAGCAAAACTCCCCTAAGCTGGAGCTTTTAATCACTGGGACGGACTGGGGATAACAGAAATTGCTGCACTGATGCATGCGGTTGAAAATGTTTCTAGCAGTGAGGTTAAACCTTCTCTGGAATCTTAAAAAAAATAATCTTGTCACACTTTGATAAGTATCTCACTCCCAGGAAGAGATCGGTTGACTATTTTTCTCTTCAAAGTCTGGTACTCAGCTTGGAAACCACTCTTAGTTCATTTGCAGAATTCCAAGGCTCTCTTCAGAGGTAGTTGCTTTTCTGAGAGAATGTCAGAGGTGGAGATAATACATATTGGAACCGTGAATTGCTTTGGTTTGCCCAGACGGTCTTCCTTTTGCTTGCTTTTGAATATTTTAAAAAATTTTATTTTACTATAACTAGATGATTGCTAATGGACATGAATTTCCAGATAGCAAAACATAGTCAACCATTTCATGAAAAGCAGAAGATAACTCTGATAATTAAACAAGGAAGAAAAGATTTAATTTTGCAAAAAAAAAAAAAAAGTCCAAAGTTTAAAACCAAAGCCCACCTTTTAAAAAAGATTTTATTTATTTATTAGAGAGAGAGAGAGCACATGCATGAGAGAGAGTGAGAGAGAGAAAGAGAGAGAGCCGGAACAGGGGCAGGGGGAGAGGGAAAAGCAGACTCCCTGATGAGCAGGGAGCCCGATGCGGGGCTCCATCACAGGACCCTGGGACCATGACCTGAGCCGAAGGCAGACACTTAACCAACTGAGCCACCCACATGCCCCCAAAGCCCACTTTTAGTATGACCCTTTAAGAGAAAGACAAATCTGGAGGCAAAATATCTTGTAAAATGACAATTCACATTCAAGAACCTGGACATCATGGTGAAATGATTATAGCCACTACCAAGTATAGATCTTGGGAGACAATTCATGAATTCTGAGTATGGGTCGGTCTTCTGCTTCCTTTTCAATTACCTCAATACTGAAGACCCCGCTATGGTCTCCCCCCCCCATCTCGTGTGGCACCTGCTGACTCCTCAGGGAGCCGCAAGTCTGGGGGAGGACCTCGATTTCACAGTGATGTCAATTTATGAAACACTAAATGAGACCACTGCCAAGAAATGCTTGCTCACCCTCTTTCAGCAGCAGGGGAATCTCCCTTCCCTTCTCTGGGTGAAGTTAAAGAAAGGATTCATAAATGAAGTCCAATCCTTCTCACCAACCCCAGCCCACACCTCCCAGCAATTAAACTTGAAAAAAAAAAACCTGGTTAAAACCACTTCCTATATTTGAGAGTAGAGAGGGCTAGGCACAATTTCCTGACTGAACAAAGCAGCCTAATACTTAAAGAGAGCAACTCCAGACTGTTATAGAGACGAGAGGGACCACAGCAAGGATGACACCCCGAACAGACTGATACCCTTTCATCTCCCATCCTCCCAGCATGATGTCAATAAGAGGCTGATAGGAAACTCGGCCTTCTGCAAAGAAACACCTTCTCTTCGCTGCCCTAAAGAAGGCAGCTGATCCCACGTGCCAGGAAGATGGAGCCAAGCTTGCTGATGTGGGGAATCTCTACATTCATCACAGTATCTGGCTACATGACAGGTAAGAGGTCACGGGTGTCCTCAGAATCTTGGGAAGGCTAATGGATATTACCTCTTCCCAGCCACAGAATCGGGGAGAGGGCACCTAAGTAGAAAATGCAGACAAAGGGGTTGAATCTCGGGGTCTACCCCTTGTCCATGACCCGCCAGGGCCCCATGTTATGCTTCAGTCATCCCTGATATCTATAAACAGAGCTTGAAATGGTGGGATCTCCTGCCACTCAGTCTTTGTTATCTCTGGGGAGATACATAGAATGAATAGAGTGGCATGATATTTGGATGTTAACAGGATACTAATGAGCAGGTTCCTCAAGAAATGTTCTCTTATATTCCAATGGATTCAATTTTTCACTGCACCAACCAGCTGTAAGATAACACTAAAAATCTACTGGGAATCTCTCTAAGACCAGGGTAATGTCCTGAGATGTTAGTAACCAATACAGGAAACATCGGGATAATTTAAGTTTGGCTTCAAGGATGTATATGCTGTTTTTTACTGCCTCAGGAAATAATGCCTAGGATTTTCCTTACATGTGCAATGTTATAGAAATTTTAGAAAGCGTACGAGTACTCACTTTCAGAACTCTACTTTTTCTTATATTTTCATGTGTATATATGCATGTATACACATGTGTATGTATCTGTGTATACACACACACACACACACACACACACACACACACATGCAAATTTTGGATTTCATTCATCCTTTCAAATGGGTTTTGTCAAAGATTTTTTTTTTAACAAATAAGAAACCACTAACTTCTACCTCAAACCACCTTTCCTAATTGACTGTGAATTTTCTAATAACTTCTTCCCTTGCTTACCAGGAAGACAGATAAGATATCAAAGTCTACAATTTCATAGCCTTAATTTCTAGATGAATAATAATGCTAACTGGCCACAGAAAGATGTGTTAAGTGAAACATGTTGTTGCATATAAGGCGCCTTTTTGCTTACTTGGTGAAGTAACTAGGTTATGTCGAGCTGTGAACTGACCCAGGGGTAGGAATTGCTTCACTATGGAAGAAGTGAAGAAGATCATGAAGAAGGCATGATCTCTGGAAGGCTTATAAGAAGATTTCTGTTTCAGCGTAGTCTTTGCAAAGTGGGAGGACAGTCCAAGTTAAAACAGAAAAGCCTTTACAATATCTCTGGGAAACACATTTCAAGTAAACTTGTGTTATTGCTAGCTACTGGTGACTTACCTGAAGATATGGATGGTCTTGGTGGCAGTGTGGCAAGTGGGAGTATTATGAGGACTCTTCCATTCACTCAGGTCTCCAGAAATCTATTCAATACCTCTTAGTCCCCATCTCGACACTGCAGGAAATACGAAAATGAACAAGACATAGGCTCAATCCTTGAGAGACTTATAACTTAGTAAGGGAGGGAAAGGCATGGGTATCATAGCAGTACTACAGGTTAGAATTTGATGCGAATCATGAAGCTTCATGAGAGCAGCACGCAAAAAGAGCACTGAGAGTCTAGTAAACTTCCCCCAAGTGGACATTCCAGATAGAAAGGCCCCTATGAGCAAAGACACAGCAGTGGATGAGGGAAGAGCAAGTGGTCTGCTGTGGCCCCCAACACTGGATGGGCATGTGGGGACACTGGGGATCAAGTCTGAAAAGACAGGATGGGGTCAAATGAATGATCCAAGGCCTTAGATAGCAAGTTATAAACTTTAACTTCATTTGGTAGTCAATGAATGACTACTAGAAAATAAAAATGGCCATGACCATTAAAGAGTACCTTCTATGTGCCAGACATGTAAGTCTTATTTTCATCTTCATAACCACTTCACAGTGTGGATGTCACAAACTCACTGGATGAAGGACCCAAAACTCAGAAGTCACACAGACAAGAACAGAGTTGACGCTCAAACCCAGGGCTCCCTGACTTATGCTCTTTCCATTCACTGCAGACACCTCTATGGAGGTGACTCTGGCATAGAGTGGAGGGAGATCGGGTGCACAGAGATAAGTTGCGAGGCCCCTAAAATAGTCCAGTCAAGAGGCAAATGAGGACCTGGTGGCCAAAGAGAGTGAAGTGGGTTGAGTTTCTGGCATTAGCATATAGTTTAGGAACCACCCCAGGATAAGAAAGGATCTCATCTCAGACCTTTTCCTCCAAGAGAAGGAACCCAGTCTTAAAATAAACAAGACTTTTTATTCCTCAGGGGGGAGAGGTCTCTAACGAAATCAAACAGACTGTCAACAGATGCAATTTCTAGCTGATTCATAGGGCAGATTTTCATTCTGAAAATTTCCAAAGCCACCAGTTAAAATTGTGATGGGTTGCAGAGGATGTATTAGTCAACTTGGGTGTTTTTCGTCTCTATATTACTGGGTCCTGGGATGTGGTTAAAAAGAGAATTCTCCTGATGTTACCAACATGGCACGTTAGTGAAGGCACCTTTCTCAGAATTGTGGAAATTCTGAAAGTTTATCTATGCTTTGATCATCTTTCTTTCATTCTAGGAATTCTGTGATCAAATCTTCATCCCCTAGATTCAAAAAAAAAAGAAAGAAAGAAAGAAAGAAAAACCCAAAGTGTGGAAACCCATTAAGATGATATTTTTGTCTAATTATCCCTTCTTGTAAAGACTACTGCCCACACTGGAATTTCCCATTTTCAGGTTTGTCATTAAAACCCAAAATGTTTAACTCTCCACATTTAATCATTCCATTTCTTTAGATCCCAAAGTGTTGTTCCCATGGTTAATTGTGATCATCCTCAAGATATACCTTGGAGAGACAGGGCTTTGGTAAGCTTAGGGAATACCTCATAGATCAGTTGCTACTCTCTTTAAAACAGCATGTTTTAAATAGGCAGTGCTGTATGTCACCCATACATATGCTCCATTTTAGATTTGAGCAAACCAAGGCGCACAAAAAAGTGATTTCACTCATGGTCAGTTAGAGGTGACAGTCAAGAACTATTGTTGACCCCTACAACTCTACCACTTGACCCCACTCATCTCAAAGAGAAGTATTCTTAGATTTCTTTGGGTAAGTCTTGAGCATTCTGGATACTTCTTTGCTATGTCTTGTGGAAGTCATTCCTGTAATAGCTAGAGTCACCCTTGAGTCAGGCTATCCCGCAGCATGGTGGCCATTCAAGTGAATTTCCTTGCTCCCGTCATTGCCCAGAGGCCGGTAGAAACTTCAAAAATTAAGAGTTCCCTTAGAAAGTAGGGTCTGTCACCTGAGGTCAGTGAAGAGAAGAATTAGGAGAAAATTGAACTTTGAAAGTGGGCCAAGGCACCTCCTAACAAACATTGTTGGAGGATGGAAGATAAGACATGTGAAGAGCATGACTTTTGACAAATTGCTCTCCCTCCCTGGGCCTCGGTTTCTCATCTCGGTAAATGAGAAGGTTGATAGAGATGATTTTGAGACTCCTGTTGTTTTGTCAAGAATTCTGAAAAGGAAAGAAAACAAGCTCTGCTTAAAAGGCATTTTCAAGCTGGGGTATTTTCAGATGAAAAAGTTTCCAGACTGAAGACATATACACAGGGTCTGGGTTAAAGAGACATTTAAGTGGCGGAGTACTGAAGCCCAACATCTCATTGCAGGTTATTTCCAACTCTTGAAAGGTACTCCCCTGCACTCAGACATGACCCACTGCTTCCGTACATGCTGCAGTTGTAAGCATCAAGGCCAAAACACCACTGAGGGCTGGTGAGGCGTTCTGTTGCTTGTTTGCTTCCTCGGGGAATCTTCGCCTTCAAACAATTTCCTTGTTCCTCACAGAAGAGGTCCTACACGAGTGCGAACCTGTTCCTCTTCTCTTTATTGCTGGCCATTTCCTGTGAGAAAAGGAAAGGTCTTCATTCAATTGGTTGCTTCAAAAGTTATAAGCCCTCCATCCCTGAAAATGTTCAAATAGAGGCTGTCTGGCCACTTCTGGGGGGGGTGCCATTGAGGGGTGCCCATGCTGGATGGGAAGAGGGACAGGGCGGCCTTCTGGCCTCTTTCCAACCATCCACGTTGGTTCTCCTCTGCCTCCTTCCAATATGTTTTACTTCCCCTCCTAGAAAATGAAATTAAGGATATGTGATTTTCACATTTTTCAAATCCAAGATCTACACACGAGTGCAGATTTTTGGCTCTAGGAGAGAAAGCACAGTCCACTGTCTGCCCCCCTGCCCCAAACTCTGGACGATGGCGAGAAACAGAAAAGGAAGGTGACTGAGACTGGGCAAGGGGAAGCCTCTGAAAAGGTAAAACTTGAACCATAGGTTTGGGTTCGGCAAACTTCCAGTTAGCCAGACATTCGGAGTAAAAAGTTCCTCCGTCCCTTTCCTCTCCACAAAGTCAAGGGCTCCCTTTCTCTGGAAGTGGTTGAGCGAAGCCTCAATGAGGGGTTGTCAAACATGGGTGGAGAGATTTCCCAAACCAGGCAGGAGGCTGAAGTGAGAGCCTCTGATCCCTTTGGACTTAGAATCTGTGACTGCTTCTCTCCAGGCTGACAATGCGTGCCACACTGGCATCAGTCTGTGGCCCACTGCGGGGGCCCTCAAAAGCTCTTGGGGTGGTCTCTAAACTTCCTGAGATCCTCGGCTCTTGTTCAGCTCTTTGTCTAGGCAGGTATCAGGTGAGGAAAGCTCAAAGACCCTTAAGTACCTTCCTCTTCT
This sequence comes from Eumetopias jubatus, assembly GCF_037043125.1. NCBI lineage: Eukaryota > Metazoa > Chordata > Mammalia > Carnivora > Otariidae > Eumetopias > Eumetopias jubatus. Next base: position 29,782,663 of record NW_028274814.1, read on the forward strand.
CCGGTCTTCCTAATAATTTCTTCAGGAAGTTCTTCTTTGGTGGAGTCAGCCAATGCCCCAGGTAGCATCAAGGGGGAGAAAAAAAAAAGCCCAGAGAACCTCATGGCATAAAGATCAACGCATTTGTCACTCCTAAACACAGAGCCTGAACATCTCAACAGGGAGAACAATGTGATAGCAAGAATCCATCTAGCTTTTTGGTTCTTAATCTTTTTTGAGTGGTGAGTCCTTGAGAAAATCTGACGAGATCTAACTGTCTCCTCAGAAAAACGTACATAGACACAAAATTTGGAGTATAATTCTCTGGGTTGTGGCCTCCCTGTAAACCAGGGTCAGCCGGTAAGACCTCTGAGCTGTTCTTTGCCATTTTAACACTCATAGTCATGAACAGAGAGAATGAGACACAGGAAGTTACCCTCCCTGGGAAGAGATCTGTAGTTGGCTTGGCAAAGGCAACTTAAGAGGCATGGTTGTACCTAGGGAGGACAGCAAGAAAATGACAAACCAAAAACACTAGGCGAGCAAGGAAAGGGGGGAATCAGGACTGGAACCCAGGCCTCTTAAATTCCAGTCTCATATTCCTGCATGTCTTTGCATGGACTCTCGGTGATACACATCCACCCATCCATTTGCACGTTAGCGTCACCCACGTGAAAGAGAGGGTGGTCCTTGCCCTCAAGCTGCTCATGGGGATGGAACATCTGCTGAGCAGTTCCTGTTAGAAGACAGCTGAAGGAGAGCCAACAGTGTCTGCCAATGAGTCAGTGCCCATCACTGAACCCCCACCAGGCTTTCAAATAAGTCACCCACTTAGGGGCAAACAATAATACAGTCATCTCTAGGTATTTTAGGTATTTTCCCCTCTAAGATTACTCAGATAGTTTTTGGCTATTTGACTTATTTTATGGTTCCTGTCGGATTTGCATCCATCAATAAGAGAACACAAGTCTCACTGGGAAATGTATTTACAGCAGTGGTTCCCAGTGTGTATCTGGGATGCTTTAACAAATGATGTCCAAGCCCCACCCAAGACCAATTAAGACCAGTTAGGGTAGACTCTCTGGGGATGAGAACTGGACATAACAATAATTTTTTTCTAAGTTCCTTAAGAGATTTTAGGACACAGTTAGGATTGAAATCCACAGAATGATGATTCCCATGGTTGGTCTGATTCCATTATCTCCTTTCTATTCACTGAGAATAGGTGCCTTAACGCAGTACTTCCCAAAATTTAATGTATTTACAAATCACCAGGGAATACTGTTATGTAGCAGATTCTGATTCAGGATCTCTGGGGCGGGGACTGAGATTCTGGTTTCGAACAGGCTCCCGTATGAGGCCCATGTTGTTGGTTCATGGACCCCATTTTGAGTAGCAAAGCTATCATGTGAGAGAGGAAATGCACATTGTGTCTACCCACACAGAACTTGTAACTCAAATGAGAAAACCAATTTGGGAAAGACACAAGATCAAATATTGCAAAGTAGTACCTGGCAAAGTCCATGCATGACCTAGCGATCCAAATAGGGTGGGTAATACACTTCCTGGAGAGCCTGGAAAGGCTTCTCAGCGAACATGGTCCGAGAACATAACGACTCTCAGGACATGGGGTGGAGGAGAGTATTTTCTAATGATTTTGCTAAAGTTGTATACGTGGATCATGCCTTGTGAGTAACAGACTGAAAACTGAGGAGTTTATGAGGGCAATGAAATAGAGAGCCCATATTTCATGTATAAACCAAAGCTTTTGTGTGTGTGCTGAGCAAAATGAGACTCAAGTGACTGGTTGTTCTCTGAGGAAAACATACTTCTGCTCAGACAAAAAGCACCTGAGTCCTCCCCTCACTGTCATCCTCCAGGTGTCTACACATGTCGGTGGTGTCTGGTGGGTTTCCTTCGCACGATGAATCATTGGATCGGCATCACCAGTACCATATGACACCCCTGATAACAGTCAGGAAGTCAGGGGTCTAATTTCCCCTCCCCCCATCCAGATTTTGCCCCTGGCCTGGCTGCAGCTAACCACATACCATGAGGCTAGATTCTAGGAGCTTCCCTCCTGACAACCCATCCCTATGCCCCCATGCACCCAATCCCTGGGGCTTGTGATCAGCAACTCAACTCCGTGCCGGATATCCTGCAAACAGGACCATTTCAGACAGTAGGAAACTCTAAGGCACCAAAGTGTGGGTGGCGACCTCACTGGGCAGATAAAGGGAAGGAGTTAGGTGCCGATCAGAGCTCTGTGCCTCTAGGCAGGCCTTCGCCAGGGTGGGAGGCAGGAGGCAGATTAGTCAGACGTGCTTTTCGGGCTTGTTTTCTCTCCAAGTTCCCCACCTGTCTCTTGCCATATGCAGTGAGAAAGTAAGCTGGTGCCGGGAGACTAGGAGCGGTTGAGTGCATTTCCCCAAAAGCAGAAGAAAGAGCAGTAGGTTTCTAAAGAATAAAAAGGAAGCTCTAAAGAGGCAATTGGTTCCTTTCCCCTGAGGAGCGGGGAGAATCGCCCCGTCTCCAGTAAGCCCGGCCGCCTATGGCAGGAGAGAAACAGGTGAGCGAAACCGTAAGCTGGGAACTGGGAACAGAGGGCCACTGAAGGCAAGCCAGCCCATGAACCCTCACACCAATGCTCGCTGCCTCCTTGCAGGCTGATTTGCTTTCAGCCTTGTTCCAAGAAACTTTTTCCACAGGAATCATAATGACAAGCGCTCATATTCATGGCCCGCATGCTCTCCTTCAGGTATTATGGGAAGGCAGAGAGTCACTTCAGTTAGTGCTCAAAATCAGGTAGGCCTCCTTTATCCTCCCGATTTTACACCTGGTACGTTGAGGCTCACAGAGGTTAAGTAGGTTGCCCAGCGTGATACAGCGAAGGAACAGCTAGGATTTGAGATTGAATTTTTTACTATTCTTCTAAACTGCTGCTAAGGTCATAAATTCATGTGCCATATTAATAAGGAAGTTGAAATATGTGTCTATGGGGTATGTCCTGCCGCTCCTGCGGTTGTATAAATCCCCGGGTCTGCGCTCCCCAAAATCTAAACCCCGCTGCCGCGAAGCTGCCCCTGCATCCGCTCAAGGGCGCGAACTGACCTCTCCAGTCTCATTGCTTCCTTGGAGTCTTAAGTTCCCCGAATCCTGCTCTTGCCCTCCCGTGTTCTTTCCACCACCCCCCCCCCCGCCCCCCGCCCTTAAGAGCAGCTTCGAGTGCCTTTCTCGCTTTTGACTCTGCTTCAAAGAAAGCGCTTCAGTGGAGCCGAGTCTGCCCCAGCCGCCCACAAAACAAGAGGAAATTCTGAGCACCTTCAGGCATGAGTCAACCCCACCATGTTCAGGAATCTCTGCCCACAGCATCCCCCACTCTTTTCTGTTTGGGCCTGAAATAGATACCTTCTTTAGAAGCCTCACTGCTTTTGGTCTTCTCAGCAATAAGAAAACAAGGTGAGGGTAGGGTGTATGCCCCCGAGGCGTGATAGTGGGAGTTTTCTCGGCTGTGGAGTTTTTCAGAGTTTAGCAAACATTGCCGCCAAGGTACAGTGGATAGATAGATGGGTGGAAGAAGGAAGGGGTAGGGTGGCTGGGGACAGATTGTCCATGGCACGGCTTTTAGTTACGTGTTCATTCCTTCGTGTATTAATCATTCAGCGAGTCGTTATGGAGCAACAACTGTGGGTCAGACACAGGGTTAGAGATGAATGTGGCAGCCCCGTTCCTGGGCCTCCAGGAACTCCTCGCCCAGCAGGAGAGAAATAGCTTGCAGAGACAATTACAACACATGGTAAGGTCTAAGATCTAAGTGTGAAAGAAGAGCGGATGGGACACAGACATTCCTTCTTATTGCGAACCTGGTCATGAACTGCCTCCCGTTTACACTAACAGGAAGGAGCGCTGAGAGCATTGTGTTGTCATTATTAATTACTAAAATTATTACAACCAAACACCACGGATGTCGAATTACAATAATATTCGAATCATACAGACAGAGGATTTGCAGACGCTCTTTTGCTCAAGAAACTCCTTAACGGAGAAAACGGAAACATTTCAGGTGCGGGTACTGACATTCCTTTAAGAACAAACTGATTGCTCCCACAGCCCCCAAGTATTTGCGAAGCAGCACGTAGAGACCCGCGCTGGCCAACCCCCCGCACGCCCAGCTGTGTGTGAGCAAGTCCCCAGCCCTAGATGTCCGGAAAGCAGGTGCCACTCCAGGACAGAGATGAACGGCACCTGATCACTACTTAAAAGCAAAGCAACCGTGTTTTTTGTTGTTGTTGTTGTTGTTGTTGTTGTTGTTGTGGTTTTTCATTTCAAAATGAAATGAGCCCCCGTGGAGCGAACTGGCCCCTCTCCTCAGAGAAAGATCGGTTTATGACGATACCAAGTAAAGGGCGTAGAAATCGTTTCTAAGAGTTTTGCTTGAAGCCCTGAAACTTAAATTGACGTCAGCTTCTTCCTGTCTGGGAGCTTGGTGAGTTTCCCGGGAGTTTTGGGGGCGCTGACTTGGCAGGAGACGACGCACCTGACAGCTGTCCTGGCCACCGTGGTTTCCCCGCCGGTGAGGCCAGCCAGAGCCCTGAACCCAGCTGAGCAGCCGTGTGGTATCTTGCTTCCGGCCCCTGTGGTAGTGACACCTCTGTTCAGAGCCTGATTTAGAATAAAAGGACCTTTGTAAAGAGAAAACTCCTCATTTTAAGTGGAAAGCAAAACAAACAACTACCAAAAAAAAAAAACCTTTGTAAAATGAAAGGCAGTTCCCTCAGACACCCCGCTAATGCCCGGGGGAGCACAGAGACCGCAAAGGGTAAGCATGTCAGCTCGCTTCCATCCTTGTGCCGTAGAGTTCACTTTGGGGCTTTCACTGACTGTCACCGCCTTTCACCCGGCAGCCTGTCAGTTTCACTTTCCGACTCCCAGGGCCTCCGGCCTGAGCTCGCGGCGGGTGCGTGCCACCGAGCCCCACGGGGCTGCAGACTCCACACCCACCATCCCAGGCCTCCTCACAGCAGCCCCGCCAGATGGGTGCCACTATCGTTCCCATTCCACAGATGAGGCATCCAAAGTGCTGAGGCAGTAACTCACGTGGCCGAGAAAGTGACCGAGCTGGGCTATCTGCCCCATCCCCGTATAAAGGAAGCAGGCTGTGGACAGGCGTCATTGAGTCCCAGGGGCTTCTTAGGCAAGGCTTCAAGGCTCTCACTTTAAGTCTTCTTTCATCCATCCCCAGATTAAGTCCCCTGAAAGTGACTTTCATGATGCCTTGGCCCTGACCCAAGAGCTCAAATCCTTCCCCGCTGCCTCTGGGACCCGGTCTGGTTCCTCTGCCTGGTGTCCAAGATTCTGTCTACCTGGGACCATCTGCATGTCCTCTGCTCACAGGAGCCCCCAGCTTCATGCATCCCAGCCAGCAGTTCTGACCTGCAAACACAACATCCTCACCTGTGGTTCCAAAGCTCGGCCCCTAGGGGCACCTCCCGTCTTACTGGAATAATCTTCCACGGCTCCTCTGCCTGCTTGGCATTCTTCCAAATTGCAAGGCATCCTGGGAGAGCAGAAAGGACTGATGACTTCGGGAGTCTACAGGCTTGAATTCAAAGACTCGCTTGGACTTGTGTGACTCTATTTCCCTTCAGAACAACTGGCGGGTGCCATTCTCTGCAGGCACGAGCAAGGGGGTGGGCATCTGACTGACACAGGGTGGTAGGCACCGGGCGAAGAAACAGCAGGGTGCTCTGGGAGTGCAGAGCAGTGCAGTCACAACACCAGACAGTAGGGTCCAGAAGGCTTCCTGGAGAAAAACGTTGAGGGAGGCGTGCAGGGGAGGCAGGGGTCAGGAAGACGGGAACTGAGCTGTAAGCACAGCACGAGCAAAAGGCCAAAGACAAAAGACCCAGTGAGCTTTGAGAGCTGCACACACTTCCAGCAGACTGGAGAGCTCGGGAGGGCAGCCGAGGGGGCGATTTCTGAGGCTGGGCATGAGCTTTGCCAAGTACAGGGCTTTGGACCGTATCCTGCAAGGAACAGGAGACTACAGGGTGGTGTCAGGCAAGGGAAAGACACGATTCGTGCTTTCGACAGTTTAGGTAAGAGTTGATGGCAGGTGGGTTCTTTAAGCCTCCGTGGGCCTCAGTTGCTATGGGTATAGAACGGGAACAACAGGGGCGCCTGGCTGACTCAGTCAATGGAGTGAGCGACACTCGATCTTGGGGTTGTACGTTCGAGGCCCACGTTGGTGTCGAGACTCCCTTAAAGAATAAAATCCTTAATAAAATGAAATGGGAATATCACACCCCGTCCTGGGTGGCTGCAGCTCTGGGGAACGTGGAAGGCTGTGTTGCTTTCAGCGCTGGCTGAGCCCACAGACTGAACTCAGCTAAAGCCGCTAAGGGGAGTTTGCTTTTCCCAGGCCAGTTTCTCAAGCACAGGTGAGGGCTTTTGGTATAACTTCATGGACAGTCTTAAGCTCCTCCCTGTGCTGTGTGGTCCACCCCGTCATCCCACCCACGCCGAAATGTCCCGTCCTTCTTCTGTCTGTGGGGTAGCACCTGTCAACACGTAGATTTGGGGAACACTTCTCGGCTGCTGTTTGTTGATACTAACCCGGACGTGAGCAAGGCACAGCAGACAAGCAGATCTGGCTGTTGCCAAAGCACCAAGAACCCCGGGACCCAGAGAAGCACTTCCCCCTTCAGTTAGTTTGTGACCTGCATTTCCATGTGTGGATCGTCACACTCTGTGAAATGCATCGTGCGTATGTCAGTCCATTCCGGCCACTATAACGAATACCATAGACCGGCATCTATTGGTCCACAGATCAGGGGCCAGCATGGTGGGATTCAGGTGAGGACTCGGCCCGGGGCAGCAGACGATGACCTTCTCACTGTGTCCTCACATGGCCGAAAGCAGAGAGGAAGCCAGCTGTTCCCAGAGTGCCCTCGTGAGGGCCCTCATGCCATCCAAGAGGGCCTCACCCTCATGACCTCGTCACCTCCTCGCACCCTCACATTGGGCAGTAGGGTTTCTCAACATATGAATTTGGGGAGGTGTGCAAATACCCAGTCCAAACAGTATACACAATGTCTTGTTTAAAACTGGAGTGATTCTGGAGAGCAGGAAGGCAGAGTGCCCTCCGAGTGAGGAGGGGCAAGAGGGACACATCCCGGGACACAGAGGTGGCTGCTGGCTGCCTTGGATCCAGGGCCATCCGGGCTTCTGAGCATATGGATTCGCTGTGTCTGACACAATTAGGACCTGCGTCAGCCCGGCTGGCCCTCGCCTGACACCCAGGCTGGGCTGTGGTTCTGCAGAGAAGCATCCCTCGACTCCCTCGTGTCCCGAGACTTTTTCCTTATTTCCTCTTTCTGTGTTTCCCTTCTGGTCTTCAGTTTCTACCAGCATCATACTTAACCTGCCTGGTCTTCTTTGAAATCTCAGTGGAAACTGTTGCTTTCCAGCTGAAAATCTCAATTCTATTTCGCAGAAGAGTCCCTGCGGCAGACTGTGGGTGGGATTCACCGACGTACCATATTTCTACTAAAAATATCATTCCATCCCAAGAAATAGGTTTCAAAGGTTTGAAGAAAAACTGCTTTTAGATTTCAAAGAACAAGAGTATATTGTTTTTCTTATCTGATAAGGCTTTAATTTTCATCAGGTTGACATTCTGTGGTAAGCGTGTGGTTAACTCTTTCATGTACAGAAGCTTGTTGCCAACTGAGAAGGCTCCTGGGGCCAAAGAGGACCACCTCCTGCCCATTTCATTTGCAGAGGCATTTGAGATCCCCAAACATGTCCCTGTTGATGCAGAGACAGCTGCTGGGAAGACTATTTCTGGTTCCCTGCCTCCTTCCTCCAAGGTAAACAGAAAGTAATTGGATTCCCACCCCACCCCCGCTTATTTTCCCCCCCTTGGTAACAAGTGTTCAGGAAGGCACAAGCTGTCCCCCAAAGGGTCTCACCCTGTAAGTCACTCATTCTTGGGTTGTGGGAACTGACCATGTGGCTCGCCAGGTCCAGCCAGACCTCAGAAACAGTGGGTCTGCTAACACAATGAGTCACAGATGGTCGGTGCTCCTGACTGTAGGATGCGCCCACCTGCCCTGAGATGTTCTCCCTCAGAGCACACAGCCTCCCCCTTTGTTCCCCCAGGGACCACACACATTTTCTTTGATGGCACTCACTTCTTTTAACCCTGTGCCCCCCAAGTTCCCAGCCCTGTGACGCTGAACATTGTTCCTGCCACGTTCCCCGCTGCATTTATGCCTGCCCAGGGAAGACGGATGTTTGAATGAATGAATGAATGAATGAATGAATAGACAATATTTCCAATACCAATACACCCATGCATTTATTCAGTGCCTCCTGCCGCCCACAGTGATGAAATAATTTAAATAAGTAAAGTTGATGTGGGCAGCCAACAACAACCCGAAATGACTGGAAGTATTTAAACCAAACCGTGGTGATCGGTTGGTGGTGAACAGGAAATGCACCGTGTTTTAACAGATTTGAAATCCATTATAAGCTATGCATGTGAACATAGGTGAGAAGAAGGAAAGTCACAGAGAATTATCATAAACAGTTCTTAGAAGATGAATTCAAAGAAACTCCATTTCCTCATTCTGACACAATCAAGGTTTAAGTAATTAACATTTTACGTATTTTTTTTCCAGTTCACAAAGTAACCTTACACATTTTATCATTTGGTCCTGAAAACAACACTGCTCGAGGGGTAGTAAGAGTAACAGTGAGGATCTGTGGGCATTTTACAGAGTTCAAGATCCTTCACTCACATTATTTCCACCGACACATTTCTGTTATTCACACCCTTGCAATTCACATGCCAGCAAAACATTCGACTCGTAGCCCCCTGAACACAAGAGTCCCTCTGCCAGGGGTACCTCATCTGCTGAACCTGCCAGGTGAACCCGATTTGCCCTTCAAACATGGTATAGTGAATAGCAGCCTCCCTCCTTACCGGGCTCCCAGACAGGGAACAATTCCCCAGTAGGGGCCACCATGCTCAGAGGCCCAGAAGACCAATGAGCACCGCGAAAAGCAATGATTTGGAGTGACTAAGAAGCTCCCACGGTCACGGTTAGTTAACGACCCTGAGGGATCTGCCACCTGCTGACCGATCAGCAGACTCCATTTCCAAACTAGAGCAATGAACTACCGTCAGTACCTCCCAACAAAAACTCAGTCCGTGTTCAACAAACCCACTTTCTGGATCCTCTGGAGGTTTGGAATGTGGCAGGAACAACGTTCGAAGTCACAGGGCTGGGAATGGGGGGGGGGCGGGAGGTGCGGCGCACAGGGTTAAAGGCTTATTGTCACAACCACAGGTTAATCACAGGGGCGGAGAACATCCTAGAGCTCACCTCCAGGCCATTTACTATGCTCCTAGTGCAACTGGTTCTGTAATTTAGGATGCTTGACTTGGCAACATTTTAAAGACATGTTGGAGGGGTGGAGAGATGGGAGGTAGAGAGGAATAGTAAGATGCTGCTGCTATGGCAGGTGAGCAGAGTGTGAAGGTCATGGGCATGAGAGGAGGCATGTACAGGAGGGATGGCAGAGGCAGAAATCGTAACTCTTGGGAAGTGATTCGATAGGAGGGCAAAGAGGGGGTAGAATTTAAAGAGGATGCTGAAGTGTCAAGCTTAGGTGACAACAGATGATGGGAATATAAGGATCAAGAAGAGAAATAAGGACAAGAAGAGGAACAGAGGACGGTGCGTTTGCTTTTAACTTTTAATTCTGAGACAGTTGTAGCTTCACATGCAGTTGTGAACAATAATAGAGATCCAATATGGCCTTTGTGCACTTTCCCCCATAACCATAGCACAATATCACAACCAGGAAATTGACATTGATACAATCCATCAATCTTATTCAGATCTCACCAATTTGATATGAATAGGGTCCGTGTGTATTTAGTTCAGTGCAACTTTATCAGATGTGACCATCACGGCAGTTAAGATACACAACAGTTCCTATCACAAGCATCTCTCCTTAGCTACCCTTTGTAGCCACAACCATCTGCTTCCTTCCTTCCTAATCCCTGGCACCATACCGTTTCCATCTCTGTATTTTTGTCATTTTAAGAATGCTATGGGATGGAATTATACAAAATGTAACTTTTCAATTTGGATTTTTTTTCACTCAACATAATTCCCGTGAGTTCCATCTTCCTGCGTTTCTTAGCTGGCATTTTCCTGTAAAAGAGAGCTTTCTCCCCTCCCCAGCCCCACCCCACACTCTTTTGGTATCTCTGTGGATTGCTAACTTTTAAAATGATTTCATCGTTTTATTACTTTCATCACGAACTCTTTTGGGTTTACCAGATACACTATCATGTAATCTACAAGTACAGATAGTTTGTATTTCCTTTAGTTCCAATTTTTATGCCTCTACATTCTTTTATCTGATTGCATTGGCTAAAACCTCAATGGCAATGTTAAGCAGAAGAAGAAATAGTATCTTTACCGAGAAACAAAGTTTTGAATAGACGTGAAGCACTGGAGGTGGAAAGGTGACAGAGCTATGTGTTATGTCTCCACCAGAGCTCAGGGCTGGAGAGAGGAGTCTGGAAGAGGCAGAGCGCAGCATCATTGTTAGGAACACAGGCTCTGAAGCCTAGCTGAGACTCCCAGCTCCTGGGTCCTCTAGCTGTATGACCTCACTGGATGACTGCAGGCAGTTTATCAAACCTCTCTGTGTCTCATTTGTAAAATGGCAGGAATAATTATAATATTTATTTCACTGTAGAATTGAATTAGTCAATATATGTAAAGAGATTAGAACAGCTTTTTGACCTTGGTAAGAAATTCAGTAAGCGTTAAGTCTTCTTTTATCATGTGGAAGCCCTCAGCACAGAGGGAAGACTTGAAGCGATGAGCCTCCTGAGAATAGAATGGCAAGAGCCAAGGTCAAATCATTGGGAAACTCCTCCATTGAACCCTTCTGAACACTTTCTGGGTCACGGGTTCCTTTAAGACTCTTATGAAAGCTATCGTCTTCCTAATCCCAGCCCGAACATGCAAAGAACATCAGACAAATTCCAATAGTGGGGCATCCTCCAACATACCCAACCAGTATTCCTCAAAGCTGTCAAAATCATCAAAAACAAGGAAACTGGGAAACTGTCATGTAATCCTCATAGCCATATGAGGATTGGCTCATATGAATCATGGCTCATGAGAATCCTCATAGCCATAGCCTCATGTCCCTTGAAGGGACATGACAACTCAGTTAAGTTTGGAATCCTGGATCGGACCCTGGAATAGGATAAGAACAGTAGGGGAAAACGGAGGATATCTGAGTAACGTATAAACTTTAGTTAATAATAAAGTATCCGTCTTGGTTATTAGTGGTGACAAATGTACACACCGAGATAGCCATAACAGGAAAAACTCGGGTCGGAGGATGCGTCAAACAAGAGTAAAGTGAGCATTCAGGGAAAGAAAGCCAAGGAGACACAGAACGAGGGGGTCATGATGTTTCACGATACCGTGAACGAAGTTTCAAGGAGGAAGAGCTAAAGGAACCAGAGTTAAAGGAACCGAACTTTGAGGAGAACAAGCATCACCGGACTTGTCGACTCACAGCGTTCTTGGCGCGCTCTGAAAAAACATCATTCCGGTGCAAGCCGAAGGCACACCGAACAGTTACGGAGTGAGCGGGAAGGGAGGATGTAGGAACCATGAGGCGCAGGACTCCCATGAGATACTGAATTCCGAGGGAAGGAAATGAAGGTTGATTGCTGGGGCGGCTGTAAGTACCTGGGATGCTTCCAGGCTGAGGAGGTGGTGGTGAGCCCGGGGATGCCAGAGAAGGGGCCGCTGACGGGGCACCGCCCCCGAGGCTGCAGAGAGGAAGTGATCCGAGGCACACCCTGTTGGCCTTAGCGAGACCAGGAACGTGTTTTACGTGGAAAGACAGAAGGAAGAGCCTATGATGCCTTAAAGGGTATCTATGATGGGGAAATGGTGAGATACAGAAAGAAAGTTGAGGAAGTTCAGAAATGAGGGGACAAATAAAGAGTAAGTGAGAAGGGGCGATCAAGCAAGTACTTCACGTGGACAAACCCTCAGTGTCGCTAAGGCTGGGCAGCAGTAGGAATGCAGAAGTAGCACCGAATATTCTGATTTCTATTTCACTCTGCACATGCTAATCACTCTTAACCTGTGTTTCCCTATCTATGCGTGAGATGCCATTCCTTTCAAAGGGATGTTATGAAAATCTTGGGTAAACTTAAAAAAAAAATCTGTGTGCCAAAAGATAACATTATAATTTTCCAGCTAGTAAAGCCCAACCCAAGGATCCCCAAATTCTCATAAACTTCACCCAACTATCACAGATAGCCTCTGGTTCCAATGTCCTCCTTCTAGCCTCCCACTGGAGGCAGACGAGCTTAAAGCACTGTGAAATTTGACCAGGGATCTGGGAGGAATTCTTCCCACTCCCTCTTCCGGACAGAGCATCTGAGGTGACAAGGGGACACAGTGAGCCGTCGGTGGAACAGGAAGAAGACTCAGGTCTCTGACACCCAGAGCTGACTTGCTTTCCCACGACACTTAAGGGCTGGACCCAAATAGGACAGCGAGCTCTCAACTCAAAGTCATCGTGCTCAATACCTGACATTTTAAAATGAGGACAAAAATTTCTCTTCTATAAGATGGTCACATTTCTTACCCTACTGACACTCATTTCTATTGACTGCACCAGCCACTCTCCTTGCCCCGGCTGGATTCCTCCCTGTCATCGATTCTTTTTTTTTTTTTTTTTTTTTGCTGGGGCCACATGGGCATGCTCTTTATTGGTGTTCCCCGGGTGCTGGTGCAGAGTCCCTGGGCCGAGGGGCCAGGGCTGTGAGGGGCGGGTGGCTGTCCCACGGGCAGCAGGTGAGAGGGTGCATTCTGGCATAAAAAAGTTTTGGGGGAAGGCTCCTGCATCTGGGAGTTGGCAGCGGCAAGGGGAATGGGGTGCACGTCTCAGCCAAAGATGCTCTTGGCAGGTCCGGCTTTGGGCTTCTCGAAGACGGTCTCAGTGCCGGTCCGGTTGCCGCTGAACACAGACGGGGCGGTGGAGCCGGCTCGTTCACACTCCCGCATGACCTGATAGGTCTTGGACTTGATCTCCTGGTTCTTGGCTAGGTTTCCACGGGCCCCCTTCAGATCTTCCTCCTTCACTGGGGGGCGCTTCTTCTTGATGGGTGCCTCCTGAGCACCAGCCTGGGACATGGTGGGTTCCCCGCTCTTCTGGCAGACGCACGAACCGGTGGAAGAGATCCCTGTCATCGATTCTTTCCCTTCCATGCTCAGCCTCTGCAAGCGGTTGTCCAGTGCTACTGATCTTTCCATCTCTCCAGTCTACCTGTCCCCTCTGCTCCTTCCCATTCCCAGATTCCTCCTGGCTCTGACCCAGCCTATTGTAGTGATCCCCTAATTCCTTACTCCTCAAAGTGTGATCGGAACAGCGTCAGAAAGCCCTAGGGGAAATGCAGATTCTCAGGCCCTGTCCCAGACCTGCTGGATCGATATTTGCATTGTAATAAATTTCCCCTGGGGACTCAGATGCACACAGAAGTTTGAGAAGCCCTAGCCTAATTAGGCACCCCGCCTCCCACCTCTGTCTGCGCCACTGCTGTGCCCAGCTAACCTCATGTTGTTATAGACCCATGAGGTCTAAAAAAAAGCTACACTTGTTTTTGAAGGTGGGGGGTACAGAGGGAGAGAGGGAGAATCTTAAGCAGGCTCCAAACCCAGGGCAGAGTCTGATGTGCGGAATCAATCTCACAACCCTGAGATCACGACCTAAGCTGAAATCAAGAGTCGGACGCTTAACCCACTGAGCCATGCCGGCGCCCCACCATTGGTACACCTGTTCTTCCTAAAGAATGGATCCAAACACAGTTATCACTTTCTAGTTTACATTAAAATCATATACCTGTCCTATCTTCTTTACTAAATTACAAAGACCGTGGAGGCAGGGACCACAGATTAATTTTTTAATTTATTCTCCAGGGTCATAAATACTTAGAAAATAATCATTGGATCAATATTAATTCACATTATTAATCATAAACAGAATGTCATTATCAAATAAAACAGAAGGGAAAAGTGTCAAATATAAATATGCTCTAATAGTAGCTTATACTACATCTTTGTGGTATTCTATATCTTTGTAACTACTAGACAAAGAAGCAGCACGCAGGCAGGGCTCAGACAGCATAGTTACTTATATATATGTATATATACACACACACACATATATATAGCCCAAAATGCAGGATCTGAGCTCTCTGACTTCTTCAAAGATAATGATCTGAATTAAACCACAACATTTCGCAAACACTTCCCAGTGACCCAGATAGTTTAAACGTAGCTCTACCTCTCAGCAAGAGAGAACCTTCCACCACTGGGTGGAAAGCACCGTCGTTCCTGAAGATTATGATACTACGTGATGGGAAAGCACCGACCTAGGAAGCAGGGGTCCTGCTCTATTGTCAGGCTTGCCAAAACTTGAGGAATGACACACAGCCTCAGTTTCCTTACCTACAAAATGTGTGGATGGACCTAAATAATCCTTAGGGTCTCTCTCAGCTCTCAGATCCTAGGATCCTATTAAGAGGAATATTCAACATGTCCTGTGGTATTTTATTTTGTACCAAAACCCTTGCTTTCTATAGAGCCCAAACTGCTGGATGGGTTTGCCAAGGAAGTTGGAGACTATCTTTGACATTAGGTACAATTTTGGGGATTTTTCTTAGATCGGACATAGGAAATGAATGGCCCTTTAGGTCAAGAACCAGATTATTTCTTTATCAGGTGCACCAAGCTCTTGATGTACTCCTATGTCCTTTATGTAAGCTTAGTAAATCATCAGCTAGAAGTTTCTGTGCTTCGTTAATTGTTCTGGTGGAGAAAACGAAGGCACAAAGTTGAAGCCATCTCTTCAGTGCTGGCTGGGGTGTGGGTTAACATCATTTGACCTTGATTCGCCCACTGAGAAAAGAATCTTATCTCAGACTCTGTCCACATCCTTTTGAATCCCCTTTATTTTCCTTGTCTTTCATGTTGCTCACATTGGCCACAAGGGCCAGAAGAGTTCGCTTTCATTTTGAACAACATCAGAGAAGAAAAACAAATCACCTAGCCCACAACCGTTTTTCACCCACCCACCCACCTTTCCTCCAGCCAAGTAAGTTTTCACTGCATCCTCTTAGATACTGAGTAAGGCACGTGGAAGCAAAGTGCATTGTAAACGGGATCACCAGCACCTGAGTCCTGCTCCCTGTCCACCAGGGGACGGGTGGGTCCTTTGGAAAGGGGCAGATGGAGAGGGGAGAGGTGGCAGCCACTCGTACTGTGCGGAACCCACAGCATCTGGGAGCTGGTCAGAAACCACGTTAGCCTTCAAGCTTGCCCTATCGAATCCAAATGTACATTTTAATAAGACCCCCAGGCGACTTGTGTGGGCGGTAACATTTGAGAACCACGCCCAGGGACAACACAGGCACAGTCCCACTGTTTGCAGAGACTCCACGTCAGACGTCGTTCTCTCAGATCAAATGACCTAAAGGGTTCGTATTTCTGGTTCACTCGAGCGACACAAAAATATCAGCGGAAAACTCATTTTAGTACTATTCCCCTTTCAAAAACAAAAGGGTAAAAGATAAAGGAGTAGCTTTATGTTGGGGGAGTAGAGCTGAGGGCATGTGGAGAGGGGAAATAAAGAGGGTGCAGGATTCCAAATCCAGTTAGGAACCCCTGGTCTGCATCTCTCGCTCCTGTCCTTCTCACTGTGTGACGGGGCCGCTGACAGGAAGAAAGTACCTCATTTCACCAAGTTGATCAGCTTTTATTTGAAACCCAAGCAGTAGAGGCTGCGTAGGTGTCCTCCCGGGAACAGTGGTGCGTAGCTGATGGGAGAGAACAGATGCCTGAGAGACAGAAAAGCTGGTTTGAACTTCTACATCTGTTGCTGTGCGTCCTTGGTTGTCATTCCTGCCCTCCACGACGCGAGAACTACAGATACCTCACCTTTCCCCGCCTAGCAGGGGCATGGTGAGATGGGGACGTTGAGCCTCCAGCCATCGATTGGAGGGAAAACAAAACCCAAACAAAACAACAGTGAAAAGAGAAGAGTGTCCTAGGGTTCCTCATCCTCACCCACCCTTCTCCCCAGACCTGTTTGGCGATACGCTCCACAGGAAGGTGGCTCTAGTTACCGTCACTAAGGTCAGCTGAAGAAGCCAAAAGCACCCAAGGGGGGTCGCACTTGAGTTGAGTAGGAAATTCCCGGAGGCAACAACCCTGCACATATCCCAAGGGAAGATGCCCCATGACTGCGCGGCAGGAACAGTGACGAAGGTGAAGTGTGAGAAAGGGGTGAAACACGTGGGATCCTGCCTGTGTCTTTCAAATTACCATTCAGAGCAAAACTCCAAAACAAGATGTGAAACACTTTCAAGGTCAGAAAAGCTTAATTTAACTCCCGCTTAGTACACGACAAAGCCCTTGGGATTTTCAGGATTAATTAACAGGCGTGGTCTGTCTCTTTTCCCCTCTGCCCACATAAAAGGTACAAGAGCTAAAAGGCAAGGCCACAGGAATATCATACCTCTGAGCCTACGGTAGGACTCCCGACCTCGGAGCCCCCTTTTTCAAGCTCTGAGCATTTGCTGATACCATCCAACGCCAAGTTAGGAATCTGAAATTTTCCTCCACTCCACAGAAAATAGACACTTTACTCTCAGAAGAGAAAATGATATCTAAATCCAGAATTAGACCAATACTGAAAAATTACAGAGAGGAAACTTTCCCTACCCACCTTCTAAAGAAAATGCTGGGGAAAAAAAAAAAAAGAAAGAAAAGGAGAGGAGAGAGAAAAGAAAAGAAAAAAAAAGGGAAAACAAGAAAAGAAAAAAGAAAAGAAAAGAAAACTTGTGTTTGTTTCCTGAGCTTCCGGGCCCACTTGTGGTGTGAGCCAGGAGAATGAGTAGAACTGAGAGCGTAGAACAATTTCTTTTAAAAAGTCAGAGCCGCTGATAGAAGCAAGAAATGGATCTGGAAAGAGAAAAGCCCCTGTTGGCTGAATTTCAAGGAAGAATATTCAGAATTTTTAGTGAGTAAACCCAGTGAATGGATGTGGCTGCCATGCTGTGTGGGAAGAAGTTTTGTAAGTGATAATACAGGGGAAAAGTATTTAAAGACATTTTGCTGAGTCACGTATGTGGAATTCTTCGTTACTCCTGTGCAAGACTTCAGAATAGACAGTGGTTTTGATTCTTCTCTTTTTTTGCCCCCAGGTGTTGGACAGCTGGGGTTTTGTTGTTTTGTTTTTGTTTTTGGTTGTGTTGCTGTTGTTTTGTTTTGTTTTTTATGATACCTAGGAGGGCTAAAAATATCCAGACTCACTCCTGTTAGATTAAGAAAAAGGCACGTTTCAGGGCTACCTTTCCCATACTCTTGTACCTCCCATTTCTGCAGATGCTATCTGGAACACCCTTGGCAAGGCATTCCAGGGAAAGGATTATAGCCAAGCTCTTTACCTGTTTGTTTGTTTTTTTAAGATTTTATTTATTTATCTGAGAGAGAGAGAATGAGAGATAGAGAACACGGGAGGGAAGAGGGTCAGAGGGAGAAGCAGACTCCCCGCCGAGCAGGGAGCCCGATGCGGGACCCGATCCCGGGACTCCGGGATCATGACCTGAGCCGAAGGCAGTCGCTTAACCAACTGAGCCACCCAGGCACCCTACCTGTTCTTGTATAGACCAGAGAAGTTTCAGTGTTTCTAAATTCCAGGAAAGATGCTTTTATGAAAATGCAATCTGTGGGAGAAAGAACTTCTGGAATTCCCCTCGTCCCCACATGATGACTATCCTGAGATATTCAAGCTAATTTGTAATGACTCTGGGAATTTCCATGGTCTTATTTAGAAAAGCATATCGTCGTGTAATTCAACAGTTTTTAAGGACACAAAGTTGCCTCAAAGGCAATTTGCCTTAAAAAAGATTTAGGTGTTTAGAAATGTTCTTGGTTTGTGAATAAGTTATCAGATTCCAAATGCATCTGAGGTCAATCCTTGATTATTTGTGCTAATGAATAATTACAAGAGTTGCTAAGTATACTTCTTACTGATTTTCCTGAAGCAAAATTACAGTGCAAGTGTACAACTTGATGAGTTTTCAAACAAGTACACCCATATAATCAACATTTCCATCACCTGCCTTCTTCCAGCCAGTCCCACGAGCCACAAGCAACCTCTGATTTCTTTCTGTATACTTGTTCTGTCTTTTCTCGAACTTCCAACAAATGGAATCAAACAGTATGTATGATTTTGTGTATGTCTTCTTTTGTTCAACACAATATTTTTGAGAGTATTTAAAGCCACTATAAATATTTTGTATGTCTTCTTGTGAACATATGCTTTCACCCTTCTTAGATAAATACCTTGGAGTGGAATGGCTGGATCCTAGGATGGGTAGATAGATAGTCAACTTCCCTAAAAAAACAAAAACAACTCTCAGCTTTCTGAGGAATGGTATCATTTTACACTCCCACTGGTCGTGTAAGAGAGTTCTGGTATTTCCACCTCCTCTCCTGCTTTTGTTGTTGTTAGTCTTACGTATATTACCTGTTCTGATGGAATATCCCCTGATGGTTTCCAATTTGCTTTTTTTGACGTCGACGGATGTGGAGCATCCTTTCAAGTGCTTACGGATAATCATCTGTCTTCTTTGGAGGAGTGACTTGTTCAAGTCTTTGCCCATCTGTTTATTGGGTTGTTTGCCTTTTAGGATTGATTTGTAGTTCTTTAGATAATGTGGACACAAGTCTTTTTGTCAGAGGTGCGTGTTGCAAACATATGCACCCAGTCTATCACTTATTTTTTCATATTCTTAATGTCTTGGGATGACCAGAAGTTTTTGATTTACTTATCTTTTACAGTTGGTACGTTTTGGGTCCTCTCTAGGAGATCTCGGCCTATCCCTAGTTTGCAAAGCTATTTGCCTTCATTGGCCCTTAGAAGCTTAATAATTTTAACTTGTATGTGTATACCTATCATGGATAAATCTAGGGTATGGAATTTTTTTATGTTCAGATACATAATAAAATTAATTTCTGTATGTGAAGTAAGATTCTTTTTTTCCCCATAAATTTATCCATTTGTTCCAGAGCATTTGTTGAGAAGATTTTCCTGCCCTCATTGAACTGCCATGGCGTATTTATAAAACAGTTAACTGAACATACACGTGTGAGTCTATTTCTGGCCTTTCTATTCTGTTCCATTACTCTATTTGTCTATCCTTCTACCAGTTTAAACTGTCTTGGTTACTGCAGCTTTATAGGAAGTCTTGGTATCAGATGATGTGAATTCTCCAAAATTGTACATTCTTTTTAAGATAGCCTTAGAAATTCTAGGTCTGTTGTGTTTCCAAAGAGGTTTTAGAATCAACTTGCCAAATTTCTACCAAAAAGTGTATTGGATTTTTTAAAATTGTAATTGCATTGAATTTGTTGATCAGCCTAAGGTGAACTGATGTCTTTTTTCAAAGAATGAATCTTCCAATCCATAAACATTGTACATGTCTCCATTTATGTAGTTAATTTATGTTGGCAATGTTTCAGAGTTTTCAGTTCAGGAGTCTTGCAAGCTTTTTGTAAATTTATTCATGAGTATTTTATTTTTTTGATGCTATCATAAATGAAATTGTTTTTAAATTTTTTAATTTTCTAACTGGTTGCTTCCAGTAAATAGAAATAAATACAAGTGATTTTTGTATATTAAGACTGCTAAATTTACCAAGTTGTAGGAGTTATTTTTCAGATTTCTTAGTAATTTTATGTAAGCAATCAAGTCATCTGTGAATAACATTTATTTTGAAATCTACTTTTTTTTATAGATTTTATTTATTTATTTGAGAGAGAGAATGAGAGATAGAGAGCACGAGAGGGGGGAGGGTCAGAGGGAGAAGCGGACTCCCCGCTGAGCAGGGAGCCCGATGCGGGACTCGATCCCGGGACTCCAGGATCATGACCTGAGCCGAAGGCAGTCGCTTAACGACTGAGCCACCCAGGCGCCCTTGAAATCTACTTTCTGATATTAATGTAGCCACACCAGCTTTCTTATGCATACCTCTGCATAATATGTCTCTCTCTATATTTTATTTTCAATCTATCAGTGTCTTTGCATTTGAAGCATGCTCTCTTGGGGACAGTACAGGGTTGGGGCCTGCTGTTTTATCCAGTCTGAAAGTTCCTATCTTTAAATTTATGTGTTTGGTGTATGTTTCATACAATTACTGACATGGTTGGCTTTGAGTCTGTCCTTCTGCTACCCTGTTTCCCAGGTCTCCCATTTGGTTTTGTATTCCTCTCTTCTTCCTGTTCTCTCTTAATTTTGGCTAACCAAAAAAGTATTTTATTTTATTTTTTTTTAAAGATTTATTTATTTATTTGAGACAGAGAGAATGAGAGAGAGAGAGTACATGAGAGGGGGGAGGGTCAGAGGGAGAAGCAGGCTCCCTTACTGAGCAGGGAGCCCGATGCGGGACTCGATCCCGGGACTCCGGGATCATGACCTGAGCCGAAGGCAGTCGCTTAACCAACTGAGCCACCCAGGCGCCCCCAAAAAAGTATTTTAATACTCTCTTTTATGTCTTCTATTGCCATTTTAGCCACATTCTTTGTATTGTTATTTGGCAACTTCCCTAAACTTTCCAGTATGCATCCTTAACTTATCACGATCTCTTTAGACTTAGGATCGTATCATTCCACATCTAAGAACTTTATGATAGAAATACTCCACTTACCCCAACTGTTACACTGTGGTTGTTACACATTTTACATTGACATATGCAATAAAACTCACCATGCACTATTATTTTTTATTTTAAATAGTTCTCGTTCAAAGATTTTAAAAGATGATCTTTCTACTTACCTAAATATCTACCAGCACTCCATTCTTTTCCTGTAGATCTATTTCTGTTATAATTATCCACATAGCCTGCAGAATTTCCTTTCAGCATTATCTTTTATAACACAGGTGTGCTGGTAATACATTCTCTAAGCTTCCATTTATCTGAAAATATATTAATTTCATCTTGATTTTTGAAAGAATTCCAGGTTGGCAGGCTTTTTTCCTTTTTACAACTTTGAATATGTTCTACCATTATTTTCTGACTTCCACTGTTTCTGCTGAAAAGTCAGCCATTATTTACTATTGTTCCCTGTATGTGGTGTGTCCTTTTTCTCTGGCTACTTTCAAGATGTTCCCATTATCTTTAGTTTTCAGCAGTGTGGCTATGATGTATCTAGGTGTGGTTTTCTTTATATTTATCCTGCTTGGAATTCACTTCTTGAAGCATCTTGGACCTCTAAGTCAACGCTTGTCATCAAATTTCAGACATTTTGGCTATTATTTCTTCAAATATTTTTTCTGCTCCATTCTTAATGTCCTACTGCTTTGGGACTTCAATTAAATATGATAGGCTATCTGATATTATCCCACAGGTTACTGAAGGTCTATTCAAATTTTTGTTTGAAGTTTTTTTCTCTGTGCTCATCAGTTTGATAACTTTTATTGATCTGTCTGCAAGGTGTGGTGAAGCTCATTTCAGATATTATAATTTTCAGTTCTAGAATTTTTATTCGGTTCTTTCTTATAGCTTTCATTTATCTTCTGAGATATCTATTGATTCACTCACTATGGCCGTGTTTCCTTGAAACTGGTAGTTGACAATTTTTTTCTTAAAGGGCCAGAGAGTAAATATTTTCAGCTCACGGGCCATCGAGTCTCTGTTGCAACCACTCCACTCTGCCTTTACCACACAAAAGCAGCCACAGACAAAATGTAAATGAATGAGTGTGGGTTTGTTCCCATGAAACTTTCTTTATAAAAATAAATGGCAGTCAATTGTCTGCTAATTCCAAAATCTGGGTCCTTTTAGGGTCTGTCTCAACTGACTCCTTTTTTTTTAAATGGGTCACATTTTCCTATTTCTTCACATGTCCAGAATTTTTAAGAACTTGCTGGATATTATGAATTATACATTTTGGAAGGTCTGGAATATGTTGTCTTCCTTTAAGAGGTATTGAATTTTGTTCTTACAGGCAGTTCAATTACTGGTGCATCCTCCTGTCTTTCAGGTTTGGTTTTAGTCTTTGTAACGGTGGGTCTGTTTTGGGGAGTACCCAAATTCCAGCCATGCCAGCAGCCTAGAACTCTGATTTTTTTCTCTCCTCAGGCAGTGAGACCATGGCTCTGCTTGGGTTCTGCTTTGGTGCCACTTGGCAGGAAAGTGGCCGTGAAGGAATCCATGGCAATGATGGGGTTCACTTCATGGTTCCCTCTTCTCAAATAATAGAGTGCTGCACTGTCTGTTACTAAATGCCTGGAAACACTTTTTTTTTGCACATTTTGTCTGGTTTTAAAGTTGTTTTCAGCAGCAGGGTAAGTTTTGGTACCAAAATTCTGTCATGGCTAGAGGCAGAAGTCCTCATTGATTTTTGCCCCCTTGAATTATTTTATCTAGCTCAGGGAATAGCCATTGCTTATCAGCTGTTTTTTGTTTTTAATTGACCTTATGGTTTAAAGTAATGTTAGGTTTACAACAAAACCAAACAAAAGGTACAGAGATTCTCCATATACTTCTGACCTCGTTCATGCACAGCCTCCCACATTATCATATTATCAACAGCCCCCACCAGGTAGTATATTTGTTTCAGTTGATGAACCTACAGTGACGTCATTATCACCCAGAGTCCACAGTTTACATTAGGCTTCACACTTGGTGTTGCATATTCTACGGGTTTGGGCAAATGTATAATGACACGTTTCCATCATTATAGTATCCTACAGAGTATTTTCACTGCCTCAAAAATCCTTTGTATGCTGCCTGTTCATCTCTCCCTCTTCCCTAACACCTGGCAGCCAGGATCTTTTTACCGTCTCCATAGTTTTGTCCTTTCCAGAGTGTCATATAGTTGGAAGAACACAGTATGTAGCATTTGAAATTGGCTTCTTTCACTTAGGAATATGCACTTAAGTTTCTTCCATGTCTTTTCTTGGCTTGATAGCTCACTTCTTTTTAGCACTGAATACTATTTTATTGTCTGGATGGACCAGAGTTTACTTATCCATTCACCTACCGAAGGACAGCTAAATGTAGCTTCCAAGTTTTGGCAATTATGAATAAATCTGCTAGAAACATCTGTGTGCAGATTTTTATGTACACATAACTTTTCAACTCTTTGGGTAAATACCAAAAAGTGTGGTTGCTAGATTGCACAGTAAGAGTGTGTTTAGTTTTGTAAGAAATTGTAAAAACCCTCTTCTAAAGTGGCTGTACCATCCTGCATTCCCACCAGCAAGGCACGCGGGTCTCTGTTGCTCCACATCCTTGCCAGCATTTGGTGTTCTGGATTTTGGCCATTCTAAAGGTGTGTAGTGCTATCTCCTTGTTGTTTTATTTGCACTTCCCCGATAACATACGATGTGCAGTATCTTTTCATATGCTCATTTGCCATCTACATATCTTCTTTGGTGAGGTGGCTGTTAAGGTCTTTGGCCCGTTTTAAAAACTAGGTTGTTCATTTTCTTATTGTTGAGGTTTAAGTCTTCTTTGTATATTTTACATAACAGCCCTTTAGCAGATACATTTTTTGCAAATATTTTCTCTCAGTCTGTGGCTTGTTTTCACTACCTTGACAGTGTCTTTTGAGAGCAGAAATTTTTTATTTTAATGAGGTCCAGCTTCTCAATTCTTTCTTTCATGGACTGTGCTTTGGATGGTGCATCTAAAAAGTCATCACCAAATCCAAGGTCATCTAGACTTCTCTTATATTATCTTCTAAGAGTTTTATAGTTGTGTTTTACATTTAGGTCTGTGATCGATTTTGAGTTAATTTTTGTGAAGGACATAAGGTTTGTGTCTAGATCCGTTTCTTTGCGTGTGCATATCCAGTTGTTCTGGCACCATTTATTGAAAAGACTACCCTTGCTCCATGGTATTGTCTTTGCTCCTTTGTCCAACATCAGGTGACTATATTCATGTGGGTCTACTTCTGGACTCTCTATTCTGCTACATTGGTCTATGTGTTTATCCTTTCACCAATACCACATTGTTTTGATGACTGTAGCTTGATAGTAAATCTTGAAGTCAGGTAGTGTCAGTCCTCCAACTTTGTTCTTCTCCTTCAATACTGTGTTGGCTATTCTGGATTTTTTCGCCCCTCCATTCGAACTTTAGAATCATTTTAGAATCAGAATTGATATCCACACAATAAGTTACTGGGAGTTTTATTGGGATTGCATTAAATCTATAGATCATGTTGGGAAGAATTAACATATTGACAATATTGAAACTTCCTATCCATGAACATGAAAAATCTCTCCATTTATTGAGTTCTTTGATTACTTATGTCAGAGTATTGTAGTTTTTCTCATATTGTTCTTATAGATATGTTGTTATATTTATACGAAAGCACTTTATTGTGGTGATGCTAATGGAAATGGTATTGTGTTATTAAGGTCAATTTCCATTTGTCCTTGCTGGTATATAGCAAAGCAATTGACTTTTGTATATTAGCTTTGTATCCTGCAACCCTGCTAAAATTGCTTATTAGTACCACAAGGGTTTTTGTCTGTTCTTTCAGAATGTCTACGTAGACAATCATGTCATCTGCAAAAGAAAGTTTTATTCCTCCCCAATCTGTACATCTTTTATTTCCTTTTCTTTTCTAACTGCATTAGCTAGGACTTCCAGCACCGTGTTGAAAAGTGGTGATGAGAGGATACATCCGTGCCTTGTTCTTTCATTGGTTTTTTGGATTATTATGAATATCTTGTTTTAGCAATAGATTTACCTTCTGACACTCAAAACATAGGTTGGTATGGATGTACAACAAGTATCAGTGAATGGTATTGAGGATATGGGCTGTAGAGAGAGATGACCTCTTGCAGGAGATAGAGTTAAGGTAAACTTCAGCCCCGCCTCTATCTGAATTACCATTCTCCTTTCCTGGACAGAGGAAAAAAGGAAGGACGAAGAACGGGCATCTATTCTATGTCTATTATGTACGGGGCGCTCTGCAAGTTACCTTTGTATGTTATTTCATGCAATATTTAAAACAAACAGTAAGAGGCGCCTGGGTGGCTCAGTCGGTTGGGCATCTGCCTTCGGCTCAGGTCATGATTCCAGGGTCCTGGGATTGAGCCCCCCATCGGGCTCCCTGCTCCGTGGGGAGCCTGCTTCTCCCTCTCCCTCTGCCTTCCACTCCCCCTGCTTGTGCTCTCTCTGTCTGTCAAATAAATAAATAAATAAATAAAATCTTAAAAAAAAAAATAAATAAATAAAACAAACAGTAAAATGATGACGATGATTATAATACCCAGTTTATGGAAAAAGTGGCCAAGCCTTAGATAAGTAAAAGCAATGACACTATGTAGCTAGTAAGCTGCAAGAGCTAGGATCTAGAAGTCCATTTTTCTCCCCTTTCCACCGTGTTACCTTTCTTGCTTTAATATGATGATTATTATGATTACCAGTATTTATTCAGTGTATATGTTACATGTCCCTTCACAATCACTGGCCCTTCGAGCCATTCAAATTGTTTCCATTTAGACCCTTCTTGGTGAGAGGTGGGGCGAGCTGTCCACACTCACCTCATCTTCCGTGATTCAGGAGACCAGGAGTATCCTGAGTCTTGGACAAGGGTGGTCTTCAGCACGGCAAGATGCTGGGCACAGCATAAGGGCAAAGAGAAGTCTCATTCCAATGGAGTGATGATTAATAAGCAATCGCTGGACTGTCCTCTGCCAGCAATGAGTGCAGCAACCAGCTGGATCTGGTGCCTGTGCTGGTGGAGGGAGGGCTGTCAGTGCTTCCTCACCTTTTCCTGTTTCCTGTGACCCTTCCTAGACACTTTCCTTATCCAGCCTGTGGCTTTTCCCTAAAAACCTACTCTCTCGAAGCAGGACTTTTTGCAAGATATGCAATGGAGCCATTTTTCTGATTAGAGCAGTGCCCTTTATTTCCTTAATACTTGGGCATTTGGCCACTATTTCAGGTGTCCTTGGTGGGAAACCAGCGTCTATTTCTGAAGGGAGCTGAGAAAGGGTCAAGTTTTTGTAGTATGAGAAGGAATTCGGTAAGCTCAGCGGTGTGTAGGTGGGTGAAAAATATACATATTCTACTCGCCAGGCTTTGGGTGGAGCACTTCACATATATTTCTCAAAAGGAAAAGGAAAGGAAAAAGGAAAGGAAGGGAAAGGAAAGGAAAAGAAAAGAGGTGGTACAGAATCATTAATATAGAAATTCTGACAATCCTTATTTCCTTAAAAGTATTTCTCACCGACACATGTCCCTCAATTAAATTTACATGGCTTTCCTCCCTTCCTTTCCTCATATCTTCTAGTCCTCTTCTCTCTTTCTATATTTGTTCAGCATGAGGCATATTCAGAATAAAACCTCATTCATTTCCATTCATTTAGTTTGAAATAAATTGTAATCTGGAGAGGAACTTGGTTGAAGTCAAAGATTGAACTGTCTCTGTTACAAAGGTTTCTTTTTTTTTTAATAATTTTTATTGTTATGTTAATCACCATACATTACATCATTAGTTTTTGATGTAGGGTTCCATGATTCATTGTTTGTGCATAACACCCAGTGCTCCACGCAGAATGTGCCCTCTTTAATACCCATCACCAGGCAAAGGTTTCTAAAGGATGGTGGCGACAGCCTTCATTTCTTTCTGGGAAGAGGTGGAGGCACCCATAAATCCTTTAAAGAAAGTGAAGAAATGCGTGACGAAATCGTCACGGGGTTAAGTATGTGAGTGTGAGAGTGGAACCTCCTGAACTCCTAACCCGCCTCTCTTTCTTTGCAGACCTTTGTGATGATAACCCGCCAAACCTCAAGCACGCCACATACAAAGCTCTCGAATACAAGATGGGCACAATGTTAAACTGCGGATGTGAGAGAGGCTTCCGCAGACTAAGAAACTTCATGCGTTGTGCAGGAAACTCTAGCCACGCTTCCTGGGAAAACAAATGCCAATGCATAAGTACATGTAAGTGTTTCCTTTTGTGACACCAAGGGAAAGAGAAGAACTCTAGCAAAGAGGGAAACAGAAGCTCACACCTCATGCCACCCATATGCTGACTGGTGCCATTGACCTATCCTAGCTCCACCCCCAGCAACATGGCAGTGTGAATTCCCAACAGCTCCCCAGGACGCCTCCGTGCCCTCTCCTCTTCAGTGTCCATCTCCGCAATCCTAAGGAAGAAGCTCTGGGTAGAAAAGTGGAGGCAGTGGGCGAGGCATTTCCTTCCCCGATGAGAGTTAAAAAAAAAAAAAGGGAAGAGAAGCTCATGCTACTGAGTCAGAGAGTCTTATCTATTACAGAATTTTTTGAAAAAGATTTTATTTATTTATTTGAGAGAGAGAGCAAGCATGAGAGAGCACGAGCGGGGTGAGGGGCAGAGGGAGAAGCAGGCTCCCTGCTGAGCAGGGAGCCCGATGTGGGGCTCGATCCCAGGACCCTGGGATCATGACCTGAGCCAAAGGCAGACGCTTCACCGACTGAGCCACTGAGGCGCCCCTATTACAGAAATTTTCAGTGTGACTGCCATGGGGTCTTTTGGGCATTTCTTCAGAGGGCAAATACATGGTCAGGTAGAAAGGACTGTCAGTCCAGGGTCTTCCCAGCCCAGTGTCAGGAACTGGCATTCCAGACTGTGAGAAATAAATTCCCCCAAAGACCCCACTGTCCCCTCGTTCCAGTCCTGCAAGACCCTGGCTGCACTGGGGGAGCAAGGAGAATATCAAGTCCAAAGGCAGGTCAGGCTGGTGTGTGGGCGAGACCCCAGATCTACACTGGGGAAGCAGAGAGGAAGAGGAGGCTGTTCCCTTCGAATGTCTTTATTTCTGGCTTTTTTAACCTGGCTTGAGAGCCTGTGGCCCTCATTGCCAGATGTGATGGGAATCAGCAGTGGACTAAGGGTCCTGAACCTCATGGCTGCTGGCAAGGGCGAGCAGAGAAGGCAGAACTGCTCGCTCGGAGACTGTAGGCAGGTCACCCTCCTGGAGTGGAATGTGGAGGGAATGACCCCCGAGGGACTTTCTAAACCTAAGTTGAGCTGATTTTGCTATTGCATGTTCTTTGAATCCTGAAAGCTCTCTCACAAGCCCGATTTCTCTACCAGGTCTTTTGTCCACTCTGTGACTCTAGAACGTGGTGAAAAATGGGGGCGTCCATTTGTCCTTTTATTTATTTATTTTTTAATAATTTTTTATTGTTATGTAAATCACCATACATTACATCATTAGTTGTTGATGTAGTGATCCATGATATATTGTTTGTGCTTAACACCCAGTGCTCCACACAGAACGTGCCCTCTTTAATACCCATCACCAGGCTCACCTATCCCCCCACCCCCCTCCCCTCTAGAACCCTCAGTTTGTTTTTCAGAGTCCATCATCTCTCATGGTTCGTCTCCCTCTCCGACTTACTCCCCTTCATTCTTCCCCTCCTGCTAACTTCTTCTTCTTTTTTTTTTTCTTAACATATATTGCATTGTTTCAGAAGTACAGATCCGTGATTCAACAGTCTTGTACAATTCACAGCGCTCACCGTAGCACATACCCTCCCCAGTGTCTATCACCCAGCCACCCCATCCTTCCCACCCCCACCACTCCAGCAACCCTCAGTTTGTTTCCTGAGATTAAGAATTCCTCATATCAGTGAGGTCCTATGATACATGTCTTTCTCTGATTGACTTATTTCACTCAGCATAACACCCTCCAGTTCCATCCACGTCGTTGCACATGGCAAGATCTCATTCCTTTTGACGGCTGCATAATATTCCATTGTGTATATATACCACCTCTTCTTTATCCATTCATCTCTCGTTGGACATCTTGGCTCTTTCCACAGTTTGGCTATTGTGGACATTGCTGCTCTAAACATTGGGGTGCACGTACCCCTTCGGATCCCTACATTTGTATCTTTGGGGTAAATACCCAGTAGTGCAATTGCTGGATCAGATGGTAGCTCTATTTTCAACTGTTTGAGGAACCTCCATACTGTTTTCCAGAGTGGTTGCACCAGCCTGCATTCCCACCAACAGTGTAGGAGGGTTCCCCTTTCTCCGCATCCCCGCCAACATCTGTCGTTTCCTGACTTGTTCATTTTAGCCATTCTGACGGGTGTGAGGTGGTATCTCATGGAGGTTTTGATTTGGATTTCCCTGATGCCGAGCGATGTTGAGCACTTTTTCATGTGTCTGTTGGCCATTTGGATGTCTTCTTTGGAAAAATGTCTGTTTATGTCTTCCGCCCATTTCTTGATTGGATTATTTGTTCTTTGGGTGGTGAGTTTGATAAGTTCTTTATAGATTTTGGATACTAGCCCTTTATCTGATATGTCATTTGCAAATATCTTCTCCCATTCTGTCAGTTGTCTTTTGGTTTTGTGGACTGTTTCTTTTGCTGTGCAAAAGCTTTTTATCTTGATGAAATCCCAGTAGTTCATTTTTGCCCTGGCTTCCCTTGCCTGTGGCGATGTTTCTAGGAAGAAGTTGCTGCGGCTGAGGTCGAAGAGGTTGCTGCCTGTGTTCTCCTTTAGGATTTTGATGGACTCCTGTCTCACGTTTAGGTCTTTCAACCATTTGGAGTCTATTTTTGTGTGTGGTGTAAGGAAACGGTCCGGTTTCATTCTTCTGCATGTGGCTGTCCAATTTTCCCAACACCATTTGTTGAAGAGACTGTCTTTTTTCCATTGGACATTCTTTCCTGCGTTGTCAAAGATGAGTTGACCAGGGCGCCTGGGTGGCTCAGTTGGTTAAGCGACTGCCTTCGGCTCAGGTCATGATCCTGGAGTCCCGGGATTGAGTCCCACATCGGGCTCCCTGCTCAGCGGGGAGCCTGCTTCTCCCTCTGACCCACTTCCCTCTCATGCTCTCTATCTCTCATTCTCTCTCTCTCAAATAAATAAATAAAATCTTTAAAAAAATAAAAAAATAAAAAAAGATGAGTTGACCATAGAGTTGAGGGTCCATTTCTGGGCTCTCGATTCTGTTCCGTTGATCTATGTGTCTGTTTTTGTGCCAGTACCATCCTGTCTTGATGATGACAGCTTTGTAATAGAGCTGGAAGTCCGGAATTGTGATGCCACCAGCTTTGCTTTTCTTTGTCAAGATTCCTCTGGCTATTCGGGGTCTCTTCTGGTTCCATACAAATTTTAGGATTATTTGTTCCATTTCTTTGAAAAAGGTGGATGGTATTTTGATGGGGATTGCATTGAATGTGTAGATTGCTCTAGGTAGCACTGACATCTTCACAATGTTTGTTCTTCCAATCCATGAGCATGGAACGTTTTTCCATTTCTTTGTGTCTTCTTCAATTTCTTTCATGAGTATTTTATAGTTTTCTGAGTACAGATCCTTTGCCTCTTTGGTTAAATTTATTCCTAGGTATCTTATGGTTTTGGGTGCAATTGTAAATGGGATCGACTCCTTGATTTGTCTCTCTTCTGTCTTGTTGGTGTATAGGAATGCCACTGATTTCTGTGCATTGATTTTATAGCCTGCCACTTGACTGAATTCCTGTATGAGTTCTAGCAGTTTTGGGGTGGAGTCCTTTGGGTTTTCCACATACAGTATCATATGATCTGCAAAGAGTGAGAGATTGACTTCCTCTTTGCCAATTTGGACGCCTTTGATTTCTTTTTGTTGTCTGATTGCTGTGGCTAGGACTTCTAATACTAGGTTGAATAGCAGTGGTGAGAGTGGACATCCCTGCCGCGTTCCTGACCTCAGGGGAAAAGCTCTCAGCTTTTCCCCATTGAGAATGATATTCGCTGTAGGTTTTTCATAGATGGCTTTTATGATATTGAGGTATGTACCCTCTATCCCTATACTCTGAAGAGTTTTGATCAAGAAAGGATGCTGTACTTTGTCAAATGCTTTTTCTGCATCTATTGAGACGATCATATGATTCTTGTTCTTTCTTTTGTTAATGTATTGTATCACGTTGATTGATTTGCGGATGTTGAACCAGCCTTGCAGCCCAGGGATAAATCCCACTTGGTCATGGTGAATAATCCTTTTAATGTACTGTTGGATCCTATTGGCTAGTATTTTGGTGAGAATTTTTGCATCCATGTTCATCAAGGATATTGGTCTGTAATTCTCCTTTTTCATGGGGTCTTTGTCTGGTTTTGGGATCAAGGTAATGGTGGCCTCATAAAATGAGTTTGGAAGTTTTCCTTCCATTTCTATGTTTTGGAACAGTTTCAGGAGAATAGGTATTAATTCTTCTTGAAATGTCTGATAGAATTCCCCTGGGAAGCCATCTGGCCCTGGACTCTTGTTTCTTGGGAGATTTTTGATGACTGCTTCAATTTCCTTAGTGGTTATAGGTCTGTTCAGGTTTTCTATTTCTTCCTGGTTCAATTTTGGTAGTTGATACATCGCTAGGAATGCACCCATTTCTTCCAGGTTATCTAATTTGCTGGCACAGAGTTGCTCATAATATGTTCTTATAATTGTTTGTATTTCTTTGGTGTTGGTTGTGATCTCTCCTCTTTCATTCATGATTTTGCTGATTTGGGTCATTTCTCTTTTCGTTTTGATGAGTCTGGCCAGGGGTTTATCAATCTTGTTAATTCTTTCAAAGAACCAGCTCCTAGTTTCGTGGATCTGTTCTACTCTTCTTTTGGTTTCTATTTCATTGATTTCTGCTCTGATCTTTATTATTTCTCTTCTCCTGCTGGGTTTAGGCTTTATTTGCTGTTCTTTCTCCAGCTCCTTTAGGTGTAGGGTTAGGTTGTGTATTTGAGACCTTTCTTGTTTCTTGAGAAAGGCTTATATTGCTATATACTTTCCTCTCAGGACTGCCTTTGCTGTATCCCAAAGATTTTGAACAGTTGTGTTTTCATTTTCATTGGTTTCCATGAATTGTTTTAATTCTTCTTTAATTTCCTGGTTGACCCATTCATTCTTTAGTAGGATGCTCTTTAGCCTCCATGTATTTGAGTTCTTTCCAACTTTCCTCTTGTGATTGAGTTCTAGTTTCAAAGCATTGTGGTCTGAAAATATGCAGGGGATAATCCCAATCTTTTGGTACCGGTTGAGACCTGATTTGTGACCTAGGATGTGATCAATTCTGGAGAATGTTCCATGGGCACTAGAGAAGAATGTGTATTCTGTTGCTTTGGGATGGAATGTTCTGAATATGTCTGTAAAGTCCATTTGGTCCAGTGTTTCATTTAAAGTCTTTATTTCCTTTTTGATCTTTTGCTTAGATGATCTGTCCATTTCAGTGAGGGGGGGTTAAAATCGCCCACTATTATTGTATTGTTGTCAATGTGTTTCTTCGCTTTTGTTATTAATTGCCTGATATAATTGGCTGCTCCCATGTTCGGGGCATAGATATTTACAATTGTTAGATCTTCTTGTTGGATAGACCCTTTAAGTAGGATATAGTGTCCTTCTTCATCTCTTATTACAGTCTTTGTTTTCAAATCTAATTTGTCTGATATAAGAATTGCCACCCCAGCTTTCTTTTGGTGTCCATTAGCATGGTAAATGGTTTTCCACCCCCTCACTTTCAATCTCGGGGTGTGTTTGGGTCTAAAATGAGTCTCTTGCAGACAGCATAACAATGGGTCTTGTTTTTTAATCCAATCTGATAGCCTGTGTCTTTTGATTGGGGCATTCAGCCCATTTACATTCAGGGTAACTATTGAAAGGTATGAATTTAGTGCCATTGTACTGCCTGTAAGGTGACTGTTACTGTATATTGCCTGTGCTCCTTTCTGATCTATGCTGCTTTTAGGCTCTCTTTTTGCTTAGAGGACCTCTTTCAATATTTCTTGTAGGGCTGGTTTTGTGTTTGCAAATTCCTTTAGTTTTTGTTTGTCCTGGAAGCTTTTTATCTCTCTTTCTATTTTCAATGATAGCCTAGCTGGATATAGTATTCTTGGCTGCATATTTTTCTCATTTAGTGCTCTGAAGATACCATGCCAGTCCTTTCTGGCCTGCCAGGTCTCTGTGGATAGGTCTGTTGCCAATCTAATGTTTCTACCATTGTAGGTTACATATCTCTTCTCCCGAGCTGCTTTCAGGATTTTCTCTTTGTCTCTGAGACTCGTAAGTTTTACTAGTAGATGTCGGGGTGTTGACCTATTTTTATTTTGAGAGTGGTTCTCTGTGCCTCCTGGATTTTGATGCCTGTTTTCTTCCCCACATTAGGGAAGTTCTTTGCTATTATTTGCTCCAATATACCTTCTACCCCTCTCTCTCTTTCTTCTTCTTCTGGGATCCCAATTATTCTAATGTTGTTTTGTCTTATCGTATCACTCATCTCTCGAATTCTGCCCTCGTGATCCTGTAGTTGTTTCTCCCTCTATTTCTCAGCCTCTTTATTTTCCATCATTTAGTCTTCTATATCGCTGATTCTTTCTTCTGCCTCATTTATCCTAGCAGTTAGTGCCCCCATTTTGATTGCACCTCATTAATATCCTTTTTGATTTCGACTTGGTTAGATTTTAGTTCTTTTATTTCTCCAGGAAGTGTTTCTCTAATAACTTCCACACTTTTTTCAAGCCCAGCTAGTATCTTTAAAGTCATGATTCTGAACTCTAGGTCCGACATCGTACTAATGTCCGTATTGAGTAGGTCCCTGGCAGACGGTACTACCTCTTGTTCTTTTTGCTGAGGTGATTTTTGTCATCTTGTCATTTTGTCCAGAGGAGAACAGATGAATGAGAGAACAGAATGCTAACAGGTTAACAACGTCTCCAGCAAATATACTCAATGCAAATCAGAAAAGACCTGAAACCAGGGGACAAGAAAGGGAAAGAAAGAAGAGAAAAAAAATAAAAGGAAAAAGAAAAAGATAAAAACAAACAAAAACAGAACAAAACAAAAAAAAAAGCAGAATATGATCAAATATGATCAGGCTAGTGCATAGATCAGTGGCACACACTAGCTTTTGGGCATATTTTGGTCTGTTAGAAGAAATTGCCTGCTAAAATTTTAAAGGAAGAAAGATTTATATATGTACAAAATAAGGGTTGATACAATGAAGGGATGGCAGATGACTGTAAAGATGAAAATTATAAAAGATTTTATAAAAGGAATTGATAAGATAAGAAGTTGGTTTTAAAAAGAAGGAAGATTTAAAAAGAAAAAGAAAAAAGAAAAAAAAGAAAAAAAAAGGGAGAGAATGTGATCAGGCAGGAGACTAGAACAAAGCCATACACTAGTGATTTAGGATATATTTTGATCTGTTAGAAGAAATTGTATCTCAAAATATTAAAGAGAGAACAACTTATATATATATGCCAAAAATAAGGGTAAGTACTATGAAGGGATAAAAATATGACTCTAGAAATGAAAAATAAAAAATGTTTTTTTTAAAAAGGGATTGATAAGATGTTGTTTGAAAAAGGGAAAAAGAAAAATAAAAAAAAGTTAAAAAAATTAACTTTGAAAAACTAATGAATTATGATAAAAAAGCCATGAAGTCTATGTGCAGTATTCCCCTAGCGCTGGAGTTCTCCCGTTCTCCTTGATCGGTAAACTTGGTCTTGGCTTGCTGGCTGTTCGTGCTGATCTTCTGGGGGAGGGGCCTGTTGCCGTGGTTCCCAAATGTCTTTGCCGGAGGCGGAATTGCCCCGCCCTTGTCGGTCCGGGCTAAGCAATCTGCTGGGGTTTGCTCTCAGGAGCTTTTGTTCCCTGCAAGCTCTCGGTACAGCTTTGGAGGACCAGGGTGAAAATGGTGGCCTCCCAATCTCCGCCCGGAGGAGCTGAGAACTCGGGGCCCCGCTCCTCAGTGCGCCCCCAGAGAAAAGCAGTCACTCCCGTGTCCCCGGTCTCCGGCCGCACTCCGCGCTCACCCGGCCTGTGACCGAGCGTTTCTATCTCTGGCACCCGGCCCCGTGTGGAGTCTCCAAACCCAGCAGATCCCTGCGGTGCGCTCCCGCGCCGCTCCTCCCGGGGGAGGGAGGGGAGTCTCCCCGGATCTGCCGCTTGTTGGGTCCCTGCTGGAGGAGCAGTGGCCCGACTGGGCCGCGGATCACAGTTTATGGCCACCCCGAGCTGAGAGCCCGCGCCTCGGCTCCGTCTCTGCAGCCGGCTTCCCCGCTCTGATACCTGGGAGCTCTGGCGCACTCAGGCACCCCCGGTCTTTCTGTGACCCCGAGGGTCCTGAGACCACACTGTCCCGCGAGGGTTCCACCCCCTGCTTAGCCACTGCAGCGACGTCCCTCCGCGGAGCCGGCTTCTAAAAGGTCCGATTTTGTGCTCCGCGGCTCTAGCACTTGCCAGAAGCGGCCGACAGAGGCCCCCTCCCCCGCCGTCTATCCTGAATATCACCTCGAGTTCACTTGTCCGCACGTCCTACCTTCCAGAAAGTGGTCGCTTTTCTGTTCAGAGTGTTGTTACTCTTCTTATCTTCGATCTCCTGTTGAGTTCGTAGGTGTTCAGAATGGTTTGATCCCTATTCAGCTGAATTCCTGAGACCAGACGAAATCCAGGTCTCCTACTCCTCCGCCGTCTTGCTCCGCCCCCCCCCCATTTGTCCTTTTATTACTCAGCCCTGGAGATGGTGTCTGTGAGCCGCAGTGAGTTCTGTGCCATCCACACCGGGCACAGACTGCAAGGGCTGGAGACCTCTGCTGAAGCACCCCGTTGCCTCTTTTCCCAGCAGACCCTCCCCGGACCCTCAGCTAGAATTCCGAGCCCCTCACGGCAGTGCCCATACTCAACTCCTTTGCCAAAGTCTTCACATTAGAGAGGAGTGTGGTAGGAGGCTTCTCTTGTGCCTGCCTTAAGACTGAATCCCTTTACCTTTTAAGTGGACTGCTTTAGGGAAACAAGGGCAGTCACACCATTCCTGCCGGCCACTGCGCCCACGCTTGTGCACAAGGCTGGCAGGTGGGTGGCAGAAATGGAGCCCCTTTAGGGGCGACACACATGCACCAATCTTTCAGTTCCTTCAGAAACACGTTGTGGGCCACTGACGTCACGCACGGGAATACTGCCAGGCCCTGCTGAGAGCACCCCAAGGGCAGCATGTGTGTGTGTGTGGCTCTTCTTTGTAACCCCTGCACCCCAATACTGCCTGGCATGTCACAGGCAGTGGAAAGGTGCTCTTTGAATAAATGAATACACAAAGAGTGTTTTCCATTTTAAGCCTCTGTGAAGTTATTTGCTTCTTTCTATCTATATTCTCTAGCCTCCAGGAGCACAGAAGGACAAGTTACTCATAAACCCAAAGAACAGAAGGAAATGCAGAGCCAAACGCCGCCCATGGACCAAGGTAACCTTCTAGGTAAGAGGCAGATCTGCACCGCGGTCTCACTGACTCCTGGGAGCCAACCCTTCTCCCGCGGGTATACCCTGTGCTCCCCCAGAGGAGGGAAGTGTGTTCCACGATCCTCCTTTGTCAGGATTTCAGGTAAACAAGAACGATTGTGCCGTGTTTGCAGGCTCTAGCGCCACTCAGCATTTCAAGCCCCACGGGCTCTGGGCTTCCTCTTCCTCTTCCAGCTTACTCTGGGAGCTGGCCAAGTAGAACTGGGCTCAATTCAATTCAACCCAGTGCAACTGACCTGAGTTCAAAAGCATGTATACTGGGACTCACTGTGTTCAGCCCTGTAGACGGCCATTCCTGCCCTCGAGGAAATGCTCTGTGTTTTCCCCTTCAATATAAGATAATCAACTGCCAGCAAAGCAATTTGCCTCAAAATGTTTACCTTATAAACAGGGTTGTGAAACATGCAGTGCCATGTTGGTGAGCACTGAAGTTGCAGACAAACCTCCTAGCTAAGGAGATGTGGGAGAGCGAGCACAACTCCAAAATGAATCACGGTGAAGTTGGGTCCTCATGTCACGAGGACATAGAGCCCGTTAAGAAAACCTGAGCTTTTGGGGGACCCACTGACCTCTACAAGACCCTATTGTCCTCTGCTAATTGTATTACCTTCCAAAAAAACTTTATCATCTTGTATATGATTTCTTTTGAACCCCACAACCTAGTGAGTCAGGGAGCAGGATTATTACTTTGATTTACTGAAGAAAATGAGAGACGGAGAAGTTAAAAGACTTGGCTAAACTCACATTTAGGAGGAAGACCTCAGGTCTTACTAGGGATCTTTCTACTGATTACTTCTTTTAAATTAATTTTAACTTCTTTGCAGCTTCCATTATTAAAAAAAAAAAGAAAGACAAATCCAGGCGCACTGTTGCAATATGATGTTTTGATGTTGTACCTCCAACTTTGGGCTGAATGGCATTTCAAAACACATTTAATTGTTTGTTTTTCTCTCTTTTCTCCATAGTACCCTGAATGGTTATTTCAAGGTTTCTCAGGAGGTCAATGTTTGTTGTCCTTATTCAAGAGATAACCACTGGTTCTGGCCACAGATCCTCTTAATGGGATGTTTTCATTTGAGAGAAGCAAATGTAACTTAAACAGGTTCAGACCATTATGGATTTTATTGGCTGTTAAAGAAATTTTATTCTGAGACTAAAGCGCAAGTTCAGCCATGATTTGCAAGGTGCTACACGAGAGCAGATCACTCGGGACGGGACGGCTCTCAGCTTCTCTCCGGGGCAGGGGTGTTATATGTAAGAGACTTTTAAAGGTCGTATTGGGTATTGAGATTATGGAAGGTCTGGAAGGTCAGAGCACATGTCTGGGGAGAGAGGGTGCATGTGGGCCTGTATACCCAGATTTGGGGTGGGGTAGGAATCGTGAGAGCAAATCAGAGCAGGACACGATCACTGGGGTTAAAGACCAGCCAGGCTTGGGTTTTAGTTGGGCGAGTGGAAGATTTGAGGGCATGGAAAGCTTTCAGAGGCCTTGGCAGGGCTCACATAGAGCAAGCTTTAGGCATGGCTTGATCAGAGATCAGGTTCCATTTCCCCGCGATTCTCTCAGCCCTTCCCTCCTTCTGGCTTCGGCTCTATCTCCAGTCCTTCAGCCATAGCCCCAAGATGACCAGCAGCCACCACCCGGGGATGTGCCTCCTCACTCAGCAATGGAGCCCCAGGGTGGGCCTCACCTTTCATTGGCCCCAGTGGGCTTGAGCCTACCTTTATCCCTCAGCTGAGACTGCCCTTCCCACTCCTGTCCACTTATGAGAACCCTGGCCATCACCACAAGTAACTGCTCATTCCTCTGGGTTCCCACAGCAAATGTCTGCTCCTCAGCAATAACACTCAGCACATTCTGCCTTCAGATGTCTTCCTCATTCAAGCCATCGTCCACTCCCACAGGAGTGATGGGGTCTGTGTGCCTTCCCTCAAATGCCTGGCAAAGTTCCTGACACACAGAAGTTCTCAGTACATATTGGTTGAATAAAAGAAAGAATGAATGAGGGCGCCCGGGTGGCTCAGTCAGTTAAGCGACTGCCTTTGGCTCAGGTCATGATCCCAGGGTCCTGGGATCGGGTCCCACATCGGGCTCCCTGCTCGGCAAGAAGCCTGCGTCTCCCTCTCCCTCTGCCTACACCTCCCCCTACTTGTACTCTCTCTCTCTCTCTCTCTGTCAAATAAATAAATACAATCTTTAAAAAAAAATGAATGAATGAATGAACAAAATGAGAAGAACCAAGGTCCAGTGTGTACGAAGAGGCAAGTCGAACTCGGGTTCACTCAGGATGCCTTCAGAACTTCCTTTCCCTCTTCAGGTCACTGCAGGGAGCCTCCTTCCTGGGAACATGAAGATTCAAAGAGAATCTACCACTTTGTGGTGGGGCAGACGGT
The DNA here is from genome assembly GCF_037043125.1 of Eumetopias jubatus. NCBI lineage: Eukaryota > Metazoa > Chordata > Mammalia > Carnivora > Otariidae > Eumetopias > Eumetopias jubatus. The sequence continues at coordinate 29,821,441 of NW_028274814.1, forward strand.
TCGCTACCAGTGCGCGCAGGGATTCAGGGCCCTGCGGCGAGGTTCTGCCGAGAGCGTCTGCAAAACCATCTCAGGGAAGACCCAGTGGACACAGCCCCAGGTCAAGTGCATAAGTGAAAGGAATAACGGTTGGTTTCCAGGTATGGAGGCACCTGGTTGGGCTCTATCACCCTGCTCTTTCCGTCGGGCTGAGCGGAGTGGAATTCCTGACCCACCAGCTATGTGACCGCGGGCAAAGCACTTCGTCTCCTTGGGCCTCTGTTTTCTCTCATTCTAGAAAATAGACCAGATACACTGAGGTCTCTATCACCTAAGGTTCCCTATACCCTGAGTGAGGATAAATGGTAGAAGGTGGAAGAGGAGGGGAGATCTCTCGAGTGTTGCAAGCATCCCAGATGCTATCTCACCGGAGACGATGCTGCCCCGTCCTAGCCGATCCTGAAACTCGACTTCTTCTTCTAAGCTACCAAGACCTCCTCTCATTCAAAAGGGCAAGTCCAGCCGGCCGCCCAAATACTGATGTAAAATGCACACTCATTATTTGTCCAGCGCTCCACTGTTAGCATGCTCCTTCTCATGTAACTCCCCCCTGAGCTTTGGTAAAAGTGCAAATGTGCAGGGAAGGGGCTGATTCAAGCAGGCAGGTGCGCGCGCTCGCACACTCATTCAGACTAACGTACAACCCACCTATGCGGAGGTCTGCTGTTTTCATTCTGAAAGCGTATTACTATTTTTACAACCAAAAGCCGCTCACATTTAAACCTAAGTGTTACCGGTTTCTTACCTCACCGCCTCTCCCGGGAGTTTCCCTGGGTGAAATCTGAAACCACCCCCGTAAGTGGAGCTCGGGGAGAGACCAGAGAAGGAGGCAGGCCACCGTTGGCAGGTGGCTGTTTGAATAAGCAGAGGGAACTTACTCACGGGGCTCCTGTGGGGCTGGCAGCAAGACGAATGGATCCCTGCGCTCCCCCACCAGATCTTACACGTTAATAAAGAGGCCTTAACCGGGTTCAGTCACAAATACGCTGCAGGTGTTCTGGACACCACGTCACTAGCTCAAGGCTGTGTCCTTGGAGAAGCCTCTGGGAGCGGGAAAGGAAAGCGGGAGTCATATTCTCAGGACAGGGAAGGGCGTGAGGAGCCTCTGAGTGCCTGGGTCCACGGGTCAGTTGGCACTCGTGTCCTTCTGATGACATTCCCTGGCAGTATGCCTGCAGGGAGCCACATGGCTGGCCTGGGCACTTGTCGTGCGTGTTGCTTCCCTTGTAAAAGGATGGCAGGGCAGTGTCCTGGGTAACTGGAAACCCCTGCAAAGAACGGGGAACCTGTCACAGAGAGAAGCTGTCCTTCTGTGCATTTCTACTTCATTTAATGTTTCGGTGGTATCTGGATTATTATGACCTGTTTCCAAGCCACAGATGGAAACCAGGGCTGAATAGGAAGCTTGGGGATGAGAAGTTGCTCGGGATTCCACAGAGCCAGCATCAGGGTCAAAATTCCCTCTGACCTGGCTTTGCTGGAGCCATTTACCCACTTGCCCCAGAGCCTGCTGTAGAGCCACACTGTGTGGGGTCCCCAGGTAGCGTGCTGAGAACGGAGATGGGCACCCCACTGAGTGTGTCTGGGGTCAGCTGAGGAGACCCGCATTCCCCACCCTCATCACTTCCTCTCTCCTCCAGAGGACGAAGAAGAGCCTCAAGCAAGCACCCATGCTCCTCCTGGGAGAGACACTTCCTGGCCCTTGGTAACAACAAGTGCTACAGGTAAGACTAGAATTTCTGGGAAGATAAAACCTGGCCCTGAAGGTCAGGCAAGAGAAGGAAGACCGTTTGCCTGGGGCAGCCCCTCCTGCAGCTGGGTCAGCAATGGCACCTTCCCCTCCAACCTCCCAACCCTCAACACATCAAAAGCAGGGCACCGGGGTGCCTCAGTCAGTTGGGCGTCTGACTCTTGGTTTTGGCTCAGGTCGTGAGAACGAGCCCCGTGTCCAGCTCCACACTGGGTGTGGAGTCTAAGGTTCTCTCTCTCTCCCTCCACCTTCCCCCCTGCTCTCTCTCTGTCTCTCTCAAATAAATGAATAAATCTTTAAAACAAACAAACGTGTCAAAATCAGGTGTCGGAAACAGGAGAAGCCAGTCTGAGGATGGCATCTCAAGGCGGAAGAAGGAATGCTTGTCTGTCCCATGCCTTCTGTCAGGCTCCGAGGCTCTAGCTCACGACAGGTCCTAAGCTCTCCAGCTAGTGAGATAATCAGCACAAACCGAGCATCTTCTCTTCTCTCTTCTGCACAGATTTCCACAAGCACACAGAAGTGGCTACCACCATGGAGTCGTTCATATTCACAACCGAGTATCAGATAGCAGGTGGGTAGGGGGCGCGCCTTCTGTTGACAAAACGCACCCCAGACAGAGACTGTGGGATATGTTGGTTGGTGGTCTGGTGGGTCGGTCGGTTGGTCGGTTAGCTTAAAATGCCCCCCTCCTTATACTGGATAATAGTTACACGAGTAAAAGACTAATCCGGATATTAACAATACAAACTCACAGTAATCAGCCATAGTAAACGGGCTGTGAAGTCTCAAAGCAGCCCCAAGAAGCTCCTCCTGAATGGATCCTAAATGACAAAATACCCCATAAACCCCACAGTTGTTTCCTGGTAGGAGAGAAAAACAGGCTTTGAGAGGGGGAGAAAAAACCGAGCTCATAGAAACAGAGCAGAGTGGTGGTTGCGGGGGCTGTGGGTTGGGGGGAAACCGGGAGATGTTGGTGGAGGACGCAGACTCCCAGTTAGAAGATGAGTCAGTTCTGGGGAGCTAACGGGCAGCATGGTGACTTTGGTTAACAACACGGTATTGTATACTCGAAATTTGCTAAAGGAGTAAATCTCAAGTGTTCTCACCGCAAAAAGGAAATGGCAGACAGGAGGGGTGGTTGGAGGTGTTAGCTAGTGCTGTGGTGCTAATTGTGTTGTGATGTACACTCACATCAAATCAATCCCTTGCATGCCGCAAATGTCCGCAATGCTACATGTCAGTTATGTGTCAACACAGTTTGGGGAAGAAAAGGAAAAATGCACTGTGAAGCCCATGCAAGACGGGTGGTTGGCGGGGCAGGCGGGGAGGTGGCTCCTGCACCAGAGGAAGGCAGGATCTGGGAAATAGGAACACTTTCAAGAGATGCTTATGTGTCTATCCTTTCTCCTTGTATTTCGACGTTTCCTTCACCCATCGCAGGCCTCCCTGGTGGCCCCCTTAACTGAGGCCTCTGAACCTTGGTGAAGAGCGCGCTTGTCAGTTACTTCATGCCCCTCAGAAAGAGCCAAGCCCCTCGAGGAAAGGCGCCAAGCCCTTTCCCACCTCCCCAGGGCTCCAGCCCCGGTCCCTGAGCCTCCTAGGAAATCATGTCGGGTGGGAGCTGCGTTCCGGGAGGGGAAGGCAGAAACGCCAGTGCCCCCCTCTTCGGGAAACCCTTGCTCTGTGGGGATTTTCTCAGCCTGATCTGCAGCCCAGCCCGGCGGGTGCCTTCGCTGAACTGCTTCTCTGTTGACAGTGGCCGGCTGCATTCTCCTGTTCATCAGTGTCCTCCTTCTGAGCGGGCTCACCTGGCAGCGGAGATGGTGAGTCCGGGCGGTCAGGGTCACAAAGGCCTGGCCGGAGCTAGCTGGTGGAGCCTGGTGTGGGAAGAGCTCGGGCAGAGATCCCCTCACCCCCCGCCCACCCCATTCTCCTACTAACCCACAGCGGTTTGGGGAGTCATAGAGAGAACTGGTCAACCCACACATCCCCAAAGAGCCCAACAAGAACCCAAGCGCAGGGAAATGGGAAAGCAAAGGACACTAGCATTGGTTGAGCGCCTACTGTATGCCAGGCTTGATGCATATCTAATGAACATTCCTGAACTTCTCTGAACATTTGAAACAGCTACAGGTGCCCTGATCAAGCAACACAAACAGGAGTGCATGGCAGAGGCCAAAACTGCAACCTGAATCTAGAGCCCAAGACCTTTCTGCTCCCGTCACGTGGCTGGAAGGAAATCAAGGGCAGTGTCCCCCTGAGTTTTCCTCTCCTGCACTCCCCATTACACCTACTGCAGACACTCAGACCAGAACGCCCTTGACTGGGACGTGACCCCCATGTGGCCTTAGTTGCATTAACTCAGATTTTCAAATTGCTGATTAGAACAACCAGGAGAGATTTTTTTTTTTTTTAATACCAATGCTTTCTCTCCAACCAGAATCCCTAGGACATCAGTATGTGTCTTTCCAGCTGAGATAAAATTCATCATTCTAACCATTTTAAAGTGCATAATCCAGTGGTTTTTGGCAATGTTGTGTATATACCACCATCTCATCACACATCAGAACATTTCCATCACCCCGAAAGGAAACCCTGTACTCCCCAATTCCCCATTGCCCCCATTCCCCGGAATCCACAAATCCACTTCCCATCTCTGGATTTGCCCGTTCTGGACATTTCACATAAATGGAATCATACAGTATATGAACTTTTGTGACCGAGACATTGGTATTTCCTTTAAAGCTCCTCAGAGGCACCGAATACACATGCATCCAGTTTTTTTTTTTTTTAAAGATTTTATTTATTTGACAGAGAGAGAGACACAGCGAGAGAGGGAACACAAGCAGGGGGAGCGGGAGAGGGAGAAGCAGGCTTCCCGCAGAGCAGGGAGCCCGATGCGGGGCTCGATCCCAGGACCCTGGGATCACGACCCGAGCCGAAGGCAGATGCCTAACGACCGAGCCACCCAAGTGCCCCTCACATGCATCCAGTTTTGACAACTCTGTGCTAGGCCAGTAATTCCCAAACTTGAGTGGGCTTGTTATCAGAAGGTCCTGGAGGGCTTGTTAAAGCAGGGTCTGCCCGGCCCTGCCTCCAGAGTTGCTGAGTCAGCAGGTCTGGGGTAGGGCCTAAAAAAATCTACATTTCTAGCAAATTCCCAGGTAATAACTGATGCTTGCTGTTCCAGGCACCAAACTTTGAGAACCGCTGCACTAGACAGATAGCATAACAGATCAAGAGAGTGAATTCATTTCACGCACACACACAGGCCAGTTTCTCCCTCCCTTTAGACAGTAGACTACAGACCTCCTATGTCGCTGTCCTGACTATCCAGGACATCCCAAAAATGTGCCATCTAACCCACCTTGATGTAAACTCCCCAGGAAGACCCTGAGAACACACAGATTCATCCCCCAAAACCCAGAGCTCTTAGATCCTATAATTAGCCCAGACAGAGAAAAACTGTCAGACGTCTTTTATTGTTCTATTGGTCATCAGGCCCACAGATACTCCTGATTTCCCTCATGTGGATTAAAATGTGCCAGTTATTGCGATGCAGAGGATAAGCCCCCTAGGGTTATCGTATTAGGAATTGCTCATGTAAATACCTGACAGTCTACCAACTTCTCTACGATATGAGCTGCTTCCTGAGGCGTTATTTTAGGATTATGTGAGATGAAGTGGGTCAGGTACTCAGTACATTGTGGGAACTCAATACGTGGTCGGGCCTCCCCTCCCTGCGCTGACAAGACCTAATAGCCTTCAAGGAAATTTTCACTTGGTAGCTTCAAGATTAAAAGCCTTCAGACACAAAGGGACAAGGGTATTTGGGAGTGGTAAACATTTGGAATTTACGCTGTGACATAACGAACAGCCTGAAACTAGATGAGTTCTCAGAAGCTCTCCCAGAATTACGGTCTTTCAGGGGACCCACATTCATTCCTCAAACTGAGCTTTCTGCCACCAGGTCTAGCTAGGGAGAAAAAGCCTTCCTAGAATCTAATTTCATCTGATGGTGCCCTCTTGTGGCCACACAGAAATCCTACATTTGTGTTTTTTGGGTTTTTTTTTTTTGGACCAATTAACTAGGAGCCAGTGATAAACAACAGCTGTTGGCTTCCCCTGGCTCCTGACAACCAAAAGCTGAATTTTCATGAATTTTATCGCTTCTCGGACTTTTGGCTAAGATCAAGTGAATTTTCATGAATTTTGTGAACTGTTTTTAAGCACAGCCATTATCGAATATTTAGTATGTAAACATAGTTACATAGGCTATATTAAAAACAAAGTTAATAAATACTCAAAAGTAGCCACTTTCTAATTATTTTACTACTTTGTTGTTCTCAGGGTTATTTAAATCTATTGTATCTGTATCGAGGAATTGCAATATGATGGTCTGCTACTGCATACCTCTTCCCAATTCTGTATTCAGCTATGTCACGTTGGTAGCTCGAAACTGGGCGTGGTGGGAGTACTTACACCATGCAAATAGGCCAACTTTTTCAGAGAGCTGGTTAATCATTTACCAGCACACCATTCTTACAACCCTGCCCCACGGGAGCTCTGAGCAAGGCAGGAAGTGATGAGATATTCCTGTGGACTCAGTAAGGGCTGGGGAAGGTCTAGGACTATACTGTCCAGCACGGTAGCTAGCCACTGGCCACATGGTGGATATTTTAGTCTAAACTTAAATAAATGAAATAAAATAAAAATTCAGTTCATCAGCTACACTAGCCGCATGTCAGGTGTTCAATAGCCACATACGGCTACCTTATTGGACAACACAGATACAAAACATTAGTGTCATCAGAAAGTTCTTAAAGTACAGTGCTGGCTAGAAACTAGGAGCTTTCAATTCATGAAAATCACTTAGCACAGTTACTATTATTATCCCTTCTCTGCACCTACTGTCCTCCACATAATTCAAAAAAAATTTATAGAGTATCTCTTATACAGATGTCGGGCAAAGGGCACAAGCTCGCAATTAGAAAATGAATAATTTCTGGAGATCTAATACACAGCAGAGCAATTATAGTCAACAAAACCGTATTATATACTTCAAAGTCGCTAAGAGACTAGATCTTAAATGTTCTCCCCACAAAAAAGAAATGATAATTATGTGACTCGATGGAGGCGTTCACCAACTATGGTGGTAATCATGTTGCAATACAGTAATACAATATATTAAAAAATATATAAACATGTTGTATACCACAAACTTACACAATGTTACATGTCAATCGTATCTCAATTAAAAAAAAATAAACACTATCACAAGAATATCTGCTATGTGCCAAGCACTTGCTAGGGACCCAAAGATGAATGCAAATGGTCCCTGCTCTAAGGAGCTTACAGACCCATGGAGGAGAAGAGGCTAAAAATAGAGAGTTCAAATACAAATTTTTTAAAGCCGAAGACTGAGGTGTTACAGGAGCAAAAAGAAAGGACACTTAATCCTACGTGGGGGCGCCAACAGGAGTTGATGGGGCCTCCGGCCAGATAAAAGAAGACAGGACATGGCTGCTAAGTGGGGAAGGGGGGTGGGTAGCAAGGGGAGAGGTAAGGTGGTGTGAAGGGACGTGACAATGTCCAGGAGAAGTCAGGCAGTTCTGAACATCAGCTTGTGAGGTGCTCGGGCAGCTGAGACAGCAGTGCTGTAGGGATGGACAGTGACCATCAGACCCACAGGTCAGACAGAGGGGCTCGGACCCTATACTGAGGGCAACAGAGAGCCACAGAAGCTTGAGCTAGGGACAAATGGTAGCACTGGCCCTTCGGACAATCTGGCTACAACAGAGGCTAGATTAAGGGACCAAGGAATCATGGTGGCAGTTATGACAGAATATTTGGAGAGACACGGTGAGCATGAGCTAGGTCAGTGGGCACACATTAAAAAGGAGGAAAAGAATCAAGATATACATAAAGGGGGTCAAATTAGCAGGATTTTCCAGCTGATTGGCAGTAAGGGTTAAGGAAGATGGATGGAGCAGGGATGACCCCAGATTTTCGAGGATGACGGGGGACTCCTTAGCCTCTGGATGAAATAAATGCAAACAGCAGGACACCCCTTGGGGGATCAGCCCCAAAGCAGAACCCATCCTGCAGTCCATTCACTGAGGTCCACGAAGGCTCCACACCTGTAACCACCCAGCCCTGGAGCTGACAAGGAAATGGAAAATCTACTCACCGCACAATGATTGAATCTTCCTGCTGTAGGAACCACGGGGCAGCCAGTCTGGGCCTCTGGAGGCACCGAGAGGCCTTGGGGTCAGACTTCAGCCTGTGGGAAGGTAACAGGATCCAGGGGTGGAATTTTAAGTTAGCAGGTCAATGGGGGTTTATGTTGAAGGCTCTATGCACATCGGTTTATGGTGCGGATCACATTTTTTTTCTTGTGCAGTAGTCCACCTATGACTGACTTAGCTGTATCACTACAGGAGGAAGCGTAGAAGAACAATCTAGAAAACCAGGGGTGGTAAGAAGCCAAGAACAGCTCACAGAAGTCGTAAAGCACAAGCAAAATCAAAGAAGTGGAACACTCACCCAAGAGCCATCTCCCGTGATCTCTTCGGTTTTGGAAAACTCTGAAGTCACATGCTGACACACTGGGCAACTGCAACCTCATGACAAAACCAGCTCGGTAGTATCAATGAGTGAACTCGACCTGCTTCTCAGCAGCAGTTCCAAGGTCACTGGAAGAACAGGAAAGAACCGCCAGAACTGTAGGTCTTACTTTCACGTCGACATGGTCATTCAAGCTTGAATAGCATGGGACTCTGTCCACACCATATATGGTATAAAGAACAGTGGCTTTGTGTTAATTGCATCCCAGCTTCCCAGTTTACAAGGAAAACCCTAGCAGGAATGTAAATAGACACACACACACACTCCTTACCCTATGTAATTGGACGCCATCCTGTGACTGCCTGAGATCCTTCCCCAGCTTCTGATTGATTCGGTTGATTAGCCCATTCTGCTGGCCACATTCCTTAATGAACGCCTGCTAAGAACTATGAATCTTTTTGTCTTTAGCTCAGTCCTCTAAACTAGCCCCCTTTCACTGAACCTTCAATCTGAACTTCTAAACAGAAGCCATAGCAGAGTAATCTTTGGGTAACACCGACAGAGGGCAGCCAAGCCTCTGGGGATCACAGAGCTTCAGCGTTTAAAAGGATTTTTACTAGAGGTATGCTGGGAAAAGAAGGATAAACTAAGTCCCAGGTAATGAACTGTACACCTAGTAAAAAGCTCTACCTGTACATTACTAACACGCCCCCTTACGAGTTAGTTTCTGCGGGATTGCTATACATGAGGCTCTGAATTTGGTCCGCACGGATGTGATGTTCACAGACACATCACGTGTGGATGCTTACATTTCCGAATCAGTGTTATAAAAGCACTCATAAGGGATCAATACATTCAATGTTTATGGATGGAAGGAAAGAAGAAGGAAGTATGGCACAGGGAGGGAGCTCACACTGACAGCAGGTAACATGGAAAAGGTCACCCCTTTGTAGCCCTCAAACTGTGAGCAACATGGTTAGCAAATCAGAATCACCTGGAGGCCTGGTTAGGCCACGGGGGGCGGGGGGGTGGGTGGGGAATCTCCAGGGTTTCTGAGTCAGCAGGTACCGGCCAGCCAAGGATTTACCCGTGTAACAAGTTCCAGGTGATGCTGCTGAGGGTGGTCTGGAGACCACACTTTGAGAACCACTGGGTTCTAGGTCTCCATGCCCACCCACTCTCAAAAATCACGTGATTAAGGAGATGAATGCAAGGTTAACACCAGCCAGTTTTCATTTCTGAAAGGCCAGAAGAGTATTATTTTAAAAATGGGCAGGCATCATAGGTCCATATCCAGATTAAAGAACCATTTTCTGCCCTTTCTTTGACTAACCAAGTACAATCCAGATTCCAGTGTCCATGTCCCCCACACCCCCAAGTACATGTTTTCTGGGTTGAGAGGAATCTCAGACCAGAAAAAAAATTTTTTGTTTTTAGTCTTACTTATCTTGAGTAAAATTGAATTGAATTATCATGACTCATTTTGGAGGGGGGGGAAGACCTATGAGATCAAATGTTTTAAATAATAATTAAGATGTTATTTACCTTTACATGCTCATTCTAAGTGTATGGTGGAGTTTTTCAGGAACGACATGATATGTGATGATGTCATCGCTCTGATGTTAACATGTAATGAGTTTATTACTGTTGTTTATAAGAGAACTAATAAATATTTTTTAAATTTCTTGGTTTTAGTGTCTAAATGTGGTATCACTAGCTATAACTACACAGATGAATTTGGGATTCTCAATACTCTTTTTCTTTTTTTCCTTAGAGATATAGAGCACAGGGGTGGGGGTGGGGGTGGGAAGGGGCAGAGGGAGAGGGAAAGAGAATCCTAAGCAGGCTCCATGCCCAGCATGGAGCCCAATGCCAGAGCTCCATCCCACGACCCTGAGACCATGACCTGAAAGAAAAGCAAGAGCCGGATGCTCAACAAACTGAGCCGCCCAGGCGCCCCTCCTCAATACTTTTTAATAATGTACAGAGGTCCTGACAAATAGTTAACAAACACGTTATCATTGGTGGTTCCAGAAATGCAAATCAAAACCACAATGAGGGACGCCTGGGTGGCTCAGTTGTTGAGCGTCTGCCTTCGGCTCAGGTCATGATCCCGGGGTCCTGGGATGGAGCCCCGCATCGGGCTCCTGCTCAGCAGGGAAGCCTGCTTCTCCCTCTCCCACTCCCCCTGCTTGTGTTCCCTCTCTCGCTGTGTCTCTCTCTGTCAAATAAATAAATAAAATCTTAAAAACAACAACAACAACAACAACAACAACACAATGAGATACCTCTTCATACCCAGGAAGATGACCTTCAGCAAAAAGGAGAATAACAAATGGGGGCAAGGATGTGGAGAAACAGGAATTCTTGTACATTGCTGGCAGAAATGTAACAGATGCAAACACTGTGGAAAACAGATTGGTGGTTCCTCAAAACATTAAACATACAAGCACCTCATGCTTTCACAGGGGGAGGCAGAAAGGAACCATTTTTGAAATGACTTACCAAGGCCTGTCCTCAGGAGAAACTGTTTTCCTAACTACCTTGGGTTTTACCTAAGCAACCAGAAAAAACAGAAATCCCCAACTCTGACCTGCTCTATCCTCCCACATGGGAAAGGGAATTATGCAACTCCAGCCTCTCCCACCCCATCTACCCTCTCTGAGGTGTGCAAGCAGAGGCACCACCGCAGGTTTCTCTGGTCTCAGTGGTTCAAATGAGGCCTCATGGTCTGCACTGTGGCCACAGGATGTAAGGCGATGCTTATTTCCTCAGGCCTGAACCATCTACCCCACCCCTCGAACCAAGAGTAGCACCAACTTCCTTCATTGGCTGCTTGGAGTGGACAGAAGAGTAAGACCCAAACGAAAAGTAGGTCATTACCAAGAGAAGGGAGAATGGATGCAGGGGAAGCAGCCACACTTTTCTTTGTGCCTTTGCTTCCAGCCAGTATTATTCTATTAAGGGAGAGCCTAAATTTTCACATCAGTCATACTGTTATCAAAGCTCCGTCATGGGAGCAGAAGAGAAAAATGTGGACAAACAGATTTGTAGCACTGGCATCTGGGAGTTTTTAAGGATGCAGAAAGGCTTTTTTGAGGGCCTTCCACTGACAAAGTGCTAGGCTGTCCAAGCAAAACAGGGACTCGGTACCTGAGCTGCAGCACGAGGACTGGAATGGGATTGGAGCGGAAGAGTTGAGTGGGGGTTGGGCGAGGTCATCAAGAAGACGTGATTGCCAGTTGACCTGTGAGCCCGACCCGAGCGCTTGGAGGCTCCTCACCCCCTCCTCTGTCCTTGGAACGTGGTTTCTGCATGCCTTTCCCGCTGCCAGAGGCTCCTCCAAGGACACAGCCTTGAGAGGGATGTGGTGTTGAGAACATCTGCACAGTATACATGACTGACCCAGTTAAGGCTTCTTTCCAAACCTTTAGGATGCAGTGGGTGGGTGGGTGTGGGGGTCCACTCGCCTTGCTGCACCACCGCCCCCCCAGCCAAGTCTTGTACGTAAACCCCCTTGCGTATTAAAACTGCCACCTACCAACCCCAGAGTGCCCTGCCTTTTTCTTCAGTCCCTCCCTGCCCTCCTGCAACAGCCGCTGGTTTCAGATTTCCCTGGAGAAGCTCCGGAGGAGGCTGCAAACCAGCAACGTGTGAGCCAGCCAGGGAGCTGGAGAAATGGGCCCTGGGAATGAGGCCATCGCAGGGAAATCCTGGGTTAGCCGGTGACCTCTGCGTGGGCAGGGGTGGCCCACATGTCAGATGCTTGTGGCCTGTTGCGTGAGTACAGGACGCCCTGAAAACACCAGCTGCTCGACGGGGCTTGTTTGAGGAAGTGCACACGGTTCTCCTCCACAGGGAAGGGAAGCAAGGCCGCGCAGTGCGCTGGCCTCTGCCTCGGGCGGTTCTGCCGGCCACCGACGCCCTCCTCCAAGCTGAAGCTGGAGTCAGCAAGCTGCAGCTATCAGGGGAAGACGTGCTGGTGTCCACCAGTCTTCAGGCTTCGGAGCTGGCAGACAAGGTGGGAGGGCAGGACGGTAAGTTAGAGGTCTTAGGCGCCCCCGGGTGGCTCAGTCGGTTAAGCGATCGACTCTTGATCTCAGCTCAGGTCTTAATCTCAGGGTTGTGAGTTCAAGCCCCGCATGGGGCTCCACGCTGGGTGTGGCGCCTACTTTAAAAAAAGAAAAAAAGAGGTCTTAGCATACCCTGTGTAAAAAGCTAGGAGGGCTCCAGATGCTTTGGATTAAGATCTGGGCATTTGTGACAAAGCCTGAGTAGGAGTTAAGAGATGGCATCCCTGAGAATGTGATAAGAATGAAGAGAAGGATATTATGGTAACTGATGAGAAAATGGATAAAATGTGCCCTGCCTTCTGACCAGTAATAGGAAAGAACGTTTTAAATTGCAATGATCCCAAAACTCCTAGGGAGAAAATCTGCATTCTTTCTCTTTCCCTTGATGTTGTAAATCTTATCGTGTCTTTGAAATGTAAACAGCCCAAGAGATAAACAAATCATTGCTCACAGAGACTGAAGAAAATAAAGGGGGGGAGGGGGAGGGTATTCAAAATACTGCTTTGCTGTAGGAGCTCCCTTCCCCAGAATCCAGTCCACAGCCTCCAAAAGATCACAAATAACAGTAAAAAGCTTTAGCCATGGAAGTGGGTACCTGAGTCACAGCTACAGATTGGGAATGAATGCTGAATAGATACAGAAAGTTGGAGAAAGTCTGTGGAAAAGAAATATTGAGAAAGGAATTTTATATGTAGTCGAACTGTGATTCAAATAGACTTATGTAAGCTAAAAAGAAAACAGTTTTACTATCAGAAGTACACTGGTACAAAATTAGAATTTACTTTTCTTTGTGTTAAAGGGAGAAAGTTTTCTTAGATGATTGGTTTGCTCTTAATAAGAAATTGTAAACAAAGGCTTTTCTTTACCTTTGATGTAATCCGCCTGGAAAACAAAGATTCTGTGTTTTGTCTTTATCAGCTCTTTGATTACTCAAGAAACTAAGTCTTCCCTGTTAAAAAAGCTAAGTTGTTTACAATTTTGTAACTTTTGTTAAATGTTAAATTTCATGGAAAGCATTGTCAAATAAGAAGCAATGCTAAACTTCCTTTGGGGTATATGTGTATGAAATTGCCCACACTCTGGAATGTCCTAGTATAATGGTATCGTCATAATAACCAAACCCCCTGGTCAACTGCATCATAATGAACTCTCCTCAGATCTATAACCATGGCCATTTGTAAGTCTTTTGTCATTTGCAGACAGTTACTGTTTTATCTGATGCTTTGGCAAAGAGCGTTCCTGCAAAAGTGCTTCGTCTTCAAGGGGATTCGTGGAAAAGGCTCTGACAGGGTTCTAGTAGCTAAGATCGCTTTGCCTTCATGTGGGAGGGACACTAGCAAACCTCTCCGGCACCACCCCCCAAGGCTGTCTGCACAGCCCGCCACGTGGCACAGGGTAGTATGGGGGCCCGCCCCTGTTCTCTTTTCCCACATCAGTGAGACGGTCCGTTACACGGACGACATGTCAACATGTAAGAGTTGCCCCTGCTGCAGGACACCCCGCGGGCTTTGCCGGAGCATCTGTCAGGGAGAGGATGGGCAGCGAACACACAGAAAATTCAAGACCCAGATACTACCGTAAGCTTTTGGGTGTCGTCTGGCCAGGTAAGACACCTGTTGTCCCAAAAGCTGTGATTAGTGAGGTGCAAGTTTATCCAACTTCTAAGAACACGAGAGAAGTGCAAGCATTTATCAGGGTTTGGGGGGGGGCCCTTAACGAGATAGCACAACCAACAGCCCGGCTAAGACAGCATAGAAGCATCAGTTTGAAAAATGCCTGGGGTATATGAGAAGATTTATTTACTAATCTCAGAGCAAGTGCTAGAAAGGCAGGAATCTTTGGGAGACTTTTCCAAGAACAAAAGAGCTGGAGGGTGCCATTTCCATCCCCTGCCTCCCCACAACCTAGATACCAGGGACACCTGGGGAAACAGCACAGTGCAAACACTGTCCACTTGGCTTGCCAAAAGCATGCCCCACCCCCACATTCTTCTGCAGACCCACCCCCTCCATCCCAGCCTGGGCAGGATTTTCCTGCACAGCTGCAGGGCCCTTCCATAGCGTACTAGACCTGTGAGGACCCTGCTGGTGCCACGTGCCCCCCCTCCACGTTTTTTGGTGGATCTGCCCCCTCCAACACACCCTTGGAAAGAGTCCATCCGAAGTGGCACCACGAGCCTGGCAGTGTGCAGGCATCCCTGACAGAGGACAGCACCACTCCAAAGTGATCCCTGCCCCAGGGAGAGGGGAAGACACCCACACCCATCAATCCAACTGCAGCCCCAGCAGTGGGCTGGGGGAAGACATCTGGTCTGACTACAAGCCCCACCCACCAAGGAAAGTGTCTCAGGAGACAACACAGGAGGAATGCCCGGCAGCTCTGTGCCACCGCAGCTCTGGCAAATGACTGGTCTGACTAAACTCAAGTCCAAGGTAGCCCCAGACTGGCCCGCTAACAACACAGGGACCAAACCCTGCCCACAAAAAGAAAAGAAGGCCATTGTAGACAACCGGACTGAAGGCAAATGTGGCTCAGCCACAATAGTAGGGCGCATACAACACACATAGGAGACACCCCTGAAGTTCCAGGTTCTGGGGAACGAGGGACATTGCCCTACAGGACATTAAAGGACCTCTTCGTCATAAGGCCACTACTTTCAAGAGCAGGAGATGTAGCTGACTTTCTAACAGAAACAGACACAAAGGGTTATACAGAATAAGGAGATAGGAAAACATGTCCTAAATGAAAGAACAGGAAAAAATCACAGCAAAAGAGCTAAATGAAACACAGATAAGTAATATGTTTGATAGAGAATTTAAAGTAATGGTCATAAAGATACTCACTAGACTTGAGAAAAGAGTGGAGGACCTCAGGGAGACCCTTAACAAAGAGATAAAAAAGAACCAATCAGAGATGAAAAACACAGTAACTAAAATTAAAAATACACTAGAGGGAATAAATAGTCCTAGAGGAAGCAGAAGAAAGGATCAACAACCTGAAGGAAAAAGTAATGGAAAGCCATAAAGCTGAACAGGAGAAAGAAAAAATAATAATAAATGAAAATAGATTAAGGGAACTCGGCAACACCATCAAGTATAAAAACATTCACATTATAAGCATCCCAGAAAGAGAAGAGAGAGAAAAGAAGGCAGATAATTTATTTGAAGAAATAACAGCTAAAAAAAAAAATCCCAAATCTGGGGAAGGAAACAGAAATCCAAATCCAGGAAGCACAGAGAGCCCACAACAAAATCCACCCAATGAGGTCCACACTAGGACACATAGTATTTAAAAATGACAAAAAGTAGTTGATAAATAGAGAATATTAAAAGCAGCAAGAGAAAAGAAAACAGTTACATACGAAGAAAACCCCATAAGGCTATCAGATTTCTCAACAGAAACTTTGCAGACCAGAAGAAAGTGGCATGATATATTCAAAGTGCTGAAAGAAAAAAGAAAACAAACAAACAAACAAAAACCCACTGAAACTAAGAATACTCCATTCACTAAAACTGCCATTCAGAATAGAAGGGAGATAAAAGAGTTTCCCAGACAAACAAAAGTTAAAGAAATACATCACCACTAAACCAACCTCACAAGAAATGTTAAAGGGGATTCTTTGAGTGTTAAGGAAAGACCATAGCAGGAGTAAGAAAAGTAGGTTGCACAAAAGCAGTAAAATTAAGTGTATCTACAAAAATCAGTCAAAAGATTCACAAAATAAAAGCATGTAAAGTATGACACCATATATCTAAACTGTGGAGGGTGGTGAAGTAAAAATTTAGTGCTTTTAGAATGGGTTTAAACTTAAGCAACCAACTGTTTATAAACTGCTATATGCATAAGATGTAGTATATAAACCTAACAGTAATCATGAATCAAAAACCAATAATAGATATGCAAAAAATAAAGAGAAAGGAATCCAAGTATATCAGAAATCCAACAAACCATGAGAGAAAAGAGCAAGAGAAGAAAGGAACAGCAAAGAACTACAAAAACAAACTTAAAACAAGCATATCAAAATGGTAATAAATACATATCTAACAATATAACTTTGAATGTACACGGACTATATGCTCCAATCAAAAGACATAGGGTGATGGAGTGGATAAAAAAGCAAGACCCATCTATATGCCGCCTACAAGAGACTATTTTTCAGACCTAAAAACACATGCAGATTGAAAGTGAAGGGATGGAAAAGCATTTATCATGCAAACAGAAGTGAAAAGAATCCTGGGGTACCAACACTTACATTAGACAAAATGGACTTCAAAACAAAGACTATAACAAGAGACAAAGAGGGACATTATATAATTATAAAGGGAACAGTCCAATAAGAAGATATAACAATTATAAATATTTATGTACCCAACATGGGAGCACCTGAATACATAAAACAGCTAATAACAAACATAAAGGAAGTAATTGATACTAATACAGTAATATTAGGGGACTTTAACACTCTACTTACATCAATGGACAGATCATCCAAACAGAAAATTAACAAGGAAACAGTGGTTTTGAATGACACATTGAACCAGATGGATCTAACAGGTATATTTAGAACACTCCATCCTAAAAGAGTGGAATACACATTCTTTTCAAATGCCCAGGATAGATCATGTGTTAGGCCACAAAACAAGCCTCAACAAATTAAAAAAGATTAAAGTCATACTATACACCTTTTCTGACCACAATGCTAAGAAACTAGAAATCAACCACACATGCACATGTGCGCGTGTGCGCGCACGCGCGCGCACACACACACACACAAATCTGGAAAGAACACAAATACATGGAGGTTAAATAACATGCTACTAAACGATGAATGGGTCGACCAAGAAATCAAAAAGGAAATAAAAAAATACACAGAGACAAATGAAAATGAAAGCACAATGGTCCAAAATCTTTGGGATGCAGCAAAAGCTGTTCTAAGAGGGAAATTTATAGCAACACAGGCCCATCTCGAGAAGCAAGAAAAATCTCAAATACACAAACTAACCTTACACCTAAAGGACAAACAAAAACAAAAACCAGAAGAAAGAAGGAAATAATAAAGATTAGAGCATATATAAATGAAATAGAAACTAAAAATAAAACAGAACAGATTGGTTAGAAGAGCTGGTTTTGGAAAATATCAACAAAATTGGTAAACCTTTAGCCAGACTCATAAAAAAAAGAGGGGGGAGGGAGGAAGAGCGAGAACTCAAATAAACAAAATCAGAAATGAAAGAAGAGAAATAAGAACTGACACCACAGAAATACAAAGGATTATAAGAGAATATTATAAAAAGTTATATGTCAACAAATTGGACAACCTAGAAGAAAATAGATAAATTCCTAAAAACATATAACCTCCCTAAACTGAATCAGGAAGAAATAGAAAATTTGAACACACCAATGATCGGTGATGAAATTGAATCAGTAATCAAAAAATCCCCAGTAGGGGTGTCTGTGTGGCTCAGTCATTAAGTGTCTGCCTTAGGCTCCTGTCATGATCCCAGGGTCCTGGGGTCGAGCCCCGCATCCAGCTCCCTGCTTGGTGGGAAGCCCGCTTCTCCCTCTCCCAGTCCCCCTGCTTGTGTTCCCTCTCTTGCTGTCTCTCTCTCTCTGTCAAATAAATAAATAAAATCTTAAAAAAAATATCCCCAATAAACAAAAGCCCAGGACCAGACGGCTTCACAGGTAAATTCTACCAAACGTTAAAGAAGAGTTAATACCTATTCTCAAGCTATTCCAAAAATAGAAGAGGAAGGAAAGCTTCCAAATTCATTCTATGAGGCCAGCATTACCCTGATACCAAAACCAGATAAAAACACTACAGAAAAAAGAGAAATACAGGTCAATATTTTTGGGATGTAAAAGTCCTCGACATATATTAGCAAACTGAATCCAACCATACATTAAAAATGTCATTCATCAAAAAAAAAAAAAATATATATATATATAATTCACCATGATCAAGTGGGATTTATTCCTGGGATGCAAGGGTGGTTCAACATTTGCAAAGCCATCAACGTGACTTATCACATCAACAACAACAACAAAAGGATAAAAAACCTACGATCATCTCCATAGATACAGAAAAAGCATTTGACAAGGTAAAACATCCAGTCAGGAAAAAAACACTCAAAAAAGTCAGTTTAGAGAGAACATACCTCAACATAATAAAGGCCATATATAAAAAACCCACAACTAACATCATATACTCAGTGGTGAAAAACTGAAAACTTTTCCCCTAAGGTCAGGAACAAAACAAGGATGTCCACTCTTAACACTTTTATTTTTCATAATACTGGAAGTCTTAACCACAGCAATCAGACCAAAAAAATAAAAAATGAAATAAAAGGCATCCAAATAGGTAAAGAAGAAATAAAACTTTCATTATTTGCATATGACATGATATTATATATAGAAAACCCTAAAGACTCCACCAAAAAACTACTAGCACTGATAAATGAATTCAGTAAGGGCACAGGATATAAAATCAATACAAAAAGTCTGTTGCATTCCTATACACTAATAACAAAGTAGCAGAAAGAGAAATTAAGAAAACAGTCTCATTTACAATGCACCAAAAAGAATAAGATACCTAGGAATAAACCTAACCAAGGAGGTGAAAGACCTGTACTCTGAAAACTATAAAACACTGATGAAAGAAATTGAAAATGACACAAACAAATGAAAAGATATTCCATGCTTATGGATTGGAAGAACAAGTACTGTTAAAATGTCTATCCTAACCAAAGCAATCTGCTAATTTAATTCAATCTCTATCAAAATACCAAGAGCATTTTTCTTTCTTTTTTTCTTTTTTTAGAGACAGAGAGAGAGAGAGACCGCCAGGGGAGGAGCAGAAGGAAAGGGAGAGAAGAGAATCCCTAAGAAGGCTCCATGCACCCAGCATGGAGCCCAACACGGGGCTCGATCTCATGACCCGAGATCATGACCTGAGCTGAAATCAAGAGTTGGATGCTTAACCGACTGAGCCACCCACGCACTCCCAAGAGCATTTTTTCATGGAACTAGAACAAACAATCCTAAAATTTGTATGGAACCACAAAAGACCCCAAATAATCAAAGCACTCTTGTAAAAGAAAAACAAAATTGGAGGTATCACAATATATTTCAAGATATACTACAAAGTTGTAGCAATCCAAAACAGTATGATGTTGGCACAAAAACAGACACATTAGGTCAATGGAAGAGAATAGAAAGCCCAGAAATAAACCCATGATTATCTGATCAGTTAATCTTTAACAAGGGAGGCAAAAATACGCAAACGGAAAAGGACAGTCTCTTTAACAAATGGTGCTGAGAAAACTGGACAGCTACATGCAGAAGAGTGAAACTGGACTACTTTCTTACATCATACACAAAAATAAACTCAAAATGGATTAAGAACCTAAATGTGAGATCTGAAACCATCAAAATCCTAGAAAAGAGCACAGGCAGTAATTTCTCTGATGTTGGCCATACCAACATTTTCTAGCTGTCTCCTGAGGCAAGGGAAACAAAAGCAAAAATAAACTATTGGGACTATGCCAAAATAAAAAGCTTCTGCACAGCAAATGAAACAATCAATAAAACTAAAAAACAAACTGCTGAAGGGGAGAAGATATTTGCAAATGACATAACCAATAAAGGGTTAGTATCCAAAATATATACAAAACTTTTACAACTCAACATCAAAAAACCAAATAATCCAATTTAAAAAATGGGCAGAAGACATGAACAGACATTTCTCCAAGGAAGACATACAGACAACCAACAGACACATGAAAAGATGCTCAACACACTTATCATCAGGGAAATGCAAATCATAACTACAATGAGGTATCACCTTACACCTGTCAGAATGACTAAAATCAAAGTTACAAGAAACAACAAGTATTGATGAGGATGTGGAGAAAAAGGAACCCTCATGCACTGTTGGTGGGAATGCAAACTGGTACAGCTACTGTGGAAAACTATGGAGGTTCCTCAAAAAATTAAAAATAGAATTACCCCACAATCCAGTAATTCCACTACTGGGAATTTACCCCCAAAATATGAAAACACTAATTAGAAAAGATTATGCACCCCTATGTTTATTGCAGCATTTTTTACAATAGCCAAATTACGGAAGCAGCCCAGTGTCCATTGATAGATGAATGGATAAAGAAGATGTGGTGTAGGGGCACCTGGGTGGCTCAGTCGTTAAGCATCTACCTTTGGCTCAGCTCACGATCCCAGGGTCCTGGGATCGAGCCCTGCATCGGGCTCCCTGCTTGGTGGGGAGCCTGCTTCTCCCTCTCCCACTCCCCCTGCTTGTGTTCCTTCTCTTGCTGTGTCTCTCTCTGTCAAATAAATAAATAAAATCTTAAAAAAAAAAAGAAAGAAGGTGTGGTATATAGGGACAGAGATAGAGATAGGGATATAGAGACAGAGACAGACAGACGTAGATGTAGATAAGATAGAGACAGACAAAGAGATAGAGATAGAGATAGATGGATCCCATAGGTGACAGGGATTAAGAATATATTTATCAGGGGGATGGGGTGGGAGGGATGGGGTGGCTGGGTGATAGACCTTGGGGAGGGTATGTGCTATGGTGAGCGCTGTGAATTGTGCAAGACTGTTGAATCACAGATCTGTACCTCTAAACAAATAATGCAATAGATGTTAAGAAAAAAAAAAGAAGAAGATAGCAGGAGGGGAAGAATGAAGGGGGGAAATCGGAGGGGGAGACGAACCATGAGAGACGATGGACTCTGAGAAACAAACTGAGGGTTTTAGAGGGGAGGGGGTGGGGGATGGGTTAGCCCGGTGATGGGTATTAAGGAGGGCATGTTCTGCATGGAGCACCGGGTGTTATACGCAAACAATGAATCATGGAACACTACATCAAAAACTAATGATGTAATGTATGGTGATTAACATAACATAATAAAATTGAAAAAAAGAATATACTTATCATGATGAGCACTGATAATGTATAGAATTGTTGAATCACTATATTGTACACCTGAAACTAATATAACACTGTCTGTTAACTATACTGGAATTAAAAAAAAAAAAACGTGGGGCGCCTGGGTGGCTCAGTCAGTTAAGCGCCCAACTCTTGATCTCAGCTCAGGTGTTGATCTCAGGGTTGTGAGTTCAACCCCACACTGGGCTCCATGCTGGGCATGGAACCTACTTAAAAAAAAAAAAAGAAAGAAGTGACATGCATCATGTGCCACTTCTGTGCTGAATGAACCTTTAAGAGATAGCACATGCTTTTCCACAGAAAGTTTCTAGATAGAAGTTTCTCTGTCCGCCTGGATTGCAGTGTGAAATCCCAGAGCAGAGTCTTAGGCAAACTTTGATTAATGTAGCTTGAATAAGAAACAAACTTGTGTTGTTACAAGACACTAATATGTAAGGGCTGTTTGTCACTGAAGCCTAACCTGCCTGATTCTGACTAATACACTACCACTCAGAGATTCACAGAAATTGCAGCTTTTGTACTTAATCCATAACAAATCAGGCCTCACCCACTAGTTGTCAGGAAAATTAAAATGAAGTAAACAAAATATCCTATCCAATTTAAACAATTCCTGGAGGCACTGTTCAGTCTCTCTTTAATAAAAATGCTCAGTGTCTCAAATACCCTCGTTCTCTCTCTGCTTCTTGCCCAAACATGGTAGTGTGTGTGGGGGGGGGGGGTGGGGAGAAGTAAGGCTCACTCAAATTCATGGCCATGGGAAAGAGTCAGGGTCCCCAAAATCCATCCTCTGCTTTCTCCAGATGCCGATACTGATTGCCCAGCTGGAATTTTCAGCGGCAGCTGCAACAGTAATAAATTGTACCCCTAACTTTTTTAGGTCTGACCACCACCCCTGATAGCCCTTCCCTGCTGACCCAGATTTATCTCTGTTCTAACAGGCTTCAGAGACCATTCTGGGGGTTCTGAGTCCCACCTAAGCCACACAGGCTTCCCTCACTACACTTAGCCCGCTGGAAGTCTTCCCAGCAGGCTTGCAATGATTTTCTGGGTCCCAACAATAAAGTCTCTTCCCTCCTGAACACACTGCAGCATAGGGGGCCACATGGCTATGCCTCGCGGTGGTGTGGGGACATATTAAGAGGTACATCTTATGTAAGTCCCAACTGCAGAAAGCAGCCATTCTTCCTTCCACAGAGCCCCCACATCTGAACCCATCATTGCACCTGCCTCTCTGTCTTTCTCACCATCCCTGGGGCAAGAAAAGGGCAGACATTCCCCCCAGATCATGGTGTCTGGACTTCATATATAAAACCCTAAAAAGCCAGCAACGAAACCTAGCAATATGCTAGACAGGGCTTGATGATAATTCTTTCTCAGGAACATAACCTGGGGCGCCTGGGTGGCTCAGTTGGTTAAGTGTCTGCCTTTGGCTCAGGTCATGATCCTGGAGTCCTGGGATCAAGCCCCGTATCGGGCTCCCTGCTTGCTCTCTCTGTCTCTTACTCTCTCTCAAATAAATAAATAAAATCTTGAAAAAAAAAAAAAAGAACATAACCTGGCCAAAAAGCCTAAGTAATCTTTTGCTCCAAAATCCTCTTTTGGGACAGTTTGTGAAGCACACAAGAAAAAGCATTTAATGCAATGCTGGGAAGTCAAACCTACTCTGTTACTAACTAGCTAGTGACCTTGAAAAATTTATGTAACCTCCCTGATATTCCATGTCATCATTGGTAAAATGTGGGTATTAATTTCTTTGATGCCTGAATGAAATGTTCATATGCAAAAAATTTAATATCTTTGACATCTATAAAGTATTCAGTAAGCGGTGGCTATAAAAATTATCATCATCATTAGTCATGATAATAATGAATCAAGATCAGCCATTTAAAAGCTTAAATACACTTGTACCATGTAACTCAGTCATTTTACTCCTAGAACAATTTTAAAAGAAATATATATATGTGCTATATGTATATAAATTTATATAGAAAGACATATACATACATATGTATACACATATATTAATATATAGGTATGCACACATAATTTATATAAATATCTGTATACAATATACACATTTATATGTGTACATTATATATATACACATGATACATACACAAAATGTCCATACAAAAATGTTCATAGCAGCTTTATTCATAATTGCCCAAAACTGGAAACAACTCCATGTTCATCAACAAACAGAGAAAGATGAACAGATTGTATATTACAACAATCCTCCCTCCCAATAAAAAGGAACAAACCACTGATATACACAAAATAAACTTCAAAAAACATTATGCGGAGCAAAAGAAGCCAGACATAAAAGACCACACACTGTATGGTTCTATTTATATGATTTCAGAACGGGTAAAATTAATCTATGATAAAAGAAATCAGAAGAGTGGTTTTGGGGATGGGGTAGTGTGGGAATTGACTGGGAAGGGACACCAGGGATCTTTCAGGGGTGATGGAAATGTCCATGACTTGATAGGGGTTTGGATGCGTGCATTTGTCAAAATTCATTATATAAAGTCTATCTCAACTAAAAATGTTAATCTTATACTGGACATCAGAAACTATCACTGTTTTTCATTCAATCCAGTCATACAATTCAGTCATTGTAAGACTCATCATTATTTTATGTACAAGAAAGAAAGAGAGAGAGAGAGGAAGAGAGGAAGAAAAAGCAAAACCACTAAGACTATGACATACTGTAGGCTGAAAATACATGTTTAGAAATGTTAAGGGATGCCTGGGGTGGCTCAGTTGGTTAAGCGTCTACCTTCAGCTCAGGTCATGATCCCAAGGTCCTGGGACTGAGCCCCACGTCAGGCTCCCTGCTCAGCGAGGAGTCTGCTTTTCCCTCTCCCTCCATCCCGCCCCCTGCTCATGCTCTCTCTCGCACACACTCTCTGACTCTCTCTTAAATAAATAAAATCTTAAAAAAAAAAAAGAAATGTTAAAAATGTGGGGCATAATGTATGTTTTAGAATCAATGTCCTTTGGTCACTTAATCTTTTCTTTGCATTTCTCCTATAACAATCCTAAACTCTCCTCTCCCCACACCCCACGAAACATGTGGATACCCTAGGCCAACCAGAGTAAAGATTGTGGTCTCAGAAAGACAAAATAGAAAAGCACATTAATTATCTTCTAAATATTATTCTTGTCAAACAGGCATGCTGACCCATAGTTCTTAACTTGTCTAAGTTTAAAGTCTTTATTTAATGGCTAAATGATATGGGCTTTTTTTTTCTTCTTCCTCTTTTTTCTTTTTCTTTTGTTTAAAAAGGCAAGAACACATTCCGTCTTGACTTTAGGTCAAAATTGTTGTCCTCACTGAAAACTGAACTCCATAATGATGACATTTAGATTCTACTTGTGGAAATCTCTTTAATGGGTTTCCTTTCCAGAATGGAAGTCTCCTGGTTACAATGGCTTATAAATCAAGAGTTTATTTGGAAGGAAGCTGGTGTTTGGAACTCAAAATTTATTTTTTCCCCATATTTAGCAGTATGTCTGGGGAGGTGGGGTTTAAATTTATTTAAGCTTTGGACCCAATCTCTTCTCTGGATGGATATTGCTGGTTGCCTTGGAACAGAGCTTTTCTTCCCCATTTTGAGTCATTGTCCCCTTTGTTGTGCAAAGATGAGGCAATGTCTCAACTCTGGCCCTGGGAAAGTGTGTGACAAGGCCTCTAATCAATTGGGAAAGGCTACCCTCCCAACCTGTTCAGGTTGTAGAATTTCTGATAGATGGAAAGTATATTTCTAAGGGAGCTTCCTAGAAAGAGGAAGCTGACCCTCAGATGTTTTCTCTTTTGGAGTTCAGTGTGTGTAGAACTTCTCTAATATGTTAAGAGGATCCCAGTGAAGAATGCCTATGGGACTAGATAGCTAAAGCTCCCACACACCATGAGGAAACAGGAATCTGTACCAGGGACCCATGCCCCAAGCTAGGCCTCAGATATTTATGGCGATGGCTGGACCTAGCACAACAAACAAGGCAGTCTGCTTTGGTAAAGGTGCATGGCGACTTATATCAGTCAGTATCCAGCCTGGAGACTAGAAACCTCTCTATGTATTTCAGACACAGGAGATTGAATACAGGGACTTGGTTGCAAGAGTTTTGGAATGCATAGCAGAGCAAAAGGTGGGGTTACCTATGGTTCAGTTCCTGTCCCTAGGGTTGGAGTTACAGAAGGTATTACCCAGAGCCCATGTGCACACACTTGCCCCTACTCCTGATGTTAGGGCCATCACTGCTGATGGTGGGGGTGCCTGGAATTCTATATTCCTTCTGAATCCATTTCCAAGAACAAAACGGCTTATGCATTCTTCCTACTTAGAATCTTGTACCACTGGGCAAACCTTAACTGGACTCAGTTGGCAAGGGAGGTTAAGAAATGTAGTTCTCAGGCTTCTAGCCCAAGCAGTACAAAAGAGTGTATGGATGGACTATGATGGACTTCGTCCCAACAGTCAACATCATGATGGTAATGGACAGAGATGGCCATGGACAGATCAGACCATGTTGAAATTATTTTCAACAGTGACATTATAATATCAAAAGCAATAGAAGTAGGGGACTAATCAGCCTCTCAAATTCTCTGCCTCTGCAGCATAAGAAGTTCAATCAATGGTATTGTAATGACATTATATGGTGAAGACGGCAGCTACACTTGCGGGGAGCACAGCATAAGGTACAGACTTGTCGAATCACTACGTTGTACACCTGAAACTAATGTGCCAACTAGACTAAAAAAATTTTTTTATTCTCTGCCTCTGGTTTTTGTATGCAAAACCCACTGCCTTTGAACTAAGCCCCTAATGGTCTTGGGAAATTTGCTGGAAGCAGGGAGTGGGGGGGTCTCAAGAAATAGTTATCTGATTTCCTTCAGGGATGGGCAGTAGAAGCTTGGATGATGACACTGGGAAAATAAGTTGAAGTGCATCGCACACTCAGATAAAATCCTAGTTAGATTTCTAGTCCACTACTTTTAACCTATCTAGTAGCAAACATGTTGTATGCCTCATTTTCCAAATGATTTAAATAAAAATAAACCAATACTGGCATATTAATGAATCATTTAATTATCCCTACCCCAAAAATGTCTTTACTTATCTACAGTGTTGGTGCATTAGGAAAAACAGGCTTTATTAAAGAAAGATGAGGTGGTAGTACATATTTTTATGGAGATTTTAAAGGGGAATTCTGGAAACTTCTGAGGATATTGGCTTTGGGGAAAAAATCTTTATTATGCCAATTATCTGTACAAATTATCTTGCTGTCATTTCAATATGTGTACCTAAACTCTAGCTGTGGTAGAAAGAATGGTGCCCCCAAATATATCTGCATCCTAATTCCTGAAACCTGTAAGTAAATATGTTACCATACAAGGCAAAGGAGAATTGAGTTTGTAGATGCAAATAGAGTCACTAATCAGCTGACCTTAAAATGGCAAGATTATCTATGTGGACCCAATGTAATCATGAGGGTCTTAAAAGTGGAAATGGGAGGTAGGAAAGAAGAGTCATAGGGAAGAATGAAAGATGGTGGAAGAAGGACCAGAGAGACCCAGTGTTGCTGGCTTTAAAGATGAAGCAATTGGACCACCAGCCAAGGAACATAGGCAGCCTCTATAAGCTGGAAAACATAAGCAAATGGATTCTCCCCTGGAGTTCTATCAATACCTTGATTTTAAGCCAGTGAGTGGCTTAAGTCACACCTATGTGTGACTTCTAACCTCCAGAACAATAAGATAATAAATTTCTGTTTGTTTAAAGCCACTAAGTTTGTTGTCATGTGTTACGGCAACAAGAGAAAATCAATACACCAATTCTCCCAGCTGTTCTTCAACTCCTCTCTTCTCCACTAAGGTAGTATATTGTGGCTGCTAAGCATGCACAGGATAAATACTTTGTGTCAAAATGAATGTACTATGGGGCACCTAGGTGGCTCAGTCTGTTGAGCATCTGACTCTTGATTTCAGCTCAGGTCACGATCTCACAGTCATGAGATTGAGCCCCACACTGGGCTCTGTGCTCAGCATGGAGTCTGCTTGAGATTCTCTCTCTCAAAAAAGAAAGGAAAGAAAAAGGAAAAGAAAAAGAAAGTAAGAAAGAAAGAAAGAAAAAAGAAAGAAAGAAAAAAGAAAGAGAGAAAGAAAGAGAGAGAGAGAGGGAGGGAGGGAGGGAGGGAGGGAGGGAGGGAGGAAGAAAGGAAGGAAGGAAGGAAGGAAGGAAGGAAGGAAGGAAGGAAGGAAGGAAGGAAGGAAGGAAGGAAGGACAAACTATGATTAAACAAATGGGACTAGAGGAAGCTGCTGGTCTATAAAGTGGAGGTTTAGAGAGCTCTGAAGAGTTAATCAACCTGTGTACTGCCCTACAGTCTGAAATAGCTTTCTTTAAAAGATTAAGTTCTAATGAACAATTAAAAGTAAAGTAAAAATCAGGGGCACCTGGGTGGCTCAGTTGGTTGAGCATCCAACTTGGTTTTGGCTCCAAAGAAATAGAACGAATAAGATATTATGAAGCCCCAAGATCTCCAGTTGGTAAGCTGGACACCCAGGAGAGCCAATGGTGCAGTCCCAGTTCCAGTTAAATGCCAAAGCATAAGACTGATGTCCCAGCTCGAACATAAGCAGGAAGAGTTCCTTCTTACTCAGTCTTTTTGTTCTATTCAGGCATTTAGTGATTGGATGAGGCTCACCCACATCAGGGAGGACCATCTGTTTTTCTCAGTCTATGGGATTCAAATGCTAACCTCATCCAAAAACACCCTCACAGACACACCCAGAATAATGTTCAAAGAAGTGTCTGAGCACCCTATGGAGCAATCAAGTTGATACATAAAATTAACCATCACATCTACAATAATTTTTTTAAAGAACATGTAGATTCCTTAGGAGTTTCTACATAGACAATGTCATCTATGCAAAAGACACGTTACTACTTCCTTTCCAACCCCTATGCCTTTTACTTATTTATTTTTGCCTCATTGCATTGGCTAGGACCACCAGAACAATGCTTAATAGTCATCATGAGAGCATCTATCTGTCCATTGCTCCTGAACTTTAGTAGGAAAGCACCAAGACTTTCACCATCAAGTATGATGTCAGGTGAAGGTTTTTCATACATGCCCTTCATCATGTTGAGGAACTTCCTCTCTATTCCTAGTTTACTGCGTTTAAAAAAAAATCATGAATGGGATGTTGAATTTATCAAATTTTTTTTTCATATTTTGAGATGACATATGATTTCTTTTTATTCTATTGATATGATGATTGATTTTCAAAGACTGCATTATGGGATAAATCCTATAAATCATACCTTTTTTAAGGTTTTATTTATTTGA
Source organism: Eumetopias jubatus (assembly GCF_037043125.1). Classification (NCBI taxonomy): domain Eukaryota; kingdom Metazoa; phylum Chordata; class Mammalia; order Carnivora; family Otariidae; genus Eumetopias; species Eumetopias jubatus. The sequence goes on from NW_028274814.1 coordinate 29,850,200, forward strand.
GAGAGAGTGCACAAGCAGGGGGTGGGGCAGAGGGAGAGGGAGAAGCAGACTCCTCACTGAGCGAGGAGCCCAACTCAGGGCTCAATCCCAGCACCCTGGGATCATGACCTGAGTCAAAGATAAATGCTTAACTGACTGAGCCATCCATGCACCCCTATAAATCATACTTGATTATTCTTTTTATATATTGCTGGATTTGATATGTGGATATTTTATGAAGAATGTGTGGATTGACTTGGTGAAAAATATGCCCTGCAATTTTCTTTTCTTGTAATGTTTTTGCTTGTGTTTGGCATCAGGGTAATGGTAGAACTTATTGAAGCCATTGGTGCCTGGAGTTTTCTTTGTGGGAAAGTATTTAACTTCTTTTAATAAATGTAGGTATATTCAGGTTATATATTTCTTCTTGGGGTGAGTTTTGGTGGTTTCTGTCTTTCATTGAATTTAATCATTTTATCTAAGTTACCAAATTGTTGCTCTTAATATTTCTAATTATCCTTTTAATGCCTGTAGTGACATGTGGTTTTTAATTCATATTAATAATTTGTGTCTTTGGGGTGCCTGGGTGGCTCAGTCATCAAGCGTCTGCCTTTGGCTCAGGTCATGATCCCAGGGTCCTGGGATCGAGCCCCGCATCAGGCTACCTGCTCCGCGGGAAGCCTGCTTCTCCCTCTCCCACTCCCCCTGCTTGTGTTTCCTCTCTCACTATGTCTCTCTCTGTCAAATAAATAAATAAAATCTTTTAAAAAAAATTTGTGTCTTCGTCACTTAAAAAAAATCAGTCTGGCTATAGGTTTATCAAATTTACTGCCTGTTTTGAAAAACTATCTATTAGTGTCCTTGACTTTCTCTATTTTCTGTTTCAGTTTCAATGATCTGCTAATATATTATTTCCTTCATTCTGCTTACTTTTATTTTTATTTGCTCTACTTTTTATACTTCCTTTAGGTGGAAGTTGAGAAATCAATTTGAGATCCTTCTTTCTCTTTAATATAGGATTTCTATATGGTATATTTTCCTGTAAGCTCTACATAAGATGCAGCCCATACATTTTGAAATGCATTTTCCTATCATTGAGGTACAAATTTCTATCTCATCTTGTGACTTCTTTCTTGACTCATAGATTATTTAGAAATATTTTGTTGAATTTCCAAATATTTCAGAATTTTCCAGGTATCTATTAATGATTTTCACTTTAATTATGTTGTGATCAGAGAATATAGTTTGTATGGTATGACACCTTTTATATTTTTTGAAGTTAAGAATAGAATCTTATTTTTTCTGACCCAGAAAATAACCTATCTTGATGAAATGTCCCATGTGCATTTGTAAAGAATGTATTTTATCCTCTTGTTGAATGGAGCATTCTATCAATATCGATTAGGTCTAGTTGGTTGGTAGTGTTTTCAATCTTCTATTATCTTGATACTGATTTTTTTTTGGTCTAGTTGTCCTATGAATTACTGAGAGAGGAGAGATGAACCACACTCCAATCATTATGGATTTGTTTATTTCTCCTGTCAGTCCTTTCAGTTGTTAATGTGTTTTAAAGCTCTGTTATTAATTACTTTCACATTTAAGACTGCAGGGTCTTCCTGAATAATTTACCCTGTTAGTACATGATGTCCTTCTTTATCCCTGGTAATATTCTTTATTCTTTCTTCAAAATCTACTTTGTCTGATATTAATATAGCTCCAGTTTTCTTTGATTAGTATTAGCACGGTAGGCCTTTTTCCATTGTTTTAACCCATTTGTATCTTTCTATTTAAACTGGGTTTCTAATAGTGATAATATAGTTGGGTTTGGCTTTTTTTTTAAAGATTTTATCTATTTATTTGACAGAGAGAGACACAGTGAGAGAGGGAACACAAGCAGGGGGAGTGGGAGAGGGAGAAGCAGGCTTCCCGCGGAGCAGGGAGCCCGATGTGGGGCTCGATCCCAGGACCCTGGGATCATGACCTGAGCCAAAGGCAGACGCTTAACGACTGAGCCACCCAGGTGCCCCAGGGGTTTTGCTTTTTAAACCCAATCTAGCAACCTCTTCTAATTTATTGGGCTGCTTAACCCTTTTATATTTAATTATCAACATGGCTGAGTTGACATCTATCCTCTTGCTTTGTGTTTTGTCCCATGTCCTCCTGGTTCCTTTTTTTTCTCATTTCCTGCCTTTTTTGATTATTTTTTAACGATTGTATTTTATCTCCACTATTGATTTATTAGCCATACTTTTTCTTTTTTTCAGCGGTTCCTCTAAGTTTTCTAATACATCTTTTTTTCTCACAGCCTATCTGCAAATAATATTGTTGCACTTCACCTAAAGCACAATAATCTTTCACCAGCATATTTCCTTTTCCTCTCTCCCATCCTCTGCACTATCGTTGGGATGCATTTTACTTCTACATATACTTCCCGTTATTCATTGTTACTATTTTTGCTTTAGAGAGTCAATTATCCTTTAAAGAGATTAAAAATAAGCATTTTCCACATTTGCCCACATTTTTACCATTTCCAGCACTCTTCATTCCTATGTGTAGATCAAAATTACTTTCTTGTCTCATATTCTTTCTGCCTCAAAAATTTACAAGCATACTTCCTTTTATTGCACGTCACTTTATTGCACTTTGCAGATACTGCATTCTTTTTTTACAAATTGAAGGTCTGTAGTAACCTGGGTTGAGCAAGTCCATCGGTGCCATTTTTCCAACAGCATTTGCTCAGCTCATGTCCCTGCATCGCATTTTGGTAATTCTTGCAATATTTCAAACTTTTCATTATTATTATATTTGTTATGGTGCTCTGTGATCAGTGATCTTTGATGTACTATTACAACGATTTTGGGATGCACAAACTGCACCCATATAAGATAGCAAGCATAATTGATGAATGTTGTGTGTTCTCACTGCTCTGGCCATTCTTCCATCTCCCTCTCCCTCTCCTTGGGCCTCCCTTTTCCCTGAGACACAACAATATGGAAATCAGGCCAATTAATAACCCTACAATGGCTTCTAGGTATTCAAGTGAAAGGAAGAATCACGTGTCTTTCTCTTTAAATCAAAACCTAGAAATGATTAAGCTTAGTGAGAAAAATATGCCAAAAGCCAGAATGGGCCAAAAGGTTAGCCTCTTGCACCAAACAGTTAGCCAAGTTGTGAATGCAAAGGAAAATTCTTGAAGGAAATTAAAAGTGTTACTCCAGAGAACACACAAATGATAAGAAAGCAAAACAGACGTACTGATGATATAGAGAAAGTTTTAGGGGTCTGAATAGAAAATCAAACCAGCAACAACATTCCCTTAAGCCAAAGCCTCATGCAGAGCAAAGCCCTGACTCTCTTCAACTCTGTGAAGGCTGAGAGAGGTAAGGAAGCTGAAGAAGAAAAATTCGAAGCTAACGGAGGTTGGTTCATGCGCTTCAAGGAAAGAAGCGTCTCCATAACATAAGAGTGCAAAGTGAAGCAGCCAGTTATCCAGAAGATCTAGCTAAGATAATTAATGGAAGTTGCTACACTAAACAACAGATTCTCAGTGTTGACAAAACAGCCTTAGTGTGGAAGAGGAGGCCATCTAGGGCTTTCCCAGCTAGAGAGAAGTCAATGCCTGGCTTTAAAGCTTCAAAAGGACAGGTTGACTCTTAGGGGCTAATGCAACTGGGACTTGAAGTTGAAGTCAGTGCTCACTGAGCATCCTGAAAATCCCAGGAAACTTAAGAATGATGCTAAATCTATTCTGCCTGTGCTCTATAAAGGGAACAACAAAACCTGGAGGACAGCACATCTGCTTACAACATGGTTTACTGAATATTTTAAGCCCACTGTTGAGACCTACTGCTCAAGAAGTTTCCTTTCAAAATATGACTACTCATTGACAATGCACCTGGTCACCCAAGAACTCTGATTGAGATGAAAATGAAACTAATATTGTTTTCATGCCCGCTAAAAAAAATATCCATTCTGCAGTTCCCAGATCAAGGAGTCATTTCCACTTTCAAGTCTTAGTATTTAAGGAATACATCCCATAAGGTTATGGTTGCCAGAGATAGTGATTCTTTTGATGGATCTGAGCAAAGTAAATTAAAAACCTTCTGGAAAGGAGCCACCATTCTAGATGCTTTTAAGAACATTCATGATTCACAGGAAGAGGTCAAAATATACACATTCACAGGAGTTTTGGAGAAGTTGATTCCAGACCTTATGGACAACTTTGAGGGGCTCAAGACTTCAGTGGAGGAAGTCACTGCAGATTGAGGTGGAAACAGCCAGAGAACCAGAATTAGAAGTGGATCCTGAAGATGAGATTGAACTGCTGCAATCTCATGATCAAACTTGAACAAATGAAGAGTTGCTTCTTATGGATGGGCAAAGGAAGTGGTTTCTTGAGATGGAATCTACTCCTGGTTAAGATGACAACAAAGGATTTAGGATATAACATAAACTCAATTGATGAAGCAGTGGCAGGGTTTGAGGGGACTAAGTCCAATTTTGAAAGACGTTGTACTGTGGATAAAATGCTATCAAACAGCATTGCATGCTATAGAGAAATTCTTTGTGAAAGGAAGAGTCAGTCAATGAGGCAAATTTCATTGTTGTATGAGTGTACCTGAGTTACGGAGTACAGACAATTGGGTGAGCAAGTATATCCAGCTAACAAGGTAGTGGCCTTCAAAAGCTACTAAGATCTAACCTAAAAATGGTATGTTATAGGCCACGGATAGAACCAAATGTTGCCTCAAAGACCTAAATCATAAAATATTATAAATTGCACTAGATAGGTAACATGACTAGTCAGAATTTTTCCCTAAACTTGAACTCACCAGGTTAAATGAAGAAATGACCAGTGTTAATATGCCTTTATAGACAGACCAGCTAGAATAAACTTGTATAGCTTATGACCTTAGAATGTTCTTGCAATTGTATTATAAATTCAATTATTTATTAAGTTTATATATAATAATAACAGACTTCTTTTTCTTTAAAAATACAACATAATTGTATGTGTTTTATAAATGAAATGTAATAAAATTTATTTTAAACCACTAATGAAGATGTGAGGATAGGCTTAATAGTACATTAAAATTGATGGAAATAATGAGTACACTATATATTTTTTCTTCCATTGCAGAAATGAAAATAACATGGCTAATAAAAGGAAAATCTATTAGCGAAAAAACCCAAGCCTATCTGAAATGTAATTTCTCTTTTTAGGTGTGTTGTTATGATAACATTTAATTGTTAGCAAGAGAGAAACCAAAAATAACGATGACAAATAAGACAGATATCTAATATCTCTTTCAAATTCAAGAAGTTCAAAGGAAGATCGTCCAGGCTGGTTTGGTCCTCCTGGTGTCAGGGAACAAAACTTTTCTATCTTGTTTCTACTATATGGGTGGCTTGTGACTTGCATTATCAAGAATCCTCATGGTCCAATATGACTGCTGGAGCTCTAGTCATTATGTCTGCATTTCAGCTAGGAAGGAGGAGAAAGAGTAAAGAATGGCACATCCCCTCCTTTTAAGGCTTTTCAAAATGAGTCACAAGATATAAAACATGTCTCTGTTTTCAAATTTCTTTTGCAACTGAAACAGCAAACAAAAATTGTCTGTTGGTTTTGGAAGAGTGTGTAAAGAGAGTGTCTGGAACATATGAACTATCTTTTAGGTATGCAACAATCTTGCCTAAGTCTCCCAGTCTGCCAGAATGCTAGACTTTAAATCTCTTATTGGCTAACTATTTTGGAAATACTTTCATTTTGTTGGAAAAATTTTCATTTTAGCAGGCTGTTTAGAATTTAGAATATACTTTAGGTATATTATTTATTTAAAATAGCTACTTTATACTAGAAGTCTCCCTAATAAAATGGTCAAAGTAAACTTTCACTGGAAAGCATATCTGCAAAACTGTATTGCAGCTGCTGGCTTGCCGTGTTTCAATTTAAAAAAATTACCCATGAATTAAAAGTTCTGCTTTAAAAATAAGATGTTTAATGTTCTCATGAGACTTTTTAAATTTAATTTTTAAAGTAGATACAACACGTTTCAAAAATTTTAAAAAGGAGATTAATATTCAAAAAATATAAAGAACTTATACAACTTAGTATCAAAAAAACAACCTGATTAAAAAATGGGCAGAAGACATGAACAGAAGACACCCAGACAGCCAACAGACACATGAAAAGATGCTCAACATCATTCATCATCAGGGAAATGCAAATCACAACCACAATGAGATACCACCTCACATCTGTCAGAATGACTAAAATCAACAACATAAGAAAGAACAAGTGTTGGGTGAGGATGCAGAGAAAGGGGAACCCTCTTACACTGTTGGTGGGAATGCAAACTGGTGCAGCCACTCTGGAGAACAGTATGGAGGCTCCTCAAAAGTTAAAACTAGAATCGGAATTCCAGCAATTCCACTTCCAGGTATTTATGTGAAGAAAATGAAAACTAGGAGGGGGCGGAGCAAGATGGCGGAGGAGTAGGAGACCTGGATTTCGTCTGGTCTCAGGAATTCAGCTGAATAGCGATCAAACCATTCTGAACACCTACGAACTCAACAGGAGATCGAAGATAAGAAGAGTAACGACACTCTGAACAGAAAAGCGACCACTTTCTGGAAGGTAGGACGTGCGGAGAAGTGAATCCGAGGCGATATTCGGGAGGATAGACGGCGGGGGAGGGGGCCTCCGTAGGCCGCTTCTGGCAAGTGCTAGAGCCGCGGGGCACAAAATCGGACCTTTTAGAAGTCGGCTCCGCGGAGGGACGTCGCTCCAGTGGCTAAGCGGGGGGTGGAACCCTCGCGGGACAGTGGGGTCTCAGGACCCTCGGGGTCACAGAAAGACCGGGGGTGCCTGAGTGCGGCAGAGCTCCCAGGGATCGGAGCGGGGAAGCCGGCTGCAGAGACGGAGCCGAGGCGCGGGCTCTCAGCTCGGGGTGGCCATAAACTGTGATCCGCGGCCCAGTCGGGCCACTGCTCCTCCAGCAGGGACCCAACAAGCGGCAGATCCGGGGAGACGCCCCTTCCTCCCCCGGGAGGAGCGGCGCGGGAGCGCACCGCAGGGATCTGCTGGGTTTGGAGACTCCACACGGGGTCGGGGGCCAGAGACAGAAACGCTCGGTCACAGGCCGGGTGAGCACGGAGTGCGGCCGGAGACCGGGGACACGGGAGTGACTGCTTTTCCCTGGGGGCGCACTGAGGAGCGGGGCCCCAAGTTCTCAGCTCCTCCGGGCGGAGATTGGGAGGCCACCATTTTCACTCTCGTCCTCCAAAGCTGTACCGAGAGCTTGCAGGGAACAAAAGCTCCTGAGAGCAAACCCGAGCAGCTTCCTTAGCCCGGACCAACAAGGGCGAGGCAATTCCGCCTCCGGCAAAGACATTTGGGAACCATGGCAACAGGCCCCTCCCCAGAAGATCAGCACGAACAGCCAGCAAGCCAAGACCAAGTTTACCGATCAAGGAGAACGGGAGAACTCCAGCGCTAGGGGAATACTGCACATAGAATTCATGGCTTTTTTACCATAATTCATTAGTTTTTCAAAGTTAATTTTTTAACTGTTTTTTTTTTTATTTTTCTTTTTCCCTTTGTCAAACAACATCTTATCAATCCCTTTTTTAAAAAAAGCATTTTTTATTTTTCATTTTTAGAGTCATATTTTTATCCCTTCATAGTAGTTACCCTTATTTTTGGCATATATATATAAGTTGTTCTCTCTTTAAAATTTTGAGATACAATTTCTTCTAACAGATCAAAATATACCCTAAATCACTAGTGTATGGCTTTGTTCTAGTCTCCTGCCTGGTCATATTCTCTCCCTTTTTTCTTTTTTCTTTTTCTTTTTAAATCTTCTTCTTTCTTTTTAAAAACAACTTCTTATCTTATCAAGTCCTTTTATAAAATCTTTTATAATTTTCATCTTTACAGTCATCTGCCATCCCTTCATTGTATCAACCCTTATTTTGTACATATATAAGTCTTTCTTCCTTTAAAATTTTAGCAGGCACTTTCTTCTAACAGACCAAAATACGCCCAAAAGCTAGTGTGTGGCACTGATCCATGCACTAGCCTGATCATATTTGATCATATTCTGTTTTTTTTGTTTTGTTCTGTTTTTGTTTGTTTTTATCTTTTTCTTTTTCCTTTTTTTTTTCTCTTCTTTCTTTCCCTTTCTTGTCCCCTGGTTTCAGGTCTTTTCTGATTTGTATAGAGTATATTTGCTGGAGATGATGTTAACCTGTTAGCATTCTGTTCTCTCATTCATCTGTTCTCCTCTGGACAAAATGACAAGATGACAAAAATCACCTCAGCAGAAAGAACAAGAGGTAGTACCGTCTGCCAGGGACCTACTCAATACTGACATTAGTACGATGTCGGACCTAGAGTTCAGAATCATGACTTTAAAGATACTAGCTGGGCTTGAAAAAAGTGTGGAAGTTATTAGAGAAACTTTCTGGAGAAATAAAAGAACTAAAATTTAACCAAGTCAAAATCAAAAAGGATATTAATGAGGTGCAATAAAAAATGGGGGCACTAACTGCTAGGCTAAATGAGGCAGAAGAGAGAATCAGTGATATAGAAGACCAAATGATGGAAAATAAAGAGGCTGAGAAAAAGAGAGATAAACAACTACAGGATCACGAGGGCAGAATTCGAGAAATGAGTGATACAATAAGATGAAACAACATTAGAATAATTGGGATCCCAGAAGAAGAAGAAAGAGAGAGAGGGGCAGAAGGTATATTGGAGCAAATAATAGCAGAGAACTTCCCTAATGTGGGGAAGGAAAAAGGCATCAAAATCCAGGAGGCACAGAGAACCCCTATCAAAATCAATAAAAATAGGTCAACACCCCGACATCTAATAGTAAAACTTACGAGTCTCAGAGACAAAGAGAAAATCCTGAAAGCAGCTTGGGAGAAGAGATATGTAACCTACAATGGTAGAAACATTAGATTGGCAACAGACCTATCCACAGAGACCTGGCAGGCCAGAAAGGACTGGCATGATATCTTCAGAGCACTAAATGACAAAAATAGGCAGCCAAGAATACTATATCCAGCTAGGCTGTCATTGAAAATAGAAGGAGAGATAAAAAGCTTCCAGGACAAACAAAAACTAAAGGAATTTGCAAACATGAAACCAGCCCTACAAGATATACTGAAAGAGGTCCTCTAAGCAAAAAGAGAACCTAAAAGCAGCATAGATCAGAAAGGAACACAGACAATATACAGTAACAGTCACCTTACAGGCAATACAATGGCACTAAATTCATACCTTTCAATAGTTACCCTGAATGTAAATGGGCTAAATGCCCCAATCAAAAGACACAGGCTATCAGATTGGATTATAAAACAAGACCCATCGATATGCTGTCTGCAAGAGACTCATTTTAGACCCAAAGACACCCCCACATTGAAAGTGAAGGGGTGGAAAACCATTTACCATGCTAATGGACACCAAAAGAAAGGTGGGGAGGCAATCCTTATATCAGACAAATTAGATTTGAAAACAAAGACTGTAATAAGAGATGAAGAAGGACACTATATCCTACTTAAAGGACCTATCCAACAAGAAGATCTAACAATTCTAAATATCTATGCCCCTAATGTGGGAGCAGCCAATTATATAAGGCAATTAATAACAAAAGCGAAGAAACACATTGACAACAATACAATAATAGTGGGGTACTTTAACACCCCCTGACTGAAATGGACAGATCATCTAAGCAAAAGATCAACAAGGAAATAAAGACTTTAAATGAAACACTGGACCAAATGGACTTCACAGACATATTCAGAACATTCCATCCCAAAGCAACAGAAAACACATTCTTCTCTAGCACCCATGGAACATTCTCCAAAATTGATCACATCCTAGGTCACAAATCAGGTCTCAACCGGTACCAAAAGACTGGGATTATTCCCTGCATATTTTCAGACCACAATGCTTTGAAACTAGAATTCAATCAAAGAGGAAAGTCAGAAAGAACTCATATACATGGAGGCTAAAGAGCATCCTACTAAAGAATGAATGGGTCAACCAGGAAATTAAAGAAGAATTAAAACAATTCATGGAAACCAATGAAAATGAAAACACAACTGTTCAAAATCTTTGGGATACAGCAAAGGCAGTCCTAAGAGGAAAGTATATAGCAATACAAGCCTTTCTCAAGAAACAAGAAAGGTCTCAAATACACAACCTAACCCTACACCTAAAGGAGCTGGAGAAAAAACAGCAAATAAAGCCTAAACCCAGCAGAAGAAGAGAAATCATAAAGATCAGAGCAGAAATCAATGAACTAGAAACCAAAAGAACAGTAGAACAGATCCACGAAACTAGGAGCTGGTTCTTTGAAAGAATTAACAAGATTGATAAACCCCTGGCCAGACTTATCAAAACGAAAAGAGAAATGACCCAAATCAACAAAATCATGAATGAAAGAGGAGAGATCACAACCAACACCAAAGAAATACAAACAATTATAAGAACATATTATGAGCAACTCTATGCCAGCAAATTAGATAACCTGGAAGAAATGGGTGCATTCCTAGCGATGTATCAACTACCAAAATTGAAGCAGGAAGAAATAGAAAACCTGAACAGACCTATAACTACTAAGGAAATTGAAGCAGTCATCAAAAATCTCCCAAGAAACAAGAGCCCAGGGCCAGATGGCTTCCCAGGGGAATTCTATCAGACATTTCAAGAAGAATTAATACCTATTCTCCTGAAACTGTTCCAAAAAATAGAAATGGAAGGAAAACTTCCAAACTCATTTTATGAGGCCACCGTTACCTTGATCCCAAAACCAGACAAAGACCCCATGAAAAAGGAGAATTACAGACCAATATCCTTGATGAACATGGACGCAAAAATTCTCAGCAAAGTACTAGCCAATAGGACCCAACAGTACATTAAAAGGATTATTCACCATGACCAAGTGGGATTTATCCCTGGGCTGCAAGGCTGGTTCAACATCCGCAAATCAATCAACGTGATACAATACATTAACAAAAGAAAGAACAAGAATCATATGATCCTCTCAATAGATGCAGAAAAGGCATTTGACAAAGTACAGCATCCTTTCTTGATCAAAACTCCTCAGAGTATAGGGATAGAGGGTACATACCTCAATATCATAAAAGCCATCTATGAAAAACCTACAGCGAATATCATTCTCAATGGGGAAAAGCTCAGAGCTTTTCCCCTAAGGTCAGGAACGCGGCAAGGATGTCCACTCTCACCACTGCTATTCAACACAGTATTAGAAGTCCTAGCCACAGCAATCAGAAAACAAAAAGAAATCAAAGGCATCCAAATCGGCAAAGAGGAAGTCAAACTCTCACTCTTTGCAGATGATATGATACTGTATGTGGAAAACACAAAAGACTCCACCCCAAAACTGCTTGAACTCATACAGGAATTCAGAAAGTACCAGGATATAAAATCAATGCACAGAAATCAGTGGCATTCCTATACACCAACAACAAGACAGAAGAGAGACAAATGAAGGAGTCGATCCCATTTACAATTGCACCCAAAACCATAAGATACCTAGGAATAAATTTAACGAAAGAGGCAAAGGATCTGTACTCAGAAAACTATAAAATACTCATGAAAGAAATTGAAGAAGACACAAAGAAATGGAAAAACGTTCCATGCTCATGGATTGGAAGAACAAACATTGTGAAGATGTCAGTGCTACCTAGAGCAATCTACACATTCAATGCAATCCCCATCAAAATACCATCCACCTTTTTCAAAGAAATGGAACAAATAATCCTAAAATTTGTATGGAACCAGAAGAGACCCCGAATAGCCAGAGGAATCTTGAAAAAGAAAAGCAAAGCTGGTGGCATCACAATTCCGACTTCCAGCTCTGTTACAAAGCTGTCATCATCAAGACAGGATGGTACTGGCACAAAAACAGACACATAGATCAATGGAACAGAATAGAGAGCCCAGAAATGGACCCTCAACTCTATGGTCAACTCATCTTTGATAAAGCAGGAAAGAATGTCCAATGGAAAAAAGACAGTCTCTTCAACAAATGGTGTTGGGAAAATTGGACAGCCACATGCAGAAGAATGAAACTGAACCATTTCCTTACACCACACACAAAAATAGACTCCAAATGGTTGAAAGACCTAACCGTGAGACAGGAGTCCATCAAAATCCTAAAGGAGAACACAGGCAGCAACCTCTTCGACCTCAGCCACAGCAACTTCTTCCTAGAAACATCGCCAAAGGCAAGGGAAGCCAGGGCAAAAATGAACTATTGGGATTTCATCAAGATAAAAAGCTTTTGCACAGCCAAAGAAACAGTCCACAAAACCAAAAGACAACCGACAGAATGGGAGAAAATATTTGCAAATGACATATCAGATAAAGGGCTAGTATCCAAAATCTATAAAGAACTTATCAAACTCAACACCCAAAGAACAAAGAATCCAATCAAGAAATGGGCAGAAGACATAAACAGACATTTTTCCAAAGAAGACATCCAAATGGCCAACAGACACCTGAAAAAGTGCTCAACATCGCTCGGCATCAGGGAAATCCAAATCAAAACCTCAATGAGATACCACCTCACACCAGTGAGAATGGCTAAAATTAACAAGTCAGGAAACGACAAATGTTGGCGGGGATGTGGAGAAAGGGGAACCCTCCTACACTGTTGGTGGGAATGCAAGCTGGTGCAACCCCTCTGGAAAACAGTATGGATGTTCCTCAAACAGTTGAAAATAGAGCTACCATCCGATCCAGCAATTGCACTACTGGGTATTTACCCCAAAGATACAAATGTAGGGATCCGAAGGGGTACGTGCACCCCAATGTTTATAGCAGCAATGTCCACAATAGCCAAACTGTGGAAAGAGCCAAGATGTCCATCGACAGATGAATGGATAAAGAAGAGGTGGTATATATACACAATGGAATATTCTGCAGCCATCAAAAGGAATGAGATCTTGCCATTTGCAACGACGTGGGTGGAACTGGAGGGTGTTATGCTGAGTGAAATAAGTCAATCAGAGAAAGACATGTATCATATTACCTCACTGATATGAGGAATTCTTAATCTCAGGAAACAAACTGAGGGTTGCTGGAGTGGTGGGGGGTGGGAGGGTTTGGGTGGCTGGGTGATAGACATTGGGGAGGGTATGTGCTATGGTGAGCACTGTGAATGGTAAAGACTGATGAATCACGGATCTGTACTTCTGAAACAAATAATGCAATATATGTTAAGAAAAAAAAAGAAGATAGCAGGAGGGGAAGAATGAAGGGGAGTAAGTTGGAGGGGGAGACGAGCCATGAAAGACGATGGACTCTGAAAAACAAACTGAGGTTTCTAGAGGGGAGGGGGGTGGGGGGATGGGTTAGCCTGGTGATGGGTATTAAAGAGGGCACGGTCTGCGTGGAGCACTGGGTGTTATGCACAAACAATGAATCATGGAACACTACATCAAAAACTAATGATGTAATGTATGGTGATTAAAATAACAATAAAAAATTATTAAAAAAAGAAAATGAAAACACCAATTCACAGAGATTTATGCACTCCTATGTTCATAGTAGCATTATTTACAGTAGCCAACATATGTAAACAACCTAAGTGTCCAGCTGTGGATGAATAATTGTTGTGTATGTATACAGTGGAATATTACTCAGCCATAAAAAAGAAAGAGATCTTGCTATTTGTGACAACATGAATGGAAGTACAGCGTATTATGCCCTTTAGTGAAGTGAAGTGAAGTCAGACAAAGTCCAACAAAGACAAAGACCATATGATTTAACTTATAGGGGGGAACCTGAGAAACAAAAGAAGCAAATAAACAAAACAAAATGGAAACAGACTCACAGATACAGGAAACAAACTGTTGGTTACCAGAGCGGGGGGTGAAGAGATGGGGAAAACAGATGAAGGGGATTAATTAAAAGGTACAAGGTACTGGTTATAAAATAAGTAAGTCATGGGGATATAATGTACACATAGGGAATATACTCAATATTGCAATAACTTTGCATCTTGATAGAGGGTAACTAGACTTATGGGGATCCTTTCATAATGTATAAAAACATCAAATCACTTTGTGTACAGATGTACACCTAAAACAAACAGGATCTTGTATGTCAATTATGATTTAAGAAAAAAAGGAAGGATGCCTGGGTGGCTCAGTCAGTTAAGCATCTGTGTATGGCTCAGGTCATGATCCCAGGGTCCTGGGATCGAGCCTGCTTCTCCCTCTGCCCCAGCCCCCACTCGTGCTCTCTCATGCTCTCTCTCTCTCACACACACACTCTCTCTCTCAAATAAATGATAAATGAATAAAATCTTTAAAAAAAAGAGAGCAAAACAAATTTTTATAACTGCATGGTATTCTCTTGTATGCATGTTACATAATCTATCCGATCATTTCCCTATTGATGGACATTTGGATTATTTCTAATCTTTACAATTATTAAGATGCTTTTTAACACATTATTTATGACTTAGCTGAAGAAATCATTTGGGGGAAAAGAGAGAGATGACTCTACCCACAACTCTAACCCCAGAGAAATAAAGTAACTTCAAGTTCATAAATAGTTTATGTTTCAACTCAAAATCTCTAAATTCTCACATTTAAAAAATTTCATTATTTGTAATTTTGTAGACATTCTATTCTTAACAGGTTAGGCCAAGGATTCTTTTGAAAAGGCTAATGAAAATTATGGATCCTTTCTGCAAAAAAGTACACACACACACACACACACAAAAAAAACTTTTTGCAAAATGTTCCAAGAGGTTGTGGGTTACCCATTGTGATTGGTCATAGATCTAAGATTTCAAAATTCATGACTCAAACTCATTCCAGTAAGTTACTATTTCTGATTTCTAGCATGGTAAAGGAAAAGAAATGTTATTTTATTTTTATTTTTATTTTTAGAGAGGGAGGGAGGAAGGAGCAGAAGGGAGTGAGAGAGAGAATCTTAAGTAGGCTCCACAGCCAGCATGAAGCCTGACATGGGGCTCAATCTCACAACCCTGATATTACAACCTGGGCTGAAATCAACAGTCCAATGCTTAACCGACTGAGCCACCCAAGGGCCCTGGGAAACGCTTTTAATAGTCATCTGAATAAAAAGATTGCTATATATTAGATGTTGCAAAGCCTGTGGATGGGCTTTGTTTGGCTTGCATGGTGCTTCGATTGATTTTTTTCTAAGACAACAATCACTATTTGTAAACTGGAAGATTTCACAGAAGGATCTATATTTTTAAGGTTTCTTCAAAAATTGAAAATCTGGTGACACTGGCCACACATGGTGCCCTCACAGTCTACAAGCACTTTCTTCCCATTCTCTCTTATCTCCTATGCACCAACCCTGCTGTCTGGCCCTTCTAGGCATTTGGGTTTGAGATTCCCAGCTAAATCTTGTGTTGGCAATCTTGAAACCCTCAGGTTCTCTCCCTTTCTTTCTCAGTTTTATCCTAGTTATTCAGAGATGAACCAAAAAACGAAGCTGAAAGCAAGAGATTCCTTAAAGGTTTTTCTCTTTTTCCAAGTTCTCTTCAGCAGGAGATGAGATAAGGAAGGTAGGCGAGGGTTTGGGAGTGGAAGAGAAAGGGCAGACCATCTTTTGTAAAGAGGAAGAAAGAATCCCTTGGATGAAGGACAAGTTGGGCTCCTAGGTAGATGAGGGTCAGTAGGGGATGCTCATGGTGTAATTGGAAGTGGAAGATGAAGCCACTTCATCTTGGGGCAGTTCACTTTATGAGTTTATCATCTTAGTTGGGTGTAGTCTCACTGTGGGAAGTGATATTGGGAACATTGGGAACATTGGTTCCAGCTGTTGGAACTTATGTAGGGTGGAGTTTCTCTTACCATCTGCTCATGGGGCCCCCTCATCTATCTTTTTGGCACTCTGGCATCCTGCCTTGACAGATGGCTCTGGCTTAGTATCATAGATAGCTCTAGTATTTCTTTCAACACTCTCAACTCCTAACTTGCACTTAACATTTTTAGCTGACAACTTTCTCTACAATCATCTTAGGTATATTTTATATATATATATATATATATATATATATATGTACTGGAGTTGTGTTAAGAAAAATAGGTCTGGGTCAATAAAGTTGGAAAGCCACCAGTAAAAACCACAATAAGCAACGAGATCATTACAACACAGTGTGATAAATAGTATGCACAGAGAGGGCCCAACCCCACACGGGGAAAGGGGGTCAAGGATTGTTTTCTGAAGGAGGTTTCTTGAGCTGTATTTTAAAGGACAGACAAATTGCAGTAGATGTAGAGACAGATATTCCCAGCAAAGGAAATAGTACAAAGGCTCAACATCCTTGTGACTTAAGTAACAATTATAGTAGTAATAAGATACACGATGTAAGAGGAAGAAGGGACCAGTTCAGGAATCTTCCACTCATCACCATAGCGGGGAGTTTGGATTTTATGCTGAAGTCAGTGGAGAGCCACTGAAGCATGGGGAAGTGACAAAATTTAATTTTGGTTTTTAAATTTTTTTAATGTTTATTTATTTCCTTCCTTCCTTATTATGTAGATTACTGCAGGAGCCCTCTAACTGGCTTCCTTGCATCCATCCACCTACCCCCAGTCTATTCTTAACACAGGAGCCAGGGTGATCTTTTAAAAAAATAAGTCCAAATGCCTCACTCCTGTTTTTTTTTTTTTTTAAGATTTTATTTATTTATTTGAGAGAGAGAGAGAATGAAAGAGAGAGAGAGAGAGAGAGCACGTGAGGGGGGGAGGGTCAGAGGGAGAAGCAGACTCCCCGCTGAGCAGGGAGCCCGATGTGGGACTCGATCCAGGGATTCCAGGATCATGACCTGAGCCGAAGGCAGTCACTTAACGGACTGAGCCACCCAGGCGCCCCCTCACTCCTGTTTTTAAAACCATAGAATGGCTCCCCATTTCACATGGGGTAAAAGCCAAAGTCCTTAGAGATGCTCCATGTAGCCTTGTTCCATGATACCTCTGATCTCTTCTCCTAATACCCTCCCCTTGCTCGCTGTACTTCATCCAGCCAGTCTCTGGAATTCACCAAGCATACCACTTCTGCCTTAGGACATCTGCACGGGCTGTCCACTCTATCTGGAATATTCTTCCTCCCCCCAGTTATCCACCTGGCAAATGCCCTTGTCTCCTTCATGTCTTGGCTCAAATGTCATCTTCTCAATGAGAACATACTTAAAGTTGCACCTTCCCCGTAAAACATTCTTGATCCACCTTACCCTATTCTTTTTCTTTCTATGTAGTATTTTACAATGTCCTATGTAATCTATCTTTACTAATGTACACACAAGTATTCTGCATAATAATAAGCAATCAATTGCTTTGTCTTAAAAATACTATTTTACATTCCATTTTTCTTCTATAATGTCTTTTCATACAAATAATAATGTTACTTTATATCCATCAAGATGGGCCACAGTACTGTGGTTTCAAATAGTGTTTTTGTATCGAATTTCTTTTCTTCCTTTTTTACTTTTTAGATTCCACATATAAGAAAGATCATACATTATTTGTCCTTCTCTGTATTATTTCCCTAAGCATAATGTCTTTGACGTCCATCTATGTTGTCACAAAGCAAGATTTCGTTCCTCTTTTTATGGCTGAATAATATGTGTGTGTGGGTGTGCGTGCGTGTATGACAATTTCCTTATCCATTCACCCATCGATGTACACGTAGGTTGTTGACATATCTTGGCTATTATAAATAATGCTGCAGAGAACATGGGGGAGCAGATATCTTTTCCAGTTAGTGTTTTTGTTTTCTTTGGATAAATACCCAGAAGGGGAACAGCTGGATCATATGGTACTTCTATTATTAATTTTTAAAAGAAACCATACTGTTCTCCATACTGGCTGCACCAGTTTATGTTCCCAGCAACTGTGCACAAGGGTTCTCCACATCCTCCCACCAACACTTGTTATTTCTTGTCTTTTGATAATACCTATTCTGAAAACAAAAATAGCTATTCTGACAGGTGTAAGGTGATATCTCATTGTGGTTCTGAGATTTTATATACATATAAACAAAACCCTTCAGCATCATAATGCTCACCCATATGCTCAAAAGCAGATATCCACAGGACTCCCGCAGGAGAGGTGCAGACAAGTTATTGCCAGAATAAGAGGTGGCAAATGGTGGCATTTAACAAGGGTGTGTCCAGGGGAATATAATTCAGCTTTTTTTGAAGACTCAGAAGAGGTTTGAGAATTATTCAATGCTGCTGTTTTATCTGCATGATATCCATTCCTTGTTGTGTTTTCTCTGTGCACAAGTGCTAAGAAAGGAGATATATGGCCAATAAAATGCAGAACTGGAGAGAATACGGCTTCGAAGTCAATTAAAACGTAAACTACCAAAACAACTTTGAGTTCAAAAACAGAACTTTATTTTTTTAATTTTTATTGTTATGTTAATCACCATACATTACATCATTAGTTTTTGATGTCGTGTTCCATAATAATTCATTGTGCATAACACCCAGTGCTCCACGCAGAACGTGCCCTCTTTATTATCCATCACCAGGCTAACTCATCCCCCCTCAGAACCCTCAGTTTGTTTTTCAGAGTCCATCGTCTCTCATGGTTCGTCTCCCCCTCCGATTTACTCCCCTTCATTCTTCCCTTCCTGCTATCTTCTTCTTTTTTTTTTCTTCACATATATTGCATTTGTTTCAGAGGTACAGATCTGTGATTCAACAGTCTTGCACAATTCACAGCGCTCACCATAGCACATACCCTCCCCAATGTCTGTCACCCAGCCACCCCATCCCTCCCACCCCCCCACCACTCCAGCAACCCTCAGGTTGTTTCCCGAGATTAAGAATTCCTCATATCAGTGAGGTCATATGATACGTGTCTTTCTCTGATTGATTTATTTCACTCAGCATAACACCCTCCAGTTCCATCCACATCATTGCAAATGGCAAGATCTCATTCCTTTTGATGGCTGCATAATATTCCATTGTGTATATATACCACTTCTTTATCCATTCATCTGTTGATGGACATCTTGGCTCTTTCCACATTTTGGCTATTGTAGATATTGCTGCTATAAACATTGGGGTGCACGTACCCCTTTGGATCCCTACATTTGTATATTTGGGGTAAACACCTAGTAGTGCAATTGCTGGATCATATGGTTTTCCAGAGTAGCTGCACCAGCTTGCATTCTGACCAACAGTGTAGGAGGGTTCCCCTTTCTCCACATCCCTGCCAACATCTGTCGTTTCCTGACTTGTTAATTTTAGCCATTCTGACTGCTGTGAGGTGGTATCTCATGGAGGTTTTGATTTGGATTTCCCTGATTCCGAGCGATGTTGAGCACTTTTTCAGGTGTCTGTTGGCCATTTGGATGCCTTCTTTGGAAAAATGTCTGTTCATGTCTTCTGCCCATTTCTTGATTGGATTCTTTGTTCTTTGGGTGGTGAGTTTGATAAGTTATTTATAGATTTTGGATACTAGCCCTTTATCTGATATGTCATTTGCAAATATTTTCTCCCATTCTGTCGGTTGTCTTTGGTTTTGTAGACTGTTTCTTTGGCTGTGCAAACGCTTTTTATCTTGATGAAATCCCAGTAGTTCATTTTTGCCCTGGCTTCCCTTGCCTTTGGCGATGTTTCTAGGAAGAAGTTGCTGTGGCTGAGGTCGAAGAGGTTGCTGCCTGTGTTCTCCTTTAGGATTTTGATGGACTACTTTCTCACGGTTAGGTCTTTCAACAATTTGGAGTCTATTTTTGTGTGTGGTGTAAGGAAATGGTTCAGTTTCATTCTTCTGCATGTGGCTGTCTAATTTTCCCAACACCATTTGTTGACGAGCCTGTCTTTTTTCCATTGGACATTCTTTCCTGCTTTGTCAAAGATGAGTTGACCATAGAGTTGAGGGTCCATTTCTGGGCTCTCTATTCTGTTCCATTGATCTATGTGTCTGTTTTTGTGCCAGTACCATCCTGTCTTGAGGATGACAGCTTTGTAACAGAACTGGAAGTCCAGAATTGTGATGCCACGAGCTTTGCTTTTCTTTTTCAAGATTCCTCTGGCTATTCGGGGTCTCTTCTGGTTCCATACAAATTTTAGGATTATTTGTTCCATTTCTTTGAAAAAAGTGGATGGTATTTTGATGGGGATTGCATTGAATGTGTAGATTGCTCTAGGTAGCACTGACATCTTCACAATGTTTGTTCTTCCAATCCATGAGCATGGAACGTTTTTCCATTTCTTTGTGGCTTCCTCAATTTCTTTCATAAGTATTTGATAGTTTTCTGCGTACAGATCCTTTGCCTCTTTCGTTAAATTTATTCCTAGGTATCTTATGGTTTTGGGTGCAATTGTAAATGGGATTGACTCCTTGATTTGTCTCTCTTCTGTCTTGTTGTTGGTGTATAGGAATGCCACTGATTTCTGTGCATTGATTTTATATCCTGCCACTTTACTGAATTCCTGTATGAGTTCAAGCAGTTTTGGGGTGGAGTCTTTTGTGTTTTCCACATACAGTATCATATCATCTGCAAAGAGTGAGAGTTTGACTTCCTCCTTGCTGATTTGGGTGCCTTTGATTTCTTTTTGTTGTCTGATTGCTGTGGCTAGGACTTCTAATACTAGGTTTAATAGCAGTGGTGATAGTGGACATCGCTGCTGCGTTCCTCACTTTAGGGGGAAAGCTCTGAGCTTTTCCCCATTGAGAATGATATTCGCTGTAGGTTTTTCATAGATGGCTTTTATGATACTTAGGTATGTACCCTCTAGCCATATACTCTGAGGAGTTTTGATCAAGAAAGGATGCTGTACTTTGTCAAATGCTTTTTCTGTATCTATTGAGAGGATCTTATGATTCTTGTTCTTTCTTTTGTTAATGTATTGTATCACGTTGATTGACTTGTGGATGCTGAACCAACCTTGCAGCCCAGGGATAAATCCCACTTGGTCATGGTGAATAATCCTTTTAATGTACTGTTGGATCCTATTGGCTATTTCATTGGTGAGAATTTTTGCATCCATGTTCATCAAGGATATTGGTCTGTAATTCTCCTTTTTGATGGGGTCTTTGGTTTTGGGATCAAGGTAATGCTGGCCTCATAAAATGAGTTTGGAAGTTTTCCTTCCATTTCTATTTTCTGGAACAGTTTCAGGAGAATAGGTATTAATTCTTTTTAAAATGTTTGGTAGAATTCCCCTGGGAAGCCATCTGGCCCTTGGCTTTTGTTTGTTGGAGATTTTTGATGACTGCTTCAATTTCCTTAGTGGTTATAGGTCTGTTCAGGTTTTCTATTTTCCTGGTTCAATTTTGGTAGTTGATACATCTCTAGGAATGCATCCATTTCTTCCAGGTTATCTAATTTGCTGGCATAGAGTTGCTCATAATATGTTCTTATAATTGTTTGTATTTCTTTGGTGTTGGTTGTGATCTCTCCTCTTTCATTCATGATTTTGTTGATTTGGGTCATTTCTCTTTTCGTTTTGATCAGTCTGGCCAGGGGTTTATCAATCTTGTTAATTCTTGCAAAGAACCAGCTCCTAGTTTCGTGGATCTGTTCTACTGTTCTTTTGGTTTCTATGTCATTGATTTCTGCTCTGATCTTTATTATTTCTCTTCTCCTGCTGGGTTTAGGCTTTATTTGCTGTTTTTTCTCCAGCTCCTTTAGGTGTAGGGTTAGGTTGTGTATTTGAGACCTTTCTTGTTTCTTGAGAAAAGCTTGTATTGCTATATACTTTCCTCTTAGGACTGCCTTTGCTGTATCCCAAAGATTTTGAACAGTTGTGTTTTCATTTTCGTTGGTTTCCATGAATTGTTTTAATTCTTCTTTAATTTCCTGGTTGACCCATTCATTCTTTAGTAGGATGCTCTTTAGCCTCCATGTATTTGAGTTCTTTCCGACTTTCCCCTTGTGATTGAGTTCTAATTTCAAAGCATTGTGGTCTGAAAATATGCAGGGAATAATCCCAGTCTTTTGGTACCGGTTGAGACCTGATTTGTGACCTAGGATGTGATCTATTTTAGAGAATGTTCCATGGGCGCTAGAGAAGAATGTGTATTCCATTGCTTTGGGATGGAATGTTCTGAATATGTCTGTGAAGTCCATTTGGTCCAGTGTTTCATTTAAAGTCTTTATTTCCTTGTTGATCTTTTGCTTAGATGATCTGTCCATTTCAGTGAGGGGGGTGTTAAAGTCCCCCACTATTATTGTATTGTTGTCAATGTGTTTCTTTGCTTCTGTTATTAATTGCCTTATATAATTGGCTTCTCCCACGTTAGGGGCATAGATATTTACAATTGTTAGATCTTCTTGTTGGATAGACCCTTTAAGTAGGATATAGTGTCCTTCTTCATCTCCTATTACAGTCTTTGTTTTCAAATATAATTTGTCTGATATAAGGATTGCCACCCCACCTTTCTTTTGGTGTCCATTAGCACGGTAAATGGTTTTCCACCCCCTCACTTTCAATGTGGGGGTGTCTTTGGGTCTAAAATGAGTCTCTTGCAGACAGCATATCGATGGGTCTTGTTTTTTAATCCAATCTGATAGCCTGTCTCTTTTGATTGGGGTATTTAGCCCATTTACATTCAGGGTAACTATTGAAAGATATGAATTTAGTGCCATTGTATTGCCTGTAAGGTGACTGTTACTGTATATTGTCTGTGTTCCTTTCTGGTCTATGCTGCTTTTAGGCTCTCTCTTTGCTTAGAGGACCCCTTTTAATATTTCTTGTAGGGCTGGTTTCATGTTTGCAAATTCCTTTAGTTTTTGTTTGTCCTGGAAGCTTTTTATCTCTCCTTCTATTTTCAATGACAAGCTACCTGGATATAGTATTCCTGGCTGCATATTTTTCTCGTTTAGTGCTCTGAAGATATCATGCCAGTCCTTTCTGGCTTGCCAGGTCTCTGTGGATAGGTCTGTTGCCAATCTAATGTTTCTACCATTTGTAGGTTACATATCTCTTCCCCCGAGCTGCTTT
Source organism: Eumetopias jubatus (assembly GCF_037043125.1). Taxonomy (NCBI): domain Eukaryota; kingdom Metazoa; phylum Chordata; class Mammalia; order Carnivora; family Otariidae; genus Eumetopias; species Eumetopias jubatus. The sequence goes on from NW_028274814.1 coordinate 29,873,170, forward strand.
CAAGATTTTCTCTTTGTCTCTGAGACTCGTAAGTTTTACTATTAGATGTCGGGGTGTTGACCTATTTTTATTGATTTTGAGAGGGGTTCTCTGTGCCCCCTCATTTTGATGCCCATTTCCTTCCCCACATTAGTGAAGTTCTCTGCTATTATTTGCTCCAATATACCTTCTGCCCCTCTCTCTCTCTTTCTTCTTCTTCTGGGATCCCAATTATTCTAATGTTTCATCTTATAGTATCGCTTATCTCTCGAATTCTGCCCCCGTGATCCAGTAGTTGTTTATCTCTCTTTTTCTCACCTTCTTTATTTTCCATCATTTGGTCTTCTATATCGCTGATTCTTTCTTCTGACTCATTTATCCTAGCCGTTAATGCCCCCATTTTTGATTGCACCTTGTTAATAGCCTTTTTGATTTTGACTTGGTTAGATTTTAGTTCCTTTATTTCTCCAAGAAGGGTGTCTCTAATAACTTCCATGCTTTTTTGAAGCCCAGCTAGTATCTTTAAAATCATGATTCTGAACTCTTGTTTGTATTTCTTTGGACATCGTACTAATGTCCATATTGAGTAGGTCCCTGGCAGACGGTACTACCTCTTGTTCTTTTTGCTGAGGTGATTTTTTTCGTCTTGTCATTTTGTCCAGAGGAGAACAGATGAATGAGAGAACAGAATGCTAACAGGTTAACAATGTCTCCAGCAAATATACTCTAAACAAATCAGAAAAGACCTGAAACCAGGGGAAAAGAAAGGGAAAGGAAGAAAAAAGAAAGAGAAAAAATAAAAGAAAAAGAAAGAGATAAAAACAAACAAAAACAGAATATGATCAAATATGATCAGGCTAGTGCATAGATCAGTGCCACACACTAGAGTTTGGGTGTATTTTGGTCTGTTAGAAGAAGGTGCCTCCTAAAATTTTAAGGAAAGAAAGACTTACATATGTACAAAATAAGGGTTGATACAATGAAGGGATGGAAGATGACTGTAAAGATGAAAATTATAAAAGATTTTATAAAAGGAATTGATAAGAAGTTGTTTGATAAAAGGAAGAAGATTTAAAAAAAGAAAAAAAAAAACGGGAGAGAATGTGATCAGGCAAGAGACTAGAACAAAGCCATACCCTAGTGATTTAGGGTATATTTTGATCTGTTAGAAGAAACTGTATCTCAAAATTTTAAAGAGAGAACTTATATATATATATATGCGCCAAAAATAAGGGTAACTACTATGAAGGGATAGAGTATGACTCTAAAAATGAAAAATAAAAACAAATTTTTTAAAAAATGGATTGATAAGATGTTGGTTGAAAAAGGGAAAAAGAAAAATTCAAAAAAAACCGTTAAAAAAATTAACTTTGAAAAACTAAAGAATCATGGTAAAAAAGCCATGAATTCTATGTGTTGTATTCCCCTAGCGCTGGAGTTCTGCCATTCTCATTGATCCGTAAACTTGGTCTTGGCTTGCTGGCTGTTCTTGCTGATCTGGGGGAGGGGCCTGTTGCCGTAGTTCCCAAAAGTCTTTGCCGGAGGCGGAATTGCCCTGCCATTGTGTGTCCGGGCTAAGCAATCTGCTCAGGTTTGCTCTCAGGAGCTTTTGTTCCTGCAAGCTCTCGGTACAGCTTTGGAGGACGAGAGTGAAAATGGTGGCCTCCCAATCTCCGCCTGGAGGAGCCGAGAACTCGGGGCCCCGCTCCTCAGTGCGCCCCCAGAGAAAAGCAGTCAATCATTCCCGTCTCCCTGGTCTCCGGCCGCACTCCGTGCTCACCCGGCCTGTGACCGAGCGTTTCTATGTCTGGCACCCGACCCCGTGTGGAGTCTCCAAACCCAGCAGATCCCTGCGGTGCGCTCCCGCGCCGCTCCTCCCGGGGGAGGAAGGGGAGTGTCCCCGAATCTGCCGCTTGTTGGGTCCCTGCTGGAGGAGCAGTGGCCCGACTGGGCCCCGGATCACAGTTTATGGCCACCCTGAGCTGAGAGCCCGCGCCTCGGCTCCGTCTCTGCAGCCGGCTTCCCCGCTCCAATCCCTGGGAACTCTGCCGCACTCAGGCACCCCGGGTCTTTCTGTGACCCCCGGGTCCTGAGACCACACTGTCCCGCGAGGGTTCCACCCCCCGCTTAGCCACTGGAGCGACGTCCCTCCGCGGAGCCGGCTTCTAAAAGGTCCGATTTTGTGCTCCGCGGCTCTAGCACTTGCCAGAAGCGGCCGACGGAGGCCCCCTCCCCCGCCGTCTATCCTCCCGAATATCGCCTCGGATTCACTTCTCCGCACGTCCTACCTTCCAGAAAGCTTTTCTGTTCAGAGTGTTGTTACTCTTCTTATCTTCGATCTCCTGTTGAGTTCGTAGGTGTTCAGAATGGTTTGATCCCTATTCAGCTGAATTCCTGAGACCAGACGAAATCCAGGTCTCCTACTCCTCCGCCATCTTGCTCCGCCCCCCAAAAACAGAACAACTTTAAATAGTTGTTAAACTGGCTCTACTGTGACATGCTTAAATATTTAAAATTCAAAATCCATTTCATAGCATAATTTTTTCAACTGCAAAAGTGATTATGTTATGGTTATGAGGCTCCAGATGAATATAACAGGGTGAGTTATGAAGAAATGAATTGACTTCTTGGGGATTTTTGCTCCCAAGAATCACAAGGAAGAAAGAAAGGAGTGATTTTCCCCAAGACCAGCAAACTTTAGTGTACTAGAATTTGGGGCTCTCCCTCCCAGGGGATGCAATTTCCTTGGTGTTTGTTTATTTGATTGGAGGGCTAATCCAAATAGGTCTGTTCTGGAGGAAGACCTAGGCTAATTGAGATAAGCACCCTAGACTGTCTGTGAGGATAGCTGGATGCACAAACAGCATTTTGGAGGGGTGGGGTGGACTATAGAGAAGGGAGTCAGGCAGATTTGCTAAGACAAGAAGCCAGAGGGTGGGTCTGGACAATGACCATCAGGAGTGACCAAGAACACATAGGTCACAGTCCTCTCCCTATTTCTCCGGGGTCCTGGTGAGACACAGGGGAAAGGAAAAGAACCATTTGCTATTTGGGTGAGGGGAAATTGGCAGATTGAGATCAGATTTTTGTTGATCTTGGCAGGCAGAAGCTCGGAGCCAGATATGATATGACTTACAAAAATAAGGAAATGTGATTGTTTTATATTTTGAGTACTGAGAAGCAATTCTTTCCTCTTACATCTTTTGTTTTTGTTTTCTGTTCTTGAGCAAAATTCCTTCTACGGGTAGAGTAGTTTTCTTTTATTCCCTTCACCTCATTGCCACGCACCTTGGTTTCCCCAGGGTAGCCACAGCAGCTGGATGCCCTTATGCTGGTCTGGTAGTTCCTAAGTCTGTGTCTCCCACAGTGCTGTACACCACCACCTGGTGAGCACCAGAAATGCATCAGCCCCCAGTCTGAGAATCTAGTGTGCCTACTGCCTAAATGGTTCCATGAGTCTTCTTCCTGTCCTTCAAGAATCTTTTTTTTTTTTAAGATTTTTAAAAATTTATTTACTTAGGGGCACCTGGGTGGCTCAGGTCATGGTCCCGGGATCCTGGGATCGAGCCCCTCATCAGGCTCCCTGCTCAGCGGGAAGCCTGCTTCTCCCTCCCCCATCCCCCCTGCTTGTGTTCCCTCTCTCACTGTGTCCCTCTCTGTGTCAAATAAATAAAATCTTTTTTAAAAAAATTATTTATTTGAGAGAGAGAGAGCATGAGCGGGGGCGGGGGGAGAGGGAGAAGCAGACTCCCCGCCGAGCAGGGAGCCTGATGCGGAACTCGATCCCAGGACCCCAGGATCATGACCTGAGCTGAAGGCAGACCCTTAACTGACTGAACCACCCAGGCGCCCAAGAATCGTTGAATTACCATATGACCCAATAATTCCACTCCCGGGCACACAACCCCCGCAAAATGAAAACATGTTTACACAAAAGCATGGATATGAATGTCCACATATAAGACAAACCTGCATAGAGCTAAACACACACACAAACAAATGAATGCATGGAAAAAAACCACAAAATTTGAATAAGGTCTATGCATCGCATTAACGGCCATTTTCACTACCATTTGGTTGCACTACCATACTTAGTTACTCATAATAGCCCCAAAATGAAAATAACTCAAATATCCACGAACTGATAAATGAATAAACAAAATATGTAATATCCATCTAATGGAGTATTTTTCAGTCATAATAAGGAATGAGATACTGATAACATGCTACAACATTGACAAAACCTGAAAACATTATGCTGAGAGAAACCAGACACAAAAGGACATATTTTATGATTACATTTATATGAATTATTTAGAACAGGCAATCCATAGAGATAGAAGCAGATTAGATGTTACCAGGGGCTAGGAGAACAGAAACTGGGAGTGACTACTAACACACTGGGTTTCTTTTTGAGGTGACAGAAATATTCTGGAATGAATTAGATAGTGGCGATGGTTGGGCAATATCGTGAATATCCTAAAAACCACTGAGTTATACACTAAAAAATGGTGAATTTCATGTTATGTGAATTTAAAAGTTTAAGATTCTAAAGCCGAAAGAAAGAAAGAAAGAGAGAGAGAGAGGGAAGACTCCATTAGCCTTGAGCCCCAGCTACCCCCTTCTTGGTGACACAATCTGACAGCTTGCCCTCCAGCTCCAAGGGTCCGCTGTCTACCCCCCCACAGAGGACTGTACACAGTTGAAGACCCCGCCCCCAGCCACTGTCCTTCCTGGCCCCACAGCAAGGTTCTCAACTCCAGCTCTCCTCTGAGTGATGGTTGCTGGCCAAGTTCGCCAGCCCTGTCTGGACATGCTGATTTGGAGCCCCCGAAGGAACTGCCACCTGCAGCACCCCTGAAGTGTAGACACTGTACCTCAGGAATCCAGCCATTCCTTTCAATTTCCTTTGGCCTGAGAAAACGGGTCTTGGACTCCGTTTTCAGAAAGAAGGATACCTTCTTGAAGTGTGTCAACCTCCAAAATTATGTTAAAGTCCTAACCCCCAGTACCTTACTGGATATAATGTCTTTACAGAGGTCATTATGTTAAAATGAGGTTATTTTAGGGTAGGTGAGTCCTAATCCAATACGACTGGTGTCCTTATAAAAAGGAGAAATTCAGACACGGACACACACAGAGAGAGATGATGTGGAGATACACAGGGAGAAGACTACCACGGAACTGGAGAGATGCATCTGCGAGCCCAGGAACCATGAGACTTGCCAGCAGACACCAGAGTCTGGAAGAGGCAAGGAGGGATCTGCCCCGAGAGCCTTCCAAGAGAGCAGGGCGTGGCCAACACTCCTGGCCTCGAGAACTGGGAGAGTCAATTCGTGTTGTGTGAAGCCACCTGGTTTGGGTACTTTGTTACAGCAGCTCTAGGAAACTTATGTGTGTATAAAAGTACAGGGTTGTTGCAGTGTGGACAGCAGAGATTCCTACATTAAAAAAAAAAAAAAAAGAAAGAAACCATCAGTGCTACTCATAAATGGAACAAACCACAGATAGTTTGGACAAATGGACAACCTGAAGGGATCTTGAGGGGATTACGCTGGGAGGAAAAAAAGCCCACATCTAAAGGTTACAAACTGCTGATTCCATTTATAAGCATTCTTCAAGGGACAAAATCCTAGGGATGGAGCATAGATCGGTGGTTGCCAGGGCTTCGAAAGAGGCTGAGAGAGGAAGGTGACTGTGGCTGTAACAGAGAAGGAGGAAGGATCCTTGCCACGGGTCCTGTGCCCTGTCCTCACAGTGTGGTCACAGACGGATCCGTGTGTGACAGACCTGCACTGAGCTAACTACCCCCGTGAATGCATGCATGGAAAACCGACAAAATCTGCTGAAGGCCTGTGGGTCTTCATGAAGGTCAGTTTCCTGGTTGTGATACTATATTAGAGTGATTCCAGATGTTACCACTGGGGGGAACAGACTGCAGCCCAGAGATGCCTTGTCTTGCCTAACTTCAGTCCTATAACCGGGAATTTCTGACTGTGCACCTGGAGCTTTCTCATTACAGACGGGTCTTTAATAACGTCAGGCTTCACTTGAGATCCCGAGAAAGGAAGGAAAAAACAAAAAACCCCACCCGCAAAAGAGCAAGACGGCAGAGAACTCGTCCGAAGAGAGGCACTAAGGCGCGGAGAGGAGTAACTGTCAGGCCCTTCGCCTTCTCCTCCCTCCCGCGCCCCCTTCAAGGGTCTGACATTTTCTTGGGGAAGAAATTCGCGACTGGATTAAGGCAAAGTGCTGTTGCCAGGGGTGCAGCAGGCGTGAGCAGGTGGCACAGGGGGCAGGACTCCCGACCAGCCACAGAGCGGCGACACCTCCGCGGCCACCCGGGCCGGAGGGACCAGTGGCGCACAGGGCCACTCGCCCGCCAGCCGGGCAGAGCACGGACACTTGGGACGTCGAAGTCCGAGTAACAGGCGGAGACAAGCGCAGGGAAGTGACCCGGCGCCGCAGAAGCAGGTGTGAACGCCCACCCGCCGTGCTCACTGGTAAGAGTTTGCTTCCCGATGGTGCCGACTCCCTCTGCGACGGGACACAGGACCAAATGGACTTACTTCTGGGGTCCCCAGGGCCGAGGAGAGAAGAGGAGGGGGAGGACCCCAGGCCTCTGCAGGAGACGGTCAGGGTCCCCGCTCCGCTCAGCCAGCGGCGCTCCGGGGACGCGGGTGGCTGCGCTGGGGGCACGGCGGCGGCCGGGGCTTTTTCGAGAGGAGGGGGTGGGAATGCTGAGTCACGGATCTGTCACTGCTTCTCACCTCTCCCCAGCCCTCCGGGGGCTAAAGCAAAAGCGAAAGCGAATGCGACTCGCGGGACAGCAAGTCCCGGGAGCTGCGCCCGCCACCTCCTCCGGCACTGTCGGGCATCTGCCCGCGCGGCCGGCGGGGCGTCCGGGCCGCTGCGAGCCCAGGGCCCGGCTCGGGCCATGGCCGGGTGGCGGCTGTCTGGCTGCAGGGTCAGCGCCCTCCCCGCGCTACTGTCGCTGCTGCAGCTGCTGCTGACTCTCGGGCCGGCGACGCCGGGTAGGGAGAGGCGTGCGTCCCTGGCGCGGCAGGGGGGCGCGGCGTGACGGGGGGCGGCCGGGGCGCCCCACCTACCGCGGCCGCGACTCGGCGCCCAGGAAAGGGCGCTGCGCCCGCGCTCGGGGACACGTGGAAGCAGCGGTGGGGAGCGCAGCGCCAGGAGCCGACCCACCGCAGCTTGCGGGGTCCCCCAGGGAAGGGAGACGTGTGGCCAGGCTTTGGGTTCCACGTCTTCGCGGTGTCCGAGGCGAAGGGAAGGTGCGGGGTTTGCAGTGGGGGTTCCGGGTGGGAGTTTCCCAGCAGTTGAGAGAAATGCGTGCAGGCGGTTCTGCGAGCCCCACGAGGAAAGCTGTGCAGACGCTGCACCGCGTGCAGTGCCCACAGGGGAAGGAAAGCGACCTGCTCTCTACCCTCAAACCAAAGAGAATAATACGAATGGGTGGCGGCGGGATGGGGTAGAGACTGCGTCTCTGAGGAGAAAAAACGTGTTGGGCAGGTTGCACTCGCGAGGGACCTGGAAACCACTCCAACTTCTTCAGCAGCAGGAAACCGTGGAAGGGCGTGGAAGGGCGCGGGAGTGGTGGGGCTGTCAGGCAAAGGGGGAAGAAATAAAGCCAGTGGTGGCTCGGTGTATTCCAGATGAACGTCGCATAATGTAATCTACGCAGGAAGAACCGAATGAGTGACTCATAGGTTTTCATTCCGGGGAGCTAGAGAGGAGGGAGGAGAAAGGGTAGATGGTCTGGCTTTATCCTTGTGGGCGCTTCTTACAGTCAGGGAGCAATCTGAGGGTCCGAGGAAAGCCAGGAACCCTCTCCCCAGAAAAATGCGTGAATGCACATGCATCTAGTTTCGGGGCCCGGGACCCACTAAAGCCCACTCATAGATTCTCCAAGAGTTAGTTAACCCCATGATCTCTCTCTCTCTCTCTCTCTCTCTCTCTCTCTCTCTCTCTCTCTCTCGTGTGTGTGTGTGTGTGTGTGTGTGTGTGTGTGTGTTTTAAGGCAGGACTCCCAATAGTTTACATCCAGTCGGGCCAATCTATCTACCGAGTACTTGATCAGAGGTACCCATCCACAGTAGCTGCTTGCTGGCTTGGTGTGAACCCTGTAGCTCTGCAGGGTTTCATGAAGTTTTATTTTCTTGAGACTATGGCTTCCCCCCCACCCCATCTGAGAATCTGACTTATGTTGGTGACCTGGTCGTTCCTCTCATCTCCCTAGCCAGTGGGCCCAGTAGCTAGACGACTGGGGCAACTTGACCAGCACAGTGTGAAAGTGAGATGCAGCTTTAGTCAGAGCCCAGCAAGTGCAGAGAACTCTGCAGGCAAGACCTCCAAAGCTCACCGCCCACAGTCTTGTTTTTGACCTCACAAAGGTACTGCTACTATTCTGCAGCTCCTGGTGTTTCTCAGTGTTTCTTGAACAGGTTTAGTGAGAGACAATAGATAATAAACTTCATACATTTAATTACATGATTTGATACGTTTAGAGGTAAATGTATACACTCATGAAACCATCACGATCATGAAGGTAAATATAATCATCACTACCAAAATTTCCTCTTGTCCTGAGTAACGCTTATCTCCCACCCAGCCCTATCCCCCAGGCCACTACCGTGGGATTTCAGTCACTTTTGACTTGCTGTCATTTCTAGAATGTTATATAAATGAAGTCATACAAAATGTACTCTTTCTTGTCTGGCTACTTTCAGTCATAGTAATTGCTCTGAGAATTCTGCCTCCATCTTGTAATCTGTATCAATAGTTCATTCCTTTTTATTGCTGAGAAGTATTTCATTGCATGGGTATCACACCATTTTGTTCATCCAACTCGGTTGTTACTGGACGTCTGGGTTGTTTCTGGTTTGGGGCTGTTACACTTAAAGCTGTTATGAACATTCACATGTCAGTTTTGTGTGGACACAGGCTTCCATTTCTTTTGGGTAGAGACAGTGGGAGCAGAATGGCTGAATCATATGACATGTGTGTGTTTAATTTTTACATTCTCACCAGTGGTGTGTGAGTTCCAATGCCTTCACATCCTTGTCAGCACTTGGTAGGGCCAGTCTTTCTTTTTTTTTCCTTGAAAATTTTTTTCCAGCTTTATTGAGATATAATTGACATATAACATTGTGTAAGCTTAAGGTGTACAACATGATGATTTAGTATATGTACATATTGTGAAATGACTGATTGCCACAATAAGGTTAACACATTCATCACCTCATATATTTACCAATCTGTGTGTGTGTGTGTGTGTGTGTGTGTGTGTGTGTGTGTGTGTGGTTGGTCAATCTCTTTATTTGTACCCATTCTAATAGGTGTGTAATGGACTCTTGTATTTTCTTCTCATAGTTTTTAATTTGCATTTTCCTAATAACCAGTGATGTTGAGCATCTTTTCATGTGCTTATTTGCCATCAAATACTCTTCTTTGCTAAAGCGTCTGGTTCCACCTTTTGCCCTTTTAAAAACTGAGCTGTTGAATTATTGAGTTTCAAGAGTTCTTTATATATTTGGGATACAAGACCTTTATCAGATACAATGTGCAAATATTTTCTCAGAGTCTGTGGCTTGTCTTTTCATTCTCTTAACAGTGTCTGATGAAGAAGAGAAAATTTTAACTTTAAGTTCAGTTTATTTCTTTTATGTATTACGGTTTCAGTGTCATCTCTAAGAAATCTTTGCCTAACTCAAGGTCACAAAGGTTTTCTTCTAGATGTTTTATAGCTTTAAGATTTTACATTTCTGTCTGTGAATCATTTTGAATTAATTTTTTATATAATATAAAGTGTGGATTGAAAGTTCCATGTTGGCTTGGTTTCAGGGTTTTTTGCATATGGATATCCAATTGTCCCAGCACTATTTGTTGAAAAGATGATCTCAGCGGAATTGCTCTTACACCTATTTTGAACATCAGATGTTCATATAAGTGTTGGTCACCGTAGACAAAACATCAGTCCATGAAAACCAATTATATTTCTATCCATTATCAATGAGCAATTGGTTGAAACTTAAAAATATATGCAACTTTTGCAATAGCATCAAAAAGTATGAACCACTTATGGATAAATCTGACAAAAGATGAGAAAGACCTGTACACTAAAAACCACAAACCACTGCTGAGAGAAATTAAAGCAGACCGAAACAAATGGAGACATATACAATGCTCATGGGCTGGACAAATCAGTATTGCTAAGGTAACCATATTCCGCCCCCAAGTCCAAATTCCACAAGCTTTCTTGCAAAAATTAACAAACTGATTCCAAAATTCTCATGGAAATGCATAAGACCCAGTATAGCCAAAACAACTTTGAAAAACAACTTTCTCTAAGTTGGAGAAGTAACATTCTGATTTTAAGAATTTTAAGGTTACAGTAATCAAGACAATGTAGTATTAGGGTAAAGATGACCAGAGGGCTAACAGAAGAGCCTGCACCTAATGTTTTTAAATGAGCTTGGAAGGGAAGTGGATACAAATTATTAAATTTGCTACTTGGTGCTATGATCCTGATCAGAAATTATAGAGAGAAGCCCATTCCTTATCACCAGTGAAACAAATAATATAGTTTCAGATATGTTTCTGCTAGTTTGCCATACTAACAGATGCAGCAAATTGCTGTTATCTGTCCTCAGTCAAAAGGCATTTTAGGAGGGGAAACCCGTCATCTTGGGCAAGAAGTAATTTACTTCTTAAAGATCCTCACAACCTGAAAGGCTGCAGATGATTTGCCAAAGGCAGCTAAAGATGAGGATTTGTTTGAAGATAAATATATCTCACCAACTTGAGTTCTGTTGTACAGGTATTAGCGTGCTTTGGGGTTTTACAACTTTTGTGTCTTTAAACATTTTTAAAACCATTTTTCAGAATTCTGGGCAGTTTTGCCCAAACCTTTCATTTTCTATTTCAGATCAATTTTATCTAGTTATTATTGTTTTGTGCTGCTACTCATAGCAAAAAAAGTCGTAAAAACTTAAATGCACAAAATATGGGATTTATTGAACTCAACCTAGATGTTCAACAGTGGAGGACTGCATAAATTAAATGCAGTTCTTTCAAATAATATGCATCATATTATTCAGTTTTTACTAGAAGATCTAGAAGTAGCTATCACTGAGTAGGGAGACACCATGGGTTGTATGCGTGTGCGCGCGCGTGCGCACGTGTGTGTGTGTGTGTGTAATTGTCTGCCTTTTCTTATTTTTCGGTCATAATTTAAATTGGCTTTGTAAAAAGAAAATAAAACTACAAAAGAAGTAGCTCAAAAAAAGTTATAGAATTTGGGTTTTTTTTTCAGAACCATTTTTATCTAATTACAGCAGATCTTGTTTGGCAATGTTTTCATGACTTTATAAATTTTGCAAATTGGAACCAATTTAGGGTTCTAGAACTATAAAGTCACCATATATAGCATTTGTGCATACATTTTACATTTTATAATATTTTACAATTTGTTTACAGTTTGGTGACTTATTGCTAGAGCTGTGTGTAGGCTGGATATTTAGGTTGTTTCAAAATGTTTGATGTTCTAAAAAGCACACAGTAGGAACAACTGGATGAAAATAAGCTATAGAGAACAAAAAGGGCAAGGGAAAACTCAAAGTCTAAAAAAAGGTGGCAGAAATGCTTCTGGGGATATTCTTTTTCAATCAAATCATCACTTCAACTAACTTGTTTTGGGCTAAAGCACTTTTGCCAAATTGATTTTACTAAATAGTGTGTAACTACATAAATAAATGTATAAAATCCCCTAGTGTATATACTCAGAGTCATATCCCTGCTACTCATTATGCATGGTTGATGTTATTTGAATGTTTTCTACTAGGAAAGACTTGATTTTCTTCTGAGCAGTAGGGAGCCACTGAAGGTCTCTGGGCAGGAGGGACATTACTGGACCAGCATGGTGGAAAGGTTACTCTTGTAAAGAATGTGAAGAGTAAACTGTAGGCAAAAGGGTCTGGAGGCAGGCAGCCAAGCTGGAGACTTTTGCAACAGTTCCTGTAAATGGTGATGAAATCTTGAACTGAGACAGTCTCAATAAGGAAGAGAGGAGGGGGCAGATTTCCTCTTGAGTCTTACAAGCATAGAGTGTATTTCACTCTTTCCCTTTTGTTTGCTCTTCAGCTTACAGCCACTCAACTGTTCCAAGCCCTTATAAAACAATACTTAAAGACCCCAACCAAGATGAATTCATCTACCACACAAAATGGGGGCTGGGAATTTCAGTTAGGGAGCCTGAGAGATAAAGAACAGAATTGATGAGTTAAAGATAATGACCTGGGTAGAGCGCGTATTTACAGTGAATGCCAAAGGAAATGAACGTGTTGGCTTGGTTGGCATTTCAGGTAGAAAAATAATGAAGGAAAGTGGATTGCTGTGATCCCAGAGGCCTTTATGTTTTCGATGCATCAGTGTCACGGTGAGCTTCTTGAAGGGGAAATTACACCTGATACTTCCTACCACACTTAGCATGCTGTAGACATATATATGGTAGAATAAGAGAAAAAAAATATTGAAATGGATTCTGACTCTCCTCAAAGAATGGGAGGGGCATGCTAACACGATACCTTTTGAACTCTGGATATGAGAGTAGGCCAAGGATACTTACTATATTAGACTGTGTAAGGTGATCTGATAAAGAAGTCTGATTCACAAGTTCTGCAAAGCAGAGAAAGGTGTGGCCCTACACACTATTTTGGTGACTTCATTTATGATCACTAGGACTTGTATATGGGTTTGTTTGTTTGTTTTGGCTACTTAAGAGTTTCTAAAATCCCGGAACCTTAGGTTTACAACTATTTACATTATTTCATCCATTCCTCTCTGTATATTCATAAGCCACTAACCCCAGAAGGTACCTATCACATACCAGGCTTAGCACTGTGGGAGTACCAGAGAACTTTGAGATATATTCACCACCTCCAAAGAGCTCACAATACTGTAAATAAGACAACACTTGCTTATGTGGAATATCTAAGGAATAATGTTATGAGAAAATATATAGAGAAGTTATAATTGAAGTGTCAAAAGATGTGATTGGGGTCTCTAGGAAGAAGCGTTATTGATACAAATGTATTATCTCCAGCGTCCTTATGAGAGAGTCCAGCTTTGTGGCGTAAATAATGGGCCATCAGGTGGCTGATAGGGCTGGCTTTAGTACATTGATATCCTTGTGCATTCAAGTATCAATTATTATCTTTCTTTGAGGTCTGTTCACAATCTACTTAGACCACTAGTAGATTTCCTTTTCCAGCAGAATGACAGAGTAGATATTCTGAAAAATCCTCTTGCTACAAAACACCCAGAAATGATGAATAATATAGAGCAAATATCTATTAAAATCTAGACCCAATAAAATACATATCAACTATTTAAAGCAAAAAAATAATCTATTTTGGTGTTTATAATATACGTAGAAGCAAAATGTATGACAACAATAGCACAAAGGCTGTGAGAAGAGAAATGGAAGGACAGTGCTTAAGGTTCTTATACTGTATATGTGAAGCGGTATAATGTCACTTGAAGGTGAACTGAGATGAGGTAAAGACATTTACCATGAGCCCTAAAGCAGCCACCAAAATCATACAATCAAAAGAATTATAGTTAGTAAGCCAACAAAGTGTATAAAATGAAATCATGAAATATACTCAATCTCATGACATGATTATCTCCATAGAAAATCCTACGAATCCACAAAAATGCTCTTAGAATAAGTGAGTTTGGCAAAATTGCAGAATACACAATTAACTTACAAATATCAATATATAAAATACTAGCAACAAGCAGTTAGAAATTGAAAAAATTGGAAAAATTTGAAAAAACACCATTTGTGTTGACATAAAGAAAGGAAATATTTAGGAATACATCTGACAAAAAAAGTACAAAATCAGTAACCAAAAATGATAAAACATTTCTCAGATAAATTACTGAAGATTTGAATAAATTGAGAGAGATACTGTGTTTATGGATATTGAGAAGATTCAATATTATTAAGATGTCACTTCTTCCCCAACTTGATCTGTAGATTTAATGCAATTTCAATCAAACTTTCAACAGGATTTTTTTTTTTTTGGTAGAAACTGATATACTGATTCTAAAATTCAGTAAAGGACCAAACTCAACTTTGGAATTGATTACCAAAGATTTATTAGAAAGCTACCATAACCAAGACAGTGCGGTATTCTGTCAAGATTAACAAGTAGACAAATATATCAATGGAACAGGATAGCAGGTTCAGAAATCAACCCACTCATACTTGGTCCTGGCTCAGGATCCTATACCAATACCACTGGAGGTCCACTACTATGGGATAAGGGGAAAGAAGCTTTTTCCTACACAAAACCTGTAAAGATACAGGGGAGAAGTTGACTGCAAGGAAGTAAGATGCAATATAACTGAAAGCTCCAACCCCGAGAGGCAGACACACAGGGCCTGCCGAAGACTGGCAAAATTAGGACAACAGAAAACTTCTCCTGACTCCAGGCAAGCAAGCACCAAGTAACAAGCACAGCAGTCAACCGCAGAGGGTGTGGTGGGCAAGAGTGTGGAGATTTCCTCTCGGGGTTTAGATACATAGAGAAGGACTGAAAGATGAGGGTGGATTAGGAACACAGAAAAACCCTCTGGCCCTCCAGCACCCACCCTAAGCACAAGATAACACCAGAGGAATCTGGAGCCAGTGGTGTTCTGAAGGCAAACTTAGCACAACAAAATCCAAACCCAATTCAACAACTGACTAGACCGACTCAATTCCCCCACTCTGTCAGTCTAGCCAGAGAAGTTTTCAGGCATAAATAGTATTTTACCTCAGTTCTACACACATAGTCCAGCATTCAGTCAAAAATTATGTGACACACAAAAACACACCACCACCACAATCCCATTATCAAGGGACAAAACAATAAGCAAGATTCAGAGATGACCCCAAAAATCAGAACTATGAGACTGCAAGTTAAAATAAATATCACTAACCTGTTAAAGGCTCTGGTGGAAAGGATGGATGGTATTTCTGAACAAATGGGGAATTTCAGCTGAGAGGTGGAAACCATAAGAAAGTGTCAAATGGAAATGTTAGAAATGAAAAAGAAACCAAACAAACCGTAATAGAGATGAAGAAAGGTTTCCACAGGCTTATCAAAACACTTGGTGCAGCCAAGGAAAGAATCAATAAACTTGATTATAGGTCAGTAGAAATTACTCTAATAGAAACACAAAGAGAAAAAGTGAGAGAGAAAATAATGTGAGACAAAGTATCCAAGAGCTATAGGACAACAGAAAATGGTCTACTATATGTGTAACCAGAATTCCAGAAACAAAAGAGAATGGAGCAGAAGAAATATTTGAAGAGATAATAGTTGAGAATGTCCCCAAATTTATAAAAGATATTAAGTCACAGATCCAGGAAGCTCAGAGGACATCAAACAGGATAAATGTCCACCCCTCTCCCATCCAAAACACCCCCACATCTAAACACATTGTATTCAAACCACTGAAAAGCAAAGATGAAGAAAAACTGTGATAAAGTGGACAAAGATATATTACACACAGAAGAATGAAGATAAGAATTAGAGCAGACTTCTTACCAGAAAGTATTCAAGCCATAAGAAAATGGATCATCTTTAAAATGCTAAAACAAAACAAAACAAAACAAACCTGTCAAGCCAGAATTCTATAATGAGGATAACCAGTTATCTTTCAAAAACTGAAAGCAAAATAAAGACTCTCTGACAAACAAAAAGTGAAAGGATTAATCACCAGCAGACTTAGGCTTTCAGAAACATTTAAAAAAAATTCTTTAGGCAAAAGGAATGTAATCCTAAACAGAAACTTGGATCTCTAAAAAGAAAAGCTCTGGAAATAGTTAAAATGGAAGTAAATAAAATATATTTGTTCTTTTAAATCACTCTAAAAATATTTGACTGTCTAAAGCAAAAATAGCGAAGTATTGTGTTTATAGAATATGTAAAAGTAAAATGTATGACAGCAAAAAAATGGGAGGGAGAAATTATAAGTATGCATTGGTAGAGTTCTTAACTATATGTGAGGTGCTGTAATATTATTTGAAGGTAGCCTTTGATAAAATAAAGATGTATACTGTGTACTTTAGTGAAACCACTAAAAATAATTTAAAGAGGTACATAAAATAAGCCAATGGTGAAGATAAAGTGGGATAATAAATAATAGTCAATCCAAAAACAGTCAGGAAAGAGGAAAAATGAACAATGATCAGATGGAACAAATAGAAAATAGCAAAATGATAGGCTTAAATCCAGCCACATCAATAATTACATTAAATACAAGTGATCTAACCAGACCAATTAAAAAATAGAGATTCTTCAATTAAATTAAAAAAATAAAAAAGCTCCACTATATGCTGACTACAAAATAACAACTCTGAATATACAGGCAAAGATAGGTCCAAAGAAAAAGGATGGGAAAAGATATACTGTGCAAACAATAATCAGAAGAAATCTGGAGTATTTGTATTAATAGCAAACAAAGTGACATCATAAGGAATATTACCAGGGATAAAGAGGGACATTACATAATAAAAGGGTTAATTCACCAAGAAGACATAGAAATCCTAATTGTGTTTGCACCTATACAATGTAGCTTCAAAATCCATAAGGCAAATCTGATAGAATTGAAGGAAGTGAAATACAAATCCAGGATTATAGTTAGAGACTTTAACACTATTCCTTCAGTAATAAAAAAAAAAACTAATAGAGAAAAAAAAAAAAAACCACCAGTAAATATATAGAAGATCAAAACTTTAATCTAAGTGGCATTTACAGAAGACCCCTATGACACATTCTTTTCAAATACATGTGGAATATTCACCAAGAGAGACCATATACTGTGGGCCATAAAGCAAACCTCAACAAATTCCAAATCACTGAAATTACATAGAATATGTAATGGAATTAAATTAGAATGCCTTAACAGAAAAATATCTGGAAAATCCTCAGGTATGTCAAAATTCAACAAAACACTTATAAATAACCTGTGGGAAAATAGAAAATATTTTTAGTTGAAAATGATAATAAAATACATTTAAATAAGTTACAATTTGTGGAACTCAGTTAAAAGATATCTTAGAAAGAAATTAATCATATTAAGTGCTTGTATTAGAAAAGAAGAAAAGTCTCAAGTCAGTGATCTAAGCTTCTACCTGAAGAAACCAGACAACAATGAACAAATTAACCTTAAGCAGAAGGAAGGAAATGATAATGATAAAAGCAGAAATCAATGAAATTGAATGCAGAAAAACAAAAGATAATATCAATTAAACTAAAGGCTGGTTATTTCAACAGATCAATAACAGTGTAAATCGCTAGCCAGACTGATCAAGAAGAAAAATGAATAAACATGAACTACATTGGGAATGAAACATTGTGAAGGAAAAGGAACATCACTGCAGGTTCTACAAATATCAGATGGGTCATAAAGTTTTATTTTGAATAACTTTATGGCTGTAAATATGACAACTTAGGTAAAATGGACAAAGTCATTGAAACTCAAATATGAAAGCCCATTAGGAATAACCTGAGTTGTCTTATATCTTAGAGAGTTAAAGTTGTAGTTTAAAACAACTCCAACAAAAAATTCCAGGCCCAGATGGCTTCACTGTCTAATTCTAAAAAAAAAAAAAAAAATCAACAAAGTCATGCAAATTTGAGCGATGGCTAAATCCTCAACAACAGCAGTGGAATATGGAAGGAAAGTATAACTACCTGCTAATGCAGAATTCTATGCTGCACAAAACTGTCATTTAAGAAAGATAGTGAAATAAAGACTCAAAGGAAGAGAAAATAATAACAGGTAATGGCATTAAAGCATCTCTAAGGTTCTTGTATTGCTGGGGAGAAGGCTGTGGCTATCAGTTAACTTCTCCACGTTATCAAGGATGCATGTTAAAGAGGTAGTATAATCGCCACATAGAGATAGGTCGCTTAACATGGAATGGTAACAATTCTAAAGCACAGCCTCAAAATATATGAGTCAAAAATGATCAGAACTATTATAATATATATATAATTATATATTAACAAGTATACAATCATAATGGAAATTTTTAACATACCTCTCTAAGTATTTGATGAATCAAATGTGCAAATAAATCAGTAAGAATACAAAAGTTGTGAAAACAATTAACAAGCTTGATCAAATTGTCTAACAACTGAATAACACAGATTCATTTCAAACACACAGAGAACATTTATAAAAACTGACTATGTGTTGCCAGGCCATAAAATCAGCCTCGATACATTTCAAATGATAGTTATCATATAGACCAACTTCTCTGACCACAAGGAATACAAGTCAGAAAAAAAAAATAACTAGAAAATTAACTGGGACAAAGCAAAACAAAAGCATGAAACACCATCTTCTGGAAACCTAGAGCAGTGAGTACCTACGTTAGAAAATAAGGAAAGCCACACATTATGAGCTAAGCATCCAACTACAGATATTATTAAAAAATACAATAGGGGTCGTGCCTGAGTGGCTCAGTTAGTAAGCGTCTGCCTTTGTCTCAGGTCATGATCCCAGAGTCCTGGGATCAAATCCTGCACTGGGCTCCTTGCTCAGTGGGAAGTCTGCTTCTCTCTCTCCCTCTGCCCCTCCTCCCCCACACTCGTGCTCTTTCTCTCTCTGTGTCAAATAAATAAATAAAATCTTTTTAAAAAAAGCAGAATAGGTCCAATAGAAGTAGGAGCAAAAAAATAAGGATAAAAACAGATATAAATAATACTGAAAACAGATGTACATTAGAGAGATGCAACAAATCCAAAAGTTGGTTCTTTGAAAAATCTACTAAAATGAACAAACCTCTAGGAGAATTAATCGAGAATAAAAGAGAATGCATAAACAAACAATATTAGGCATGTAAAAGAGGATATAAATAAAACATTTAAAATACTTTCATACTAATAAGTTTGAAAGTATAGATGACAAATCCTTATTTAAAAACAAACAAACAATTTACTGGGATGCCTGGGTGGTTAAGTGTCCAACTCTTGATTTCCACTCAGGTCATGATCAAATCTGCATTGGGCTCCACACCCAGCATGGAGCCTGCTTAAGATTCTCTTTCCCTCTCCCTCTGCCCCCCCCCAAAAATAAACAAACAAACAAAAAACAATTTACCAAAACTAACTCAAGAAGAAATAGCATAGATAAACTTGAAGATTCCCTTTCAAAACAGGAACAAGACAAAGTTTCACACTATAACCCCTCCTCTTCAACAAGAAGTCCCAACCAATATAGCAAGACAAAATAAACAAACATTATATATATTGGAAAAGAACTTTTCAAGCTCTCATTATTCTCAGACATATGATTGTTATTCTATCATAATAATTTGCAGATAAATTATTAAGGATTGAGCTAGATTGCTAAATTAAAAGTCAATATTCAAGAATCAATATTCTTTCTTTGTACCTGCAAAAAGCATTTCGATAATATATATTTTTTAAAAGATGACATTTACAAAGCACACCTTCCTGCCCCAAATTAATTACCTAGGAATAAATCAACAGATACATCACTCCCTTATGTAGAAAATCATAAATCTTTTTGAAAGAAACCTAAATAAGTAGAAAGATAAACAAAAAGAAACCCATACCAAGAACAACTGCAGAGCACCAAAACAGAGACGATCTTAAGTATCCTGAGAGAAAAGACAAATTGCTAATAAATTACTAACAAAGAAACAAGAATTAGACACACAGTGGGCTTTTTAGTAAAACACCAACATTAAAAGCTACAAAGTAGCAAAGTGCTGAGGACAAAAACCATCTGTGTAGAACTGTATACCCAAAGAAACATTTATTCAAAACAGTAGGGTGAAGTAGGATTCTGGGAAGATGGTAGAGTAGGAAGTATCAAGACTCTGTTTACTCACCTAGACAATAGTTGCATTGGCAGAATCTGTCTGATAGAACTATTTTGGAACTCTGGAATATATTGAAAGTTTGCAACTTCCAGGGGAGATTTGGAAGGTAAACCGTGGTCAGTTTCAGCTCCTTACACCCATGGGCCACCTGCAGCCACATGGCAGGCAGCTGTGCGTGTGTTCCTGGAGAAGCCTGCACACAGCTTGCAGGAGCCAGGGTAGGGCAAAAAGGACCCTGTCCTATAAATACCAGGGATCTATGCTGTATTGCTGATGGGTGCTTCTGATCACAGATGTGCTGCCAAAGAGGTGGGAAGCCATTTTGCTGCAACTCTCCCTGTTGCTGCAAGCCCCTCCCAAACCAGTTGAAGTGACTTCCAGGGGAATTTAGAGAGCCAGCACCCTCCCCAGCGCCCCCATTCTTTTTTCCTATCCCCTCCTTTTGGGAGCCAGACATTAAAGACTAAGACATTCATAAACAACTGCATATTCAGGGAAAAATAGAAAGTGACCATGCAAGCTCAGAGAAAAGTTTAGAAAGGACCTGAGAAGACCTTAAGATTACAACTCAGGCTGACCCCTGGCACAGTGACAGCCTGCAACAATCAAAAAAATAAACAAATAAATAACAGCAAACCCTGAGATATGGGCAAAACTGGTTTCCAGAGTTACCACACTATTAGATTCAAATGCTCAGTTTTCAATTAAAAAAAAAATCACAAGTCATAGAAAGAAACAGGAAAGTATGACCCAGTCAAAACAAAGAAAGAAATCAACAGAAATTGTCCCTGAAAAAGACCAGATGGCAGATATACTAGACCTTAAAGACTTAAAACACCTGTCTTAAAGATCCTCAAAGAGCTAAAGGAAGATGTGGAGAAAGTCAAGGAAAATGATGTATGAACAAAATGGAAATATTAATAAAGAAAGGGAAAACCTAACAAGAAACCAAAAACAAATTCTGGAGCTGAAAAGTACAATAACTCAAATGACAATTTCACTAGAGAGATTCAAAGGCAGATTTGAAGAGGTAGAAGAAAGAATTAACAAATATGAAGATGGAAACCACAGAAATGATCAAGTCTGAGAAACAGAAAGAAAAAAACTGAAAAAAGGTAAACAGAGCCTAAGAGGACTATGGGACACCATCAAGAGACCAACATTGTGTGAGTCATAAAAGAAGAAGTAAGACAGATAGGAGCAGAGAGAATATTTGAAGAAATAAAGGTGGTAAATTTCCCAAAATTGATAGAAGACATGAATACAAACCTCCAAGAAACTCAATTAACTTCAAGTGAGATGAACTCAGAGACCTTCACCAAGACACAATAGAATCAAACTTTCAGAAGCCAGAGCCAAAGAGAGAATCTTGAAAGCAGCAAGAGAGAAGCAAATCATCATATACAAGGAATTCCCCAGTAAGATTATCAGTATATTTCTCATCAGAAACTTTGGAGGCCAGAAGGCAGCAGGCCAATATATTCACAGTGCTAAAAGAAAAGAACTGCCAACTGAGAATCCTATATCCAGAAAAACTGTCCTTCAAAAGTCAGGGAGAAATTAGGACATTCTCAGATAAGCAAAAGCTGAGGGAGTCCACTACCACTGAACCTGACCTACAGTATATGCTCAGAGTCCTGAAAGGCAAAACAGAAGGATACTAGCACATAGCTTGAAGCGGAATGGAGAAATAAAAATCTCAATAGAGGTAAATTCATGGGCAATTATTGAAGCTGGTATTACTGAACAATGGTTTGTAACTGTAATTTTTGTTTTCTATATGATTTAAGAGACTAATATATTTAAAGAAAAAAATTAGCATAAAAGGTAACATTAGTGTAAGTTTGGTTTGTAACTCCAAATCTTGTTTTCTACATAATTTAAAAGACTAATGCATTTTGAAGAATTATTAGCTTATGTTTTGGGGCACACAATGTATAAAGATGTGATTTTGTGACAGAGCTATACATGAGCAGAATTTTTATGTCATTGAAGTTAAGTTGGTGTGAATCCAAATTAGAGCATGATAACTTTAGGATGTTAAATGTAATCCCCATGGTAACCACAGATAAAATAGCTATTGAATATACATAGAAGAAATTAAGAAATTTAAACATTTCATGACATCAAACTGACTAAACACACACACAAAAAGATAGTAATGCAGAAAATGAGGGGCAAAAAAAGCTCTAAGGCACGTAGAAAACAAAGAGCAAAATGACAGAAGTAAGTCCCTCCTTATCAGTAATTACTTTAAATGTAAATGGATTAAACTCTTTAATGGAAAAACAGAGACTGGCAAAGACACACACACACACACACACACACACACACACACACACACACATTGATCTGATTATATGCTGTCTATAAGAGACAAACTGAAGATCCTAAGACAAAAATAGATTAAAAGTGAAAAGATGCAAAATAGATATTCCATGAAAATAGTAACCAAAAGAGAGTAGGGATGGCTATACTAACTAATTTCAGACAAAACAGACTTTAAATCAATAAAGTTTAGAGACAAAAAACGACATTATATATATATTTGATATAGCAAGAAGATATAACATTTATAAACATTTATATATCTAATAACTGACCACCAAAATATATATTCTTCTTAATCCATGGGACATTTTCCAGGATGGACCATATGTTAGGCTACACATTAAGTCTCAATAGATTTAAAAAGACATACAAAGTATCTAATCTGATCACAGCAGGATGAAGTTAGAAGTCAATAACAGAAGGAAAACTAGGAAATTACAAAACTGGGGAGAAGAGCAAGATGGCGGAGGAGGAGGAGACCTAAATTTCTCCTGGTCCCAGGAATTCAGCTAGATAGTTAATCAAATCACTCAGAACACCTACAAACTCAATAGGAGAGCGAAGAAAAGAATAGCAGCAACTCCCTGAACAAAAAAGCAACCACTCTCTGGAAGGTAGGAAGTGTGTGCAGAGAAGTGAATCCGAGGCGATATTTGGGAAGATACACGGCAGGGGAGGGGGCCTCCATCAGCCGCTACCGGCAAGTGATAGAGCAGCGGAGCACAAAATCGGAACTTTTAGAAGTCTGCTCCACTGAGGGATGTTGCTCCAATGGCTAAGCGGGGGGTGGAACACTCGATAGGACAGTGTGGTCTCAGGACCCTGGGGGTCACAGGAAGACCGAGGTGCCTGAGTGCAGCAGAGCTCCCAGGTATTGGAGCAGGGAAGCTGGCTGCAGAGACGGAGTCGAGGCATGGGCTCTCAGCTCGGGGTTGTCATAAACCGTGATCTGCAGCACAGTCGGGCCACTGCTCCTCCAGCAGGGACCCAACAAGTGGCAGATCCAGGGAGACTCCCCTTCCTCCCCCAGGAGGAGCAGCTCGGGAGCGCACCACAGGGATCTGCTGGGTTTGGAGACTCCACACAGAGTCGGGTGCCAGAGATAGAAACGCTTGGTCACAGGCCGGGTGAGCACAGAGTGCAGCCAGAAACTGGGGAGATGGGAGTGATTGACTGCTTTTCTCTGGGTGCTCACTGAGGAGTGGGGCTCTGAGTTCTCGGCTCCTCCAGGGCAGAGATTGGGAGGCCGCCATTTTCACTCTGGTCCTCCAAAGCTGCACGGAAAGCTTGCAGGGAACAAAAGCTCCTGGGAGCAAACACAGCAGACCACTTAGCCCGGACTGACAAGGGTGGGGCAATTCTGCCTCCTGCAAAGACATTTGGGAACCATGGCAACAGGCCCCTCCCCCAGAAGATCAGCAAGAACAGCCAGCCAAGACCAAGTTTACCGACCAATGAGAACAGCAGAACCTCAGCGCTAGGGGACTATAGCACATAGAATTCATGGCTTTTTCCCCATGATTCTCTAGTCTTTCAAAGTTAATATTTTTAATTGTCTTTATTTTTCTTTTTCTATTTTTTTTAGTTGAATTTTTCTTCCTTTCTTTTTCAACCAACATCTTATCAATTCCTTTTTTAAAATCTTTTTTAATTTTTCATTTTTAAGTCATAGTCTATCCCTTCATTGTATTTAACCTTTTTTGTATATATATGTTTTTCTTTCTTTAAAATTTTGGCATACAGTTTCTTCTAACAGATCAAAATATACCCTAAATCTAGTGTAGGACGTTGTCCTAGTCTCCCACCTGATCACATTCTCTATTTTTTTTCTATATTTTTTTTCATTCTTTTTTCAACCAACTTCTTATCTTATCAATTCCTTTTTTAAAATCCTTTTTAATTTTCATCTTTACAGTCATATTCTATCCCTTCATATTTACCTTATTTTGTGTATATATATGTTTTAATTTCTTTAAAATATTGGGAGGCAATTTCTTTTAACAGACCAAAATACACCCAAAATCTAGTGTATGGCTCTATTATATTCAGCAGCCTGATCATATTCTTTTTTTTTTTTTCCCTTTCTTCCCCCTCCCCCTGCCAAGTTTTGGATCTCTTCTGATTTGTTTAGTGTATATTTTTCTCGGGGTCGTTGTTACCCTTTTAGCATTTTTTAACATTTTGTTCTCTCATTCATCTATTCTCTTCTGGATAAAATGACAAGACGGAAAAACTCACCTCAAAAAAAAAAAAAAAAAGAACAAGAGGCTGTACCAACTGCTGGGGACCTAATCAATACAGACATTAGTAAGATGTTGGCACTAGAGTTCAGAATGACGAGTATAAAGGTTCTAGCTGGACTTGAAAAAAGTATAGAGGATACTAGAGAATCCCTTTCTGAAGAAATAAAAGAACTAAAATCTAACCAAGTCAAAATCAAAAAGGTTATTAATGAGGTGCAATCAAAAATGGAGGCTCTAACTGCGAGGATAAACGAGGCAGAAGAGAGAATTAGTGATATAGAAGACCAAATGATTGATAATAAAGAAGCTGAGAAAAAAAGAGATAAACTACCGGATCACGAGGGGAGAATTCGAGAGATAAATGATACCATAAAGCAAAACAACATTAGAATAATTGGGATCCCAGAAGAAGAAGAAGAGGGGCGGGGAGAAGGTACACTGGAGTAAATTATAGCACAGAACTTCCCTAATATAGGAAGGAAACAGGCATCAAAATCCAGAAGGAACAGAGAAGCCCCTCAAAATCAATAAAAATAGGTCAACACCCGACATCTAATAGTAAAATTCACAAGTCTCAGAGACAAAGAGAAAATCCTGAAAGCAGCTTGGGACAAGAGGTCTGTAACCTACAACGGTAGAAACATTAGATTGGCAGCAGACCTATCCACAGAGACCTGGCAGGCCAGAAAGGATTGGCATGATATATTCAGAGCACTAAATGAGAAAAATATGCAGCCAAGAATGCTATATCCAGCTAGGCTGTCATGGAAATTGGAGAGATAAAAAGCTTCCAGAATAAACAAAAAGAATTTCTGAACACCAAACCAGCCCTACAAGAAATATTGAAAGGGGTCCTCTAAGCAAAGAAAGAGGCTAAAAGTAACATAGACCAGAAAGGAACAGAGACAAAATACAGTAACAGTCACGTTACAAGGAATACAATGGCACTAAATTCATATCTTTCAATAGTTACCCTGAATGTAAATGGGCTAAATGCCCCAATCAAAAGACACAGGCTATCAGATTGGATTAAAAAACAAGACCCATCGATATGCTGTCTGCAAGAGACTCATTTTAGACGCAAAGACACTTCCAGATTTAAAGTGAGGGGTGGAAAGCCATTTACCATGCTACTGGACACCAAAAGAAAGCTGGGGTGGCAATCCGTATATCAGACAAATTAGATTTTCAACCAAAGACTGTAATAAGAGATGAGGACGGACACTACATCATACTTAAAGGGTCTATCCAACAAGAAGATCTAACACTTTTAAATATCTATGCCCCTAATGTGGGAGCAGCCAATTATATAAGCCAGTTAATAACAAAATCAAAGAAACGCATTGACAACAATACAATAATAGTAGAGGACTCTAACCCCCCTCACTCAAATGGACAGATCATTTAAGCAAAAGATGAACAAGGAAATAAAGACTTTAAACGACATACTGGACCAGATGGACTTCACAGATATATTCAGAACATTCCATCCCAAAGCAACAGAATATACATTCTTTTCTAGTGCACATGGAACATTCTCCAGAATAGGTCACATCCTGGGTCACAAATCAGATCTCAACCGGTACCAAAAGATTGGGATCATTCCCTGCATATTTTCGGACCACAATGCTTTGAAACTAGAACTCAATCACAAAAGGAAAGTTGGAAAGAACTCAAATACATGGAGGCGAAAGAGCATCCTACTAAAGAATGAATGGGTCAACCAGGAAATTAAAGAAGAATTTAAAAAATTCATGGAAACAAATGAAAATGAAAACACAACTGTTCAAAATCCTTGGGATGCAGCAAAGGCAATCCGAAGAGGAAAGTATATAGCTATACAAGCCTTTCTCAAGAAACAAGAAAGGTTTCAAATACACAACCTAATCTACACCTAAAGGAGCTGGAGAAAGAACAGCAAATAAAGCCTAAACCCAGCAGGAGAGAGCAATAATAAAGATCAGAGCAGAAATCAATGAAATAGAAACCAAAAGAATAGTAGAAGAGATCAACAAAACTAGGAGCTGGTTCTTTGAAAGAATAAGATTGATAAGCCCCTGGCCAGACTTATCAAAAAGAAAAGAGAAAGGACCCAAATAAATAAAATCATGAATGAAAGAGGAGAGATCACAATGAACACCAAAGAAATACAAACAATTATAAGAACACATTATGAGAAACTATATGCCGGCAAATTAGACAATCTGAAAAAAATGGATGTATTCCCAGAGACATATAAACTACCAAAACTGAACCAGGAAGAAATAGAAAACCTCAACAGACCCATAACCAGTAAGGAAATTGAAGCCGTAATTACAAATCTCCCAACAAACGAGAGCCCAGGGTCAGATGGCTTCCCAGGGGAATTCTACCAAACATTTAAAGAAGAATTAATACCTATTCTTCAGAAGCTGTTTCAAAGAACAGAAATGGAAGGAAAACTTCCAAACTCATTTTATGAGGCCAGCATTACCTTGATCCCAAAGCCAGACAAAAACCCCATCAAAAAGGAGAACTACAGACCAATATCCCTGATGAACATGGGTGCAAAAATTCTCACCAAAATACTAGCCAATAGGATCCAACAGTACATTAAAAGGATTATTCGCCACGACCAAGTGGGATTTATTCCTGGGCTGCAAGGTTGGTTCAACATCTGCAAATCAATTAATGTGATACAATACATGAATAAAAGAAAGAACAAGAACCATATGATCCTCTCAATAGATGCAGAAAAAGCATTTGACAAAGTACAGCATCCTTTCTTGATTAAAACTCTTCACAGTGAAGGGATAGAGGGTACATACCTCAATATCATAAAAGCCATCCATGAAAAACCCACAGTGAATATCATACTCAATGGGGAAAAGCTGAGCTTTCCCCCTAAGGTCAGGAACACGGCAGGGATGTCCACCATCACCACTGCTGTTCAACATAGTACTAGAAGTCCTAGCCTCAGCAATCAGACAACAAAAAGAAATAAAAAGTATTGGAATTGGCACAGAAGTGAAACTTTCACTTTTTGCAGATGGTATGATACTTTATGTGAAAAACCCAAAAGAGTCCACCCCAAAATTGCTAGAACTCATACAGGAATTCAGTAAAGTGGCAGGATATAAAATCAATGCACAGAAATCAGTTGCATTTCTATACACCAACAACAAGACAGAAGAAAGAGAAATTAAGGAGTCAATCCCATTTACAATTGCACCTAAAACCATAAGTTACCTAGGAATAAATCTAACCAAAGAGGCAAAGGATCTGTACTCAGAAAACCATAGAATACTCATGAAAGAAATTGAGGAAGATACAAAGAAATAGGAAAACGTTCCATGCTCATGGATTGTAAAAATATCTATGCTACATAGAGCAATCTACACATTTAATGCAATCCCTATCAAAATACCATCAATTTTTTTCAAAGAAATGGAACAAATAATCCTAAAATTTGTATGGAACCAGAAAAGACCCCGAATAGCCAGAGGAATCTTGAAAAAGAAAAGCAAAGCTGGTGGCATCACAATTCCGGACTTCCAGCTCTATTACAAAGCTGTCATCATCAAGACAGTATGGTACTGGTACTGGCACAAAAACAGACACATAGATCAATGGAACAGAATAGAGAGCCCAGAAATGGACCCTCAACTCTATGGTCAACTAATCTTCGACAAAGGAGGAATGTCCAATGGAAAAAAGTCTCTTCAACAAATGGTGTTGGGAAAATTGGACAGCCACATGCAGAAGAATGAAACTGGACCATTTCCTTACACCACACACAAAAATAGACTCCAAATGGGTGAAAGACCTAAATGTGAGACAGGAGTCCATCAAAATCCTTGAGAAGAACACAGGCAACAACCTCTTCGACCTCAGCCACAGCAACTTCTTCCTAGAAACATCACCAAAGGCAAGGGAGGCAAGGGCAAAAATGAATTACTGGGACTTCATCAAGATAAAAAGCTTTTGCACAGCAAAGGAAACAGTCAACAAAACCAAAAGACAACCGACAGAATGGGAGAAGATATTTGCAAATGACATATCAGATAAAGGGCTAGTATCCAAAATCTATAAAGAACTTATCAAACTCAACACCCAAAGAACAAAGAATCCAATCAAGAAATGGGCAGAAGACATGAACAGACATTTCTGCAAAGAAGACATCCAAATGGCCAACAGACACATGAAAAAGTGCTCAACATTACTCGGCATCAGGGAAATACAAATCAAAACCTCAATGAGATACCACCTCACACCAGTGAGAATGGCTAAATTAACAAGTCAGGAAATGACAGATGTTGGCAAGAATGCGGAGAAAGGGGAACCCTCCTACACTGTTGGTGGGAATGCAAGCTGGTGCATCCACTCTGGAAAACAGTATGGAGGTTCCTCAAAAAGTTTAAAATAGCAATTGCACTACTGGGTATTTTGCCCAAAGATACAAATGTAGTGATCCGAAGGGGCACATGCACCCCAATGTTTATAGCAGCAATGTCCACAATAGCCAAACTATGGAAAGAGCCTAGATGTCCATCAGCAGATGAATGAATAAAGAAGATGTGATATACACACTCACACACACACACACACACACACACACACACACAATGGAATATTATGCAGCCATCAAAAAATAAAATCTTGCCATCTGCAACGATGTGGATAGAACTAGAGGGTATTATGCTAAGCGAAATAAGTCAATCAGAGAAAGACAAGTATCATATCTTACTGATACGAGGAATTTGAGAACCAAGACAGAGGATCATTGGGGAAGGGAGGGAAAAATGAAACAAGACGAAACCATAGAGGGAGACAAACCATAGGAGACTCTTAATCTCAGGAAACAAACTGAGCTTTGCTGGAGTGGATGGTGGTGGGAGGGATGGGTGGCTGGGTGATGGACACTGGGGAGAGTAAATACAATGTGGGCGCTGTGAATTGTGTAAGACTGAGGAATCACAGACCTGTACCCCTGAAACAAATAATACATTATATGTTAATTTTAAAAAATTTAAAAAAAGAAAAGAAAATTCACAAAATTGTGGAAATTAGACAACACACTTTTAAACAACCAAAGGATCAAAGAAGAAATTATAGGGAAATTAGAAAATACTTAGAGATGAATGAAAATGAAAACATACATAACAAAACTTATGGAATATAGTAAAAGTGGAGCCAAGGGGGAAATTTATAGCTATCCATGCTTACATTAAAAAATAAGAAAGATCTAAAGTCAACAACCTATCTTTATACCTCAGGGCACTAGAAAAAGAACAAATGAAAACCCAAAGTTAGCAAAAGGAAGGAAATAACAAAGATTAGAGCAGAGATAAATGAACTAGAGAATAGAAAAACAAGAAAATCAATGAAACCAAAAGTTGGTTCTTCAAAATGATCAACCAAATTGACTAACTTTTAGCTAGATGAACTAAGAAAAAAAGAGAGATGACAAATTACTAAAATCAGAAATGAAAGTGTGGACATTACTACCAATTCTATAGAACTGAAAAGAATTATAAGAGAGTACTATGGACAACTTTATACAAATAATTGGATAACCTAGATGAAACGAACAAATCCCTAGAGACACAAAACCTACCAAGAAGGTGGAAAAAATTAAAGAGGAGGGAACATTTCCTAACTCAGTCTGAGGCCAGCATTACCCTGATACCAAGGCCAGATAAAGAAACTGTAAGAAAAGAACATTACAGACCAATATCCTCTATGAATACTGATGCAAAAATCCTAAATAAAATATTAGCAAACTGAATTCAGCACCATGTTAAAAGGATCATACACCATGACCAAGTGGGATTTATTCCTGGAATGCAAAGATGGTTCAACCTATGAAAATTGATCACTTTAATACACCCCGTTAACAGAATGAAGGGGGAAAAACACATGAGCATCTCAACTGATGCAGAAAAAGCATCTGAGGAAAATTCAACACCCTTTCATGATAAAAAAAGAAAACACTCAAAATACTAGGAATAGAAGGAAACTTCATCAACATAATAAAAGCCACACATAAAAACCCACAGTGAACATTATATTCGGTGGTGAAAGACTGAAAACTTTTCCTCTAAGATCAGGTACAAGGCAAGGATGCCTGCTTTGACCACGTCTACTCAACATAACACTGAAAGTTCCACAGCAGTTAGGCAAGGAAAAGAAATAAAAGGCACCCAAATTGGAAAGGAAGAAATAATACTACCTCTGTTCATAGATGGTATGATCTTATATGTAGGAAACTTTAAAATTCCACAAAAAACTGTTAGAACTAATACATGAATTCAGTAAAGTAGCAGGATACAAAGTCAACATACAAAAACCAGTTGCATTTCTATACACTAACAGTGAACAATCTGAAAGAAGATTACAAAAACAATTCCATGTTCAATAGCATCAAAAATAATAAAATACTTACTACTAAGCACCCCTAAAAGAAATGAAAGAAGACACAAATAAATGGAAACACAGCCCATGGTCATGGACTGAAAGATTTCATGTTATTAAAATGTCAATACTACCCAAAGTGATCTACAGACTGAATGCAATTCCTATCAAAATCCCAATGATGTCTTTTGCATCCAAAAATTCATATGGAATCACAAGGTACCCCAAATAGCCAAAACAATCTTGAAAAACAAAACTGGAGGACTGACACCTGATTTCAAAACTTACTACAGAGCTACAGTAATCACAACAGTGTGGTATGGGCATCAAGACAGACATACAAATGAATGAAATAGAATAGAAAGCCCAGAAATAAACCACCACATATATGGCAAAATGATTCTTGACAAGGGTGTCAAGACCATTGAACTGAGAAAGGACAGTCTTTTTAACAACAGTGCTGGGGTAACTGGACATCCACATGCAAAATAGTGAAATTGGTACCTTACATAATACCAAATACAAAAATTAACACAAAATGGATAAAAGACCTAAATATAAGACCTAAAAAAAATAAAACTCTTAGAAGAAAACATAGGACTAAAGCTCCAATGCTCCAATCATTTGCAATGATTTCCTGGATATGACACCAAAGGCACAGGAAACAAAAGAAACAAACAGACAAATTGGACTTCGTGAAAATTTTAAAATTTTGTGCACCAAAAGACCCTATCCAGAGAATTAAAATCAAACCACAGAATGGGAGAAAATATCTGCAAATTGTATATCTGATAAAGGATTAACATCCAGAATGTATAGAAAACCCCTAAAACTCAACAACAATCAAAAACAAACAGCCCAATTCAAAAATGGGCAAAGAACTTGAATAGATATTTCCCCAAAGAAGACATAAAAGTGGCGGCAAGTACATGGAAAGATTCTAATCACTAGGGGGATGCAAATCAAAACTGTAATGAGATACATGTCATACCCATTAAGATGAGTACTGTCAACAACAACAAAAACAAGAGAATGTAGAGGAAAGGAGCCTTTGTACACTGTTGGTGGGAGTGCAAACTGGCACAGCCACTGTGGAAAACAGGATGGCAGTTCCTCAAAAAGTTAATAATAGAATTACCCTATGATCCAGCAATCCCATTTCAAACCAGAACGATTTGAAAGTAGAGTCTCAGAGAGGTATCTGTACATCCATGGTCATAGCAGCCTTATTCACAGTAGCTAAAGCACATTATCAGTCCAAGTGTCCATCAACAAATGAATGATGGATAATCAAAATATGGTATATACATAACAATGGAATATTATTCAGCCTTTGAAAGAAAGGAAATTATGTAATATTTGTAGCAATATATGGATTACGCTAAGGACAATATTCTAAAGTGAAATAGGTACAAAAAGACAAATATAGTTGTGTGCAAGATGTCTTTGCAATCCCCCCCCCAAAATGGACTGGTCTTGGAAGTAACTGTACATGTGGTGTTTGGGGTGAGGTAAGGGTTCTTAGATTCTCCCTCCCTTCCAAAGTTTCAGAATAACCCATGGTAGGGGCCTAGGCTGAGAGCTTGGACTCTGTGATCTCACAAGTTCCTCCAGGCCCAAGACAACGATGCTATCAGCATCAAAGAGCAAACTTGGTATAAGGAAGGAAAGGGGTGGGTAAGGAAAAAACCAGTTAAATACACTCATACCAGCTAAATCCAGTCTTTGCCTCTGAGGACTTCTTGTCTCTCCTGTCCTCTGGCGTCATTGATTTGTGGCTGAATGGAGACTGTCCAGTCACCAATGATGTAACATTACCTGAGAGATCCAAAGGTCCATGCTCAATCCAGGCTTCCTCAGAAGGAAGGAACATTTTATCATAGAGCAGAGTCTAGTATTTTTATGGGACTATGTGCTCTGGTCTACTGTTAAATATTTCTAGAGTGGAGTGTTTTATGATCATTCCTCCTCGTTCCACCTCACCCTCCATCTCTAAGTATTTTTCCATCCATGTTAACATACAGCAAAGCACCCCACAAACACAGATTTAAGATTTTGGTGTCATGGAGCTAAACCCATGGTACTACCAAGCTAACTACCCACACCCACAGACACACACACACACACACACACACACACGCACACATGTGCACAGTGGGTGAGTACATTTTTTAGATGGAGGTGGGGGAATTGGGTCCAATTAAAAACTATTAGACTAGAAATTCAGAAGAGCACATCAGGAGGAACCTGTAAAAGAAATCTTCATGGATGATATCAATACCATAGAAAGGTATGAACAAACAGTTGTTAATAACTTCAAGAGAAGCTTTAAATCCACACTAGAAAGTAACTTGACGCTGGGAGACTCTGCACCTGTGAATGCCATATAGTATGGTTCTATGTGGGATGGGGCATGCTTCCCACAACATCACTGGCACCTGGAAGTGGTCAGAAATGCAGATTCTCAGGCCCTGCCCCAGACCTATTGACTCAGGAGCTCTGGGAGGACGGCCCAGCCCTCTGAGTTTTAACAAACCCTCCAGGGGGTTCTACTGTACACTCACATTTAGGAATCGCTGACCTAGAGGGCCCAAGATGAAGATGAAGGCATAAGGAGCAGAGTTGATGCAGCAGAATGAGGACTCAAATATGGCAATGATGAACCCGCACACCAAACTAAAGCTGCAGTCAAAATACCAAATGTGGAGAGAGTGCAAACACTACTTTTAGACCCTGGAAATGGAAGGAGGAACTCTAAATGGTGTGAATTGGGGCAAGGATAGAGGGAAAGGCAGCACTCTGAAAACCACAAGTAGGGAGATAATTCAAGGACATTTTCCTGACTAAACTATAATCTTGGCCTGAGTTGTCAAAGGCTCTTAGGGTTTCCTTCAAGAGCAATCCTCAGTGCCTGGGTGGCTCCATCTTGCTTGTGTGCTCTCTCTGTGTCACATAAAGTCTTAAAAAAAAAAAGCAATCCTCAAAGAAAGGGACCCAAGTGACATTCACCAAGTGGTTTTTGTTTGGTCACTTACTTTATTTTTTAACTTATTCTGATGCAACCTCAAACTTAGAGTAAAACTGCAAAAACAGAAAAGACCTCCGAATACCCTTTACCCAGATTCACCAACTATTTACATTTTGCCCCAGTGCTTTATCATCCCCCATCTCTAACCAAATATATTTATTACACATGTGCTTTTTCCTCTAAAGCATTTGAAAGTAAGTTGGAGCCATTATGCCCCTTTATGCCTAAATACTCAGTATATATTTCCTAAGAATATGTTCTCTAACATACCTTCCTAAAACACAACACTCTCACATAACCACAGAACAATTATAAAAAATCAGGAAATTTAACCTTGACACAATATTATCATCTAATACTCAGGCTGTATTTAAATTCTGTCCGTTATCCCAATAATGGCCTTGTTCACCATTTTCTCCCTAATTCTGGATCTAATCCAGGGCCATATTTGGCATTTCGTTGCCATGTCTCTTTAGCCTCTTTCAGTCTGGAATATTTCCTCTGCCTTTCCTTTTCTTTCTTTCTTTCTTTCTCTTTCTTTCTTTCTCTTTCTTTCTCTTTCTTTCTTTCTTTCTTTCTTTCTTTCTTTCTTTCTTTCTTTCTTTCTTTCTTTTTCTTTCTTTCTTTCCTTCTTCTTTCTTTCTTTTTCTTTCTTTCTTTCTGTCTCTCTCTCTCTCTCTCTCTCTTTCTTTCTGAGAGAGAAGCTGTGTGCCCATGAGTGGGGGAAGGGAGGGGCAGAGGGAGAGGTAGAGAGAAAATCCCAAGCAGGCTCCACACCCAGTGTGCAGCCCGACATGGGGCTTAATCCTGCAACCCATGCCGAAATCAAGAGTCAGACACTTGGTGATTCTGGCAGTCCTTCTTGGACATCCAAACCTAAGATACAGTGTGGCAATCCAGGGACTGCTCTCTAGAGGAAAAGATGGTCAAGACCTGGCAGCGGAGGTCTGGGCCCTAGTCCCCAAAGCTAGGGTTTCTAGATAGAGACAGGCCAACCCACAGGGAGCAGGTGGGAAGGAAGGAGAAAGCTGCCACCAAATGGCCAGTCAAAGCTGACCCCATGGCCAGTCAAAGCTGACCCCAGATCCTGCCCAACCCAAAGAGGCTCAGATTGCTGGAAAGCACAGATACTATTTGGGTAAATCAAACAAGAGTGGCTTATTTGAGGGATACAGAAGGAAACCGGCCCCACTTAGAACACCCAGCTTAAGATCATTAAGACATGACATTTTCTAGGATGGATGGGGATTCATGTTCCAGAAGCCAGAATCCAGAATCTGTCCCCCTCAGACCTAGCACCAAGGTCTAATCTGGGTAGGTGACTGAGCTCACCTCATCCACTTGGGATTTGAACTGTTTACCGTACTCGCAGGTAGCTCAATCATCAGACTTTCAGAACAGAACTGTCTGCTCCTGGTACATTACAAAACTCAGACATGAGAGAGAACTTCACTAGGTGTCATTCCCAAAAGCCATTAGACCAGCTTATCCTGCAGATCTACTGAGCACCTATCTGTAGAAATGCCACAAAAATGAAATGAATGTACATGATGTGGCAGGTCCCAGGACATTGCTTTTAGCCAGGAAGTTTCATACTGAGGAAAATCATGGGCCCTAAGTCTTGCTCAAATCTTTCAGATTCTAATTAAAAGAAGAGGGACATTTTTAACACAGTTGTACAGGTCAGAGAAAACTTGAATCGTTCTAGCTCTGGCTCTTACCTTCTTTTGGTGACATTCGTCTGATAAAAGGTATCACTTTGGCATGCACTTTGTCACACTCAGTCTGCTGGGAGTGACTGGGGCGGGCGAGGAGGTGGGGGGCGGGCGAGGAGGTGGGGGAGCGGGCTGTCTCCCAAAAGGGTGTCCAGAATCCTCCCAGATGACCTTGCAAAACTTCTTGCCTTCAGTTTTTCCCCAAGTTGCCTTCACTTGCTCAGAGAAAGGCAAAAATTCCTAATTCCAGAATCTCCTGCATTTCTCACATTCCTGTAGCAGGCAACATATTACAGCCAAAGCACCGAACACCCGCCACTCAGCAGGATTTATCCCTCTCCTGCCCTAGGCTCAACCAAGATTTCTGAGTTCCTGTGGCAGGGTACTTTAAAATTCTCCCAGGGGCGCCTGGGTGGCTCAGTTGGTTAATCGACTGCCTTCGGCTCAGGTCATGATCCTGGAGTCCCGGGATCGAGTCCCACATCGGGCTTCCTGCTGAGCAGGGAGTCTGCTTCTCCCTCTGAACCTCTTGCCTCTCATGCTCTCTATCTCATTCTCTCTCTCTCTCAAATAAATAAATAAAATCTTTAAAAAAAATAAAATAAAAATAAAATTCTCCCATCCCCTACCTTTCTATTACGCAGCATGTCATATATTTAAAACAGTGTAACATATAGGCACAACTAATATTCTGCCAGTCCTCATCACTGTGGCCTTTCATCTGTGGCCAGTGGTCACCCCTCCCCCAGCCCCAAGTATTTCCAGCAGCTATTCTGATTGGTCAGCACCTGGCTGGCACTGCTTGTTAAATATGAGGGAGAGCGCAAGCAGGGGGGTGGGGGGGAGAGGGAGAGAGAGAAGCAGGCTCCCCGCTGAGCAGGGGGCCCGAGGCGGGTCCTGATCCCAGGACCCCGGGATCCTGACCTGAGCCGAAGGCAGATGCTTAACCAACTGAGCCACCCAGACACCCCTCAAAAGCATTTTTAACAGGTAAAACATCTGCACCACTAAAGATTCAGAAAGTATGAAAAGACAAAAAAAAAAAATGATGAAAGGGCATTCAGTAAAAAGTCTCTCCTAGTGCATCTCTCAGCTGCCTCATCTCCAGCGTTGATAGTCTCTCGCATCCTTTCAGGGATCTTATGTACAGACAGAATATTGTGGATAGGTACCATTTCTTCTTTTTTTATGGATGGTAGCATATAAAACATCTGGTTCTATTCCTTTTCTTCCTAACCTAACAGTGTGTCTTGGAGATCTTTCCAGTTCGGTGCACAAAGAGCTTCCTTCATCTACTGTAAGGAGCTGGGTGGTACTTCTTCGTAGGGTATCTGTATTGTAATTTACTAAATTAGTCTCCTGCTGACCACATACACGGTAATTTATAGGTACTGGCTATTATAACCAATAACTTTGTACATACTCACTCCATAAATATACCAGTGTTATCTGTAAGGTAAATTCTTAGAAGTGAAATTGCTGGGCTAAAGGGCATGTGCATAATAAGCATCATCCTCTGAACACTCTTTCTTGAACAGCTATTGTACAAGGCTCAGAGAACCCAGTGTTGGGCAAGACAGATGTGCCCCCCGCTGCCACCGCTCAAAGTGCAAATGATGAGATACAGCCCTTACATCATCTCATTGTCTTCGGTACAACCAGGAGAGTGGCTGGCCACACAGGGAGATATGGGACCTGGCTGACGGGCCGGGAGGGGAGGGAAGGCTTTCCTGAGAAAGTCATGTTCACGTTAGGAAGGATGGCAGGAGATGGGCTGGGGAGAGCAGTGGGCATGGTGAGTGGCCAGGCGGCGGGGGGACCAAAGGCCAGAGTGGCCGGGGGAAGAGTAGCTGGGGGGCTTGGGGGCAGTCTAGCAGAGCATTGAAGACTTCTTGAGGATTTTAGTTTTTATTCTAAGAGCAGCGGGCAACCAGGAAGGAGTGAAGTCATCCAACGCGCATTTCTGAAGATGACTGGCTGCATTACAGAAATGGATTAAAGGCTTTCAGGGAGAACAGGCAGGGAGACCAATTCAAAGGTTATTGCTGCTTTCAGGCCGGAGAGTGCAGAGGCCAGGCTGGGTGAGGCTAAGGAGATAGAGACGGTGAGAGAGTAATGGGGGGTGAAGGGAAGGGAGAGGGGTTTCCACGGATGACTCCCCAGTCCCTAGCCATGCTGGTTGGTGAGCACTTAAGACAAGGCTCCCGGAAGGCTTCTAAATGATGAGACCCTGAACATTTTCCACATGCTTAGAATCTGGGGTGTATCCTATGGGGCCCCTCGGAAAGCCAGACCCCAGCTACAGAGGCACCCTGGAGAACACCTCTGGACAAGCTGGAATGTGTTCATCTCTCCTGTCCCGTTTTACCTGCCCCCCTGCAGGCATCACGTGCCCTCCTCCCGCGTCGGTCGAACATGCGGACATCCAGGTCAAGAGTTACAAGGTGAGCTCCAGGGAGCGGTACACCTGTACCTCCGGCTTCAAGCGTAAAGCCGGGACATCCAGCCTGACCGAATGCGTGTTCAACAAGACCATGAACGTGGCCCACTGGACAACTCCCAATCTCAAGTGCATCAGTAAGTAGCTGTTCCCGCAAGTCTCTCCACCCCCCTTCCCAAAGCTGTACAGAGTGGAACGGTAGTGCGGGAAGCTGAATGAGCCCATCTCGGGGGGACAAGACATTTGTGTTGAGGTCTAAGGCTAAATAAGCCAATGGGCCTCTAAACAACGCCCCTGGGAGTTGAAAATACATAGGCTTCAGGGTCACAGTTTTGGGTTCCTTGAGCAAGGGTCTTACCATCTTGGAAGTCTTTGTTCCTCATCTAGAAAATGAACCCGATGTCAATGGTGTGGGCTATAGCAGTGTGCCGTGAAACCTGGTCAATATTAGCTGCAGCCATCCCTCACTCTGTTGCATTTTGCTTTATTGTACTTTACAGATAATTATGTTTTTTTTTACAAATTGAAGACTTGTGGCAATCCCGCTTCAAGCGAGTCTACTGTCGCCATTTTTCCAATAGTTATTTGCTCACTTTGTGTCTCTGTGTCACATTTTAGTAATTCTCGCAGCATTTCAAACTTTCTCATATTGGTTATGGGAGCTGGGACCAGTGATCTTTGATATTACTACTGGAATTCTCTTGGGGCACCACAAACTGCACCCATGTAAGACGGTTAACTTAATCAATGGATGTTGTATATGTCTTCTGACCGCTCCATGGACTGGCCATTCCCCTGTCTCTCACCCTCTCCTTGGTCCTCCCTACTCCCTGAAACAGAACAATATTGAAATTAGGCTACTTAACAGCCCTACAATAGCTTCTAAAGGTTCATATGAAAGGAAGAATCACATCTTTCTCTTCAAGTCAAAACTAGGAATGATTAGGTTAGTGAAAAAAGCATGTCAACTCAAGACAGGCCAAAAAATAGGCCTCTTGTGCCAAGTTATGAATACAAAGGAAAAGTCCTTGAAGGAAACTGAAGGTGCTACTCCAGAGAACACACAAAAGGTAAGTAAACAAAACAGACTTATTGGTGATATGGAGAAAGTTTTAGGGGTCCGAATAGAAGGTCAAACCAGCCACAACACTCCCTTAAGCCAAAGCCTCATCCAGAGCATGGCTCTCTCTTCAATTCCATGAAGGCTGGGAGAGGTGAAGAAGCTGCAGAAGAAATGCTTGAGGCGAGCACAGGTTGGTTCATGCGCTTCAAGGAAAGAAGCCGTCTCCATAACATGAGTGCAAAGTGAAGCAGCCAGTTATCCAGAAGATCTGGCTAAGATAATTAATGAAAGCTGCTACACTAAACAACAGATCCTCAATGTAGACAAAACAGCCTTAGTATGGAAGAGCCCATCTAGGACTTTCCCAGCTGGAGAGGAGAAGTCAATGTCTGGCTTCAGAGCTTCAAAGGACAGGCTGACTCTCTTTTTAGGGGCTAATGCAGCTGATGACTTTAAATTGAAGCCAGTGCTCACTGACCATTCTGAAAATCCCAGGAACCTTAAGAATGATGCTAAATCTATTCTGCCTGTGCTCTATAAAGGGAACAACAAAACCTGGAGGACAGCACATCTGCTTACAACATGGTTTACTGAATATTTTAAGCCCACTGTTGAGACCTACTGCTCAAGAAGTTTCCTTTCAAAATATGACTACTCATTGACAATGCACCTGGTCACCCAAGAACTCTGATTGAGATGAAAATGAAACTAATATTGTTTTCATGCCCGCTAAAAAAAATATCCATTCTGCAGTTCCCAGATCAAGGAGTCATTTCCACTTTCAAGTCTTAGTATTTAAGGAATACATCCCATAAGGTTATGGTTGCCAGAGATAGTGATTCTTTTGATGGATCTGAGCAAAGTAAATTAAAAACCTTCTGGAAAGGAGTCACCATTCTAGATGCTTTTAAGAACATTCATGATTCACAGGAAGAGGTCAAAATATACACATTCACAGGAGTTTTGGAGAAGTTGATTCCAGCCCTCACGGATGACTTTGAGGGGCTCAAGACTTCAGTGGAGGAAGTCACTGCAAATGAGGTGGAAACAGCCAGAGAACCAGAATTAGAAGTGGAGCCTGAAGATGGGACTGAATTGCTGCAATCTCATGATCAAACTTGAACAAATGAGGAGTTGCTTCTTATGGATGAGCAAAGGAAGTGGTTTCTGGAGATGGAATCTACTCCTGGTTAAGATGACAACAAAGGTTTTAGGATATTACATAAACTCAGTTGATACAGCAGTGGCGGGGTTTGAGAGAACTGACTCCAATTTTGAAAGAAGCTCTACTGTGGGTAAAATGCTATCAAACAGCACCACCTGCTACAGAGAAATTGTTCATGAAAGGAAGAGTCAGTCACTGTGGCAAACTTCATCAGTGTCTTATTTTAAAGAACTGCCACACCCACCCACCCCTTCAGCAACCACCACCCTCATCAGTCAGCAGCCATCAACATCGAGGCAAGACCCCCCCACCAGCAAAGATTATGACTCACTGAAAGCTCAAATGATGGTTAGCATTTTTCAGCAGTATTTTTAAATTAAGGTATATATATTGATTTTTTTTTTAGACACTACGCTATTGCCCACTTCATAGACTATAGTATAGGGCAAACATAACTTTTCTTTGCACTGAGAAACAAAAGATCCATTTGACTTGCTTTATTGCCACATTTACTTTATTGTGATGGTCTGGAACAGAACCCACAATGTCTCTGACATATGCCTTTAGGATTATGGTAGCAAGAATTTGGCATGCTTGCTTCCCAGAGAGCTTCCCCAATTTTTCCCTAGAAGGCAACCTGTAGGGAAGTCATTAGGGTTCTTTGTTGTTACTCACCCAGAAGGATGGGGGCTACCCAAGGAGCAGAGACTCCCTTAGCTTGGTCACCCATGCCTGGTGTCCAGCCAGCACTCCAGAGTCCATGTGAGGGATGGTTGTCAGAATCTATTTTTTTATGAACCATCCACAACTGGATAACTATGTCAGAAGCCAACAATCTTGGAGTGGAAGTCAATAGTGCTATTTCCAGGAATACTAAGGCCCTTCCTTACTCTAGAAAAATAAAGATTAACTCATGGTTTATTGCATATTTGATACATGTCCAACTGCAAGCTAGAGACTTTCTCATATATATGAAAATTCTCAACTCCTCTCTGGGGAAGTGGACAAAAGGGGTTGTTCTAGAGCAAACTCACTCTGCTGTAGGATTCCTTGAAAAGCCAGACTTTCTCATTGATTTTGTGCACCTGCCCCCTCCCCCTGCGTGACATCATACAGACATCAGAGGCAGGGCAAGGAAGAAGCCTTCTATTTATTGTAAAGGAATCGCTCAGCTGGGGGACATAGTGCCACATGGCCTCAAGTGCAACTGAAGTGCTGAACTAGCTGGGTGACGACAGGTATGAGCAACAACACTATGGCAAAGACACAGAGTGGACATCTTATTCTGTCCAGTCTGGGCACCTGCTGGTACCTGTAATCCAGGGGCAAAAATAAGGGCTTTCCAGCACAGGCAAAGTGACTGTTTCTTCAAAGTGCCAATTCCTTTGGGTGAATGAATCTAAGATGGGGAAAAGTTGTAGGCTCTGAACTGATTGGTGGGGGGTGGGGGTAGAGGAAGCAAGGGGATGAGACCTGGGATCATAGACTTTTAGAACCTAAAGACTGGAGGATCTTTAGGTTTCACGTAGCCCAAAGAATCCTCACCTTTTACCACTAACAACTCCCTCCATTACTTTTCCTAACCTCCTACGCTTGGAATGCTTTCTTTTTTCCTTACAAAACAACTGAATCTACTGAGTAATCATTTGTTTTCCCATGTAAAAGACAGTATTATAAAACTGAGTTGATCTCATTGACATCCGTCTAACTGAAAATAACAAGACATTTGATATGTGTGCAGTCTTTCTGAAAGGCTAGAAAAAGAGTTTGGGTCTGTTTACGTTTGCCTGGGAATTGCAGATTAGGAAACATTGTTGCGTATTTCTCGGGCTTCTAACCTATCCTGGGAAGCCAGATATCTCTATTTTAAATCGATATATTTATTTTTTTATTTCTGCGTGGTTGTGGAGCACTCCAGGTTCCACCCTCAGGCTCATGAATGCCATGTGGTTATCCTCTCTCTAGGAGACCCCTCCCTGACTCACCTAAGGCCATCCTCCACAGAAGCGCCAGCAGGAGTGACCCCAGAGCCAGAGAGCACCTCCCTTTCTGGAAAAGGTAGGGATGTTGGAAACTTTTTAAGGACTCCCATTCCCTGCGACCACGCAGGTCCCTGTGAGCCCTTCAGATTCTTGGACCACCGCTGGAGTTCCACGGCCAACTTAGACAACAGGACACACTTTTTATTAACGTCAACGTTATATTAGCTTCATTTTCTCTTTTAAATCAAAGTGGCTTGATAGCTAGGTTTCGGCTGCACATAATTAATGATGGTTCGAAACCCACTCTTACAATGCCAGATCAGACTT
Organism: Eumetopias jubatus; assembly: GCF_037043125.1. Taxonomy (NCBI): domain Eukaryota; kingdom Metazoa; phylum Chordata; class Mammalia; order Carnivora; family Otariidae; genus Eumetopias; species Eumetopias jubatus. Next base: position 29,915,766 of record NW_028274814.1, read on the forward strand.
AGCTGTGGACGCACTTCCTCATCAAAACTGGGGAGGATCTGCGGTTTTGCCTGCCTTGCATGTTAGCCCGCCAACACGTCACGGGTGCCCGCGGAAAACAGGACGTTCCTGCTCCAGAGACCAAGGACGTTCTTCCTTCCACGGCACAGTGGGCAGCAGGACCCTCAGCATGTTTGCCTCAATTTCCTCGTCTCTGTGTCCCACAGGGGCAACAGGGAGGGGCCTCCAAGATGCCTGCACATCCAGCAGGCTGCTTCATAGCAGAGGAAGCCTGAGTTAAGAAACTGGAGTCTTTTATAACCTGCTGACCATGTCTGTCCTTTGCTCCAGGGTGAGGCACTGTCCACACCTTCCAAGGCTATAGGAACATCTTTGGAAAGATAGTCCCAAGAAAGGGCTGCCAGTGCCTCTGCCGACAAGACGTGCAGAAACATGAGGGACCCATGCAGAACTGTTCCCCCAACGGGGGGCTGCCGGGTACAGGAGCACTGCACAAAGCTGCCAACGTTATGCATTTCCAGGGTCTTAGCTAATCTTCTATCCCAATTTCCTCAGCACCGTACTGATGTTAAGAAAATTTGAAATCACAGATGCTAATGTCTTGGGACAACGTGCCCTACATCCTAGGAAAGCCTTACTTTACACTTAACTCCTGATTTTTTTGTGTCCCGTTATCCTGTGTGGTGCTTCCCCACCCCCCGCCTCCCCCTTCACGCCCAGGCACAGCCATCCTGCTGTGGTGGGCTGCACTGCTCGGGCTCGCCTCCCCTTGAGCATGGCTTCCTAACCGTGGACACATGTGGGGACCTCCTCCTCCTTTGGCGGTCTGGGGAGCAGCCTGGGAATTAGGGTTCTAGAAGCTCCCCAGGTGATTCTTAGGGAGCCAAGGCTGAGTAGCAATGCTGTGGGGGGTGGGGTGGGGGATGGCAAGGCCAGAGGGAGGTTTCCTCCTAGTTAGTTAGGTAGTTTGTTGGCTACAAACGGGAGGATATGGTTGAGCGCTGACTACATTTAAGTTTGGAGTAATTCCAAAACCCCTTTGACCCAAGTCATATCTGGTGCACCAAGTGATGAGAATAATCAAGGCTGGTCTCTGCCAGCCTTGCCTTCATGCATGGAACACTTGGTCAGGTGAAAGGCGTGGGAGTGTCATCTCTGACGCGGGATGACATGGCCATGGGCACTTGGATGGAGATGCTTTGGGGGAGCGCTGTCTGCAGAGCGCCCGGAGTGCTGGCAGCCCGGATCGTGCGAGATGCTGATAGAGGACGAAGGGGCAGGAGGACGTCTCACAGCATAAGCGGCTGGGACAGCAGCCCCACACGGCGTGGCCAGACAGCCAACGGTGCTGGGGTCACAGAGGCACCATGCTTCACAGTTTGGGGGCAGCCATTTGCCAGGTCGACAGGGACGGTGAGGGCCTGGACACAAGGTGGGCTGCCCTCCCCTTGATCAGCGCAAAACCAGGACCCTTCCTTCAAATATGCTAAGATTCGGTCAGGCTGAACCTCAGGCTTCCCCCCCATTTCAGAAGTCATGGGCAAACACGTAAAAAAATAAATGAAAATCCGCACCCCAGATGTCTCTGGCAAATACAGTTGCACTCAGTTTTTGAGAGCAGCCTCCCATAGCATCCAAGTCTACCCAAATCCATGGCATCTTGAACTCTGCACCATGATAAACAGCTGCAGAGCCTCTGGCATCCTTGAAAGTCCCGTGGCCATTCCAGATGGATGAACAGGTTACCCACATAAGGGATTTTCCCAAAGAGCCACGGAGGAGTGTGCCGGGGGAGGGCTGGGCTACGGTGGGCTTCACTAGAACAAGTACCAAGTCCACTCTCTTCTGGAGCTGAGCAGAGACATGAGTCTAAATATTCATGTCCTCCATATCTTGCACTTTCCTACAGAACCAGCTTTCACTTCCACGTCAGACACCACAGTGGCCACCAAGCCCGATATTGTGCTAGACTCCAGGCCGATGCCATCAAAGCCTCCTGCTACAGGAACCACAGGGCCGATCAGTCAGGAACCCTCCCAAGCCCCACCTCAGACAACAGCAAAGGCCTTGGAACGCACTCCCTCCGCCTCACAGGAGATGCCAGGTTAGCACTGGCTTTGCATACTTTAGGAGAAGTCAGCAACCCGTGGGCTGCTTCTTGGGTGTGGGTGGAGACCTCGAGTGAGCCAACTGCACAGCATTATACCATCTGACCCAAAGCCCAGACAACTCAGTGACCCCCTGCTCGCTGCTCTGTGTCACAGCCTCCCTGCTCTGCCCTCTAACCTCTGTGCTCCACCCTGCTTCAGCCCAGCTGGAAAAGAAAGTCCATCTCCTGGATGGGACAAGGCTCACCGTACAGACCTGCATGGCAGAGGCTTTGCCAATCTGAATAATATCTGCCTCCTCCCAATATGGAGGACAGTGGAAGCCTTCTGCAATCTGGAGTCACAGTCTGTGGGATGGAAAAGCTCTTGGTAATCTGCATCTTCCGTAAAGGCATAGCTGATTCTTTGTGGCGTGTTTTTCTCTACCACAATACCATTGATTCTGCTCCCCCCTGCCCCATGCTGTACCTTTCATCCCCGTGACTTATTCATTCCATCACTGGAAGCCTGGACCTCCCACTCCCCCTTCACCCGTTTTCCCCATCCCCCCCCCACCACACACACATTCCTCCCCTCTGGCTGTCATCAGTTTGTTCTCTGTGTTTAAGGGTTTCTTTTGGCTTTTGTCTGTTTGTTCACTGGTTTCGTTTTTTAGATTCCACATCTAAGTGAAATCATATGGTATTTGTCTTTCTCTGTTTGACTTATTTCACTTAGCATAATACACTCTACGTCCATCCATTGTTATTGAATGGCAAGACTTCATTCTTTTTTATGGCTGAGTAATACTCATATTACATATCTACCACATCACTATCCATTCATCTACTGATGGACACTTGGGCTGCTTCCATATCTTGCCTACTGTAAATAATGCCGCAATAAACATAGGAGTGCATATATCTTTTCAAATTAGTGTTTTTGTTTTCTTTGGGTAAATACCTGGCAGAATTACTGAATCATATAGCTATTTCTATTTTTAATTTTTTTGAGGAACCTCCATACTGTCTTCCAGAGTGGCTGCACCAGCTTGCATGCCCACCAACAGTGCACGAGGTTCCCTTCTCTCCACATCCTCCATAACAATTGATGTTTCTTGTCTTTTTGATTCTACCCATTCTCACAGGGGTAAGATAATCTGTCATTGTGGCTTCACATTTGCCTTTCCCAGTGATGCTGAGCATCCTTTCGTATGCCTGTTGGCCATCTGTGTGTCTTCTTTGAAGAAGCGTCTATCTGGTCCTCTGCCCATTTTTAATTAGATTATTTGCTTGTGTGTGTATGTTGAGTTGTATAAGTTCTTACACACTTTGGATATTAATCCTTATCAGATATGTCACTTGCAAATATCTTCTCCCATTTAGGGGGTTGTCTTTTTGTTTTGTTGATGTTTTCCTTCGCTGTGCAAACAGGGCATATTTGATTCTTAAGCATGGCCCAGCATCTACATAAATTACCCTTGTCCTCTGCTAAAGGGAATTTGGTTTTGCCAGCCATCAATCTCTCAAGGCTTTAGGATGAAAACCAAATTGTCCCAAATTCCTCCTGCTTAATGAGAAACTAGTGCCTGAACTGAGAAACAGCAATAACTGAGCTGCAATCTCTTCTCTGCAGGTACATATTCATACAATTCTGGAGCTGTGACTGGTAAGTTGTTTTGTTTTGTTTTTTTCTTGTCCTCACAGTGTTTATGCCCAGAGCACCTCAGTCGCAGGGGGTGGGACAGTCCTGGTTTATGTGCTGCCCAAGCCTGGCCACCAGCAGCATCCCCTTCTCCGCTCAAGAGTGTCTCGGTTTAGATAGTAAGTTATAGGATTACCCTACTTATGGGATTCTAACATGACTGCTTATCTCACTATTGGTAGCTCCTCCCTGTCAGGCTACTGATGTGGGAACCAGAGAGCTGACGCATCACAAAAGAGCCTCCTTCCCCTAAGGGGGGCTAGACTTGCATGCAGGACTTATGAGAACACCACACGTGTGTACTACTGTCATTGCAATGCTGTTATTCTGCCATAAACTGCATTCATCTTTCACAGGGTTTCAGCATGATGCCCTTCACAGCAAGGCTGCTCAAATGTCTCAATATAAGAGGCTTCTTTTTACAGAAGAAGCACACAACTTTAAGGCTAGGAGAGAAAGTGAATGACCCAGGGAGTGTGAGCGGAATGGAAAAGCGTTCACAAGAATTAAAGAGAGGAAGGGAGGGGAGGAGACAGGAAGAAGAGAGAAGGGAGAGAGAATTGCATTCGTAAGAAAGAATCTAAGACTTTTGTCTGACAAGTTTTCAAGAAGCCAAAAAAAAAAAAAAAAAAACCCACCGTAACTTCGTACAGACAAAAATTATTTCTATTTTTCATTTACAAGTTTTTCTACTGGAGAATGACTCATTTTTGTGGCTATATTTTATCTGCATCAGGTATCATCTAGGGGCGCCCGGGTGGCTTAGTTGGTTAAGTATCCAACTCTTTCAGCTCAGGTTGTGATCTCCGGGCATGAGATTGAGCCCCACGTCACCCCGCATCACCCCACATTGGCTCCATGCTCAGCGGGGCGTCTGCTTCTCTCGCTCTCTCTCTGATCCTCGCCCTACTCCCACTCACTCTCTCTCAAATAAATAATAAATAAATAAAATCTTTTTTTTTAAATGTCATCCAGAAAAAAAAAAAAGTGAGGGGTGCCCGGGTAGCTCAGTCAGTTAAGCATCCAACGCTTTCAGCTCAGGTCATGATTGTGGGATGGAGCCCCTCTCTCCCTCTCCCTCTGCACCGCGTCCTCCCCCACACAGGTGCGTGCGCACGCACTGTCTCTTAAAAAAAAAAAGGCCAACCAAGTGGGTTTGGTCATTTCAGCAGCTAGTTGATTAGAATGGTTTTTAAAATGATTAAAAGGCGTATGAGAAGGCAAGACAATAAAAAAAAAAAAAAGCCCATCTGGAAAGTATTTTCATGGAGAAACTGTGGGATTAATGACAAGGACACTGAAACAAAAATATGTTTACCACTTAAGAGGCAAGCAGTAAATAAAGTAGCTAACCTAATTTTTCTCCTTATGTCACATATTATATTAACCTTTCTACAAAGTTTTACATTTTTTATTCGTTTTTTTAATTGGTAATATTTGCACAGTGTTTAAAAATTACAAATTACAAAAACATATAGAGCAAAAAGCCCCATCTCAGGCTGAAAATCCCCCTGCAGGAAGAGAGCAACTCCTGCTACCAGATTTCTGTGTATCCTTTCAGAGAGTCAACCCATAAATAGCTCACAGAGGATATATGATGCTAAATAGATACTGTATTTTCACTGTTTTGCACCTTGTTCATTTTCACCTAATGGTATCTCTTGGAAATCCTTCCATATCAATACATTAAAACCACTTCATTCTTGAAAACAGCTACAAAAAATCCTACCATATGGATTTGCCAGAATTTATGTAGCCAACCCCCTATTTGGACATGTGACTGTTTACATTCTTGGACTATGTTACAAACAGTGACTAATTGGAAAACCTATCATTTTGCTGTGGGCAAGTATATCTGTAGGAAAAAATCCTATATATAAAATTTGAGGGTCCGTGTTTTCTAAGTAGATTTTCAAACAACTACTTTATTATGGGATATCATCTTATATTTTTCCAGCTCCTGACTTTCACTAGATTAAAATATCAGAAAGTCTCTCCCAAATCCTGCAGTATAATGTAATACACATTAACTCAACACCTGCAATAGGCAAAAATAGCTCCGTGCAAGAAACTGTGGAAACAGATTAAAAAAAAAAAAAAAAAAACTTTAAATCTTTCCTGTTATGTGAGTAAGATTTCCTTCTTCTGGGGGTCTTTAAGATAAACATGTTAGCACCTAACTTACAAGACAGATCAAGTAATTGTTAGCCAAGAAATAAAAAATAAAGACGAGTTCTATTTCATTAGGTGTTATTTAAGTTTTATTGTCTAAGAAGGTGTAAACTGAAATTAAAATCATGCTAGTTTTCTAAGAACATTTAGTGATGGTGCCTGCCAAGTATGTCATATACAGTCCCAGCTACCTGAGACCCAGGAGTTTGCCCCTGTCAGGTACAAGCGGCAGAGACACCAGCTGGCTCCTTGGGCATCCATAGGTGTTAGCATTTCTGCATGAATAAGCAATCGGTTGACGATGTTTGTAAGCAAATATAGATGCTTTACCACAATAATCACTCAGCAAATGTTAATTAACTGAATATTTTCATCAGCCCATTGATAAGTACCAATATCATAATTTTTTAAGTTACATAAATGATTATCACAACTTATAAAAGTTGTTTTTAGTTCAACAGAAAATGGTAAATAGTAGATGCTCAATAAATAGTGAGTGAGCAAATGAGTATGTTAATTTGAAGACTTTAACATTTTAATAAATGTTTAGGAAGTGCAATTCTTCATTTCATTATCTTAAGTATCTACAGGCTCACTTGGCAGGCTTTTTTTTCTTTAAGATTTTATTTATTTACTTTAGAGAGGGAGAGCACAAGCAGGGGGGAGGGACAGACGGCAGAGAATCCCAAGCAGACCCTGTGCTGAGTGCAGGGCCCCACGCAGGGCTCCATCTCATGACCCTGAGATCACAGCCTGAACCGAAACCAAGAGTCACATGCTTAACCAACTGAGCCACCCAGGCGCCCCTTGGTAGCCCTTTTAATCAATGATTTCATTCAGCTCTTCCAATACCCCCTATCTGGTCTTTGACTAGGCTATTCCTGAGGACTCCTGATTGTGAAGTAAAAAGCCAGAATGTCACCTATGACAGTGTTTACATTGCCATGTTCATTTAAGACACAAGGAGGGAGGAGTTAATTCTTCAGACTGTATTACACTTCTCATCTTTCATATCTGAAATCAATTTGCTGCAGTTGATATGCTCAGCCTTTAACAGGAGCTAGCGATTTTATCATTCCTCTGTTTATTCAGTATAGATTGGGTTCTAACTCTGTGCCGGGTTGGTCCTAAGTTGCAATGAAATGCAGATTTCTCATTGAGAAGCAAATGGCACGTCAAATATACTTTAACTTATGGACTGTAGGAATGGTTTAGTTCAATCAGTTAGGTATTTATTGAGTACCTACTCTGAACCCAACACTTACTGTGTGCATAGTGCAGTTAAGAGACAGAAGAGAAACACTGCCCGGGAATAATGATGTTCTTACTTCAAAACTGCCTTCATCAGATGCAGGCACACCAGCACTCAGAAACAGCACTTCCTGGCTGATCTAGTTGGTAGGTACTGCTAAGGAATGGTGTCCCCCTGCCCATGTTCTCAGAGGACCTCTTCATCATCAACATTGAACAGTGACCACTGGTTGCCTCGGCCACCTTCTTCGCTTTAGACCCAACACGCACTGTGGGCTGAAGTCAAGGCAGGGAGCTACTGGCCTTTCTCGGCCTCCTGAGCAATAATCCACCGCCCCCCCCCCCCCCCCGCCCCTGACTCAAATCCTCCTCTGTTCTCCTGTGGTTCACCAAAACTCTCTCTCTTCCTTTTTCTCCAACCCATGCATCCCTCAGGAAACACAAAACGGTGGGGGAACTTGCCAGTTGATTTGTTTACCTAGCATCTTTGTGATTTTGGTTTCAATTTTTTTTACCCAGTTTGCCTGGATATAATGGAGGAAGAGGCCAAGGGTATGAGTTTGTCCCTGGATTCAAAGTGCTCTGTCACATCACTGGCTCAGGGCCCTCCTTTCTCCCTGGAATTGGGAGTCTGCAGGTGTGATTCTCATTCAGAAGAAACAGGAAGAGGCATTATGAAGGCAAAACTACAGCTGAAATCATCTGGCCTTTTCCAATAAATCCCTCTGTGGACAATAAATGCATGCTGAGCTGATGAGTCAATGGAAGAAATAGTTTACCCTAGGGCACACCATCTCTTAGGAAGCATTTCTGGTTCTTAGTCATAATGATGATTAATGTTAAGTCTGAAAACTCAAAACATTTTTCACTAATTTGCCATGCTTCCTTGTTACTTCCTTTGGGACTTTTCTATTCTTGTTTGTATTTACTTAGGCACAGGTAGTTTGGTTTTGACAACTTTACTGTTTCTTCTGATGACAGTACCATTTCAAAAATATCAGGGAAAAAGCAAACTTTTTAAAAAAGAAAATAAAGATTATCTACAAGCCCACCATTACTTAGTACTTTGGTATCTATTCTTCAAGGCTGTCCTGTGCCTATGGACACACACATGGCTTACTGGAGATTATTTTTTGGTTCATTTTTGTCTCAGCCGTTTTTTTTTTTTTCACCTAAGTAATTGGAGGCATCTTTCTGTGTTAATATAGATTCATTTCATAATTTTTAAAAGCTGGATGATAGTCCAATGTATGGGTATACCATAGCTTAATTAATTTTCTATTAATAAGAGATTAACATTTTAAAAATTGTTTTAAATAATACTTCAGTGAATACTCCTGCATGTATTTGCCCATTTCCTTGGAATAAATTCCTAGAAGTGGGACTAGAGAGTCAACGGGGGTGGTCTTCTCTAAAGCTGTTGTTATATGTTGCCGACTGCCCTTGAGAAAAACCGTACTCCGTACCCGGCGGAGAATCTGAGTGTTTCCCCACATCCTTGTATTTCTCTGTTTTTCGATAGAGTTGTATTTTGAAGGCAAAGATAGGAGAAGTATCCTGTACCGGAGGTCGTGTGCTGGTTGTTTAGGCACAGGTCCCAACAGCCGAACAGTCTAGGAGATGTGACTCGTGGTCCACAGTCAGACCGCTGGCCCCCCAGATGTTCATGGTTGTCATCCTTCACGGAGGGCAGGTAGTCTTTTGCAGGGAGATTTCACAGTATGGAGGCAAACTGGCCAACTCTGCCTGGAGCTTATTATTTATTGATGCAAGTGTTTTTAAAATACTTAGGTTCACCGTGCCCTTGGGCTAAGCCCTCTGGCTTCCACATGGAGACCCCACTCTTCCTATCCTGTCTAATAAAGCTCAAATGCCCTACACCTGCTGGCCTCCTACCTGCAAGTGCCCCCACCACTCCAGGCTGTTCCTTTCAACTCACCCCAAACAGGATCTTTCCCTTCTCCCGAGCCACGGCCTTACTCTCCTCTAATCCGCAACACCTTTTACGACACCTCCTTTCTCTCCTTACCACCCTTCCTCTGCCATAAAAAGCTGCCAATAAAAACACAGTAATGATGGGGGCGCCTGGGTGGCTCAGGCAGTTAAGCATCCAACTCGATCTCAGCTCAGGTTTTGATCTCAGGGTCGTGAGCTCAAGCCCCACATTGGGCTCCATGCCCAGCGTGGAGCCTACTCAAAAAAAAAAAAAAAAATGAAGTTGGAAGAAACATGGCACTGCATGCTGTTGTTTCTAAATGGGGATTCTGTGAAGTTGAAGAAAAGGGGGAGGTGGTTCCAAGGACAACTATTTTCTGACTTTGGATTAAGCAGCAGACCAGCCTGGCCAGCTTGTGAACTCTGAGGCCTTTACTTTCCCCTCTCGTCCCATCACCATGTCACCCCAACCAGGAAGGATGGATTAGAAGCTGGGGATGTGGGATGACGTGAAAGCAGATGGTTTGAACTGGTGGTATTGGTGGGCAAAGAATACACTTTCTGCCCAGAAGTAGAGCAGATTGGACTGTGTGGACTTCCGGAAATGTCAGTAACAGTCAGCTGGGGCTGGGAAGGCATCTGGATCTCTCTGCAGGATTGTCAACTGTAAAGAGTTTTCAGGGTCTTAGACATGAACCTGCTGCCAGGACTCTCCGCAGGACAGCTCTGTTCTGTTCTCTTGCAGCGGCCATCGCCACACCTGTCACTGTGCTCGGTGTAGTATGCGTGGTGCTTCTTCTGGTCTGTTACCGAAAATCCAGGTGAGAAGCGCGAGGGAATCACAGAGGACGGGATTCTTCCTTTCCTCCCAGAAAAGAGCTGCATCATTATGATTCTGCTGCCCCCTCAAAGCAAGACCCCCTTTCCTGGCTACTGAGGCGGGCTCTCACGCCCGCTCACTCCTGTACTGGCCAATGGGGAGCTGGCCCTGGGAGGCCCCCCACAGGCCACCAGTAGGAGACACGGAAGCCAGAACCTAATTGGTGACGAGGGGCCGCTCTACCACAAGGAAAGAAAAGAATGAACGCTTTCTTTCCTTTTTAAAAGAAGGAAAGAACCTACCCAATAACCAATGTGATGGGCATGCAGTTGCTGTGATACAGTCATGAATATATTTTCTTGAATATTCTCATTCAAATACAGGGATACTTTCTTATTTATGTGCTCATTCATGTAGGCCTGACTTTTGTATTTCTAGTCACTGAAATTCTTATTTCAGCATTGGGTGACGAGAAAACCGTTTCTGCCACTTGCCGAAATTTCAGTTTTTATTATTTTTCTAATCTTGAGGCATTTTTATAATTTTCATTAAAGCCTCAAATGGCATATTTGCCTTAATTTCATATTTGTATCAATTAGAACCTAGTAACCAGCATTCTATGTTGATATGGCTGTTCTGGATCCTTCCTCAGCAACACAGTGAACAGGAGAAATCAGATTTGTTGAAACAAAACTTCTAGTTGCTAATCATAAAGAATTCTTTTCTAAATATATCAGTATAAGGATGATACCATCCTTTGAGCCTCACTTCGGCAAAATGAATGTTCTATGAAATGCTACTGTGAAGCCGAAACGAAAATGTCATCTAAAAATTCACATCCATCTTTGAAAGCTGTTAATACCATCCCAACCAAAAGAAATGCCATAAATCCCATAGATCGTTTAAAAAGAACATGCTAAGGTTGATGTGTGACTCGAAAGTCTGTCAAAACAATCCCCAAAATGCTAAAATGCTGGCAAAATAAAAAATGACTTTTAAAAGGAATTTCAACGTGTTGTTATAACTAAATTTCCACATGACATGTTGTCTTTGGAGTTACATTCTTCAAAGAGTATAATGACTAACTATATTCATTGACTTAAAAAATGTACACAATTTTTTAAGAAAAAGACATTAAGAATAGGATCTTACAAGAATTTGTAAATTCGGTATATACGGCCAATAGGTATGCCGATAAGATGAAAATATCAATATTTACTGACTATAGTAGAGAAATATTGATAAATGTATCGGTAAGATTTGGTAAACCTGAAAAGCATAACTACTTGGTCATTTGGCAAATCAATTCTTTGCTGTAAACTTATTTTTTACAGATGGGTTCTTAGGTAGATTTGGTCATTCAACAAACTGGCTTTCAGCAAATTATTTTCAGCACATTGGCCTAGAGTCGATTTTCGTTTAGCTCTCACCGCAAGGAGCTCAAAGTGCTTATGTACTTGATAACTGAAATGTGGCTGACATACAATAGCCTGTTAGTGTCAGGTGTGCAGCATACCGATTCGGCATGCTTATGCATTACGAAGTGATCCCACGACAAGGCTAGTTACTACCTGATGCCATACAAAGTTATTACACTATGATCGACCGTATTCCCTGTGCTGTACATTATATCCCCGTGACTTATTTTGTAACTGGAAGTTTGTACCTCTGAATCCCCTTCCCTTATTTCACCTGCCCCCCAGCCCCTCCCCTCTAGCAATCACCAGTTTGTTCTCTGTGTCCACAAGTCTGTTGGTTTTGTTTGTTCATTTTTGTTTTTTAGATCCCACAAATGAGTGAGATCATATGGTGTTTGTCTTTCTCCGTCTGACTTATTTCACTTAGCACTATACCCTCTAGGTCCATGCATGTTGTTGCAAATGGCAAGATCTCATTATTTGTTACGGCTGAGTAATATTCCATTGTGTGTGTGTACACACACACACACACACACACACACACACACACACACACACCTTCTTTATTCATTCATCTGTTGATGAACACTTAGGTTGCTTCCATATCTTGGCTGGTGTAAATAATACTGCAGTGAACTCGGGGTGCAGCTCTCTCTTCAAATTGGCGTTTTTGTTTTCTTTGGATTCAAAGAGTTTACTTTGCAATGTCCCAAAGAGTTGCCTATCCTCAAGAGGTGGATGACATAATCCATGGAAAAAATTGCTGACCCAGATACTCAGGGCCAAAAAACACAGGCCCTTCAATGACAGGGAAACATGTGGAATTAAGATGTTCTGCCTCCCCCACTCTTGGTTACTCAGGAACTGGCTAATATATTTGTTTCTTTAAACACATACCAAGTACCAAGAACTGTTTTAAAAGCTTTCTGAATATTACATCGTTTTTGTCAAGATGATCATGTCTGGCTTTGCCGGGCTCCCAGTTACCCTCTCCTTTTTGTTCCTGCCATCTGAAATACTGCTTTTTTAGCAGAGGATTGGAAAAGAGGGGGTAAGCTGCTCCAACAGCATTGGTCAACCTTTGGTGGATGAGCGGCTTAAAATACCAAAGTAAGATTTAAATACCAGCCGTGAATGGAGGTAAGCTAGGTTTTCCCCATCTGAGTGTTCAACCAGAACTATCTGTTCACTCAAGCTGAGGGCGGCCCGCCCCTCTTTTCAAAAGCTGTGACTGATCTGCTTTACAGGCAAACTTCGCAGACACCCAGTGTTGAAATGGAAAGCATGGAAGAGATGCCAATGACTAGAGGAACCAGCGGCAGAGAGGAGGACGCAGAAAACTACCCACACGACCTGGGACACTCAGGGGGAGACTGAGGGCAGCAGAGACTTGAGCGAAGGTGCCAACCCTGCCCTAGCCAAAGAGGACCTGGAAATGACTCAAGGACCTGGGCACCAGGAAACAGCCCATCAGGATGATAAAACAAACATCTTGCCATCATTTTATCGACAGCACCCAGCCAAGACACCTCCTAGGCTCTGCAGTCTCAGGATGGATGCTCGGGACCTGCCCTGCCCTGCCCGGCCTCAGGTGTAGGGCTGCCTTCCCCAGATCCCAGCAGTTGAAGGTTCCCTGGGAGCGGCTGAAGGCCTCGGCTTTCCTTTTATTTCATTGTGACATTTATTCGGGATAGCTTAGCAGCTTAATTATTCCACCCCTCATCCTGACTTGCAGCTTACAGAGAAAAGAAATACACCTGAGACTCTTAAGACAATTCTGAGTCTCCTGCTGGCTTAAGAGACATCTACAAGGATGACAAGTGTTGCAGCTCCAAACGCTTTCCCTCTGTTGAGGTGCTCTGCAGGCACTGAAAGGGAACAAAGAGGTATCATGCCCCATGAATCCACTTGACTTAAGGATTCACAAAGAAGGAAACTGAACTCAGTGACATTTTCCATGTATATGCATTTCTATTTATACTCCCTATTATATCTACATATTTTATATAACTGTTATTTTGAAATTGTGCCTTGTATAAACAAAATGTCTATTTTCAATATAAAAAAAAATACACTGAAAGAATCACTGAGAAGAAATGCGCCACGAATAAAAAAGAGGAGAAAGAGCGGGAATGCAGAGTCCCAAACAGTTGAGCTTGGCTTTTCTTTCTAAAAGGAGGGAAAAAAAAAAAAAAAACCCTCGCCTAAAGCTAGATCTGATCACAGTTTTGGAGACTCTCTAACAAGATTTCCATGTGTGAAGCAGCAAGTGGCAGGTTATGGCCCAGGTGTGCCTGGCATACCCACTGTCTCTTTCTGCACTTTCTTTTTTTCTTAAATAACATTTATTTCTAAAATCAGGGGCCTCATCCACCTCCTCATTTTATAGAGGAGAAAACTGAGGTTTATAGAAGTTGACTTGCCCAAGGTCACATGGCTCAATTAATGCCGGCTTGGGCTGGGCAACGTTTAGGGCGGGCAATGGGGTAGGAGAGGAGCAGCCCCAACTACAACTCAGCCGTTGACGGCCTCTCGCACAGCCAGGGGTAGTCAGGCCGCCATCACAAGCATTTGGAAAGTGGGACACAGACTCAGCGACCATCCACGTCACCAGCAGCTCACCAAGCGCCATTCCTTGCTAACTTCCTCACGTCATCAATTTAGACGGTTTCATCAAAAGCGAAGGAAGGGTAGGACTTTCCAGTGGCTGGTGCTGGGATTTTAGAGCCATGCTGTTTTCACTCCCTGCAAATTCTCTTTCCCAAAGAGAGGAAACTCATCACTAACACATGAGCGGAGCCATTGTATTTGCTGTGCTTACTCACTTGATTATCCTGAATCTGCCTGATTATCTAAATGTTTTGCTTCTCGCTTCAGCTGTTTGCCCCTACGTTTCTAGAGTTTACCATTAACTGGATCCATTTTGTTCTTTATAAGTTTTAAGAGTTTGACCCTTGTGATTTCAAAAACTAATTTGACAGAAGACACAACTCGGCATGAAAAAAATTGACAGCTGTTCAGTAGAACCAGAATTTTGAAAGGTTTCTATTGGGTGTAAAAGAGTTAAGTCAAAGGGCTACTTCACAGCTTTGTGGTTCCATTTTACCATCATCTTTGGAAAACTAATATGACGACCTCCGGTGGGCCCATTTCAGAGCTGTAGAATCACCTGGCTCTGGTCCATCACAGAATAAGTCTGTGATCTATCAGGCACCAAGTTCAAGGTGGGGAAATCACACGACAAAAATTAGATCTAGCAAAGTAGATCGAGACCCAGAAGCAAGCAGGGTGGGGTGGAGTTGAAGTCTGGAAGGACCCAGGCCGGTGGGGTGGGGGTGGATAAATAAATCAAGTGTTTGTTTTAAAGAAGCAAAGGGGTAAAATGAATTCTCTTAGTAGGTGGTGCAGTCCTAGGGACATGTCTAAGTAAACCTCTATGATGTCAAGACACATCACGGCCCCAGAATTTACCCACCGAGCAGTGATGAACATCTTGAGATTAAGAACTATTTTCATCTTTGAATTTTCAGGGACCGTTGAAGTGCCCTGAAGGTGATTAAGAGACTCTGGATAAGTAAAATAAACGATTCTTAACCAAAATAGAGCAAATTTTTCTGACATATGGTAGCCTGCTCTCAGGCACGGCTCTAAAGGAGGTGATGTTTGGGGGCACTCAGCTACTAGTCTTTCTACATCCAGTCTCCCCATCCTGCCTTGACAATTCCAAGCACTGCCTCGCGTTCTGTCCCCATTTTACACGAAAATAGTACTTGCTGATGCCCAGAGGGTTTGGTTGGGAGGACACGTGGGACCTGGAAGTGAGGAGGAGTGCTCAGAGAGCAATGATAAGCCACAGTGGAAGGGCGGGTGTGAGTTCTACCAGCAAGTGAGTAGTACGTAGCGGTGTGAGGCGCACCTATTCTGCTGCATCACGGCCCCTTCCTAGTCCCTCCCGCCTCCCCCTATCAGGAGGCTGCATGCCAGAGTCCTCCGGAATCACCACTTTCCCCTACCCTACCCAAAAGCCTCTGATTCCTTCAACCTGGGAAGCGTCCTGCCAATTGAGCTGGTAAGACGCTACTTGCTCTAGTTATCTGTTGCTGCAAAACCCACCATGGAAACAGCAGCTTGAAACTGCCATTGTTTATGATCTCTGGGGGCCAACTGGGCTCAGCCAGGTGGCTGTGCTTTATGTGGCGGCAACTAGGCACACTCATGCGGCTGCATTCAGCATGGCTGGGCTGAGCTGGAAGGTCTAAGAAGGCTTCATGGGCTCGTCGGGGGCCTTAGCATGCCTCTGAGCTGGCCTGGGCTTCCTGGCAGCATGGCAGCCTTGGGGAAGCCAGAAGAAACTGCCAGGCCCCTTAAAGGCTAGGGTAGGGACCGCCACACATCACTTCTGTGCATTTTATTGGTCAGAGCAAGTCACCAGGCAGCCAGATTCAAGGGAAGCAGTAACAACAAAAGGAATCAATGGAAACTATCTTTGGAGATTCTCTACCACAATACCTCCCGGGGGCCATCAGAGAAATGGAATTTGTCTTTCAATCTCTGGCATTCAGTAAATGCCAATAAATCCCCGATGTGTGAATGAACAAAATGATCCAAGGGTACCTGCGGGGGACTGAGAAGAGACCATGTTTTAGTTTTTTTTAGTGGAAAAGGATTTGAAAGTTCTTCAACTGGTAAGCCTTTAGCCCACATCTGTCACCTGACTGCAAATATACATAATTCACATTGTTTTCTCCTCTTTTCATTTCCTGTCATCCACAACATCTGCCATGAAGAAAACTGATTGATCTTCATCTTTTTTGTCTTGCTTTTTTCCTTGATCGATAAATAAGACTCTTATTTTCTTCTTTTTAAACCTTCCTCTAGACAGTAGGAAGGGACCAGGGACCAAAGAGACACATTTAAGGGTCTCTCCATGTTTCTAACTGTCCAACTGTCCAATCTGTTTTCTTCACCAAGGAAGGACCTTTTACTAGGAGCCTCAGAATATCAAGAATGTAACAGAGAATCTTGTTTGTTTTCCCACAAGTCTGTGCTCCTTGAAGGCCAGACCAGCTAGATTCAAGCAATAGTAGCCCCAATACCTCACGCTCCCTGGGGTGTATCAGAAATTCTATGTGTGGCTCTTTTCCCAGAATTTATAAATACACAACACCACATTTATGTGGAATTCTGGCTCACTTTTATCGCCCCTAAGAACCTGTCTGTAAATCCACCCATCCCACTTTTGCTATTTTTAGCTCCCCAGGAGGTAGTACTCCTCCCATTTTGGGGACCCAATATTGTGTTGGGGGTGCCTTCCTGCCCACTCACTTAGAGAGGCAGATATCCCTTCTCCTGCTCCCACCAGTGTGTGGGGCCCTGACCCGGGCTCATCAGATACCACAATTAGTTAGCACGCAGAAGCTGTGCTGTGAATATGGAACGAAAGAACACAACAGAATTGATACAGCAGCACCCAGCAATGCTTCAAAACCATCAAACGGTTGTCATACTGTTCCTTGGCTCTGCAGATTTGGGCTTTGGTTCCTCTCCATTTCCCAAACGGAATCCTCCAGCTTCCCATGATTCTATGAGCCCCCAGAATTCTTTCAAAACATTTTCTTTTTCCTTAGAACAGACCCGGTTTTCATTACTTGTCACTGAAAATTTCCTAACTGGTAGGGAACGTGGTGCTAGGAGAGCATATTGCAAATGAGAGAAGTAGGGAAATGGGGACTATCTGTGATGGTTGTCTGCCTTTGAGAGAGGGTAGGAAGTAGTGACAGTCCTGCTAATATTCTGAGATGTGGACCCAGCAGCCCATGGCATGCTGTGAATTAGTTCCCCAAAAGTTATCTGGAATGGCATGCCCACTGTGAAGGCCCAGTTCTGGGAGACTGCATCGCTGCCATCCTAAAATATCATGGGTAAAGAAAGTCAAGGCCATAGATGGGTGACAGTGAATAATTTAGAAAAGAGAGTAACAATCTCAAATCCTTAAGGTCTCAAATCAAGCCACAGATGGAAACCTAGAGACTTCTATAACCAGGCTGAATCTCATCCTTCAGAGAGCAAAGCCAAGAGGGCTGGAAACCCACATTAAGAGTCTGAGTCCTTCTGCCATTGAATACCATTAGCTGAGTTTACAGGCCTGCCAGGTTTCTTAGCTGAGAGGCAGGGCACTGATTGGATAATATTGGAATGAAGATCCAGGGGAAAATGTGCAGGGCTCACAGGGATCCCCACCCCCCCATTTACTCCCCCTTGTCCTCAGAAGCAGCCCCCAGTTTTGTCTGGTCATGCTGCTCCTCACTTCAAGGTAATACCGCTTCCTGGGCTGAGGAGCAATCTTGCAAGAGGAAGCCTGTTCTCCTAGTGACCCACCTCCTGACTCCTGGTCTGCAAGGGAAGAGACCTGGACAGCTCCCACAAAAGCCATCCAGAACCTTGCTCCATGC
The DNA here is from genome assembly GCF_037043125.1 of Eumetopias jubatus. Taxonomy (NCBI): domain Eukaryota; kingdom Metazoa; phylum Chordata; class Mammalia; order Carnivora; family Otariidae; genus Eumetopias; species Eumetopias jubatus. The sequence goes on from NW_028274814.1 coordinate 29,933,605, forward strand.
CGCCTCCCTCACCGCACTTCCCTTTGCCTCCCAGGAACTGCCCTACCATCTTCTCACAGGTCAGGCACATTGCTCACCATCAACTCATTTGTCAGTCCTGTGCTAACCTCTCCACATCCAATCTACCCTTCAAGAGGCAGCTCGATTTTCTACCTTCTCGGGGGAGCCTTCATTAACTACTGAAACATAAAAAATCCCCTGCCTCTGGGCTCCTGTAACATTCATTGTGCACCCTATAAATGTGGCATTTGCTTCTTACTACCTCTGTGCAGTGGAAGGAACACGGGACTTAGAAGACCTGGGCGCCAAGCTTTCTTTCTACCTTGCTGGTCTCGTCAGCTTGGAAGAATCCCTTAGGTTCCATCTTTAAAGGGGTAACACCCATGTATGGTCCTTCTCACCAAGGTGAGGAGCAAAAAGGGATACTCGAAAGTGCTTTGTGACTGGCATGTGTCTCTCCTCTCTCTTTCTCTCTAGACACTAGAGATGCTGAAACTGAAGACCTGGGCCTTATCCTTGAGGTGCTTACAGCCTGGCCAAAAAAAAGACCCATCGAAACAAAGCAAAACAAAGAGCTCACACCACAAGTTTAGTCGATACAAATGCCACAGGGGTCATGAACACAATAATGCTGCAGATGTTTGGGAAAGGAAGAAATCACTAAAAGGCCTAGATGTTTGGGGAGTCTGTTTCGAAGTGATGGAACTTACGATGAAGGATGGGCAAGATCGAAGTAAACAGAAACAGGCAGGGAGGGTTCTACAAGGGGCAAGGACAGAGGCGGGGACACAGACAAGAGAAAGGCAGATGGCAGGCTGTGAGCTGGGGCTCCAGCACGATCGCTCAGTAACCACATGTCCAACAAACCAAAACAAAGGAGACTTCAAGAGCAAAGGTCTCGCGGGGACTGGATCTAGGGTCTTCCCCGCTGCATCCCTGGCTCTACCCAACAGCCCCTTTCTGGTAAAGAACCATCACCACGAACTGAGATGGTTACTTTCCCAGGGCTGTTTCTTCAATCCTCTGGACAAAGGACCAAAAGCACAAAGTACAAAACGAGATCCTTTTATATACTGGAGAATTGGCTACTGGCGGCTACCTACCCCTCCCCTTCCTTCTCAAGTAAGTCCCAACATTTAGGTATTTCTTCTCTTCCACGCAGCCATGCACATCAGAGGAAGTGGACAGCCACAAACTCCAGGAAAGGAAATCCTGCTTATTTGAAGCCAGGCCCTTGCCAGTGATTGGTCTAGGACTGGGCAGGTGACCCAGTTGTGACCATGGAGGTATGACATCGGCTTGGGACGCTTCTGGGAAAGGTGTCCTGGCTCCTAAGAGCCACAGAAGACAGGCTTCTCACTGCCACTGCTGCATCTGGTTGCCCTGCCCAAAACTTCTGCAAATAGCCTGTTGCAGGGAAGTCAGCCGGGGCAAAGGGCAGAGGCAAAAGAACCTGGCTTCTCCACAACAGTGCCAAGCGGCTTATGTTGCCGCCCTACGGTCTGTCCTCCTCTGCACTCCTAGGTAAAATCATAACATTTGTTGTTCAATGCCCTTTAGAGTTTTTGTTTTGGGTTACGGCCCAAAAAGTGATACAAAATCCGATACTGAATTTGGTAAGAGAAAATGGGGATATCCTACCAGACCCTAAAATGGGGAACTGGCTGAGCAGAGGCAGCAGAACAGAGGGCAGGTAGTAAGGTCCCTACTACTCTAGGCCAGGAAGCCAGGGCCCATCTGTTACGTAGTTGTAAAGCAACAGATTAAAACACCCAGATTAGGAAAACACACTATAAGGAAAGTGATGACTTAAAAAGATCCAGAACCATTGAATTGGACATTTAAGAAAGGAAAACAAAACCGAGGTGCTGATATTGTGTTGGCTCCTTCTTGGGCCTTCAGTAAGGCCCTTAAAACATGAGCTTCCATTGAAGGTAGACCAGACGTCCCTTCTGCCTTGAGGTGTAAGTTAGACTGAGGTTCTGGGGCAGCAAGAAGCCCCCGGAAGGGTTTTAAGCAGGAGGCTTAACTCCTTCGTTAACTCCGCCTTCGTTTTAAGATGCCGTGTGCTTCCGCGTGGAGAGAAGGAGAGATGAGCCCGCAGAAGCACAGAGCAACTGCACGATGTGGCCAAAGGCCAGGTGGGACGAGAGCGCCGCTTCAAGAGGAGGATAATGGCGAAAAATGGATGGACTCAAGATTCACGAGAGGTCAGGTCAAAAGGATTTGCACGTTGGTGCCTCTACTGATGTAAAGGAGGGCGCGGGGAGGTACTAGTTGGGGTGGGGTAAGAAATCAAGAGCTGCATTTTGGATGTTTGTGACATGGCTAAAACACTGAATGGAGTAAGCAAGCAGAGGCATTTAGGGTTGAAACTCCTCTCTCTCCATCTATTCTACCTCTTAGTCCAAACCACTAGGAAGAGGAAATATATAAAATCATGGGTGGGGAGGAACATGAGGGACAGCACTACTGCGCTCACTTGGAGAATCTGTAATTAAGTAGCCCAGGGAGGGAGTCCCCTCCAAACGCGCTGAAACCCCTCAAAGCCTAAGGGGAAGGCCTTTACTGAAAGAGATCTCAGAAAGGGGTACATGAGGTCTTTATCTGTCTGGGGCAGGGTCTGGAGGGACTCTTGGTCCACCTCATTTGGGGCCAGCTTTACCGCACCCACTCACTGGCAATGCAAAGCAGTCGGCTTCCAGTCCCCCGGTGTACCCCACATTCCTCAAACCCAGCGGTGCAGGGGGAAGGAGAAGGACTGGTGGCAAAGACCAGGCTGGAGGAAAAGCATGAGACCGCAAGTGGTCTGATCTCGAGGGGCATCCAAGTCCCTTTGCAATCCAGGCAGTGGGCCCAGAGGCAGACCCGGCACCACCATAAGAGCGGAGGATGGCCTGCCACACGTGCCTAGGGACTGGACTTTCGGGGCAGGGGGAGTTTCCCCTCCCCCCGGCCCTTGCACTTGTGTGTTCGGGGCTTAGTAAACTGTGTGTGAATCTAACCTCAGCTCCCTCCCCCAGGCAGCGGGACAGAAAAGTACGTATCCGCTAAAAGCACGGTGTTGAGGTCAAGCCAGTGCTGTCCACTTCCAGGCGTAACCTCCACATCAGCCTCAAACTTTCCACACTCTCTGGGTGACCCGAATGGTGACTTCACTAAAAACACACTAAAACAACTGAGTAAGAGCTACCGAAACTTCCTCCCTAGCCATTTACAGGGGCTTTCCTTTCTATCCCCGATGCCAGCCCCCCCGCCACCCCTCGCCCGTGTCCTCCCTCCATCGGCTCCTCTGCCAGTTCCCACTCAACACGGAGGCATGCTCACGTTTCTTGCACTCTGAAGATGAACTCCCCTCCCCGATGCCATGTCACCCCCCATCCACTGTCTTCCCTATTCCCAGCCTCATTTGAGGCTCATCTATGTGGACGGTGTCCGGTTTTTACTTCCCACTCCTATTCTAAAGGTCTGTCATATAGGTGGAGTTCACACCAATCATGATATGAGAGACCTTACGGGAAAGGCACCCTGTCTGTCTATCTCCCCTCTCCGGGGAGTAAATTGCTTAAAAATCTTTGAGCAGATTGTTTTGGTGTGCATCCTGTATCTCTAGATAAGCTCCTATTGATATCTACTTCCATTTCTCAGTTCCAGGCATGGTAGCCAACTTCCTACTGTGAAAGCTGAAGGTCAAACAACCCCCCCCCCCGCCCCACGTTTCCCTACCTCAGACACACACACTGACATTAGGAAGCCTATGAAAACACACACTGAGCGAGGTAGTAAACTACCTGTCATTACTTTTTCTCTTCTACACAACCTGTTGCTTTAATTTTAGAGAATTCATGATGTCCTTGTTTCCCCGCCCCATCTGCTTCATTTTCTGGTGTTTATCACCAACTCCAGCCTGAACACTGTTACTGTAAGTATCCTCCCAAGGTGTTCAGGAACATGTGGGATGCCTTCCGCTCCCTTCTGCATTGGATAGCTTGTTTCTTAGAGGAGAGTCCTCCTCCTTCTTGGTTTGCTCTTGACTTGATGTAATTCAATCCTCCAATAGCTTCTTGGTAGATAAAATAGTTGTGTCAAAGTGCCTCTATCCTATTGCTCATTTGGTTTGGTTTAGAAGTCTCAGTTGGAAATCATTTGCCCTCAGTTCTGAAGGTACAGCCCCATGGTGCTATTGCTGTGGAGTCTGAAGACATTTGATTTGCAGATGACTTTTTTCTTTCTGGGAGCCTGGAGGACCTTTGTCTCTGGTGTTTCTAAAATTTCACCATAACAAATTCACTGTAGGTCTGTTTTCATCCATTTTGCCGAGCATTTGCTGAGCATGTGAATCTGGAAACTCATATATTTGGCTGTAGGTAATTTCGATGATTTTTTTTTTTTAATTTCCCAATTCTGTTTCTCTTCCTGAAACTTTTATTATCAGATGCTCAACTGCTTAAATTATTTCTGACTACGTATTTCCTCTTTTTCAATCTCTGTTTTGGCTCTACTTTCTGGATACTTTCTCAAACTATCTCTCCAACAATTCTATTGGGTTTTTTCGTACTTTTAATTATGTCCAAACATTCATATATGTGTGTGGATAGATATATTTATCTTGATCCTGTTATTTCATGGGTGCACTGTCTTCTCTTATTCTCTGAATATGCTTAAGAAATTTAGATGGTTTCTTTTCCCTGCATGAACTGTTTCCTCCAAGTTGATTCTGTTTGTTTTAATAGCCAACCTTCATCTTGGAATTTCTCTTCAGATGTTTGGCAATCCTTGGTTTATTACTATGTGAGAGTGAGGCACTAACGTGTTTGAAAATCTGAGGACTTGGGTGGAGTTTGGAGATTGTAAGCTCTTGGCACTGGGTAATCTGGTTGGCCAATTTCCTTGGGAAGCCCTGATGTCACTGTCGGTGTTTCTGCTAAAGCAGGTTATATTCCCCAGCGAAGGAACTGGCTACCTACCATGGAGAGTATGTGTGCCAGCATGTGTGTGTTTTTGTGTGTGTATAAACTTCCTATGTTGAAATTCTAACCCCCAAGGGGATGGTATTAGGAGCTGGGGCCTTCGGGAGGTCATTAGGTCATGATGGTGGAGCCCTCATGAATGGGATTAGTGTCATAAAAGAGACCCCAGAGAGCTCCCTTGCCCTTCCCACCATATGAGGGCACAGTAAGAAGATGGCCGTCTATGAACCAAGAAGCAGGATCTCATCAGACATCGAATCTGCTGACACCCTGATCTTGGACCTCCAGCCTCCAGAACTCTGAGGAATACATGTCTGTTATTCATGAGCCACCCAGGCTGTGGCCTCCTGTGATAGCGGCCCAAGGACAATAAGACAATGGCCTTGTTTTCACTATGGCGCTGCCCTCAGCTACGCCAAGTCTCTTATGTGACATGGTCCACTCGAAACCTCTGGTCTTCTGCTATGGTTGAACATGAAAAGCTGCCCAGAAATCTGATGACTTAAATGATTTTTATTTCTTTTTCTTTTCCCTTTTTTTTTTTTTTAAGTAGGCTCCATGCCCATCGTGGAGCCCAACACAGGGCTCAAACTCACGACCCTGAGATCAAGACCTAAGCCGAGTTCAAGAGTCAGACGCTTAACCAACTGAGCCACTCAGGTGCCCTTTAACTGGTTTGTAAATAAACTTTTTTAAAAAGATTTTTTTATTATTTGAGAGAGAGGGAGCTCACAAGCAGGAGGGAGGGGCAGCGGGAGAGGGAGAAGCAGACTCCCCGCTGAGTAGGGAACCCAATGCGGGGCTTGATCCCAGAATCCTGAGATCATGACCTGAGCCAAAGGCAGATGCTTAACCACCTGAGCCACCAAGGCGCCCCTAAATAAACTTTTAAATAAACTTTTCTACCAATCTTCCTGATTTTTGCTCCACCTTTACACTCTCCTTCTAGAAGAACCTAGTGCCATCAATCCCCACATCTTTTGAGAGTTCTTGGGCTTAGGACTCAGTTTACTCAATGAGCTAAGTCAGTCACCACTCACTTATCTGCTTTCCAACTTCCAAAATTTTATGACTATTACCTCCTTTTTGTTTTCTTTGCCCTTGTAGGTTTATGCCTTTAAAAAAAAAATCATTTTATTGCCACTTAGTATGGTTTCAGAAGACATGTTTAGTCCACCCAATCACCCGGAGTCCCCACCAACATCCGACTGCCCACTGGCTTCTAGCCTCACTGAAACTGTCCATGCTAATGCCACCACGGACTTCGGAGTGTCAGTTAGACGAACACCTTTCCACCTTCACTTGACTTAGGTGCGGACGACCACTTTTGTTTAGGCTCCTTCATCTCTTCCTCAGTAGCAACTCTATCTCCTGGAATCAGTTATCACTCCCTTCACCAAATCCTGTTACTTTCTTTACCCCAGGCCTGGTGTTCCTGGGGCTTCTTACACCTGTGCTCTTTTCATTCTCATTATTCTGCTGGAATAAGCACAAGACCCTTAAACTGAACTACCTTAACTGCCACTTAGATACTCACAACCTTAAAATCTCTATTTCCAGCCCAAAGCAATCTGCTGAAGTGTAGATCCGTTTCCCCAACAACCTCCTGGACAGACCTACTTGGAATTCTCACAAGCACCCCAAATTCAACATGCCAAAAACCGAAGTCATCGTTGTGTTCACAAACCTATTAAATTTCCCACGTTCTGCCTCAGTGGAGGGTGCCCTCATCTACCCTGCAAAAAGCCAGACGACCAGAAGTCCCGCTGAGACCCTGCCACCGTCCATCCGCATCTCAGCTCTGTCAAGGTCCTATTGGTTCTACCTTCTTAATATCAAGAACAAGAATTCTCAAAATGTAGTGTGCAAAAGCATCACTTGTGGGGGCTTGTTAAATACCAACAGCTGGGCCTCAGTGTCACAGTTTGCGATCCAGACTGAGAATCTGTATTACTAACAAGTTCCCAGGTGATGTTGGCGCTGCTCCTCTGGGGACCACACTTTGAGAACCACTCATCTAGTCACCAGCACTCCTCACCGTCCATTTCAGTTCCCCTAGTCCAGCAACACATCCCCTGTGCTGGGATTGTAACAGTTAATTTGCCTGACCTTTGTAAAACGTCCTCCAATCTACAACTGGCATGCTCTTCCTAAAAAAGGTAATCTGAGGTCTTAAAATTTACAATGATTCCTCAGAATTTTTCCAAATCACACTCAGACTCCCTGGCCTGCTGTTCACATCCCTGGACAGCCGGCCTGGCCCCTGCGAGCCTGCTACTACCGTGAGCGCACTAGACTCCAGCCACACAGGCCTCTCTTCTCTACTCCAGCACGTCCCACGGCCTCACACCCCCGGTAGCTGCACTTTCAGTGGCTGGTATGCTGCCATATTTTAAAATCTATCAACGAACATTGTCGGTTGCCCCAATACCATCACCTCATTATCTCCTTAAAAATCTAAAATCTGATAGACGTCTTGAGGATAATTATGTGAAGGAACAAACTAACGCATGGTCTAGGATACGCTGTGATATTTTAACACTTACGTTGCAAGATTAATTTTTATTTTATTTAAAATACCTTCACACACAACAGCATTCATGTTTATATGGGGAGCTGTATCAGAATCTCTACACACATGATAAAATCAGAGAAGGTGGAGACAAATCAGAAATGCTTTCTTTGAAACGAAGAACTAGAGCTAGCTATCAATAGATTGAAGATTCTTAAAGAACTCAAAGAGATCTCCTCTGAGCATCAAATAAGAGAAATTAATAAAAAATTAATGAGCCAAATATTCAGAACTAGCTTGTAACTATTTTCCTTATTTTCCCCATTATTGTGGGTTTAAAAAAAAAAGACTACAGAAAATCTTGCACAAAAAAACATTCCCAACTAAATAAAATCCTGAAAGCCTCTTATTTTAAAGACTCTACTTTTAAAAAGATTTAGTAAAAATCTTTAAAAAGATTTTCATTTTCATGTAGTGTTTACATTTTTGAGTAATGCATTGATTTTTCTCATCTAATCACTCCTATTAAAACGACAACAGATATTTAACACTTGTTTTTTCAATTTATATTTTTACTGCTATGTAAAAATTCTTCTTACACACCCAATATTTAGTTTCACTAATTTTTAAAAAAATTCTTGACACTTGAGAGGCACCTGGGTGGCACAGTCGCTTCGGTGTCTAACTCTTCATTTTGGCCCAGGTCATGATCTCAAGGTTTTGAGACCGAGCCCCTTATTGGGGCCCCACGCTCAGCAGGGAGTCTGCTTCAGATTCTCTCTCCCTTTGCCTCTGCCCGCTCCCCCTCAACGCTCACGCACTCTCCCTCTCAAAAACAAAACAAAACAAAACAAAAAAACCTCAACACTTAACAAATGAAATACCAGTATTAATATTCCTAGATTCCGTTATTTTTTAAAACTAGTACCAAAATGCTAGTGCTGACCTTTTGCTCCGGCAGGACCGTTTCCACACACGTCCTTTTCGTCCCTCCTCCTAGAAAAATTTTCCACCTAGAACAGCCAGCCAACTGCCTGTCCTGCTGCTAACCGCAACTCCAGCATCACTGCCGTAGGGCCACCCTCCGACCTCCCCTGTGGGTAAGGATGCCAGTCCAGCCCCCAGCACCCCTGCGGCCCTCCCTCCGCGCCTGGCTCCCCTCCAGCTACAATCCCATTTGTGGTTCAAATCTCCGGGAGCGGGGCCCACACTGTGATTCCATACGCCCACGTACACAGCACCTGCCACACCACAGGTGCTCCATGACGGTTCAGTGAGTCGATGACTTCTCCAACAAATACGTGGCTTTCCCTCTGGTTGGCAAAATTCGACTTCCAGAAAACACATGAATGAACCCTTGCTTACTACCCCTCCCCCAAATCCCTCTTTTGAAGGACAATGAAAATTGCGACCAACCCAAATTCAAATTCCTTTCACTTGCTCTTTTATTCTGAGTCATCCATTAACCATTAATTAAGGCGAGGCCAGGAATCCTGGCTGAGTGGATGAAACAGCCCCATCCCGCTGCCATTAAAGTCTCCCACGTCTGCCTTCAGGTCCCATTCTGGGAACACTCCTCGATATGCAAACATTAACTTGGCATTCGCCCTTCTAGAGCACCCCTAGCCCCATCCGACAGCACGCTTGCTTTACTCACCGGCCCGCATTCTAAGCTCCACCAGGCTGATGGAGGAGGCTAAGGGGAGGCTGTGACAACGGGAGCTACGAAGCCCGCTCCTGGACGCCGCTTGGTGGGCTCAGAGACTAGATGTGGTGAGCTCTTTGGGCAATGCCGTGCCAACTCCCCCACCTGTCATCTGCATCCCTGAAGTGCTGTATGGCAAAAACGTAAAAATACCAGATCCATGTACATCTAGACGATGTGAGTTTTGTCATCGGTTTCTGTAAGAATTGCTTTATTACATCCACCCAGCATCCCCAGGCAGTGAACCAGGTACCAATCTCCCGTCTCTCCCGAGACCCCTCTCCCCGCCCCCACAGTGGCCAGACAACTCCACTTCTCTGTCAGGTATTTCTGATCCTCCGTTCTACAGGTGGGAAACACAAGAAGTCTGGCTGTTGTCACTCTGTGTTTGTCTTTTCGTGTATTATGTTGCTCCCCTCTTCCAACCATGAACCCCGTGTAATGACAAAGGCACACACTACATGTTATACACATGTGATTCCCACGGCACAAAAACCTCTCATGTTCTGATCTGTCAATTATCACCCAGACATGAAGTCTCATACTCTGCTTGATCATCATGTGAGCAGGGACACAGATGTTGAAAAGAGTGAGTGGGAAAAAGAGAAAGTTGGAGAAAGTTCAAAAACCACAGGGCTGAGGCCAGTGTCACACAGTGGTATGCCAGTGCTACAATGCCTGTTTAATTGAAACCTTGTAATAAAAGTTTAAATACATAAAATGTTTTTTTTATCAAAAGAACATCCCCCGCATCCCCAGCCTGATGCGCATAGAGCAGGGGCAGTGGAAACTGGCTACCTACAGGGAATGGAGAAATGGCAGGTCCAACTCTCGTTGGCTTCGTATTCCTCAAAAAATGCTCTGTGAGTGAATTCAGAGTCTCAGCTGAGTGAGAACCCTACCCCACACTGGCTTTCTTCAAGTAACTCGAGTCCACACAAGGCATTCTATACCGTGGAGAAAGCTCCTCTTGGCTTTCAGAAGACAAGGAAGAGCAGGGCTTCGTGTCTGGGCAGCACTATGTTCTCGATGGTGCGTTCCATGGAGTGCACCTGCTCAGGGGAGGCGGTCAAGAAGGCCAAGGGCCCGATGCGCTGCTCCGCACAGGAGTGGCAGAGGTAGCCACCCTTGTTTTCCTTCCTGTTGCTCTGCAGGGAGGGGGAAGAAAAAGAGGTCAGGGGGACGATCAGACAGCAGGGATTTTCCACCGAGAGACTAAGCCTTATTATTCTGATGTTTTCAGACGTGGGCAAACCTCTGAGGTGACATATCCCACAGCACAGCCATCTAGGGTAGACTCCACTCTATCAAATTCCTTTGGGGCAGAAACCAGAATTTATCAAGGAAAGGGGTGAAGAGCCAAGGAAAACTGAACCGGGCCCTCCAGGGAAAGAGTGGTCCTGTAAGTGTCGGGCCCCAACCCAGTCTCCCAGGCGACGCTCACATATAAGAAGATGCAAACGACTTAATCAAATCCTACAGAAAGCACAACCTGCCGAGACCACATACGTAAGTGATGGGGAGCTTCTTCATGGTTAGCACGGTGTCCACAGGGATGGAATTGTTGCACTGCCCCACACAGCAGCGCACCACTCCGGTCTTCAAGACATTACTGGTCAGCTCTGCTTGCAGGAAGTACTCCTGAGGACAGAGAGAAAGAGGGTAACAGCAACGTCTCCACCACACTCGACTTGGAAACTCCACTAGCGCCGGAGCGGGAAACGCTCTTCGGACATGGCCGAGTCCTTGCAGGAGAAAAGCACTGACTGCCCCAACTGCCCTCGGTTTTTGTGGCTTTTCCCTGCCGATAAGGCCGTCTCCAAGACAGGATGCCTAAAGCAGTTCAGCTGGAATCTTGATAAAATGGCCAGTTTAAAAAAAAAAAAAAAAAAGAGGCAAACACGAAATAATGATATTTCAGGGCTGGTTCTGGATTTTTATCTCACGCTGACCTGTCCCAGAATCATTAAAAATTATTTGTATATTGACCTTTCAAGACAAGTGAGCTGAAACAGGGGCCTTAAGAGATCGGCCCACATCAACCCATCATGTTGCCCCCTCCGAGGCTTGCGGCCGTACGAATGAGCAAATTCCTGGCCTCTTCCAGCCTCAGCCTCCTCGCCCGTAAGAAGCAGACAACACAGGGCCTGATTCATTTGACTGCTGTGAAGAAGAGATCCTCATACAAGCTAAGTGTACGGATGGCCCGGCACACGGGGAACACCAAACCAAATGTTAATGACCTTCCAGACTGGAAAAGCAGTAGGGACAGGGACCAGTGTCTGGTCTGCTGTGCCCTGGAGTTTAACACAGATGTGGCCAATGAGTAGAACCACAAATATCTGCTAATTAAATAATTATGATTTCCTGTTTTCTGAATTACAAGAGCAAAACGTGTATCCAGTATTTGGACTGATGTGGCTTTCTTTCTTGCAGGATCTGTCTGTCTGCTACAGAAAAGAACAGAAGATATATAAACACTCGTGTTCCCACCAATGACTGAGGGACAATGAAACGAGGAAGTCCTTTCAAAATAGAATGACAGGTTTTGCCGAAATCCCCTTTACCCTCCCTCGAGGTAGCCAGTGTTAATTTGGCGTGCACCATTTTTGACCCATCCTAAAAGGGCTTTAAGTTTACACGTATGTCCCTGAAGGCTAGGTATCAACTTACAGGAACGTATTTACATAAATGTTATACTCTGAGTCTGCTTCCTATCTAGTTCATCGAAGTGCTACACAGGGTTTAATCACATCGCTCTTTTCGCATTTGATTCAGCCATTCCCTGAGTGGATACTCAGGTGTTTTCCAAATTATTGCCCACAATGCTGCAACAAACATGCTTGTACATGCTTTCCCACCCACACATGCAAGGGTTTCTGTGTTTACAAACTTTCTGAGCACGATCCACACCAAGAAACCCACTTAGCGTTATAATTCTATACACACCTACATGCATATATAAAAGGCTGAAATACGCAGCAACTTCTTCCTAGAAACATCGCCAAAGGCAAGGGAGGCCAGGGCAAAAATGAACTCTTGGGACTTCATCAAGATAAAAAGCTTTTGCACAGCAAAGAAAACAGTCAACAAAACCAAAAGACAACCGACAGAATGGGAGAAGATATTTGCAAATGACATATCAGATAAAGGGCCAGTATCCAAAACCTATAAAGAACTTCTCAAACTCAACACCCAAAAAACAAATCATCCAATCAAGAAATGGGCAGAAGACATGAACAGACATTTTTCCAAAGAAGACATCCAAATGGCCAACAGACACATGAAAAAGTGCTCAACATCGCTCGGCATCAGGGAAATCCAAATCAAAACCTCAATGAGATACCACCTCACAGCCGTCAGAATGGCTAAAATTAACAAGTCAGGAAACGACAGATGTTGGCGGGGATGCGGAGAAAGGGGAACCCTCCTACACTGTTGGTGGGAATACAAGCTGGTGCAACCCCTCTGGAAAACAGTATGGAGGTTCCTCAAACAGTTGGAAATAGAGCTACCATACGATCCAGCAATTGTACTACTGGGTATTTACCCCAAAGATACAAATGTAGGGATCCGAAGGGGTACGTGCACCCCAATGTTTATAGCAGCAATGTCCACAATAGCCAAACTGTGGAAAGAGCCAAGATGTCCATCAACAGATGAATGGATAAAGAAGAAGTGGTATATATACACAATGGAATATTATGCAGCCATCAAAAGGAATGAGATCTTGCCATTTGCAACGACGTGGATGGAACTGGAGGGTGTTATGCTGAGTGAAATAAGTCAATCAGAGAAAGACATGTATCATATGACCTCACTGATATGAGGAATTCTTAATCTCAGGAAACAACCTGAGGGCTGCTGGAGTGGGGGTGGGGTGGGAGGGATGGGGTGGCTGGGTGATAGACATTGGGGAGGGTATGTGCTATGCTGAGTGCTGTGAATTGTGCAAGACTGTTGAATCACAGATCTGTACCTCTGAAACAAGTAATGCTATATGTTAAGGAAAAAAAAAAAAAGGAAGACAGCAGGAGGGGAAGAATGAAGGGGGAGAAATCGGAGGGGGAGATGAACCATGAGAGACGATGGACTCTGAAAAACAAACTGAGGGTTCTAGAGGGGAAGGGGGTGGGGGGATGGGTTAGCCTGGTGATGGGTATTAAAGAGGGCACGTTCTGCATGGAGCACTGGGTGTTATGCACAAACAATGAATCATGGAACACTGCATCAAAAACTAATGATGTAATGTATGGTGATTAACATTCCAATAAAAAATTTAAAGAAAAAAAAAGCTGAAATAACAGTTTCATAAAACAGTATTTAACCTTACATGCAATGTAGTCTTTCTTCTTTTAGATTTTATTTCTACCTCGCTTTTTAAAAAACTTACCATAGCCCACTAAATTAGTTTCATAAATCATGAATGGACTGCAACCGACACTTGGAAAAGTATTGCTCCAAAGCACCGGTTCTCAAACACTTTGGTCTTGGGACCCCTTGACACTACTAAACATGACAGGCTCCAACATTACAGGCTCCAAAGAAGGTTTGTTTACATGAGTCTTATCTGTTAATAATCACCATATAAGAAATTTAGGCTAAGAAATTAAAAAAAATTTTTTTATTATGTTATGGTAGTCACCATACAGTATATCATTAGTTTTTGATGTAGTGTTCCATGATTCATTGTTTGCATATAACACCCAGTGCTCCATGCAGTACATGCCCTCTTTAATACCCATCACCAGGCTAACCCATGCCCCCACCCCCTCCCCTCTAGAACCCTCGGTTTGTTTCCCAGAGTCCATAGTCTCTCATGGTTCGTCTCCCCTTCTGATTTCCCCCCCTTCAGTTTTCCCTTCCTTCCCCTAATGTCCTCCATGCTACTATTCCTTATGTTCCACATATGAGTGAAACCATATGATAATTGTCTTTCTCTACTTGACTTATTTCACTCAGCATAATCCCCCTCCAGCTCCACCCATGTTGATGCAAAAGTTGGGTATTCATCCTTTCTGATGGCCGAGTAATATTCCATTGTATACATGGACCACATCTTCTTTATCCATTCATCTGTTGAAGGGCATCTCAGCTCCTTCCACAGTTTGGCTATTGTGGACATGGCTGCTATGAACATTGGGGTGCATGTGCCTCTTCTTTTCACTGCATCTGTATCTTTGGGGTAGATACCCATCAGTGCAATTGCTGGGTCATAGGGTAGCTCTATTTTTAACTTACCAAGAAACCTCCATACTGTTTTCAATAGTGGCTGTAACCAACCTGCATTCCCACCAACAGTGTAAGAGAGTTCCCCTTTCTCCACATCCTCGCCAATATTTGTTGTTTTCTGCCTTGTTAATTTTTGCCATTCTAACTGGTGAAAGGTGCTATCTCAATGTGGTTTTGATTTGAATTTCCCTGATGGCTAATGATGATGAACATTTGTTCATGTGTCTGTTAGCCATTTCTATGTCTTCTTTGGAGAAGAGTCTGTTCATGTCTTCTGCCCAGTTTTTGACTTGATTATTTGTTTTTTGGGTGTTGAGTTTGAGAAGTTCTTTATAGATCTTGGATACCAGCCCTTTATCTATAATGTCATTTGCAAAGATCTTCTCCCTATAAAACGGGTGCATCTTGCTTGGGTCATGGTTAATACTTTGGACTCTGTACATTCCTTCAACCACCCCCCAACGGAATGACTGAGAGGAGGAACCCCCCAACAAAGAAAAGAATCAGAGACTATGGCCTCTGCCACAGACCTAACTGGATATGGATATAAGCAAGATGTCAGAAACAGACTTCAGAGTAGCAATTATGAAGTTGATATCTAGGCTTGAGAAAAATATTAGCGACAATACAGAATCTCTAAGGGCAGAAAAGAGATCAGGCCGAACTTAAAAATGGTATGAATGAAATGCAGTCTAAACTGGATACTCCGACTGCCAGGGTAAACAAGGCAGAAGAGCGAATTAGTGATCTAGAAGATAAGATGATTGAAAAGCAGGAAACCGAGGTGGCATGGGAAAAACAGCTTAAAACCCAAGAGGTCAGACTGAGAGAGATTAATGATGCCATGAAACGTTCCAATGTCAGAATTATTGGGATCCCTGAGGGGGTGCGCAGAGAGGTCTAGAAGATATATCTGAGCAAAAAGTAGCTGAGAACTTCCCTAACCTGGGGAGGGAAACAAGCATTCATGTCCAAGAGGCAGACAGGACCCCTCCCAAGAGCAACAAGAACAGATAAACCCCCTGACATATTATAGTACAACTCGCAAATCTTAGAACTAAAATGCTTATTCTTCATAAGAATAACAATTAAACCTATCACATGTTAATGTTTTTATCAAAAACAACTGTATTTTCAGAAAAAACTTAGAAGAGTAGCATTGTTTTACATTTTTGCAAATCTTTTTCATGTCTGGCTTAATGGAAGACAACTGCTTCTGCGTTCAGTCTGTGGTGACAACACATCACGCGGCCTCTGCAAAACTCCCCCGTGCACCTGTCAGAGCCCTGAGAAGGGCGGAAGACTTCCTAGCGCCCTACAAACAGCACAGAGCATGTATGACACTGGCAGCCAAAGGGTTAATGGGACTCATAAACACAGCTGTAACTCTTTACCCAGGCTTGTTTCATTTGCCCTTAAATTTCTCTGAGTTTCCTCCTTCCAGGAGGTAGATCTGAGGCTTGCCCCCGGCAAACTCTTTATTTGCGGCACACTTGATGATACTTGATGTCTCGGTCTTTGCTGTGCATTGGGCAGACAAGCTCTCGTTCGGCTTCAGATCCGGCGAGCCAGCCAGCCAGGCACTCTTGGCTGAGGGCTGGTCGGCGGTGGCCCCCAGCCAGCCGCACATCTGGTGATGAGTCCAAGCAGCTGCCTGGGCTCTCTGCCCTGGAGTCCGTCCCCGGGGCCCCATTCTGCCTGGGTGCGGCCAACATTCGGGGCTTAATTTAAGGAAACAGTTTTGGGGTTTGATTTGGGCAGGCGTCTCCTGGTGAGTACTTCCTATCTGATGGCACGAGAGCTCATTTCTTCTTCCCATTTGGTCTGCCTCTTAGATTTCTTCCTCCTCTTCAGCTGCCTCTTAGCCTCTTAAGAAAAGACTGGCGAGGGAGCAGTATGGTTCAGTCGGTGGAGCTCTGACTTTTAGGGAGGAACTAGAAACTAGGAAGCTTTTTGGTTCAGTCCATGAAGCCCCCCCCCCACCCCCGACTTCTGGGGAGGAACCAATGCTCACAGAGTTACTCCAGGCTTCGTTTGGTTTGTTTGTTGCCGTAGCTTTTGATATCTTTGAATAAAACCAGCCATGTTCTACTTGGAAAATGGGAAATGACACTTTGACTCCCCCACATGCAGCCTTCTGGGCTATTCTCCAAAACCGGGCAAACACTTTTGGCAACACTGCTTGGCCACAATATTCATTAGACTCTGGAGAAAAATGACCAACTAACAAATCCATAAATTATGTAATACCATCTTGCAATTAGGTTTTGTAAAAGGGAGAGATATTTGGAAGTTGGACCTTTAAGATTTTGTTTGCATCTTGTTCATGTCTTTCTGTGTCTATGTGTGTTGTAAATGCGAACAACTTTCTCCACCTCTGCCTTTTTAAAGATTTTATTTATCTATTTGAGACAGAGTGAGCGTGCGAGCATGCATGAGTGTGCATGAGTTGGGGGGGCTGGCAGAGGGAGAGGGAGCAGCAGACTCCCCCACTGAGTGCGGAACCCCACATGGGGCTGGATCCCAGGACCTAGAGATCATGACCTGAGCCAAAGGCAGATGCTTAACCGAATGAACCACCTAGGTGACCCTCTAACTCTGGATGGTACTGCTAAAGGTAATTTATAAAAGAGCTCTAGTTTGTTTAAAGGCAAGCACTTGTAAAAATTGGGCATTCTAAAACTCAGAAAGATAGGGCACCTGGGTGGCTCAGTCGGTTAAGCGTCTGCCTTCGGCTCGGGTCATGATCCCAGGGTCCTGAGATCAAGCCCCAGGTCAGGCTCCCTGCTCAGCGGGGAGCCTGCTTCTCCCTCTACCCCTCCCCCCTGCTCGTGATCTCGCTCTCTCACGCTGTTTTGCAAATAAATAAAATCTAAAAAATAAAATTCAGAAAGAAAGAAACTAACCCAAATGTTTTTTAAGTTCATGTGACCTTGGAAAATCCTTGGAATTAAAGCTAATTTAAGGTTGTTGGTTTACTGGAAATAAGGGAAACAATTCTGTAAATCTGTAGGTTTGTGAGAGGGTCTCTTTGGAAAGGGGTTTTGTGCATGGTCAGGGCTAAGACTATGAAGACTCAGTACGAAAATAGTCTATGAGGGAGTGATCGACGCCTGGGGAAGGGAAGAGCCCGAGATCAGACAGAAGCTGCGCAGTGACTCAGGATCAACAGATACCTCAGCTCATTCTCTGAGGAGTTCCAAAAGTTGGATTACGCTTCAGGGCACCTACACTGGGGCAAAAGTCAGGGTTTGTGACCACGTCGGGGGCACGCCCTTGGTGAGGCAGCTGTCTTCAGTCAAGGCAATCCCGGACGGGACCTGAGAGCTGAGGCCTGTGGGCAGCGTTCCTATAGCTAGGAGTCCTTCATTCCTGATGAAGATTTTCAACTAATGGGAAAACTGCATTCCAACAGATTCTCGCTTAACACCTCGCTGGTTCTCTGTTTGCTCTTTCAGATTTAAGGCTATGATTTACAGAAGTAAAATATCCCTTTGGAAACAAATATGGAACGCCTATCTTTTTCTCCCAACCTGATCCCTCCAGAATTCAGAAACTCTCCGTGACTATTCTTATTTTCATGGCAATGTATTTATTTGCATAAGTTCAGTAAGAATCTGGTCTCCTTATGACAGAACGCAACTGCAAACAATGGTTACATTACCAAGGCTTTGAGAGGAATGTCATATTTGGTCAGGTATGACCAGACAGTTTTAAGGAAGTAAGGGTGACTTTATGGAGCCAATGAAAACCCTTGGAAAAATAGGTCTGGTATCTTGCTTACAGGGTTCCCAGCAGCCTTACCATGGGAGTAAAGAAGGTCACCTCCCAGCAGGTGCAGGAACCTCAAGAAATTCTGGGGACCTCAAAGAGAGGAATTCACCCAAATCTACAGGTATTGCAGGCAAAGTCTGATGGCAAGTATTTAGCTTGCCTTCTTAGCCTCAAGAGGCTGTTAAAAGTTCAATCTGAAATTCCTTGTAAGTTCCAGCAAAGCAAATTTAACAACAACAAAAAAGGCCAATCACTATTCTTGCCATGCTTATGTGAACAATTAGGCCAACTCTGTTAAAACTGGGCTTATTTTACAAACAAATGAGTCTTCATTTGGCTATCATTGAAAATGAGAGTGACTTTAGAAAAACTGTTCCAGTAACACACCTTTGTGGGTGTTAAGATTCTAGTTCTGAATTAAAAGTCTTTGAGGGTCTGTTTGCCTGTTCAACTGGACTAAAGCCTTGCTGGGTGCTCGGCTTCCGTGAAGAGTGGCCCTTAGAAGGAGTTTTAAGCCCCTGTGCTATGTTATTTGGAAGATTCTTTCTACACCTGTCATGACTTAGGAATTCCTGACAGGGCTCATGTTGGGGAGCTGGACACTATCCGGTATGTTCGATCCATCTTTGCTTCCAGCAGGCTGATGTGCCCCACAGCTGTGCTCTTATGCCACCTGAGTCCTGGGCGGGTGGTGCAGGCACCCAGGGGACCAACACCAGCCTCGGTAGGACCACACGAGGTACTGCTGACCACCCCTTCTTCAGTGAAGCTACGGGGAAGAAAGCCGGGGATCCACTGCCCTCGAATTGCAGGATCCACAGGGTCCCTCCACCCTGTCCAGCAAGGACAACCTCCAAAATAACCCCGCTTGCAGCAGCGAGCCTCTGACCGACCTGAAACTACTATTTAGGAGGGCTTGTCTGAAGAAATCAGCTGATAAATACAACCAGCTACCCGGTTACAAGAAGCCTCCCCTAATGCCCTAGATAAACTGAAGTCACATACACTGTAAGAACGAATAACCAAGGTACAAAAATCTTGCTAATGCAGAATGCTGGGTTTCAACCTGGAACTGAGGAGTATTTCTAAACAAGAGCAGGCTTCCATTCCTCTAACCCCAATCTCCGCCCCATTTCAGCAGGAAGTAAGTAGGTGGGTCATCGTCCCAATTCCCTCAAGAATGAGGAATGACCAAAGGACAGTGGGCTTGAAACCCAGAACCAGAGGGCTAGCGGGACGGCCGCACGCAGCAGCGACTTGTACCGGGGCCCTTCCCGTGTGCTTTTCCGTTTCCTCACTCCCTTCCTTCCCCTCTCCCAAGGCTGCCTCTTGAATAAACCCTCTCCTTGCTGCATCCTCACGTCTCAGTCACTGTCTCTGGGGCACATGGGGTAGATGAACCTGGGTGCAGGGACACGCACAGCACCTACTGTGAGGAGTCAGACCTGGTAGTGCCCGGAAGGCCCCCAACCTGAGAACTGGGGCTCGCTCCAACGACACTCCTGAGCAGCGGGGCGCACGTTCTCCCACCGGCACCAGGACGATGCCCACCTCCCATCATTCTTGCCAATACCTGGAAAGGTCAAACTTTTCATTGTTACCAATCTGATTATTTTAGTTTGCATTTCCTAGACTGTGACACAGGTTGGTTTGTTTGTTTGTTTTGTTTTTTAATCTATTCATTCGCCATGAGGGTTCCTTTAACTGTGAACTTCTCATTTCTATCTTCTGCCTACCACTAGGTTGCCTGTTTCTTATAAATCCGCAGTTCTTTATGACCTTGGCCAGTCCTCTGCAGTTACACCAAGCTCCAGGAGGGCAGAGCTCAGGTCTGCTCACGGCTACACTCTCAGAACAGTGCCTAGCACACAGCTGGCAAAACAGGCATCTCAAAGGATGTTTTTTAGAGGTTAACTAAATGTTGGCTATTATTTTATCACACTGAAGATTTACAACTTGATGTAATCAGAAATAACTGTATTTGGACTTCCCATTTTATGTCAAGGTTATTAAAACAACCTTCCTCATCCTAAAGTATTTTTATAACATTTCTAAGACTGTTTTCTTACGTTTATTTTTTCTTTTAAATTTTATTTATTTATTCACGAGAGACAGAGGCAGAGGGAGAAGCAGGCTCCCGGAGCCCGACGCAGGACTCGTCCTGGGATCATGACCTGAGCTGAAGGCAGACGCTTCACCGACTGAGCCACCCAGACGCCCACATTTAGGTCTTTAATCCAGTTGGAATTTATTATGAGGATATAAAGAATTTCACTTGACTTTTTCCATATGGAAAGCCAACTGCCCCAACACTGTTGGCTGACGAGTACATTCCTTCTCTACCCCTCTGTAATCCCTAGCTATTACATGTGAAGCTCCCACACATCCATGGGACTTTCCGGGAACTCCCATCGATCTGTCTCGTATGCTTTCCTTAGCATCTCTTTACACTCAGTCTGAATATCCATCCACGAGTCCCCACACCATGTTCTTCCTTAAATTGGCTAGTCCTGGGCTATTGTTCTTCCATACGAATTTTAGAATCAGTTTATCCAATTCCACCAGGCTCTAAATCCTATTGGCCACTGAACATACTCTTTAGGGAGAACTTCCATTTCCCATCCATAAATAGATCTTTAAGATGCAGAGGGATTCCACTGGGCAAATGAATCACTTCACGGTCTAACAGTTTCTAAAAGCTAAAAAAAACAAAACAGACCTTTAAAATCCCAAACTTCATGGGAAAAATAAGTCTTCCTACATGGACACAGTGAGAGCACAGTGCCCCGGTGGGATGAGACGACTAGCCATCTGGCCCAAGGCGTGATTAAACAGCACGCAGCAGACTCTCCCACTCCCCACCCAAATCTTGCTGGTGGATCCAAAACTGCCTAACAGCTTCCCTCCTAGACTGTAAATTCCACAAGATCATGGAGCATATTACTTGTCTTGTTACCTCTACTCTTTAGCGCTAACTACAATGCTTGGCTCTATAAATCTAGTTTGTCAACAGAGTGAGCAGGTGAATCAATCAAGCCACCTCCACCCTTTCGTGACGTCCTGGGGGTCCACTACACCCACAGGTGTGAAGACAGTAGCTGCTGGGAAACACCATCATCCAGGGATCTGCCAAGGGGCTTACATCGCACCGTCAAGTGCGGCCAGGGGGACCCGTGCAGCCGTGGCAAACACTATCCCAAGGAAGAAAAACAAAACTTACTCCGAAGCTTCATTTGAACCCCCGGCCTTCAGGAACCCAAAGGCACCTGATACCACTACCTCTGCATCCCTTCCTTAAATGTTTCCAGGCTGCTTTGGTGTTAACGCACTGGGTCCTCACTGGCAGTAGGGTCCTCACCCACGACTTCCCAGGAGCAATCCTCTCCTCATCCCCGTTGCACAGATGAGGGCATGAGAGTTGAGAAATGAGGTCACTTATGCAAAAGATCCCAGAGGTAGACCACAGCAGATGTGGGGCTCCAACCCGGGTCTAGGTCCAGAACCTGTGTTCTTACACTACCAAGCAACAGTGAGGCTCCCTCGCTCTCCTGCAACCTGTAGATACAGAGCTCCCTGACAAGGAGGCACATGACAACAGAACTTCACCACGAGTACTGCCGAATGAATGAGTGCATGCATGCCACGACCCCCATGTTCTCTCTCAGATGCCAGTTCTCCCCCCTACCCGTACCCCCCTCCTGGAGTCAAATGTCTCGATGACCAGAAACCGCCTCAGAGGACCCCCAGACTCTCCAATGCACTGATACAGTTGCCCCGTCAGGCCACCCAGACCCTTCTCTGACCCCCTCCTCTCGGTGCAAGTACAACCCTGTGTCAGCTGTCCAGGTCAGGCCACGGAAGCACAGGGTGAGCAGTGACTTGCCCACAAGGTGTTGGGCCGGGAGAACTGAGCTGTGAGCCGAGAGGCAGTCTGATCCGGGGCCTGTGGAATCGGGCCCGGCCCAGCCCCAGACCAGGACGGGGGCCACTTTCATCCAGCGGACAAACACTTCCTGAGCACCAACGATGTGCTAGGCACTGTTCTGAGGATACACCTGTGCCACTTGGATTAAGAATCTCAGATGCTGGGAGGTCGAGAAGCTGTCTGTGAGCAACGAGCGTGACTTCACAACGCTTTATTCAATAACATAATGATTCTCTTCACTTACTCAAAGCTTAAAGAAACAAAGGAACAAAAAGGCTTCTGGGGATTAGCTAGATTTTCTAAGGGGGACAGAGAAAAAGGAGGCTCCCTGACCTACTCTTGGTTATAGAGACCAAAGTGGTTTCTCACTCTAGGTAGCAGGAACCAACGGCTCCCTTTTGTTCTAAAGCCTCAGCATGCAGGGCTCCCCCGTTCATGTGCTTTCATAGTCTCTAAATTATTACCCTAGGCCCCTGCCCCAGAGCCTTCAAAATTCCCACAGCCTTCCTCTCTGAGCATAGGGGGACTTAGCCACTTCCAAAGAGGATGTCTCCAAACAGATTCATAAGTTGTGATAAAAAGCAGAAGTATTTCATCTCACGCAAGGGCTTTTGGACCCAAACATCTGCTCACACAGACGGGCCATGTTTCCGGGGCTCCCTCAGAGCCCTTCTGGGAGCAACAGATGTTTTCGAACCCAGCCTCAGTAAGAGGGAAGTATTTCTCTCAATTCCGTATCCTTTTCTATATGGGGAAAAATTCATGTTCCCCATAAACTGTGTGCAATAACCAACTGATGAGCTTCCGACTAGCTTTAAAAAGCCTTTCCGACTCTCCTATGTAACTGGTAGGGTGGGACTCTCAGGTATACAATCTCTGTGAAGAATTTGGCAGTATCTAGAAAAATCACATATCCATTTATCCTTTACCTAGAAATTGAGATTCTAGAACCTATTCCCCAGGACACACTGGCAAACCAGAAAATGACTCGTGCCTTGTTTTGCCTCTTGGCATTATTCTTTAAGGCAAAAGACTGGAAAGAATCCGGTAGCCATCAGCGAGGGGCCACACCAGTCACAATACTCGGACCCAGTGAATATTCCGCAGCAGTCTCAAGGGATGAGAAAGAACTGTATGAACTATAAACAGTGAGTGATCTCCACGCATATTTCTCAGTGACAAACGGAGGTTCAGAAAGAACACTATCTAGAGAATGTTACCTTTCATGAGAAAGAATAGAAAAATTTATACATATTTGCCGATACTTGCAAAAAGAAATACCAAAGGATAAACCGAATACTAATTTAAAAAAAAAAAGCTATCAATGGTGGAGGGAGAGAATCTGAAGGGGACAAAGACAGAACGAGACTTTTACACTTGTTACAAAGTTCTAACATTGAAAACATAAACGTCTGATACATTCAAAAAAGATAATTAAGTCAAAAAGAAGCAAAGCAATCCTTATAGAGACAGTAAACAGATATATCTTATTGTAATTACATTGGCGGATCTAACCACAGAGGAGAAAGAACTTACTTCAAGAGCCCTCAGGGCCTGATATTCCTACCACACGTCTTTAGTGGAATATAGAGAAACGGAGCTGTTAGGAAATCCTAAATTGCATTCAGTATTCTGTTTACAGGAATACTGGTATTATTTTATAACTGCTATCCACAGTAGAAGAGTGTAAATAAGTAATCAATAAATACTGTCAGGAACCAAGATCTGCACAACCGCATAAAAAAGCAAATCTAGAATGTGGAATATTCTGTAGGACGCCTGACTCCAACACAAGAGCATTAGAAGGAAGGAGTCTTAGACTGCTCTAAATTAAGAAACTTAAAAGACTTCACAACCCTGAATTTTGTTTGGACCCTGAGTTGAACAAAGCAACTCAAAAAAAGGCATTTTTGAGACAATCACAAAAGTATGATTGTGGGTTGGGTAGCAGAAGCCGCATGGAATTGCTATAAATTTTATAAGTTATGATAATGGCACTTGTAATTATGGGGAAAAAAGGTCCATTTTTTTTTTTAGAGATACATACTCCAGTTATATACAGGTATGATTTGTATGTAGTAATTCAATTTATTACTTTCTTGACTTTTAAATACCTCAGAATTTTCCTAAGTTAAAAAAAATCCTATTTAACCCACATTGTGAAGTGGTATTACTGGTCTATAGTACTTCCCGCTACAAGTTACCAATGTGACAACTTGGTTCTGTGATAAATCCAAGCTATTGGGTGCAGTGCAGCACTATTTCTAGGAGAAAACCACACTACCGGTTCTAAAACTACTTACGATCAAAGTTTATACAAAAATCCTGTTATAGGTAGAGATTATTTGCACATACAAATTACTAGAGTTGACCCTTAAACGACTTTGAAATGCCTGGATCTACTTATACACAGACTTCTTAAAAGTATGATGCTGTAAATGTATTTTCTCTTCCTTATGATACTCCTTTCCCTAGCTTACTTTATCCTAAGAATACCACATATAATACAGCTAACGTACAAAATATGTGTTAATTGACTGTTTATGTTTTCGGTGAGGCTTCTGGTCAACAGAGGCTATTAGTTAAGTTTGGGGGGAGTCAAAAGTTACACACAGATTTTCAACTGAGTGGTGTATGGGCGGGGTGGGTGTTGTTCAAGGGTCAACTGTATTTCTTATCTCTACTCAACCCCCTGGGGTACTGGTTCAGAGATTAAGAAAAGCCACACTTATCTCTAAACCATGGGGCCAAATTCAGACCAGTCCCTGTTGCTGTCAATAAAGTTTTACTGGGACACAGCCACACTCATGCATTAATGACTTGCTTGCGGCTGCTCCGTACCCTCACGGCAGAGTCGAGCCGATGCAACAAGAGATCACGTGGCCTGCAAAGCCTAAAATATTTACTGTCTGGCCCTTTCAAGAAAAAGCGTGCAGAGCTCTGCTCTAAGTCCTCTCTGGAAACCGCTGGGCGACCCAGGTGCCAGGAAGGACAGAGCCAAACAAAGGGGCCCTGGCTCTGAGATCTGACACACGAGCCGTCACCCATGGCGTGGCCCAGGTGAAGCAAAGCTGCTTGGAGAAACATGCAGCTCATTTCAAATTCCAGAAACATTCTTATGGCCAGATGGGCCCGTCTGGGAGAAGCTCAGAAGAAAAAAGTGCTACCAACCCACAAGGTAGTCTGTCTTATGCAAGAAGCTTTTGCTGTTGTCACGGGACCTGGAGTGTTGGTCCGTAAAGCTTCCCCCTGGAAGGTTCTCACACCATCTTCCTCAAATATGTGAAGAGAAACCCTGTCTGCTGCCTTGTTTACCATCCGTCTCTGCACCTGGAAGGGGGCCTGGGGGAGGGCAGGCGTTCTCTGGCCGCCATGTCACCTCCAGTGCCTAGAAACAGGTGTGGCACATACTCAAGAAACAGGCACTATTCAGTTCTGACGTCAGGGTTCTGCATCACGGCCACTGAACAACGCCAGGAGTTCCACACCATTTACTAAACAATGATTATTGCCCCACACCGCCGCCCCACCCTGAGGTTCAAAGCTGTTGACGTCACTGCTTAGACTCCACAGCTCCCGATATTCTCACCTGCCTGAAGGAGCATGAAATATAGGGTGCTTCGGCTGCATAAAATCTTTCCTTTCCTCCAGAGAGCAACAGAAGAAAGAGTAACTTTTACAATTAAGTTTTAGGTTTTGGCTTAAGTATTTTTGGTTCAGGGAAAGATGGACCAAGTAGCCACCGGGAGCTCAGATTTCTGTTCCTGTTTCCAAGAGGGCTGAAAAGACTAACAGGCTTACACTGCAACCTGTGAAGGGCAGAAGAGAGCTGGAAATAACAGGGTGGGGAGCCCATGACAAGAGGCCTAGCACCTGAAGAGTCCTTCTCCCTCCCCAGGGACATTTTCCTTGCAAGAAGTCTATTGTTGGCCGCAGCTGCTGGTTCACGAAGAACTAGGGAAGGAGAGGGAGGCAGTGTAGACACAGAAAACATTCTTCCTGGTGTTTCCCCAAGAGTGCTCAGCACAAACCGAGCAAAGGAGAAATTAAGAAACACATGAACAGTGGATATTTTAAAAATTAAAACTGAATCAGGAAAGAACTGAGAAGAGAACCCACATTTCTGTCTCTTTGATTACAACATCTCCTGCACTAGCCATGAGTCCCAAGAGAAGCCCTTTTCTTCCAGCCCAGGATCCTGAACCAAAGGGCCTTCGAAGGCCACAGGTTGATCCCTTATTCACCCACCATTTGCATCGACATGGATGGAATTGGAGGAGGGGATCATGCTGAGTGAAGTAAGTCAAGCAGAGAAAGACAATCATCATCTGGTTTCACTCACATGTGGAACATAAGCAACAGCTCAGAGGACCACAGGGGGAGGGAGAAATCGGAAGGGGGAGAATCACAGAGGGAGACGAACCATGAGAGACCCTGGACCCCAGGAAACTGAGGGTTTCAGAGGGGAAGAGGGTGGGGGGAGGGGGTGGCAGGGGGTTGGGTATTGAGGAGGGCACATGATGTGATGAGCACATATGTATAACACACGTGTGTGCTATACATAACTAACGAATCACTGAACATCAAAACATCAAAAACTAATGATGTACTATACAGTGCCTAACTGAACATATAAAAAAATAAAATAAGAAAACCCCAGTAAACTCTGAATGTTGCCAAATTAGCTTGTGTTACTGGTTCTTCTTACCCCAGCTAAAGTCAAAATGTTCTCCAAGGATTTGGTCATGATGAGACGCTTCTTGGCACGGGTTACTGCAACATACAGTAAATTCCATTCATCCTCAGAAAACGACTCTAAAGAAAGTGAAGGGAAGAAACGCATCAGCTCAGAAGCCTGCTTACGAACTGTGTGTTCTCCTCTACACGTCCACTAGCCCCCACCCCCCACCTCCCCCACCAAGACTTGCTGGCTGTACACACCAACTTCGACTACGAGCACCAACTCCAAAAACAAACAAAAACCTAACAGACCAGGGGCACAAAATGCTGAGTTTTAACCTGTGCCGCTACTGGTAAACCCCAGGAGCCTGTCCACAGGCCACTCAACACCCGTGAGGCTCTCATTCACCCTCCCAGGTCTCTTCACAACAGCTCTGTGGGACTGCCGGGGAAACTGAGGCTCACAGAGGCCAAGCCACTTGGACACACGGGCCAAGGCTGAGCAAGGGCCCAGGAGCCAAACCCAAGGCTACCTGTCTCCAAAGCCCACGTTCTTCCCTTTTCCTGACACTGTCTCTCTCTCTCTCTTTGGAACTGTCTTGGGCTGTCACATGACAAGCAGAGAAGTTAACACACATCCAAGGCTCTACTGCGTCCCTGAAGCCTGTCCCCTGACAGTCACCACACGCCACAATACAATGGTGAGAACGCGGCACCGAGCGGCTCATCCGTGAACACACTGAAAGCTTTAAATGGGCAGATTGTATGCTATGTGAATTAGACCTCGATAAAGCTGTTCTAAGACATAAAAACAAAAAAAATACGCGAACATGCATTGGCCAGCAAGGGAAAAAAAAAAAGGTGGTAGCATTTTACTTTTCTTCCCCAATATGGAGCCACTGTTGGGGCTCCTGTGCCCCACTGTGCTCTAATTTACCTTCAGCAGCACATCTTTTTGTAATGTTACGGATATATTCATCAGAGACCAGTTTTTACCATTTCTATTTCAGCCTGCCAATGTACGCTATGCCCCAAATTCTGAGCCCACGGTTAACAGAACGTTTGTTTGTTTCACAGGGTTTAATTCTAAGATTTAAAACCAAAATAGGGGCGCCTGGGTGGCTCAGTAGGTTGGGCGTCTGCCTTCGGCTCGTGTCATGGTCCCAGGGTCCTGGGATCGAGCCCCGCATCGGGCTCCCTGCTCAGCGGGGAGCCTGCTTCTCCCTCTCCCACTCCCCCTGCTTGTATTCCCTCTCTCGTTGTGTCTCTGTCAAATAAATAAATAAAATCTTTAAAAAAAAAAATAAAAACCCAAAATAACCGCACGGATGCTCAGAAGATAACAACTTGCCTTGAGTATAAATTTATATAAAAGCAAACAAAAGATACAAAGTGCTTACTTTTTTATGATTTCTTGGCCTCTTTAGCAAAAAAGGAGATTTAATTTTAAAAAAACACTTTGGGGATGCCTGGGTGGCTCAGTCGGTTAAATGTCCAACTCTTGATTTCAGCTCCGGTCACGACCTCACGGTCCTGGGATCGAGCCCCGTGTCAGGCGCCATGCTCAGCAGGGAGTCTGCTTGAGATTCTGGCCCTCCGCCACTCCCCCACTCGCACATGCACACAGGTTCCCTGTCTCTCTCTCTCTCTCTCTCTCTCTCTAACAAATGAAATCTTAAAAACAACATTTTGGAGAGCAGGTAAATTGCTTTAAAGCTTTTATGGGGCTGGGCACCCAATATCTGATGGTGACACAGCCCCAGCTGAGGGCTGAAACAGACCCACCCTAAGCACAACCACCCTACCCACAGCCCTGAGACAGGTGGACCTGGAGGACTCGTTTTCCTCAAACACACGGTATAACAATAAAAAAACGAGAACTAGGAGGTGTTTGGTTTTTCTTCTAGAGGCCACAGCACCCAACAGAAAGCAAGGCAAGCAAAGGAAGCACTGCAGGTAGGCGGTGCGCAGACGCTCCTCACCGACTCTGAAGTGGGGCAGCTGCGCAAGGTTGTGCCTGGCACAAGGCACTTTCACAAAATCATCCAACACATGCACGGTGTCAAACTCCAAGCCTTTGGCTTTGTGCACAGTGCCCAAAATGTACTCTGGAATAAAAAGAGAGCGCACAGTTAGATGGGGGCTTGGCAGGGAAAGGCAGGAGAGAGGAAGAGACAAGCGTGCCCTTCCTGCCATGCTCCTAAAACGAACGGCGCTTCCACGACCCTTCCTTACCCGCATGTCATTGGCGGGGGGGGGGGGGGCGGGCAAGAAACGACAGTCAGGAGAAAAGAAAAAGAGAAAGAGAGAGAGAGAGAGAGAGAAAGATGGAAAGATGGGGAAATAGTAAATTCAGCGCGGGCAGGTTAGTACGTCAGAATCATGTTCCAGAGCCCGCGGGGACTTGGCCAGGCCCTGCAGTCTGCAGGCAAAGGGACAGAGCCACGAGAGCACTGAGTTGCTTGCCCAGAGTCGCAGCCAGGGGCAGACCCCACGACAGAAGGGCCCCCTGAGGAAGAGTGGCAGCTCTGCTCCCCTTCCCCCCAGGCTTCCCGGGAGCGCCACAGAGCCCCACCAGGCCCCCCCGGAAATCCCCGCAGGAAGAGGACCGTCCGACCACCCACCTGCTGGGAGGTGAAGAACCCACTGTTCTCCTCACCTGCAAAGTCCAGGTCTTCTATGTGGCACTTCTCTATCCTCTGCACCAGTTCTGGAATCCGGATGTTATACTTCTCAACGACGGCAATCTTGGCTTCCAGCTCCTTGTCCTCGGCTGCAGTCACGTACCTCTTCAAGCCACTGAAGCCTTCTTTGTGCACCCATCTTCTAATAAACTTGTCTTTAATAACGAGGTTCTCTAAGGAGAACACACATTCGGGTTAACACGACAGGGCTCCACTAAGCTCCAGCGGCAGTAGCTCCACATTCCTAGCCAACAGCAGTGAAAGCCTGGGAGATCCGGGTTCTAGTCCCGACTGCATCACTAACCTGCTGTGTGACCCTGGGCAAGTCAGAAAGGACCTGTGCTTTAGCCTCTCCGTCTCCAAACTGAGGCTCAAGGGCCCGACCCTTGACATCCTTACCTACTTCACAGGGATGTGAAATAGTGCAGTGTGGAAAAGAAATACGCTACAGGATGTTAGAAGTGACCATCTGGGGCCCATGCAGCGATTTCGGTGGGTAAAGGTGCCCAGGCAGACAGAAAGATGCTGAGGCAAGACAGCCTAAGGGACCGACAATAGGAAGAAATTCAGCCTCCTAAGAGAAGGGTCTGGAAAGAGCTCTCCGTACCTCTGCACCAGGAGGCCTCGGGCATCCCACTCCTGATGGGAAGAGAGCCACACTAGCTCCACCCTTCTCCAGGAGAAAAATACGAATGCTCATTCAGAGCAAGCCTAGCCTTCTCCCGTCCCTCGTCACTGGAGCGCTTCCGTCCACTGCACCGGCCAGGAGGGTACTCACGTTTCTTCCGTTCTTCCTCCGGCTGAAGAAGGATCCAAATATCAATGATTCTGTCCAATCCAAAGGATTTAATCCCCTGAAAAAGTTTTTTGGTGGGATTTTTGGTTTTTTGCTGTTTTCCGTTTTGTTTTGTTATTGTCGTTGTTTTAACAAAACAAAGTAAAGCAAACGTAGAGATGGGATTTTGAAATGAGATGTTTTCTTGGAAACGATCTCAAATCGCACCCAAAGCACACAGACAGCGGGGAATTTCATCAAGCACAAAAGCACTAGGCTATCACAAAGCCTGAGCACACAGGATTCTCAAATGCTAAGTCCTGGCTGCTACCTCAAACTCTTCCTCTGTTTAAAAGGAAAAGGAGGGGGGAGGGAGGCAAGAACGAGCTGCATGCTGCTTTCTTGTCCAACGGGGGGAACCGAAACCATCTACCTTCCAGGAACAGAAAAATGGCCGCGATGGAGGCTATGAGGGCACCTGAACAGGACGTGCGGAGTCTGAGTCCTTACCACTGTGTCTTTGGAGCACAGAACTACGCTAGAGAATGTCTACAGGTCCAGACTGATGTTCTAGAAGGTTAGCTCCTGCAGAAGGGGACCTGCTTGTGTCAGAATGTAGCCCATTCTACCTAGAAGCGTGTGCTGAGCACTGCCTGGGACCAAGGCGCCACACTCCAAGGATCTGTCCTCATTTGGGGAAGGGACACGTAAACCGTTAACATAAAACAGAGCCCGAAATAAGCCAGCATGTATTATAGCTGGAAAGCAGATGTGATCACGAGTGCGGACACATGCTCCAGACGACACGTGGGCGTGACGGAAGGACCACAACACCTACTGTCTGCCACGTCTGGCGTGGGCCACAGTCCAAGAGTGCTATTTTCTTACAACGATAAAAATGCCCAAATTACACTATAACCACTAGATGAATTACTACAGTCATTAATGAACAATGTGAAAGAAAAGATGCTTAAGTGTTGAGTAAAAAGATGCACACGTTTGTATGTATGCTATAATTGCAATTATGTAGAAATGTGTGTCTATAAAGACAAAGACGTAAATAGCAAAAGGGAAAATTATTATCTGAAATACTGAGATTTAGGGTGATTTTTTTTTCCCACTTAGTTTCCAAAACTTCTGTAACATGGCTATCTAATCTTTATCCATAAAAGAGAGAAAACTCAGCACATCCCCTGATTACGATTCACTGAGTGTATTTATTGAGTGCCCACATAGTAAGCCCTCAGAAAACACTGTTTTTCACAAAAGGAGTGAATGTCTTTTAGTCCTATCGCTTTGTCTTGAAGAGTTAGAAAAGTCATACACGTGTCGTTTCACCCTAACTTCCCCGTGAACCAGGTAAAGGAAAGGCATGATTTTTGTCTTAGAGATGGAGAGAATGAGGCACACGGAAGTTGTGACTTGCCGCAAGCCACACAAAGTTAGTGACAGAACCAGAGCTAGAACCCAGGTGTGCAAACCCTCTATGTGGAGCCCGCTCACGCTTCCCGGCTGTGTTGGCAGCTCCCCTGTTCTTACACTAACGAACACCACACACCACAACACTCGCAGGTAGCCCGTCGGCAGCCTCATTGGCAGGGCCAAAGATGAGAAGGGCGTTCGTGTTCTAAAGAGTGGAAGAAAGGATCCTCAGTCCTTACTGGGTCTTTATAGGAACATCTGGCCTACATCATCAGAACGGCCTGGGCAAAGACTTCAGTCACGGCGCAGATGGGTCCCCAAACCCCAGACACTTGCTTGTGTAATAATCCTAATGACGCCCAATATTTTCACTGGCTAGGCTTGTGTCTGTGCAGGAAGCAGTCAACAGAAATGTACTCTCACCCCAATCAGATGTATCCTTGCAGGGGCTTCTCCTTCGGTCACGCGCACGGCCTCATCAAACACGTTGGCATTGGTCCGGGACAGCAGGGCCACTTGGCCTTTGGCATCACCTCTAATGCCACCTTTTGGGAGAGAGCACAAACTCTGTGGCAAATCCAAATAAACAGGAAAACTAATTTTTGGAACAAATAAATGAAGAGTAACTGAACGCCTTACTCTGATGGTTTCCTCCAACCAAAGTCTTTTTCCTCACTCGCTTGCAGACATCCAAGATAGTCGCTCCCACATACGCTATTTCCACGCCAAATCTGAAACTCTGTGGGAAAACGACAAAACAAACGGAGTCAACAACCCCTCCCTGAAGGAGGTTAGCACATTTCTGTCCCCGTGAGTCCCGGCCTAGCCAAAGCCAACTGTTGATTCCCCACTCGTAAACCTGCTCACAATCAAATGATCACTGACTTGACTTCGAAGCTTTCAGAACTGCAGCTTCCCTCCTGAAACCTTCAGGTTACTATCTTCCTTTACGCCTTGCCCCCAAATCCAAATCTCCCACCACGGGACCTAGACTATTTTTCTCACCACTGCTACCAGCCCAGCTCAGCAACCTGAACCCCATGCCTCACCCACTTGGCCTCTCCCTCCCACGGCCAGATGCGTCTCTATGCCTCTGTCAGATGACTCTTGCCCGCAAGCCTTCATCAGGCCACAACCTTGCTACAAAACAGGAGGAAGGTGATGCGTGTATTCTGAACAGCTCTCACAGCCCGGACAGCCTTGTTTCCTTTCATTCCCCAAGACCAATGGAAAACTTCTCTTTTTAATCAAATCTACCCTTCCTTCCAAATCAACGCAAATGAAAAAGCGTAAATTATACAAAAGACTGAGGGAGGGCCGGGGGGTTTCTCCCCTTGCCTCAGAGACTCCCTCAACATTAATTTAAAACAGCCACCCCACACAGCCAGCCCCAAGCACCTTCACTTCCTGAGCATTCCCTGCACTCCCCGCCTTGGCACAGGGCAAAACGGTCTCCTACCCTTCAAAACATGGCCCCACACCCTACTTCCTTGATCACTGCAGCTGGAAAAACACCAAACTCATGGTACTTACTACCCTTTTCCATGCACTTATGACTTAAAGTAATAAACTATGATGTGCTTTGGTGAACATCAGTAATACTCAGGAAAACACGAGACTTTAGACAAATAGTACTTTGTTGCTACAGGACCATTCTGAGTGAGCCATAACCCAAAACATAAAATAAAATAACCACGAGTCCACACTGATATAAACAGATGATCAAGTAAGTAAGTGGGAGAGAAGATAAAAATCTTCTCTGCAGAGGAATTCTCAATAATTTCTGTAGATACCCCGACAGCCTCCCACAGACAGGTACTGGAAAAGGGAGGCGCGTGACAGCTTTCTCAGAGAGCCGAGGACGCAGGAGTTGTCACGCTCACAGTGGCAGACACAAGTTTTCCAGATTTTTATTTCACTTGAAAGCAAGAATTTCATCTTGGGCAACAAACATTTGTCGGTTGTCTTCCCTGAAGTCACAGCTCACTCCCTTCATTTCTGAGGGAATGCCAAAGGCCCGAGTCTGTCAGCTGCACTTTCAAGCACCAAACAGCAACGACACACAAACACACCCAGCTGAGCTCACAGCTCAATCCCAAGAGTGCCCTTAGTCAGACAGCCAACACACGTCCATACGCAGAAGCGCTTTATTCACACCTGCCACTTGCCCGCACAGAATATTAGAGACACACCAAAGGGCCAGCAGTCCATCCAGTCTGCTGTCACACCAGGACGTTCCGGAGGGAACCGCTTTTGTTTGTTTGACTCTGAGTGCGTCGCAAGAAGAGCACGATGATGGCCGGCACCATCTGGTGCCACCGCCCTGACTCACGAGCAGGCGTCAGCGGTGCAAATGCGAACACAGTGACAACGGCCCACGCAAGTGTTGTGAACACGGTTTTGACTTTGCAGACCCCCCGAGAGCCACAGAGAACCACCACTTAGAAGCAAGGATCTGCTACGTACTGGGCGCCTGGCACAGGGTAACCACGGGAAAGCGAGGGTGGGGAACCACAATGCTTGCTTCTACAGTTCTGGGGACTGGAAGCAGAGAGAGCTCTTACCTGTGTGAGATAGAAGACGTGCGTGTGAGGGACTGTAAACAGAGCATTGACTGCACCGCGGAAGGTATAGATCTGCTGATGTGGGTCCCCTACAAAGATTTTCCCACATGGCTGAGACAGAACTATGTTCATGATAGCTGCAACCAATAAGAGGGACAGTAAGAGAGCTGAAGGAATGCCAACTCACAGAGCAAAAAGAAACCATATTTACGACAGAGATGAAAACGCTTCATGAAACGAAGCCAGGGCATGCTGGACAACAGAGTTGTCTCCCCTGCAGGACACGCAGGCAATGCAAAGAAACAACTGTATAATGGGCAAGAGAAACCATTTCTAAGCCTAGGAATGCAGATTATTTTTAGTCCCGGATAAATGATGGGAGTCTAAAAAAAAACCACATAAGCAAATAAAAAATGAGGCAAATTGTCTTCTCTAACATTGTAACTCAAAGCTCAAAAATGACCCCACAAAGGCACACTATTTTCTATCAGCCACTTGAAAAACACACAACACAAACTGTCCGCTCTAAGTTAACTAGCTTTTCCTACTCAGCATGAGTCTAGGTCCCAATCGCCTGACGACCTATGCTTAGTCAGCATTTTAAGAATAACCGAGGCAAAACATTTACAGAAAAATAAATTTGCCCTGAGTGGGGGGTTGGGGGGCTGGTGAAGGACAACTGCTGAAATCCAAAGTCAAATAATAAAGGATTTCTGCGTGACTACATGACCATTTGCTCCTCTTCTTTATGACAAATAAGAATAATCAAGTTATTTCACATGTATGTCCTCTTACATAATCACGATGTTGTTTCTATGTGTTTGAGACTACTGATGTCCTGAATAGTTTATCACCTGGGGTACAGTCCTGGGCCTCATCCACAAAGATGGCGTCAAAAGAGGCAAGCAAAGGCTTGCTCAGCTGCCAGAGTTTCAAATAGCCTGAAAGAAGGGGGCAGTAAGCGTCAGAACTCACAAGCAGAGCAGTCACATTTAACAGGTATCAGGAGGCGGGAACTGGCATACCATCATGAGTCATTTGGTAAGCCTCTTCTTTGCATTCCCCCAACTTCCGCATGTTGTCCCAGAGTCGGCTGGCTTCAAGGACACCGTTCTAGAAAGCAAGTGATACGGCAAGTCATAGTTTAAGACCCTGGAAAAGGACCTCCTGAAATCACTTTCATTCTCACACACAGAGGTCCGAACGAAGGCACCATCAAAGCACAGTGAGGGGCAGTGCCCCCCTAACCTTCCTCCGGCTCCACGATAGCCTTAGAACAATGCCAAGTGCAGAGAGGAGTAAGAAGCTGGGGCCATCCCAAGCCCAGTGATAAAGCATTGCTCAGAGTACTAGATCTGGGGCGGGTAGGGAGGGGGGAAGAGCACAGGATATGATGAACCAGTTAAGGCTGGATTCATTCTCTAGATTTATGACTGACCACTAAGTCATACAAAGAATGGCCAGTGACTGAAAGGACGAGAAAAATCAGAAAAGAGATTTCTTATCTTTAGATTCTATATCCTGCAGACCCAGTGACAAGCTCCTACAAACCTTGGGTAGAAGGAGCCTCATCGGTTGAATTAAGAGGACCAGTGTGCAGATTAAGTAACATGTCTGAGTCCTCTTCACAGAACACACTACACCTCACGGCTACCACAGGCCTGGGAGTCAGACTTCTTGCTAGCAGTTTTGAAGAAACGCAAGACAAGCAGATCGTGTCGGCTCTTCTCATTTATCCTCGATCCCTGACACTGAAGATATTTAGATACTCACCAGCTTCTCACTCTGTTCAACCATGACTCTCTGTCCTTGGCTGTTCTTACACCAGATAGGCACGTGATCAATAGTCAGCTCTTCGTCAGCCGAGGCAAAGAAGTTTTCTAAAGTCTTACATACTAGCTTGGCCCTTATGAATCCACCTTTCCCTTCAGCGAGGACAGAATTGACCATGAAGGGGGTCAACTTGAAGAGATTCAATTTCTTCTTTAATTGGTACCTGTAATACACATCCCAAATGAACAATATTTGACCGTTAGCACTGCAATGTGGTATTTAAGTGTCTCCCACCACTCCAACCCCCTTCCCTACAGTGACACCACCTGGCCACCTTAAATGTCACAATAGGCTAAGGGTAAACAAAAGCCAGAGAAGTTGAACAAGGTCCATGCAAGATTTGAAATGGCTTCATCCAGCTTTCAGGAATTCTCAGATAATAACCCAGAAGATGAAGTGGCTCACGGCAGATGGCATTACGCCATGGTGTGGACTAGATTCCAAGAGGTCCCTAAGGGGACACTCGAGTTCCCTGAAGCTCTCCCATCCAAGGGAAGGCTAGTTCAGAGGCCCCAGGAGGCCCCGACAAGCGCACGTCAGCTGAGTGTCCCCCCCGACCCCATCCAAGGGAAGCCTATCCGTCAGACTGGTGACAGCCTGCACTCCAGACCAGTCATCTGGACTTCCTGTGCCTCAGTTCCATAGAAATGAGAATGTTCACCTCAGTAAGACACTATTATTTGCAAACAACATATTTTTACAGGTTAAAGTACAAATCACTAAATATCTTTCTATTTCCTGCCTATAAGTGGAGTTGAAAGCATTCCATTTTCTCAGTGTTGCTGTGTCTAAGTTCATATGTAATCATGATAATCACAACGGGAAAACCAGGAATTAGACAATGATGGTGGTAGTGCCAATGCTCACTTCCGCCCGACGTGTCCATAGGCCATGGAATGAAAGGTTTTGCAGATGACATTGCTGGGGAAGACTAGCTCGGCCTGCTTTGCGATGCTCTTGTTGAATGTCACATACAGAAACCTGCTCTCAGACCACTTCTCAGCATACTTGACCAGGGTAGAGGTCTTCCCGGTGCCTGGGGAAGCCAAGAGGAAAGGAGGTGACCCTCTGACCAGGAAAAACTGTTCCAAAGGATGTCCTAATCAGGTCTTATCCATGCTTATCTTGCCTCTTGCTTGAGACCAGACCGTGACAAGTTTTTCAATACTGGTAAGGTGTAGTGAAAAGAGCGGCAGATTCTAAGCCAGATTAACCTGGGCTGGGATCGTGGCTCCTGGTTCTAGCTGCGCAGTGAAGGACGAGCCACTCGACTTCACTGACCATCAGTGTACTCCTCAGCCATGCGTGTGTAATGCTGACCTTGTAGGGTCTGGCAGGATAAAGACAATCATCAGGTACCCAACAGAGGGACTCAGTAAGAGTACCTATTGCTGGCCTAGGCATCAGTAATGCTTCAATGGCAAGAGCATGCAAGTGAGACTCAAGGATGCTTCTGGCCCATTCTGAGCTCTCCAGTGTGCCCTGTCTCTCCACCATTCGTTCGTTCAGTTATCATTCACTTAACAAGTACTTATGAGCACCTACTCCACGCTCAGCTGTATGCTAAGCACTGGGAGTATGTTAAAAAAAAAAAAAAAACCATAAAGCAAGGTTCCTGTACTACAGTCTCATTGGGAAAACAATACCAACACAGTTGAAACAATGAGAGTATAATGACAACGCAGACCAAAAAAAAGAGTATGAAATTGGAAACAAAAAATCTCACCTGTAAAAGAAGAAAAATAGTACCTCTTTCCCTATCTAACAGGGCTACTGTTGTGAAGATTAATGACACGGTGCAGAAGTCTTTATAAAATGTGTGTGTGGGCTATACTTATTAAATAATTGGGCACCAAATAGTTAGTACAGATGATTAGTTACAATAAGAGTTCAGAGATCACATAGGACTTAAATGGCTAAAGAAGCCTCCACCAAGAAGAAACAGCAAAGCTGGGAGTCAGACAGACCATGACAAAGAAGGCAGGCGGGGGGAAGGCATGCTCTGGGAGAGAAACAGACCTAGTTATGAATTCTAAGTCCTCCACTTAATTGCTTTTAACCTGGGGCAAATCATTGTAATTTCTCTGAGCTTCAGATCCTTATCTATAAAACAGAGATAACTAACCAACCTTCCAGAATGTTGTTAGGATTTAGCACAGTGCCAGGCACTGACTGAATGGTTGCTATTGTTTGTTTGTAGGACATTTAGGCAGAAAAGAAGCAGGAAGGAATTCCAGGTAGAAAACAGTATGGGCAAAGGCTCCGACAAGAGGATAACCAAGTACTTTAGGAGACCAAAAGTACAACTAGTTGACTAAAGCAGAATTACAGACGGCATATTTAGGAATGTAGGTTAGAATCCAATGCAGGGAGAGCCTCCCAGACTTTACCCGACAGAAATCAGGGAGCTACGCAAACACGGCCTGCCTCTCTGTGAACAATCAGTGCCGGGGCATATACAATGACAAATGATAGGCTGGGTCAATCCTGGTGGTATCCATCCCACAAACTCATTCCTATGAATTATCTGTCCAACCAGGAGCTCCAGTGTGGATGCTCCCTGGAGTGGTAAAACAAAAACAAAAACAAAAAAAGAAAAAACCAAGCATTCCTTAACTGCTTTTAAAATTATTTCATTGGGACGCCTGGGTGGCTCAGCCGGTTAAGCGTCTGCCTTCGGCTCAGGTCATGATCCCAGGGTCCTGGGATCGAGCCCTGCATCGGGCTCCTCGCTCAGTAGGGAGCCTGCTTCTCCCTCTGCCTGCCACTCCCCCTGCTTCTGCTGGCTCTCTGACAAATAAATAAAAATAAAATATTTTTTAAAAAGTAAATTCATTAATTAATTCAATTAAATTAAATAATTTAACTGCAGTAGTCGGATAATAGACAAAGGTAAAGAAATCCTGGCAGGTAGTAGGGAAGAGGAATGCAGGGATAAGATGCATGAACCTGACTCTAATCCAGGAATGCTGAGCTCCCTTACCTGCAAATGCCATAATCTTTACCACCTGGAGAGGTTCCATCTTATGGCTCAGAATCAGCTGTTGTTCATGTGTAAGTTGGATGGCTGTTTTCTTGCTATAATCATTACAGAAGAGAAATTAGAAAAATAAAAAGAAATTCCAAAGACCAGGAGATGGACTGTCACAAAGCAAACAGGCAGATCGGAGGAACAAAATTAACCAAATGAAAGGCCTCCCCTTGGGGTGGTAAACATGTTCCAAAGCTAGTTAATGATGCTGGTTGCATACTCAGGAAATTTACTGAAAATCGCTAAATTGTACAATTAAAATGGGTGAATTTTATGTAATGTAAATTATACCTCAATGAAATTGTTAAGACAAAACACCTCTCCTCCTTAAGTATAAGAAGGAACCGAGAATAGAAGACAAAACACATACACACACAAACCCCTATATACATACCCTGGCCAAACTGATGGTTCCTCTTTAACTTGTCTGGCCTGAGTACAGGAATTCTCCTGAAGATACAGGCAATAGAAAATGTTGTAGTGAATCCTAATAGGGAAAAAGCAGATTTAGAGATTTTCAAATTAAGTCACAATCTCTATCTTGTTTTCCCTTAGATGTATTTGGACTCCTTACCATTTCTAAAAAGAAAATACCTACCACTATTTTATGGAAAAAAGGAAAGAAGGAAGGAAGGAAGGAAGGAAGGAAAGGAAGAAAGAGAGAGAGAGAGAGAGAAAGAAAGAAAGGAAAGAAGGAAGGAAGGGATTTTAAATATACCTAGAGCTGACCAAAGCCCTCTTGGAAAGCCCAGCTCTGGAAAGGTGCCTGGCTCCTGTACGTAATGGCAAAGGAGAGAGACCAAGACATGCTATTTGGGGAACAAGGCACTAGCTGTGACCCTAAGAGACAAATAATCATAAAAGCACTAAGAACCAGCTGAGGGGCGCCTGGGTGGCTCAGTCGGTGAAGCACCTGCCTTTGGCTCAGGTCATGGTCCCAGGGTCCTGGGATAGAGCACCGCATCAGGCTCCCTGCTCAGTGGGGAGTCTGCTTCTCCCTCTGCCTCTGCCCCTCCCCGATGCTTGTGTGCTAGCGTGCACGTGCACCCTCTCTCTCTCTCTGTCAAACAAATAAATAAAATCTTAAAAAAAAAAAGAACCAGGTGAAAACAAATGTAAATTCCACTCCGAGTAGTGCGATTCTTGTTCGACATCAACCTTTCTTTCTGTCATCTTTCTCAGACTCCTTTGCTCTGCTCCCTGCTTCTTGTAAGGTGATAACTGGTGTAGAAGCGTGAAGAACATTCTATCTTTAAAGGTCCCAAAGGAAGGGTGTTACACAGAGAACAAGATATGACCAAGGACTGGAAAGGAAACAGCCCGCAAGCCACCAAGAGGGGCCCAAGATGACACGGGAACAGTCAGCAGAGGCCCCCAAAATGGGCAAACAGCCTGCTAAAAGCCACTCCAAAGCTCTCTGGGTTCACAATAACCCCAAACTCTTCTCCCTCCATCACCAACTGCCCACATTTAGCGCATTGCTCCCCATCCCCAGAGTGAAAGTGATCTCTGAGCACAAACACCTTTAATAACACAACACTTCAATCTCCAGCCATATTATCTCCAGGTAAAGCATGAAGAAATACATGAACACAACAAAACTCAACATATCCTACCCTCCATTCCTCCTCCCTGTCCTTGTGAACATGGAGAGAATCTGCAGGTTCGTATTTGCGCTTAAGGACGTTATTCACCCTTTGTGTATTTGTCTTGTCCCATGCCTCGATGCCGTGGTGTGGGATACAACATAACTGACATTAAATAAACTGAAGCATAACTCAGAAACACAGCAAATACTCTGACACTTCTGGAGCATGCGAGTTCCATGCCTGAACTCCACCAAGGACGACTGGGCCACAGCTCACATGGCGCCCCCAGCCATGTTCCTCCTAAGGCTCATGGATTCCAGAGAAAGGAAATCCCCTCTGGGCCTTCTGCTTCTCCAGGAAGGGCGGCAGCAGCACACCACCCACCTCCAGGTCGGGGATCAGGGCCCTCTGAGAGCTGCCCTTCACGGCTTGGATTTCATTCTGACCCCTTGCCGTGGCCTACGTCAGCTTCCCTCGTCTGGCTGCTGCCGGCCTCACGGAACCCTGGGCCGGTCTCCCTCTTCTTCACTACAGTCCTGCCACACCGGACCACTTTTCTCTTCTTGTATATACCAAATTCATTCCCGTCTTTGGACCCTGAAATTATCCACACCTTCTGCTAAAAGCTCTCCCCTCAAGTCTTAAAATGTCATTTTAAAACTGACATTCAGGTGTTACTTCAAATGTTACTTCCTCAGAGAGGCTTTTCCCCACCCAGTCTAACGTAGTGTTCCCCACCTCCCCTGCCGGTCACCCAGTTCGTTTTCTTTGTACCAATTTTCACTCACTACAATGTTCTTGTTTAACGCACTTACTTACGCAGTACCTGCCTCCCCTCCCTGGAACACACAGTCCACGAGGACTGGAATAGCGGCTGCCTCATTCACGGGGCGTCCTGAGTGCCCGAAAAACGATCTGACACGCAGCACGTGCTTCAGATCTGCTCTCTCCCAGCTGCCCTGTGCACACCTGCTGGCGAGTGAAACCACGACGGCCACTCCGAACGAAACACCCACGTGCTAGAGACGGGAAGGCAGGAGAGACTCGGCCACAATGCTTACATCTCATCCCAAGAGAGCAACAGAGGAGCCAAATCCTAATGCTTCCTTAGGAAAATAAAGCCACGTAGGAAGAAGGAAAAGGCTCCTTTTAGCGAGGGGACGTCAGGTCAGGCTGCAGCAGCCTTGAGTGTCCGCCTGCCTCAGCGCCGTTTCGCAGCCGGACGGCACGTGCTGTTCGCAGGGCACGTCTGGTTCTCACAGCGCCTTCCCTTTCCCGCCGCGAGCACGGGGCGGGGGCCCTGGGACATCCACGGCTTGCCCAGCGCGGGGCCTTTCTGTCTTCCTCCCACCGCTTTACCGGTTGCTGATGTTGACCCCCTTCTCCCTCATGGCGTAGAGAAGCACAGCGATGCAATACAGGGTCTCAGTGATGTCTGGCATGG
Source organism: Eumetopias jubatus (assembly GCF_037043125.1). NCBI lineage: Eukaryota > Metazoa > Chordata > Mammalia > Carnivora > Otariidae > Eumetopias > Eumetopias jubatus. The sequence goes on from NW_028274814.1 coordinate 29,975,745, forward strand.
TCACGGTGGAGCTGGGCCTCCGGAGGCAGAACAGCAGCTGCTGGATGTCATTCACGCTGCTGGACAGGAGGACGATGGCCGCTACCAAAGCCCACACGTTGACACCCTGTGGAGGGAGGCGGGCCGGGGAGAAAAGACCCAGAACACGACTAATAAAGCCGCATCAGACAGCCAGCAGAAGAGCCAAGTCTCAGACTGCCCGAGCCGAGGGCAAACTTCCCACAGGACTTCTGGAAACACTGCAACCTTTCCTCTCAGCCTGGATTCCTTTCTCCTCATCACTTCTGGATTTGAGTTCTTAGTTTTCTTTCTTAAACAACATTAATAAAGGATCTAACATAGGACCTTGCCTAGAGAGGATACGCCCACCTCCCCACCATTCCTCTCCAGGTCGGTGTGAGCCCTCGGGTCCACAGAGACTCAACAGGTCAGAGCAAGCTCACCGGGCAATGCAGGGAAGACGCAAAAGAAGACAGCGGTCTCTCGGGGACAAAACCAAGACTGACAACTCCCGGGCATTAAGACATCAATCTACTATTTACTTCATGGTATTATTTAAGTTGATTGATATTTTAATTAACTAATGTTACTCAGATGTTTTAATTATCTTTAAACTTCTAATGTTTCAATTAATATTAAATAAATGATTGAAAATTTCTTATTATGGACACAGTATACTCATACTCGAGTAGTATCTAAGAAAATGTTCATGAACGTGGAAATAGTCAAATACTGGAAAAGTATCTTTCTCATTCTTCACTTTACTACAAGTATCCCGGTTATAATTTCAGGGTCCTCTCACTCCACCCATCTGTGAAAGCACTCTCCCCCCACTATCACCAGCCATCACTTCACTAAAGACAGAAAGACGAAAATACATGGCTGGATTTGCAACTCTCTGCAGGTTGCAGAACACAGGCTGAGGGTGCACGTAGCTTCCAAGATAAAATTTAAGAACCCCTGATCTAGATAAGGAGCCACAAGACCGAGTCAGGTACAACTGATGAGTCACTGAACTCTACCTCTGAAACTAATAATATACTGTATGTTAATTAATTTAAATAAAATAAAATTTTAAAATAAATAAATAAAAATAAAAAAAATAAAAGGTCATCTGTCATATCAACACCCAAAGATATGGGAATGGTCAGCATTTTAGTGTCTTTTCATCTTATTATATATAAGCAGTAAATAAATTTTATTTTTTTTACCAAAAAAAAAAAAAGCTAAGTCAGGAAACTGAAGACTATTTCTAGCTTCCCACTGACTCATGAGTGTTTGTAGAAGAACCTTCATTTCTCTGGTTCTGTCAACAACCCAGCGGTTGATAATGCAATGGGTTACCTTGTAAAGAAATTCTTACTAATCAAAGCTTTCAGAGGCCAGATGACCATCCTCTGTTGAAGATTTCCTCCACAGAATGGGAAATTGGATTAAATGCTTTTGAAGATTCCTTCCCAACTGAAGAATCTATAACAATGTGGCCTGTTATTTCCATAATGAGACCAATGACAAGATTAAGGCTTCAAAGCAGAGATTAAAGGAAGATTGTGAGGGGCACCCGAGTGGCGCAGTCGGTTAAGCGTCCGACTCTTTGATTTTGGCTCAGGTCATGACCTCAGGGTTGTGAGATCGAGCCCGGCATTCAGCTCTGCACTGGGCATGGAGCCTGCTTAAGATTCTCTCCCTCTCCCTCCGCCCCCCCCCAACTCCCTCTCTTATAAAAGAAAAGGGGGCGGATTTTGAAAATACATCTAAGTGACTTAATCGCCACTATACTTTCTCGAGAGGAGAAAGGGTGTCTCCTCTGCCTGCAATCCCCCCCCCGCCTCTTCACTTACGGCAGCCGCCACATAGAGATCAGGGAGGTGCTGACGCACGCATGCCTCTGCCTCAGGAAGGAGGAGGTGGTCCCTCAAACTCCACAGCACCCGTCCAGGGTCCACGCTGGGGGAGCATTTAGTCGTGGCCGTATAGCTGTACGACATTCACAGCAGAGTCCGTGAGAAAGGGGATCCTAAGTACTAATACATGGGAAGGGACTTCCGAATAGGTCTTCCTCCCAGTAGAAAAGCCAACTCACCGGATGAGATTCAGCACACATAAGTCTGACTCCTTCTCAATACCATAGTTCAACAGGATGCCATCCACTTTGCTCACAGCTTGCTCTTCATTCATCAGGTATCGATGATACAGCTTTTTCCAAGGAATGAACTGAATAGTTCAAAAAAAAATGCACAATAACATGCAGGCAATGGCCATGAGACAGCAGATTAAGCCACAAACATATGGACAACCTTCTGACACTTGAAAAGCACGTACAGCTCACAATTCAAAAGCTGGGCAAGTAGGGTAGAAACATTACACACATTTTGTCTGGAAACTGGGAGAATTGGGTGTTGGTTTCGGTTCCAACACTAACTTGATATAGAGTCTGGGAAAAACTACTGTGATTTCCCTCGTCAGGACACTAACAACTCCAAGTTTCAATGAAGATCAAATAACATGAGAACTGTGGCTGGGGGCACCTGGGGGGCTCAGTCAGTTAAGCATCACCTTCAGCTCAGGTCATGGTCCCGGGGTCCTGGGATCGAGCCCCGCATCAGGCTCCCTGCTCAGAGGGAAGCCTGCTTCTCCCTCTCCCTCTGCCCCTCCCCACCAGCTCGTGCTCTCCTCTCTCCCTCTCTCTCAAATAAATAAAAATAAGATCTTTTTTAAAAATCAAAAACAACAAAAAAACCCACCAGTGGCTGTACTAATATCAGACAAGAAAAGGCTCTGTATCAAAAACTATTCCAAGAGAAAGGAGATTATATAATGATGAAAGGGCCAATTCACCAAGAAGATATAACAATCATAAAATCAAATGTACCAAATATCAGAGCTCCTCAATGAAGGAAGCAGACAGACAGAACCAAAGAGAGGAACAGACAGCAACATGATAGTCCTAGGAGAGTTCAATACTCCACTTTCAAGAATGAACAGAACAATCAGACAGAAGATCAATAAGGAAGCAGAGGATGTGAACAACAGAAGACCAAGGGGACCTAACAGATAGATACTGAACATTCTACCCAACAACAGCAGCATATACAGTCGTCTCAGGTACATGTGGAACACTCTCCAGGACAGATCACATGCTACGCCACAAAAACAAGATGAACCCGGAGAGGGAGACAAACCATAAGGAACTCTTAAGCATAGGAAACAGACTGAGGGTTACTGGAGGGGAGGGGTGAGGGGATGGGGTAGCTGGGGGATGGGCATGAAGGAGGGCACGCGATGTGATGAGCACTGGGTGTTATTATATAAGATCGATGAATCACTGACCTCTACCTCTGAAACTAATAATACATTGTATGTTAACTGAATTTAAATAAAAATTTTTTAAAGAAGAAAAAAACAGATTTTAAAAGATTAAAGTTATAGAAAGTATCCTTTTTGATCACTATGGAATGAAACTAGAAATCAGTAGCAGAAAGAAATCTGGAAAACCAGGGGCGCCTGGGTGGCTCAGTCATTAAGCGTCTGCCTTCAGCTCAGGTCATGATCCCAGGGTCCTGGGATCGAGCCCCGCATCGGGCTCCCTGCTCGGTGGGGAGCCTGCTTCTCCCTCTGCCCCTCCGCCTGCTTGTGTTCCCCTCTCTCGCTGTGTGTCTCTCTCTGTCAAATAAATTAGAAAATTAAAAAAAAAAAAAGAAATCTGATCTGGAAAACCCGCAAGTATGTGGATATTAAACAACACACTCTTAAAACAACCAATGGGTCAGAAAAGAAATCATAAGAAATTAGAAAATACCTTGAGACAAATGAGAACAAAAATACAGCATACCAAAACTTATGAGATGAAGTGAAAGCCATGCTCAGAGAGAAGTTTATAATTGCAAACACCTGTATTAAAGGAGAAGACCAAAAATCAACAACCTAATTTTATACCTACAGGGACTAGAAAAAAAGCTAGCAGAAGGAAGGAAATAATAAAGACCAGAGATAAATGAAATAGAGAAGAGACAAACAAACAAACAAACAAACAAAAATCAATGAAACTAAGAGTTGGTTTTCTTAAAAGATCAACAAAATTGGGGCGCCTGGGTGGCTCAGTTGGTTAAGCGACTGCCTTCGGCTCAGGTCATGATCCTGGAGTCCCGGGATCGAGTCCCGCATCGGGCTCCCTGCTCAGCGGGGAGTCTGCTTCTCCCTCTGACCCTCTTCCCTCTCATGCTCTCTATCTCTCGTTCTCTCTCTCTCAAATAGATAAAATAAAATCTTTAAAAAAAAAAAAAAAAGATCAACAAAATTGACAACCCTTTCAGTAGACTAAGAAAAAAAGAGGAGATTCAAATAACTGAAATCAGAAATGAAAGAGGGGACATTACAACTGAAACCAGAAATAAAAGGACATGCACAAATTGGACAACCTAGAAGAAAGGACAACCCAAGGCTGACTCATGAAGAGAGAGAAAATCTGAACAGACCAATAATAAGTGACTGAGGGGGTAACCAAAAACCTCCCCGCCCAGAAAAGCCCAGGGCCAGATGGCTTTACTGGAGAACTAACTGAGCATTAATTCCTTCAGAAGAACTAGTATCATTCCTTCTCAAACGCTTCAAAAAAAACTAAAGAGGAGGGAGGACCTCCAAACTTATTCTATGAGGCTGGCATAACCAGAGAAAGCCAGAGAAAGATACTATGAGCAATGAAAAGAAAATGAGAGTTATGGCAGATCACCAGAAATAAATATGTCGCATCCTTGTTGATGAAAAACAGCATCAGTCGACCATTTCAAGACGTAAATATAAGCTGGGGTGGCCTTCCCCAGATCTTCTCAAGCAGAATGGAGAAAACTCACTTATCCCCATCTGTGACTACTCAGTTCACACGGGAGACATCTCAGTTTAGTGGGAAGAAATACTATGACACAAAAGACAGTTCACATCCAAAGGCAGAAGAACAGTTCTCAGAAAGTAGGAGACAAGACCTCAAGCAAAGAATGAAGCAAGAGTGATAAGAAATTTCATCCAAAACCTTTTGTGCTTAGAAGAAAAAGGTACTAAGTCTTCATATGTCTACCTTGCACTCCATCCCTAAATTAATTTTTTTAAAGATTTTATTTATTTGAGAGAGAAAGAGAAAGAGAGAGAGATTGCATGAATGAGGGGAGGAGCAGAGGGAGAAGGAGAGAGAATCCCAAGCAGATTCTGTACTGAGTGCAGAGCCCAATGCAGGGCTCAAACCCATGACCCCGAAACCACAACCTGAGCCAAAACCAAGAGTCCTAGACACCCAACCAGCTGAGCCACCTAGGCGCCCCTCCATCCCTAAATTTCTAAACTTCACTATATTTGAAGGGAGAGTTCATCTTTATTTGTAGGGTTTATCCCCAGTGGCTAGTCTAAGGGATATCATAAGCCAAGCAACACATGCTCCCAGCCGTTGGATTTACCCGTGAACCCACAGCTGGGAGGGAAGAAGTGTAACTGAAGCACCAACAGAAGGGCAGGGCACCAGAGTAGTGACAGGACAGAGTCAGCACTAGAAGTCTCTTCTGAGAGCATGGGCTGCCCACTGTATCAACAGCAAGAGGGACACCAGGGTGATTCCACACAAGACTCATTTATGAATCACCTACTGTATATAAAATATCATGAGGCACAATGGAGACTGCAAAAACAAACAGGACCAGCAGTCTTCCATCCATGAACCAGTAATTTAAAAAGAAGGAAGGGGGACACCTGGTGGCTCAGTCAGTTAAGTGCCCAACTCTTGGTTTTAGCTCAGGTCATGATCTCAGGGTCATGAGATCAAGCCCTGAGACAGCTCCGCGCTCAGCACAGAGTTAGCTTGAGATTCTTTCCCCTTCCCTCTCCCTCCCACTCTGCTCCTCCCCCTGCTTGCTTACACTCTCTCTCTCTCCCTCTCTCTCTCTCTCAAATAAATAAATAAAATCTTTAAAAGGAGGCGGAACATTCTCTAAACTGTAATACAGAAAGTGATAAGCCTCAAACAGAGGTATAAATTGCTACAGAAGCACAAGGAAGAGAAAGTGAGAAATTTCTATTTCACTTTCCTAGGAATACAGTGAAGCCTTGAAGACATGAGATGTCAACAGAGATACGAGGGACCCTTTACATGGCGCGGGGGTGGGGAGGTAGCTGGACCAACCTACAGAGGGGAAGGAATATGCAGACTGGCTGGGATGCACAAAATCACTTGTGGTGGACAGAATACAAGGATATGCTGAGAGGCGGGCAATGAGGCTGTAAACAAACACAAGGACAAACATGGAAAGCCTTAAATGCCTCCAGGGAATTCGGGTATTATTCTGGAGGCAAAGGGAAACTACCATTTCTGAAGAAACAACAGAATCAGAGGTCTGTTTTAAGCGAAGCTAACCTGTGTGCTTTTCGAGAAAGCATCACAGAGCCACAAGCGTTCTACGTACCAGCGGATCACTGATGATCTCTCTCCAAAGGTGGCACACTAGGCTCACATTCCAGCAGAGATCTTCCACGGGGAGGAAGGCGAAGATGTGCCTGAGGACTTCACTGGGCAGGCTGCATATGTGGCTCTGGGGTTCCTGGCAGGGCAAGGTCCCAAGAAGCCCATAATAAGAGTCAGGAATGGGATCAGGACCAATGTCCTCCACTTCCTGGCCAGGTTCTCCAGACTCTGCGGAGCGCCGTGACAGAGAGTCCTCGGCTTCTTGCCTGGCTTCCCTGGGTCTTGCGCACGACAGGGATAAACGATGCCGTGGCGTCTTTTTAGAAACCCCATCCCACTGACTGGTCCCTGTCCCTTGATTTCTGTCATCCTCAAAGGACCGAGACCGCTTCCTTGCAGGCAGAGCAGACCCCGACGAGCCCAGTCTTACTTCTGCATCACCTTCCTGAGGCAGGGCACAATTGCTCTCTGCAGCGAAGATCATTTCCCCCTCCGAGTCCTTAGAGGTGTCCTGGCCCACAGAATTGCTTTTGGCCATGTCATTGATGCACCGCTGCTGGCCGGCTGGGAAGAATTCAGTGTTGTATCTTGGACATCCTGGACCTGGACAGAGAACCCACACACAATGAACAAGACAGGAAGGACCGCCGACCCTCTGCTGATCCAAAGGGGAAAAGCTCATGAGAACAGGGACAAGGGTACAGCTACTGGCCAACTGATTATATGTATGTAGCTTAGTCCAGAAAATACTTGTTTGGCTCTATCACGTCGTCAGACACACACACGGGAAGGGAGGCAGACACCAGTCTCCAGATGGTCTGAGGAGCACGTTCTACCTTACAGTATGTACAAACTGAACACCCGAAGGGACAGACAAAAAGTCAACAACCGCTCACATGAACACACCCACTTACGAGAACTCACTTCTCCTGCGCGTACTCATACGACACAAAATCTAAGTTTGCTTAAGGAGAAAAGAAAATGCTTCAGGTTATCAGGATTCAGGAAAACCCACTCTTTGCCTCCCTTAAAACCCTTTTAATTTATTTTTATCTCCTCCTGTGAAGCTAACACATTAACTGATTTTAAAATAAAAAGAAGGGAGTCAGAATTCCCTTCACGTGATGGGGGTGATACCTAACCTAGGCCACACATTTATTCAATAGGCGTTCATTCAGCACCTATAATTCTGAGACAAAGAGAAAGTGAAACATGGCCTATACACTCCCTGATCTCAGACTGTCATGCACTTAAGGGAGTCCAAATGCTGATTTCATGCATCACCACTGCATTTTTAAGCCCTATCGTAGAACGCCAGTGAAGTATTTAAATGCCTCATCAATATATAACAAAATACATGGTTCCTTCCTGAAGTGGCTGTAGCCGGAACTCTTACTGTGGAAAATGAGAGAGTGGAAGAAGACTAGGATTAGCCTTTAATAGAATTCATAAGATTTAATATTTTTTCTATGTTAGAGGGAAAAAATATAACTGATCCTGGGGCAATCTGATAGAAACCCAGGGCTTAAAGGCAACAGATCTGGGTGAAATCCTGTTATTTTCTAATTGTGGCATTCGATCACACCAACATCCACGAAGAACCCGCTACGTGCTCAGTGCCAGGACTCCACACGGAAATGTACACACGCTGACAAAGTCTCTGTCACTGAACTCACGACACAGAGAAGTTGACTTCTACACACAAAACAAACAAAATATCACCGAGTTTAAAACTGCCTCATACATTGGTTATGGTAGTTCCAAAACGTGACAAACACGTATTATAATAGCTAGATGACTAGGTAGGATTTGAGTTGGATTCTGAAATTAAATATATCAAAGGGAAATAAGGCAATCCGGATTCTCCTGATGGGTATTACTAACAAAAGTAGGAATTCGTTTGGCACCTAGATGGGCGAGAAGAAAACCAAAGTGCCAGAAGTAGAATTTGCATGTAATTAATAATAAATACCAGGCGACGGCAAGTCCGAACTTGCGTCCATAATAGTAACAGGGAAACACTTCATGGCAGGTGCTGAGCGGCAGGACAGAAAACGGAACTCAAGGATATTAACTTGACGCTATATGTTCCAGCCGATCTGGAAGAAATAACACCTGAAGGCAAGGAGAAGGGGCCCTGCAGCAGCAGGGCACGAGGTGACAAAGGGCACAGTCCACCGTGAAAGCACGGCATGGGGGCATTTTGGAGCAAACTAATGGCACAGTGGGCTCAGTGACAGACCACTAGAGAGGAGGAGCAAGACGCTGGCGCACGTCTTCCACCACGCTGTGGTACAGCAAGCTAACGCAACTCGTTCTGCCACGTTTTCCCGGGGCTTTGGCCAACCGCTACCATAGGATGCCATTTTCACGGAAACTCACAAATAATGAAAAACGTGTCAAACTATTGCAACAGGACTACAAGATCACAGCAGCAATATTTACAAATACCAGGAGATAGTCAAAGGTCACACACACTACAGATTTGGAAATGCAAGGTATTTTTGGAAGACATACCCCTAGTCCCTCTTTTTGTTCTGGGTCTAGGATAGAGACCATGGTTCAGGTCTCTGTTGGTCCATCTTTGACCGAAGGGCTGGGTCACAGCCAAGTGACTCCGAGCCAAATGTTGGCAGTCGATGGCCGTAAGGTGCTTCCGTCTCACTGTTTTGTACCAACGGGCAGAAGAAATAGGACACTCGTTAGTTATCACCAACTCTACAAGTGAGCCAGCAGCTTATACTTAATTTTCAGGAATCGAGTGACTGTGGACCACCCCAGCCAGCCCTTTCCTTCTTGCCTATATTCCTATCCACTTTTAGTCATTTCCTAATCTCTTAGTATTTCCTCCTTAGAATTTAAAAATCTTAGGAGAGCCTGGCTGGCTCAGTCAGTAGAGCATATGACTCTCCATCTCAGGGTCGTGAGTTCAAGTCCCAAGCCCCGCACTGGGCATAGAGCCTACTTTACAAACAGAATTTAATAAATTCTTTTATTTATTATACCTTCTGGAAGCCCTGGTCGTGAACTCTTTATTCAAAAAGAAGTTGCCACTAATGTGTAAGTTGAGATCCGACATCTTTTCTTTGACTTCAGCCAGGCCATTTATATTCCCATAATAACCGTAAGTATTTAAGAGCTGGCTACAGCTTTGCAAAAATAAACCCACTCATCATCCCCGGTATACACTAGCTTCTCCAAGTCTCAGAAGCAGAACGCAGTGACTAATGAGACAGTCCCTGTAAATTCCTGGAGGGGACCACCGTGCATGGCTCTCAGCCCCCAGGGCATCTCCATTCTAGCACTGATGTAAGGGGAAGGACTGATGCTCCCAAGCAGAAGAGAATCACACCCACTCTCGAGGATTTTCAGGAGGAAATTTCATACCCTCCCTTAGCAACGCATCGCAGCAGCCACTGTGCCTAGAGTTCTGTCCCAGAGTATTGACACAGGTAGCTCCGGATTAGTCATTGTGCATCAGGTAATTCCTTTTCATATCTAACCAAGACTTTCCTGTTTCTGTGCCTGTTAACACGTGTAAGATCTAGCTACCTCCTTCTGGCATTAAATAGAACGGTTATACTAAACGTTAAACATTTTGAATAGTTACACTTTAAAAAAGAAAGGAGGAGGAGAGGGAGGGCAAGAACAGACACAACACGGTGAGAGTCACCTTTACAGAAGATGGTCAAGAAACAGTAAAACCCACCGCTGTCAGTACCGTGTTTTTACAGGTCCTAAAAATACTCGAGTACATTCCAGTGTCAGATGCCAGAATCTCACTCAACATCTCAGCATGAAAATGTCTAAAACCAAGTCACTGATGGGTATGACGAGCACAATTTACTTTTTTTTTTTTTTTTTTTACCATTAATCCCCCTCGGCCCTTAGCTTCCGCAGAAACAATCCTTCCAAATTTCAGTTCATTCTTTCAAGGCTTAAACAGAAGTTTTAGAACAAAAAAATCTTCATGAATATTTTAAAACTTAAAATAATGATTTCTACATGCAAAAATAGTTGCACAAGCCCCTCTAAAAGGATGCTAGAGCCCTTCTACTATGTGAATTTAGAGGCTAGAGGCAGAGACAGAACCATGAAGCACGGAGCCGTTGATACAAACACGCCCAGAGGGATCAAAGCAGCAAGTGTAGCGAGAGGAAGGGGCACCAGTGTGAGCCCTTGGCCCACCACACAGCAGCTGCCAGACCTCAGGACACTTACCTCTCTAAGACTTGGAGGTGTTACAACGTTTAAATGAGAAAATACACCCACAAACAGTTGTTGAACTATAAAACCCCACACAAATATACCCCTCTGCTTACTCTACTTAACAAAGCTTAGCTATGACTGATTTGCAAAAAACACAGAAATAACTTTCAAATTATAAAGACGCCACCTAATGGTAAGACATGAAGTGCATTAACAGTCCAATCACAACCATGTCTGTATTCCTGGGAATATCTTAAAAAAAAAAAGTAATATAACTTAATTACTTATTATAAACAGAAAATATCCCCTCCAGTTTAATGGTTTTATAACTGATTTTTTCGTTGCTGTTGAATATATTCCTTGACACTAACAACCAAGAGTCTTATTCACACTTAACAGAGGCAAAAAATGAATGTGCACTTTGTCTACATTAAAAAAATAAAATACATTTGAAATTTTCTACATTGAAAAAAAATAAGCCCAACGTCTGATTATTCTTTTTTTATATACAAGGCACGACTTGACCACTTCTGCCTCAAACCCTTCATATTACAAAGTCAACAACTTAATTATTTTCCCCAAATGGGGACTCCAGTCAGACTGGCAAAAAGACAGAAGGTAGAAATACAGTGACCCTTCCAGAACACTGACAAGTCCTGGCCCCTAATTTGGGTGCTCCAAGCACACTTGGTTCAACTTACAGTAGCAGCTGCAGATTTCCAACCAATAAACCCACTAACACTGCAGATCCCAAATATGTGACTGGTCTTTGCTTCTCTGGCTCTTCAAATACCCCCAACTGTTTCAGAGCTGGCAAACAGAACGTCTAGAATTAGAACAGGAGGTAACAGCAAAAAGCTACTAATAGACAATATCTTATTTAACGAAGGTGACGGTCTATTGCCAAACTGGCCTGGAGAGGAAAATCTGTCGTGGATAAAAATCACAAAGGAATAAGATTAACATCAGGGGCGCCTGGGTGGCTCAGTCGTTAAGCGGCTGCCTTCGGCTCAGGTCACGATCCCGGGGTCCTGGGTTCAAGCCCCGCATCGGGCTCCCTGCTCAGCGGGAAGCCTGCTTCTCCCTCTCCCACTCCCCCTGCTTGGGTTCCCCCTCTCGCTGTGTCTTTCTCTGTCAAATAAATAAATAAAATCTCTAAAAAAAAAAAGATTAACATCAAACCACTCAAATCCATACGATCTAGGGCCTTGGGGCCAGTGCAGACCTGCTTAGCTTACTGGGATGAGTCGGGTAACAGAAGACGTCTAACAGACGGTAGAGACACAGAACCAGTTAGAACACTGGGGTCTGTCAAGGGTTTAGATGCCCACTCAAATCTACAATAGACCCTTAAATTCAGCTTTGGCAAACTGTTAAACAAGACAGTAGCTGACAGCAGGTGTGTAGAGAAGAGGTACTGAGACAGACGCCACGCACCTGGGAACTCTTTCTGTAAAAAGTACCTAAGAATGGCTTTATCCCAGCCCTCCCCAGCTCTCCCCAGCCAGCTATCTGTAACGATGTGCCACAATGAAAACATGGGAGGCACTGATAATGACCATCAACTAGTGGGTAATGTCCTAATCACACGCCCAGGCGTCAGTCAGTCAGTCAGCTGCTCCCAGTATTCTGTCTTTTCCACTACTGTACCCTCTGAACTTGGCACAGTACCGGACACATGGCACCCGTTCAGTGAACGCTGAGAGAGGAGAAGGAGAAGACAGCAGGGAGCGTGGTAAGGCCGGGGGGCCCAGGACCCCAAGCTCCAGATCACTAGGAATTTGCTGCAGAACTGCTCTCAGAACTGTTTTCATGGGGAAACTGGCAAGGGCAGACCACATGAGAAAACATCAAGAACACCCAAAAGGAATAGTTTTTGGAAAACTAAGTTACATGGACAGAGTAGGCTCTTATTTACATATTTATTTTGTAAAATACACCAGAATCTTAAATGTTTGTTGAGAAGGTGAAATGCCTGCAGAAATCTTACAAAGGCACAAGAGCAAAAGAAAGACCTAACAGGAGTGAGCAGAATACAGTATTCTGCTTCCAGACAGTTCTGGTCAATTCCCATGGATTCCAGCATGAAGCCATCGCGGAAGGAGCTAAGGGTAAGAGCGGAGGAGTAGGGGCACCCAGGCTGAGCGATCTGGCTTTTGGATATGATCATCTCAAGTGGCGTCACCTGAGCCACCCATGAATGCTGACCCGGGAGGCAGAGTTACCACTTTTATTGGATTTCCGTATCAAAAATTACTTTTCTGACTTCAGCTAGAGGTCAGAAAAACCAGACTGCGTTTTATCTGAGTCTCAGACCTCTGAGAGATGAAGTGCTTCACTCAACTCAACTGGGAGCCAGAGCCCTGTGTCTGTCTACCTCTGGAGTCGCACAAATCACTGAACTGTGGATCAACGTGGGCTACCTTCCAATTGGGAGTCAGAAGATCTCCTCTACTTGGCAGGTGTATTCCACACTTAAAGCCTCAATTCCCTTATCATTAAAAATGGGGACTATAATAACCTGCCACACTGAATTCACAGGACGGCTGAGGTTCAAATGAGACAATACAGATGAAAATACTCTGCGACATCCACATCGAGGCTGACAAAACCTATCGGCTGAAACGTTAGAACTACGTGTCGACCCCACCACGCTCGGTGTCTTCTTAAAGGTGCATGTGTTTTAACAGCATGAATGTTCTTGTGAAATTAAAAAAAAAAAAACAGTACTGCAAAATTCTAGCCACCCTTCTATTCTTATTAACAGACTTCTAAACCAACAGTTCAAACATCATTTTATCAAAATAAAGATGCTCCAATGCTCCCTCCTCCTCCCCTGAGTCACCCAAACCTCGGGCATTCCTCCCCCGTCTAAATGGCAAGCGCGCTGTGCACCGCGTCTTACCGGGCGCCTCTCTCATTGTTAGAGGAGTTGCTCGTGATCCTTCAAGGAGCAAAGTAAAGAGTGCCCCGTGATGAATGTGCACAGTTAAAGGGATGGAGAGAGATCAGAATCACTCGTGGGCTTTGCACGCTGCATGAGGCCCCTGTGCCGTGCATCTCCTCTGTACCCAAGTGGGTGTTTTGTACCCCTCTTAGAGGCTCTACCACAGTGACTAACAGAAATGTGTCATCTCCCTCATGTGTCAGGACAGAAAAAAACAGAGGAAGTAGGAAAGCCATTTTGTCCAACAGAACCCTGCCCGTTACCACACTGCTTCTTCTGTGATGGCTTTCTCAGAGCATGACCTCTCTCTGACCCCCCCTCTTGTGGCCCTCCCTTTCAGGAACCCGCAGCTCAGCAGGCCAGCAGCACCTCAGGTTCCCGCTCTGTGCTGACTTCAGAGTGGTGATTACCTGCACCCAACATCGAATCTCTTCACCTTGACGACAGTCGGTCCTAGCTCCGCCTCCACAGGCCACCCCTCTCTAGGCTGGCCCACTGACCGAGGTCTCCCCTGAGCAACAGCTGTTCTCAATCTCTCCTGAACTGGAAGCCCCTAGAAGGCTGGGAACATGTCTCACCACCTTATTCCTCAAAGCTCTTAATACTTTGCAAGTAACAGACCCTGAACTAGTTGAATGAGACGCACGCCGCTATGATTCCTCGACTCTGTTCTCATCAGTCGGCTTCATTCCAGAATCTTTACTGCAGAACCACTTACAAAACAAGTCACAGAAAGTGAAATGGGCTGCTCTGGGTTGTTTCTCTTCTTCCTCAGCACACAGCGAGTCTACACTTCTCTGTCTTGACCACAGTTAGGATGTCACTCTGACTGAGCTCGAGCCAACGGGATGCAAATAAAAGCAATGGGGCCCCTTGCAGGCCTGGTCCACAAAGCCTCTCAGGCTTGTTCCTCCATCTTCTGCCCCCCTTCCAGTTAACAGGGAACTTGACTCCCTAGCATCCGTAGAGGCCCCATGTTCAAAATAGAAGCACCTCCAGCAGCCTGGGTCCTTGAATTACTGCTTCAAGACGGCCACTCGCCCCCACTCTCCAATACTCACTCTCTCTCTCTCTCTCTCTCTCTCTCTCTCTCTCTCTCTCTCACACACACACACACACACACACACACACACACACACACACACACACACACCTGGAACCACCTTAGATTATCCTGAGATTGAGAAATGAACTTTGTCATTACATGTTTGGATCTATTTGTTACTGTAGCCAAACCCACTCTAACCATCCCAGGATCATTTGAAATTGATACCAAATAATTTTCTTTCTTCCCCTATCATTGCTAATCAGAATTTCTAACAAAAAGTCCTCTGAAACTTACAGGTTACAGACCTAAATGGACAAGATGAAGATAATAAGTATCTACAATTCTATAGTTCCTGGAGGGAAAGACTGTTAAATAACTGCTTAAAAAAAAAAAAAAAAAGAAATCAGGGCGCCTGGGTGGCTCAGTTGGTTAAGCGTCTGCCTTTAGCTCAGGTCATGATCCCAGGGTCCTGGGATCAAGCCCCACAGCAGGCTCCCTGCTCAGCGGGGAGTCTGCTTCTCCCTCTGCCCCTCCCCCTGCTTGTGCTCTCGGTGTGTCAAATAAATAGATAAAATATTAAAAGAGAAAAGAAAGAAAGAAAAAAAGAAAAAAAAGAAAGAAAAGGAAGGAAGGAAGGAAGGAAGGAAGGAAGGAAAGAAAGAAAGAAAGAAAGAAAGAAAGAAAGAAAGAAAGAAAGAAAGAAAGAAAGAAAGAAAAGGAAAAAGAAAAAAGAAAAGAAAAGAAAAGATAATTGTCTAGGACAAAGTACCTGACCGGACAGACTGCTCCTAAAAGAACCACAGAGGGCAGTTTTGCTAACTTACTGAGTCACCTAACCTCCTCTTGTTAGTTCCCCACAAGCCTCCTGCTTTTCTCGGAGGGGCTCAGTGAAGACAGACAAGTAGACACTTTCCATCTTGGGTTTCCTATGGAGGTAGCTGGGTATGCTGCAATATGGCCCATTATGGCAAGGATCCAGGTACTTCACAGGTCAAATTGCAACCTGTGAGACCTAAGGACCCAATTTAACCAGTTAATGTATCATTTCCCAACTTCAGCCCTGCAGGAAGTATTCATTCAAGCCAGGAAGCACTTTGCAGTAATAAAACCACCCTGTGGGTCTCTGAGATACTTGTAACAATTATCTGTAAAACTGTATTTGATATGCCTCGTATGCAAATTACTATCGTGTATTTTACTGTTATATTATCATCAACTGTTTGTGTAGATATTAACATGTCTTCCACTCGGACTGAAAGCTCTGTCATCTGGCGGGAGGCAGGAGCAAGGGACTCCCTCAGCCCAGCACCCAACACATACCACTCCATGTGTAACTGGCGATCAGACAAATGCACCACCGCAGTGCTCCCCGGCTTCCCTCCATGGAAGTTTGGTTCTTCCTTGACTTTGAAACCCGGAAGTTCCTTTTCATATCCTCACTGGAACCTCACCAGATCCTACGACTGGGCCGCACTTTAACCGGGGCTCAGAGGAGGCTTGCTTCAAGTCACAATGCGGTTTGTACGCGACAGCACTTTGCTGTTTGGACTCCCCAGGGGCAGTGTTCTTTCTCCTGTAACATTCCACCTTCCATATCCAGCAGGCTTTAAAGCAGCCTCTGAAAACTTCAGGCTTAATTTCTAGGTCACTTTTTTTCATCATTGTGAAATGTCATAACAGAAGACTTAATAACGAGTGAGTATTTAGAAAACATAACTGTGAAGAAAATAATCACAACTACAGTAAGCTCAATATGGAAAAACTTCAAAATACTGCGTCCCCATTAGCACTGCAAGAAATAAACACAGAAAGATACTGTAGTCCTAGCTCCCTTGACAGGGGTGCCTCCCCTCGCCACAACCTGCTTCTCTAGAAATCCCACAGGCCTGGCTCGCAGGCTTCATCTTCCTCAGATCATCTCACACCCCGTAAACACCTGTTCCTCCTGAAGAGACAGCATTCACTTATTAGAATACACAAGGACGGAGGTGCAGGTTTCTCACAAGGATAAGAAGGAACAGTGAAAAGAAAGGAAGATAAGAAAATGACTGTTACTTACAGCCTAGAGTATATTTTTATATATTTGAAAGGCCTTTCCTTCTGTCAATTCATTCCACAAGCACTTTTAAGTTGTCACTATATCCCAGATTCATTATAAACACTGTGAAGGCT
Source organism: Eumetopias jubatus (assembly GCF_037043125.1). Taxonomy (NCBI): domain Eukaryota; kingdom Metazoa; phylum Chordata; class Mammalia; order Carnivora; family Otariidae; genus Eumetopias; species Eumetopias jubatus. Next base: position 29,992,563 of record NW_028274814.1, read on the forward strand.
TCCTCTCCGGTGTCGAATGCTAAACGGCGAGCCACAAAACAGAAACGATTTTGCCTGCGCATAAGGCAGCAAGCAAAACAATCACAAATCACCGTACATCAGGCACTATTTGTGCTGCACAAATGCACGCATGCAGTGCTGTGAGACGAGAGTAAAGGGAACACAGTAGGGATGTTGAAAAAGACTTTATGAAGAGTTCAGCCTCAGAAGACGAGTAGGATTCAGTAGGGCAAAAGAAACACTATGTACAAAACACAGAGAAATAGCACAGCATTGGTACAGTGGGAAGTCGAATTTCATTAGAACAAGAGGTTCACAGATGGGGGAGAAGGCTGGAAAAGGAATTTGAAGGCACAGATTGTAAAGGTCCTTAAATAGAGCACTAAAGAAATTGTGGGCTTTACTGTGTAGGCGATTCGGGGGATCATCTAGCTTACCAGCAGGGCCTACGCAGAGTCAGATTCACACTCCACAACAGTCATCCTGGAAGCTGGGTGGAGGATGGGCGGACACAGAGACCGCCGGGAAAATCGACAGAAAGCTACTTCCCTACCCGAGACAAGAGCTGGGAAAGGCCTGAGCAGCAGCAGAAATAGGAGGAGGGGAACAGGAAGACCAACACATCTTCTTCAACAAGACTGAGAAGAACGACGAAAGAGGAGTGACAAAGGTACCTGACATTTCTAGCGGGAACCCAGAAGTCACGTCATCAACCACGTTAAGGAGTAAAAGAGAGACAGTGTTTTTGTTTTTCTTGCTTTTTCCTAGAAGGGAAGATGAAAGTTTCCCCGTTTTGAAAGCAGTTGTTTGTTTTGCTTCGTTTTAAAGTTATCTGTGGGATGCCGGTTTAAGCTCCACGCAGAACTTTGAAATAGGAGACTGGTCCTCAAAAGGCATGTGAGTGACAGTAGAAGCTGTAAGATGTGAGATGCTGCGAGATAAATTTGTCGGAGTAAGTGATTTCCAAGCTAGAAGGGCAAAGACAGAATCCAATTCAGTTTTCAAATAAAATCCGCCTAGGAAGGATAGAGGGACATGAGAAGCAGCAGAGAAAAGATGGCAGCAAAACTGAACTCACAGTTCTATGACCAATACCAACAGCGTTCACACACTCACAGACCACAGAACATGCCAACAATCAGGACACCGATGACCGCAGCTGAATGCTACAGGACCACGAAATACAACGTACAAGAAAGGAGAGAAGACAGCCACGTAGCAAATCCCAATGCCAATACTGACTACAAGAGAAGTAAGACACTAAATAGCAGACCACAAATTCCAAAAGCCTGCAGAAAAGAAATGGGCAGCCCAATTGGGAAATCAGCAAGACCAAAGCACAGTTCCATCTGTCAGCTTACTGTACAGATTCCTCCCCTCTACACCACGCTTTTGCTGTAGAAAATCACAAGGGCCATGGTCAGATGTGTATACATTATCATCTAGTTATCTATAGGGGGATACAGAAGCTACATTCCTAAAGAACACAGGAGAGGATCTGCACTGAGGGCACCAGGTAAGTGACCAATTATCTGGATTTGAAATATTCTTATTGTGGGGCGCCTGGGTGGTTCAGTTGGTTAAGCGACTGCCTTCGGCTCAGGTCATGATCCCGGGGCCCTAGGATCAAGCCCTGCATCAGGCTCCCTGCTCCTCGGGGAGCCTGCTTCTCCCTCTTCTTCTGCCTGCCGCTCCCCCTGCTTGTGCTCTCTGTCAAATAAATAAAATCTTTAAAAAAAAAAAAAAAAAGAACTATTCTTATCGTGCATCCATGTGTCCCCATTTTGTTTTAAAAACAGGGAAACCAGGGGCGCCTGGGTGGCTCAGTCGTTAAGTGTCTGCCTTCAGCTCAGGTCGTGATCCCAGGGTCCTGGGATGGAGCCCCGCATCGGGCTCCCTGCTCAGCGGGAAGCCTGCTTCTCCCTCTCCCACTCCCCCTGCTTGTGTTCCCTCTCTCGCTCTCTCTCTCAAATAAATAAAATCTTTAAAAAATAAAAAAAATAAAAATGGAAACTGGAGACATAACATAAGGCAAGGAAAAGTGGGGTCATTTGTGATTAGGATGGGGCTGGGGGGCACGAGCAGCAAAAAATATAAAGTTACAAGATGCCTAAGCTTCCATTTTCACCAAACCAACAGCCGCAGGAAGAGCAATGTTGGGCATGTTCTAAAACTTGACGCATTTGAAAATACTTTTAAACCTACCCTTTGCTGAAGTGGCAAGATATAATGGAACAATAACTTCAGCAAAGCTGATATTGGACCCAGTTCTGTCTCCAGTGACTACCCATATTACTCAGTAAATTAACCAAATTCAATCTGCTCGTTAGTGAAATGCGCTTGTTTGCACGGGTCCATACCAGAGGTCTCCTTCCATTTTATCTCCCTTAATTCATGTGAGCACAGTGCCAGGCCCCAGCAGGCGCTTACTAGGTGCCACCATCCTTTGTTCCAGAGGACTTCACTACCTCTAGCTCCATGGGGAAATCACTAACTTCTTGAGGCATCAATTTCCCCACCTCTAATACTGCCTCACAGGGCTGTTTGCAAATTAATTAAGGTACTCTGTAAACCATACAGCGCAACGCAGAATGTAAAGCATAAGCGTTTCCAGGCCAGGCAAATAGTAGCAACTTTTGGACTGAAAACACCAGGAGGTTTGAATGACTAGCACCAATAAGACCTGGTTAAGAATTCAGCACCTGCCCTAATCTCTCGCATCACCCCATTCAGCTTGCTTAGATCTCAACGTACCCTCCACCGGACAAGCTCGAGGCCTTCCCACCCACATCACCCTAATTTTCTTAGTACTCAGAGGAGAGGTATTCAGATAAGGAACCTACAAATGAAAGAGTCGCAAGAGGACACAATCAAATGACTCGCCCAAGGTCAAAACACCAGGGTAGAAAAGGAAATGCGGGCTTCTCAGCCACCGAGGCCACGTCCCCCGTGACTCCTTCTGCAACCGACGGGGAACGACCAGCGCCCCCCTTCCCCCGCCGCAGGACGCAGTGTGGGGGCGCCCCTCGCCCTCCTGCGTGCACGCCCCGCCGACCCCTCCAGCCTGGCCGCCCGCGGCGGACCCGAGCTCCTGCACAGCTGCGCTCGTCCCGGGCCCCCACGCCCCCCACGGACCTGCTCCCAGCCCCGCCAGGCCGGACCCCCGCTGAGGACCCCAAGAGGCGAGGTGTCCACACGGCACAGCCCCGCCCGCGCTCCCTGCCACGTCCGCGGCCTCACGCACTATGGCGCTCCAGACCCGGCCTCCCGCCGCCGCCGACGCCGCCGCCGCCGCCGCCGCCGCAGGGCCCGGGCCTCCCGGCCTCCCAGTCCCAGCGTCCCCAGGGCAGCTCCAGCCCGAGCAGGCCGCGGACTTCCTCCGCCAGCTCCGCCCTAGCCGCAGCCCCGGGAAGAGCCCGCCGCCAGGGCTGACGGACTGCCTGAAAGTCCAATCGGAACGGCACACGAAGGGGGCGTGCTGACGGACTGCCCCAGCGACCAATCGGAACGCGCTACACCAGGGGGGCGCGGCTACCGCCAGCGACCCCGCCCCGTCCGTGCTTCCGCTGGGGCCGAGGAGGCGAGAGGAAACTTTCCCAGAGTTCCTCCGAGCGCCCGCGGACCGGAGGAGGGGTCGCGGCCGGGGGGGCGGGGGGGGGGTGCTGAGGTTGGGTGAGGGAGGGGCTGAGGGTGGGGACGCGCGGGGCCCCACCCCCTCCCCGAGGGCCCGCGGCTGCCTGGCGACCGGAAGGCGGCGGCCCCGGCTGGGATCCCGGCCGCTCTCGGGTGCTACCCCGCGCGGGCTCCTCCTCCGCTGCCGCCGTCGCTGCCCAGCTGGCTGCTGTCGGGGCTGGGCGGACCCTGCTGCCCCGTGGAGCGAGCGCTGGCCCGGGGCCGGCTGGGCGGCAGCACCCCTCACACCTGATGTGGCGCCCCCAAATGCAGCCGGTGCGGGCGGCAGCCTGGGACCGAGCCTTGGGCCCGTGAGCACGGCCGGGCCCGCACCCGGAGCGCGCGTCCGCGGCGGCCGGCGAGGCGAGTCGCCCGCTGGAGGACCACCCGCGCATAGAGCAGCGGAGGGCCGGGCGTCCCGGGGGCCGCTGGGGGCAGGGCTGGGGGCCCGCAAGCCCTCTCCTCCCCCACCGGCGCCCGCGGCCATGGCAGCGCCGGGGGACCCGCGGCGGCTCTACCGGCTGGTGCAGGAAGGCCGGCTGTGCGCCCTGCGGGAGGAGCTGCGGGGAGCCGGGCGCGCCAGCTGCCCGGGGCCGGGCGGGGACACCCTCCTGCACTGCGCCGCCCGCCTCGGGCATCGGGACGTGCTGGCCTATCTGGTCGAGACCTGGGACATGGACATCGAGGCCGCCAACCGAGACTACAAGCGACCTCTGCACGAGGCTGCCTCGCAGGGCCACCGGGACTGCGTGCGCTATCTGCTGGGCAGAGGAGCCGCGGTCGACTGCCTGAAGAAAGCCGACTGGTAGGTGGCTGGGGTTCCCGAAAGATCCCCCCCCACACCCCTCCACTTCTCCGCAGAGTTATGGAGTCCCGTGTACTTTTCCGCCTCGACACCACAGCTTCTGAGCCTCCCCCTGGAGGACAGATTACCCTCTGTGAACAGTGGGGTACTCTTACGGGATTAACTGTTCCAGTCCTCTGTTCCAAACCCTTTTCCCTTATGAAACAGTATGCAATAGGATCAAACAGTGAATTGTCTGTACTACCTATAGCTTGAGCCTCGCCTAGCTACATGATTACTTCACCAGTAGCATTGTTTTAATTTGTTATTTTGGAATAGAGCTTCACAGAAGGTTGCAAAGAACTGTTCAGGGAAGCCTCGTGGGCCCTTCCCCCAGACTCCCCCAAAGTTACCATCTTACACAGCTATGTGCAATACCAAGACTAAGAAACTGACACTGCTACTACAGTCCATGTTCTTCATCAGATTTCACCAGTTACACAGACACTTGAGTGTGTGTGGTGCTTTATGGGATTTTATCACATGAATAGCCTCGCGTGAGCGATACTCCAAGGTACCATCACACAAACCAATTGCATTTTGTCAGACAGACATTGTTTCCAGTACTCACTATGTGGTGATGAACATCCTAAGATTCATAACATAATGAAGTTCCTGCCTGCAAGTGATTCCTGATCTGATATAAATATGAACCACAGCAGATAGACTTGTAGTTAAATAAAGTGCATCTTGCCTGCTGGGATGAGGGAGTCAGTATGGTTACGTTTTGAGGGCTGCACTTTGGCTATGACTTAGCACAAGGCCAGTTTTCTTCTGCTGCTGGTAAACTGGTCTAAAGACCATTCCAACAGACATATTACCTCATACATGCCTCAAAACAATTCTGTGGGTAGGGAACTGGCCTCTCCCCAAAAATCCATTAAAGAGGCAAAGTTCATTTGAGTACGTATGTGAGAGGTATAGCTGCAGTGAGAAATTTTTGTCCGTTCTCACCTTTCTGGCTTTCTGCAATACCTTCCCTGCTTTTCCAATCATCCCGCCTGGCTCAAGATTTATTTCCTCTGTGAAGTCCTTCTGGAAGGTTCCAGCCTTCATTTATCTGGGTTTCTCCCTCTTTATTTTCTCATTCACTCTCATTGCTACACCCCCCCCTCAAAAGTGTTGGTAATTAATTAATATCATAGCAATCTTAGAAGATAGATCCTAGATGCGGCCTTCGGGGTCTCCTAGGTATAGTGAGCTCCCGCTGTGTGCCAGACATGGGTCCTAACCCCAGGAATCAGGAGGTGAATAAGACCTGCCCTTGCTTTCCAAGGGTTATGTCTCTCTCGTTTTGCAGATGACAAACCAGAAGCTCATGGAATTGAAATCGCTCATCCGAGATCATTTATGAGAAGAGAGAGGATAGAGCCACCTCCCTTGATTTTAATGTAGTTTATTCCCATAATTGTGGACACAAGTCAGTTCAGAAACTTATTGTAATCACACTGTTCCATTTATGTCACCAGTGTATGCTCCTCATGGGTAGGCACTGTGTCATATGTTCTTTTTTAACCCTTTTTCAGCACAATTTAATTCATAAATGACTACTGATTGAAGTGAATGGGGTAAGTCCAGCAGAGTATCTCTTACACAAATAGTATTCAAGACACGGGCGCCTGGGTGGCTGAGTTGGTTAAGCGTCTGCCTTCGGCTCAGGTCGTGATCCCGGGGTCCTGGGATCGAGCCCCGGGTCGGGCTCCCTGCTCAGCGGGGAGCCTGCTTCTCCCTCTCCCACTCCCCCTGCTTGTGCTCTTTCTCTCAAATAAATAAATAAAATCTTTTTAAAAATACATTATTCAAGACAAACTGTCTGTGGTTTTGATTAACTCTGTCTCAGTTTGGTCCCATAGTCGAAACTTGTCCAGAAGCAGGTTTTCCTCCTCAGTATTCCCCTCCCGCAGGCAGGCACACCTACATCCTAATCCCTTTCCCTCTCTTATTTCTCCCAGTGTCTCATTGCGGGCAGAGAAGTTGCCAGTCAATGCTGTTTTCCTGCTTCCCAGACCCTTGAGTCCTCTAGGTTTTCCATCTCTGCCAAGGGCATGTGCTTTTCTGAAGACCTGGACGCACACTTCTAATGTCTCAGCTGCCCTTCCGTCTGTTTGTCCTGATTGGCCTTAGGACTCCTTTGATGATGGCCTGCACAAGGAAGAATCTGGAGGTGATCCAGGACCTTGTAGAACATGGTGCCAACCCACTTCTAAAGAACAAAGACGGCTGGAATAGTCTCCACATTGCCAGCCGAGAGGGTGACCCTCTGGTCCTCCGGTACTTGCTCACTGTTTGCCCAACGGCCTGGAAGACAGAGAGCAAAATCGGGAGAACTCCTCTGCACACGGCAGGTACGGCTGGGAGCTCTGCAGGGACGCAGGCACGAACGTGCAGCCCGCCCGCCCGGCCCTGCAGAACGCCTGCTAGTTAGGGGCACCCACAGGGCTGGAGGGGTTTGGAAACTAGAGGGCCAGGACTAAGAGCAGCTTTAGGGTATTTCAACATATAGTTTGTCCCTACAGCTAATGGAACTCGGCACATGATCCGTTCTTGTTTCGCGTGTTCGTATCTGTCCTGCCCTCCCCAGTTTGTTGGAAAGCTCATTCTGTTCTTCACTGTCTTTGACCTTGAGCAAGGGACTTAGCCTCTTAAGCAAATTTCCTCATCAGCAACATCATGATGGTAATGGTGCCCATATCACAAGGTAGCTAGAGAGTTTAAGGAACAGGATGTATATAAACCCCCTGGTGCAGTGCTTAACACACCCTGAGCACAGAACAACTGGGTATGGCTATTTTCAGGATCAGGTTTACGTTGTCATTGTTACCCGAAGGAGGAAAAGAGACAATATTTCTGAATATCCTCAGCAATACTTACCACAGTGCTAATCCACTTAAATAAATATAGGAACTTGCAATGAAGGTACCTGGGCCTGAGTGTCTTTGACTTATCTAGTGATCATGTCAATAAAAATGTGGGATACAACTGAGTAATTATCCTTAAATCTGAATTATCTATTCATAGATTATTTTAAATTAGTGAAAAGCAAAAAGTGCTGGGGTGTAAGACAACACAGATATTAAAGACCTCAAGAGTCCGGATCAAGAAATTTAAAAAATGATCTTTAGCCTTCTGGATAGTATATTGAATTAAAATACAGGGCCTTGGGGCACCTGGGTGGCTCAGTCGTTAAGCGTCTGCCTTCGGCTCAGCTCACGATCTCAGGGTCCTGGGATCGAGCCCCACATCGGGCTCCCTGCTCCGCGGGAAGCCTGCTTCTCCCTCTCCCACTTCCCCTGCTTGTGTTCCCTCTCTCGCTGTGTCTCTGCCTGTCAAATAAATAAAATCTTTAAATAAATAAATAAATAAAAATACAGGGCCTTAGTTTCTCAAAACATCGATACCTGTGACGACAGAGTTTAGGAAATACGCATACAATTATTACCACTACAGAGAGCAATTAGGGACCAAGGAATTGTTTACATCTTTACAAGTGAGTAGAAAAACTTTTCTCTGCTATGAATTGTTTGACTAGTTCCCCTAGAAACAATCAGCACCTAACCATTCACAGAAAATACTGGAGAACAGATAGCTGAAATCTTTACTATTGAGTGTCGTTCTCTTTAGTAGGAGAATCACATTCCTGCTTATTTTGTCATGGATCATTATTAATATGTTTTACATTTCCTGGGCAGAAACTGACCGGCCCTAAGGATCTGCAGCACAAAAGTGAGGAGAAAGTTTAAGACTGAGAATTTACCATGGAAGTGCTCAAAAAAACAAGATAATCAAGTGTTGGCCAAGTGCCTGTTAAGTGAAAACATCATCGTTACCACTTACCCAGCTAAATTTTTATTTTTCTAGGATGGTAACAGTGTCCCTGATTTAATGACTACTTCCCGAAAGTCCTAGCTAAAAGGTTGGGGCAGAGAGAGGAGGAAAGAAGAGTTTTATACCTGCACTAAAAAGCTCTGACTCTCAACTCTCTTCTTCCAGCAATGCATGGCTGTTTAGACGCAGTGAAGGTCCTTCTCCAGAGGTAAGAACAAAACAGCAAATGGGGGGAAGGATTCCCTAATTGTGACAGTTAATATCGATGCTATAGGAAAAGCTCAGAAAAATTGCTCAGAAAGAAACTAACGTACCCAAAGAGATGAACAACGGACATAACTCAAAGAATATAAAATAAAAATTGCTAAGTAACATGAGAAAAAAAAAATCACCCATGCATCTGCTCATTCAGCAAGTACTCAAATACTCAGTGCCTCAGCACTCACTTAGCACCATACCACATGCACGGGCTGCAAGAGAAGCCAGCCGACACGGGTCCCCCCCGTGGAGCTCACACACTGGCAGACAAGATTCGCTGTTCACATCCTGTGAGTCCGAGGAGTACAAGGAATCGCAGGATCCCTCCAGGAACATAGGCCAGGAAGACCCACCTTGCCTGGGAGGAAGGAATCTCGGCCCCCGGGATATTCAAGCTACGGTCTGAAGGGGGCTAAGAGTGGGAGGTGGGCCACATTCCAGACAGAGGTAACAGTCCCCGGGAATGCTCAGAGCCAAGAGAAAGCATGGTGCTTTAGTAAACTGAAAGTTCAGTGTGTGCTGCTGCCCCGGGAGTGCCGGGGAGAATAGTGCACGATGAGGAAGGCCGGACCGAGGGAGGACATAGGACGATGTGAGGACTTCAGATTTTATTCTAAGTGTATGCGATGCCATTGAAGGGTTTTAAGCAGTGTGCCGGGTGGACAGTAATGAGAAATTTGCATTTTTCAGAGATCCTCTGGTTGGAAAATAGAGAATGGATTGGGGGGAAGCGGGAGTGGGGGCCGTGAATGTTGGGAGGCCGTTGCAGTTCGACAGGAGAAAAATAATGGTAGCGGGACTAAGACCCTGACTGTAGAGGTGAAGAGAAAGACATGGAGATACTTAAGAAGTGGGATCAATAGATCCAGGTGAAAAATTTGATCAAGGGAATGAGGGAGGAGACATCAAGATGACAGGTTTCTCGCTGAGCAACTGGTGATGGTGCTGGTGCCATTTACCGGGACAGAGAGCCCTGGAGGAGGAGCAGGTTTGCCAGGGAAGATGATAATTTCACTTTTGGACACATTGAGTTGCATGCATCTGTGAGGCACCCAAGCAGAGATGTCGAGTGGCCAGCTACAGACACAGATCTGAAAGCCGCAGGAGGGGTGTGAGCTGAGAGACAAATGTGGGCATCATCAACATAGAAACAATGACTGAATTCATGAGAGTGGAAGGGATTACCAGAGCAGATACTGAATAGTGAGAAGAGACCAGGACTTCATGCAGTGCCATGAGGGAGCACAGGTCCTCCTGTGGATGGAGGAGAGAAGAGGGGCCTCTGTGAGGTCATATGGAAGCTAGAAGCTGCAGTGAAGGAGGGAGAACCGGTGTTCCAAGCAGAGGGGCTCAGCAAATGCAGAGGCAGCAAAGAGCTGGGCAACCGGAGGAGAAGATAATGAGCAAGAAGAGGGTAGGACAGAGAGGCCCCTGAAGGTGAGAACAGAGAAGAGAGGTAGGAACGGAAGGAGGTCGGTCGGGTAGGAGGCAGGACCAAGAAGAACGGACAGGTAGGATCGTAGAGAAGGTAGGTCCGTTTGGAGTCGGGCCTGAGGGGAGGGCCGGGGAGGCGTGGGTCAGCTAACTGAAGAAGGCAGGAATGGAAGGTCACACTGGAGGCTGAATTAAGGAAAAGGACAGGTAGGAACAGAAAGGGTAGGACAGCGGAGTAGGTAGGAGAAGACAAAGGCAGGATTGAGAGGAAGGTAGGACAGTGGGGAAAGCAGGGCGGGGAAGCAGGTGGGGGGGGGGGGAGGGTCAGGAAGGACGCGGCTGGCCCCGAGGAGCCTGGGGACATGAGCAGATGCCACAGTATCCTGACCCCAGGGTCATGAGGATTTAGATTTTTCTCTGCGGTTGGGAGGTAAAGGTGTCAAGCAGGAGTGGCCATACCCAGGGCGGTCCGGTGCCTGTGAGAATGGTTAGCAAGGCAGGAGCCACGGCGGGAGAAGTGGGCCCCGAACTGAGATTTTTGGTAACAGGCTGGTCCTGAGGGGAAGACGATGCCTGGAAACGGGGTGAGGAAGTCCGAGGAGGGGCTGAGTTTGGGAGACAGGGACCGCGCTCCGGTCTCCGCGGTGTGTGCGTGCGTGCGCGTGCGTGCGTGTGTGCGTGCGCGTGCGTGTGTGCGCGTGCCGCAGGGACCGCTGTCTGACCTGCCGCTCTGGGTTCGGGCGGCAGGTGCCACTACGGAGCCGACTGCGCGGACAGCTGTGGCTGCACACCCTTCATGGACGCAGTTCAGTGCGGCCACGTCGATGTGGCCCAGCTGCTGCTCGAACAGCACCAGGTATAGAAACGGGTCCTCCCACGAGTCTCAGACCAGGGAGCGCCTCCGATGTGGGCTCAGTGTCGCGGTCGGCGAGCGGCAGGCAGACGTCCTTGTCTGGGGCCCCTGCGGGGCTCACGTGTGAGATGAGCAGGGAGCAGTGAGAGGAGGAGGGGGATCCAGTAAGCGGCTGGACCACAGGAGTGAGCGCAGGCTGCCCACCGAGGGCGCCGGGGGCCGGAGCGTGGGGTCTGGCCTGTGTTTGGCCAGAGAGGCCCTGGGGATCCGCCAGGAGGTCCCTGCTGCTCACGTGTGGCCTCCCCTCCCTCGCCCGCCAGGCTTGCTGGGCGGCGCGGGACGCCCTGGGCGCACAGGCCATCCACAGGGCGGCCGTCACTGGGCAGGACGAGGCCCTCCGCTTCCTGGTGTCCGAGCTGGGCGCCGACGTGGACGCCAGGGCAGCACCCAGCCGCCTGACGCCACTGCATTTCGCCGCTAAGGTTTGTCTCTCTGGGAAAGCCCTCCCTCCGTGTCATGTCCAGCCTTTCGTTTGCACCCGCTCGTGTTCCGTTTTCAGAAATAATGTCGTTTGCAGCCCTAAGGATCCCCCGTGTGAAGTCCTGCTGCTCTGTCCTTACACTAGATTCCAGAAGGGAACATTTCTGCAGCGGAGGCTCATTGCTTACACGCCCAGTCTCAAGTGTTAGGCCTGTTTTGCGGGTTATCTTCAGCCTCACTGGCCAGCTGCCCCAACTGGCTTTTCCAGCAGCAGCAGGTGTAATTATTTCCCTGTGAACGGCCCTCTCCTGTCCCCCAGGAAGGCAGTGGAGGGACGAGGGTGCCCCGAGCCCGGTGGAGGCCACAGAGAGGATGCGTGGGACTCGCGGCCGTGATTCCCTGTCTCCCTGGGTCCGCGCGGCCTGGCCAGCTGCACAGGAGTCCTGTCAGGTGCTTGTAGTCGAGGAGGACGTGCTGTGACGCGCGCTGTGACAAACGTCCAGGACGGGTCGCGGGCTCCCTGTTTATCTTCGCTCTGAAATTCCAGCAAAGAGCATGTTTGCTGGGAGAGATTCTGGAGGCACATGTTCTGTGTGAATCAGGACGTTTGCTCCCGACAGCAGTAGTCGGTAATTTGGCCTACAGAGTAGATCCTCTGTATTATAATAATGAAATGTCACCAAAATCTGGATTTGACAGCTTACACTCCAACCTGAGAACTGTGTGAGTCTCCCTCTAGATGTGAAAATTCCATTTTAGCAGCTGAGTCTTTTAGAAAAAGTACCTAACATGTTAGTTTGTGTTTAAAGGCTTGTTTATTTCCTCGTCACGGGATAACAAGCGTATTTCAACCCTCAGGAAGGACACGTGAGCACAGTCCGGGTGCTCCTATCCTTGGGTGCCAACATCAATTCCAAAGATAAAAGAAACCGATCAGGTATGGCTTCGAGTCCCTCGCGCCTGGGGAATGACTAGTAATCGATGTAAACAATACACGGACTTTGATGTTAAAAACACTGGTTTTAGACTATTCCTCTAGTAGTAGCTCAGCAACCCTTCTTTGAAACGACATATTTGCAAAGCTCTGGCAATGTCTGTTCCCACGGCAATGGCGGGGCCTGCCACTGGTCCCTGCTGTTCTGACTACTTCGCAGCACGGCACTGTGTGCTCCTGGGAACACTTGCTAAATCCACCATGCTGCTGGCCGCCTCCAGTTAGAGTCTCCCTAGGTCGTCTCTCTTTGGAGTGCATTTGAAAACTGGAATCACTATAATTTTTTTCTAAGATTTATTTAGAGGGAGAGAGAGATTTATTTATGCAGAGGGAGAGAGAGAATTGGAATCGGGCTCCATCCCAGGACCCTGGGACCATGACCTGGGCTGAAGGCAGATGCTTAACCGACTGAGCCACCCAGGTGCCCCGAGAGCTAATTCTTTAGACTCAGGTTAGAATAAGCTCTCCTGTGAACATTCTGTGCACCACGGCCGCCTGGCAAGCCTCTCTCTGATGCTTAGAAGCTCCCTCCGAGGCTGCACAGGACCGTCACTAAGTCCAGGGACACAAGACTTTGTCTGCAGAATGCAGGATCCTAGGGCTCACAGCACCAAGAACCTTGAGTGCTAGTTCTCAAAGGGGAGGATGTGTCCATTTTTCTGTTCATCACGTCATTCTTATTCGTGGCGATATTTTTACTGACACGGAGAATTCACAAAACTTTTAAAATGGTTTCTGTGCCAGTTAAAGTCACCTGTTTGTGAACTTGCTTCGTGGCTTTAGACAAAAATCTCTTATATTCTCTAATTGGTTGATGTTTTTAAAACCATTTCCAACCCCGTCCGGTTAAAAGGGGGGAAATGCTCTGATCCCACAGAGGCAAGGGCACAGACAGGAATCGTGGAAATATAAAGTCTGCGTAGTGGAAGGAGTTTTGTTTTGGGTTGTAGCTGCTCACCAGATGGGCATTGCTGCAGCATCCTGCTTCAAGTCCGTGTTGCTTCTGTCTCCTCGCAGCCCTGCATCTGGCCTGCGCCGGCCAGCACACGGCCTGTGTCGAGCTCCTCCTGCGGTCCGGGCTGAGCGACTCCCCAGACGTCTCGGGCACCCTGGCTCGGCAGCTCGCTCGCAGCGCAGACATCCTTCAGTGCTTTGACCACCACCCCGAGTCCTGAGGGTGCTTCTGAGCAAGGACAGGCACAGTGACCACATCCTGCTGCTGCCGTTATTGGGGTCCCCAGCCAGAGGGCCGTGAGGACGCCGGCTCCTGAGCCCTGTGACCTACACATGGCGTCTTTCCAGGACCTGGATTCTGCTTTTTCTGCCCTTCAAGTGGAATTAGGGGATGTTCATGAAGCCAGTGTCTGGAGCCCTTAGAGAAGCACGTGACCCACGTGAATGTAACCCAGAGTACGTGTTCACGTAAATAGGTCAGATTTTTTATGAGCAATATTATGAGGGATGTTATGACAATGATTTTAACGGTCCAAGAGCCGTAAACATAACCAGCCTGCCACTTCCTTCCTTCCTCGCTTTTTCTTGGTCATTACAATGGTTTCGTAGCCAGGAAGGAGATGCCTACACAGATATCTGAGAGAAAATAATGGAAATATTTGTACATTCTAAGCGCTGCTAGTTAAGCCATAACGCTTTAATCTTGAGGTTATTTTTACTTGATGGTTCTGTGTTGGCTTTCTTCAGATAACAAATACACCTAAAAATGCAGCTAAGATATTTTCCAAACTTTTCTACTGCCTCAGTCAAAGAATGGAGTTTGTTCTTAAAACACCTACCCTATTTCCTGTCCTGATTCCCTGCCCACTGGAGCCTGAGAGTGTTGAAGACTCTTGACATCGTAACTCCAAAAATTCTGTAGCAGTTTAAATAGATTGAAGGGAGCCTGCATCCTCAGACATTTGGATTCTTTTCCTTTTTACTTTTGGGGGGAGGTGATGAAGATCATTTTCTCTGGGTCACAAAGAATAATTAGTCCAGGTCGTTCTTAGGAAATCACACGCATCCGTCACAAGCCATACTTGATCCTCCTGCTGGTCGTGACCCAGTAAGGACATACTGCACATCCGTCCAGCCTGAGCATCGTGCTGGGCCAGGGAAGGAGCGAGACTTTCCAGTTCTTCGTCATCCCAGATGGCACGGGCTGGTTCCTAGTCCAACAGCCAAGACCTGCTGGTATCATCTGTCTCGTGACCTCTAAGTGGCGCCCCGTGTGATCTGCACTGGTTCGAGCTTCAGTTCCTGCTACTTCAGAGATCCCCCCTGTGTCACTGCCCTTTGGGTCTAAAGATGGTCCTGTTACCTGCGGGGGGACAGAAGGGTGGGTATGGCGCCAGCTGCCTTCCCTGTACACACATGCGACGCAGCTTCTGATTGCAGCGGCTCCATGAGGGGTCGGTCCCTGCACATGTCCAGCTGCACATCTGCCCCACAAACCAGTGGTGACTGTGGTGCATGAGGCCGTGCTTTTGCTCCCCGTACATTCCCGACTCCGTTCTGTGGTGTAGACTGTGGCTCCTGAAGCTTCTCGAGGACCAGGGACCACAGTGTGGACGCCAGTGGTGTTAATTGTGGCAAAGGCGGCAGACAGTCCAGGAACAGTCTGCCCCTGGGGTCACCGCGCTAGGAGTGAGTCATGCCCTCACTTCCTAATCATGGGTGCTTGAGTCACCTTCCAGGGAGGCCCCACCAGGCCACCCGATCTAAAACTGCATCCCCTCCTCCAGCATTTCAGGCCTCCTGTCCTTTTTTTGCTTTCTCCTTGTTAGCACGTACCATCCCCTGATACGCCACACATTGTGAGTCCCGTATGTCTCTCGACTGGAGCATGAGCTCCGGGGCAGGACTTTGTCTCCCTTGTTCACTTGCTGTCTGCACGACCCAGACGGTGCCTGACACGAAGCAGGGTTTAAATTATTATGTGGTCGATGAGCAAATGGTAATTCGTGGTTCTTAGACATGTACTGTGTCCTGGACGCAGTGCTGAGTGCCTTACCCACACGGTCTCTCTGCATCCCCCTCATTACGACTCCATGTCGGGCACCATTTCTCTCCCGGGCTTCTGCAGCCAGCCCCCCCCGCCCCAACTCACAGAGGTCAGCCCCTCACTGCTGCACTGCAGGGAAACAGGGCCTTGCCAGCTGACAGATTGAGCAGTGTATGTGTAGCCCTCGTGTTACTGATCCTTTCACTTCAGTCGTGTGACTGTTGGTCCGAATCCCCCCTGCCTTCTAGAAGCCCATTCCCCATCACGGCTGATAACACACGCCTGGGTATTTCTGACTTGTCCCTCTCTGTGTCTGTCGTGAGCACCTGTTCTAGGGCCTGTCCTGAAAAGCTGGTGTGCCCCCCACCCCCCGCTTGTGTCAGCTCGCTCCGCGTGTGCTCCTCGGCCATCTCGTCTGTTCTGGATCCCACCCCCCACAGGGGACGCTGCACCCCTGTCACCTGGCCCATTCTAGGCCATCCCACACTCAGTTTACCCCAAACTGACTTTCTCTGTAAGCTGCTTACATATGTACCCGGTTGGCCGCCACGTTCATGTCCCTGCAGTTCACGGTCTCTCAAGCTGGAAGCTGGGAATCTATGACTCTCGGGTTCAAGCCCTCCAGCCATCATCCAGACCATGGTGGTGTCGGCCTCCAGACTGTGCCCTCTTGCCCCCCAGGCCCGCCCTCCTCGACGCCGTCCCCCGCGCGGCTGTCCCAGAGTTCTCACCAAGGTGACTGGGGCGCTGACCGCTGCCGTGTTTCCCCGCCGACCTCCACAAGGGCTGTTTGGCTGGTCCTGCAAGCGCCCCGACCCACAGTGAGGGTCTGTTCCTAAGACCGACTGCGGCAGAAGCTTCTGGAAGGAGATAGAAAAAGAATTGCAATCTCATTTGAAAATAGCTACAGCCTAACGTATATTACTGGGAAAAAAATATGCAAGAAAATATTCACAAGACAAAATAAAAAGGAGCTCTCAAAACGGAAAAGAAATTACACAAGTCAGGCCAAAAAACGGAGAACTCCATGAAGAGAGCTCAGGATTCGGAGGGGCGGGCGTGGGATGTGATTCCCCCCGCTCGCTGCTGGAGGCCGCCAGCAGGGGGCAGACCTGAGAGCTGGCCGTGGGGTCCCGCCAGCTTTCAAGGCTCGCCAAATGTACAAAACAGTGAAGGAGAAAACAGAAATTGCCTATTTCCTACTACCCAGAAATAACCACCCTGATTTCCTCCTGGCCTTTAAGTGTATATGCTGGAGGTGACGTCGTGCACACAATCTCCCCTAACTTTAGGTCGAAAGCATATCCTAACACTGCAAAACTGCACGCTTTTGATCGCTATCTAATGCTTCTCAGAGTTGCTGTCCATATTTATTTTCTGACATTCTCATTTTCGTTTTGCTGTGTTAAGAGAAGACCTGGGACATCAGTAAAACCCGTGGACTCGACAGTAGGCAAAGGCAGGGGCATCAGAACTGAAAAAGGCTCAGGTCTGATCCCAGGTCAGGGCCTCATGGGACTGGGAGACAGAGGGAACAGGGGCCTGCTGGGTCTGAGTGGGCCTGCCTGCGCTCTTGGAGATGCTGAGTGGTGAAAAGAAAGGAAAGGTAGGAAGACCGTTTAACAGCATAGGTCTTCTCAGAAAGGGTGAGACCCCAGTGTTTCAGGCTCTGATAAGGGCCCAGTTCGGGGGAGAGATGAAGGCTCGTTGGTGGAACCGGGTTCGGTGGGTAGTGCGGAAGGAGGCGGAAGGGAGCCCGAAAGCCCCCGGGGGCAGAACGCCAGGATCAGGATCAGGTGCACATGAGAAGGAAGACAGGATGACGGGGAGGAAGTTTCCGGTGCAGCTGTGTGCGTGTCTCACGTAACACCGGTCTCTGACCGTGCGCGTGTCTCACGTAACACCGGTCTCTGTGTGCGTGTCTCACGTAACACCGGTATCTGACCGTGCGCGTGTCTCACGTAACACCGGTCTCTGTGTGCGTGTCTCACGTAACACCGGTATCTGACCGTGCGCGTGTCTCACGTAACACCGGTCTCTGTGTGCGTGTCTCACGTAACACCGGTCTCTGACCGTGCGCGTGTCTCACGTAACACCGGTCTCTGACCGTGCGCGTGTCTCACGTAACACCGGTCTCTGACCGTGCGCGTGTCTCACGTAACACCGGTCTCTGACCGTGCGCGTGTCTCACGTAACACCGGTCTCTGTGCGCGTGTCTCACGTAACACCGGTCTCTGACCGTGCGCGTGTCTCACGTAACACCGGTCTCTGTGTGCGTGTCTCACGTAACACCGGTCTCTGTGTGCGTGTCTCACGTAACACCGGTCTCTGACCGTGCGCGTGTCTCACGTAACACCGGTCTCTGACCGTGCGCGTGTCTCACGTAACACCGGTCTCTGACCGTGCGCGTGTCTCACGTAACACCGGTCTCTGTGTGCGTGTCTCACGTAACACCGGTCTCTGACCGTGCGCGTGTCTCACGTAACACCGGTCTCTGTGCGCGTGTCTCACGTAACACCGGTCTCTGACCGTGCGCGTGTCTCACGTAACACCGGTCTCTGTGTGCGTGTCTCACGTAACACCGGTCTCTGACCGTGCGCGTGTCTCACGTAACACCGGTCTCTGTGCGCGTGTCTCACGTAACACCGGTCTCTGACCGTGCGCGTGTCTCACGTAACACCGGTCTCTGTGTGCGTGTCTCACGTAACACCGGTCTCTGTGTGCGTGTCTCACGTAACACCGGTCTCTGACCGTGCGCGTGTCTCACGTAACACCGGTCTCTGACCGTGCGCGTGTCTCACGTAACACCGGTCTCTGACCGTGCGCGTGTCTCACGTAACACCGGTCTCTGTGTGCGTGTCTCACGTAACACCGGTCTCTGACCGTGCGCGTGTCTCACGTAACACCGGTCTCTGTGCGCGTGTCTCACGTAACACCGGTATCTGACCGTGCGCGTGTCTCACGTAACACCGGTCTCTGTGCGCGTGTCTCACGTAACACCGGTCTCTGACCGTGCGCGTGTCTCACGTAACACCGGTTTCTGACCGTGTGCGTGTCTCACGTAACACTGGTATTTGGTGGGTGTGGGGTTGGTGGAATGCTTGTGTAAATGTTAACTTACAGTTGGGGGAACTGCTTTCCTGAGCCAGTGAGGGTGTGGAGGACGTCAGCGCCCCCTTAGAGGGTGATGTGGTTCTTACTGGGAAGGGACAAGGCAGAAGTGAGGGCCCAGCTGTGGCGGGAAGGACTTGCTGGGTGTGCATGATGGAGGCCCGTCACAGCCCTTCCAGAGTCTTAGTTCCAATGACCGTCCCTGAGAAGAGCCCTGGGGAGGGACCACGTGATGAGCTGCCCACCTCTGGTGCTCACTCATCTCCTCCTGCTCCGTCTCTGAAGGGCCCCGCGCACTCGAGCGTGAGGGGCGTCCCGGGCACCTGAAGCCACATGTGGAGATGCCTGTCCTACCCCGTCCTGCACAGGGGTTACTGTTCAGGTGTTTTCATGGGGTGGATGCAGCAGAGCTTGGTTTCCAGGACGGGCGAGAATCAAGCTTCCTGGATTCGGATGCTCACCGTGGGACCTGGGAAATTCATCCTGGAATCTCCGAGACTCGTTGTAGCTGCGGAGACAGACCAACACTGGAAACTAGTTACGGATGTGAAGTGTCAGGTGGTGGGGAGTTCTGGGGGGGAAGCAAAGCAGAGAAGGGGCGGGAAGTGTCAGGGGCCGCGTGGGGGGACCTCTGAGCAAAGACTCCAGGAGTGGAGGCTGCAGCTGCACAAGCGTGTGAGGCTGCGTGCCCTCCACGTGCAGGGAGGGTGGGGAGTGACTGTGGCCGGCATCTGGGAGCCGGGCATCCAGGCCCTTTGGGGCCATTGTACTCTGGGCAAGAAGGAGGAAGCCACAGGAAGGTGTGAGCAGCGGAGTGATGAAATCTGCCATGAGTTGGACCAGGCTCATTCAGAATGTCGGGTGGAGGCAAGAACCTGGTGAGGGGACATCACGGTAACTCACATGAGGTGTGACAGTGACATGCACTGGCCCACAGCTCCTGGGTGAGAAGGTGTAGGTTCTGTGTCCAGGGAGATCAGCAGCACTTCCTGGTGACTTAGATGACGAATGGGAGAGAAACAGGGAAGGTCCATTCTTTGGGCCTGAGCAGACGGAAGGGTAGAATCACCAGGTACTGGGCCAAGAAAGACAGAGGGGGGCGGGCTGAGGAGGAAGGTCGGGAGTTTGGGCTTGGATGCTTGTTGGGCACAAACTGCCCGGTCCAGTGGGGAGTTGGACGGGAGACGTGAGGTCTGGGTTTGCACCCCTGACAGGCTTGGGGGTGCTGATGTGGACGCTCCCAGTCTGACCGGCGGTGCGAGAGCCCCCAGCCCCGGGGAAATACAGGAGGATATTGGCTGAGGCTCATCGTCCTGCCTCCCCAGCCATGGGGAACTCCTCGGGTTCAGGTGCAGAGTAGGCACAAAGTTAGATTTCCTCAAGATGGGGTAAGTGGGGGCGCCTGGGCCGCTCAGTCGGTGAAGCATTTGCCTTCGGCTCGGGTCATGACTGGGGGTCCTGGGATCGAGTCCCATGTCGGGCTCCCTGCTCAGCGGGAAGCCTGTTTCTCCCTCTCCTTGCTGCTCCCCTGCTTGTGCTCTCTCCTCTCTCTGACAAATAAATAAATGAAATCTTAAAAACAAAAAAGATGGGGTAAGTGAAGCAAAGGATTATTCAGCACAATATGTAGTACGTGGTTTACGCCTCAAACCTAAGTCAATACCCAGCACCTGCCTGCCCTCGGATTCCTCCTGCCCTCAGAGAGAGGGACCCCCCCCATCCCTGGCTCTGCACGGGCTGGTTAAGAGCCCGCACACCTGCCACACCTTGGCCTAGCTTCTGAGCATCTCCAAACTCATTCCTTCATCTGCAAAATGAGGCGATAAGACGCCGACTTCATGGAGTTGTTGGAAACTTTAACCAAGTCTCCGCGTGTAACACTTAGCCCACGCGAGGCCCACGGTGAACAGGAAACATCTGTGGTCCTCAAAGGCCAGAGGCATCGACGCGAGCTCCCGGAGCAATCCGTCCTTCCAGGCGTCTTCCAGACCCCCATTTCTCCTCCTTGTCCCTGCCCTGCACTTTCTAGCATCAATCATGTGTTTGCCGTGTGTGGGAGCTGCGTGTGTGCTGGTCAAGCCTGCTGAAGTCAGCCCTGGCATATTTCTCGCTCATACACCCCAGAAGCACTGCGCCCAGTGCCTGGCCCATGTCGCACCTTCAAGGAATTATTTGTGGATTTGAAATAAGCTTATACGATGTAACACTCATGCATCTTATTTAATTTTTAATGAGTTTTTATGGTAAGTGTAATAATCCTCCTCCTGGTGAAAAAGAATTCAGACAGTGCAAATAAAAGTCCTCTCTCCAGCCTGTTCACTGACCTGAAGTTACCGCTGTTGGGGGCTTTCCAACCAGAGGCAGACACCGAGGGGTTCTGATTACCTAAGAGGATCCTGTAATACTTACTCTTGTGCAACTTTCGTAACGTACCAACGCATCCTGGACAGTGTTTCTTGTTCGTCCTTGCAGACCTGCTTCTTTCTCACACTGCATCGTTCAGATGCTCCATAATTTGTCCATAGACATTCAGGATGCACCCTGGGTTTTTGAGAATCCTCGTTATAAACAGCGGGACAATGAACACGGATCTCTGTGTCCTTCTGTATGTAACTGGAGAATAAATTCCTAGACGTGGATCAAGGGACGTGTTATAAATGTCATGTGTCGCTGGCTGTAGCAGGTACTTAGAACACCATGCGTTCCAGCCAGCGTAAGTAAGTAGAGATTTACTGCAGGGTGCGGGCTGGTGTGCAGAGTCGTTGCAATGGCTCAAAGACAAGTTTCGGTCAAATGTGGAGCAATGACTTCCAGAGCTGTCCTGCAGACCTGGGCCTCGAGAAAAAGTGCTGCCTTTCTCATCAGGCGAATCCTTGCTGGCTGGGCCGCTGCCCCGCACCTTCCAGCTCCAGAGGCATGCTATCTTGGCTGCAGTCGGGACGTGGAAACGGTCAGGAAGTCTCCGTGGAAAACAATCACTGATGACAGTTCACCCCCAGGAGCGCCGGTTCCTCCTCAAACTCAAGCGATTAGCAGAATCCAACTCACATGGAGAAATCTGGCTCTACTGGAGCCCAGGGTATGTAGTTTATAACTTTCCTGCTTCTGCAATGCATGAAGTCACATACAAAGGGGGTTGGGATGGGCCTTGAGTGCCACATGCCCATTACACTTGTTTTTTATTTTATTTTATTTTATTATGTTAATCACAACACATTACATTATTAGTTTGTGATGTAGTGTTCCATGATTCATTTTGCCAAAATATCTTCCAGAATCTACCATACACGAAAGTGCCAGATTCTAACACACCATCAGCGAAGCTCTGTTACCACACCTGATTTCTACTAACCTGGTTTAATATCTCATTGTTTCAGGTTTGTGTTTCTTTAATTATGGGTCAGATCAAACATTTTTAGATTTGCTTATTGACCTTTTGTATTTTTTATCTGTATTAGTTAGCTATTACCTAGTAACAAACTACCTCAAGGGGCGCCTAGGTGGCTCAGCCAGTTAAGCACCCGACTCTTGATCTCGGCTCAGGTCATGATCTCAGGGTCATGAATTCGAGCCCCACATTGGGCTCCATGGCTTAAAGCAACAACTGTTAATTATTTCTCAAGAATCTGCAGGTGGGGCGCCTGGGTGGCTCAGTCAGTTAAGCATCCAACTCTTGGTTTCGGCTCAGGTCATGAACTCAGGGTCATGAGATCCAGCCCCATGTCGGGCTCTGTGCTGCACTCAGTGGGAGGGTCTGCTTGGAATTCTGTCTCTGCCTCTCTCCACCTCACCTCCTGGCTCGCATGTGCTGTATTTCTCTCTCTCTCAAGTAAAAAAAAAAAAAAAAAAAAAAAAAAAAATCCGCAGGTCATCGGGTGGTTTTGCTGATCCTGGCTGACTCAGCTGCTAGCTGGGCTCACTCGCGTGTCTGGGGTCAGCGGCCAGGTCGCGCCAGCAGGCTGGTGTCGGGTGGATTGGCTCTGCTTTAATATGACTCTTCCTCAGGCGAGCCCAGGCTTATGTTCCTGACAGTGGCCGGGATCCAAGAGAGGAGAGAGGAGGACTCAGTGCTTTTCCCGTGCCTGCTCTATGTGTGCAGACACCCCCGTCGCATTAGCCAAAGCAGGCCCCAGGGCCAGGCGGCCGAGCACAGCGTGAGTGTGAGGCCACCAGCCTGCGCACGATACAGATAGGCTTTGATAGGGGCCATTTATGAAATCAGTCTCTTGCACTATCTTTTGTCTGTTGTTTTGTCTGTCTTGTTGATTTGTAAGAGTCCTTTTTATGTTAGGTAGCTTCACACAAAATTCAGATAGTAACAATAAAATGTGGGCTGTATGTTTATAAGTGAAAGAAGAATGAAACAAGCAACTACATTGCAGAAGTGATGTCTAAACAACTTTTCTCGTGAACACACAAGGAGGTTCGCTGGGTGATTGGCGGAGGGTGCACAGCTGGGATGCGAGGCATTGCTGCTTCCTCAGCAACGTGCGGCCACGTGGGAACAAGCCCAGAGTTCCAGAGCATCCATCTGCGCGGCCTACGGCAGGCACGGGCTTCATTTTTCCCCCGTTTCCTGAAAATCCACAATCAACTATGGTTCAGATGGACATGGAAGGCCTTGGGGCCAATTTCAGCCTCGGGGTTCAGAGCCGCGGGTCTCACAGCCTTCCCTCCCCCGCTGACCTCGCTGACGGAAACCGCTCTGCAAGTAGAGAAAAAACTGCAAACGCAAAGAAAGATGGACGTCTGCACTGTTGGTGTGGATGCTTTGTTTTCACAACCCCCACGTCCCTGACCTGATGCAGGTACACACGCACACACTGGAAAGGGTCATTGGAAATACTTCCACACGTAATTTGCTCCTTCTCAGACCTTCCTTTGTACTCTATTCACACCGCATAGGTTGTCTATACCAGTTAGGATATAAACTCTCCAAGTGAAGCGAAGCCCTAGATTACAGCAGCATGAACACAAGCTTATTTCTCTCCTAGGTAGAGCCTGGGCAAATCCAAGCTCGGGTGAGTCAGGTCAGTTCAGACTCACAGTGTCGGTGACCCAGATCCACCCTCCTGGTGCTTCTGCCATCCCGAGCATGCGGCCCTCATGTCCAGGCCAGCTCACAGCCTGTGAGGGGGCCAAGGATGAAGGGAGGTAATGCACCTTTTTAAAGATGGCTTGTGTGTCATTTCCATTCACGCCCCATGCGCCACAGCTCAGTTACATGAGCACTAGAGCAGAACTGAAGTTGGCGGACAGTTGGGGTCTCTACGCTTGGCAATATTCCTTCTCATAACTGGGACTGTTTGAGTAATGCCTGTCTTTCCTGCAAGACTGTGAAACCCGCAGGGTCAACAACCCAGCCTGTCTTGTGCGCGCCGTGGCATGGGCCCTCTGTAAATACGTGTTCAATGAAGAAATGGTAGGGCGAGTGCTAGACAATCTATCTCCACCCTCAAGAATCTAAAATCTGAAAGAAGAGCAACCCTTGGGGTGTCTGAGTGATGCATTCAGCTAAGCGTCCGACTCTGGACTTTGGCTCAGGACATGATCTCATGTTTGTGGGATGAAGCCCTGCCTTAGGCTCCAGGCTCATCGGGGAGTCGGCTTGAGATTCTCTCTCCCTCTGCCCCTCCCCCCAACTCACACGTGGGTGCACTCTCTCTTCCTCTCAAAATAAATAAATAAATTCTTTTTCTTAAAGATTTTATTTGTGTGTGTGAGAGAGAGAACACTAGTAGGGAGAGTGGCAGGCAGAGGGAGAAGCAGGCTCCCCGCTGAGCAAGGAGCCCGATATAGGGCTCGATCCCAGGACCCTGGGATCATGACCCCGGCTTAAGGCAGACGCTTAACCGACTAAGCCACCCAGACATCCCAATAAATAAATCTTAAAAAAAAAAAAAAAGCAAGCCTTGTTAGATACCCGCACGGTGGGCGTGTGTGTGGCCAGGGCTGCTCAGGGGCTGCACAGGACAGACCGTGGGAGGCTGTTTCCAGGAATCCGCAGCATTCGGGCTGGGACTGGAAGGTGGGAGTAATGTTAATTTGTGGAGGTGACGGGGAAAAGCTTTCTGAGCAGGGTCCACAGCAAGGATGTGATAGAATGAGATTCGGGGTGCCAGGTATGATGCAGTAAATTTGAATTTCAGATAAATGAATTATTGTTCAGTATAAGTATGTCCCAAGTATCGCACAGAACACACTCATACTAAAAATGGTATTTGTTGTTTATTTGAAATACGGATTTAACTGGGCATCTGTGTTTTCATGTGCAGAGTTTGGCAATCCTAAATAAAATGCTAATTCATGTATCAACTTGGCCTCTTTCTTTAAAGGGGGAAAACAATATGTCCTTTATTATACGCGCTGCCGAAGCGAGCCCACAATATGTCCTTTAATTCATTTTGTTGAACTTGATTTGTTAGCTGAACACGGAAAAAAAATGAAGTGAGCTGAATTTGGAGCCCAGCATCCCAACCATCACTGAAATAACCTCAAAATCTCAGGAGCTTAACAGAAAAAAAGGATGTTTCTCCCTGATGGAACGTCTGCCCTCCCCTTCCCCGCCCCGGGGCAGTTTTCCCCTAAGTGGTGGTGCCACCTCCTGGAGTCCTTTGTTTGTGGTCTCACAAACTGGGCAGGGGCAGCCTGACAAGTCACGTGGCTCTTCTGTGGGCGGGCTTGCAAATGGCCCGCATCAATGCTGGCCTCTTTCCAGTAGCAAAACCGGATGGGTGGCTCCAACCCAGACAGGAGGAGGGCCAGGAGACGCCCTTTCCCTGCGTGCCCTGAGCTCGCTGCCGCCAAGCCAAGCGCCAATGGAAGGAACGCGGTTCTGTTCAAATCACAGCCCCGCCTTCCTCCATCCATGAGACTTGGCACCACGTTCCAGAATCTTCTCACTTGTAAAAAGGCCACACAGTACATCCCTTGCAGCGGTGCTGTCCAGGCATGCCGCCCGGGATGCGGGAGGTACTGAGGGAAGAGTTGGTACTGTAGCATTATTACTCTGTTTGCAACCCGTTAACAGTGTCTCTGTGGCTTGCCGCGTGGTGCTGGTTTCCCAATAGCAACACAGAACGGTAGCATCGAAGTTTTTCATATCTTAAATTTTAAATCTAAGAAACCATCCAATCAAGTCGAGGTTCAGTCACGTTGAATAACTCGGCCAAGCTCACACAGCCAAGTGTCTCAAAATCCAGCCGGCGCTGTGCGCTCTCAGTAACCAGGGCGCAGCGCTCACCAATGTCCACGCTGTCCCTCAGGTGTTTCCACGTGAAGGGGTCAGGCTGCATGCGCTCCTTTCTTTAGGCCATTGGGAGACTTGGCTTCTGGTTCCCCCTCAGGTATCAGAGCCGGGTGCTGGCTGGGATCGGCTGGACCGCCAGGCTCCGCTCCCAGCATTCACGCTGCCTGCATGGAATCTGGTGAAGAGCCTGAGAAATGTTCTGACTTTCCCCGCACCTGACCGCGTGGCCTGGCTGAGTCCCCCTCACAGGCCCCACTCACTCTGCCCAGCGATTCAGACGTTAGTCTCCAGCAAGAGTGGGTTGCTAATGACGAGCCATAATGAAACGGCCTGACCACATTTTCCCCCAGCTTTGCTTTTTGTTTTCAACTTTGGTTTCATTTTGCCATGTCCAGGGAACTTAGGAGGCTGAACTTCCAATGACCCAGCGACGGAGCCTGAGATCATGAAACTGAATCTCCCGTGCTCAGCACCTGTACCGCTTGGGTTCATTTATCTTTACAAATAGTTTTCCAAGAGACAAGGCAGCGTGAGCTCAGGAAGAGAGAAGTCATGACCGACAGAAGTTTCCCAGACATCCCAGGTTTGTGACCTGTTGCCGCAGCCTTAGCTGGTTTACGGTGGTGGCCTCGCCCATCTGCCAGTGTCCAAAGATGGGACAGGGGCTGAAATCAAATGTTCTCCCAGCTCTTAGGGATACACAACAATTCCCCCTGTCTTCTTAACCCAAAGATGAGGAGGTGCACTTCACAAGCAGATTGTGTCCTTCAAAATGGTTCACCCATAAAACACCTCAAACCCGTTCTTCTGTACAAGCTCTTGCCAGCGAGTGACAAGATTCCCTTCTCTAGTCTGGATGCATTTTCACAGGGCAAATCACAGTAGAGAATGTCCGCCCTCCCCTCCAGCAGATTGGCAAGTAGTATGTTCAAGGCAATGTGAGAAATGAAACACCTCGTTCTATAGAAAGGCTCAAAAAATACCTTTGACAAAAGTAAGATGAGGTTTATGACTTAGAGCAAATATTTGAAAGGATGTTGCCTGATAGAGAAACGACTATCACGTCCTGTTTGCTCTGTCTCCCAGGAGGGAGGAGCAGGCCTCCCGAAGTGCGTGGCACCCTCTGGGGTGCCCCACATAGATCACACAACTCCAGGCCTCAAAATTGAGGGGCTCCTAGAGCAACCAAAGACTCACTATAGTTAGCTTGAAAAACAAAACAGAACAAAACATTGAGAGCATTTCCCGGGATAACTCTTAATAGAGGTCAGCAGCTAAGTCCAGCTCCCCTTGTGTTATCATTTCCTCTGGAGTTGGTCACTGTTCTTCCTGATGGCCAGGTACAGCTGGACAATGTGCACAACTTCCCCTCCAATAAACAGGAAAAACAGAAGACGGAGAAGGCAGGTTATGGGAAGAAAATCATGACTGCTGTTGAAAATAGCGGGGTGATTTCACTTGTCACTGAGGGAGGAAGGAGGAGCCGTTTGATAGAAGAGCGGCTCATTGCGTCGTGAGAAAGAGCGTTTGAAAAGCTAAATACGGTGCTGGTTTGAAAACAGGTGTGTGCAAGCCTCAGCTTGAACCCAAGTTGCAAAAATTAGACTTTTCAAAATGAAATTACAAAAAAAAAAATTGAGGGTAGCTAAGGATGATTTACATTGTTTTAAAATTGCTAACTCCAAAGTTAATATATGATCGTGTAGGAAAACATAAAAAGGAAGAAATGCCTAAAAATAGGTTTCAAATGTTTATTAAAGTAGAAATATATATACATATAAATAATGCAAGTAATATAAAAACGTGAATGCAGAAGGTGAAATTCCCATTAAGCCTTCTTCCCAGAAACAACCGGAGTTAATGACTTAGTGGACAGTTCTCTAGATTATCTGTATATAACCAAACGCATATGGGGGGAGGGCACTACAAAAAATATGATTGTCCTTTAATACTTTATTTATTTATCAGTACTTTCTTTTTGGAATTCACTTTCTTTTACCCCCTAACAGTGTCTTGGACATACCTC
Organism: Eumetopias jubatus; assembly: GCF_037043125.1. Taxonomy (NCBI): domain Eukaryota; kingdom Metazoa; phylum Chordata; class Mammalia; order Carnivora; family Otariidae; genus Eumetopias; species Eumetopias jubatus. Next base: position 30,020,310 of record NW_028274814.1, read on the forward strand.
CGTGTTAGTACTTTACAGACATGCTTTATACTTTTTAACTGCTACATAGGATTCCACGGAGTGGGTATAATTGCAGGTGAATATTTTACCCATATTTTACTTAACAACATCATAATCATACTGAAAGTTTTAGGGGATTCGGTGTAATCATGCTCTCATTATACAAATTCACGACTTTCACTTTTTTTGTTTCCCTGCCTGTGCCCATCTGCACACACACATGTGTTTTTTTTTAATGATGAATCTAATTTTATTTATTTATTTTTTTAAGTAGGCTCCACGCCCTTTGTGGGGCTCAAACTCACGACCCTGAGATCAAGGGTCTGATGCTCTATCGACTGAGCCAGGCAGGCCCTGCACACACGTTTGAATCATTGTTCATTGAACCAGGAGCTCTTCTCTGAATCGCTCCTACCAAGGGCTAGGTCCTGCCAGGCGCTAGGAGCAGGCATGGCTGGCCTTGTACAGGAATGACAAGCACATGCCAGGCCAAATTGTCACTTGCGAGACTCTCTAGCTGCTTGGTCATCTATAGCTGAATTTAAGTAGATCTCTTTGTACAAATTATAAATATCTTCCTAAAAATCAAAAGGCACTCATTTTTGTCAGATGCTTTTCTCAAGGGTAGACTCCTTTACGCCTCTCCCGGGTCTGACCTGGTTCGCGTGGGTTTGGGACAGCGTTGAGCTGAGATCTGACCCCACTGCTCTTCTCCGTTTCTCCAGGGGCCAGGCAGGAAGCGGATTGCGATTTCCTGCAGACTTTCCCCGCCGCGGCTGCCCGACAAGAGAGACCACAAACACGTCCTTCCTCCTTTTTTATTTTTTTATTTTTTTTAAAGATTTTATTTATTCATTTGCGAGAGAGACAGAGAGAGCACAAGCAGGGGGAGAGGGAGAGGGAGAAGCAGACTCCCCGCTGAGCAGGGAGCCCGATGCGGGACTCGATCCCAGGACCCTGGGATCATGACCTGAGCCGAAGGCAGTCGCTTAACCATCTGAGCCACCCAGGCGCCCACGTCCTTCCTCCTTGACACTAACTCCACAGATGGAGTCGGGGACCTGGGCTACAAGGAGGGCAAAGTGGAGGCCTGAAATTCCTGGTAGAGGATGGTATTTTACGCTTTTGGGAGAGAACATGTGCCTTACGTTAAGAAATTGCATGGTTTATGTATTTAGAAACCTCAAGAATGGCTGTTAAAAGCTATGTTTTTATTAAAATGCTTACGAAGGGGGCACCTGGGTGGCTTAGCCGTGGGGGCACCTGGGTGGCTTAGTCCTTAAACATCTGCCTTCGGCTCAGGTCATGGTCCCAGGGTCCTGGGATCGAGCCCCGCATCGGGCTCCCTGCTCGGCGGGAAGCCTGCTTCTCCCTCCCCCACTCCTCCTGCTGGTGTTCCCTCTCTCGCCGTCTCTCTGTCAAATAAATAAAATCTTTAAAAATAGTAATAATAAATAAATAATTAAAAAAAGGAATTTATTACAAGGAATTTATTTTTTTTTAAGATTTTATTTATTTATTTTACCAAAAGCTCATGGTTTTGACTTGCATTTCCCCGATGACTCCTGGTGTTGAGCATCCTCTCACGTGCTGCTTGGCCGTTTGTATGTCTTGCTCCGAGAAATGTCTGTTCAAGCCCCTGGCCCATCTTTTCATTGGCTTGTGGTTTTATACTGAGTTGTAAACCCGGAAACCTCTCCTGCTTCCTTCCTCCTCTCCCCGCTCTCTTCCTTTTTGTCCCCTGCCCCCCACTGAAAGGCACTAGACAAGAGGATTGCTCACACCGAGCCCCACTCAATACGTCAGAGTCGAGCGGAGGGAAGAGCACCGAAGGGGCAGCTCCTGTGGGTGGGGCGGGGTCTGGGGGCTTCGGAGGACAGAGCCTTGAAGCGAGTTGTGAAGAGCGTTCCAGCTCGCCTGTGACCTCAGGCGAGCCCTGCTCTCGATTCCGTCCTGCTGCGTCTAAGTCAAGGAAGTGCCGGTGGGTCAGAGTCACCTGTACGTCAGTTCAAGGCGTGACTACCACGATTGAACAGGTGCTAAGTAAACCCATCAACAGCAGCCCCTGGTAAATGTAGACGAGGCAGTCACCGCTGGCAGTTTGGGGTTTATAGAAAGACCCTCCCCCTAAAAAATATATATCCAAATACCTCCCAGCTCTCTACAAATATACCAGTACTACCGTGAAACCTCTTATTTTTAGTCTGTTGGGATGTGATGCCACTTGGGAGGGATAATGTCCCCAAGCACTGGTTTATTAGGGAGGGATCAGTTCCTAGAACATTAAATTTAGAGTTTGAATCCTCTCCCACCGCTAACTAGCTGTTTACCTTGGCCAAATCCCAGTCTTCCAGGAGTCTACCTCCTTATGTATACAATGAACTTAGTAACACCCACTTTATGCAGTGATCACAAGGACTAGGGAACCAGCATATGATAAATACCTGCTAGGGTCTGGCCAGAATAAAACCTCCAAACAGTAGTTTGGGGTTTTGTTTTGTTTTTTAAGATTTTATTTATTTGTCAGAGAGAGAGAGAGCGTGCGCACAAGCAGGGGCAGAGGGAGAAGACTCCCCACCGAGCAGGGAGCCTTGATGCGGGACTCGATCCCAGGACCCTGGGACCATGACCTGAGCTGAAGGCAGACACTTAACCGACTGAGCCACCCAGGCGGCCCTCCAAACAGTACTTTGAATTTGTGTCAGAAGGACTTGGAAAGAATGGAACACAGAATGGGTGGGGATGGTATCAGAGAAGAGAAGCCAGGAGCGGTCTGGGTGGGGCATCGCAATGGGGGCCCCCAAAGCCGGGGAAGAGAGTGGACGCTGCCTCCTGTCCTGCCGAGCCTCCTGTCCAGCAGCGGAGTGATGCCTTCCAGGGAATGCGTGCCCGTAATCCCGGGCTCTGCACATTCCATCAGCTTCTGTCTGATTCTCTGTCAGTCACCAGGGATTTCCAGGCAAGCTGGGGACGAGGCCTCTGGGCCTGAGCCCTTGGCCAAGCTAACAGTGAGGCGCAGAGCAACCCATGGCCCCTTGCCGCCCCCTCCCCCCCGGTTCCCCGACTCTGCAGGGCGCAGCCTAGACCTGAGCGGACGCTGTTGCCCATGACCCCTCGGAACAGAACGAGGTGCTCTGTGAAATGGAAAGAGATGTTCCCGCCTGACAGCTCAGCAGTTCTTCCTAAAGGAAAATGTACTTTGTAACCGCTTCGTCCACACCACAAGGGCAGCTTTGTTGCTGGCCTCCAGGGATGCTGCACGGGGCCGCGGTGACCGGGCAGGGAACACGCAGGCCCTTGATAATAGTCCTTTGTCCTAGCCTCCCCGCGAGAGTAACAAACACCAGGAATGGCTCTAGCAAACACAGCTGAGACGCAGGGTCCAGCCCTGCCTGGAGACCCGATTTTATGGTGAGAAACAGCAGCCTCCGTGCGAAGGAGGAGGAAACAGGAATTCTGGGCCCCTGCGCACAGCCCCTCAGAGGAAACCGACCCCCAGAGCAAGTCCCTTCCCCGGAGAGGCTGTCCTGAGCCACCCTGTGCTGGGTCACCCCTCCTCCCCTGGGCAGCCCCGTCACATGCTTTCTGTAGCTTACGCACCACGTCAGAGGCTGTTTGGGTTCTGACGGGGGTGAATCTCACATTGCAAAATTCACCATTCCAAACTGAACAGCGCAGCGGCATTCCGTGCATGCCCATCACTGTGCAGACACCACCGCTCCCTAGCTCCCAAACATGTTCCTCGGCCCGGGCTAAAACCTGTTTGAGCAGGTGCTCCTTGTTCCACTACCCCCAGGGCCTGCAACCACCCACCTGCTTTCTGCTTTTGTGGATTTACCTATTCTGGAGATGTCATACAAATGGAATCACACAAGATGTGGCCATCTGTGTAGGACGTCTTTCGCTTAGCGTAAAGCCTCAGCACGTATCATCAGTCCTTCTTTCCTTTTCTGGCTGAATATCTCACTGTACGTATAGACCGCGCTTTGTTTATCCATTCATCTACTGATAGACATCTGGGTTGTCAACCTTTGGGCTACTGTGAGTAACGCTGCCAGAAACATGGTGTGCAAACATCTGTTAGAGTCCCTGCTTGCAAGTTCTGGGCTACATACCTGCGAGTGGAGTTGTTGAGTCATAGGGTAATTCCGTGTAACTTTTTGAGGAGCCCTCGAGCTGTTTTCCACAGTGGCCGCACCGTTTCACATCCCTACCGGTGATGTACGAGGCTTCCAATTTCTCCAATCCTCACTAACACCTGCCTTTTTTTTTTTTTTTAAGATGATAGCCATCTAGTGGGTGTGAAGTGGTACCCCGTGGTTCTGCCTTACATTCCCTCATGACTAACCATGTGGAACATCTTTTCATGTGCTTGTTGGCCATCCCTATGTCTCTGGAGGAGGGTCTACTCAAGTTCTTTGCCCATTTTTTAACTGGATCGTCTTTTTGTTACTGAGTTGTTAGCATTCTCACACATCCTGGATGAGTTCATCTGCTTTTTTTTTCCCCCCTAAAGATTTTATTTTTAAGTCTCCAGTAACCTCTACACCCAATGTGTGGCTTGAACTCCAACCCCGAGATCAAGAGTCCCACACTCCACCCCACTGAGCCAGCCGGGCGCCCCGAGTTCAAATGCTATTATGGCTCCTGTTCCTTACATGTCTGCCTCCTATCCCAGGTGGAGGGCTCCCAAGGGCCTGTACCTCCAAAAACAGAAACACCTTGAGTCCCTGAGGCTGGAACACAGTAACATGATTCGTGTGTGCTAAACGGTCTGTGGGATGAACCCCCCATTAGGTGGTCCTCGAACAAAAACTTGGCTCATCCTCAGCAGTTACGTGATTCTCATCTGTGCGCACCGGACTCGGCGCTTTGGGCTCTCCGCTGTGGTGGGAAACAGCCGGATGTACAGTGTGCTGGTTAGATCCATGGTGGCCATAGGTTTTTCCCTGATCACACCCTTTTCCTTTCTTCAGGCAACAGAAGCCCTCCTTCCTGTGGGAGCTGACTCCGTGTGGTTCAGCTGGGGCTGCTGCCCACCCAAGGGCAGGCACAGGCCAGGCCTCCCCCTGGCCACCCGATGGGTGTAATGATGGGCCCGGGACCAGAGCTAGGAAACTACAGAAGCAGCTCTTTCCATGGGGGTGGCTGGCCGGGTCATATGGTGTGGTGGCCATGAGTCCTGTCTAGAGAGAAGGACAGAGCCCCCCACACACCAGAAGGACAGACCCCTCACACACACACCAGAAGGACAGACCCCCCCCACACACACACCAGAAGGACAGACCCCTCACACACACACCAGAAGGACAGACCCCCCCACACACACACCAGAAGGACACACCCCCCCCACACACCAGAAGGACACACTCCCACACACACACCAGTGACATTCTATTAGCCTCTACATCAGCTATGCTGAAAGCCCACAGACTTTTAAATTGTGTGATCCCAAATATTCTCTTCCTGAAGATAGTTGGACTTGGGTTTCTATAATTTGCCACAGAAAGCCTAAAGAGCCTGGATTGGAGTGTCAAACACACCCTTGTTGGAATCCCAGCTTTGCTGTTTACTGGTGGTGTAAATACCTCTTGGTTTCCTCGTCTCTCCGGCGGGGATGGATGTGAAGCCTACCTCATGAGACCGTGGTGGAGTGGACAGAGCTCCTGCAGAGAACCCACGGCATCGGCCTCGCGGAAAGCAGCATGGGAGCTGATGGTGTGGATCTGCGCGGCGTCTCCTGCCCTACACCCCCAGCCCCCTGCTCTCCTCTGTAACCCGCCTCAGCTTCTGTCGCTCCTTCTGTGTCCAGCTCTGAGCTACACCAGACTCCAGGGGGCAGGGCCTGCAAACACTGTGCCCACCGCCCTGCAGTCCTCACTCCGCAGCCACCCAGGACTTCTGGAACCAATGACTTCCCCACTAACTGACTACATGACTTCAGCAAATCGCTTGCTCCCACTGCAGTCCGATCCCCAGCGGCCCCGTCTGTCTGTCTGTAAGGCTGTCGTGCTCAATAACAGAGGATCTGAAATCCAGCTCTTCTCTGGGATGTGGGCTTAGGAACCCCCAGGTAACTGATTAAAACATTGTCCCTGGGGGCATGTGGGGCTGTTTCAGGAAGACATGAGCCTTTGACTCGGTGGCCCTCCCTGAGGCATCATCTAGTCCATTGAGGACCTGAATAGAACAAGAAGGCAGAGGAAGGGTGAATCTGCTCTCTGCCTGGACTGGGACATCCATCTCCTGCTGCCCTCGGACACCGGTGCTCCTGGGGCTTGAGCCTCAGACTCAGACTCAGACTGAGCAACACCACCGGCTCTGCTGGGCCTCCAGCCTGCCGATGGTGCTTCTCGGCCGCCATGTGTGAGCCACTTCCTGTAGTAAATCTTCTCTTATCTGTATCTCTGTGTATCCTGTTGGTTCTGTTGTTTGGAGAATCCTGACAAATAGAATCTGCTTCCTGCTCACATTCTGTTCTCCGGCAATGCACCGGTTACCTGTCCTGCAATATGCACCAGTTACCTGTCCTGCAATATGCACAAGTTACCTGTCCTGCAATATGCACGTTTCTCCGCACTGCCTCCCGAGAGCAATGATCAGTCTCCTCTGAGCTGAGCTGTGCTGCACAATCCCTAAGCTAACTCCCCTTCCTGGGAGTCTCCTGTGGCCTCCCTCACTCTCCACTGGAGGAGTCCCTGCCTTCATAGCGAATCCTTCATCCTTGGAGGGTTGTTTGTCCATTCATCCACCTCCCACACACAATCGCCCTGAGCCCAGTGTGGGCCAGGCACTGGGGGCAGATGTGAGGGAGGCTCCAGAGTAAGTGTCCTCAGATGTAAAAGACCTCAGACCAGGCTAAATGAAAGAAGGTTGAGAGGGACAGCAGGCTAGTGGATGGGGGCAGGGTCCATTTGGACCCTTTTCCTTTTTTTTTTTTAAGATTTTATTTATTTGCGGGGCAGCGGGAGAGCACAAGCAGGGGGAGGGGTTAGTGTGAGAGGGAGAAGCAGACTCCCCACGGAGCAGGGAGCCTGACGTGGGGCTCGATCCCAGGACCCTGGGACCATGGCCAGAGCCGAAGGCAGACACTTCACCGACTGAGCCACCCAGGCGCCCCTGGACCCTTTTCCTTTTATCTGATGACTTCAGCACAAAAACCCAGGAAGTGATTTCCTGGTCCCTCCCTCTCTCTGCAGCTGCACATCCTGGCCTCTGCACTTTGTGGTTAAAGGTGGCTATTGCTCATCTGACCCCACACTGCTTCCGGGCCAAGCAGTGCCGAATGGACTCACTGCACCTTTGGGGCGTGACTTCAAATTAGCCGGAGGGGAAATCTGACTGACTGCCTGGGCCAGGTCCGGGTGCATCAGGTGCAAGCAGTTCTGGAGGGGCGGGGGACAGAGGCAGACCGAGGGAAGGGGAGTTGTGTGCAGGGGTGGGGCAGAGGGCATGCAGAATCCTCGAGGTATCTACTGTCTCCGCAGAGCTTGGGGACTTCTGAGCTGACCGTTGTGGGATGTGGGGATGGCATGAGGGAGGGCTGGGCATCTCTACCTGCTTTGTTAGGGCTCAGGGCTTCTTAATTTGTTTTGTTCCCTTAATGTTACATTTTTCATATTAACCTCAAGGCCTGCTGTCCTGGTGGATTCGCTCTGTTCTGAACGGCTAGAATGGGTTGAAAAGTGTATCTAAATGGGTTTTAGTAAGTTCAGCTAGCTCACCAGCTGAGGCACACCGACCCCGTCCAGGCCCTGTGAGGAATGCAGTTTATACCTCCAGGTGCCTTAAACCATGTGAAGAAACAAAAGGTCAACACTGGTGGGCAGCAAGAGGGCTCATCAGGCCCCCAAGGTCGCAGCCTGCCAGAGCTACCTCATTGCTGGCCCTTGGACGCGATGGCGAGGGCTCAGCTGTAGCAAGTGAGGGTCCCCCATGGCCAATAGTCATCGGTCCACCTGCTCAGCAGCCCGCTCTGCCTCTCAGGCTATTGGGCTATACTCTTCACCTGCACCACACAAATGCCGTCGTTTCCCAAATGCGGCTTCCTCCCTGGTCTGGAGCCGGGGGCCTGACCCACACTGGGCCGATCCGAGCCCCTTCCTACATCTGCCCTTGGTGGGCAGAGACACGATGAAGTCTGGTCTCTCTCTGCGCGAGGCCATTAGGAGGCCAGCGTGGAGCAGGTCTCGGGGGGAACCCGTGATCCCGGACGTTCCTGGGTCTCTGTGCTGCTGCCCCATTAATGGTTCCGTTACATGAGCAGTAAGTTCCCTGCCCCCCTCTGGGATGGCGATGGGGCTGGGGGGGAGGCAGGGGGCTCATTAGGGAGTCTCTCTGTGGAGAGGGTGAGGAGGGAAGCGGTATGGGGCAGAGGAGAAGCCGCACCACCATGCAGCCCCGAGGACGGCCTTGGGAATCCCGAACGCGGTTGGAAACCGTTCACACTATGAAGGAACTTTACACCCTGTGGCCCAACCGTCTCCCTTTTAGACATGAAGGAAACCAAGACCCAGAATGAGTAGGGTTCGTGACATGTAGGTTAGCGCTGTGACTCAGTTTCCTAGGGCTGCCTCAACAAATGACCACCAAACTAGCCCTGTGACCTCTCACGGTTTGGAGGCCAGAGTCTGAAACCAAGGTGTCGGCAGCACCGCGCTCCCTCCTAAGGCTCTAGGGGAAGATCCTCCTGCCCCGTCCAGCTTCCGGGGGGCTCCAGCGTTCACGGGCTTGGGGCTGCGTCCCTCCCATCTCTGCCTCCATGGTCACGTGGCTTCTCCCTCAGCTATTCTCCTGTAAGGACTCTGGTCATCTAGGGTCCACCCTAAATCCAGGATGATCGCATCTCAAAATCCATAATTATACATACAAAGACCTTTTGGCGAATAAGGTCACATTCACAGGTTCCAGGGACATGGGGTTTTTGTGGGGCATCGTTCAGCCCCCTGCATGCTTCTTGGGGGGAAATCCCATGTCCTGCCACGAATGCAGTGCTTTGCCAAAAAGATGCAGGTTACTTTTTATTTGGGTGTTTACACGAGTGTCCCCAAACTGTTTTCCACCTTCTGTCTTCATAAAGTTTTCTAATATTATAATATAATCTAAAAAATAATAGGAATGAGGCTGAATTACAGGATGTCATGGGACTGTTAGAAAGGGTGAGATGTAGATCTGTATGTACAGAGATGAAACAATCTATAGAATCTACCGGGTTTTTTTTAAAGATTTAATTTATATATTTGAGAGAGAGAGAGAGCACGACCGGGGGGCCCTGGAGAGGTAACGGAGCCCCAGAAACCCACTACTGATAGCGCTAGGAGGGCAGGGTGGGGGAGGCGGGCAGCCCACGTGCATCCAGGGGTGGAAACAATTATGTCCTGCCACCTTCCCCTGCCCGTGGTTTGGCAAGGTGTCAAAGGTACCTCGGGAAGAAAGACCTAAGACAGGAGAAAGTAGGCAAGAGAAATTGAGGAGAGGAAGAAGAGAAAGCGCAGGAAAGAGTGGACAGGAGAGACCAGAGGATGTGCTTTCGGAATCCAGAGCATAAGCAGGTGGCAGGGAGCCCGACTCGGGGCTCGAGCCCAGGACCCTGGGATCACAACCCGCGCTGAAGACGGATGCTTCACCGACTGAGCCCCCCAGGCGCCCCTCTGGGTTCTACATTTAAATCTTCACAGCCTAAAGCAAGGCTTCTATAAAACATACAATGTTGGCTGGATTCCACTGGAAGAGAAATTTAATTTAATTCACTGAGAGATGATGGTTACGAGCTGTGTAAACCTTCTCAGCCAGAGATGTCCTCGTCCATGAAATGGGGAGATTAAGGCTTCTAACGTCCTTTCCAGTCTATTCTAGAATCCAGTAGCTCTAAGTGATGTGAAGAAGGGGGTGGAGGTGAACCGGGACCAGCGATTCTCCCCTACAAGAGGGTTGGGAGACCGACCACCTTCTGACAAAGCAAAATTCAAACAGAGCCACAACAATACGCTCCTCTGAACATGTAGGATGGCAAGAATAAATTGTCTGCAGCCCAGGTCTGTGGACTGATGCAGACGGGTGGCTTTCATCCCCCCAGAAGAGGAGGGGTCCTGCTGCTTCCAGACGCTCATCTGAGTAGCCAGGTATCCACCTGTGGCCCTGGAGAACCAGAGGAGTCAGTGAGGTGGGTCCAGACCCACCACCGCCGGATGCCCACGTCAGGCGCCGGCAACAGCAGTGTCCAGTGGGGACGAGGGAGGCTCCCTGTGACCCGGTGTTCTCACCTGCTAGGTGCCGTGTGGATTCCTTTTGATTTTTCAAAATGAAAATGCTCTATTTTATTTTCTTAAAATGAGATTCTATCCCGGAACATTTCTTTAAAACTTTCTGTTCCCGTTTTGTTGTTGTTTAAGTAATTACTATGCCCAACATGGGACTCGAACTCATGACCCTGAAATCAAGAGTCGTATGCTCTAATGATGGAGCCAGCCAGGAGCCCCCTTTTGGTCATTTTTCTTTAAATATACTTTTTTAAAAAAGATTTTATTTATTTATTTGACAGAGAGAGACACAGTGAGAGAGGGAACACAGGCAGGGGGAGGGGCAGAGGGAGAAGCAGGCCTCCCGAGGAGCAGGGAGCCCGATGCGGGGCTCGATCCCAGGACCCCGGGATCATGACCTGAGCCGAACGCAGACACTTAACGACTGAGCCACCCAGGCGCCCCATTTTTTTAAATTTTTTAAAAAGATTTTATTTATTTATTTATTTAGAGAGCATGAGTGGGGGGAGGGGCAGAGGAAGAGGGAAGAGACTCTCAAGCAGACTCCCCACTGAGCGTATAGCCGGACGCGGGGCTCCATGTCACGACCCCAAGATCATGACCGGAGTTGAAACCAAGAGTCGGATGCTCAACCAACTGAGCCCCCCAGGTCACCCTAAAACATACTTTATTTTTAAGAACAAATTTTAGGTTCACAGCAAAATCGAGCCGAAGGTGCAGAGATTTCCCTATGTCCCTGCTTCCCGCATCGTCGGCCTCCTGCCGCGGAATCCCCTTTGCTTGGAGGTGGCATGCTTTTTCTTCCGGGCCTGCCAGAACTGGGGCCCTTCTGACTCCGCTGTCCACAGTCAACCACCCAACCTTTTGCTGGGGGCAGGAGGGGATCCAGGAACCCACTGCTCCTTGTAGGCACCGTCGACCAGCTCTGTTCTTACCCCACTTCCCCGCCTGGCCTTCGAGGCACCTGCCCCCTTAACTCCTGTGGTCTTTTCTGGAGTCCTCTAGCTGGAGTGAGTTTGCTTCTCAGCGCCTTGCCTCTGTGACGGTTCAGCTTCCTCTGGGCTGTTAGGTCGTAGAGTTGAGGGTCCGCTGTCAACCAGCGGCAGACTCCCTTTCTGCTCTCTCTGAATGCAAAGCTTTAGACCCTTTTTCTTCCTTTTGTGCCATTTTAGCAGACCTTGGGGTGGGAACCAAGGTACAGGCGTGTGCTCAATCTACACCATGCTGTGGCTCAAGTTCCATCTTTTACTGTCCTTCGCCCGACCCCCACTCTCTAATGGATGCCGTGGCTATTTGACTCTCACTCCGGCACTCACACAGGAGTGCACTTGGACGGCGTGTAACGTTGTCAAAGTGTGTAACAGTGGGATGGGTTCGAAATCTCCTCTTGTCTCAACTAGTTTCAGCCTCCTCCTCTTTGCTACGTTGAGGTTGCCTCCTTCTGATTGCCGCTGGAGCTTCCTCCCACTCTTGGCTCCCCTGTATTAGAATTGGATGAACATTTTAGTGCTGCTTTTTTTGCCAGAAAATGTCTTTCCAATGTGTCCCCAGGAATAGAGAGCTGGGACGTAGGATTTGCACGTGAGATATAGTTAAGTACGGCCAGATTTCTCTCCAAAATGACTATGGCCATGGAAACTTCTCAGGGACCTTACCAATCTCCACTGTGACTCTCCCAAAGGAGGACATAATGGGCAGCACTTCCCAAACTTACAGGACCATGGGACTCGCCTTGAAGAGAATCTGCCGGGAGATACTGACGGGCTACACACACTGGAAGGTCAGCACGCTGTTTCGGGAGGTGGGCAGAGCTTAAAAGCTATAAACCTTATTTTTAACCTAACGGAGTCATTCTATATAACCTTCACTGCACAGTGAATTCTTATTTGCCAGCTAACATGAGAACTTATTTTCCTGTTATCTGAGAAAAGACAAGATGTTCTTCCTAATACTTTGTTATTTATTTCTGGTAGGAGTCAAGACTAACCTTGGAATTTTTTTTTTTTTTTTTTTTTTTTTTAGGGCCGTGGGCAACTGAGTTTCAGTGGTCAAAACTGACTATTCTAGTAAAATATGAGCATGTGGTCATGAATTGCTGGTAAGAATACCAAGACTACCACTCAGTTCTGATGGGCAGGTAACCCCACACTGGCATAAAGAAGATAATTGATTTAAAAACTTTAGAATTAAAAATGGTTATTAGATGACAAAGGTAAAATAGCTTTGAAATGAAAAAAAGCTAACCCAAAGTAGGACTATACTATCACAACCATTAAATCAATCTGGAGTTAAAATGTGTAAACAGGATCCAATCTACTCAGCTCACTAAGGCCAAATCCAGTGCCTGGCACAGAGGAGACACAATAAATAATTATTGAAGAGATAAATGAAAAAAATCAGGTATTTTTATTTCAAAAGCCTTATAGTGGAAGATTTGGGGTTAAAAATTTAAAGGTATATAGATATCACAAATCTCTCTGGGAAAATCTTCTCCTAAACCATCTATGAATAGAGTCCATATAGAGTCAGACTAGAGCACCTCACTTCTAGGGTGAAGGAAATGTCATGGACACCTACTAGAGTATCTGTTCATGCCTCTTTTCTGGGACCTGGCCACCGCCCCCATGAATGTGAACTCCTGGTAGCCATATTTCTGTCATGCGACTCTATGCCCCGGCTTTAGTTAATTGGATCAAGTTGGACACAAGACCCCAAGCTAGGCCAATCAGATTCTCTGTCTGGAAATCTGATGTCGAATGATGAAAACCTGGAGAGTCTAGTCCAGGGGTTCTCACCCTAGGTGATTTTTGACCCCCCTACCCCACCACTGGGACACTGGCAATGTCTGGAGACATTTTGATTGTCACAGCTGGGGCTGGGGAGAGCTTGGGTATGCTGCTAAACATCCTACAGTGCCCAGGACTGCCCCCAACCCCCTCCACCAAAGAGTGCTCTGGCCTGAAATGTCAGTGTGAGGCTGAGGAACCCTGCCCTATCATGAGCATCTGGATAGATGTGGTGTAACTCAGCTGAACGGGGTGGCCAGCCATCACCCACCCTCCACATCCAAGGGAAGCACTGTCAGCCTGTAGACAGAGAAAATAACGAAGAAGCCATACAGAGAGGCGCTGGGCTTAGAGACAGTTTTCCAATTCCTGACTCCAGTTCCTTCCAGAGACCTGACTACTCTTTTGTTCCTCTATCCTTCTGATAAATCCCCTTTATACTTGAGATAGCCTGACTCGGGTTTTGTTACTTGAAACCAAAGTAACTTAAACTAATACAAGAAACATTTAAGTCAATGATTTTAAAGTGATCTAAGAAACATTAAGGCTTGGGCAGCTTAGAGATTATTCCAGTCGAGGATGGAACAAATAAATCATCATTTCAGTCAAGGGCCATTGCTTTTCCTTGACAGCCAGGCTATTTTCCCACTTACTTCTCTGCAGTTAGAGGCTAGAGTAAGTTGAAGCTTTCTGAAAGGGGAAAGGATCTGGAACGTGCTTGCCCTACACTTATGAAGTTTTTGGAAATTGGGACACCTGACTCACCTGCTTGGCCACAACATCTGAAACCCCACCCAATTCTACCAACTCCTCATCATTATATTTAAAGCACTCCATAGAGCTGCAACTAATTGCACTTGCTAATGATTTCTATTTTGCATATTACTTTGTATTTGTAGGTACATCATCAGTCTTGGTACTGATTTCATTTCTCTATATACAGAAATTCAATAAAAGTTGCGATGTAGGGTAAGCCACTGAGATGGTCTTTGATACTCAGTTTCTTCCTGGAAGTTATATTTTTCTTTATCCAAGTCTTAGGAATATTGTGAATTCATTCCTTATCCATACATAGAATTTCTTAATCATTTAGGAGTTCCTGACCCTTCTGAGAATCTGATGGTGGATCCTCTTTCTGGAAAATACACATGTGCACTGTATTTTGCATACAAATCTGAGGGTTCACAGACCACTTAGAGGCCATCATAATTATCCCCCAGGTTATGAACCCCTGCATTAAATATTTGTTTAGTGTCTAGTATGATCTAGGTGGTAAGGAAAAAAAGATGAAAATGTAGAGTTCTACCCTTGAGAGGAACACAACTCCATAGGACCAGCAAACGGTAAGCACCCAGTTACAACCCAGGTGCCATGTGCCAAGAGAAGGGTCGTAGAGAGTACCTGGTAACCCAGAATAGAGGAATTTAATCCAGAGTGGGAAGTAAGGAAAGATTTGTGGAAGAAGTGACATCTGCACTGAGAATTCTTACAAGCAGAAGAAAGCAAGTTCCATAGAGGGATAGGGGAAGAATGTTCCAGACTGAGGGAAAGGCATGTCTAGAAGGAAAGGAGCATGGCAAGCTCACGGTACAGAAAAATGTTCGGAGCAGCTCTGCTCATCATCTGTCGGCCCTCAGCTCCATCCCTGCTTTTCTCTGGATTGCAGGGGCTGAGTCAGCAAACCACCCTTCCCAGAGCCCTCGGCCAACTGGCTTCTGGTGAGTTCTGCCAATGGAAAGTGCTGGGGGCAGACAGGAGGCGGGAAAAGCCACGTTCCCCTGTTGTTGGTTGTGTCTGCAGTCATGGCATCAGGAGCAGCCAGGAAGAGGACTCCTGGGCTCCAGCAGCCGCAGCGGCAGTCATGACGCTGGGCCGGTCTGACGGCACAGGGACCCTGAAGGCTGGGTAGTGCCATTTTCCCTCTTGCTCCAGAGTTTCAGGCTGTTCCTAACCTCCGGGGAAACTTCTCTGTTTTGCCTCTCCAGCCCTTTCAGGTTTTGAATCCAATTCCCTATAGCATAGTGCCTCTATGTAAAATACCTAGAGTGGCCTATGTTCTTCTGGCTGGACACTGACTAGTGTGGCGATGAATAGGAAACTATGGCGAGGGTGGGGGAGGGTTATGGTGAGGGATGTGTCCACTGGGTAATTGAGGACCAGATCACTGACGCTTATCTTAGGAAATAACCTGTGTTTGGACTTGATCCTAAGAGCAGTGGAAGCCTAGGAAAGATTTAAAAGATGTGGTCAGCTCAGTCACTTTTGATTTTGATGAAGATCACTTGGATTATACTATAGAGAACAAGTTTGAGACACTGAAACCGAGGGCCAATTAAGAAAGCTTTTGCACTCCAGGGCGCCTGGGTGGCTCAGTCGTTGGGCGTCTGCCTTCAGCTCGGGTCGTGGTCCCGGGGTCCTGGGATCGAGCCCCGCATCGGGCTCCCTGCTCGGCGGGAAGCCTGCTTCTCCCTCTCCCACTCCCCCTGCTTGTGTTCCCTCTCTCGCTGTGTCTCTCTCTGTCAAATAAATAAGTAAAGTCTTCGGAAAAAAAAAAAAAAAAGAAAGCTTTTGCACTCATCTAGGAGAGAACTTGATGGTGGTCTGTACTAGTGTAGAGGCAGTGAGGTTGGAGATTCTGGAGGGTTTGGAAGGATTTTTATGAGATGGAATGGCCAGAACATAATGGGGTATTGTGGCAGAGTGAAGATGGCTATACATTCACTGGCAAGTCTTTGCATTGATAAGTGGGCCTAGGGCTCCTCCTTTAGAATCTGGGTGTGTTCTGTAATTGCTCTGACAAGCAGAATATGGCAGAAGGGACACTGTGCCAGTCTGTGGGCCCAGGCCTTAAGAGCCCGGCAGCTTCCATTTCTCGTTTCTTGAACTTAAACTCTTGGAACACAACTACCATACTTTGAGAAGCACAAGCCAAGTGGAGAGGATACACCTACATAACTGATCTTGTTGACAGCCCCAGCTAAGCTCCCAGCTGCCAGCCAGCATCAGCTGCCAGCCATGGGAGTGCACCATGTTGGATGTCCAGTCTAGTCTGGTCTTCAGTCTTCCAGCCCAGCCGTTGACTACAACTGCATTGTAGACCCAAGCAATTCCCACATATCTGAGCCCATTCAACCACAGAACCATTAGAGATAATAATACATTGTTAAGCCACTAAGTTTTGGGGTGGTTTGTTACACAGCAAAGGAAAATAGGAATAGATGTGGAAGGAAAGAAAGAAGACAAGATCAAGGATGATATCTAGAATTCTGGTTTGGACCCAGGGTGGAGCCAGTCTTTACTCAGATGGAGACTGGGAGCAGATGAGCACTTTGTGGGGCTGCGTGGGTGTGGGTAAGCGAATCTATCATAAACTAGGAAATATTTATTTTGGGGATTTAATTAAATTTTTTTCTAGATATCCTAATATGTTTTATCTTCAGCATTAGATTTCCAGATGTTAAACAGATTTATATTTTATAGAACCCTCTTTATAAAACCCTCTAAAATAATAATCTTAGTATCTTCTGCAATAGGAAAAGCTCCCCTTTTCAAAAGCATCAAGAGGAACTGGTACCTATTTCATCACATGTAGTCCTTGTTGATCTAGGGATCAATTTCCAGGTCTCCTATTCATTCATCAAATGTTTACCCATCATGTGCCAGGTACTCGGCATTGTTCTAGAGCCATAATTCTGCACAAGATAGATACTATCCCTGCCCTCATGGACTTTACATTCTGATTGGTAGGCAGACAAAAAACAAGTAAAGAATGTAATTACCAATTTGATAAAAATCGATGAAAGAAATGAGCAGGGGGTGATTAGGGAATAAGAGTTGAGGGGAAACTACCTACACTAGATAACGTGGTCAGGGGAGGTTTTCTTTTCTTTAAGGATTTTATTTTCTTGAGAGAGAGAGTGAACAAGAGAGCGAGCACACCAGCAGGGGCAGAGCGAGAGGGAAAAGCAGGCTCTCTGCAGAGCAGGGAGCCCAACGCAGGGCTCGATCCCAGCACCCTGGGATCATGACCTGAGCTGAAGGAAGGCACTTAATGGACTGAGCCACCCAGGCGCCCCAAGGGAAGGTTTTCATGTCGTAACTTACAGAAGTGGAAAGCGTCAGCTGTGAGAAGAGGTGTAAGAGGGGAAGTGAGGGTTAGTAGCCATGGGACCCACCAGGGTGCAGAGGCCCTTGGTGGTTAAAAGTTTGACCAGATTTTAGGAACTGCAAGACTAGTGTGTTTGGAGTGTAGTGAGCAAGAAGTATACAAGATGAAGTTGGTGAGAGATACAAAGGTTAGGTTCAACAATCCTTTTAGCCCAAAGTAAGGGGTTTGCATTTTATTCTAAATGCAAAAGATGAGCAGCAGCATGAACATGATCCGATTTACATTTTAGGAAGATAATGGTCAGCCCAGACAGAAGGGGAAACTGTTGCAGTGGTTCAGGACAGAAAGATGGCCAGGATGAAGATTCGTTCTGATTTTCTTTTCCTTGGACTCAGTATCTCCCTCCATAAGGAGCAGGTGGGAGCTCAGGGCAAAAGATCAGCAATGATTCCCAAGCACCTGGATATAAATAACACTCACACTGGACTCTTGCTTTGTACAAAGACTTGAAATATCTTTCAGAGGGATGGTATTTTCCACTCCTCTCCACCAATCACCCACTTCCCCCAAACTAAGGTTTCATTCTGTTAGGAACTGAGGCTTCTAATACACAGAATCAATTAGTGGCTTTCAAGCCACTTCACCATAAACAGTATTTGTTGTCTACCAAGTTCCTTGGCAACTAAAATAGGTGATGAAAATCCTAGAGCAGGCACAGAATTTTGGATTAAATCAGTTGTTTTGTTTTTTGGGGGGCTTCCTCAGGGCCACAGGACTTGCACTGCCAACAAAACTGAACTTCAGTGTAAGGGATCAGATTGAAGAGCCTCATTAGCCTTAAATTCAGATCCCTTATCCAATGCCTTGAAGTTTCTCGTTAACTCCATCTGAATATTGATGAAATGCCCTTCACTTAAAACATGGTAACATATTTCAGCAGATATGCTTAAAAGCCTCAACATTTAGAGGTTGATGGCAATACATGAGAAAGGTTCTTTATGTTACTGCTAGTTTTTATGTTTTATTTTTTATTTTACTTTTTTTAAGTAGGCTCCACACCAAATGTGGGCCTTGGACTCATGACCCTGAGATCAAGAGTCGAATGCTCCACCAACTGAGCCAGCCAGGTGCCCCAAAGATTTTTTTTTTTTTTTTAAGTAATCTATGCCCAAGGTGGGGCTCAAACTCATGAGCCCAAGATCAAGAGTCACATGGTCTACTGACTGAGCCAGCCAGGCTCATTATTGCTAGTTTTTAAAAAATGGGTCAACTCAACAACCCTAGATTGTAAATAATTTTTTTCTCCACAAAAAATAAATAAATAAAAATAAAAAATGGGTCAATATTTCAAGTCAGTTCAAAAATACAGGTTAACATTGTAAAAGTAGCCCTAGAGATCCCTTTTCCCTCCAACTACGTGAGGACATAGTGAAAAGACAACTTGAACCAGGAAGCGGGCCCTCACCAGACACATCTTGATCTTGTACTTTGTAGCCTACAGAACTGTGAGAAGTTTCTGTTGTTTCTACGTTTGTGTGCATAAATATATGTGCACATACTTGGAGAGAACAGCAGGACCTTCTTAAAGCCAACAGAAAAGTCAGTCACACCCACTGGTACATAATGGGTTCAGTAGTCAACTTTGCACTTGATTTTTGTCTACTCATAGAAATTCCTTTGGTCACTGAGGTATATAAATCCAATTAAGGTATGTAAATGTAAACTCCCCCCTCATCCCCCCAAGGTCCGTGGTCTGATAGAACACACTTTCTTAAACTCTTTCTGGGGTGAAGAAACATTGTACAACACAGTTACATTATTTCCGGAATCTGAATGATTTAAATATGAGGGAAGTTCTGCCTACCAAGACTCACTTTGACTAGTTCTCCAGCTGTGTTTGAGAGTAACTCTAGAAGGAAATACCAACTCTTTTGTCTGAGTTTGCAGACCCGTCACAGGCTGTAAACACAGGTTGTCCAAGGCTTTAGGGGAAGCGCTCGGTCCAGACTGCCTCTATAGGGTCTCCTCTCTTTGGTTGAGAACACAAGCCTCTCCCTACACCCATCTCTTTACCCAAAGCTGGAGACGCCAGTGGGAATCCTAAAAAGTTGGGGGGCTGGGGAGTGGGCAGTAGAGCAGATGGAAGGCACACAAGGAAATGTTTCTTCCACACTCATGGCCCAACCCTAATCCCACGTGGTCAGCTACAATTTGTACAGCCGGCCCGAGCATTAGCTCTCAGTAGCCGCAGACCCGCTTCCAAATCAAATCTGGCCTTCCTCTTCATTTGTGCTGACAGTTACTTTTTTTTTTTAAAGCTGGGTTTTTTTTCTTCTCATGAATTTTCCTCCAGCCGCACATGGGGCAACGCAGCAAGCACGACACAGGGCGGGAAATAAGATAAAGCCTGTGATCTCTGAACTGCTTTCAAGACGGTGGGGGCTTTTTCATTCAGAAAAAGGAGGCCGGATGGGAGGAAACACAAAGCAAGCTGCCAATGACAGGGGTAGGCGCGGCCGCGCAAGCACGCCGGGCCGAGGCCTGCACAGCGCCCGGGCCGCAGCCGGAGCCAGGCCACTAGGCGGAGCCCGGCGGTGCGAGGGCGGGAGCGCGGGGCCCGACGCGGCCGCGCAGGTCCCCAGCAGACCCCCGCGCCGCCGGCTCCGGCGCACGTGGCCTCCGCGGGCTCAAAGTCCAAGGGCGGCGGGAGGTCTCGGGGCCCTGGGCGTGCCTTGGCTCCCACGCCACTGCGGGAGTAACGAAGCGGACCGCCGCTCTCCGGCCACAGGCGCGCTTGGCCCCCACCGCAGGCCCTCGGGGGCCCGCGCGCGGCCGCCCCCTCCGCCCCCTCCGCCCCCTCCGCCCCCAACCACGGTGGCAGCGGGCCGGGCGGGGAGCCGGAACCGCCAGAGGGACGGCCCGCCCTCCTCTCGCGAGAGGGGGGAGAGGACGAAGGTTGGTTGGGCGGCGGGAACTCAGCCAATGAGAGAGCGGGAAGGGTGTGATCGACGGCCCTCCGAGCGCCGTCGCTAAGCCCCGCCCCGGCTGCGGAGGCCCGGGTCGCCGCCCGCCTTTCCCTGCCCTCCCCGTCTTCCCTCCCCTCCCTGCCCCGCTCTTCTCTTCCCGTCTGAGGTGGCGGCCGGCCTCTCTCCTCTGCAGCTCCGTTTCAGCTCCAGCCCTCGCTCCCCGTTCCCGTCGGGTCCCAACACCGGCCTGAGCTCTTTCCCGGTGGCTCCCGGGTGGCCGTATAGCCGCTGGCCCCTCGAGTCCCCGCGCCTTGCGCTCTCCCTGGGCCTCGGTCCTCGCCGTCCCCCGCCATGAATGAGGAGTACGACGTGATCGTGCTGGGCACCGGCCTGACGGTGAGTCTCCCTGCCCCGCGGCCCGCGGCCCGCGCCGCGGGAGGCCGGGCCCACCCCGCGGGGCCGGGCCGTGCGGGACGGCGTCCCTGCGAGCGCTGGGTGGCGTCGTCGTGGGGGGCCGCAGCGACCGGGCGGGAGACGCGACCCGGGGCGTCGGGGGCCTGCGGCAGTGCCCGGCGGCGAAGGCTGGCGGCCGCCGCGCGGGCTTGGCGGGGGCGGGGCGCGGGCCGGGGCTGCCCCAGACGTGCGAGGACAGACGCGGAGAGGGAGAACCCGGCCCGGCGCGGTGGCCGAATGCAGAGCGACGGGGCAGTAAAAGTGGGTGGGAAACGAGCGGAACGGCCCGCTTGGGGTGTGGGTGCCCCTCCGCCTCCTCTGCGGTTGATGGCCTCTCCCGACTGGAAACGGAAAAGCACCAGGCGGGGTGGGGGAGGGCGGGAGCGCTCGCAGCTGCGTTTCCTACTTCGACTGACTTCAGCCACCGCCGCTCGTCGGTCTCGGCCTAGCAGAGCTGGGCGCGAGATTTTGTGACAAGTCGTTGGATAATCACCGTCTTGTAACTGATGCAGTTCAGTGAACTCAGAGAAAATTAGCTTTTTATCCTCCCCCCCCCCACTTCAGATGAGAAGCATTACACATTCCTTTTAACCACCCTCATCGCACTTACTGAGCCTCTGTAGAATTGGAAATGAGTGTTCTCAAAGCTTGTCTCTCCGATGCTTTCTCTCCTGACCTTTGCCATCTCCTGTGGTTTGGCCCGTCCCCTGCGTCCATTGTCTCTCCTGGGGGCTTTCCCCTAAGAAATGGACCGGTGATGGTTTGCTGGGGGCCGGGTTCTCTCCTACCAGCCAGTCCGACGCAGACATGCGACTGGCTGGGAAGTAGTACCAAATAGATGAGGTCACTTACCTAGAAAACTAGTCATTTTGAATGGGAGGGATTCAGTCGAATTTCTTAGGTGGTGAATTGGCAAAAGGGTTGGATGCCTAAATGAACAGGCCTACCAGCCGCGGGGCTGTTTTTCTTCAGTTAATATTTCTAAAGCGTGTAATTGGGATTCCAAGTTTAGTAGTTTGTGGAGGATTTCGCCCATTGGAACGGCTCGGTTGCTGCCAGTGGGTTTTAAGAGCCAGTTCTGTTTTTTCTATGGTTATTGCTGGTCTTTCAGATTTGCTCTTGATTAGGTCAGTTGGATGTGGACAAATGAGCGCAGATCTGTCCTGCAGGTTTCTACATGCCTGGTACAGAAGCATCACTTTGTGTCAAAGATAGCATGGTCTTACTGGATAACAACCAAGTTAAGATAATGCACTTTATTTTAAGTATTCATTTGGGATAATTTTGACCTTTTGATGAGTGGTAGGTACACAACAGGAAATCAGACCAATTTCTGCCCTCACTTTATAGCTGTGATAATTTCAATCCCTGCGAGCCTTCTTAGATTGCTTTCTGAGATGTTCTTTGGGAATTATATCTATGCAGAGCATTCACATTATTACTTTCATTGAGAGGAGTAGTGATGGTGGGATGATTTGGTAATGGTAAATCAGTACCCTCGTTTCATCGTGACACAAAGACTACTTAACGTTAAGTAAGATCACTAAGTTAAAAACCCTCAAATCAGAATTGACTATTGGAGTGAAGATACAACTTAATTTTCTTAAATTTTGGCTTATAAATGTTTAGTGCCAGAGAGGTAACCTAAAAACAGATATACTCTTATCAGTTATGGGTACAGAATTTTAGGTGATGGCTGTATGTCAAGTACTTTTAGTGTTATTAACTTGTTACTTTTAAAGAAAGTGTAAATAAGTGTCAGAGTTACTCTGTTGCCTAGTGTTGGCACTGTTTTGTATCAGTTCCTTCTAAAATGAAGGTCATGGTGATCCACAAATGTTGATCGTAACTTTAATAAATAAAACATAAAACGTGAAACTTGGAACAAAATCATTCTCCAGGAGAAATGGAATATTTTGTATAATTGAATTTTCTAAGGAATTGAGGATTATCCCTTTAAAGAACCACCACTTTCTGAAAAAAGCCTTTCCAAATGACATCACACCTACTTTAACTAAGGAACATAATTTACTCGATAACTAAGATTTCCCATCATGAGGGTTAATTATTGTGTTAACGCTGTAACATAATGAAGCCATCAAGATAACCTGGTAAGCTTGGGTGCTCCTTATTAAATTAACTCAGACTGCTGGCCTTTGTGAGTTCTTCTGTCTGCTGTCATTTTTTCCCTCCCTTACTTTGCTGTTAGGCTGGTGACTTTTGATTTCAGGGTGAATAGAAAACATCTGACCACCTAATAGGCTATTTTTAATTGACTTTGGGGTTGGCAGTAAATTCTTGAATCTTCTTAGTATATAAGGGTAACTAGTTCCACAGCTATTTGTGGCTCTCAGAGGTATTTGTGTTGTTTTGTTCTACATAATAATTCTGGTAAGGAATTACGAATAGAAATGTGTACTTCAGTGAGATTTAACCAGTATTCTCAGTATTACATGTTTAGAAATTATTTTACATCCCAGACATGATTTTATCCTTTTTCTTTATTAAAAGTTTGTGATTTAAGAGAGTTTATATCTGATTTAAAATTTTTAAATTGCCTTTCAGATTTGCTCCTTGAAAATCCTTGCCGTTGCTATGTTAGAGCTTTGTAGATGAAGGACTTTCTGTCCACTGCAGTAGTGATCATAGAGCCAATATGTACAAATGTCTTACTTTTGGAAGGTATAAATATCTTGTAGACAGTCTGTATTTTAAATCCGTTTCAAGCATACTCGCCCCAAAGGATAGAAGTAAAATCAGACACATTTTAGCATCTAGAAGTAGTAGTGAGATATTTGGTTTGAAAAACCACTAACTAAATGTTTTGGCTCACATCCATAATTGGCAATCCCTTCTATCTTCCTTCCCCTTGTACCTGATTGAAGACTCTTAGTGGAGTAATGGTTTACCCAATTTCAGTTATTTAAACTGTGACCGTTGTAATCAGTTATGGGTAATAAAAAGGTAAACACATCTGTGTATAAACAAATAGCTTCTCATATGGAGGGTGACTCTAATAAGAGTTAATATGAGGAAGTGCTGAGTGCTGTGATAGAGCTGCTCGAGTGGGAATTCAGACAGGGGAAGCAGGAAAACCTTCATAAAGAAGGAGGTATGTAAGCTGGATTTTAAAAATGCTGGTAAGCTTCGAGCAGGACGCATGATTTTCTAGGCAGAGTGAGCAGGATGGATTGGTACTGAGAACAGGATGTATATAAGGAATAGGGAGTTTATTTTGCCTGAAACAGAAGGTATGAAGAGGCGGAATGGGAAATTGGGTTGGAGAGAGGGCCTATCACTAAGAATGTTTAATGTATTAGGCTAAGAAATTTGAACTTATCTTTTAGGCAGTGGGAGAGGATTTTGAGCAGGAAAGACATAATTAGAACCAGTTTCAAGAAAAATGATCTTTTGACAGCATTTAATGAGATGCATTCAAGGGACAGATATTTAAAGGAACGTTCCGCTGAAAACATTATTTTTACTATGTTGTTGCTGACATATAATATTGAGATTAACTGATTTAAAAATATTCTAGTTAATGCATTTTCCCCATAGTTCTAGGTAAGTAGCTTTCAAAAGTCACTTTTCTTTAGTATTAATTTTTAGGTATCTTGTTTTCCTTATCACCTTTTTATGTGCATTTATTTTCTGTTTGGGTTTTTTTGTTGTCATTTATGTTTTGTTTTTCCTTGTTAACAACTTTATTTATTTATTTTTTTAAAGATTTTATTTATTTATTTGACAGAGAGACAGCGAGAGAGGGAACACAAGCAGGGGGAGCAGGAGAGGGAGAAGCAGGCTCCCCACTGAGCAGGGAGCCCGATGCGGGGCTCGATCCCAGGACCCTGGGATCATGACTTGAGCCGAAGGCAGACACTTAACGACTGAGCCACCCAGGCGCCCCTTCCTTGTTAACAACTTTAAAATTCAGTAGGATTAGAGTTCCGGTGGGTGCTTAGTTTGGTCACTTCGAAGATCTATCAGAATATTAATGTACTCTGAAAAAAAAAAAAAGAGTATTAATGTACTCTGGCTCTTTTCTCTTCGAAGCTTGCTCTCTAAGCAGGAAGGGGATGGTCATTAATTTTTCCAAGACACCAGGATACTCTTTAGTACCACTGACCTAGGAAATACTGTTTAGGTTGATCACAGTTCATATATAGGAACACCATGCAGGCCCCTTCGGGACGGTGGAGGTATTTTGGCTTAATGTATTTAGGTACTATCCAATTGCAGTTATTGGATAATTATTGCAATTCTGGTGATACGTGCAGGGTGCTGAAGGGAAGTGAACTTCATACCACTGATAGGGCCCTTCTCTCACCCCTGACCTTTAAACCATTTGATCAGTTACCTCTTTTTATGTAGGAGAACATGAAATGCCAAAGTGGCAGATGCCATTATCATAAAGAACTTGGATTCTGAAGATGGTTTTATAGTTTCAGTTACTATAAAGTAACTTGCGAGTTTGTATTCTTACCCTGCTCAGGGCATTTGTGGATGAATTTGAATTAAATGTGGAGTACTCTCATCTGTTAGATTTAAAACTAGTATGTTAATATTCACTAATACATAGATTTTTCTGGTAAAAGTTATCAGTATTGTTGATATATATGATGGGTGGACCAGGTTTTCTAGTGCAAAAAAAGGAAATTAGAGTATTTTCTCTGGCTTTAATGTGCTTTGCTTGTTATTCTATATTCATTAGATAGGTAGTAGTACTGAATTTTAATTTTGAGTGAATTTTGTAAGATTGAAATTTTAAGATCATTAATGTATGCCCTATGCCCAGATATGATTGACAAATTTTATCAGCGAATTAGTTCATCCCATGCCTTAAAGGAAAATGTAAAGTATTACACTTAGGCTACTATGTATTTTATTCTTTTGGCAATGTAAAAGCAATCTTTTATAGAGGGGCTTAGGAGAATCCATGAACCTGAAGATTTAACTAGCTTTTGTCATATTTGTTCCCAGTGAGGCCTCTAAGAGTTGTTACCAGCTCTTTGGACTTCAATGAATCCTTAAATTATTGAGCCCTTTATTTATCCTCCATCTTTAGTGCTTGCTTTAGAGCCATGGTCCAGTGAGTGGATCATGCTTATTTGCAGGGGAGTGTGAAAAGATATATATAGAAGATATGCAACACTCAGAGTTGCTTGCTGTGATTTTGCTTCCAAAAATTGAGCTCTGGAGACTGCCTTTGTCGGCTAGAAATAGGACTGTTTCATCTTCCTCTGTTTATGTCATAACCTGTTTCTGTGAATATAAATTTTATTTTACTTTCGTGTAATATGTTGAACCATATATGTTAGTGCTTCCTTGGATTTTGTTTTTTGGACAAGTGAATTGCTTTTGATAAGATTAGGGTTGATTTTTGTAGTTGTGAAATGCCTTCAGCTCTCTTTATCAAGACATCATTGAAGTGGAAAGGCAAGCCACAGAATGGAAGGTTTGCAGTGCATAGAACCAGTAAGGCACTTTTATCTATCCAAAATATAAAAGGAACTTTTATATAGCAGTAAGAAAAAGAAACCCATTTTTACAAAGAGCAAATAATTTGAATAGGCACTTATCAAAAGAAGATACCGTAATTATCAGTGAACTATAAAAAAATTTAAAAAGTGCTCAACCGCATTAGTTGTCAGGAAATGCAAATTAAACCACATCCTAACTATAGAATGGCTAAAATTAAAAAGACACAAGTGTTGGGCAAGGATTTGAAACAACGGAACTTTCATACACTGCTGTGACAAAAGTGTAAATTAGTATAACCATTTTGGAAAGTTGTTGGGAGTTATCTGCTGAAGTTGAACATAGTTGTGCTTTCCTTGATATATATCTGACAAATGCATAATAAAAACATGTTGAGAATATTTATAGAGCATTATTTATAAGAGTCAAAACTGGCATCTGTCCAGATGCCCATTAATAGTAGAATGGATAAATAAATTGTCGTATATTTATGTGGCATATTCATTCAACTAAAGCCTCTGCTGCCTTGTTACCCAAACTGTGGTCCTTGGATCAACTGCTTCTGCAACACCTGAGAACTTACTAGAACTGCAGAAGGTTAGGCCTCACGCCGAGTATACCGAATCAAAATCTACAGTTTAGCATGATCCCCAGTTTTTTGTTTTAAGTAGGCTCTAAGCCCAAAGTGGGGCTTGAACTCGCGTGATCCAGTGATCTAGAGTCCCAAGCTCTACTGACTGGGCCAACCACGTATCCCTAGCATGATCCCCAGTTGATTCTTATGCTTATTCAAGTTGGAGCAGCACTGCTTTAGTAATGGTTCTCGAAATTGGTCCTGGACCAGCCTCATTAACATTACCTGGGAACTCATGTGACAGGCAAATTCTCAGCCCCAACCCACTTCTGTGGATGGGAGTCCCACAGCCTGTTTTAACGAGACCTCCATGTGATGCAGATGCAAAGTGAAGTTTGAAAACCTGCTTAGAATTTACATTTCGAACACATTTACAGGTGGTACTGAGTTGGGAAGCACCCTTTGAGATCCATCCACTGCTTGCAGGGTTAGGCAGACCTTCTGTAAAGGTCTGTGTAGGAAATAGGTTACGCAGGCTATACAGTCTCTGTCACAACTACACTTCTACTGTGGTACAGAGAAGACAGGTGTAGACAATCTGTAAATGCATGGGAATGGGTGTTTACCAATAAATCTTTACTTATGAAAATTGTGTGCAGACTGGACTTGGCTCCTGTACTTTGGGGACCCCCTGCTCTGTAGCAGTGGGAATAAGTACATTTTAAGAACACACAAAACATAATTTGGACGAATCTTGTAAACATAATGCTGAACAAAAGGTATATACAAAAAGGATGTACTGCCTGATTCCATTTGCACTCTTAGAAATCATGAGAGGGTGTGGGGTTGTAGTTAGGACTGGAATAGGGCATGAAGTGGCCTGGAGCACTCATAGTGTTTTGTGTCTTGATCTAAATAAGAAATGATGCATCTCCCTAGAATAAAAATTGAACCAGACAGTAGTTAAAAACCTTTAAAAATACTAAAATGAATAGATATATTATGGAGTAAAATTAGAAATACATATGAATTTTCAAAATAAAGGTATCAAAGACTTCTAGGGGAGTGAGATTGTTCTCTGCTACCTAGGGTCTTTGGGATAAATCTGAAAAGCTCTAAGGATTAATGAAGATACATGGAATTTCCCTTTTCTTAAAAAAAAAAAAAAAAGTAAAGCCTTGATCACCAAAACCCTGGTTTAAGAGTTTTGAGTGAATGTGTATCCCATCTCTGTGTTTCTTCTCATTAATTCATTAATCATATTCTTTCTTGATTTTTTTCCCCCCCTCTATCTTGATAGGGTGTATCTTAGTATGAGACTGGACATTTATAATTATTGCCCATTTATTTGTTATCCTGGATGCTTCCTTTAGAGCTCCAGTTCTCAAACTCTTTGGCTTTGGGATCTATTTACACTCTTAAAAATTAAGGATCCTGAAGAGTTTTGTTTATAAGGGTTATATCTATCAATATTTATCATTAGAAATCAACACTGAGAAATTTTAAAAAATATTAATTCACTTAATGATAAACCCATTACATGTTAACATGAATATGTTTTACGAAGTGTAACTATATCTTCCAAAACAAAAGTGAGAAGAGTATCATTGTTTTACATTTTTTAAGAGATTTATTTATTTTTCAAGATTTTATTTATTTTAGAGAGTGGGCATGGGCAAGTGGGCGTGGGTAGAGAGAGGGAGAGTCTTAAGCAGACTCCTTGCTGAGCGTGGACCCTGCCGTGGGGCTCAATCTCACAACATGAGGCAAAACCAAGAGTCTGTTGCTCAACCAGCTGCACCACCCAGGTGCCCCTGTTTTACATTTTCTGCACATCTCTTTAATGTCTGGCTTGAAATATAGCTGGATTCTCATCTGCTGTGGTGTTCAGACTTTTGTGAGATAATGCCCTAGCTGAAGTATATGAAGAAAATCAAGCCTCATACTGATGTGTAGTTGGAATAGGGAGGAGAGCCTTTCACATCGTTGTGGATATTCTTTGATTTATACCAAAACATAAATGGCAGGTTTTTTTAAACGATTAATAACAGTATGAAATCTGTAACTACACCTGCCAAATACCTAAGTCTGAATAAATTGATCAGTTGTTCTTTCAAATAAAAATGATGATCCGTGAAAAAAAGTCGCTGGTTCAGCTTAACAAATCAGTTGTACAAAAGGTTTTCCTTGAGCCAGAGTTACTTTATGTGGACTTTCCATTTTGTTACACAGAGTATTAAAGAGGTGGGCATTCAAGGGTGTACGTTAACAGAGGAAATTTTTAATGCTTCATCAAGGACATTCTTAAGTGAAATTAGCCTTGTTTTTTTGTTTTTTGTTTTTTGTTTTTTTTTAAACTGAGCGCCTGGGTGGTGTACAGTATGATGACTAGCACAGTGTGGAGCTACTGCCCTAATTTTTCTCTACCATTGGTCTTGCACCATCGGTGCTAATGTCAACACAGTGAAAAAATAGTGAATAATGTCTTAGTGTTATGAAAATAGTCTTAACCTTGAGGCCCATGGGGTTCCACAGACCACACTTGGAACCCTAGTCGCTTTAGGGCTTTGTCCTTAAGTTATGTCATATATTGTACATACGTAAGTATTAGTTACTATAAGAGTGTTTAATGAGGGGCTTTTATTTTATTTTTTAAAGATTATTTGAGAGAGAGCACACGCAAGCATGAGTGGTGAGGCGGGGGAGAGAAGCAGACTCCTGGCTGAGCACGGAGCTCGATGTAGGGCTCGATCCCCGGACCCTGAGATCACGACTCAAGCCAAAACCAAGAGTCAGATGCTCAACCGACTGAGCCACCCAGGGGCCCCTAATGAGGGGCTTTAAAAAAAAAAAAGTAGCTGGGGGGAGAATGTGTCTGTTTGAAACATGTGGTAACACTTCACTTCTTTTGAAGATAACTTATGCTTTCCCTGTAGGAATGTATCCTGTCAGGTATAATGTCAGTGAATGGGAAGAAAGTTCTTCACATGGACAGAAACCCATATTACGGAGGAGAAAGTGCATCTATAACACCCCTGGATGACGTAAGCATTGGAGCACTTTTGTGCGCCTTTTCTTCTCTGAAACTCGTACTCGTGCGCCTCAGCCTCACTCCTCAGGGATAGGGTCGGTTTTCCTAGCTAGACTGTGTAGCCTCCCGTTGGCTCAGGGCCGGCTAGTTTTAGGGCTTGCCGATGCATCAGTTGGGGCCTCACTGCCGTCGGCGGCAGTTACCGGTTATCTCCTGAAGGGCAGGGTATGGACTTCTGATGGGGATTTAATACACGCCGAGCACAGTGCCACAGCTTTCCACATGGTCTTACGTGTCCCTCCAGTTACTCAGAGGGATTTTTATCCCCATTTTTCAGATGACAAAGTAGTCTGTGTTATTAAAATCACAGAGAAGGATTGTGAACCTAGGTTGTAAGACTCCAGAGCTTTAGACTCCTTTTACTCTACTCCCCTGCTTCCTGCTTTTTTAAGACTGTGGGCACACGAAGCATTTCCGAAGTGTGTTTTGCTGAATATTTCTCGGTGAGGTTTGTTCAGCATCCGCACACGTGGGTTCGAGCCATACTGCGTGTTTCTGGAGATACACAGTTAACCAGTTACTATCCATCAGGACTGATGAAATAGACTTCATATTTTTATCAGAATTTTTTTTCTGTATTCAGGCCTACAGAAAAGTTGAAAGAATAATACCAGTGGATCAACCTTCCATCTGGATTTAGCAGTTAACATTTTGCAATATTTGCTTTATGTGTTTTTTTGTTACTGGTTTGAATCTTTGAAAGTAAGAGACATCATGATACTTGACCTAAAAATTTCAGCATTCTCTGGCTAAAAATAACATTCTCCAACGTGATCATAATATCCTTCATTATCACATTTAAGGAAATTAACAGTGATATCCAGACCACAGTCAGATTTCCCAGTGATGCCAGGAATGTCATATGTTGTGTGTGGTGGCAGTGTTTTGTTTTTTTTTTTTTTAACTACTTTAAACATTGCTTTTGGTGTTGTTTCTCTTTATTCTTTTAGTCTGCAGAAATCTCCCCGCTTTTTTTTCTTTTGAAAAGTCCAAGCTAGCTTATAATAAAGCATTGTTGTGTAGTTCGTATTGCATCACGTCAGGAGGCATAGAATGTCTGAACTCGAGTTACTTCATATGCCAACTCTGACCCGAGGTAAAGCAATGACCACCAGATCTCTTCATTGTTAATAATCTGTAGAGTGATATGTTGGCATCATTCCTTCCACCCTGCGTACGCTTACTAGTCTTCAGTAAGGTGAGCTGTCTTTTTCCCCCTCCCCAGTGAATATATTCAAGGACTTGGGGATTTTTTCTTAGTAAATATACCAGCTTTGTTTATTCGCTTCCACATTAGCAATAAAATGAATATTCCCAAATTTCAGACCATAAGCTTCTTTTTATCTAGAGCTCCTACTCAACTCACATAAGATATAAATTAGCTGGAACTAACTTTAATTGTCTTTTTTGATTTGAAGAATCCAGAATTTATTTTTGATTCCTTCCATAACTACGGAAACAAAATTAAGCCTTTTTGTTAGCTTTTTATTCAGGAGAGAATGAGTTTAAATGATTTCTACAAATGGTGTATCTGCAGAGCTAGTGTGTCATTGACAAATTGTTTTGTGTTCTTGCTTTTCTGCTAGTAAAAAATACTACCTCTGTAATACTTATTTTAGCATTCATGAGTGGTGTATTTAACTTAGATGTGTATTGGAATTTCTCTAAAAATTTTATCCGATAAAAAATGAAATGCCGTTGTTAGACTTTATCTCATCTGCCGGTGGTCAGTTATGATACCAAAACCCCGTCGTGGAAGAATAGCATAATGACAAGTAAATTTTGTTCCATTATGGGTTGATTTTTGTTTTGGTTTCAGTTATACAAAAGATTTAAAATACCAGGAGCACCACCAGCATCGATGGGGAGAGGAAGAGACTGGAACGTGGACTTAATCCCTAAGTTTCTCATGGCCAATGGTAAAGCATTCTGACACTTTTGGCGGTACATTGAATCCGATTTAAAAGTAGACTCTAGCTCTTGACAGAGAGTGTTCCTCCAGGTATGTGAAAATAGATTTTGTTCATGGCAGCAGTTTGGTGAGTAGACGGTGGGCCGTTAGAGGCACCTGGAGTCAGTCAGAATGGAGGAGGGGGTGACCCCTTCCTGACTAGTTCTGGAGACGTAAGGTTAGGACACGACACAGTGCGTGTGAAAACCGGAAGCGTCTGTGACAGTCTCAGGTAACTGGACCTTTAGAAGCAGTTTTTTTCCTAGTTTGGAGGCTTTTAAAATTATTTTTCACATTTTTCTCATATTTTTAATTAGAGCTAAACTGCTATGATATTAGTGCCTTTTTCTGAAATGACATTAAAAACTAGGTTGTTGGTATGAAGTCTGTTTATGTCCCATGAATTAAAGTATGAGCTGCCCTTTCCTGTTTTGGGGTTTTTTTTTTTTTTTTTTTTTGGTTTTGAGTTTATATTCTATAGTTTCTTTTAGTGGAAAGATCTTATTTGAATTTTCGCTGAAATTTATTTAAGAAGATTTTATTTATTTGAGAGAGAGAGAGAGTACAAGCAGGGGGAGTGGCAGGCAGAGGGAGAAGCAGACTCCCCTCTGAGCAGGGAGCCCAGGACCCTGGGATCATGACTTGAGCCAAAGGCAGATGCTTAACGGACTGAACCACCCAGACACCTTCTCTGAAATTTAAAGTTACCTACCTAAAATTCTTTTGAAATAAATTGTAAGCACTTTTTTTTATCATATGAGTAGTAAAGTTATTTCATTAAAATTAGAAAACACAGATAAGTAGAGAGGAAATAAAATTTATGTAACCAGAATCTCACCATCGATAATCATGGTTAATATTTTGGTGTATAACCTGCCAGGCTGTGTGTGTGTGTGCGCGCGCGTGTGTGTTGAATCTCACCATACGCCCCTAGACACGTAGTGTGGGGAAAGAGACAATGATTTTTTTTAAATTTCATTTTATTATGTTAATCACCATACATTACATCATTAGTTTTTGATAGAGACAATGATTTTTTTAAGGCTTTTATTTTATATTGCCTGATCTGATTCTCACCAGTAGCCTGTGGGACTGACCCTTTCCCAGTACCTTTACTAAGCCTGAGTATTCTTTATTTTAATTTTTTTAAAAAAATTTTATTTCCTTATTAGAGACTGAGAGTGCCTGTGCACAAGCTGGGAGAGGGGCAGAAGGAGAGGAAGAGGGAGAGAGAATCTGAAGTAGACCTCCCTCTCCCCCCGCTGAGCACAGAGCTGCAGTCAAGGCTCGATATCACGACTCTGGGATCATGACCAGAGCCAAAACCAAGACTCAGATGCTTAACCTACTGAGCCACCCAGGCGCCCCATCTTCATTTAAATTTTTGTCACTTTGTCATACCTAAAGGCAAAATAATGGATCGATTATTTATTTTAAGTTGGCTTCACGCTCAACTTGGGGCTTTGAATTCATGACCCCAAGATCAAGAGTTGCATGCTTTCCACATTGAGCCAGCCAGGCGCCCCATGGATTTTTTAAAAGTATCTATTTGTTAGAGAGTGAAATGATTTCTAGATGTTTATTGACTTTCATATTGGCCAGCCTTAGGCTTTGTACGTTTTTCTTTTGAGGTTTTTAAATTTTTCCTTATTGATGTGAAAGAGCTCTATTTTATAAAGACCATGGAATAAGTACTCCTAGTGTATTTGAAGGTATCTTTTCCAATCTGTGATTGGTTTGCATGTAGCTGTGTTGTATTTTTCTTTCGTACATAAGCTTTTACTTTTCATGTAGCTATATAGATTGATTTTTCTTTTTATTGTTTTTGATTTGGAAGGGTATGCTTAAAATTTTACTCTTTACCTCAAGGTTATAAAAATACTAATATTTGCCATTAATGGTTTTATAGTTTAATTTTTTCATTATAAAAATAAATTCACCTATTTTACCTTATAAGTTAATTTATTTGTTATCCTGTTTGAGACTAAATTTCTTTGGTGTATAGACAGATGATATTTTTAATTGTATGCCTGGTTTTATTCTCTATCTGAAATCAATGTTCATTATATTTTTTATTTATTTTTTTGAAGATTTATTTATTTATTTTAGAGAGGGACAGGGGAGAGGGAAAGAGAATCCCAAGCAGGCACCATGCACAGCCTGGAGCCCGGGGCGGGGCTCTGATCTCATGACTCTGAGATCGTGACCTGAGCGGAAATGAAGAGTCGGATGCTCAACTGACTGAGTCACCCAGGCGCCCATGAAATTAATATTCATTTAATTAGTGAAGATTGAATAATATAAACATAACACAAATTCTTGAAAATTTTTGCCTTTTAGTTGCCTCTCTTTATAATAGGAACTTACAGGAAATTCAAACCTATTCGCAGTAGAACTATAATTCTAAACTTCATACCTCTAATAATTATGCATATAGATTTTACAAAACCAAGTTGATGAAGTTATTAATCTTGAAGTTGTAACATTAAAAACATACTTCTAAATATGCTCAGCAATAGGTATGCATTCTGATTGTCCCGTTTAGAACATGGCATTCGAGACTTTTTGGTAGGGGTTGTTGGATGATGTTAGAAAAAACTGGGAAGCCATTATTATAAGCCAACAATAAATGTACTTTTATTTCTGCTGGTTTTTGAAGGTAGTAAGACTTAAGTTATAGTTTGAATTTTGGGACTTTTTTAGGTCAGCTGGTTAAGATGCTGCTTTATACAGAGGTCACTCGCTATCTGGATTTCAAAGTGACTGAAGGGAGCTTTGTCTATAAGGGAGGAAAAATCTACAAGGTTCCTTCCACTGAAGCAGAAGCCCTGGCATCTAGTAAGTAATTTTATTTTATTTTCTCAGAACATTGAGATTTTACAAAGGAAAGGAATCTTAGAGATCACATTTAATGTCCCCTGTCTTGACAGCCATCTGTCCACTCATCCAGTTAACAGTATTTATTGAATGTCTGTTCTGGGCAGTTGAGAGTACATCATTGAAGAGAATGTTCAAAAACCCCTACCTCCGAAGCTCAGAGAGGGTTAAGTGGAACTTGGTGCTGGTGTGGGTCAGCTGATGCTCTTTTCATCCTAATGATAATTCATAAGAGTTACTGTTTTTTTGGGTGTTTCCTGTGTGCTAGGCACTGTGCTGAACACTTCACATTCATTTTGTTATTTGACTTTTGAAACACCTTCACAGGGTAGGGTTTCCATGTTACAGAAGAGGGAACTCAGGCCTGAAATCCCCTAGTTACGTAAGTGGGAAGATTAGTCGAACCTCTGGTAATATTACTCCAGCGCGTGTGTACTTCCATCACTGTACTGAGCTGACCACCTGCGTCTTAGCCAACCTGCCAAAAAAGAAAGAACTTTGTTCTGGTGAAACTAATCTTCTAATTGTTGCTATTGTCATTCTCTGAAATCTGTTTTTAGGAATTCCCAGTGAGTATGGAGTGATTTTATTCTTTTCTCAAAATTATTTCCTCTTTCGGCTCAACCAGAGGTTCCTGATTAACATTTTCTATTCCTACGTCTTTTCAATAGCAAACATCCCTAAAAAAGACGTGTTTGAGTTGTTGCACAGAGCAGTTTGAGAAAGGAGAATTTGGATAGCTAATGGGTGGATGAATTTTCTATAGTAAACGCTCCCGGAGTTTAGGGGAGGGAGCTGTTTGGATTGGGAGAAGTGCCAGTAAATTCTCAGGGATTATTTTGGCTTGAGTGTGGGAAACTTCTCTCACCTAAAAACCTAATTTGAATTACTTTGGCAACTTCTCTAACTCCATTTATTTCCTTCTTGCTATCAGGGGACAAAATGTTGAAAGGTATGACTTACATACAGTAGAATTTACCTGTTTTAGTATGCAGTTGTATGAATTTTTACCAGATCCCTGTCTTCTTGGCAACTGGTTTTCTGTTAACGAATAAGATCTTGAAGTCAGAATGGCAGGCAGGAAAATCCTCGGCAGAATGAACGTGTAAGGAAAGGTGTAGAAGTGGAGAAGTTCAGAAGGACGAACAAGAACAGTTATTTTATAATTTTAATAATAGCTGACATTTTTTGGACATTATGTGTAGGCGTGTATGTACTAAGGCCTTTATGGGTTTTCTCCACCCTTTGCTGCCTCTCTGAGATGTGGGTACTAGCATCTTTAGTTTACAGATGGGAAAACTGAAGTATACAAGTAGAAAAGCAAAGCCCAAAGTAGCAAAGCTCATGACTGATAGAACTGGTCTGAGGCCAGATTTGTTTGACTCTAGAACCCTGTACTCGTAACCTATAATTATATAGTATAAAAATACAGATTTTTTTAAATTTTTTATTGTTATGTTAATCACCATATATTACATAATTTGTTTTGAAAATACAGATTTTTAAAAGCTATTTTAACAACTCTCCTCTACCTTCTAGTTCTTTTTTTTTTAATACTAAACATTTCTAGCTTCCATCCCATAGTTGTTTCTTACATAATATGCCACTCTTTGCCACTTTTCTCTGGGAATTCTGATTTGTCCAGATTATCCAGTGTACAGTACCGTGGGAGCCAGCAGCCAACCTAGACAAAGTACTCCAAGCGTTGTCTGCTCACTCAGTCTCAGTGAGACTAGAACTTTTCTAGGACAGTATATTTCTGTTCACATGGCCTAAGGTTACACTGGCTTTTTTAGGACCTGTACTCACTGTTGGTTCTTGTGGCAGTTCATGTGAAACCTCAAGGTTCCAGTAAATATTTGGTGATTGGTCAAGCGTTATTTTAATCACATCAGAAGTATCTTTGACCCCCTAAAGTCATGTTGAACATGGATATGTCCAGAATTGTTTCGAGAAGTTTTCATGAATGGCTTTGAAATGTGTCCAGCAAATTCTTCTGTCTTAATTTAAATCTCTAGCTTGTTTATTTATTCTCACTCTTAACTGCGTGGAGCCCTGTTTATGTTGCGCACCTTTGCCAGCAGCGAATCACCTTTCCTGGTGCAGAGCTGAGTGACCTCCAGGCCGGGGCGGCCTGCAGCAGCCGGAATTAGGTCAGTTAGGTCCACTGGCAGGTTGTGTACTGGGTACCGTACTTCAGGAGTGTTTTTTGACACTGATTTCCACTCTCACTTTTTTTTTTAATGCTGTGGTCAGATTTTTTTTTTTAAATTGAAGTATGGTTCCCACAATGTTCCATTAGTTTCGGGTGTTCAACATGGTGGTTCATCAAGTCTGTGCCCTGCTCGCTGCCACGTGTAGCTGCCGTCTGTCACTACACAGCGCTGGTACAGCCCTCTGACTATACTCCCTGTGCTGACCTTTCATCCCTGTGACGTATTCGTGCCGGGACTGGAGGCCCGGGCCTCCCTCTCCCCTTCACCCATTCTGCCCAGCCTCCCATCCCTCCACTCCTGACATCCATCAGTTTGTTTTCTGTATTTATGGGTCTGTTTCTGCTTTTTGTAAGTTTGTTTATTCATTTATTGTGTTTTTATAGTCTACTTGTAAGTGAAATCGTATGGTGTTTTTTTTTTCTTATTTCACTTAGCATAATACCCTCTAGGTCCATCCATGTTGTCACAAATGGCAAGATCTCATTGCAGTTTTGATTTGCATTTCCCTGATAAGTGATTTGGGGCATCTTCTCTTGTGTCTGGTTATCCTCAGAAATAGAAAAAGTTCTATTAAGTTGCTCTGCCCATTTTTTCATCAGACTTTTTTTTTTTTTGATATTGGGTTGTATAAGTTAAGTTCTTTATGTATTTTGGATTTAGCCCGTTATCAGATGTATCATATGCAAATATTTTCTCCCATTCCATAGGCTACCTTTTTGTTTCATTGATGGTTTCCTTTCCTGGGCAAAAGCTGTTTATTTTGGTATAGTCCAACATGTAGAAGACAGTTGCTGTGGCCGATGTCAGAGAAATCACTGCCCGTCTTGTCTTCTAGGTGTTTTATGGTTTCCTGTCTACATTTAGATCTTTAATCCACTGTGAGTTTATTTTTGTGTATGGTGTGTGGTGTGCATGTGGCTGCCCAGTGTTCCCAGTGCCATTTGTCGAAGAAACTGTCTTTCCCCCACTGGATGGCCGTGCTTCCTTTGTCGTAGATCAGTTGCTCATGGACGTGAGGCTCTGTCCTGCTGCACTGATCCGTGGGTCTCTCTTTGTGCCAGTACCAGACTGTTTTGATCAGTACAGTTTTGTCATAAGTCTTAAAATCTGGCATGGTGATACCGTTAGCGCTATTCTTTCTCAAGGTTGCTCTGGCTTTTCAGGGTCTTTTGTGGTTTGGCACAAATTTTAGTATTATTCTAGTTCTGTGAAAAATGCTGTTGGTATTTTGATAGGGACCACAATGAATCTTTGGGTAAGTATGGACATTTTAACAGTATTCTTCCCGTTCTCCATGGTCAAATATTGTATCTGTTGAAAGCTTTCATTTTCTTCATGAAACTGCTCTGGATTTTGTAACTTTCAATGTTTTAAATGTCTTGACCTAAGTATTTTTTTTGGTAAATAAACCTCAGTGTGCAAGTGAAGGAAGGAAAGTAAAACAACATTTGAAATGATGTGAAGATACTACTCAGAAAACTGAGTAATTTGGAAAAAGATTTTTTTCTGACTCTTTTATCATATAGTTGAACGTTTTTCTTTCTGTATTGTAAATCCGGTATGTGGATAACTTCTCTTATATTTGCTTGCATCAGACAGTATGTGAATTGAACATGGAGTATGTCGTTACGGGTCATGTACCCTTCTAGGTTCAGGGTAGGGCAGGTTCAGCAGAGGGGGAAAGTAAACAAAAAATGCTTTTTTTTCTCGAGCTTAAATTAGTGGGAGACAGGCTATAAATACGGAAGAGGACATGAGATGGTGATAATGCTGTGAGGAGAGGTGAAGGGACGTGGGGGGCACAGTTTTAAATAGGGCAGTCAGGCATTGTCAGAGGGAAAATTGAACTGTATTATATTGGTGGTCTTATTTTCACTCCTGACAACTAAACGTAAGTTGGTGCTTGTGTGGTCATAGAATATTTTTTTTTAGCCTTGTACTTTCTGTCCCATTTTTTTATTTTTTAATGTTTTAAAAATTATTTTTTCATGCATGCATGCATTCATTCATCCTTTTAAAGTAAGCTTTTAAAGTAAGCTCCATGCCCAATGTGGGCTTGAACTCATGACCCTGAGATCAAGAGTCCCAGGCTCTACCAACTGCACCAGCCAGGTGCCCCCGTCCATTTTTTTTAAAGCTAGGTTGTAAATATAATTTAAACATGTTAAGTGTAGTCAGATATCATTAGTGGCCTCATGATCGTTTTAATTTTCAGTTTTGTTGATTTCAACTATAGTCTCGGGGGAAATAATATTCAAAATATTAAACCATTACACTGTTCACGAGAGTTTGTTGTTTTTAAAGTAGTCACATAGTTTAGGAAAGGGGATAGAGCCAGAACATTTTTTCCCTTTGGTCTTGTCTTCCTAGCAGCTGTATACTCAAGTAGGACTGCTGACCAGTAAGAGAGCTGAGGGTTTATGAAGTAGTTTATACCTGTCTCCCTAGCTTTTTTTTTTAGTATAAAAAGTGGTTAACTGATTATCTAGGACTTTATTAAAGTAAGTGTCCAGCAGCATAATCATCTTTTCTGTGAAATGCTGGAGTGAATGTTAGCACACAGAGAAAGGAGGAGCATTCAGAATTTTAGGCAGTTGGCTGAGTATAGATCAGAGTTGTCAAAAGAAGAACATTCAGGTGGATGCTGTTGTGAATAATAGTTTTTTCATAGTCATATTTGCCTTGTTCCTAATAAGAGACATAATTAAACATATTCCATTTAATTAAGTACTGGTTGTAATTACTTGAGATTGTAGAATTGAAGACTTAATAACTGATCTGTTGTAATTATGTTGGTTTATCAGAAAGCGTAGTGAAGGTGGAAGCCATACTGTGTACAAGCCCCTGTCTTAACGCCGCACACTTCCTTAGAGAAGCCTCAGATCATAATGTGGCACATTTAACCTTGCCTCTCACACTGTCTTTTCCACAGTGTCCTAGTGTGAATGTTTGCTTTTTGACAAATTCTTTAGGCTTAATGGGACTGTTTGAAAAACGTCGCTTCAGAAAATTCCTAGTGTATGTTGCCAACTTTGATGAGAAAGATCCCAGAACTTTTGAGGGCATCGATCCTAAGAAGACTGCAATGCGAGAGGTGTACAAGAAATTTGACTTGGGACAAGATGTCATAGATTTTACTGGCCATGCCCTGGCACTTTACAGAACCGATGAGTAAGTGTTTTGGGTTTTAGATTTATATTTTTCTTGGAACTGTCACCAAATTTCTCAGTTCTCCAGAATGGAAGTTCTAACAAAACAAGTAGATAACCATGTTATATTATGAAAGGTTCCAGCTGTAAATTAGTGTTAGAACCTTTTAGGTAATATGTGAAAGTAGTGAAATAAAATCTTTTTAGAAAAACATTTTAAATATTTATTTTCTAATATTTATTTCCTTTATTTTAGCTATCTAGATCAGCCATGTTGTGAAACCATTAACAGGATTAAGCTTTACAGTGAGTCTCTGGCAAGATACGGCAAAAGCCCATACCTTTACCCACTCTACGGCCTCGGAGAGCTGCCACAGGGATTTGCGAGGTCAGTGCCTGTCACTAACCTGGTCTCCTTCCGTGGGAGTACAGGCCACGGGGCTGGGAATGGTGGGAGGTCTGTGAGCCGTGAGGTGCTTTTCTTTTTATTGAAATAAACTTTATATATGATGAAACCACAGATCTACAGTAAAAAGTTCAGTTTCATAAGTGTACAGACCTGTGTAACCAATGCTGCAATCAAGAGAAGAAATTGTTTAGTCCGGGAAGCCCCCTGTGTCACCTCATGATCACCACCACCCCCCCCCCCCGCAGCTCCATCTGTGACTTCTTTCACCGTAGATTCCTCGTGCATGTTCTGGAAGTTCATATAAAAGGAATAAGACGAAGTGGACTCATTTGTGGCTGGCTTTTGTTTAACGATATGTTTGAGATTCATTTATGTGGCTGCATATACTGTGGTTCATTTTAAAAATATGGAGTGGTTTTCCCTTTGCACATGGACCACAGTTTCCTGTTGCTGGACATCCGGGCGGTTTCCAGGTTGGGCCGCTGGGAGTGCAAGTACTGAACGTCTCTGTGGCCCGGTAAATATGCAGGGCCAGGACCGCTGGTTGCTACGGAGGATAGACGTGTGTGCTCAGGAGACCCCGCCAAGCGGCCCTGCGGGGCGGTGGTGCCGCCTGCCGGCCCTGCTGCGGTCAGGGGGCTGGGGGGTGGTCCCCACTGCTCCGTGGGCTGCTCCCCCCGCCTTGTCGCAGTGCTGTCCGTCTTCCTGATTCTCATCACCCGAGGAGGTGTGACATGCTCTCTCACTCTGGCTTGACCTTGCAAGTCCTGAGAACTCAGGTTGATCACCTTTCCATGAGCTTTTTGGCCATTTGTATGATTTTGTGATGTGATTGTTGATGTCTTTACACGTTTTTAAAGATTGGGTTATCTTTTCTG
This sequence comes from Eumetopias jubatus, assembly GCF_037043125.1. Lineage (NCBI taxonomy): Eukaryota > Metazoa > Chordata > Mammalia > Carnivora > Otariidae > Eumetopias > Eumetopias jubatus. The sequence goes on from NW_028274814.1 coordinate 30,061,505, forward strand.
GTTTGGATTTGTAGGAGATCTTGAATGCTGGTGGCAGGTCTTTTGTCAGATATATGTATTATAGATGTTTTCTCCCAGTGTGTGCCTTGTCTCCTGATCAGTGGAAGTTTTAAATTTTGATAATATATCAAGTTTTTTAGTTATGTTTAGTGCTTTTTGGGTCCTATCTAAGAAAGCTTTGCATGCCTCAAGAGCACAAAGATAGCCTCCAGTGTCTTTTTCTAGAAACTTCAGTTTTGGCTTTGTGTTTAAATTTGCAATTCATTGTGAAATAATGTTTGTGTGTGAGGTGAGGTAGGGCTTGAAGTTCTTTTTTTCTGTGCCCAGATTTAGTTCTTCTGGCACCATTGCTGAAAAGACTTTATTTTCCAGTTGTGTTAGTGCCTTTGTGGCAAATCAGTTGGCCATAGATATGTATCTGTTTTGTTCCATTAGTTTATTTTTCTTATGCCATTACCCTAGCATCTCGAATATTCTGGTTTTGTTTTTTGTTTTTTTTCAAAGATTTCATTTATTTATTTGACAGCGAGAGGGGAACACAAGCAGGGGTAGTGGGAGAGGGAGAAGCAGGCCTCCTGTGGAGCAGGGAGCCCGATGCGGGGCTCGATCCCAGGACCATTACCTGAGCCGAAGGCAGATGCTTCACTGACTGAGCCACCCAGGTGCCCCTTCAGGACTTATTTTTTATTTTTTTTAAAGATTTTATTTATTTATTTGAGAGGGAGAGAATGAGAGATAGAGAGCACGAGAGGGAAGAGGGTCAGAGAGCAGGGAGCCCGATGTGGGACTCGATCCCGGGACTCCAGGATCATGACCTGAGCCGAAGGCAGTCGCTTAACCAACTGTGCCACCCAGGCGCCCCAAGGACTTTTTTTCTTAATTTTTAAGTAATCTCTGCACCCAGCATGGGGTTCAAACTCCAAACCCCCAGATCAGGAGTCAGGTGCTGCACTGACTGAGCCAGTCAGGTTTTATTCTAGTTTTACATTGTGTCTTGAAATCAAGTAATGAAAGACAGCTCCAGTTTTGTTCTTTTTCAAAATTGTTTTGGCTCTTCTAGGTCCTTTGCATTTCTATATCCATATACATTTTAGAACAGCTTGTCAATTTCTAGGACAAAAGCTGGGATTTTGACCGGGATTGAGTGAGTTTACATGTGTAGATCAGTCTGGGGGAGAAGTCTCTCAGTAATAGTTTTCCGTGGAAAACTGTTTCCGTGGAAATAGTTCCGTGGACGTGCTGTTCTCTCCATGGACTTGGGTGTTGTCTTAGTGCCCCGACGCTTTCATTGTACGGCTCCAGCACCAATTCACGTTTATTCACAAGTGTTTTATGTTATTTAGATGTTGCTGTTAATGAAACTGTCTCAACTTTATTGTAAAGTTGTCTGCTGTTGAGCATGGACATTCTTGATTTATTACTAAACGTTTTTTAATAGAGTTTTTGTAGATGGCTTTGTTGGAATGAATTCCTTCTTGGCTTGCTGGGAGTTTTCTTACGAATGGGTGTTGACATTGAATTAATAACGCAGATTTTCTTCTTTATGCTATTGCTATGGTGAACTATAGATTGATTTTTGGATATTAAACTGGCCTTGCATTCCCAGGGTAAACAACACTTATGATGTATTTTCCTTTTATTTTATTGTTGGATGTAATTTGCATGTGCGCGTGTACACACACATGAATTAGAAATCAGGCTACTCAGATGTTCCATTTATTTTCGTCTGTTGTGTTTTACAAGAAATTTGACCATTTCACATAAGTTCTTGAATCTTCTGATAATCAAGTTGTCCATAATATATATATATATATATTTTAAAAGATTTTATTTATTTGAGAGAGAGAGCACATAGGCCCGGGCGGGGGGCAGAGGGAGAAGCAGGCTCCCCACTGAGCAAGGAGCCCGACTGGGACTTGATCCCAGGACCCCTGGATCATAACGACCCCTGAGCCGAAGGCAGACACTTAACTGACTGAGCCACCCAGGCGCCCCATAATATTTTGTTTTATTATCCTTTCAGTGTCTAGGATCTGTAGTGAAGCTCCTACCTTCATTGTTGTGATTGGTCATTCATATTTTCTCTTTTTTTGGTAGGATTTTATCAGTTTTATTAATCTTTTCAAAGTACCAAATTCTTAGTTTTATTTCCTCTGTAGCTTATTTTCTAGTTTATCGATTTTGTTCTTTCTTAATTTCTTCTTCCTACATGGGTTTAGTTTTCTTCTAGGTTTTTTTTTTTTTTTTTAAAGATTTTAATTATCCATTTGACAGAAAGAGGGAACACAAGCAGGGGGAGTGGGAGAGGGAGAAGCGGGCTTCCCGCTGAGCGGGGAGCCCGATGTGGGGCTCGATCCTGGGACTTCAGGATCATGACCTGAGCCGAAGGCAGACGCTTAACGACAGCCACCCAGGCGCCCCTTCTTCTAAGTTTCTAAAGGTGAAACAGCTCATTGATTTTACTTTCTGTCTCTAACATGGGACTTAAACGGTTTAAAATTTCTCTCTAAATATGTATCATTCACTATGGTATCCTGTGTCTTCTGGGTTTTTTTTTTTTTTTCTTCTTTAATCCTTGGGTTTTTTTGAAGGTGTAGTGCTTAATTGCTAAACATTTGGAGATGTTCCTAAATATCCTATTGTTACTGATATTTGATTCCATGATGATCAGAGAACAAACTTGTAAGATTTTAATCTTTGAAATTAAGGCATAATTTATGGTCTAATATTTTATTTTTATTTTTTTTAAAGATTTTTTTATTTTTATTTTTTTTAAAGATTTTATTTATTTGACAGAGAGACAGCGAGAGAGGGAACACAAGCAGGGGGAGGGGCAGGCAGAGGGAGAAGCAGGCTTCCCACGGAGCAGGGAGCCCGATGTGGGGCTCGATCCCAGGACCCTGGGATCATGACCTGAGCCGAAGGCAGACGCTTAATGACTGAGCCACCCAGGCGCCCCTAAAGATTATTTTCGAGAACGCACACGAAGGTGGGGGGAGGGGCAGAGAGGGGTAGAGGGGACTCAGGCAGACTCCCCACTGAGTGTGGAGCCTTCCGCAGGGCTCAGTCTCACAACCCTGAGATCACGACCTGCGCCAAAACCAAGAGTCAGAAACTTAACAGACTGAGCCACCCAGGGGCCCCATAGTTTATGGTCAAATCAAGGGTCTGTTTTAGTGAATGACTGTGCCCTCGCAGAGAACATACATCCTGCATGTGTTGGGTGCAGCGCTCCATAAAGGGAGCTGATAGGGTTGTTCATGTGTGTGTTCGTACAGATTCTTTTTCCAGTTCCGTTACTGAGGGAGCATCTTCCACCAAGAGTGTGGAGTTACCAGTTTCTCAGAAACCCCAGTTTCTCAGTGTGTACTTCCCAATTTAAAGCTCTTTTACCAGGTGATACTCCTTTCTGCTTTCTTTGTTTGATAGTAAGTACCACCTTACCAGCTTGCTTACTCTTTCGTATTTGTTTCCATGCTTTCACTTTCAGATGCTTGCTTTTATATTTAAGTGGGTCTTTTGTAGACAGCATATGGTTGAATTTTGCTTTTTTATCCAGTGTGACAAGCTTGGCCTTTAATGGGAGTATTTAGCTCATACAGATTTAGTATAATTATTGATACGGTTGGGATTAGATCTGTTGTTTTGTTGTTTGTCCCCCCCCCCCCCCGTTTCTCTTCCCCTTCTGTTCCTCCTTTCCCTTTTCGGATTAATCAAATATTTTTTTCGATTCCAGACTAATTCCTCTAGTGGCTTGGCAGCCATGCCTTTCTGTTTTTAATTTTCTAGTGCTCTGCAAATTGTAGTATGCATCCTTTATCGATTTGTTTGGAGTTAATGCGCTAAATACTTTACATATATAAGCAGCACTCTGCAACATTGTCTTTACATTTCTCATTCTCCTTTGTGCTGTTCCTGTTTTACATCTCTGTACTTTAATCAGCTCCACAGTGCAGTGTCCTAATTCTGCACTGAACAATCAGTTCAGTGAACTGAAGAGAACAGAGAAGGAAAAGTAACCATTTTCCCACGGTACCGTGTTAGTTGCTCTTCTTTCTTATAAATCCTTGTTTCCATCTGGTGACATTTCTCTTCAGCTCTCCCGTGGCGTTCTTGTAGTTCTGGATCTGCTGGTGACGGGTTCTGTCAGCTTTGTTTTTAAAGGACTTTTGTTGGCTTGAGATGTTTTCATGCAGCGCTTTCCAGCTGCTGTCCCCTCCCTTGTGTCTGCCTTGTTGCCGAGGACAAGTGAGCCGGCATTTAGTCACAGCCGGCCCCGCGTGCGGAGTGGCTCTTTTTTTTCCCCCCTCTGGCTGCTTTCAAGATTCTCTTTGGTTTTGGGCAGTCTCACTAGGATTTGCCTCAGTGTGGTTTTGCTTGGGCTTCACTGAACTGCTTGGATGTGTAAGTTAATTATTCAGGTCAAATTGGGAATTTTAAAATCATTATCCTCTTCAGAGGTTTCATCCCATTTTCTCTGTCCTCCCTCTGGGACAATTCTGTGCCTGTTGGATGCTGGGTATTATTCCGTAGTCCCTGAGGCTCTTTTCACTTTTTTTTGTCTTTTGGTCTCTCCATGCTTCTATATTGGATAATGCCTATTGATTTGTCTTCAAGTTCATGGACTCCTTTTTCTATTCCCAAAAGGCTCTTAATCCCGTTCAGTGAGTGTTAACTTTTTTTTCTGGTACTGTACTTTCTACATGTAGAACTTCCAGTTTTTAATTTTTTATTTTATTTTTTTTTTAAAGATTTTTTTTTACTTATTTGAGAGAGCACGAGCAGGGGGCGTGGGAGAGGGAGAGGCAGGCTTCCCGCGGAGCAGGGAGCCCGATGCGGACTCCATCCCAGGAGCCTGGGACCATGTCCTGAGCCGAAGGCAGACGCTGAACGACTGAGCCACCCAGGCGCCCCCAGTTTTTTAAATACGGTTTTTTTTTGAGATGGGTTTACTCATTTTGACCCCACTGAATATATTTATAATAATATGTTCTTGAACATCTGTGTTTGAATGAGGATGTCTGTCCTCAAATCTCTCTATAACAGCTGCCTTTAGCCCCCTGCGATTTATAACATTGGTAATCAGGGTACCTGTTTGTATTGATTGCTTTTCCTGAATCTTTACTTTGAATCACATTTCTTGTTTCTTTGCATGCCTAGTAATATTTGAGTGTGTACAGGACACGTTTATTGGTACATTGTAGAGATGCTGGGTTTTTTCTCTGGGGGGTGATTTTTGTTGGAGTCGGCAAATCATTGGCCACTCACCTGGAACTTTTGGAGGTTTGACTTTACCCTTTTACTGGGTGGGGAGGGCGGTTTTTGTTTTTGGCTGAATCTTTAGTCCTGGTCCGGTGAGGTGAGACGCTCCTGGGGCTTCTGGGGAAAGCTCAAGGTGTGTACCAGGCTGTGTAATGCAGCAGTTTCGGACCCGTTTGTCCCTAAGGGCCTCGGCTCTAACCTCTGCTCACCTCCTGGCACCTTTTAGCCGTTGCTTTTTGCTGGATTGCTTGGACTCTCTCTCGGGTACGAGCCCTTCCTGGAGCTCGTTAAGGATTTGAAGAGACTTTATAATTTTGGTGGCTCCCCTTTTTGTAGCACCCCCCCCCCCCCCCCAGGTTTCATCTCCTTTGACAGCCCCAAATTCTGTCCTCTGGCTCCTTGAACCAACAAGACTGCAGGCTGGCTGCTTCTGTTCGAGGGGCTCCTGTTACAAGGGGCTCCTGTTACAAGGACCAGGGAGGTGGTTTCTTCAGGGGGCGGGCCGTGGAAGCCGCACACACAGCTCATTTCGTTCCTTCAGGTCTCTTCTCCGGTGTCTGCTCTTAGTCACTCTGCAGGGCCTCCGGATTAGGTATTTTTATTATTTATTTTTTTTTTTAGTTCAGTTTTATTTATATGCAGGAGAATTAGACCAACATAAACTGTTCGCCCATCACTCGTCCGTGCTTTTTTTGACTTGGTATTCAGAACTGTGAATGTGAGACTTCGTTTCATGGTTTTGACTCTATCATTGGAGCTTTAATGACTTTTAAACTAATGCCTTCTAGAAGGAAATTGAGCAAATATACATTGCCTGTAACTCAAGATCTAAGAAAGACTTTAGTAGTTGACACAATTATAAATATTGTCATCTCAAAAATTTTTTTAGGCTAAGTGCTATTTATGGTGGTACCTACATGCTCAACAAACCCATTGAAGAAATCATTGTGCAGAATGGAAAAGTGATTGGTGTGAAATCTGAAGGAGAGGTAAGTAGCTTTTACAGTTTGAAAATAGTATGTTCTTGTGAAGAAAATGTTGCCTCACGTACCGTGGTTTGGGCATTGATGCTGGATTTCAGATTATATGGTTTGTTTATGGCAAGTTGGTATCCGTAATGACTAAGGACTAGCTAAAGATTCTGTGCTTCATTTAAAAAAAAATCTTACTACTTGTTGATTATTGCTTAAGACCGAGATACACATTATGGATGAAGTCTTAGTGGTGCGTGTTCTGTGTTTACATAGTGTAGGTTGGTGCCTGAATTTTCATTTAAATTTAGCTTTATTTATACCATTTACAATTTATTGGTTGAATTTGGGCTTGGGGAATACTGAGCATTTTACTATTTAATTTGGCTTTTAGCTGTGGAGCTCGCTAGGTGGAGTTCCCAGTAGTGTTTCTCAAATTCGAATTGAATATATGTCTGTGTTAACCTAGTTACCGTGTTTATTCGGAATCAGTAGGTCTGCAGTTCCTTGTGAGCTCTCGGGTGAGGCTGATGCTGTGGGTCTGCCAATCAGCTCATTCGTGTTTATAAAATAACAACTCTTACAGATAGGTAGAACTGCTCAAAAGCTAAGGATAGAAAAATAGTTGGTGCTCCTGATGGCATTCCATGGGTTAGGTCCGTGTAACCTACAGCCGCTGGTTGGCCACCTGAACGAACCGTTATTACTGTAGATCCTCGTATCTGCCTAGTGCTTCTAGCAGAGTGGGTTTTACGGAAGAGGGACAAACGGGGAGGAGTTCATCCGTCCCTCAGAGTCCTTTTCAGTGCAGTGTCCTCTCGTGCCCTCTCATTTTGTTTCCCACGGCTTCTTCCTCCCAGGAGGTCACAGAACATTCACTTCTTCCCGGGCACAGTCACAAAAGATGGCCCTTAAATACAGTATTTCATTTAATCCCAGCAACGACCGTTTGATGTTGGGTACGGCCAGGATTTGAGACCTGCCTGCCCGATGCTAAAATGTGTAACTTCTAAACACTGTGCACCAGGTTCCCAAATATTTGAATAGGACTTAGAATTCATGGGTCTTTTCCAGGAGAATTTGTTGGGATTGTTGGCAAAACTAGTTTTATCTGTAGTTCAGTAATAACTTACAGTTAACCTAATGAAGGTAACAGATGATCTTAAAGGGGCAGTGGCATCAGTAGTCTATCGAAAAACTTTGTGGACAGTGATTGTTATAAATGTGACTTAAATGTTTTGGGACAGGTTGCTCGCTGTAAGCAGCTCATCTGTGATCCCAGCTACGTCAAAGACCGGGTAGAAAAAGTGGGCCAGGTGATCAGAGTTATCTGCATCCTCAGCCACCCCATCAAGAGCACCAATGATGCCAACTCCTGCCAGATCATCATTCCCCAGAACCAGGTCAATCGGAAGTCAGGTGAGTTTTGAAGATCAGCAGATGTTTGTGGAATTTTGTTAAGAGTTTGCTGTGTTTCATCCCAAATTTTTAATTTTGTTTGCTGTTACAGTGAAGAAACTCTAGGTCACCTATGGGAAAGGGGATGTGGCTTTAGCTCAGAGAGACGCTCACCCTCACCTCGGAAGGCACACATCAGTCCCAGAGCCGTGCCTCGCCCTCCTGCTGGTCCTGCGCTTGGGACCTCCATTCTCTCTCTCGTTCTAGGAGGAGGAATGGAGAGGCTGGGCTAGCTGAGTGGTCGCGCTGTCTCCTGGCTCGAACGGTATGGCCTGCAGGGGTTTCATGCTTACTAGGTGACCCACTGTGGTTTTGAGCCAGTGACAGTGCTTTTGTGTCATTATTTGTCAAGTTCACACGCACATTTGCTTTTGGCAGGGTGCTGGAAAACAGCTTTCCGTGGTGAGGGTCAGGACTGACGGCTAAAGCTGTAATTCCTCATCTCTTTGTGTGGAGAGGTCGTTTTCACCCCCCCACCTTTTCCCACCATCCTTTCAGGTCGAAGCCTGCTCTTTTGTTTATTGAAAGTTCAACTTTAAAAGGGATTATCCGCTTTGAAACAGAGCTGTCTGTGTTTATTTGTCTATGTAAGAACCCGGAATCACGGAAGATGAGGACCGTAGCAGAGGGGCGGTCAGGGGCTCCCAAGCAGACCCCGGGGTTGGTGAAGGCCTCAGAAGAGTGAAGGAGCTCAGTAATAACCTTCCCGTTGGGAGACGATGCACTTACTGAGTGGCACGCAGACGGGAGAACCCAGGGCATCGGACGGGTTTCTTAGACTAACGGAAGAACAGCTTATGCGGATGGGCAGCTTTGTTACTGTAATAAATGCGAAACTTGGTACTTAAATCCTTTCTTAGCTGTTGGAAAGCCTTCCTAAATGCTGGGCTGGCAGAGGAAGAGGACTCCGGAGCAGTTAGGTTTGTCCGGTGTCTGGGTAGCGGTCAGAGAGCTGGGAAGGGGCATGTGCCCAAGTCCAGCGGCTCCCGGCTACAGAGGCCCGTAGTCTCCAGCAGGCCAGCAGTCGCTGGACTCGGGCACGCTTTATGGAGGACTTGGGCTGCCTCCATTTAGAACTGAAGCTTAGAAGACTGGGTCTGTTGCCAGCGACTTTAAGTCACACCTCGACGCGATCCGGGTGGAAGGTTCGTGAGCCTGGGCAGTGAGATGACACTCCTCGTTTGCAGATATCTACGTCTGCATGATCTCCTCCGCGCACAACGTGGCCGCACAGGGGAAGTACATCGCCATAGTCAGCACCACTGTGGAGACCAAGGAGCCGGAGAAAGAAATCAGACCAGCTTTGGAGCTTTTGGAACCAATTGAACAGAAGTGAGTGCCGTGTTCATGTAGCTGAGCTCAAATGCAAGACGAGGTCTGACTTTGTGGCGGGGTGAGCGCTGGGAGCCGGCCGTGCGGGCCTCGTGCCCGCCCGCCTCACGCCGCGGGCTTGGAATTGCGGCAAAGCTCTGAGTGTGGCCTTGGGGTCAGCTCACCTGCCGACTTCATTCTTTTCCCTCCAGATTTGTTAGCATCAGTGACCTCCTCGTACCAAAAGACCTGGGAACAGAAAGCCAGGTGAGCGCGGCGGTCCTGGGAGGGCATGGGGCGCAGGCGTCGTCGCGAGACGTCCCGCCTCAAATCTTTGTGATTTCATTCCAGATCTTTATTTCCCGCACATACGATGCTACCACTCACTTTGAGACCACCTGTGACGACATCAAAGACATCTACAAGAGGATGACCGGGTCCGAGTTTGACTTTGAGGAAATGAAGCGCAAGAAGAACGACATCTACGGGGAAGAGTAAACTGCAGTGCGCGCGCTCGTCTCGTTAGGACAGACTTCACTCTGGCCAATGCCGTGTACTGTGTGCAGTCACTGTCGTAAGGCCTGCTTCGCAGCCCCAGCTGAGATTGCAGAGCACTGTCCCAGTAACTACTCCTCCCCTCTCCTATCATGTAGTAACTCGTTTCCGTGGAGCGGCTCTTCAGAACGGGCAGGTCACCACATTCTGTTCAGTGTAACCGATACTGGCTTTTTTTCCCCAGGGAAGGATCAGTTTTAAGAAAATCCTGTGGTCCTGATACGGAGCACCCGATACAGTATTTGTATCTTTTAATTAGTGTCACCTCCGCGGCCGGAGTGGCACCATTCGCGTGCCGTCTCTCCCCTTGGCGTTGAGATTCCAACTGAATATTCCACGACTTGGGACATTTCGTGTGTCCTGTCAGCTGTTAACGACCGTGCCCACGGAACACAGCCACACATTGGGGTTCCGTGGGCCTATAGTTCTAACCCAACTGCAGACCTGAGAGTCATTTTGGAGGAAGCCTGTGTGCGGTGTTCTAACCTGATAAAATTGATGAGAGCAAGGGGGAAAGAAACCTGTGGTAAAGCAGGTAAACGTAGAAGCTTCTTTTGTATCCCAGGTGTGGCTTCTTGACCGGACCACTGCTGCGACGCAGTATTGATTTGACAGAGCCTGCACTTCAGTGATGTCTGTCTCGAATGGCTCCACATGATTTCTGTACTGCAAAATAAAGCCAGACTCTGGAAACCAGGTCCTTCTCGATTGGTGTGTTTGTGTCCTGGTGTTAAGAGCTCGTGCGTGCCGTCCTGGCGCCGGCACAGCGGCTCGCTCCCTCCCGTGCAGCTGACCGATGCCGCGTAGAAGGGTGCGCTCCATCCTTATCTGGACGGATCCACACATCCCTTTCGTCTGGCTTCGCTGTGAGTAGCCCCCACGTGACGTTCTTGACACCTCTCCTGAGGCACAGAGCGACCCTAGTTGAGAAACCACTGCTGTCTACACGGTGAGAGGATCTAAAATCCTAGCAAGCCTTTCCTTCCCCTAGTTCTTCAACTAGTGATGCGGGCAGAGGCGCACGCTGGGCTAGAAATACATAGAATATCAGGAGCTTTTCAGAGTCTTCACTTAAAGTGCATATTGAACACCTGTAATACACGGGTGCCCGGCCAGTGTGGAACGGCGAGGGCGGCCTGGAGGAGTGGACCGTGCGCTACTCCGTGGCTTGGTTACGTGTAGAAGCAGTTCTAGAAAAGCGGCTGTGGACACAGAGCGAGACTTGTGGGTCATGGGAGGGAATCTTCGCGGGGCGGGGGGGGGGGGTCAGACCTGAGGCACGATCTGAGAGAGGAGCAAGCGGCCGGAGTTCAGTCGCTCGTCATTTCCGATTCAGCGCGCCTCATGCAGCCACCGTCCTCTTGTCATGTCACGTGCCTGGGCTTCCAAGCCAGAGACCGTGTCACGTCGGGACTGTTCGGGTAGCAAGTAGAGAGGCACCAGAAGGCTTGTGAAAGCCTGTCCGCCCTGCTCGGCATGCCCGGTTTCGGGAGGCCAAGCACGGGGCAGGGCGGTGGGGCCGGTGACGGACGTGGAAGCAAAGTCATTTCCGTCAGATGGCCTAAAAACTGCCACGACATGCCCACAAATTCAAATTTTGCTATAAAGAAATCCCAGAAAGTTGATTTTTTCAGTTGTCTTTATTAAAAAAAAATGAAACAAATCAGTTACAAAAACTTGTTCCAAATAGATACTGTGTATCTACAAACATTTTTTGCTTGGTTTTGAGTTTAAAGATTACGGTAGAAATTATTTCTAATACCATAAATAAATGATTTTCTTCCTCAGAGGGTTGATTTTGTAGTGCAGTATTTACAAAAACTGAGTAAGTGGAAACTGACAGTTTATAAATCTGTAACACAGAACTTACTGTAGTGTTGCCAGAATAACAGCAAACAAACCACATACAATCCTAGCTTTCACGAGGGTGGTAAAGCCTTTACAACTGAGCATAACATGCACTACAGAACGCTTTTCAGAGAGGAACATGCAAAAACAAAGCTCTCCGTTAAAATACTTATTTTTGCTACAACTAAGTAAACGTGTTTGTAAAAATCTTTTTAACATTGAGCTTAATTAATAGCTTTGAAGGCTCTCTGTATAAAATGAAAATAATTTAAAACAATAATACTGAACACTGCAACCCAAAGCTAGTGGACAGCTGACATCCCACTGTGAATGAAGGCCAAGATTTTATAGCAAAGTGTAAAGAAATGAAGGAAAACTCTCAAGTTGTAGAATATTGATTTTTCAAATACGAGAAAACTGTTTTATCTAAAAAGTTTTCAAAGTAAAAGGAAACTAGGAATTGGTTGTGGTGGCATCGCCGTCTCGGCCAGCTGATCACCTGGATAAACACAAAATTGATAATTTCATCTTAGAACAACCAAGAAATGTTTTAGCAACAGGAGACTGTCGAACGGGGACTTCTATGCATCTTCTGTCCTGGGAACAAGATGAACTGCAGGTGACAACTGGTGTCAGTCAGATGAAATGGGTTACTCTGAAGTAGGTGGATCCTTCAGAAATTCCCACTTGAGCCAAACCAACAGTGATTCCACCCCTAGCACAGATTTAAAATTCACAGCATGATGTAGAAGGTAAAGAATAGAGTTTGCCAACAACTGGTGTCCTCACGGACACAAATACGAATGTCAGTGTCTGTGCTGTCCCGTTCACACAGGAGAGTTCTGGAAAGTGTCCTTACCAATAGCTACTCCTAAACGGAGCTGCTATTTTTGGTATATTTTCAATGAAGTTATTTACATCTGTAACAAGGATGCCACTATTTTCAAAGACTTCTCTGGAGACGGTGGGCTTTTCTGTAAAAAGAAAAAAATAGCTTTTTGGTGAAAAATTTATTGATGTATACTTTTAAAGCATCAGAACCCCTTTTATTTAAAAACACACACACACACACACACACCATTGTAACTTTAATGGAACTGCTTAATCCCACGGATGGGAGGAGAGGTTCCAGAGAGGAAAGGTGTGGAGCTTTGGGAGCAGCCCCCAGGGGGTGGGGCTGGGGATGCTGAACACCAGTGACAACCGGTCCTTGCTTACAGAGTTTTAAAAAGCTGGGTTAGCATTCACCTGAAACACTTAAGTACGTGTAGGCGGTGATTAACAGCAGTGCATCAGGGGACGGCTTGCTAGACCGAACCCACGAGACCCCGTGCCCTGGGCCTTCCGTGTGTTCATGAGACACGGCAGGCAAACACCGGGTGGACATCCGCATAGATCTCCGGCATCTGATGTCTGCCCTTGGACATTTCTAGAGTAGCCAGAACGAAGGATGTGGGTTTACCTGTTAGGAACACCGCAAACCTGGCGTGGATGTGCTGAATTTGCAGGTTTAGCAGACATTTTAAATGTTCTGCTTTTGATGGTGCTCGAGAGTCACACTGGTGATAAGGAAGCAGTTCGATGAGATTTGCACTCTGATAGGATTTCAGTATTAAGTTCTTCTTACGTGCAACTGAATCCACTCTGGAGTAGAGACGGAAATGTGAACCAAATTTAGATTCAGTATCAATTTGCAGGTTTACTTTTCACTGTATCTTAATTTTTAGCTGTTTTATTCCTATACTTCTTGCCTTCACAATACTTAACAGTCTGACCTCTTGTTAAAACATTCAGAACTCCTGAGATGCCTTTTCCCTTCTCTGTTCTTTCCCATGATGCACTTGGCCTTCTAGACGTCACTGTCAGCCCATCCCATTCCCTCAAAACATTACACGCTTGCTGACTCCGTCAATACAGGTTTTTACAAAGTCCAGGCCTCGTTCCAAGCAAGGGGGACATCGACAAGTTCATGTAACAACGCTGCTCGGCCAGGCTTTGGTCATTTCTAGTGGGCCTCTCGTGCTTTATCCTACAGCAAGGCTTCCAAACCCCGTTCTATAGTCCCCACGCTTTTTAATCAGATCAACAGCTTCTTTAAAGGAAATTCCCACTACTACATAATTGTCATTTCTCACCTCCCTTAAAATCTTAAGATTTCTTTTGAGAGAGTGTACACACGTGCACTGGCGCAAGGGGCGGCAGGAGGGAGAAACTTCAGCAGCTCCCGTGCACGGCGCCGACCCCGACGTGGGGCTCAATCTCATGACCCTGAGATCATGACCAGAGCTGAGTTCGAGTTCGACGTTTAACGGACTGAGCCACCCGGGTGCCCCATGACCTCCCTTAGACTCCTGTAACTGCCTCCCTTTCTTCTTCCCACTTCAGTGGAAGAGGTTTAGCCTGGCGGCGTCCCTCCCCCTGCTCTCCCGGCCCTGTCAGCCTCTCTCTCCCGCCTGCTGGAGGAAAGCAAACTGCCCCAGGCCCCCGTGTCTCCAGGGGCGAGCACTGTCCGGGTCACGGGGCTGCGTTTCCTTCCCGGCTTTCCCCTTTGTACACAGATTGATGTGGCTGGCATCACACTGCATGCTTTTATATGTGTGTTCCTTATTTTGTATGTTTTAAAAATTATATGTATGGAATCCATATAATCTGTCATATTTGCCTGGAGATGGCTCTGAGGCTGGTTTTGTAGTTACTGATACAACCACCCACTGCTATAAACCTCTTTGTAGAAACAGCAGTTTTTAAAAGCTAGGGTTTTTTTTTTATAGTTTCAGGTAAATGTCTCCAGAGGCCACAGGGTATGTATGAATGTTCCGGACGAGTCCCCGCTACGCCTGCTCTCGAACAGGAGACTGGCGCCATCTGAAGGGCCTACCCCAGGGCAGCAGCGGCATATGTCTTTGTTCACCCCAAACCCTCTGTGAAATTAACGGGTGCTTGCCACAGTTTTATAGGTGTGCTGTGGGGCCTCGGGGCTTTAATTACTCTGGACCCTGAACCTTTCCTCTAAAGCGCCTGGCCAGCCACCTCCCCAGGAACTCCCACTTGGCTTCTGCCGAGCTCTGCGTCCTCCCACCCGCCCCAGGGAAATCCCTACCGGACCTGACAGCGTCAGCTCCGGGGTCCACTCAGACCTCTTGGCTCACTTTTCCTCCTGCACTAGTTCTAGGTACGGCCTCTCCCGGGGACCTGTGCTCTTGGCCACCTCCCTTTCAAGATCTCGTGCTCAGGCCTACGCTGGTCCTTGGGAGACAGGAGTGCGGTGAGACAGGAGAGAGCAGTCGTATCAGAGGTGAACATTCTGGGCTTGAAGCCCAGCGTCACAACTCCTTGTCTGACCTGGATCAGGTCTGTCGTCCCCATGCTTCAACTTCCACATCATAAAAGTGGGTCTTTACTGTCTGTCTCCTCTGTAGGAGGCGGGGGGGGGGGGGGGAAGGCCTCTTGAGTCTCCTCGCGGCCCCACACCGTGTCCACTGCCCTCCCGGCCTCACCGCAGCTGGGGGCATCCACACACCCCGGGTCCCTCGAGCCAGGGAATCGATTAAAAGAAATACTTCAGAACATCCCAACTGGACGTTGCCTCTTTATAGTCCCCTTGCCTATTTAGAGTCCGCTGTTGAGGGGTAAAACATTCTGGTCTCAATGTTTCCATCCTTGTAACTGTGACAACTTGATACCTGAACAAACGAGTGAATCCGGGTGCGGATACGGGTGCCGCAAACCCACGCCCGTGGTTCATGGTAGTAGAGCCTGAACTTCACTAAGCGGACATTTCGGGACTCCCGCAACTCACTTCCATCGGCCTCGAGTGCTACTCGGAATCTGGTCCTCAAACTCGCGGTGGCGGTTCCAGCCCGCCTGCCTTCCCTGCCTTCCCCTGCCCCGCGCCGGCCGCACAGAACCCCAGAACCGACCCGTGCACCTGCAGCCATGCTCCCCGCGCCCCGAGGCCTCACCTGACGTCCTGTCTTAGCTTTTTGTTTTCCCTGTGGTGAAGCAGCCATTTCCACCTCCCGTTTCTGTTCAGCTTCTCCAGGGTCCTGACCATGTCCTTCAGCTGAGCTACAGACAGAAGAGAAGGTCTAGTCGGAGGCTGGGAACTGTGACCCGTGGGGAGGCAGACACCGGCCGGCGCGCCCTGTCCCCCGCCCGCTGCACACCCAGGCCTGCTGCCCGTCCTGCCCTCCCCCCTCCCCTCCCCCGCCGCCAACACCCATCACGTGCAGGCGACAAGCGGGAAGTCCAGTGGCGACAAGAAAACACTGGTCTAGCTTGCAACTCCTCTCAACTCCAGTCTCCACATAGAACTCACACTTGTGGGGGTTCCCCCCCCTTTTCTGAGCCAGGAGTGGCATCTACAGTGAGCTCTAACGCGACATCAGCGGGGGGAAGTTTCTGCTCATTAGCTCCCGCCCAGTGCTGTTCTAACATCCTTCTCCGTCTAATCACTGCCCAGAGAGAAGGGAATTAGGAGTGTTCAGCACATAATTGAGAAGGCTTTTGAGAGCTATGTTTCTGATTTCTAGAACATCATCGAGAGGGCAGGGGTGATGACAAGAGACACAGAGAAGAGAGGGCTGCTGGGCAAGTGTGGGAGACAAGGAACGGAGAAGCGGGGTGGGTGCTGAAGATAACCAGGTGACACCCGGGAGGCCCAGGGCACGTGCCCTGGGAACGAGAACGACAGCAATCCACGGGAAAACTGCTTAGCCGAGCACGTGGCAAAAACAAAGGCCTCAAAAGGTGGGGGTTGATATTACTTGGAGTTAATTTCTTTTCGACGTAGTAGTATTTGGGTCACTGGGTAAAGAGAAATGGATTTGACTAGATTTCAAAGACAGAACAAGGAAGGAAAACAGAAGACTGACCTAACGTGACGGTTTCCAGGATCTTGTCATCCGAGACCACAAAGCCTCCCGTCTGAAATAGCTCTTGGTAGGTGTACTCGAGCACGTCTTCAGGGCCGTCCACTCCAGCGAAGAGGACACTGGGGAAGTGCTTCAGCTTCAGCAAAGAGGGAATCTAGTGAACACAAAAGGATCCCCGGGAAAGAGAGGTTGGTGGGGTCACTTTTATCCAAGGGTTTCAAGATTCAGGGAAGCTGAAAATACACTTAACCTTGATGACTGGGAATTCTGCAACGCCTATCAAAAGCCCCCCAGCGTTTTGCATGAGGAACACAGACTCCGTTCACCACACACGCTGCAAACTCCTCCGCACTCGTCCGTTACAAAGTGGTCTCTGAACCGCACAGGCTGGAGACCGTGGGCGAGGGAAGAGCACCACTCAGCTGTGGGGGCCCCTAACGTGGCGAAGCAGGCGACAGGCTCACACGGCCGTTCATCTCCGGCTCCGCCCCTGCCCCACGGCAGCCCTGCAGCCCAGCCTGGGCGGCGGGGCAGGCAACTCCTTTTATTCAACAGAAACGGCGAAACAAAGACTCAAGGAAACTTTCACAAGTCCTCTTAAAGCAAGATTTACGACTACTGTCGGCATTAAGAGATGAAGGTTTCGATCTTGGCTGAGGAAATGTCCCCATGCCGCGCCCCCCCCCCCCCCCGTTCGTGGCTCGTACCCCACGACCCCCTCGGGACACCCCCGAAAATGCCCGGGACACCTTTCTTGGTAAGAAACAGAGGGGCAGACGTACTTGATGCAGGTGTGACGCTATATCTTCATTTCTGATGACGACTAGCAGCGTGTCATTCTCTCTGTGAAAGCCTTGACAGAAATGCTGCAGGTCAATTTCCGTATGGCCTCCTTTCCTCAGGACACTCTGGAAGATTTAGAAATAAGCATTACTACAGAAAGGGCGTCTGCCCAGAACGCCTCCCAGTCCACTGAGCACAGCAAGAAGCGCACCCCAGTCCCCGAACTACCCGGACCAGGCACCATCAACGGCAGGCAGTCCTACTTCTGAATGAGCTTTCGCGGCTCACAGTGATGGCTCGGGGCCGTCGCGAACAGCGGGACTTAGAGACTCGTGTGCAAAGGCGAAGCACTTCATAACCGACGCTTTATGTCCAGACAGTGGCCGGCAGCAGACCAACTCACAGACACGGGACTCTCACCTGATCTGAGGCAGTTACCTTGGGGATGCAGATATTCCCTCTAAAAATGCCACCTCCAGTGAAAATGTTTCTAGAGCTTTTGGAGATGATACCTGCGCGTCCCGTGGAGTGTCACGAGAGCTGCGGGACGCGCCCCCGGCGCGGCAGGGAGAGGCGGTCGGCCGGCCCTGCGCTGCCTGCGGGACAGGCCCCCCCGGCACAGGCCCGACCGGCCGCTGCAGTGCGTCACGAGAAGACGTTCCTTCGCTCCGTCCCCCTTCGTGATGTGGACACAGCTTCTGTCTGAAGGGTTTCTGGAGGTTTCCAGCGCACACCTTGATGTTGCTCCTTGCGCCAGCAACACCATGTCTGACCAGTACTTGCTATTTCCTTTGTAAAAGTACAGTGTCCACCTCCCCTGGATCTCAAAACAACTCCAAGCTTATTTCAATTCTTCGCTCAAAATGCACGGCAATGGATCTTCAAAGAAACACCTCCAGAGAAGAACTGTTTTAACAAAGAGCCCACTAAGACATTTAAATATAAATCTTTAGCTCTGACTTAATTTACTAATAAACCACCTGAATGAACACATTTTCTGAGACGTCAACACTGTCGCCACATGCCGTGGGGTCGGGGCTTTTCTGTTGTACACTCTGAATTTCCGCAGGGACGAAGGGAAGGACCTCCCAGAGCTTCCTCGTCTTACAGAGAAACGGGGCCTGACGTCCCATCTCCCCCGAATGCCTCAGGACTCTCCAGGACAGAAAGCTTGTCCGGGGTAGCTTTCTGAGGTTTTGAAAACATTTTGCTCTAGGTTATCTTGATGGTACTTTATTCTGAAGCTGATTTTATACCGTGTTCACCTTCTCACTTGAAGATTAGTTTTATCTTTGCACAAAATTTATTATTTTCTGTCGTAAACAGTGGCCACATGATAAGTAAGGATCATGAGACACAGGTGCGCTCCTGGACGCCGCGCGGTGTCTCCAGGTTCTCCAGCTGCGAGGGACTGAGCGCTGCTACTCCGCTCTCCCTCCTGCACACAAACCCGCATCCCCCGCGCTCCGCCAAGGGTGTGATTGGTGCAGTTGCTTCTGAGAAGATGGAGGCAAACAGAAAGAGGGTATTTTGCTCACTGTGGCTTTGATGCTACTGCATCGACCCCAGACTTATTTCAGTACCACTCAAGGTACGCTATATGTAATCAGCCAAACAAAATTAACTTCAAGGTAAAAAAAAAAAAAAATTAATTTTTAGGTCACTTTTGGAGGCCAAGCACCTAAAAAAATGCTTCATTTTTTCCGACTCCACTGCTTACCAAAGTGGCAATGGAAAGACGATGGTGGCACGGCTAGGGGGCCAGACCTGGCAACCGTTTATGAAAACCTTGGAAAACCAAAGGATCCTTGATGGGGAATAAAAATCTGTTACTGTAAATCATCTAAAATCATATTTAAAGGGTACAAAATAGGAGCCATCAGCGATCTTAGAGAAGAATATGTGTTTGACTCCAGCCTCACACGCCAGCCTGTTAGCCATCACGTTTCCAGTCCATTCCCCACACCGTAAGCCCAAGAGTTTGCTCTCAAACACAAACACGATGTTATTTATCTTTCAGAAGTAGTGTTCAGGGCCTCCCCGCTACCTCAGGCTAGGCCTCAGGCCTCAGGGGGACCTGTCCCCTGTCCACACCTCCAGATGCGCTCCCTGTGCCTCCCACCCCCCCCCCCCACCCCGCTGCGTGCTCCCAGCTGCCCGCCCACCCCGAGGCCTCACACTTGCAGAACTGGCTTCCTCCACCGCCGCTCTGCCACGATGGCGGCCACAAACCTCTTCCCATGTTTACTCTTAGTAATTCAACACTCGTGGTTTTGCCAAGTGACATCACGTGACAGACACTCTGGACTTCCTGGAAGTGCTGACATAGGGAACTCTGGAACAAATCTAGACGAGCACCAAGAACCGACACACGTATTAGTCTAGCTGTGCACACCTTGCACAAGAGGCCAGCATCGCTTCCTTAAGAAAAAGGCCCTGACCTTCCTGACGAGGCCTGCCGCCCTCAAAACAAGGTCCAAACACCCGCGCCGCTACATGGCCTGTCGATTTGACACTGATTTGTGTGCTTTTATGAGTGTTTTGCTTGTCCCATTAGCTGGAAGGATCGCCACGTGACGGAGAGGCACCATTTCCCCTCCCCTTACACGCTGGGACTCTCCAACATATATTAAGGACCTCCTCCTTTGAACCGGCTCCTGCTGGGAGTGTAGAGGGTTGAGGGAGGCGGCGTGTTTGGGGACCAGCTCTGGGTCGGTGCCCCAGGCCGTGAAGAGGGGGCTGGGCGAGGGCTGAGCTGTAGGCCAGGAGTGGGACTTCCTCGGGCTGGCGGAGGCATCTGGGATGATGGGAGCCGGCTTTCTGACACACTGGGGCGACGGGGGGTCGAGGGGTCGGGGGGGGGAGCGCTGCTCCTCTGGCAAAGGACAAGCCTCCTGGTGCCGGACCGGACCTGGGGATGCATGTGCACCCACTCCAGGTTTACAGACATATCCGTAGATGTCCTGGCTCTGCTGCGACGGCCAAGAGGCAGTGACACCCAGTGGCATGGAGTTCAACCAACGCCCAGATACTGACTCCAAGTGCTATTCTTCCCTTAAAGAATCAGTGCTCCTTAGAGAAATGGCAGACTACAAGGCTGGGTCAAGGAATATAGGAGATAAATCTAGAACATGGAGTTGTACCACAAAGGGAGAGATAAGGATCCAAACAGTTATGGGGACTTGTCAGAAGGACTCCCACTGGCTGGGTCTGGAACAATCTGAGCATTACCATAAATAATGAAGGACCAAGACAAATATTGCTGAAATGTCCATACGACCCAAAGCAATCTACACATTTCATTCAATCCCTATCAAAATACCAACCGCATTTTTCACAGAACCACAACAAAGAATCTATGGAAACACAAGAGACCCTGAACAGCCAAAGCAATCTTGAAAAGGAAAAACAAAACCGGAGGCATCACATTTCCAGATTTCAAGTTATATTACAAAACAGTAATGACTAAAACAACACAGTACTGGCACAAAAACAGACACACAGGGGGCGCCTGGGTGGCTCAGTCGTTGGGCGTCTGCCTTCGGCTCGGGTCGCGATCCCAGGGTCCTGGGATCGAGCCCCGCATCGGGCTCCCTGCTCCGCGGAAAGCCTGCTTCTCCCTCTCCCTCTCCCTCTCCCCCTGCTTGTGTTCCCGCTCTCGCTCGCTCTCTGTCAAATAAATAAATAAAATCTTAAAAACAAAAACAAAAACAAAAACAGACACATAGAACAAGGAATAGAACAGAAAACCCGGAAATAAACCCACGACTATATAATCAATCTTCGACAAAACAGAAAAGAATATCTAATGGAAAAAAGACTCTTCAGCAAATGGTTTGGGAAAACTGGACATCCATATGCAGAAGAACAAAACTGCACCACTTTCTTACACCACACACAAAAACAAATTCAAAGTGGATGAAAGACCTAAATGTGAGACCTTTTGAAACCATAAAAATCCTAGCACAGAGCACAGGCAGTAACCTCTTTCACATCGGCCATAACAACTTCTTACTAGACATGTCTCCTGAGGCAAGGGAAACAGAAGCAAACGTGAACTATTGGGACAACATCAAAATAAACAGCTTCTGCACAATGAAGGAAACAATCAACAAAACCAAAAGGCAACCTACTGAATGGGAGAAGATATTTGCAAATAACATCTCTGATAAAGGGTTAGTATCCAAAATATATAAAGAACTCATCAAACTCAATACCCCCAAAAACAAATAATCCAATTACAAAATAGGCCGAAGGTATGAACAGCCATTTCTCCAAAGACACACAGATGGCTAACAGACACATGAAAAGATGCTCAACATCACTGATCATCAGGGAAATGCAAATCAAAACTATAATGAGATACCACCTTGCACCTGTCAGAATGGCTAAACTCAACAACCCAAGAAGAGCGCCTGGCTGGCTCAGTTGGAGGATTGCGCAATTCTTGATCTTGGGGTTGTGAGTTTGAACCCCACATAGGGTGCTGGAGATTAATTAAATAATAAAAAAAAAACCTTTAAAAAACCCCCACAAGAAATAAGTGCTGGCAAGGATGTGGAGAAAAAGGAACCCTGTGCACTGTTGGTGGGAATGCAAGCTGGTGCGGCCACTTTGCAAACAGTATGGCAGTTCCTTAGAAAGTTAAAAATAGAACTACCCTACGATCCAGCAATCCCACTACTGGGTATCTACTCAAAGAATACAAAAACATTAATTCAAAGGGGTATATGTACTCCTACGTTTATTGCAGCATTATCTATAATAAATTACGGAAGCAGCCCAGGCATCCATTGACTGCTGAATGGATAAAGAAGATGTGTGTGTACACATGTATGTACGTACGTGTACACACACACACACACACACGGGAATATTACTCAGCCATAAAAAAGAATGAACTCTTGCCATTTTCAATGACATGGATGGAGCCATGCTGAGTGGAATGTCAGTCAGAGAAGGACAAAGACCATAGGATCTCACTCATATGTGGAGTTGAAGAAACAGAACAAAGGGAAAAAGAGAGAGAGAAAACCCAGGAAACAGACTCTGAACCACACAGAACACACTGCTGGTCACTGGAGGGAAAGGGGAGGGAGGTGGGGGTTCAGGAGTACACTTAGAATGAACAAAAAATGATGAGGGACTGGATGGTAACTCTGAGTAAAATTATATGGAATGGGGGCCCATGGGGTATAAATAAGCGTATGCGGGGGAAGGGAAAGCTCTACCCTGCAGAACACCCACTAATAAACGTACAAGGAAGGATGGAATCGAAGCCCCCCCCCCCCCCCCCGCAAGCAACTATCGTATTAGTAGCGCCTCAGGCAACCGTCAACGGAGAGTCACTCGGGCGGGTGAAAGTCTGACGCAGAACAGGGTATTTTTACATATCCCAGTCTCCCTCCCCACCCATTAATAATTGCAGCACATTTATTAACTTTACACTGGAGGTGGAGGAACCTGGCAGAAACCATCTTCACGGGAAAGAAATTAATACAGAGAGTGGGACAAGTTGACGCGGTGCGCTAAGAGGAGAACATCGCATGTGGGTATTTTCATCTAAAATGCCGAAATCATGAGGAAACAGGAGATGCACATAAACTGAAGGAAACTCACATAACCGGCCTGCATCCTTCAATACTGTCAAGGTTACCAAAAATGACACATGACAGAGGAACTACTCCAGACTGATGGAAATAGACACGACAAGCAGAGGTGACACATGACGCGGGACCAACGATGGGGTCTGGGATTTCCGCAGAACACTTATATGCAGATAAAGTCGGAGCTGTCAGACTCAAAGGCCACTTCCTGTCAGGATTTCTCTCTGAAGCCGTGAACGCTAAACGTACGAGCTCTAAGACAAAGTCAGACAGCGACCGGAACCATGCAAGTTCTAGGGGTAAGCTGGCACTGTACCTTTGTTCTCACAAAGAATGACTGGTCTTCGGTCTCCAGGACGTAGAACAGGAAGGGGCTCTTACAGGCCTCTTGGACCACACTCTTCAGTTTGACGTGCAAACTGGTGCACAGGTCTGTGATCATGTCTTCATAGGAGGCTGCCCGTGGGAAAGAGGAATACAGCTCTCGGGAGGAGGCTTCTCCAGAAGCCATGGTGGACTCTTTCTCTGGGAAAACGACCGGGTTGCTATTCATCATCACCTTGTTGAATTCAGCATACTCATTGAGAATAAGTGAAATATCGTTCCGGGATTCTTTTAAAGTAGTGTTATATTTCAGTTTGTTGAGGTGGAATGAAACAGTCTGATTTCTTTCGGAATTTGCAAGATGATTTCTATTGTGACCACAGCTCTCCTTCCAAAAGGAAGAACTGTCCAAACTGCCGAGCGCGTGGCCTGTCCTGCGCGGGCCCTGCTGCCGGGAGCCTGAGTGCACCACTGTTACCACAAGGGGGCTTCTGCTGCGGGATGCAAGGTGCAGAGCCGGGGACTCGGGCACTGTTGTCAGAGGGAAGGCTCCAGCACCAGTCAGAGGGGGCTCCTTTGGAAAGACATTGGTGGAGGAGGCAGAATGATGAGAATCGCCCTTCTTTACAATTTGTTTTAGCTTATGTGCAAAACGCAGATACTCCAGATCTAAAGTGTTCTGGGTGAGGTCATCTGCCACCTGCCAGGTATTTGTCCAGGAGCTGAGCAAGCCACATTTTGCAGTGAAATTGGGGTGCCTCTTCAGGCTGTGCAAAGTTCTCGTGGTATCTGTGAGCTCTCTAGTTACGGTGAAATTAGCGTAAGTCCTGGGGATGCCACGGAGGTCTTGGATCTGGATATAAGATGGCACACACCTGTCTTCTTTCTTGAATCCAACGAGCCAGTGTCTGGGAGCAATGCCCGTCTCCAGCCCTGGGGCATGGGCAGAGTAGCCCCACTCTTCATTATCACTGTTATTTAGGCTCAGGAAAGAGTCATAATCATCTTTTGAAGCATCTTCTTCTTTCTTGGTTTGACTATACCTCAAAGTGCAGGAACCCTCTACCTCTGATTTGGGATTTCTACAGTCCCAAGAGTCTAGATCGGACTCTCCAGAAAGTGGCTCATAATGGATGTCAGAATTCACACAGACATCCACGTCTCCACCCACGGTCCCCGAGTCCTCCTCGGCTCTAAGCCCCTCACCAGAGCCCTTATTTGCTGTCTGCTCTTCAGAGACTCCACAAACAAGAGGGGCACAAGACTGGGGAATGACGGAAGCACAGGGCTCTCTACTGGTATTTTCACCGGTGATGGCTGTTTCATGGTATGAATCCCCAGGTACACACATGGGGAAAAGCCCAGCGTTCAGCAGATCTTTTGTTTCACACACTGCCCTATCTTGCAGCCCATGAATTGTTTTTTGTTTGCCTTTTGGAGATGTGGTGCTTGACTGGGAGTCAACACTTCCTAGATCTGTGATTTCTTCATGGAATTTGGCCTCAGTGTCACTATTCTTCAGCAAACTGGCCACTATTGAGACTTCCTGTGTCTGGAACCCGGTTTCTGTGTTCGTGGGTCTGGGACAGTGGGGTAAGGCAGCACCATCTGAGGGAAAAGCAAGTCTGGGGATCTTTGAGTGTCCGTGTGTCCGTGTATCAGCTCCACCAACTGAGCCAGAGCTCAAGGACTGAGCTTGCACGTAAACGCCTTCATCCGTCTTCACATCACTGCTAAAGAGATTTTTAATACTTTTAGGGCTGGTCGGCTGTCTTAGTGACACATTCACTGTACCACTTGGAGCAGTTGTAGAAACAAATGTGTCTGCCAAAAACTTATTTTCAGTCATTTTTCTAGGACTAAATGGAGGTTCACCGGTCTCCAAGACAAGAGGACTTAAATTCCTGTTCTGTACGCTAACTGGCTGCAGTGGATTTCCCGATGTCGCCAATTTTTCTAGAGAAGGCTTGATGTCCTCTCCGTGTCTGGCAGCTGGGGCAGGCTGGCCCAGCTCCGTATCACAGCATGGCACCTTTTCTGAGAAAGACAAACCCTCACCCTCACCGTGCTCCCCTGGGACAATTTCCTCAGTTACTTTACCAGGAAGGGTCAAATGGCCATCTTTTCTTTCTGGATGCTTACTTCCTACTAGTGGCATTTCAGCAGAAAGCTGCATTTGCTGGACTCTAGTTAGGTTATCTTGTCCCACTGGATGGATAGGACCAACAAAAGAATTTCCTTTCTCCGTGAAGGCCGAATCTACCGACTCGATCCGGGAGAATCTGGCATTTGTCTCCCGCTGTGTATCGGCCAGTTGTAAACTACACAGAGACAAGGCCTGAGATGGCTGTGCTGCTTCGACCGGATCCTGAGGGTCAGGACTGGAAGCTGGTGACACTTCTTCAATTAAAGAGGCAAAGGGAAAGTCTGAGGTAACGTTCACTTCCTCTGCAATCTCAAGGGCGCAAGTTTCTTTAGAAAGTATTAAGGTAACTGTTTGTAAATTATCACCTTTTCTCTCCTTACTTTCTAACGATTTCTCTGGCACTGTAGGGAATACGGATGTAAAATCAGCAGAATCCACTTCTGGGTTTTCTAGGAGAGTCACCTCTTCTGGCCTGATTATCTCTTCCGTCGCATCCTGAAGTTCCAGATTCGACACGGGGGCCTCCTGCCTCAGCTCTAGTCCCCCCGCAGGCATCTCTTCTCTGGGGCTGGTGGGTGGCGATATTGTGAGAGTGAGGTCAATGTCAGAATCGTCCTCGGAGAACTCCAGGCTGGCCTCCTCTCTACTCACAGAGAGGCTGGTTTGCTTGGTAAAAGCTGAATCAAAGGGTTCAAAATTCCTATGTTCACTCTTTAGAGCACTCCTGTCACTCACTGGTTCCGAGGAGCTACCTGCCGTATCGCCCTTTGGCGGAATGCAGTTATGTGAGGCATTTCTTCCCAAAGTGGTGGAGGCAGATGCCGAGACCACTTCTTCAACCTGGGATGGCTCTATGATTTCTTCCGAAGATATGCCAAGGAGACTCTGAGTCTGCAGGAAAAATTCTTGAGTGAGTTTCATTTCTTCCCTGGGTGATGAATAATTAGAACTTTTAACTAATGACAACGCCTCAGCTACCCTCGAATTATCAGATGGTGATGATAAGCTTGGAGCAGGAATCTCTTTCTGTAGCGAACACGAACACATTTCTTTTGCAAGTGTCTCTTTACTAACTGAGGAGGCACAAAGGTACTTAGTGCCTTTTTGTTTGGACATTGCTGGAGAGGGAACATCCCTAAGGCCTTGTGTTTGTGCCTTTTCAAATGACACAGGATGTCTAAGACTCGGAGCAGGTGACACTTGCTTAATCAACTCCGTATTAAAGGTTGTAGGTTCATCGCTTCTATTTGCAACTTCTGTCTGTATTGGTACATAGGTGTTTTTTCCAAAAGTGAATGTAACTGGTTCCAGATTAATCATCACATACTCTGTATCATCCTTACTCTCCAATGAAGGCTGACATTCTTTGCTCATGGGGCTGCTCTGCTGGATGAGGCCCTGTAAAGCACTAGTTTTTGTTTGCACTGCTGCATGAAAAATATCAACTTTGCTTTCAAGGGTGCTGTACACAGACTTCTGACAAGTCACCGACTGACTGCTGAGCCCATCGTAAGTCTTGCTGAATGTGGTTTGTGTGATAGTATCATTGTGAGTCACTCTTGTGCTATCAAGTGGCTCAAAGGTTTTATCTTCACTAGGAACAGAAGGTCCATTAGTTTGGGTACTTCCAAGATTAGAAGTCTCTAGTTTATCTGATGGGTCTTGTTTGGCTTTACCCCCCATTATCTGAAATGACAAAAAGAAAAATCAAGAGTCAAATAGAGTTTTTTCACATCACTTATGGTGAAGAACAGAGTGGACAAGAATCAATGTCTGTTCTTTTGAATCTTTTAATCTTTAAGAATATCACAGGGTAGAAATCAAGCAAATCCCTCTCTTTTTAGGCAGACTTACAACCCAGCCCAAAATAGGAATTTTTCTTTAAATATACACACAAATGAGAGTTTCAAGCCTTTAACTGCACAGTCTATTTTTTTTTTTTTAATTGACTTTTGGGAAGAAAAGTGGCTAGACCAGTGACAATGCAAAGACCTGAAAATGCAGCCTGTTTGCTAACTAGCATCACCTAATGCAGAAATGCAGTACTAGAGAAAAAAGGACTCAGTTTTAAGTGTTTTTCAGTAAGATTAAAAGATAGTTTTTAAAGCAAAGAATAACTTATTTTAAACACCAGCTTTCAATCAGACCACAAATACACTGTCATCTGGAACTCCCATGAGGAAAGAGTAAATTATGATCTCTTGTAGTATGACTGATGAGCAGTTTTTCGAGGGTGTCAATCTCCATTCTGGAAGGCAGCTATGCTCACCACTATACCACCAACGCGTCAATCTCCATTCCGGTAAAGATCCCTCACTCCTTAGCTATCTTCTTTGCTTGTAACTCTTTCATTATAGTACCTCCTTTTCAAAAGAACAACAGAAAACACAGTGCAGTTTGCATTAATAAGCCGAACCCAAAGGATTGCTTCAAAGCAGGAAGGATATAGGCTAGACACTAGCGGAATACCTCTGGACATTCTGATGACCTCATAAACAGCCTGTTTTAAGGCTGAAGCATGGTCTTGTCCAGAATATGGTAAAATGGACTGACCATCACTGACCATACACCTGTTAATATTTGGAACATTATGGTCACAGATTTCCTGCCACGTCTTGAGGCGATCATACTCAAAGTCAGGACCTGGGTTTCAAATCTGTTAAAAAGACTTCTGTCTTAAACAAAGAAAGACACTGATCCACATAAATGGCAGGGTAGAGGGGAGACTCAAGAGTTTTAAGAGGACATGACTGGCCAGACACAAAGCACAGAAAAGTCTTGATGGTAAGAGTCATTCTGAAAACTTTCCTGTGACCCTTCAATCATGCTGTGGCTGCTAATCTCACCAGGCCTGTGGACTTCGTGAAATGCAAATTGTCATCAACTTCCTATGTTTATATTGATGGATATTTTTTACTACTGGCGAAGTGCAGTATGTTTAACATAAAGTCTGGTACTTAAAAAGAACTTATTTTATTTTTTTCTTATTTAGTTCATTAACCCACAAATTTAAACACATGACTAAGAGCAACATGCCAATGGTTTCTAATGCCTATGGTGCTGGAGTTCTCGTCACATCTATTTGCCCACGTGGGGAAGGCAGCAGGGGATAGTCCATGTGCACACACCTTTAAAGTATGGGCACAGTAGCCAAGGAGATGATGGAAAAAAACTTAAGTATATGCTATAGAAATTAATTTTAATACTCTTTCTACTTCTTAATACTGTTTCACATTTGCAAAAACACCATTCCTAGAATTAGTAATGATGATGGTGATTACAGATTAAAACAAAAAATACTTTATCAGGTAGTAATCAAAGTCTTCTAAACTCTATTCTTTTTTTTTAAATTTTTTAAAGATTTCATTTATTTGAGAGAGAGAATGAGAGACTAAGTGTTTGGTATTATTAATCCTTTACACAGAGAATCCATCTTCCTAAAAGAAACCAATGACATGTTTTGAATGTGATTTTACATATCAAGAAAAAAAAAGAAATTTCTTCAAAAATGTCAGCACATACAGTATTCAGCTTTACTTACCTCATTATTACAAGAATAAATGAAATTCTGGCTTTCTGGGGTAACTGGATGACCCTCTTCTGCAAAAATTTCTTTCTGTTCATTCTGTACCCAGAATTCCAAGCCTCCTGTGGGTGGTGGTTTCATGAAGGGAAGCAAGGAGTTAGTGTCAGGGAAGGACATGTCGGCAGCATGACCTGTGGGAGTTTCACTGGTCTCCAACAGAGGG
Source organism: Eumetopias jubatus (assembly GCF_037043125.1). Taxonomy (NCBI): domain Eukaryota; kingdom Metazoa; phylum Chordata; class Mammalia; order Carnivora; family Otariidae; genus Eumetopias; species Eumetopias jubatus. The sequence goes on from NW_028274814.1 coordinate 30,090,392, forward strand.
TCTACAGAACATCTTTCCACACTGGAGGACTCCTCAATTTCACTGAATTCAAAAGATTCTAATGTGCTATTTATAGACACATATTTTGCTGGGTTGCTGTGTTCTACCACTTTTCGGGATGACCGTATGACTTTGTTCTGATTGCTGTAAAACAGAGCTACCCACATATGAAGTAAAAGCTTCACTTCTTCCACGTTATCAGGTAAGTCAGTGTTCCAGGGCCTGAGATTTTAAAGAAAAAACATGCGAAAAAAATCACTGAAATTGGTGATTCTAATCTTAGTTTTAAATGTGCTCATTTTTATATTAAAAATACACAAACTTGAAACAATGAATAAGATAAAAATGAAGTTAATGTAACAAAAAATAACAATGAATCTAATCCCCTCACTTAACAGAGGCAGAAGAGGGAACTGAAAATCAGAGCTTTGAAAAGTAATTTCTTTTAGATCACGAAACCCTTACGCGGTAGAGCCATGACTCGAACAGAGGTCTCCGGGGTCCTGGTCTAGGATTTTTCTTTTACTCCACTCCAACTCTCTCTGGACACAATATACCTATTATGTGAATAATGGCTCCAGCAACCACCCAAATCCTCATTTTTGCCAAGTATGGCCAACTCATTTCTATTTTTGTCTGTTTCTTCTAATAGTCGGGAAAGTCTGAAGATTAAAATATCTCTGGCAGAACTACACTATTTTCAGATTACAGTCCTGGAAAATCTGAAACCACACAGGGAGAAAACATTTCAGGCCATTTGCCCGGCAAAAGTAAAGCAGAGAGTGGCAGTGTGAAGAGTCAGAGGGGCTGCAGAGCTGGGCTTCAGGTAAGCAGGATGAAGGCTATGGAAATGACCGTCCTGAGTAGATGCAAACGTTAGGTCGACACTCCCATTAGTGCAAGCTTGTAACCGGAGCACGGAGAAAAGTCTGACACAATTGAGTCGCTCCTAGGTGAAACACTCCACGAAGAGGAAGCTGAGTGCCATTCCCTACAGTGAGCGCTCGTTGGGAATAGTAATGGTTACCACTTACTAGTATGTGCCAGTCACTGCGCAAAACCCTCCAGTACACAGCAACCTCACTTATAGCTATTACTAACCCATCCTTCAAAGGGTTCCCCACAGACTGCCATGCTCCACTGGCTTCACCTGGAAATCTGTTAGAAATGTAGACTCGGAGGCCCAGAGGCCCACCCCAAAGAGACTTGAGTCACAATCTGCACTTGAATGAAATTTCTAAATAAGCTGTCAGACAGTAAAGATTGAGAAGCACTACCCCAAAGAACAGGAACCTCTTCTAGGTTACAGAAGCTAGTTAAGTGGGAGAACCTACGTTAAAAACCTGGGTCAGCCCATACTCCAAAGCCTGTGCCTTCAGTCCCTCTGCTGTTACTGCCTTTGCCCCTTAAAGATTTACAGAACAACCCCATGTAAACCTGCTCACACAGAACAATCTGACCAGCTTAACAAGCTAGAAGTAATTCTTGAAATGTTTCTTCCGGAATTCAGGCTGTAAAGCATTATTTCTCTACCTCACGATTTTACATTAAGATCTCATTTAAATATTGTAATTCAAAGACCACAAAGGCTTATGTAGGAGCATCTCAAAATGGAAAGCCATTCACAGGGTTAAAGTCAGCTTGCAAAAGGTCTCCATGTGACCACCGACAGGGGCAAAACCAGCCTCATTTTCTTAGTTGTCAGTAAACATGACTGCCTGTTATTATTACTAAGTTACTGGATTCACACACAGGACTTCACTTTGTCCAAAGTCTGGCACAAGGATTCCTTCCCACTGCGCTTATCTCAACACAAAAGTCACGTCCGTTTTCATGGAGTGTCACTCCTACTTACCCATGTAGTGCTCGGATTACAGTTTTCTCCAGCGGGTTGTTGGTATATTTGCTGTCCAAGCTGAACACATACTCTGTGTCACATGTGAAAGTGACCTTAAAGGAGCCGTCACAGCAGAACACAGTATGAGAGCAGTGAAAGTCCTTCAGGCTGGAGGACAGCAATCTGCTCCTGCGCTTGAGCACCAGGTCCTCGGACAGCTTCTGCAGCGGGGACGCGCTCTGCTGGTGCCGGAATGGCATTACTTTCCCCACTGGGGTCCCCGCCTCAGGGCCTTTGGGGCTGTTCTTGGCGAAGGCAGGGCTGGAGGTTCCTCTCTGCTGTAGATGCTTCTTTGAATGTTCCGCAAGGAGCAGGGCATAGGAATGTTCCACGGCAACAAAAGAGCTTTGGCTTGCATCATTACTTTCTAGTGTTTCCTCGGAAAGGGCTGATGCGGCTTCCACGGGGGCCGGACTGACAGGAGCCACGCTCTCCTCCTCTTGGCTGACGGGGGAATCGGGCGCCGGACTACTCTTCTTCTCAGAGGAGGGCTTAGGTAACAGTCCACCTTTTTGATTTTTAACTCCTCTGTGATACTCATGGTCAGATGTACCGCACACAGAATGTTCTTTAGAAAGCAAAACATCATTTTGTGGTGATTCAGAAGCGCAGGGAAAGTTCCTAGGTTCAGATGGTGGTGTGGTAGAAGTAGCAGCACTTAATGCTAGGTCAGCTAGCAAATTGAGGGCTTGGGAGTCACAGTTGACAATGGAGTTTTCAGGTAGATCTTTTTGAGCCACCGAGATATCTTCCGTCTGAGTTGCATTTATGCTAATAACATCCTCTTGACCAACTGATGAGATTTCTGATGGAAGTTGTGAACCAGTTTCTCCTTTTGCTTCAGTATAAAAGAAAAAGACATGTAACATTTGATTTCCATATATTTTAATTCTCTGCTATATTACAACTATGGCTTAGTGAAAATCAATGGTTAAGTCAATATACTCAAGAAGAACCTCTGGACAGGTTACATAGATTATAGATTTAAACTTTACTATCAGTCAGGTTTCTTCCAACTGCCAGTTCTAATATAATGTGTTTACCATGGGAACAAATCTTAAGGAGTGTGCATATTGATTTAAAAAGAAATCACCTTTCAAAAGGCATGTACCGAACTACACACAAGGTATACTGATCAGCTAAAGAAATATACAAAGAGGGGAAAAAAAAACAAGAATAAAAAACAGGAGTCCTGCCCTCAGAGAGCTTACAATCTAGTGAAAACATAAGAATTTCTAAGTTTGAAGTATATATTATAGTATGTTAACACACTTTTAGAAAGCATGTCCCTTAACAAGTGCTTTGTAGAGAAATCACCTAAGTTCAAACTAGACACTTTTAACCTTACTGATGTTTCATTAGAATATGTAATGATACAAATAAAAAAATCAGAAGAGTCATAGATTATTCATTCAGAATCACCAATTTCATCAACTTCTAAAACTCTAAATTCTGTACTGAAAACATTTCCTCTCCATTCTGTCTGCAAGTGCAAATCTCCTTGTCTACCGATAATTCTCCTTTCTGTAGATGATCCAATCCACCCATTTGTCTTTGAGCAGAAAGCGACCTTCTACAGTGGCCTACGTGCATTCTCAGGATGTTAGTCCGGCCTCCTTAGAGGCGGCTATCATGAAGGACAGAGTTCACAACAATACTAGGCAACAATTTCCTGCAGCAAGTGCATGGACAGAAAAGCCAACTGTGTTCTTTATAACAGCAGCAGCAGGTGTGAAATGAATTATTAACCTTCCTGTAAAGGCCAATGACTACTAATACATTTCAAGAGAAAACCCTGGCCTGTGAGGTCATCAAACAGAATGAGAATGTGTGTGTGTGTGGTGGGAAGGGTAAGAGTAATCAACCACTGTCCACTTTTTATTTAAAATAGCAAAATCCAAGGGGATTAGGTAGGTGAAAGTGACCCGAAGCAGAGATATGTCAACAGCCCCACAGATCTACTGGAAACACGAAATCCATTATGTGATCTCTGATGTGTTTATTCACACTAATTTCATTCCATTGTCATTAATATTACGGCTCTTACACAGGGTATCACTTGTGAGTAAAGCCTAATATAAAGAACACTGCACTTAAGAAAAAGGCTTCATTTTAACAGATTATGTGTCTCAGTTAAATCATTTAATTATTGACTTGTTGGAAGTTCTCAATCAGTTAAAAATAGAATACTGATCATCTCTTTTAAAAAATACAAATAAGACAACACCAAATGAAATATATATAAAATGTAGAGTTCAATAAGTAAAAGCTATACTGAAAACCTTAAAAAGGGCAGAAAAGCACTAGTTTCAGTAACAAAAATGAGCCTTCTTAAATTCTTTAAGTATAAGAAATGAAACAGATTAGTATAGGGGACTAAGAAATAAAAGAAAAATTAAGAGATCATTTAAAAGGTGGCAAGCTTAAAATTTTAACTAGGAATGTGGCTGCACAATATATACAGACATTTACAATACAAATCAGCCTATTTCTGAATACATATTTTAGAAACTTTTCATTTTCTGGGAGCACTTTTCTGCCAATACCCAACTGCATTCCTCCCATTAATCCATTAGTCTACAAATATTTGTACCGATTCAGTACAAATAATTCAAATGACACAGCTCAGCACACAAGGCATTTATATGTGTATCTATGCTCATGATGTTTACAAATTCACTGGAAAAGACAGGACCCAGAATCCCAGAAAGCTGATTTTTCAAGACAGGACCAAGACACATCAAATGATTAGAGAAGAGTACGAATTTGATTCTACGGTGTTCTCAAAAACCCAGGAGGAAATGAAGAAACAGAGAGCTGAGTGAAGACGAGAGCATCGGGAGGCAGGACTAGCTGTGCAGAATGTGGAGGGGAAGTGCACAAGAGCAGAAATCGGGCTGATGTGTGCGGGGAAGCACACAGTACGTGGCAGGACAGAGACACGCTGAACGAGAAACAGCAGGAGGGAAACGAGGAGGTGTGGGGTAAGGCCTCCTTAGGAACCGCCCAAGAGACCAGCAGAGTTTGCATTTGGTATGTATGTGTCTCAAAACTGCAACACTGGGTTTTCGAATCACAGGACGAGCTCTTAAAAAATCGTCACTCACTGAAAACAAAACACCCAAAAAAACCCTTCTGTCATAAAACAACATTAAAGAAACTTAGAAAAAAACCACTCTTATCCATAATACCATCAACCCAATAAAGCAGTATTTTCTGAATTCCCACTAACCATGAGGTTTTTTAAAAATCTAAAAATAGGTGAGGGAGAAAGAATCAGGTAGATTAGACAGAAAACTGTAAGAATACAAAGTATCAGGACATTACATCTTTGTTAACAAGAAAAACAACACACATGCAACCGCACAGGCCTCAATATGGAAGATGGAGAGGTCCGAGACTCTTCAGGCTGGAAGAAGCCCCCTCCCCCCCCCCCCACACATGGACGCAAAGTGAGACAGGACGTGGACGTGATGTGAGCTTTGCTTGGGAGGTGAAGTCTGTGGGGATGGTGGGGCTTTCTCTCTAGCAGTTGAAAATACAGAACTAGAGCAGTTGGGCATTTGTTCATGTAACTAAACTTTATTATTCACTGTAGCAAAACTAGGAAAGCAAAACTGCTTTTAAAATTAACCTAATGCCTTCTAAAACCAAACACAGGGTTCTGGACTACTGAGTGTCTTCAATGATCTCTTTCTAACTCCTTTTGGACAAATAAACTTCTAACCTTCTACTTTCTTAACTGATTACGGCCCAGAAAAATATTGCCAGATACTGTCTGTGTGCATTTATTTATAAGGAAGCCTCTCTACACTGACACTCTTGTAGACCATTCACGTTCAGGCTTTCTGCAAACTAAAAAGTAGGGTCTACTTTGTGAAGGTCTGAACCTGCACTTAACAGATTTATTTACAACAGGAAACCCACCTACTTAGTCCTGTTAGTCAAGGAAATAGCAGGAATTGTTGCTAAATTTCAGCTGTTCTTAGATTATTTCAAATATACTATCTTGCGATCTCAATCAGCCTGCATTGTGGTGTTTAAGTCAACAGGAAGAGCATTTCTTACCAGGTTGTGGCTGCTTTCTGATTCTGGGATTCTGATTGCCTTTTACTAGATTTACCCTCTGCTTTTGTGGAGATTTCTTCATGGGTGGCTTAGCCCTTGGAACAGTTTTGACTGGAGATTTCTCTTGTTTCCTTGCCCTTTTAGTATTCGTTGCCAGTGGAGCATCTTTAGAAACGGGAGCTGCTTGTTCTTTCCTATGCAATGTGGTTGTCTGTACAAACTGTGCGGCCGGCATGTCAGCGCCTTCTGTAGAAAACACACCGTTTTAAGGGGCGGGGCTCAAATATTTACCAGTGACAGCTTCTCCTTTGACTTCTTCTGTTTCTTTGCGGGGGGGAGGGGTAACTTTAACAACAGGGAAGAAAATATAAAATTTGGGGTATTTCATCAAAAGATTTTTTTTTTTTAACAAAGCATGAGTTAAAAGGTCTCAGATAAATATAAAAACATGATCTTTCTAAGCGTTGGATATAGCCTGTCAGGTGAAGAAGAATGTCAGAGTAATAACTTTGTAAAAACAAGGCATGACTTAACTAAAGAAAAAACAATTCTCCATAATCTTTCCTGACTGATGAGGCAGGTGAAGGCTGACAATGGTAGTTCACAGCACTGGGGGATGGAGAATGCAAATTATGGAAAAGCAACCCAGCTCCCATGAGGTGATTAGATGACACTGTAATCGCACTGCAGAGAAGAGACTGTATTCATAAAGAGCCATCCTCTGGTTTCACGTGACTATTCCTAAATATACGAGTCTTAATACCACTGGAAAAATCGTCTCTACAGAGCAGAGGAAGGTCTGCTGAAGAAGCCTCCACCTGATGTAATTTTCTACAAGTCTCATACAAAGTGCTCAGCTTTGCTTCTCACATGGAAGCCAACAGCTAGGAGGCAAGTACATAGAAAAAAACCTCATGACTACCCTGCTAATTTAATAGAAAGCGTTTCAACCTTTTAAGAGTTAAAAAAAAAAAAGTTAATAAATGTTCCCTTTGAAAACTTTTACTTTCAGCTGTTTCCACCAAAAAATTTAGTACCAAAGATATCAATAAAAATATCACACGTATTAGTGTTGGCAGATATTATACAATTACGTTATACAGAAAACACTACAGTTGACCCTTGAACAACGTTTGAATGGACTTCTTTTAATAAATCTAAGTACACTACTATAAATGTATTATCTTCCTTTTGATTTTCTTTTTAAAGATTTATTATTTGGGAGAGTGTGCATGCATGTGCATGCTTGAGTGGGGGGATGGGGGGCAGAGGGAAAGGGAGAGAGTTTCTTAAGCAGACTCCGCACTAAGTGCAGAGCCCAACGTGGGGTTTAATCCCACAACCCTGAGATCATGATCTGAGCTGAAATCAAGAGTCAGACACATAACCGACTGCACCATCCAGGCGCCCCCCCTTATGATTTTTTTTTAAGATTTTATTTGAGAGAGAGAGAGAGAGAGAGAGCGCACAAGTGGGGGGGAGGGGCAGAGGAAGGAGAGAGAATCTCCAGCAGACTCCCCGCTGAGTGGGGCTTGATCTCATGACCCTGAGACCACGACCTGAACTGAAATCAAGAGTTGGATGATTAACCGACTGAGCCACCCAGGGGCCACCGCCCCTTATGATCTTCTTATAGCACTTTCTTTTCTTCAGCTTACATAATTGTAAGAATACAGTATATAATATATAAAACATACAGAGTATGTGTCAATCAGTGATTTGTGTTATCAGTAAGCTCCTGGTCAATAGAAGGTTATCAGGAGTTAAGTTTGGGGAGACAAAAGCTATAGAGATTTTTCCACTGTGTGGGGGGTCAGTTGGCGCCCCTGATGCCTGCGTTGTTCAAGGATCAACTGTATTTCTAATTGAGAAAAGGAAACACGATACTAGTTTAATAAACTGTGATGACTACTAGTGAAATGTAGAAAATAGACCAATTTCATCTCATTCTTTTGGGAGTCTGAGAAAGGGGTGTTGTTTTTTTTTGTTTTTTTTTTTTTAAAGCTCTTGCATCTCTTTATGTGGTACACTTCCCTGGGTCTAATTATTTTCCTTCCTACTAAACTATTACAAGTAATAAAGCAACACAGCATTTTGTTTTTTAAGACTTCTCATTCTACTCTATTTTCTAAAATTTTTAGCACAAAAAAGGCAAAATATAAATCAAGCAGGAAAAGTTCAGACTAAATTGAGAAGAGAAAGAAAATAAGACAAGAGGACCAAGAGCTAGGGGAGGCTCCTAGCAGCTGCAAAGGCGGGCAGGAAGACTGGACACAACCCAGGTCCTGGGAGGGAAACAGAAACACAGAACAAGGCGATCCTTCAGGGATCATCTGCATCACTCAATGCCATGTTAAAGTTGTAGGCACAATTCACTGGTAGACTGTAAAATAAATTTAATGAGTTGCAACCAGAATCCTTTCTTAAATGAAACAGAATAGAAAATACTAGATTGTATAGTTAAGGTAAATGTTTTTTGAAATTTTTGTTTCAGTCATGTATATATTTGCATGCACTGGACAATATAACATAAAGCATTTCTTAAAGTGGATGAAATGAAAAACACTTGAGAAACAGTGACAACATGTATGTTGAATTACAGATTATTTAACAGCTTGAAGTAAACTGGTTCATATATAGAAGAAACCAACACGGCTGGCCTGGAATGTATTTGTAAGTAGTTGTATAGTCTGATTCACTGCTTTATACTGCCACACTTTCCATCCTTCTCACACGCATGTGCGTGTGCACACACACATCGCTTTTCTCAAACTATAATAAGCCAGAAATAACTATCTGTTAAGCCACAGGGTGAAGCCTTAATTATCTAGAATCCTGAGGATCTGCATATTCCTGATGTTTTCCTCTTTAGGCACCAACATTTCTAAATTCAAAATATTATGCACACAGTTAGCAAACCTTTTCTGGGACGGGATGCCAGGACATATTTTTAGCTTTGAAGGTCACATGACCTCAGTCACAGCTGCTCACCTCTGCCAGCAAGGTGTGAAGTAGCCAGAGACAACTGGTAAGTGCTTGAGGGACCCTTTGGCCACAGTTGGTTGACCTCTTCTGTAAGGGGTCACGGAGCATATGATTCCCTACCTTTAAGCAAAGTGCACGCCACACAACTAAGGTGACTCTAAGCCAAAATGATGCTGTGTGCGGTGCTGTTTGCCACAGCGCATGTGCCTACGCACTAATGGGCTCCAGACTGATTCCCATTTAATTTACAGGGGGCAACAAGGCCAACTGTAGAACCATTCCAATATACAGGTCTCTAGGCCACTGGACATTGTTTGAACAGGTCTACGGCAGGATCCAGGTGACTATTTTTAAAAACTCTTGATACACACAAAGTTTGGGAAATTTTGCCCCAGACTGCTTTAAGTTTGGAGAGTTCAGGGATTTAGTTCCCTCTTTATACACGTTCACACTATTGATTATCATTTCCTGCTGCTACTGGTGAGCCTGGTTTTAGAAGACCCTCTTCTTCCACCCTTATGTGTCCAAGGATAGCTCAGAAACTGGGTCACCTGAGTCACCATTGCTTAGAATGGAGTGTAAACAAGTGACTGACTGTTGGAAGCACTTTACAAATGAACTACGAGTCTTTGGTGAGCGGGCTTTTGAAGTATCTTACAGTTTTTCCTATTTCTTGATATTCATCTGCTATCTAGATCGGTGTTTCTCAAATTTTAGCACATAGACAAAGCACCCGGAGAGAAACACTGGCATTTCTAGCAAACTTCTACCTGATACTGCCCAGCTCGGGGCACGACAATCAGTACCACAGCTACTACTAATGCTCATTTCATACTCCACAGAAATCGTACTTACCTCTTTTTCTTTTCTGAGGGAACGGTCCTTTAACTAATTTGAGAGTTGCTGGAGAGTCTGAACCCTTGCTTGCTCCGGCAGGATTTCTTTTGGGGAAGGAGCGGCACAAGTTCACCCTTTTACTCTGCATGGCGGGTGGTATGCTTGCCTTTCTCTTAGGCTGAACTCTCAGATTTGATGCTGCGCTTAACGGAACCAGAGCTCCCTGCCTGGCTTTAAACATTTCTTCAGGATTCTTTTCGGTTTCAGTTTCTTTTCTTACTTCTACCTCTGAGTCAAGAAATTCAGGATCTGGAGTCATAACTAAAGAAAATGCAGCGTCACAAATTCCATCTGAGATACAAGGGGACTGAGGACGGTCTGCCAATAAATCTAACGCAGTAGACACTTCCAAAACATACCCACTAGGGTCTGAAAAATAAGACTTCAACTGAGTTAAAGACTGTGAAGGGCACTTTTCTGCTGGAGGAACCAAGTCAAAGCCATCGGACAGTTGGCCAAAGAATGTAGTCTCTTGAATCCCATCTTGGGAAGCGGCAGTCAGTGAAGGGCCTTGGTCTACCTTGTACAGTTCTTGGAAACCATGCTTTACTAATGTGTTTGGACACACTCCTTCTTCAGTAAATGACTTCTTTGCTTCTAGCAGGGCACAATTAAGGGCAGGTAAAATAGGTGTCACCTTCGATGAGATGTCATCTTCACCTTTCAATTCTTTCAGCCCTAAAACATATACACATACATTCAAACTTCAAGTTTTATCTTTTTTTTTTAATTCTACAAAAACATGCAGGAAGAAAATCCTGTAGTTTACAAAACCATGGGATGGTTAAATATGGTAGTGTTTCATATGGGAATCTAACTGGCAATTAATAGAAGACCTATGGGTACCTTTAATGAATATATATATCTCTATTTACATGAAATCACTCACACACACACACACGCAAACCAAAAACGAGTGATTCCAGTGCAATCACTGGGTTAGAATGAGGAAGGCAACTCCACCTCATCTGACCAGGAGCCCAGCATGAGCTCAGGTACCATCGCAGATTTGCTTTCAAGTATTTTCAATGCTCATTTCCTGCTTTTAAAAATCGGTCTTATCTGTACCTTATTTAACTTACTTCAAGTTCTTTTAAAGAAGTTAACAATGCAAACTAAATGACCTGCAGAAAGTAAAACCTTTAAGTAACCCCTAAATCTCATGGTAACTACTGGTGTTAAAATGAAATGAACATTTTTTGGGGGCGCCTGGGTGGCTCAGTTGGTTAAGCGACTGCCTTCAGCTCAGGTCATGACCCTGAAGTCCCAGGATCGAGTCCCACATCGGGCTCCCTGCTCGGCGGGGAGTCTGCTTCTCCCTCTGACCCTCTCCCCTCTCATGTTCTCTCTCTCAAATAAATAAAAATCTTTTAAAAAACTAAATAAACATTTTTTAAAAAGTAAGTAACTAAACCAACTAGTCTTGTGTTCCACTCTCTCTCCTTGGCTCACTCTTTGAATGAAATGCTAATTTTTCAGCAAATCAATAACATAAAGGAAAATAGTAAGAGGGGGAAAAAAGAGAAAAGGTCAGGTCACTGAGAAGTGGGTAATAAAGTCCTAGAAAATGTAAGGCATCAGTAACTCTTAGATAAAAAACCCCACAGATGGGGCGCCTGGGTGGCTCAGTCAGCTAAGCATCTGCTTTCGGCTCAGGTCATGATCCCCGGGTCCTGGGATCAAGCCCCACATCGGACTCCCTGCTCAGCAGGGAGTCTGCTTCTCCCTGCCACTCTGCCTACTTGTGCTCTCTGTCAAATAAATACATAAAATCTTAAAAAAAAAAAACCAAAACACAACCCACAGATGACAACGGCCTCTGGTGTCTACTGAACTGAACTGAGTCATGCCACTCTTTTTAAAGAAAAAGTAACTGCAAAATTAAGAAACACCAAGTTAGTCCTAGCTGAATACACTTGCCCTTGAGCCGGTATTACAAAAAGGAAAAGAGCAAACATGGATAAACAGGAAAATGTGACTAAACATTAAAATAAAAATTCCTTTCTTTGAGCAGTTCATCATTTAAAAAGTAACAAGTGGGATGCCTGAGTGGCTCAGTCGGTTAAGCGTCTGCCTTCAGCTCATGATCCCAGGGTCCTGGGATCGAGTCCTACATCGGGCTCCCTGCTTACTGGGTAGTCTGCCTCTCCCCTCCCCTCCTCCCCCACTCGTGCTTTCTCTCAAATAAATAAAATCTTAAAAAAAAAGTAACAAGTGAAGGAAAAATATAAAGAAGTTCTCATATAACACTAACAGTTCACAATCAAGTTGTATTTCTCTAGACTTCATTATTTCAAGTAGGTAGAAAGGTGGAAACAGAATGATTTGTAATAAATCATTATAAATTTATGAAAAGGAACTTTTAAAGCCTGCTAAGCAAAGTGTGCATTTAAAACCACCACAGTTCTGAACCTCTGAATGCACCCATGTAGAAAATATCTCAAGGATCCAGAGAAGGATGTGAACACGGTAGTGTAACCATCCACTGTTCACTCTGCTAGGAGCCCTGTGCTGTGGGACTGTGAGTGGTGTGGGGACCAGTGTTCCTCATTCGGCTGGAAGTACATTTATTTTTTTTTTTAAGATTTTATTTATTTATTCAAGAGAGAGAGAATGAGAGATAGAGAGCACGAGAGGGAAGAGGGTCAGAGGGAGAAGCAGACTCCCCGCCGAGCAGGGAGCCCGATGTGGGACTCGATCCCGGGACTCCATGATCATGACCTGAGCCGAAGGCAGTCGCTTAACCAACTGAGCCACCCAGGCGCCCTGGAAGTACATTTAAAAATAACGATGAAGTCCAAGCTCTCACAGAAGAGGAAGGCAGTATGGGATCGGGGCTGGAAGGCAGCTCGGGAGTCTGCTATCTGACCGTGGGCTAAGTCAGGTCTCAGTCAGTCTGCTCTGAAGCGGTCCTCACATGCAGACTTGCTGTCAGAGCCACTAAGCCAGCCACCCCGGCACAATGCCGGACACAGCAAATGCTTGAGAAGTGCACACAGCTACTGCCACTGTGTTCTTATAACTGCTAATGTTGTGCTTCGTCCAAAGTGATGCCCGAGACAGTATAGTTCTCTGCTTTGAGTAACTCAATACAATTTTTAAAAATCAACTTTAAAAACTTTTGTATTGGTTGTAGCTTTATAAATACTATATATAATTTTGTGTTTAAAGATATACAGTGTGATTATAAAATCTGAAAGAAATATCCTCATAGGATAAAAAGAAGTAACTCGTTTACATTCATTTATTTGTTCAGCAAACATCTGTGATTTGTTGTTTTTGTTTTGTTTTGTTTTGTTTTTTTAGTACTCTCTACACCCAACACAGCGCTCAAACTCATAACCCTGAGATCAAGAGTCACATGCTCTTCCAAATGAGTCAGCCAGGGCCCCGACATTTGTTATTTTTCAGTTGCCTGGCACCAGTAGGTGATAGGAATACAGTAAAATACAAGAAAAGCAAGCCTTAAATAATTATACAAAGAAATACTGAAATGATACTGCTGATAAGCCCGGAGGTCCCAAGGAGGGAAGGGTGGTGGCCGGAAGCAAAAGCATGATATTAAGTGGACCTGACAGGCAGGAATAACAGGCACCAGGGGTACTTCTCTGATTTCAGTCCTTATCTCCCCTGCCTCAGAGACATTTTAGACTTTGTTTCCTGATCACCCTCCAAAATTTTAATACCACAGATACACCTATTTATACCCTGTAGGAGTTATATTTTTTTGTCCCCATGAGCCAATCCGTGGTCCCATAGGGGCCAACTTCACCTGACGAAGGGGAAGGAGATGAGCAGTCCAGACAGAGGGAGCTGTGTCTGTGAAGGTCCCGAGTCCTATTTGCTGGGTGGATGGTGATGACCGTATCCCCCAGCTACTGCTGTTCACTAGCACGGGGAGTTCCATTCAGGGCGTGCTGAATTTGAGGAACACCTGAGACATCTAAGTGAACATGTCAACAGGCAGCTGAATATGGGCATGTGAAGCTCAGAGGAAAGTCTAGGTCTGCGAAGGAGACAAAGAGGGATCACCCAGGGAGGTTAAAGGAGAGTGATTTCAGAGCAGAAAACAGTTACGAGGGTCAAGTGCTGCTGAGAGGTCAAGATGAAGACTGAAAAATATCCCCCAGACTCCATGAACTGGACGTCACTGTGCCCTTACCTGCTGGAAGGGATGGATGGAATAAATGTAACCCATGTAGACCCGTCTGCCCACCTCCAAAATCTACAGAGAATGAAAATCGTAAGAAAAGTTAGGTTGTTGATCTTATAAAACAAAAGTAAACATACTGAAAAATAGTTTTTCAAAAAAGTTGTCCTTACGTGTTTCTGGTATTAAGGCTGATGATGTAAGTAAGATGAAAAACCCCCGATCTTCTAAGCATTTGATGATTGCCTTAAACATTAAAAAAAATAAAAAAAGTGAAAGAAGATTCAGTCCCTCTCTCCTTCTCCCTCTACCACACTCTGCAATGAATTGTGAGGTTATGAAAAGTATAAATATAAAACAATTCTCGAAATGTTAGTGTTTCTAAGAATCAGGAGAATTTTGTCCCCAGTATCAGAAACTGCAAATTCCTTAGTCCTCAAATAATCTTGGCCCTGTGAGGCCTACATATAAGAACCAGAACATCAAGGTTAGTTTTAGGATAGTGTTCAGCTATGTAACAAATCAATTAGAAAAGACATTTCAGTTTTTCATTAAGATGCTTGACATTTCATTCTGCCTAAGTAGCCAATCTGTCACCATTCAGCCACTACAAATTCAAGGTGACTCAGACCTGGGATTAGCCTCTTAAGCTCCTGTTTACACAAAAAATATCACAGAATCCTGGAACTCAAGACTGGAAGATACCATCCAATAAAATAATCCTTTCTATAGCATCCTAAGAGAAGAAAATAATAGTAAATAACATAATTAGGTCCCGTGGCACAAGAGATGCAGATAAAAATAAATTCCTCCTCTTGTTTCCCTCTATCACAGTCTTCAGGGGAATCTGGAGCTCAAGAAAAAAAAAATCCTGAAATTTTCATGTTTCCAGTAACTCTGGAAATTTTTCCCCAGATAGTGGGGAAGTTATCCAAAAGTTGCCACTGTAAATCATAAAGATAACAGCTTTTCCATTAGTCACCATTTCAAAAGCTTATATATCCATAACAAAGAGAAAATACAATGTTCATATAGTAATTTTTCAGTTAAAAAAGAAACAAACAAAATACACCATTTTTTGGAATAAAGTGAGAAAACATTCTATTTCAAAGATTGATAGGTCGTAAGCCTACAAAAATGGGGAATCAATAAATTATTCAATAACAAAGTATGAAAAAGACTTCCGATGATTACATCCACAGGAACACTCATTCCACACGCTTCTGCGATAGCCCCTGGGCACCCGATAGTTTCTGCTTTTGTTTCCTCCAGTCTTACAAATTCTATGATGGCAGGGACTGTATTTGTATTTATGCTTCTGGCGCACAGTAGGGACTAAAGAAATAATTATTGAATAAATACACCAGTAGTTATATATACCCATAGCTTTGGTACCTAGTAAACTGCAGGTATAATTCTGGCTTCATTTTCTACTACTATAAAAAGTGAAAGTGACAAGAGAGTTAGCCTCTACATCATTCTGCATTTTAGTTTTGTGATACAGATGAAATGTACAAATAAAACAGAAATATATATCTTATTGGTCTCTCAGATTATGTACTGAAAGGGCTAAAGTTCCTATTTTAACCTTTGTGGGAGAAATCATACAATCTTTTACATATCTGCTAGACTTTTCCATTTACACACAGGAAATATAGCCATACATGTCCTTAAGACCCTGTTAAAAAGAAACCTTGGTTGGTACTGTTCTTGAAGGTCAGTGTTCTGGGTACAAGCCCACATATACTTTATTCAAGGGACATCTATTGCTTGTCCTCTATACACCAGGCACGGGCACTAAGGTGTCAAAGATGCTTAAGATATGATAACTGCCCTCAAGGTACTCAATCTCTAGGTGGGGAGACAGATATGTAAAAATTATTCATACAATGATGAGGCAAGAAAAAAAAAGCATGGGAGCTACAGAGTATAATGCTAAGTGAAGTTAAGTCAGTCAGTCAGAGAAAGACAAATACCGTATGATTTCATTCAACATGTGGAATTTCTAAGAAACAAAACAAATAAGCAAAGGCGAAAAAGAGAGAGAGAGAGAGAAAAAACAAGAAATGGACTCTTAATGCTAGAGAACACACTGCTGGGTACCAGAGGGGAGATGGATGGGGGGTAGGGGAAATAGGTGATGGGGATGAAGGAGTGCACCTGTTGTGATGAGCACCGGGTGATGTATGGAAGTGTTGACTCACAGTACTGTACACCTGAAACTAATATAATACTGTATGTTAACCAACTGAAATTAAAATAAAAACTTAAAAAATAAAAAAAAGAAGAAAAAGCACGGACATCAAGGAGGAAGGACCTAATGTGATTTGTGCATCAGGTCTCTGCTACTTTTGATATCATTTGCACTTACAAACAGTCGCTTCATGAATGTTCTGAAAACATTTTTGGACTCTCTTCCTTTTAATTTCCAAAGAGAAAATGGACTATGCTACTGCAAAACAACAGAGCCTACATTCCCCCAGCAGACACTCAACGGCCATCTGCTTAGCATCCACTGCTGCCCAGCCGATTCCCCTGTGCTGAGGAGCACTGCCACAGACTCAGCAGGACTGACCCTGGACCCAGTCCTGGCAGGTGGGCTCAGGATGGCTTGCGCAGGTCAAGGCACCCCATTAGTTACTGGACAAGGGACGTGCAGATGACATACACTGGTCTAATGAAACTGAAGTGAAGGTGAGGAGGGGCCTGCTCTCTCCAGATGCACAAAGGAAGCATGTCGCCCCGAGTGGCAGCCTCAGGACAAAACTAGTGCACAGAGCAGAGTGAGGTGAAACACAAAGTCCTGAGCAAACAGTACTTGAACTGGCCTTATCACCTAGAACTGAAAAAAAGCCTGTTCAGTCCTGTAACTATTTAAGCCATCTTGGGTTTCTGTCACAAGTAACTCCAAGTATCTTAACTGGCTGCCCCTAAGACCCCTTATCTTCACAGCTTGGACATAGGTCCTATTTTCACTTACTGATTTCTTGCTATCTACGATGGGGATAGTCCAGCATGCCACTAATGCGCTCACATGTTTAGATCGCTGTCCCACACTCACACCATCTCCCTTGGGATGTTTAGGTCTCACTCATAAAAAGTCACCCTCTACTCATTCCTCACACTGAGGAACCCTGGTTGACAAAATGGACAGAAGTCTCTGACTGTTACATAATTCTCATTTGTGGCTTACTTTCTATAATATGGAAACAGTAGGAGCACTAGCATTTGATTTTTTTTTTCCTTACATACCTATAGATCAACACAGGTCACTTTTAAAGTATCTCACAAGTGGTCCTTTGATTAACTCAGAAACACTAGGGATCTACTCAATTCCCTTGTCATAAAACAACAACAACAACAACAACAAAGATTTGGGGAAAACTGTCCTCTAATTCTTAAAATTAGGAGTACAAACTGACCAGCGAAATACGAATGTAAACTGAGACACAAAGGAGAATGAAAATATTAGACAATAAATATTAAGAATATGTCACATAATAAAAAAAAAGATAAAAAACATAATACAATTAAATTAAAAAAAGAATATGTCACATATTAAGTAATGAAAATCCTTTCAGCAAACTAAAATAATTCACTCTAGGCACAGTCAACTAATAATGAGATATCAATTTCTTAATTCAAAGAAAAAAATAATAATTATCTTTTAAAAGGTGATTCTTACCAATTGCTTATTTTTAATGTACTCTGTTAGTTTATCTATTTTTTCCCCTTGTTTGTTTGACAGTTCCACCTCATACATCCTGAAGCACATATCTTGGCAACAGACTATGGAGAAAATCAGAAAAACAGAACATTTCTTATTTTAAAATGCTATTATGCTTTTTTATAACCAAGTTTTTCACTCTGTATGTTAAAAAGATGAAAGAACTAGAAATACTCTTTAAAAAATTTAACATTCAATGGTCTTTGTTATAAAACTCCTCAATAAGAAGTTACTGTGTCAAGTATTTGAAACAATGCTTTCACTAATATGGACTCTACTAGAGAATTTAACAAGACAAATATATACTATATAAATAACATAAACATCAATGTTCCATGAATTAATCTAAATGACCAGGAAATTTCCTTCTCGTGTTTTCTGCTTTTTTTCCTTCAGTTAGAAGTACATAAATAAATAAAAACCACCACCACAAAACCTCTGTTCTCTTTCAAAGGCATGGTTATGAGTCTCCAACTATTTGTAAGCAACTCTCTGCTGAACTCCCTCAATGTTCTATAGTAAAGTGAGTCTCTGCCACCTTAGATGAAATTGTCTTTCAGTTTCTAGTTAGCCTCCAAGGAAATAAATCACAGCAACCCTACAACTCTTACAAAGGGCCCTTCTGCGAATCACTTAGGGCAAAACCACAACAGAGCGTGTGAGAGTGTGTGCGTGACAGATGGAAAAAACTGGACAAAGCCCAGGGCGTGCAGTGTATCATTACATCTGAACAGACCTTTTTGCTCCAGGTAATTCTGTTTTCTAAAGGCAGCTTCTGGTAGTCTTTTTTTCAAAGATGACACTTTCATTACATACTTAAAATCTAGTTCACGTGGCCTAAAAAACAAAACAATACCATGCAATTTAATAAACATTTAAACTACAACTTATTTATTTTCTAATACAAATGCAAACAAAAATATCACAAGTCCTGAAATTGATAAAATCTGAATCAAATAATGTGCATATTTATAAATATTATAGATTTTCAAATATATGACCCCACAGACCACAGTCTGCAAATATGTTCAACATTTTCTGAATGCATGTATTTTTGAGATTAGCAAAATATCTAGATGAATGAAAGAATTATGCATACCAGAATGAGAATTTTCTAAAAATTATGCTATGTGAGAGTTGACAACTTTTGACAATAGTGGACTGCATACCATGCAGTGCCACTGAATGAACCACATCCAGACTTTTGTACCACTTCCCCCGACTTCTCCTTGAAAACTCATTTTCAAATACTTGTAGACTTATAAATGCTCCCCTTACCCCTAAATACTTCTCTGTGTGTCCTTAAAAAAGGACATTTCCTTATGCAACCACAAAACAATTAATGAAATCAAGAAATTAATAATGATATGGTTCCATTATTTAACCTACACACCTTATTCAAATTTTGCCAACTGTCTCACTAAGGGGCTTTATAACAAAAGAAAACAAATCTTTTTCTGTTTTACGATCCAATCCAGGATGACACACTGCATTTAGTTATGTCTTTTTAATCACCTTCAATCTAGACAGTTTCTTGGTCTTTAACGACCTTGGTATTTTTGAAGAATACAGAACATGTATTTTGCAGAATGCCACTCAATCTGGGTATATCTGATGTTTCCTGCTGATTAGATTGGCAGGAATACCACACAAGTGACACTGTGTCATTCTCTATGCACCCTATTAGGAAGCACATGATATTTATTCCACTGCTGGTGATGTTAACCATTTAGGTAATGGTTCTAGCCACTTCTCTCCACACTCATTAGTTGTACTCCACAGTGACAATGAACGTTCCCAGCTCTCCCATTTATTTATTTACAGAATTCGTTTTTTGTTTGTTTGTTTGTTTTGAGAGAGAGAGCACACACGTGCAGGGGGTGGAGAGTAGGGGGGAAGGGGCGGAGGGAGAGGAAGAGAATCTTAAGCAGGCTCCATGCCAGCGCAGAGTCCGACTCAGGGCTTGATCTCATGGCCCTGAGATCATGACCTGAGCTGAAGTCAAGAATCGGATGGTCAGCCGACTAAGCCTCCCAGGTACCCCCCCTATTTACAGAATTCTTACTTTATTCTCTGGGTTGTAATAACCCTCAATCCTCCCTCTTAAAACAGGTCAACAGAAAGAAAATGAATTGTGACAGCACACCTATCTTCAGCTTATATTTCAATAAAATAGGTCTATCTTTCAACAGTTTTGGGTGCAAACTAAGTGCAGACTAAATAAAAAGATTTCATGAGATGCCCTTCACAGTGCCCCAAAAACAAATAATACATTATAATGCAAATACGTGTAATAGCTACTCTACTTCATAGTGGTCTAGGAAAATCATGGGAAAATTACAAAATCAGCTCCTGCAACTCTTAATAAAGACTAAATAATAGTATTAAGTACCTATAATCTGCTGCATCTACTACTGAGGCAAATCCAGTTTATTTCTTGGGAAAGTCAAACATCTAGTATCAAGGTCATATTCTCATGAATGGATTTAGACACTAAAATTTCCAAAGTGACTTGTCAAAGATTATAAAACTATTTCAAAGCCAAGGTCAGAATTTAGACCTGAATTTTAAGTTTCCTGTGCTCTGTACATCTACCCCAAAGTACTCTAATAAAAAACCAAGTATGACTGCTTTGCTTCACACAAGTACCAACAAACAAGACCTCAAAATGAGAATTAAAAAAAAAAAAAAAATCAAACAGTAAAGGACACAAACTCAATACTTACAGTTGCTTTGGAACAGCTGTACCATAAGAGGACCAAAGACTTATATCACACAGCAGACAGCCTTGAATAATTAATTTGCCTTGCCATGAAGAGGTGAGAGCTGTAAGAAATGAGTAAGAAAGAAACGGATTATTTATGAGCAAAACATTTACTGAAAAAACATAAAAGAACCAATTAAATAATTTCTTACCATTTTCACTGAGTTCAAATCTAGGGAAAAAGGAAAGGCATGTTTATAAGAGCAAACAGAACAGATCCAGTAAAACAAAGTATGTGCATAATTACTTACATGCTTTTATGAGCTGAAGCTGCCATCCTTTTAGGCTCCCTATACTGAAAAGCTACAATAACATAAGGGCAGATCTGCCTGGGTCGCTCAATAACGGAGCTACCTGAAAGTTCATAGAGGTAATACTGAAAGAAAAGAAATAAGGATTATCAGAGTAGCACCATGGAACGCTTTATCTCAACTCCACCCAGTCCTGACATTTAACAGAGTAGATTCAGAAATGTATCTTGGGAATGATTTATTCCCAGGTGACTATACCTGACTCAGTTCAAATGCGCGAAAATGACTCGTCTTGTGAGAAACCTTGTTAGTATTTGCAGCCACGTGGCAATCATAGCCAGAAGATGGGCTAGTATAGTTAGTGGTATAATTTTCAGACACAAACTTGACTTTTCCCTAGAATAAAAATATTAAGACTAATCAGATGTCTTCAAAAGGCAAAAATCTTACTCTAGGATTCATTTAAAAGTAGCCTAATAAGTAAGGATATGGATGTGTTTCAAATTGTGTTAACAACTATGGTTCTTAGCAAATTATCTTAAGGCCAACAATAGTTTTAATTATCCATGAACCTCTTAACACTGTATTTAAAAATCTGGTATGTCTGGGCATCTTCCTGAGGTAAATGATCACAGCTTCTACCACAACATGAAAGGAGTACATGAATCCCCCCAAATTTAAGAGAATCATTTCTGTAAAAGAAAAATTATACAGCCCACCAACTGGAACAGATTAGCTTAGTCAATGACTGTAACATAAAAGGTGACAAATGGAATCTAAAATTTCACAAGATGAATTTTCAAACTGAAGTATTAAGTTATCAATTGTAATTTTTAGATCAAAGTATTTCTATTATGCCAGGACCCAGTAAATCAGCAAGAAGCAAATAGACAGTAAAGTGCTTAGCCAGACCTGATTACTGAATAGTCGATAGTATTTCTGATTATAGATTTCTCTTCATCAAGGGTTACATGTCTTCCGGGGGGGGGGGGGGGGCGTGAAATATCATACAACGATTTTAAAAGCTGCTGTGAATATAATGACATATGTGGAAAAATACACAGAATATATACCAAAATGAGGTAAGGTTATAGGAAACTAATTTTTATCCTTACAGGAAGAATCTAATTTTTTTGGGGGGGGTGTTAAGGTCCTGCCTCTTCATTCATAGGACCACCAGGGGCATTAATAAAAAGCCAAAGAATATAAATAGTAGTTCTCAGTGAGCAATCACAACCTGTATCTTCTCCCTCTCCAACAGTTTATGATGTCACGCATGGCTGGCTTTTGAGCAGTAAAGCAAGAACTGAGAGCATATAGGTAAAAATTGACCAGCAATATCCACCAGACAGGGGGTTACAAGCCAAGAAACCCAGGGCGAAGCACAATCTGACAGAGGTACAACACAGAATGAGGGTTATGTGAGCCAATGGCCATCTACTGCAGTAGCTCTTCTGCAGGAGGAGGCAGAGGGAGGAGTGGGGATCGCGCGCCAGTGTGATGCTACCTTCCCTCCAGTTCTTGGGGTCAAACCTTAGAATGTGAACAGTTCACACTCAAAAAAACACATCAGTAGTGTTGGTTTATAATCAGAGAACTCAAGATAGTAAGAAAGCTAAAACCGAAGCAAAAAACAACAAAATGAGACTACAGAGTATGTCCTCACAAAGCCCACCAATCTCTAAAGTCAGAATTTTCCTAGGAACTACTTGAACTATTTGAGGGTGTTTTAAGAATTTCTGAGATCAGCAGTTACAGATGCCACATAAAACTGTCAACAGGTCTGGATGTTTTAGGGATAAAGGAAATAAGGCTCTCTTATTTCAACAATTTAAAAAGAAAACGAAAGTTGCTGTCTAATTCCTCTCTCATAACTGTAATCACATTGTTCTTATAGGTTGCTACTTATGTTCTGTTATTTAATGTTTAAAAAGTGGCACTGTGGGCCAGGGCGAGAGGAAGATTTTTACTGATTACTTTCTGTGTTATTTTGAGAGTTGTTTTGTTTTTTAAAGACATAGTCATAGATCATTTATCAAATGAACAAAATCTTTGTCTTTAAAGGAAAGCAAGAACGGCAATAAATTTCTGAATTTATAGCTACCTTCGGTGACTATGATATTTAGCAAATGATCCACAAAGAACATTATCACAGACTGATAACTTTTAGTTTTTAAAAGAAAAATTACAAGAAAGAGCGTTTGGGTTTTACCTTAATTAGGTTAAAAATTACAACATAACCAGACTTCCCATGATACCATGGTCTTGCATGAAGATAGTCTGAGTATTTGGAAATATACACACCTATAAAAGTATAAGATATAGATTAATTCACACTTTAAAAGGATTGTTTACTCACATACATTTCACATGTAGGGCTACCTTTGACAGAACAAGACAACACAAAAGACAAATAAATAAAAGTCAACATTACACTGTTTTGAAACTGCTTACCTTTTAAAAACTATTCAAGATATTCTAAAGGTATGGAAACATTAGAGCTAAGACAAGACAGGATGTATCTGATGGACAACCAATGTTCTAGTTGGGTACAATAACTAGAAAGGGATACAAGTCTCACAATTCTTGGTAAATTCTAAGTTTATTTTTTTTAAGGCAATCATTCAGTGAAAAGGCCTATCTGTAGTAATCCGATTCTCAAGTTATTTTTTGCAAAAAATCTCAGTAAGGACTCTATTTAATAATAAGCACTAAGGTCTGCCACTTGGCAGGTATGTGCTAGGCAGCAGTGGCACCAAAGTAAACAGGACAAGGTCCTGCCTTGAAGCAGCTTATGCTGCTAGTCTGTGCAATCTGTAGTTCAGGCAGGGGTCATGTTTGTTCTATTCACCACTGTAGCCACGCCACAGCCCAGTATATAGTAGGTACTTAACTATTCGTCAGACACATGTATTTGAGGACACAAAGAAATGGAAATAAGCAATTATATTTTCTTAGAAAAGGAGTTCTTTAAACAGAGGAATGAAATTCTCAGAGAACAGAGTGAACACAAGTATGGAAGCATAGAAGATTATAAACTGTGCAGGACGGTGGGCCACACAGCATGGGGAGCAGGGAAGAAAGCACGGGAAGCTGAGGCTGAAGGGGAAGCTTGGAACTGGGTGGTAAAGATCTTTGTAGGACTTCTTCAGGGGAGACCTCACCCTACAGGAGCAGAGACCCACCAAGGGTTTTCAGCAGCAGACTACCACTTACAAGATAGTGGAGTCTCCAGAGGGGAGAGGCTAGAAGCAAGACCAACCAGAAAGCTACTGTCAGAGCTGAGACAGGTCCCCATGTGGCAGCAGCAGGGGAATGGCAAGGGAAGTGCAGATCCCACAGAGATTCCTAAACTGAGGCATCTCTCGAAATACGAGACAATGGAGAGAGCCCTTGAATATCCTGGAAAGAGCAATGAACTTGTGGTAAGAAGCTTGGGTTGCAGCACCAAGTCATTCACTTCCTACTAATAACCACGTGACTGAGGAGCAAGTCACTTGAGGTGGGGGCGGGGACTTGGATACATAGACCACAGGGTCCTCAGGAAGATTTAAAAAGATCTATAAACTTTTAAAACTAAAAGACACTACATTCACAGAACTAAACATTTCTATTTGAGCCCGAAACTATAAAATATATGCGTTCTATTTTAATTAAAATTAATTAATTAAAATTAATTATAACTTACTCTATAAGTTCTATTTTCTTACCCACCCCACTATGTGTTTAAGAAAGTATATTTGTTAAGAATAATGCAGTTTCTACTCCAGCACCTCACCGAAGCCAGCTCTTAAACATCAACAATATAATTAGGAATCAGAATAACGTAGAAAAGGGCCTTATATTTTGGAGATGTAAGCTAAAGTATTTACTTGTAATTTACTTTCAAATTCTTCAACAACAACAACATTTTTTAACCAAATGAAGGGAATAATGCAAAACATGATCTGTTAAACCTAGGGGATGGGTACATTATACCATTCTCTCTTCCTATGTTAGTTATGTTTTACAATGAAGGGGGTGTGAAAAAGAGTAGGAAGAAAAAAAGGTGTTATGTAAAATGTTATCGGGGTTATGAATGTATTCCCTCTCATGGCCTTTAGAAGATGTGAATGTAAGTTTTAAAGCATTTTGTGTTACACAGAGTGACCACATAACCCAGCAATTCCACTGCTGTGTCTATACCTAAGAGAAGGCAAAACACATGTCTCCACAAAAACTTGTACATGAATGCACACAGCAGCATTTCCGTAACAGCCAAGAAGTGCAAACAACAAAAGGTCCCTCAAGTGCTGAAAGAATAAAGAAAATGTGGTAAAACCATACAGCGGGATATTATTCAGCCAAAAGGCAGACAAAGTACTGCTATGAGCTACAACATGGATGAGTCTTGAAAACACTAAACTGAGAAAAGGAGTCACAAAACATCACATAGGATTCTGTTGATGTGGAATGTCTGAAGGAGGCCAACCTGGAGAGGGGAAGAGCAGGTTAGTGGCTGCCTCGGCCGTTGGTGGCAGGGAATGGGGTGTCACTGCTAAATAGGCACAGGACTTCTTTTTGGTGGGATGAAAACAGTCTAGAATGGACTGTGCTAATAGCAGCACTATTCTATGGATACACCAAAAAAAGTTGAACTGTACACTTGAAATGGGTGAATTAGAGGCTGTATAAATTTTATCTCGATAGAACTGTGAAAAAGAAAAGGCCAGCAGGAAGCTAGCCACTCCTGACCTCCACAGTGGTAGCACCTGATAATGCTAAATACCCATCCTCCTCTCCCTCCCCAGCTCTTCCTCCACTGGACTGCCCCCCCCCGCCCCAGGTCCTGCAGCGACCCACAGTCCTGTTCTTTGTCATCTTTTCCTTCAATAATGCCCCATGGAACTTTGGCTTCAACTAACACCTAGTCCTGCCACCTTGAGCCCCCATCTCCAGTTCTGATCCCTTTTTCCAGCTTTTTTTTTTTTTTAAACCATCAGGAGGGTATCTCCTGGTAACACCTAGGAAAACCTCACTATTTCTCAAATTTAATTCATGAAAGTAGTAGCATCCATTTACTGAGAGCTAAGTACTTCATGTAGCCTCACATGATCCTCACAGCAGATCTAAACGATAGTTTTATCTATTTCACAGATGAGGAACTTGAAGCTCAAAGAAATTTAGTGCTAATCCACATTCTTAACCGTAAGATTACCTTTCTCTTTTAACTCCTCAGCTTCCCTACCAATCTCCTCTCCTTCCGTGTCTTTTCGCTATTAACAACATCACTGTAGTGTAACTTACAAGCTTGTATGTGAGTATTTCCTTTCTCTTGCTCCTCACATTCCACAGTTGCCAAGTCTGGCCAGTTCCATCTATTCTCTATTCCTACTGCCATTATGATAGTTTAGAAGACATCCTCATTAGCCCTGGATGATCGCACTTATCGCTTGGTACTGAAAGCTAATTTCAGTATCTCTTCTAGTCCAACTTTTAAGAAAAAGTTTTGATCATGGAACTCCTATTGGAAAATCTTAAGTCTTAGACTCGAAGCTCATTTACATGTTTAAAGCACTGATTCTAAAGATTATTATTTATCACTAATGAAACTGGCTTTTAATGTAAGTATCTTATGAAATGAACTAAACCGCACTTCATCTTGTAAAAGAAGAGACTCCTTTTCTCAGACTTACCTTTCGCTGGGTCACCGAGAGTGGTTCTAGCACTGCTGCCCACACACAGCCCGCGTTGACACACTAACTTTGCCTTTAAATAAAAGACAGTACTTTGCTTATCATGTCAGTCTTAGGAGAGACAATGAAGTAACACTATAATATATAAGCTTTCAGATAAATATATAACCTGTATATGGTGTGTATTTATGGCACAAAGCAAGCTTGTGTAAGGCAATTGTGTTTGGTTAACAGTTCATGAAATTTTATCATTTCTGTTAACAAAAATGTCTTCAGCAAAACCAAATTAAACAAGCTTCCAGATTAAGTCCTCTCTTGAAAATTTTGATTATAGCTTTGGAATCACTAAATTTGAAAATGTCTTATCCTCTAATGCCCTTTTTATATGAATCCATAGTGTATCTTATTTGTAAGTAGATGATTAAGTAAATAAATGAACTCTTCTGGTATTACTATATAATCCTTATGTTATATGCTAATGTTAAGTATTCTTTAAGCAAGCCTACCCTTGTTCTTTAAAAATCACAAATCCAATCAAAATATGAAATTATTTTAAGTTGAATTCTAAATCTCTGGTATTGTTAAAACTGTATCTAGGGAGCCACATACATCTTTGGGAACACGCTCCACACAGTAGCTTCCTTCTCCCACAATTTGGGTACAAGTAACAATACAGAAGCTCCATCTTTAAACACTGGCATGAAATAATTTCAAGTAACTCAATTGCTGAAAGTGTTCACCTTATGCCCAAAACCATGTAACTGAAACTTGAAAAACCTCCACAAGAAACAAAGTATCTATGTGAAGAATGATCCAGAATGAAGAAATACCCATTCACTCCATTAAAAGGCATTACTGATACTTAGGAAACCCGTATTAATCCAATTCTCACCCTGAGGTGCCAAATGTATTTACGAACACTAAAGAGGGCCTGTGAAAAGGTACAGGAATCCAACCTCTTTCAGGACTAGCTGTCACGATCATTCCCACTGCCACCAGACTCAGCAACAAAAAAGACTGGAGAACTGGTAATTTTACAAATCTTAGAGAAGTGAAATACCAATATTTAAGTTTAATGATATCATTAATTTTGTACACTAATGTCACAAAATTAATGTTCTACAACCTAATGCCCTTACCTGATTTTCAGTTTCAAACAGAAGAAACCCATAAGTCTCTTGAAGTTCTTCCTGAGTATAATTACTTGATTTTTTTTCTTGGTAAAAAGTTTTGTACTGTATAAAAGAGAGAATAATCAAATGCTATAAACATACTCTTTTGCCTTGCAAATTAATTTTTAAAAAAATGTATCATCTGAATTCCTCCTGTTAAAGGACTAACAAAATTTATTATTTTACTATTCCCTACAATAGATTCTTATTACCTTCCAAGGATTTCTTATCTCATCTGAAAGTGACAACTGAGAAGAACTAGATAGGCTTTTATACCAAAAATGATGGGTCTATTTCTTTAAAACTAAAATAAAACTAACACACAGACACAGTGTGTACCAAGCACCTCACCTCATTTAAGAAAATGTCATTTTTCACCAAAGTCACTTGACTGTACTGAAAACCATGCTCAGATGCAGAGTCCAAGTAAGAAGTATGAAGAATTGAAACTGCCCTCTGGAAGAGAGAGTCTGAACTCAAGGACACTGTCTCAAAAACTGTAAAACACAAACAAAAATAATGCAACTGTTTAAGATAACCAAAGGATGGGGTTAAAAGCGGCATACTAAATATCACTGGATACTTCACCTATTTCCTTCCTGTAAAACTCAAGACACTTACATTGTATTTTGGCTCCATATCTGTACTATCCTTAAAAGACCTCTCATGTGAAGAACATAATCTACACGGAGGTGAGTTATTGAAGGTGAATTACTTTCAATACAAGAGTAAAATAAACCCTGCCAGATTCCTTGGTCCTTGGGCCTTTTGGTTGAAAGCTGTGTGTTGTAACCACAGATGGGACAAGCAGACCAAATGTGGTAGCATCAAGGCAGTGGTCAGCAATCACTTAGACCAATGTTTCTCATCCTGAAGTTTTTTAAAACTTATGCCACATTTTGATAAACTTCACCCTTCCTGTCTTCTCATCAAATCCCCCCAAGTAAGCCCATTAGGTTCCTTTTTAGGGGCTTACTATTGCACACTCAACAAACACATTAGAAATTGTTCTATATTTGGGGTTTCCTCATGGCCTAGACATGTCTGTTGAACTTTACTTCTTATGGGTTATATTATGAAATCATTTTTTTCATTTCACAAAAATAAAACTTTATTACTTTTAGAAAGTGCTTTTTTCAAACCCCACCCATGTGCTAGCCCAGAAATTCTGACATGACCTTCCCGAGAGAGGCAGGTTTCCTAATCGAGAATTACTGACTTGACCCAATAATTCTCTTGATTGAGGCTTTGTGCCTTTTGTTTTACAAGTTTTTACTTTAGTAAGAACTGTTCCTAACAAATTCTCGTAACATTTCACTATGATTTGGTTACTCCTATTTGTGTCTTCTCTATGTTCTTTAACAAGGTCAAGGCAGGGAGGTAACAAACTACTTACAAATAATAAAGAGAATGGAATAACATACAGAGCACTGGAAGTTTGGGTGATACAGCATAAATAAATATATTAATATGGCTTCCCACTTTTACCAGAACTCTCTGCCAATTACATTAAAGTTCAAAAGCTAAAGGAAAGACAAACATTTTAATTAAAATTAACTTATGAACCACAGTAAAAAACTAAACTATCATAGAAATGAAAACAAACATTTCAGTAAAGTTAATTTGGACTAAACTGTCCTAACACTTCCAATTATCCATTAAAATTACGTTACTAAACTTCCTAGCATCAAAAGTCAAAAGACTTAAGCAGCAAGGAAGGAAAGAAAAGAGAATGAAACATTTAAGAATATCCTGAAGTTCCTACATCTGATCCATATCAGTTGTTTTACTTTTTCTCAGTTTCACTTTTTCCTTCAATATCAGTATATGAATGCTATAAAAAATATGGATATTCTAAAGAGGTTCAAATAGTGAAACAATAGGGATGACAGTTAAAATGATGGCTTTCTTGAGCTACATTACTTTCTTTAGCTACATTCGCCCAAAACAAACTGGGAAGCCTAAGCATGTGTGACTCGGTCTTACAAATAAGCTGCACTGCTAGGCTAAATGCAAGTCAGGAT
Source organism: Eumetopias jubatus (assembly GCF_037043125.1). Classification (NCBI taxonomy): domain Eukaryota; kingdom Metazoa; phylum Chordata; class Mammalia; order Carnivora; family Otariidae; genus Eumetopias; species Eumetopias jubatus. Next base: position 30,120,002 of record NW_028274814.1, read on the forward strand.
TCCTCTAAAAATCCTCATTTGGGAAACCTTGTGTTTAATATTTGCAAAAAGGCAAAATAATATTTAAAAATCTAAGTAAACTCTAAAGCTCAATATTTGAGAAATAGGTTGCTTACAGTGAAAGAAATAAAAGTTGTCAGAGCTTTGGAAATGCACATTCTATGGTTATGAACTCTTAAATTCCACAAGATGTTAATAAGAAGACACAGGCTTTTAACTTTTCAAAGTACCCAAATACTACATATATCCACATTTTTGAGGGTCAATGCACAATAATAAGCAAAAAACTGAAAAAACAGTGCAAGCTGAAAAGCAAACAAAAATAGCCCATCTTACAGTGTTTGCCAAATACATGTGGTCAGAGAACACTTTATTTACCAATGTGAGGAATACTGCTCTCAATAAAGCTATGAATAGATATAATGGTTTAAAATAAACAGTAGGATGGGGTGCCTGGGTGGCTCAGTTGGTTAAGCGACTGCCTTCGGCTCAGGTCATGATCCTGGAGTCCCGGGATCGAGTCCCGCATCGGGCTCCCCGCTCAGCAGGGAGTCTGCTTCTCCCTCTGACCCTCTTCCCTCTCGTGCTCTCTACCATTCTCTCTCTCAAATAAATAAATAAAATCTTTAAAAAAAAATAAAATAAACAGTAGGAAATGATTTTGTGCTAACAGATTTTTATTCCTAAAACTATTTATAGTTAAAAATGCTTCCCCTTTAGGTCAGCATTCTCCAAAAAGCAATATATTTATATAAGTAACCATTTTACAATTAGCAGAAGGTAAAGCATGTCCAAAGCAAAACAGTTAGAAATCCACAGTAAACCTTGAATCTTTCATGATTTCGTAATAAAATGATGTCAATTATACTCAAGAAAGCACAAGTTTCCTGCTGTATAACAAAGGAGATAGATGACCATTTTATTAAGAAATTATTTGACATTATCTCTTCTTACACAATGTACTCTCATTTAAGAGTTAAACTAGTGTACAAAACAGTATGAGCACTAAATAAATGGATGGCTGCATTTTTGCTGAGTAATACACATGCTTCACTTAAACATTCAAGGTTATCAGAATATTAAGAGAATGAAGAGGGGGCTATTCTACAGAGAAATACTAAAACAACTTAAAAAGTACCTGTCTGTAAAGTGAAAGAGTGTCCCCTAGGGCTTAAGTGACCAATAGAGAGCAAGTGGGGAAAATTCAAGTTCAATCACAATAATTCTAGAAACTGAGTTAATATTCTTTCCTATAGCACCTAGCTTTGGGCATATTTCCCTGCTATTTATGGATTCAGTCTTAAAAGTTAAGTCAAGCTTGACATAAGCTGGATTCTGTTCAACGTGCCCTGAGATAATCTCCCCCTTTCTCAAAATCTATCAGCGATACGGAGTGTCTGCTTTTGGACACTTGTTTCTCTTTTTAACTTCTAATAAATAAGAGGGATTAGAAAATCACAAACTGATCTCTGATGCTCTGGCACACATATCTGTTTTCCATTCTCTAAGCATCTCGTCTGAAAGCAAAGAATGAGATTTAGAACTAATGCCAACACCTTAGGTGCCTCAGTAATTCTAACATAAATTAGCCACTTCTACATCTCCCCGGGACTTTCATGACCACTTTTCTTGTTTGTGCATTATACAATAGCACTCATCAAAGACAGAAACACTCAGAACCCAACAGTATTCACCATTAAAGGCCCTTATTAGTATTTCCTACTGAAGGACTGCAACCTACCTCCGTTAACACTGTGGATGCCTACATATTTGACCTAGTCTAAGTAGGCCCTTTGATAGTTGTTAAAGAGCCCATTCCCTCATCATCTAATCCTAAAATGTATTACCTTTATTTTCAAGACATTAAGGGATTGCCAGTTTCAGATAAATACAACTTTTTTGGATCTAACGAAAACTTAAATGTGCATACCTAATAACCATTCCATTTCTGGGAATCTATTCCTCAGAAATACTAGCACGAGCACACACGAGATATGTACAAGGCTACTCCACACACCGGCATCTATGGGGATAACCTAAATTGCCATCAATAAGGAAACACCTTACAACTACTACATAAAAACCAAGTAAATCTGTATATACTGACATATAAAGATATCTACTCTACTACTGAGTAAATAACATGCATTATATAATGCCATTTTGATAAAAAATATATAAAAAATTATGTGTTTGGAAGTTTACAGAAAAAGATCTAGAAAGATGGGAAACCAAATTGTTAATGGTGTCTAAACCAATGGTTATCGAAGTGGAAGTGGATAAAGGTGAACTTAAACGTTTTAGCTTATATATATTATTACATCTTAGGTTTTTTTCTTACATAAGCATGTACTACTTCTAGTATTTAAAATATCTCAATTCAAAATCAAGTAAAATGAATCATAATTTCAAAGAAGTACAAATAGAGAAATGTGACAATTTCCCTCGAGCCCTTTCTGGTGCAATTCGAAAATTTAATCACCTATTAATTTTGGATTAATGATTCTTTTGGATTAATGAAATTTGTACTCACTGGAAATTGTAAATATTTTTTAAAAAGTCCTTTCATTTAACATGATATAAATTAAAAATTTTCAATTGTACTGTTCTACTTGGATTCATTAGTAATAACTCATAGCATTTAGTTTAATACCCACTCTTTTCTGATAGGAACCCTGGCTCGGTCTTCTCTAAAAGAAAATGTAGCTGGGAGGGTGGTCTTAATTCATTTTCACCAAGTATACCCCCAGAATTCTTGACATAGTCCTGTTCTCTGTTAATGTCATAAATGCTAAAATGAGAAAGAAAAAATTAAATCATAAAGTGAATAGTTCTATTTATGGCATACCTACCATATAAACAAATGTCTACTGAACATCTAATTTACATTAGGTACAATTCTGTAATGTTACCTCCTTTGACAAGTCTCCAGAGCTAAGGCTTAATTGGTTCTATAAGCAGTAAAACATAAAATGAAATGCTTTTCCTTCAATATTTAAGTTCTAAAGAAAATCTGTTCACAGAACTAAGTTATGCTTATAGGAATCACTTTTGCCTCAAGATAAAAAGTAGAGGTTATAGAACCACATTTAATGTTCTACTGGTTGAAAGTAAAATCAAGTAAGAACACAAACAAAATCTGTCCCCACCCCCAAATTAGTATATGACCCAATCATTCTTTTTTTTTTTAAGATTTATTTTAGAGAAAGAGATGGGGGGAGGGGCAAAGTGAGAGGGAGAGAGAATCTCCAGCAGACCCCTGCTGAGTGTGGAGCCTGACATGAGGCTCAATCCCACAACCCCGAGATAACCCAAGCCGAAGGCAAGAGTCAGAGGTTCAACTGAGCCACAGGCGCCCCGCCCCATCCATTCTTTAAAAAAAAAAAAAAACTATTAGTGGTGCCTATTACATATACAGTACCATGCTATGTCCTGGATTCAAGACAAATGAGAAACCATCTCTACAATAAAAGCTTAGACTAGAAGACGACGACAAACCTATACAGAAACCAGTACTATAAATGTGTGGGAGAATCTAGAACACGATGCAGTGGATGCATAATAGGGATTTCCTTAAGACAAGGAAATGTCAAGAAGTTTTAGAGGTATCCATACTTGAAATCTGAGTAGGTATTCAAATAATAAAGGAGCCAAAAGAATGAGCTAGTCTGCATGTTTTCTAGGCAATAGAAACAGTAGGAGCAGAGGTAGAAGCGTTAGACACATAAGGCACCACAAGTAGTTTTATTTGAAGAATTCAATATGCTTCACACAAAATATTAGCATGTCTAGTTTTATAATAGTACACCTTTTTCCAAAAAGGATTTGAGGCAGAACTGTATGGATATCTTCAAAATTCTGTAGAAAAAGTAGCAATATTGGTAACATTCATTCATTAAGGAAATAGGTTATGTCAAGAGGGGAAAATTAAAGAGGGTCTTCTATATTACTATCTCAGTATTTACTTTTTAGAAAGATCTAGGTGTTTGCTTTGATTCACTTTTCTCATGTTCTCTTTGGTTTTGTTTTATACAGTAAAAATCATGGTAAAATAAACACATAACATTTCACATCTAATCTTTATGTCCTTTGCCATGGTACCTAGTCTCCCATGTGCCTCGTAATGTACTGTTTCCGAAATGGTTTAATCTTTTTCTTCCTTTTCTTTTCTGTTCTGCTAGTGCCCATTTCACATCCTCCTGTGGTCTGGCTATCTCTTCCTCAAATTCTTATAATTCTGCTTTGTGGTCTTCATAACTTCTGTGCTTCACTTATTTTTATTTTTTAACACTTTGAGATATAATTCACATAGCATACAATTCACCCATTTGAAGTGTACAATTTGATGGTTTTAGTTTATTCAGACCTGTGCAGCCATCACTACTGTCAATTGTAGGCCACTTCATCACCCCAAGAAGAAACCCTGTACTCCTTGGCCACCACCCTCATCTTCCACTGCTCCCTATCCCCAGGCCTAGGCAACCACTAATTTACTTTCTGTCCGTATAGATTTGCCTATATTGAACCATTTTATGTATATGGAATCATACAAGTGGTACTCTGTGACTGGCTTCTTTCATGCAGCATCATGTTTTCAAGGTTCATCCATATGGTAGCATGTTTACTTCACTCACTTTTCGTTTCATTGGCTCATTTAGGGCCAAATGATATTTTACAGATATACCACATTTTCTTTTATCCAATCATCAACTGATGGACATCTGGGCTCTTTCAACTTTTTGGCTATTATGTATAATAATGCTATGAATGTTCATGTACAAGTTTTTGTGTGGACATTTTTTCATTTCTCCTGAATATATACCTAAGAGAACAACTGGATCATATCATAAATCTATGTTTAACCATTTGGAGAACTGCCACTCTGTTTTCCAAAGTGACTGCACCATTTTACATTCTCATTAGCAGTGCGTGCAAAGTTCTACTTTCTCCACATCATTGCTGACACTTGTTATCTTTCCGATTACAGCCATCCTAGTAGCTATGGAAACGATATATTAATTTACTTGTAAGTTTATGTTGGAATTTTAGGTTACACTTTTCACCTACTTCAAGAGATCCACAAGCTTTTACATAAAGGGCCAGGCAGTAAATTTTTAGGATTGTGAGCCATACAGTCTCTGTCACAAAGACTCAATTCTGCTGATGAAGCATAAAAGCAGCCACAATGTGTAAATGAATGGAAATGACTATGTTCTAATAAAACTTTATTTAGAAAAACAGGCAAGACTATAAGGCAGTAGCTTGCCCACCCCTGATCTACACTGTACCAGTATTTTGGGCTTTTCTTATCATCTGTAGAAAACTGTGGTGCATATCCCCCCACCTTAGCCTTTTCTTACACATTTATATTAGTTAACTACTGCTTAGTAACAAACCATCTCAAAATTCAGTAGCTTATAACCACAATCATTTACTGCTGCTCACATTTCTACAATGTTGGCTGAATTAGGCTTAACTCAGCTGGGGCAGCCCTGACCCACGTGTCTCCCATCTTCCTTCAACCAATGAGTTAGGAAGGCATATTTTTTTCTCATGGAAATGGCAGAGGTGCAGAGAACAAATGGAGAATACCCAAGTCCTCTTAAGGTTTACTAGGCCTGAACTGACATACCATCATTTCTACCTGATATTACTGTCCAAAGCAAGTCATATGGCCAAACTCAAAGTCAAGGGGGAGGGAAAAATACCCTGTCTCTTTAGTGGGAAGAATGCAGTCATGGAAGGAGGGAATAAAGCCCTGGGGTTCATAACGCAATTGATGGTAGTGATGGTTGTACACCTTGTGAATATACTAAAACCCAATGAATTCTATCTCAATATTACAAATATTATGTTAAAAAAAACCAACAAAGAAATGCAATCTACCACAGTATCACTGTAAGGATGCTGTGCATATTCTCTTTGTTTTTCATACTTGAACAAGATGAATTATCCTGAACCAGCAGAAGGGTATAGGGAGGGATCAGAGAAGTTTTTTAGGTTTCTTAATGTAAGAGTTCCCCCTTCTCTGTTCCTGCATCCAAGGATTTTTGAAAAAAATAATATGGTGCCTTTGTTGCCAAACCTCTTGTAACCTGCAAGTGTAATCTGGTTCAGGAGGGCCTATACTTCCAGCTCTGTTTTCCTCTTCAAGACTACTATTACTAAGAGCCACATCCCTTGCTTTCCAAGGTCATATACTCACTTCCAGTGGTATTTTGTTAGCACATTCTAAGATCTCTGGGCCACCCAGGCACTTTCCAATTCCTCCCTGCTTTCCTTAGTGGACATGGTACGGCTGTTCAGTCTTAGCCTGGTATGCAGCAATTCTCTCTTAGGACGGGACTGCTTCTGGACTAAACAGCTGCTGGTGATTTCTCAGCTACGCCCCCTCTGCATAACTCTGCCTTTTCTCACAGAACTGTTGGGGCTTCCCAACAACACTTACATATAATTTCAAGTTGACAGGGTTAATTTTATTCTTGCACTTATTCAAACTGTAGTTTGAGAACTGCACCTCCACCCCCCATTCTTCTTTCTAGAAGTAGAATGATTAAGAACTAATTTGGTTTTTGGTTTTGTTCTCCTGTTTTCTTCTTCAGGACACCAGACAGAAGACCCGTTCAACCAGAAGCTCAACTCTTCCAGTTCTGGGACTTAGACGATGTTTTCCTCCCACTGTATAAGACAAAAGACCTCCTTGACTGGTTCTCCATTTTTTCTTATTTACTCACTCTTATTTTCTAATTCTTGTGGCTGTTTTATTTTGGGGAAGAATTCTTCAGCTTTATTATCCAATCCTTATATATTTTTTTCTGCTCTCACAGAGACCTTTTCTGTTTTCTGAACAATTTCTCTTTTTTAAGAAATAGAACCTCTTCTTTCACAGATGTCATTTCTTTTCTCTTTAAAGGTACCATAGTTGTATTTGGCTCAAGTTTCTTCTGTTACATGCAGTAAATCTGTTTCTACCAAGCTCCTTTTATTTCCTGCGTTTATTCCTGTTGGTTGTTTTTCTGTTTTTTGTTTTTGTTTATTTATTTATTTGAGAGAGAGAGAGAGAGAGAGAGAGAGAGAGAGAGAGAGAGAGAGAGAGAGCACCAGTGGGGGGAGGGGCAGAAGGAGAAGCAAACTCTCCACTGAGCAGGGAGCCCAACTTGGGGCTCAATCCCAGGGCCCGGGGATCATGACCTGAGCCAAAGGCAGAGGCTTAACTGACTGAGCCACCCAGGCACCCCTCCTGTTTGGTTTATGTTAGAGACTTCCACCAAATGGCTGGTGATCCTTGGCTGTCCATTTAGGTTTACATGTGATGCACTTACAGCTAACTGGAAGTGTTGCATAAACAGTGTCTCTTGACCAGCAGCTCTCGCTCTCTCTCTCTCTCTCTCTCTCTCTCTCACGTGATCTGATGGTGATGCAGCTGTTTAATCAGGCGAACTCCCAAAGTCTGTATCTGTTAAATATTTTACCAGAGGTTGATGTTTCCCCAGAAAAGAATCCTTTAATATCTTGTTTAGGGGGAGCGTAAGCTTGACTATTAGTTCTGAGAGTCACACAGAAAGACAGCTCTGGCTTCACTGTTCAGTATGTTGACTTCCACTTAATCCTCATTTTCACGTAGGTGTTTGCTCCGCCTCAGCTGTCTGAGCCTGCCTCCTGAGTGTAATCATCTCCTGCAGGTAAATTTCAGTGCTCTGTCTGAGGAGAAGATAGCTAGGCAGTTGTCTAGGTGCAAGGAGCAGCGAAGGGAATCCAGAGCATCAAAACCACAAAAATCATCACTGAATCGTTCTACTTCTACTCCACCCTATAATCTTGCTTTTAGAAGTACTTGTAACTTCCAAATCCTGAGCTGCTACCAGATTGACTGGTGGGAATCAGCTTGCTTCCTGGCAGCTTACTGCTCTTCAGCCTTCAGCATCCCGTAATCCATAGTCATTATCACTCGACCATCTCCTTTCTAGTTCCCCAAACGTGATTTCCCCTGGCTCCACTTTTCCATTCTTTTTGCCAATTTATATCTTTATTTTTTTACTACCACCTTAGTGGGATTTCCAGAGGGTGTATACAAAGGGACATGTTAAACTAGAAGTGTCTACTTACACTAAGTCTTAATTTCTTCATTTAAAAAATGTGGACTACACCCTTTAACTCTGGTAGCTATGATTACCAGTATTTTTTATTTTAACTTCTATAATTATGAAGACTTCATTTTATTCACCACAGACCTAACTGCATATCAAAGCTTCAATAAATATTTCATTTAAAAAGAATTACCTTTTAGTGCATATGTACTCAATAAGCATGTCCTCAAATACAGAAAAAGTACAATCTCAAGTAGAACTTCAATGATATTTCTCTCAAAGCACTCTGTTCCTTTCTTTCAGAGTACTTGTTATGATTTCTAACTACATATTCATAATTACTTCATTAATGGCTAATTCCCTAATAAACCAAACCCTATGAGGGCAGAAACCATTTCTGTTTTGTTTACCTCTGATTACTCAGCATCCAGCCCAATGCCTGGCATACGGTAAACATGTATTTGGTAACTAAATGAAAGAATAAATAATATTTATGCTATTTAATCTGCTCCAAAACTCAGTAAAAGGAATAAAGCTTCCCAACTTTTTAATAAGGCAGCCAAATGCAGTACCAAAATCTGGCAAAACATGAAAAAGAAATTAAAGACTTATCTCTAGTATGAACACTGATACTAAAATCCTAAACTATGTGCACTGGCAAAGAGAATCTATCAGGATATTATAATACAAGATCAATTCAGATTCATTATAGTATTGTTAAGAATTGGTTCAATAAATAAATAAATCCATAAATTTAACTAACTACATTAATAGGTGAAAGTAAAACAATCACAGAGGGGCAGCTGGGTTGTGGGATAAGGTAGGAAAGCCAAATGTCAGACTGTCAAAACAAGTTACTATATACCAGTTTATATTATGATGCCTTATAATTTGTAAATTTTTGTTGCTGCAGAGTATTTTTAAAATTTATGCATTACTTTTGCCATACTTGATCTAAAAAACAAATTAAGATGCCCCCAAATAAAAGCTGTTTAATAACACAGAAAAATATTCTACCACACCAAAAGAAAGCCGGAGTAGCCATACTTATATCAGACAAACTAGATTTTAAAACTAAGACTGTAACAAGAGCTGAAAAAGGGCATTATATCATAATTAAGAGGTCTATCCATCAAGAGATGTAACAATTGTAAATATTTATGCCCCCAACTTGGGAGCTCCCAAATATATCAATCAATCAATAACAAACATAAAGAAACTCATTGATAATAATACAATAGTAGGGGACTGTAACACCCCACTTACAGTAATGGACAGATCATCTAAGCAGAAAATCAAAAAGGAAACAACAGCTTTGAAACACACTGGGCCAGACGGACTTAACAGATATATTCAGAACATTTCATCCTGAAGCAGCAGAATACACATTCTTCTCAAGTGCACAAGAACTTTCTCCAGAACAGATCACATACTAGGTCACAAATCAGCCCTCAACAAGCACAAAAAGACTGAGATCATACCATGTATACTTTCAGACCACAACTTGAAGTCATCCACAAGAAAAAATTTGGAAAGACCACAGATACATGGAGGTTAAAGAACATCCTACTAAAGAATGAATGGGTTAACCAGGAAATTAAAGAAAAATTAAAAAATACATGGAAGCAAATGAAAATGAAAAGATGACAGTCCAAAACCTTTGAGATGCAGCAAAGGCAGTCCCTAAGAAGGAAATACATTGCAATACAGGCCTACCTCAAGAACCAAGAAAAGTCTCAAGTACACAACCTAACCTTACACCTTAAGAAGCGAGAAAAAGAAGAACAAATAAAGCCTAAAGCCAGCAGAAGAAGGGAAATAATAAAGATTAGAGCAGAAATAAATGATACAGAAACAACAACAACAAAAAATAGAACAGATCAACAAAACCAAGGACTGGTTCTTTGAAAGAATTAATAAAACTGATAACCCCCTAGCCAGACTTACCAAAAGGATAAGGACCCAATTAAATAAATTCACAAATGAAAGGAGAGTTCACAACCAACACCACAGAAATACAATTATAAGAGAGTATTATGAAAAATTATATGCCAACAAACAGGGCGATCTGGAAGAAATGGACAAAGTCCTAGAAACATACAAACTACCAAAACCGACACAGGAAGAAATAGAAAATTTGAACAGACCCATAACCAGCAAAGAAACTGAATAAATCAAAAATTTCCCAATAAACAGAAGTCCAGGGACACATGGCTTCCTGGGAGAATTTTACCAGACATTTAAAGAAGATTTTATACCTCTTCTTCTCAAACTGTTCTAAAAAATAGAAATGGAAGGAAAATTTCTAAACTCATTCTGCAAGGCCAGTAGCATTACCGTGATTCCAAAACCAGACAAAGACCCCATTAAAAAGGAAAATTACAGTCCAGTGTCCCTGACGAACATGGATTCTCAACAAGATACTACCAAATCAAATCCAACAGTACATTAAAAGAATTATTTACCATGATCAAGTGGGATTTATTTCTGGGTTGCAGGGGCAGTTCAATAGTCGCAAATCAATCAGCGTGATACACCACATTAATAAAAGGATAAGAACCCTATGATCCTCTCAATATACGCAGAAAAAGCATTTGACAAAATACAGCATCCATTCTTGATAAAAACCCTCCACAAAGTATAGGTATAGATGGAACATACCTCAACATCATAAAAGCCATATACAAAAGACCCACAGCTAATATCTTCCTCAATGGGAAAAAACAGCTTTTCCTCTACAGTCAGGAACAAGACAAGTATGTCCACTCTCACCTTTACCATTTAACATAATACTGGAAGTCTTAGCCTCAGCAATCAGACAACAAAAAGAAATAAAAGGCATCCAAATCAGCAAAAAAGAGGTCAAACTTTCACTATCTGCAGACAACGTGATACTCTACGTAGAAAACCCAAAGACTCCACCAAAAAATTGTTAGAATACATGAATTAAGCAAAGTCCAGGATATAAAAGCAATGTACAGAAATTTGTTGCTTTTCTATACACCAGTAATAAAGCAGCAGAGAAAGAAATAAAGGAATTGATCCCATTGACAACTGCACCAAAACCAATAAGATACCTAAGAATAAACCTAACCAAAGAGGCAAAAGACCTGTACTCTGAAAACTATAGAACATTTATGAAAGAAACTGAAGAGGACACAAAGAAATGGGAAAAAATTCCATGCTCATGGATTGGAAAAATAAAGACTGTTAAAATGTCTAGACTACCGAAAGCAATCTACACATTTAATGCAATTCCATCAAAATAACAACAGCATTTTTCAGAGCTAGAACAACCAACCCTAAAATTTGTATGGAACCACAAAAGACCCAGACGAGCCAAAGTAATCCTGAAAAAGAAAAGTAAAGCTGGAGGCATCATGATTCTGGACTTTAAGCTATATTACAAAGCTGTCATCATCAAGACAGTATAGCACTGGCACAAAAACAGACACATAGATCAGTAGAACAGAACAGAGAACCCAGAAATGGACCCACAACGATATGGTCAACTGATCCTTGACAAAGCAGGAAGAATATCTAATGGGAAAAAGATGGTCTCTTCAACAAATGGTGTTGGGAAAACTGGACAGCCATACGCAGAAGAATGAAACTGGACCGATTTCTTACACCATACACAAAAAGAAATTCAAAATGGATTAAAGGCCTAAATGTGAGACAGGAAACCATCAAAATCCTAGAGGAGAACACAGACAAGAACATTTTTGACCTCGGCTGGAGCAACTTCTTACTAGACATGTCACTGGAGGCAAGGGAAACAAAAGCAAAAATAAACTACTGGGATTTCATCAAGATAAAAAGCTTCTGCACAGCAAAGGAAACAATCAACAAAACTAAAAGGTGGCCTATGGAATAGGAGAAGATATTTGCAAATGACATATCTGATAAAGGGTTAGTATCCAAAATCTATAAAGAACTTATCGGGGCACCTGGGTGGCTCAGTTGTTGGGCGTCTGCCTCCGGCTGAGGTCATGGTCCCAGGGTTCTGGGATCAAGCCCAGCATCAGGCTCCCTGCTCAGGGGGAAGCCTGCTTCTCCCTCTCCCACTCCCCCTGCTTGTGTTCCCTCTCTTGCTGTGTCTCTCTCTGTCAAATAAATAAACAAAAGAAAAAAAGAAAAAATAATGAGTTTTTTTTATCGTTTATTGATAAAAAAAAATGATAACTCAACACCCAAAAAACAAACAACCCTGTTATGAAATAGGCAGAAGACAGGAATAAACACTTTTCCAAAGCAGCCATCCAGATGGCTAACAGACATAAAAAGATGCTCAACATCACTTATTATCAGGGAAATGCAAATCAAAACCACCATGAGAAGGGCGCCTGGGTGGCTCAGTCGGTTAAGCATCTGCTTTCAGTTCAGGTCATGATCTCAAGGTCCTGGGATCAAACCCCATGTCAGGCTCCCTGTTCAGCAGAGAGTCTGCTTCTTCCTCTCCCTCTCCTCCTCCCGCTTGTGCTCCCTCCCTCCCACTCTCTTAAATATATAAAATCTTAAAAACAAACAAACAAACAAAGAGGTACCACCTCACACCTGTCAGAATGGCTAAAATTAGCAACACAGGAAACAACAGGTGTTGGTGAGAATGTGGAGAAAGGGGAACACTCTTACACTGCTGGTGGGAATACAAATTGGTGCAGCCACTCTGGAAAACAGTATGGAGGTTCCTCAAAAAGTTAAAAATAGAACTACCCTATAATCCAGTAATGTACTGCTAGGTACTTACCCAAAGGATACAAAAAACACAGATCCGAAGGGGCACACCCTATGTTTATAGCAGCATTATCAGCAATAGCCAAATTATGGAAAGAGCCCAAGTGTCCATCGACTGATGAACAGATAAAGAAGTTGTGGTATATTTGTACAATGGAATATTACTCTGCCATCAAAAAATGAAATCTTGCCATTTGCAATGACGTAGATGAAGCTGTTTATATTACGCTAAGTAAAATAAGTCAGAGAGATAAATACCATATGATTTCATTCACATGTGGAATTTAGGAAACAAAACATGAACATATAGGAAGGGGGAAAAGAGGGAGAGGGAAGCAAACCATAAGAGACTCTTAAGGATAAAGAACAAACTGAATTGATGGAGGGAGGTGGGTAGGAGGTGGGTATTAAGGAGGGCACTTATGATGAGCACTGGGTGTTATATATAAGTGATGAATCACTAAGTTCTATTCCTGAAAGCACTGTTATACTATATGTTAACTAACTAGAATTTAAATAAAAATTTTGAAAGAAAAAAAAGATTTTTATAATAACATTAAAAAAATTAGGTAACTTAACTTTATGTGACTTGTACCTCCAACTCAAGACACAGTGCAAATTATTCATTTAATTTAGCTCTTGATATTTAAAAATTGAGAGTTAAAATTATTACATAAAAATATAACAAATCTGTAATACATGGTATATGCAGAAACGTCAAAAAAAAGAAAAAAGAAGAAAAAAAAAAGTCCTACCCAGATGAATGGATAAAGATGTGGTATATATACACAATGGAATATTATGCAGCCATCAAAAGGAATGAGATCTTGCCATTTGCAACGACGTGGATGGAACTGGAGGGTGTTATGCTGAGTGAAATAAGTCAATCAGAGAAAGACATGTATCATATGACCTCACTGATATGAGGAATTCTTAATCTCAGGAAACAAACCGAGGGTTGCTGGAGTGGTGGGGGGGTGGGAGGGTTTGGGTGGCTGGGTGATAGACCTTGGGGAGGGTATGTGCTATGGTGAGCGCTGTGAATTGTGCAAGACTGTTGAATCACAGATCTGTACTTCTGAAACAAATAATGCAACATATGTTAAGAAAAAAGAAAAAGAAGAAGATAGCAGGAGGGGAAGAATGAAGAGGAGTAAGTCCGAGGGGGAGACGAACCATGAGAGACAATGGACTCTGAAAAACAAACTGAGGGTTCTAGAGGGGAGGGGTGGGGGGATGGGTTAGCCTGGTGATGGGTATTAAAGAGGGCACGTTCTGCGTGGAGCACCGGGTGTTATGCACAAACAATGAATCATGAAACACTACATCCAAAACTAATGATGTAATGTATGGTGATTAACATAACAATAAAAAAGTCCTATCATAAATTGTTTAGGGGAAAGAAAGGTAGATCCACAAAAGAGAAACATATGTATCTATATAAAGTCACTAAGAACACACCACAGTTCAAACAATGGTCCTCTTCTGCCTAACACTTATCAAAATATCCAGTATCTTTCTTGTTTATTTGGTTATCCTCCCACCACTAGTTTATTAGCTTAGCAATTACAGAAACTTTGTCCTTTTCCATGCTGTATCCCCAATGCATAGAACAGTGCCTGGTACACAGTTTTCAATAAACATTTATGTAATGAATAAATAAAAAATTGTTTTCCAGATCATTTTTCTATTCACCTTGATCCACCTTCCCCTGACTTAACACTAAGTTCCAGCTACAATGATCTTTCTGATTCAGGCTCTTTCCCCTTTTCAGACCTTTGCACCTGCTGTTATTTCTGACTAGAATGTTCTTTCTCCTATTCTGTCCATGGCTTAGCTCCCACTCTTCCTTTAGTGAAATCTACAAGTTATTCCCTCAGATAAACCTCTGACCACCCCACCTAAAGTAGGTGTTCTCTTTTAAAGCACTCCTTACAACGACATGCAATTATTTTATCAATTTACTTTTTGGGGGGAGCATCTTCCCCACCAGGATGTCAGATCCATAGAGGCACATACTTGTTCACCAAAGTTCCCCAGGGTCCAGCAGAGCTCCTAGCACCACAGGAAATACTCAATACGAAGTTATCTTTAGGTGGGTCAAGTATAGGTATTTTTTATCTTTTCTAACTTTTTGGAAAAAAGGATCTCCCATAGCCCTAAATAGCAGCAAGCTAGTTTTTAAATATGAAGACAAAGCAGAGAAAACAAATGGAAATAACATTTCTCATGAGGCAAAACAATAGAGACCCATGAAACAAAGAATCCCTGTTAAAAAGAGAAAATACTATAGAATAAGATATGATTTTCATAAAATTTTTTAAAAATGTAAAGAAGTTTGCCATGTACAAGAGTTTAAATGTTTTCTAATGCCCAGATAATCATACACAGAAGGAATAAAAACCAAAGGACCTTTGCTATAAGGGCAAAACATGTGTACTCACTGTTTTACATTTCAAAAGGTGACCTATAAATCTGTACACACGGTAGAGTTGTAAGAAGCGATGCCCTCTCTCTAGAAGTTTTGCAAGGGTTTCCTCACTACCGTACTCAGAGAATCCGGTGAGGAGTTAGGAGCACAGGAGTTCGGTAAACCTGTAAGTACCATCCAACCTGTCTTGGTGGCCCCACTGAAGTCTCACTCTCTGAAGTGCTCTGAAGGTTAGACACCTAATCTGTCCCTTCTCCCAGTCTCGTCTGCACCCGGCGCTAAGGAAGACAGCCCGCTGGCCAGGTGGGGCGCCCTGGCAGCAGTGGGGAGCAGAGCTGCGGGTGGCGGCCAGCCCCTCCCTCCTCACCTCATGGTGCATGGGGGAGGGGGCTGCACCTCTGCCCAGCCGGCCCGTCGGCCCCCTCCCGCCAGCGAAGGCCAGTGCGGTGGCCAGGGTTGCGCGGGGCGGCACCTTTTAAAAGTCAACGAGGGCCGCCAACCGCGAGCCGGCGGAGAGCAGGCGCAGACCCCAGAACCCCAGCCACAGAACCCGGTACGGGGTTCGTGGGAGCTGCAACCTGGTTTGAGGGCTGGTGGAACAAGCAGAGTGCCCTTGGTCTTCCCCTTTCTCTGATGTATCCCAATACCCTCCCCCTCAGGTGTTTGTTATTTTACAGTGAGTGCTCCAAGCTTCAATTTCTTCAAGGATCTTGCCCACAGGCTCTCAGTAATGCTGTAATGATGACTGATTGCAAATCCCAGACGTAATCTGAAATCCACGTCTTTTCACTACAATGATCCCCGATTATTCTAAATCAGTGCCCCTATAAAGCTTTACCATTATCATCCATATAAATTCACCAGCTACAGTTTCATGGGGCTCTGTTGTATAATTTACAAAAATAGAAGGTCTACTGAATATGATTTTGAGTGCTCCATAGATTCCCCAGGAGATGCTGATATCAGCACCTGTGGTCAGGATGGGGGTGCTCACCCACTAAGCCAGGCAGCCCTAACAAAACCTACCAAAAATAAAACTTTGGGGGGCCATGAAGTATTTGGCCTGACCCAAGGACATCTTTACTTTTGGCTCATGCTTTAACGAAGTTACTGAAGACATGCACCTGCATTTCCTGAACATATTTGCGTTTGCTAGAGGAAAACCTACTCAGGAGATCCTAGAGAATCATTACCACTATTGTGTTGTACATATAGAAAACATACAGGAAAATCTTAACTCACAAAATTCACTTAAATTCATAAAGAATCATGTAAATTGATTATGAACTATTTAAAATAGCAAACTCACTTTGAGTGTTTAGTATATCCAAAGAGAGAGAAATTGCTTTTTTAAAAAACATTTCTGGAGGATTATATCCATTATGTAAAATGAGATATACCCATGTACTATGACTTTTTCATTTAACTGTGGCATACTTACTTCTGGATTTAATATTCAATTTCTGAAGATTGTTTTAACATCCTCAGAATCCAACCTGACAGTAAAAAGTATTTTTGTATATCAAATAGATGCTTATAATCTTATATCTACCAAATTTTCTCTTGTTATGCTATATAAATTCTTTGGAGGCCATACTTTCCATGTTCAAGTTATGCACCCTTTATTGGAACCATTTCAAAGTTTATATGGTGTCATTAAAGTAACTGGCCTTTTTTTGGCTCTTTATCAAACTGGATTTACTAATTTGTGTTCTACTTTTTTAAAAAGATTTTATTTATTTGAGAGAGAAAGAGGGAGAGAGGGAGCACAAGCTGGGGAAAGGGAGAGGGAAAGGGAGAAGCAGACTCCCCACCAAGTAGGGAGCCTGACATGGGGCTTGATCCCAGGACCCTGAGATCATGACCTGAGCAGAAGGCAGACCCTCAACCAAATGAGCAACCCAGGCACCCCTAATTTGTGCTTTAAATTAAACTATCAGCCTGCAATGAGATGGCTGCCTTAAACTCACTACTATATTTTATTACAACGACACTGTTAAGTAGTTTTGTACCTCTTAAAAGAAAATCCTAAGAATAAATTTTTCTCAGGGACAATTACATTTTAAAACCTGCTTCGGATTATTTTGATTACAGATGATGAAAGAGAAAGTGAGCTAATCCATGCCATAACAAAGGTGACTTTTTTTTTTTTTTTTTTTTTAACCACTCACACCCCTAGAAATATCCCATCCCGAAAGTCCTGGGCAAAAGAACAGGCCTGTTCACTAACAGTGGCTTACAGAGAAGTAGGGGATAACCACAGGGTAAAGCAGGTACTTCAACTGGTCAAATTAATCTGAGAAGTTAGGGTCTTGAATATTCTTCTAACCAGGGAGGGAGCAGATGTACTCAAAGGTTCTAAACAGGGTCTATTTCACCATGCTAAGGAAGGTAGTGAGTCTTTATACAGAATATAAGCAACGGATTTAATTCTGCAATTCTCCTTCTCTTATTAAGGGAAAACAAAGTATGCTCCAGACACATTTCTTATGATAAAAGTAGTGTTAAAAAGAGAAGCCAAACTTAAAACAAAAACAAAAGGCCAATGGAGTTAATCAATAAAAATAAAACCTGTTACTTTTAGAATGAAATAAACTTTTAGCAAATATATTCAAAAAAGAAAAATTAAAAAGCAGAACAAGGGGCGCCTTGGTGGCTCAGTCGTTAAGTGTCTGCCTTCGGCTCAGGTCACAATCCCAGAGTCCTGGGATCGAGCCCCGCATCAGGCTCCCTGCTCTGCGGGAAGCCTGCTTCTCCCTCTCCCACTCCCTCTGCTTGTGTTCCCTCTCTTGCTGCATCTCTCTGTCAAATAAATAAATAAAATCTTAAAAAAAAAAAAGAACAAAAAGGAGACTATAACCACAAATACAGGGAAGACATTCCTAAAATTATAAAACATCATACACAACTTATACCAATTAATTTGAATACTATAAAAATATAAATTGCCAACACTGATCTAAACAGAAGAAACATCTAAATAAACCAATTATGATGAAAAAAACTGAAAGAGCAGTCACAGTCCTACCCCTTCTCCCAAAAGACTAGTTCCAGAGTTTTATTGTCAAATTTCACTTCTCACTTAATCAGATTATCACAAATCCACAAGTTTGGCAATGCAATCTGTTGGTGGAGCTGTGGGAAACAAAGTGAGGGGGAAAGCAAAAAAAAAAAAAAAAAAAAAACAGGAAAAAATACATACTACGTAGATGATAAAAGACTGATTTAAACATTAAGATGGATAGATCAATAGAAATGGAAATTCACAGTTCAAGATTGATGAACAGCTAATAAACACATTTCAAAATACCTCCAGTTTATAGATTTAAGAAGCCAAACAATCCCCAGCAAGATAAAGATACACTGCATTGAAAAAGCACAGAGCGAAAGACAGAGAGAAAGATACCAAAGTAGTCCGAGAAAAAAGAACTGAGACACAGTTGACCTCTTAGTGGCAATGGAAAAAGACAAAGGAATGAGGGATGAGATCTGCAATGTGCTCAACAACTGCCAACCTAAACTGCTATATTTAGCAAAACATCTTCCATAAATGACAGTAAAACAAAGATATTTTCAGGTAAACAAAAATGGAAAGAGTTCATCATCAAGCAATCCTTCAACAACAAAAAAGCCATCCCAAAGGACATGCTTTGAGCAGAAGGAAGATGGCCCTAGTCTGATGTTCTAAAAGATAAAAGCAATAGAGAAAAGTAGTAAAAATGTGGGAAATGTAAATAAGCACTGACTGTAAAACACAACAATAATTCTAAACAGGTCCCCTTCTGTCCAGTAAGAATATTATTTAAAAATATTAAAACATATAACATACAAGTCATGCAGGGACTGAATGAGGTTAAACTTCTAAGGGTCTTTTTTTTTTTTTTAAGATTTTTATTTATTTATTTGTCAGAGAGAGAGAGAGAGAGAGGGAGCACAAGCAGGGGGAGCAGCAGAGGGAGAGGGAGAAGCAGGCTCCTCACTGAGCAAGGAGCCGGATGTGGGACTCGATCCCAGTACCCTGGGATCATGACCTGAGCCGAAAGCAGACACTTAGTGACTGAGCCACCCAGGCGTCCCTCTAAGGGTCTTGTATCATCTAAGAGGAAGGTGAAACTATTGGGTTTTTTGTTTGTTTTAGATTTTGAAAAGTCAAGGATGCATATTTCTAAGAGAATTATAAAAAAGGGGGAAAAAAGCATATTTTCCAAATTAGTACATGGGGAAAATGGAATGATAAAGATATTAAATCAATACTTAAAAAAATAACAGAAGGGGGACGCTTGGGTGGCTCAGTCAGTTAAGCGTCTGCTTTTGGCTCAGGCCATGATCCCAGGGGCCTGGGATCCAGTCCCACATCAGGCTCCTTGCTCAGCAGGGAGCCTGCTACCCCCCTGCCTGCCGCTCCCTCTGTTTGTGCGCTCACGTTCTCTCTGATAAATAAACAAATAAAATCTTAAAAAAAAATTAAAAAACAGAAATTAATAAAAAATAACAGGAGCAAAAAGAAATATAAGATAGCCAGGGGAAACAGAAAGCACAAAATAAGAGTAATTACAGTGAGTGTAAAAAGGCTAAATGTCCCAGCTGAAATGCTTTAAAACTGCATTAAAAAATTCCTACAGATGCTCTTTAAAAGAGACATCTAAAACATACAAGTGCATGAGTCTACAGCTATTTCAAAATAAATGAATTTAAAAAACACAAAAAGAAATGTATTATAAAAATCACAAACCATAACTGATGAACTATAAGCAAGATGAATTAACAATATAGAAGGGAGAAATATTCAATATCAAAACTGAAAAAAAGACAATTACACATGCTTCACACATTAAAGATAGCAAGAGGGCACTGTTAACCATAACTATTAAAAATTCAGACAAAACAGAGATCTAGAAAAATCTAAGCAATATTGACAATTTTTTTTTCAAATCTTGATTAAATCATGTAACCACTAAAAAAGATTAAATCACTAGTAAAAATTTGCCACCAAAAAAAACTCCAGACCTAAGTGGATTCACTGGTAAATTCTCTGCAACTGGTTATCTACATGAGAATAAAGTTAAATTATATCTATGCTCCAAACTACCCATAATTAACAATTCCAAATACACAGACACGAAATGAAAAATCTTTAAAATTAACAACTTCTGTTCATTAAAAAACACCATGGAGAGAGAGAAAAGGTATTTGCAACCCATTTAACTATCAAAAGATTAGTACCCAGAGTGTGTAAAGAAGTCCTACAGTCCAGGAACACCTGGGTGGCTCAGTCGGTTAAACATCTGCCTTAGGCTCAGGTCATAGTCCCAGCGTCCCGCATCAGGCTCCTCGCTCAGCAGGGAGTCTGCTTCTCCCTCTGCCTGCTCTTCCCCCTGCTTGTTCTCTCTCTCTGACAAATAAATAAATAAAATCTTAAAAAAAAAAATCCTACAGTCCAACAACCCAATAAAGAACAAAAATGGACAAAGGATATGAACAGTACAAAGAGAGAAAAAAAGGCCTCTAAACATACGAAAAGATGCTCAAACTCAGTCATAATTATCTGTAAACTGATTTATCAAACTACCAAAGCACACAAGTTGAGCAATGCATACTGTGAGGGGGGCTTTAGGAAAACAGTCACTGCAGTATATTGCAAGTAACCATGCAAAATCCCAAGAAAAAGCAGTTTGGCAATATTTCTCAAAATTTCAAAGGCATTTAACCTTTAACCCAGTAATCAGAGTTCTAGAATTAATAGTACTAGAAATACCTGCTCACATACAAAATGACAACTCTACAAAATTACTCCATGCACCATTATTTTTAACAGCAAAAGACCAGAAACTAATTATCTACTACAGACTAGTTAAATAAACTGGTACAGCCACACAATGAGAAATTGTTTTCCTATGCTGTAGAATAAGCATGCTACCTTTATATTGATTTGTATTTGTATGTATGTATATGTGTGCATATACTGATTCCTGGATATACTGATAAATGGAGAAAAAAACGTAGCATAGCACAAATCAGATTAAGAGGAATATAAAAACAAACACTGGGGAATGAGTTGGATACATACAGGAAAGAAAAGATTTTTCTTTGTATGGTCTTTGCACATTTTTTGTTTAAATAAATTATTCTAGTAATTTTTTTAAGCAACAGGAAGAGTTCAACTTGTATATATAACATTTTTTAAAAATTCATACATATAAATAAAACAAGTACCCAACAGAAAAAGTGGCAAAAACATGACTCAACATTACACAGAAGAAAATAAACGTTTTACTTCTTTTATGTAATCACAGAAATGCAGGTGAAAGCCACATATCATTTCCACCAGACCAGCAAAAAGTAAAAAGCTAAACAATGCCATACATGGAGAGAATGTGAGACAATGAGAGGTTTCATTCAAAATTAGTGGTGTATAAATCACAACTACCATCTGGGAAAAGTTATACATTATCTAATGAAATCGAACATGCACATATCTTCCCAATGGATCCAGCAATTCTACTACTAATATGCCCAAGCAAGAGTATCATATATATGCACTTGAGGATGAACAAGAACATTTTGGTAGCACTAATTATAACAGCCCCGTCTTGGAAATAACAGGATGTTTGTTCATAAAGAATAAAACAGCCAATTATATAATCCAATTATAATATATTCTTAGAGTAGACCATTATACTTCAATGAAAATGAATGAATTATAGCAGTGATTCCCAAAGTGGTGATGGTGCTTAGGTGAGTTTTTATCTCTACTGAAATGTGTCATCATCTGAGAGATCTAGAGAACTCAGAGAATTAATATCTACGGCATGACCAATGTGTGGATGAAAGATCCCTTCAAAATGCAAGATAGACCAATGGGTTCTCACGTCACAGAATTTGAGAAGTTCACTGACATGGCTTCAAATTTTACACTGCAGTTAACCTTTAAAGAAACTGTTAGTTTTGGGCGCCTGGTTGGCTCAGTTGGTTAAGCGACTGCCTTCGGCTCAGGTCATGATCCCAGGGTCCTGGGATCGAGCCCTGCATCGGGCTCCCTGCTCGGCAGGAAGCCCGCTTCTCCCTCTCCCACTCCCCCTGCTTGTGTTCCCTCTCTTGCTGTCTCTCCCTCTGTCAATTAAATAAATAAGTAAAATCTTTAAAAAATAAAAAAAAACTGTTAGTTTTATTTTTCTTTGATATTCATCAAAACCTATCTTAAAAGTTTATAAAAACATTCCTCCCTTTTCTAAATACACAGATGAGTCCGGATTTTCTTCATATACTTTCAACCCAAACAACATATTGCAACACACTGAAGAAGCAGACATGAAACTGAGTCATTAAAGATATTTGTGAAAATGTAAAAACAATGCCCCTTGTCAATAATTTTTTTGGAAAAGTTTTTTCATTAAAATGTTATTTATATTAAGATGTAACACGTTATTTTTTAGAGGTACACCAATAAATGCCATACCTAACATACTTTAATGAATCAGTTTTAGTATCTAATGACATAATTCCCATAAACAAAAGATCTTTAAGGTCCTCAGTAGTTTTTAAAATCATAAAGGGAGTCATGAGACCAGTTTCTGAGATGCTGAACTACAGGCACATGCTTCAACAATGATGAATCTCAGAAACATAATGTTTAAGTAACTCACAGATAAAGCTCAAAAACAGGTGAAAGTAAACAAACGGGTTGATTAAAATATATATATATGTGATAAAACTATACAGAAAGGTAAGGGAATAATTAACACAAAATTCAGGATGACCATGGTGATGGTGGCGGCAATACACTGCTTCTGGGGAGAGGACACAATAAAGCTTCTAAGGTACTTAGATGTCCTTTTAAGCCAGGTACACAGATACACTGAAAACAACAACAACAACATAACAACAACAGTACATATAAATGGTATACTTCACAACAAAAACTTTAATAGAAGAAACAAAGGGACATACCTACTATCCTAGAAGGAAAAACTCAAAAGAATGTCTCTTCTCAAATTAATCTATAAATTCAATGCAATCACAAACAATATCCCAACATGATTTTCTATAGAACTTGGAAAGATGGTTCTAAACATCATCTGGAAGAAAAATGCAAAAAATGCCCAAAGCTTTTTTCAAAAGAAAGTAACAAGATATATTATAAAGGTACAATAATTAAAACGGTGTGGTAATAGGTAAATGGGTCAAAGAAGAGTTCAGAACCCAATTAAAAAAAAAAAAAAGCAAAGGATATGACCCAGCCAAGATTTTTTTTTTTTTATCACCCAGGAGATAAAAATTAAAATGAGAAGTTACTTTCAGTTATTAGAAAAATTAGTAAGATGTTAAAGAAATACTGTTATCATCCAGTGCTGGCTAACAGGCAGATAAAGCATACCGTCTGAGAGTGGATTTTATTAAAGGGTATGATATTTGAGGACAATTTCACAGCATTATTATCCAGCATTCTCATAGAGAATCAACTCTGCAGGAATACTATCATTGTTATAGGAGAAAACTTGAAAATAAATTTCCAGCAAAAATGAAAGACTCATTTGATAAAGATACCATACCTACTTAATCATACTAAGCAGATATCATACTACATTTGTTAAACACTGTCTCAGGCAAGTTTTTAGGCACTTTGGGGATTTTAATTCATTTAAGCAACGATGTTTGGAGTATAATACAGTTCTTTTTAAAGAGAGCTGGTTACATTTGAGTCAATGTCCTGAAAACCTCACATTTTAAACACTGTTCTTGGTCTTCCCTAAAAGAATTATGTACACTCTGTCACTTTTTACTTCTCTCTCGTCTGGGTTATTTACTGCTGTGCTGAACACACTGCATGGCGCTCTCCAGTTCTGGAAGACAGTTTTTCAACAGAAAATATTCTTACACTGTAAAAGAGTATCCGCTTTGTAATAAATCTCCTGAGTAGGCTCACTACCAATCTCGGATCCTATAAATTTACGTATCACACCCTTTTTCCCTTCTAAAGCTTCTTCAGGAAAACACCGTGGGCCCTTTGATCACTAATGTCAGAGTAACATCATACACTCGCTCAACACCTGAGTTTACAATAAATATCCTCTCATAAACCCTGCCACTTCTAACTGCCTTACAGGGAAAACAAAGGTAAGACAGGTGTATTTACATTTCTGGATTTCAAATAGACAAGTACTAAATGAAACTAGAGGATTTTCGAAGCTGTCTTGCTCAAGTTTTGAGGCTAACCTGCCCTGTTCCCCTACAACCTGCGGCTGGGTGCCACCTTCAGATAAACTGCTGGGCTGCATGGACCAACGTAACTACGACACTCCTTGGGCACCACTTGAGCTTTCTGCTACATGACCCTCCCCAGGGATAGACCCTTTCCTTCCAGAACTCCTTTAGAAGAGAGAAGGCCGCGCACCGCCGTGGATTCACGACCGGGAGCCCCGAGGTGCAGACTTCATACAGAAGCCTTTACACGCTACGTGACAGCCAGGCCGACGCACATGAGCAGCGCTGGAAGTACGCATTGTGGCCTGCGTGAGCGTGAAGCTGTGCCCTGACAAGCAACTCAAAGGCAACGCCTCAACAGTTCTGGACGTCCTGCCTCGGGGGGCAAGGATGGGTTCCGAGGCTCTACACGGACGTGTCAAAATCAAGGCGGGGGGGAGCGTTAGCACCGCCGAGAATGGCCACCGGTTAAAACAGGCCGACTCATCCAAACAGCAGCACGGCAAAAACGACTCTGCAAACCACCGCCCCCCTCCCGCCCCTTCACCCGAGAGCACAGCGAACAGGCAAGAGAGCGTTAGTCACGCCCCATCCAAGGAAAGCAGGCAGTGTCCTTCGGAACTTAAGCACCGTTGTGCAGGACAGCAGCGCAGCCCCCAGCAGACGACAACAAAAGCCCGAGCAGCTACGCCGCGCCCTCAGCCTCGGAGGCGGGGGCGGCTCCTTTCCTCCCTCCAGGTGCACAAGCAGTGGCGCCCACCGCGGGGAAGGTTTACCTGTCTCCCGGGCGGCCGCCGCCCCCGAGGATTTGAGGTTACTGTTCAATTTCTTCCTCATGCTTATGGGCGTCCGCTTCTCCCCACATGCACTTCCTCCCTCTCGGTCCCCGCGGCCAAACGTGACAGGTACGTCCGGACCCTAGGAGTCACCCGCCGCGCTCCGCCCTCTCCCGGACCAGGGAGCCCTCGAGGCGCCTTCGCGACTCTTCGCTCCCGGGCTCTCCAGCGGGAGCCCTCGGCGCTGTCTGCACCGACTCTTCAGGGACGCGCAGGACACTCCACGTCGCAGCCTGGGCTTCCTCTCCGCCCTGGTGCCGGCGGCGCCCGCAGCGCCCCCCGGGCAGTGCCCGGCGGCCCCGAGACGCCGGTGCTGGGCACGCGGGCCTGGCGCCCAGGCTCCCAGCCCGCAGGCACCACCGCGCCTGTAAGCCAAAAGTCGTTCTTCTCCCGCAGGGTCATAGGAAGGAACGTTCCGCAAGACGCGCCCCGGCCTGAGAGAACATGTCGATTATCTGAGGTACGGCGGCAGAAAACCGGAAGTAAAACCTCTGGCCTCGGGAAAAGCAGAGGTTGGGGGGCGGGGGGGGAAAGAGAAAGTGAAAACTGAACCGTGGCGAACGGCGGGAGCCAATCACTGAGGAGAAGCCAATGCGCCGGCGCGGAGTGCGGCCGGCGTCCACGCGGCGCTCGTTTCTCTCCTGTGCGCAGGCGCAAGACTGCAGCGCGCCCGGGGATTGGAGGATGGAGTCTGGCTTGCTCAGCTGAGGGCGGGGCGAAGTAAAGCCTGGGTCTCCAGGGGTTCGTGCGTGGCCGGATGCGGAAGACGTGCAGGGGAAGATGTCCGGCTGCCGTGACGTGTCTGCGTTGGTTCTAGCAGCTGGCTCGCTCGGGGCTGTGGTGTTTATCTCCCGTTATATCTCCTGAAGGTGCGGTGGTGACACTTGTCTTGCCCAAAGTGACATTAATAAAATCTTTTTAGTGAATTCTTTAAAAATAAAAGAGTGTTAACCTTAAAAATAGAACTGCCAGTAATGTTACCAGGCTTGCTTATCAACAGAGGAACTGTAGTTCAAGACGTGCAGAGTATACTGATCCACAGGCAAGCCCAAATTAAAGAGGGGCAAAGTGTCCTTTTATAGAACAAAGGAGGAAGTTGGGAGAGGTTGTGAAAATTCACTGGAGGAGAGCCAGAGTCTAGGGTTGTGGTGGCTTCTCATTGGCTGGGTTGTTGCCAGCAAGGAGAAAAATCTTCCTGCCGGGGTATATAAGGTAAGCTTCCAGGACTGGTGCTTACTGAGCACCCTTCATTGCTTCTTGACTCCATTTTGATTTTTTTTTTCCATTTTCATACGTGTATTTAAGTGTTCATTCCCTAGGAAAACACCTCCAGAAATTTACAATCTATGCAGAGAGAGCTAAGGGACCACATATGGCATTAATTCTACAAATGAGAGATTAAGTATTGCATACACTTACCATGAACCGCGCATGTACCACATGCTGGGATTTATTCATTCGGTAGCACCTTTTACTGTTTCCCCTGGCTAGCTACTAAAGTAAGCAGTAGGGTTACAGTTGTGAACAAGCCAGACAAGCCCCCTGCATGTAATAGAACTTACTCTAGAAATGGGTACCAAACACTAACAAGTAAACCACCACAACAATAAAAATAGAATTTCATTTAACAATACAGCTGTAAAAGCAAGCTGGAAATGCTGGAGAATGGGGTTGGAGGATGGAGGCCAGGGGCAAAAGAGACAGAGCTGCCAGATCTCACTGAATAAGGGACATTTGAAGTCAAATCTCAATAGTAAAAGCAGACCAAACCAGTCCTTGGAAGATGTGGAGGAAGAGCTTTCCAAGCAGAAGGCAAAGCAAATGCAAAGTGCCTAGAAGTGAAACTAGGTGTGTTCAAAAACTGAAGAGGGTTGGGTGTAGAAACAACAAAATATTACTTATTTTTGAAGCACGCAAAAGCAAAATGTACAACTCCCTGGTTTATCACAAAGCAAATATTCATGAAATGACTACCATGGTCAAGAAATAGAACATTGCCAAAACTCCAGAAGTGTGTCAACTCCCAATCAGTACCTACCCACTTTCCCTACCCTGATACCTAACCACAAATCTAACTTCCTTGGTAATCTCTCCCTTAACTGTCTTACTAGGTTTGCTGCCTAAACATGCATCCCTAAACTTCACCATTTAGTTTTGCTTGTGGTTTGAATTTCATATAAATTGAATAATTTTGTGCCTAGTTTCTTTGGAGTAACATTGTTAGTGAGACATGTTTTCATGGGTACTTTTTCATTTTCATTGCTGTATATGTAGATGTGACTATAGCACATTTTCTTTATCCATTCTATGTTTTTTGTTTGTTTGTTTTTGTTTTTTAATGTAGGTACCATGCCCAACATGGGCCTTGAACTCATGACCCTGAGATTAAGAGTTGCATGCTCGGGGTGCCTGGGTGGCTCCTTTGGCTAAGTGTCTGCCTTCAGCTCAGGTCATAATCCCAGGGTCCTGAGATCGAGCCCTGTGTCAGGCTCTGCTTGGTGGAGAGTCTGCTTCTCCCTCTGCCCCTCCCCCCTCAAATAAATAAATAAAATCTTAAAAAAAAGAAAAAGAAAAAGAGTTACATGCTCTACTGACTGAGCCAGCCAGGCACTGTCCATTGTACTGTTGATAGACATTTGGATTGTTGCCAGTTCTTGGCTATTACAAAAATTCTGACTGAACATTCTTATTCATGTCTCTTGGTACACATGTGCATCATTTCTATTGGGTGTATACCACACTGGACATGATAATTTGGAATTGTTTCAGCAATGATTTATTCTCTCCCCCTTCTGCTGTTGGCCAAATTTACTTCTCTATTCCATTGATACTGCTCTTGGTTGGTCATGTGAATATTTTTGGCTAATAGAATATTAGCAGACATGATAGGAACAGGAATCTTAAGTATTCATATGTAGATCATTTGACTCTTGAGTTCAGTTGCTGTGCACAAGGAGACCATGTCTCAAATAGCTGTGCCCCTTCAGCCTGGGCCTTCAGAACAAACATATGTGGAAAAGATGTGAATCTAACCTGTGGCATAAACCCACCTTAGATTCACAGAATGTCAGACCTCCTGAAGATTGATGAGCATGAGAATTAATGCTGTTGTCCTAAGCCACTGAATTTGAGGTGGTTTATTATGCAGCATTATTGTGGCAGTAAAAAAGACATAAGTTCAACTTCAATAGATAATGTCAATTTTTTTGCAAATTGGTTTTACCAAGTTACATTCCCACAAGCAACGTACGAGAATTCTAGTTGCCCTACATTTTTGGCAATGCTTTTTTGTTACTCTGGAGAGTATGTTATGGTTTGAATTTGCATGACCTCCAACTTTGTTCTTTTTCATATATGTTTTGGATGTTCTAAGTCTTTTGAATTTTCACATGAATTTTAGAATTAACTTATTTTCTATCTAAAAAATTGCTAGGATTTTGTTTGGGCTTCTGTTGAAAATATATATCAATTTGGGGAGAAATGCCATCTTAATATTCCATCTTCAAATTCATGAACATGATATCTCTACTTAAGTCTTTTAAAATTGCTCTGGGCAATATTTAAAGCTTAAAGTGTACAGGTATTATGCAAATTGTTATATTTATCTCTTTATATTTTTGATGGTATTTGAAAATTCAATTTACAATGGCTTGTTGCTGATACATAGAAATAAAATTGATTTTTCCATATTAGCTTTTTACCAGCAACTTGCTGAACTCACTTATTAGATCTGATAGCTATTAGTGTGTATAGGTATATTCTTTAAGATTTTCTAAGACCAGGGCGCCTGGGTGGCTCAGTTGTTAGGCATCTGCCTTCGGCTCAGGTCATGATCCCAGGGTCCTGGGATCGAGCTCCATGTCGAGCTCTTTGCTCAGTGGGAAGCCCGCTTCTCCCTCTCCCAGTCCCCCTCCTTGTGTTCCCTCTCTCGCTGTGTCTCTCTCTCTGTCAAAATAAATAGAATCATTAAAAAAAAAAAAGATTTTCTAAAACCAACATACTGACTGCAAATAAAAATACTTTGTTTCCAATCTGTATTTTCCTTATTACATTAATACTTCTAATGCAGTGATGAACAGAAGAAGTGAGAACAAACATCTTTATTTATCACTGATCTTAGAGGAAAGGCATTCAGTTTTTGATCATTAAGTATAATGCTGGCTTTTGTGTTTTAGGTCCTTCTTTAGGTTGAGGATTTTCCCTTCTATTCCTAATTTTTGAGAGCTTTTATCACAAATAAGTGCTGAATTTTGTCTGCATCTATTGGAGATTATATAGTTTTATAGTCTATTAATTTGGTGAATTACATTAATTGATTCTCAAATGTTAAGTCAACCTTGAATTCCTGCCAATTTAATCCTTTTTATATATTACTGGACATGAATTGCAGATATTTTGTTAAGAATTTTGGCATTTACATTCATGAGGGATATTGGTCTATAGATTTTACTTTTCTTGTAATATCTTAGTTTTGTTATCATTTAACTCTAGCCTTACAGAATTAGTTGATAAGTGTTCCTTCCTCTTTTAAATTCCATCCAAAATACTTTGATTAAAATTGCTAATATTTCTTGCAAAAAATGTTTAATAGAATTAACCAGTGAAGTCATCAGGGTCTGTGTTGTTTTTTTTTTTATAGAAATGTCTTTAAGTACAATTTTTATTTTACTATTAATATAAGAGTTATTAAGATTATCTATTTCAGGAACACCTGGGTGGCTCAGTTGGTTTGGCGTCTGCCTTTGGCTCAGGTTATGATCCTGGGGTCCTGGGATCAAGTCTGCATTGGGCTCCACACTCAGCAGGACGTCTGCTTCTCCCTCTGGCCCTCTCCCCTGCTCATGCTCTCTCTTTCTCGCTCACATACACTCTCTCACTCAAATAAATAAAACCTTTAAAAAAAAAAAAAGAATATCTATTTCAGAGGAAGATAGCTCTACCAATATGACTGTCATTCCAGGATGACTGTTGGCATACCCAAAGTTATGCCTCCCTAAGAAGGAATAACAGAAGCTTCACACTGTGTGTATGGGGACATAGATATCACTAAAATAATCCAGCAAGTCACTAAACAAATAAGCAAATAATAGTAACAAGACCCAAAGGGAGGAGGAGGAAAGACCAATACACAGAACTGAGGAAACTTACTATCTAAAATATAGCAGTTTTCAGCCAAAAATTATGAGGTGTGAAAAGAAACAGGGAAGTATGACCTAGACACTGAGAAAAAAAAACAAATAGAAACTCCTATGAGATTGACTACTGTTGGATTTAAGAGAGACTTCAAGTAGCCATTATAAATATGTTCAACAAACTAAAGGAAAATTGATAGAAGAGATATGACAATGTCATGTCAGATAGAGAATATCAATAAAGAGAAATTATTTTAAAAGAGCCAAATGTGGAGTTGGGGAAGCATGGGTGACTCAGTTGGTTAAGCGTCTGCCTTCGGCTCAGGTCATGATCCTGAGGACCTGGGATTGAGTCCCACATCGGGCTCCCTGCTCGGCAGGGAGCCTGCTTCTCCCTCTGCCTCTGCTACTCCCCCTGCTTGTGCTCTCTCTCTAACAAATAAATAAATAAAATTTAAAAAAAAGAAAATGTGGAGTTGACAAGTGCAATAACGGAAATAAAAAACAGTAGATGGGCTCAACAACAGATTTGAACTGGAGGAAGAATTAGTAAATTTGAAGATAGATCAATAGACACTATGTAAGCTGAAAAACAGAGAAAAAGAATGGAGAAAAATGTTAAACCTCACAGAAATGTGGGAGAACATCAATATATGTGTGATGGGAGGACCAGTAGAGAGAAAGAAAGAATTAAAAAATATTTGAAGAAACAGTGGTTGAAAACTCCCCACATTTGTAAAACAACAATAATATACACATCCAGGAAGCTCAATGGACTCCAAGTGGGATGAATTCAAAGAGATTTGCAAACGTACACATCATAGTAACAATGCTGAAACTCAAAGACAGGGGCAAAATTTTGAAAGCAGCAGTAGAAAAAGAACTTGCCACTTAAAAGTGACACCCAATAAGATTAAAAGCTTACTTAGCAGCGATCATGGAATCTAGAAGGCAGTGGGATGACATATTCAAAGTGCTCAAGGGAAAAAACTGTCAATCAATAATCATATCCAGTACATCTATCAAAATGAAGGTGAATAAAAGACTGTCTCAGGTTGGGGTGCCTGGGTGGCTCAGTCGGTTAAGTGTCTGCCTTCAGCTCAAGTTATGATCCCGGGGTCCCAGGATAGAGCCCCGCATTGGGCTCCCTGCTCTGCGGGAAGCCTGTTCCTCCCTCTCCCACTCCCCCTACTTGTGTTCCCTCTCTCTCTGTGTCTCTCTCTGTCAAATAAATAAAGTCTTAAAAAAAAAAAGACTGTCCCAGGTAAACAAAAACTGAAATATGTTGTAGGCAGATCTGCCTTACAAAAAATATAAAGAAGTTCTTCAGGCTGAAACCAAGTGACCCCAGATGGTAATATGAATCCATGTGAAAAAACAGAGAACACTGGTAAAGTTAATTATGTAATGTTACAAAAAAGTGTAAGTGCATATTTTCTCCTTTATTCTAATTAATTTTAAAAGCCATGAAATAATATGTATATAATATTGGATTTATTGGGTTTATAACATATAGAAATGTAATATATATACACATATATATACTATTTCTACTGGCAGAAATAATATACTATTTCTGCTAATAAACGCTCGAAGGAGGTAGGTGGGAGCAAAGCTGTATTTGGCTAAGGAAATGACAATGTATAGTAAGGTAATAATTATAACAATAGACTGTTGGGCTTTAACATTAATAACAATATACCACAAAAGAGGGGAGAAAGGATTAGAGCTATATAGGCACAGCTTTTCTACACATCATTGGAATTAAGCTAGTATAAATCTGATCTGATTCTAATAAGATATATATGGCAAACTCTAGAGCAACCATTAAAAAAACAAGTAAAATTAAAGCAATAAAATTATACAATAGAAAATATTCATTTAATGCAAATTAAAGCAGTAAAGGAGGAACAGAAGAACTTATAAGACATGAGACATAGAAAACAAAAAAATAAAATGTGAGACATGTCTAGCTGTATCAATAATAACATAAGAATGGATTAAACAATCCAGTCAAAATGCAGAGATCAGTAAAATGGATTAAAAATGATCCAGCTATAAGCTGTCTGGATGCACTTTGGATTTAAAGATATAAATATTTTGAAAGTAAAAGGATTCAGATATATCATGAAGATAGCATCCATAAGAAAGCTGAAATGGCTGTATTAAGATAATATACTTTAAAACAAAAGTTACTAGAACTAAAGAGGAAAATTTTATAATGATAAAAGGGTCAATCTCTAAGGAAAATATATAAATAGATTTGGACCTAATAACAAAACTATAAAATACATGAAGCCAAAATTGCAGCAATGAAGGGAGAAATATACAATAATAGTTGGAGACCTCAATACTCCACTTTTGATAATGGATAGAATAAATAAAGACAAAAGTAGAAGACTTGAACAACATTACAAGCCAACTAGACCTAATGAACTTTTGTAGAACACTCAACAACAGCATATAAATTCTTCTCAAGTGCATGTGGAACATTCTACAGAATAGACAATGTATTCGGTCATAAAACACTTATTAAATTTAATGTGTTTCTCCGAACACAGTGGAATGAAATTAGCAATCAATAGCCAGAAAAAAAATTAGGAAACTTATAAAAATGTGGAAATTAATACACTCCTAAGTAGCCAATGGATTTAAGAATAAATCAAAAGGGAATTAAAAGACATATTTTGAGTAGAGTGAAAATTAAGACACTAAATGCCAAAACCTATGGGATGCAGTTAAAGAAATACTTAGAGGGAAATTTATACCTGTAAATGCCTATATTAAGAAATAAAATCTCAAATCAATAATCTAACTTCCACCTTAAGAGACTCACAAAAGAAGAGCAAACTAAACCTAAAACAGTAAAATAGAAATAATAAAAATTCTCTCAGAAATTAAGCAAATAGTGTGGGTATAACTTTTTTTACACTGCTCTCAAGTCCCAGGCTATCAAAAGGAAATGGAAAATCTGGTCACATTCACCACTTTTCTGATGTAAAGTTATACACACACATATATTTATAAGTACAAATATATATAATACATGATATACATATTATCATAAATATACTTACAAATATAAATGTATATGTGTGTATAAACTGATATTTGTATTATTCATAGCTCAAAACCTTTAAAAACAGTAGCACTAAAAAAAAACACGGTAGCACTAAAAAAATCATAAAGTAAAAACAGTGAAAATTAGCATTTGCAGAAAGAATAATATTAGATTTTTTTTTTTTTTAAGATTTATTTTAGGGGCACATGTGTGGCTCAGTTGGTTAAATGTCTGCTTTGGCTCAGGTCATGATCCCAGGGTCCTGGGACCGAGTCCTGCATCGGGCTCCCTGCTCAGTGGGAAGTCTGCTTTTCCCTCTCCTTCTGCCCCTCCCCCCCGCTCGTGCTTTCTCTCTCGCTCACTCTTCTGCTTAAATAAAATCTTTTTTAAAAAAAGATTTTAGAGAGAGAAAGCATGTGGGAGTGGGGGAGGAGCAGAGGAGAGGGAGAGAGAGAATCTCAAGCAGACTCCCCACTGAGCACAGAGCCTGCCCTGGGGCTCAATCTCACGACCCTGAGATCATGACCTGAGCTGAAATCAAAAGTCGGATGCTTAACTGACTGAGTCACCCAGATGCCCCTAGATATTCTTTCTTTGGTTACTCTCATTTGGAAATGACTTTGAAAGAAGTTGCTTAATATTACTTACGATTATTTTCCTAACAAGAGTCAGAATTATTTTGTATGCTTTAGAAGGATTTTTGAGAGCTGACTCTGCTTACCTTTTCATCCTCATCATCATACATATATCTATTTTGCTTAGATGTCTGGCTATAGCCTTATTTTGTCCTTTCATTTGGGATAAATTCCTCTGTCTTTTCATTTTGTCTGTCTCTGCCTTCTCTGTTTTAGAAAAGCCATTCACATCTCCTGCTCTTGAAAGCAATGGCCTTATAAAGAAGAGGTCATATAGTATTCAGTGTCTGGTGCTTGAGGGAATATCTCCAGTGTGTATTGTGTGCACTCGGCTGTTGTGTTCTGGCGGCTCAGTCCTTCAGTCCAGTCTTCTGCAGAGTCTCTCCTTGCCTATGGTGGGCAGTGTTTTGGTCCCTGGCCTGAATGTGGTGAGTTTTAACTAGGTGTGTTTTGGTCTGCTTGTTAGATGTGTCACTACCTCCACCAGAACTGAGGGCCTGCAAAACTCTCTGATCAGGAGTTGTGGTGTGGGCAGGGGTTTGTGCTGGTCTTCTGGAGGAGGGGTCTGCTGCACTGGCACTGAGGCAAGCTTGACTTGAGAGGGACAGTCCCACAGGAGCACTGGGAGTGGGGCTTGGTGTAAGCAAGTTAAACAGCTAGTGTCAGTGCTGCGCTGCTTCCCTCCCACAGGTGTTTATGTTGAGGGGCTGGGGGGTGGGGAGGGAATGGTGGCAGCCAGCTCCTTCGTTCCCAGGAGGGTCTCTCTTTGTTCTCAGGTACATGCTCAGAGAAGAACAAATACTCTCCCTGCTGTGTGCCCTGGGCGCTCTTCAGATTGCTGTTTCCACATTGTCTGCCCCTGCGTTGTTTGCCTGCCTTCTCTCCAGGAGCATCACAGTACCCTCTGGGATCTGTGCCCCACCAAGCTTGCTGACCTTTAGAACTCCAGGCTTTAAGCCTCACTCATGAAATTTGGCCTTTCTCATTTTCCAAGCCAATGGTTATGGGGAAATGTTCTGTGCATTCCCCTGTGTGTTCCACTCTCTCTCTCACTGTTCTCTGCAATCATGGCTCCCTTCCCTCTGCAGCAGCCAGGAATCCTTTTCTCTCCCAAGCCTCATTGCCATACTTCCTACCTTTTTTGATGTGGTCTCTTCTCTCTCTTTAGTTGTGGAGTTTGTTCTTCTAGTCTTCCGGATGATTTCTGGGGTATTTAGGATTGTTTGATAGTTATCTAGTTGTATTCATCAGACGCGGTGAGCCTAGAGTCTTCTTACTCTGCCATCTCCTTGTCTCTCCCCAAAGAGGCACACTCCTATTAGGAGATTCAACATGTGCCCTCTACATTGCAAGCTAAAGCTGCCACCACGACATTTTGGCCTCTTATAGCCAGAGAACAGCAGGTGAGAAGAAGAGTCATTATCTTGACAGTGGCAATTGACACTGATCAGCAGGAGGGGGTAGGGCTGTTTTTACACACAGGAATACCTTTTACTCCAGGAGCCAATTGGGTGTGTTTTGGTCCTCCCATGCCCCATTATAACTGTGAATGAACAAACACAGCAATTCAACAATGTATGAAATGATTACTATGGATGCAGACCACTCAAGAATCAAGGTTTGAGTCACATCACCAAAGGAGCCATAACGACCTATTGAGATGATAGCGGACAGTGAAGGATGACAGACATTTAAAAGGGATAGTGGAGGAGGAAAAAGATGAGACTAACTGCACAGACAGAGGTTGCAGTGTATCCTATAAATTTTCTAAGTTCCCCTTGAGCGACCCCTGATAACAATGGAGGAACTGATCCCCAAATATGTGTTGAGAAATGGATCTGTGTGGTGCAAGGGTTAGACTGTGGTAGCAATAGAAGTGATCTCCTTCAAGAGAACCTGCTGTGGAAGCATAGTTGGCTCATAGACTCCAACTGCCAACCCATTGGACCCCATCATGGCATTCAAGCTTCCTCCAGGATGCTCCCAGATAGTTACAGAGTACATCAGGGTTACTAGTACCGGCCCATTTCTACCTGATTCTTACAGTGGGTAACTTTTGCTCAGGGACTCTCCATCAGCCTGGCCAAGACTTTTTCAGGCCTGAGCTGCTGCCTGAGAATCCTTATATTAAAATCTTCCTTATCTTTTTTTCAGTTATTAGACATAATTATAGCTACATCTGTAGGTTCTCCCTGCCTATCCTTGTGCTCACCCCATTTATCTTTTATGGAATTTTCCCTACTCTCTTGAACATTTATCCCATCTTGGTATCTGCTTTGTAGAGGACCGAAACTGGAACACTCTTCAATAAACATTTTAGACTCCTAATCCTAACTAATTTTAGAATCTGCTTCCCAGAGAACCCAAACAGTACACTTGTGGAGCTTATTAGAAATGCAAATGCTGCTGGGGCACCTGGGTGGCTTAGTCAGTTAAGCATCTGACTCTTGGTTTCAGGCCAGGTCATAATCTCAGGGTCCTGGGATCGAGCCATGAACTGGGCTTAGCATGGAGTCTGCTGGAGATTATCTCTCTCTCCCTCTCCCTCTACTCCTTCTCCTGCTTGCATGCTCTTTCTCTCTAAAATAAATAAAATCTTAAAAAAAATAGAGAAAGAAATGCAAATGCTGGACCCCAACTCTGGGGTACTTATTTTTAACTAGGTAAGACTCAGGAACTGATCTTTCTTATTGGCATTTCAGGTGTTTCTGTTGCAGTTAAGATTTGATGAGACACTACCCTGTTATCAGTAGTAATGACTCCAAACCAGTATAAGAACATCAAACCAATTTAAGAGCACTAAAATTGATTTTTATTAACAACAGCAATACAAAAGCAATTTGAGCCAAAAGAGCACATGCTATAATATCAAAAGAAAGAGCAAAACTTTTAAGGGCTAAAGATGAAATGAGAACATTGATGGCATTTATAAAGAGTAGAATTACTGTCATAAAGTGGGAGTTGGCAAACTATGTGCACAGGCCAAATCTAGCTTGCTACCTTTTAAAATAAAATTTTGTTGGGACTCCATTACACACATTTGTTTTTGTATTGAGTATGGATGCCTTTGTACTTCAAGAGCAGGGTTGTTTTTGCAATGGTAATTATCTCAGAAAGCCTAAAGTATTTACCATCTGACTTTTTACACAAAAAAATTGTCAACCTTTGCCAAGACTTGGTGAGAATGAAGCAAACCTAGTGAACCTAGTGAAAGCTCTGGAGACAGACTAGCTAAGTTCAAGTTTCAATTCTGGCACTCACCAGCTGAGCAGATAGTTTAAGCTCTCTATGCTTAAGTATTCTTTTTTTTTTTATTTAAGATTTTATTTATTTGACAGAGAGAGTACAAGCAGGGGGAGCAGCAGGCAGAGGGAGAGGGAGAAGCAGGCTCCCTTCCCAGCAGGGAGCCTGATGTGAGGCTCGATCCTGAGCCGAAGGCAGACACTTAACCCACTGAGCCACTCAGGCGCCCCTTAAGTATTCTTATTTATGAAATGGAGATAGTATGAGAACCTACCTCATAGAGGTAATATAATAATCAAATATGATTGTGTATTTAATTTCTTAGCATACCAGTTGGTATATGGTAAAGAAGTTTTTTTTTCTTTATTTATTTTAATGGATGGATCGGGCTGAAAACTCCTAGACCAACTGATCAAATTAATTATCATACAAAGAGGAAAATGCATACATTAGAAACTTCCTGATTTAATGCAATAGGAATTTTCCAATCTGTGAAGTATTCATACCAAAAGACCTGATCTAACTGAACACCTGAAGTATAGATCCAGCTTCCAGTGTATAGGAACTACAAAGAACAGAGGAACCTGTTAAATGACACCACAGAGACGTAAGCAGCAAAATCTAGAATGTGGAAAATTCTATAGTTAAAAGGACTAGTTTCTTTTTAAAGTACATTACAAAAAGGAAAATAAGATGAGGAAACCTAGTTCAAGAGAGACTTAAGTAGTATATCAGCAATGTAACTGACCTTGTTAACTTTCCACTTAAAACAAATAGTAAAACATTTTTTGGAGACAATATAGAAAACTAGAATACTAATTAGAGTTTTAATATGAAAGAATTAACATATATTAGATGAGGATAATGGCATTGGGTTTATATTTTAAAATTCCTTGTATTTCAGAGATATGTCCTAAAATATTTAAAGATTAAATATATTGCTTTGTGTTTGCTTCAAAATAATCCAGTGGCATAAGGAATTGGCAAATTATAGACAAAACAAGTTTAGCAGTGCATTAATACTAGTTAAAGCTAAAAATACCAACAGCAGCATTTTTCTTTCTGACTATGATGGAGTAAGGGTACCAGTATAGTCTTCCTACTATAAAATTCTGGAAAACTGGGGAAAATATTTGAATAAACAACTATTTCAGACTTTGGACAACAGACCGTTCAAGACTTCAATTCCTGAAAAAAGTGAACAATGCGAGTCCTATAATTGTTCTCGTTTTCTGAATGAATACATTTATTGCACCCTGGACATGAAGGAGAACCTCACATAGAATTATGGTATTCTTGAACCGAGGAAACAAATTTCAGCTTCAAGAGGCTAACATGGTTTGAATTTTGGGGACAGCACACAGGAGGAGAAAGTACTCAGAGAATTCCAGAAATCTTTATAGGGATTCCTTTGAGTCTCTGACAGAATACTAAACTGCACATAGATAGGGAAAGAGTCTAAGAGGTCAGGAGAAGAACAACTTCCAGAGAAAGACTAATGGGAGCTATAGAACTACCAAGCACCAGGGGTGGCTGGGTGGCTCAGTTGTTAACTGGCTGACTTTTGATTTTGGCTCAGGTCATGATCTCAGGGTCCTGGGATGGAGACCCACATCAGGCTCTGCCCTTAGTAGGTAGTCTGCATGATATTCTCTCTCTTCCCCTCCTTTTGCCCCTCCCCTCACTCTCTCAAATAAATAAATCAATCTTAAAAAAAAGAAAGAAAGAAAAAAAAGAAAACTACCAAGTACCAGAGCTCACACAAGCTTGGGAAACATTGAGTTCTGATCCACCAGAGTGGAAAGACCTTGTTGAACACCAGGGGCATCCCATAGAAATTAATAAAAGCCATGCTTTAGTAGGGATAAACTAGCCCTAAAGGAAAGGTACTGCAGACAAGTCCTAACAAAGTTAAGAGGAGACGTGAATGAATCAAACTGATCTGCAAGTAAACTAACTGCCTGCTGGAACAAAATTCAATGTTCTTTGAAAATAATACAACCCAAACACTCAATGATGTAAAAGTCATAATATTCTGCCTTCACTAACCACTGGACATAGAACAGAGCAGAAACAGTGTGTCCTATAATGAGGAGAAAGAAATCAGTCAATAGAAACATTCAGAAATGACAGAGACATTGGCTTTGGCAGATAGTTTTAAACCGCTGCTATAAATATGTTCAAAAATTAAAGAAAACATGAAATACGAGAAAGGGGCACTATGTTAGAAACCAAGTGGAAGTTCTAGAACTGAAAAAATTGATATCTAAGATGAAAAATTCACTAGATGGAATTAACAGAAGATTATACATTGTAGAAGAAAAAAATCAGTGAACATGAAAGACATAGTAATGGAAACTACATTTAAGTACAGAGAGAAAAAGTCTAAAAAAATAAGATTCCAGTGTCTTGTGAAATATTCATCAGTCTAAAATATGTATAATTAGAATTCTAGAAAAAAGGAGAGAGTAGAACATATTTAAGGAAACAACAGTTAAAACATTTTCAAATTTAATGAAAAATATAAACCCATAGCCCCACAAAGTTTGAAAACAATTCTAAAAAGGATAATTACAAACAAAAGCGTATCCAGGCACATCAATGAAGTTGTTAGAAACCAATGATAAGGAGAAAATCTCAAAAGCAGCCAGAGAGAAAAAAGGAAAAATCTGATACTTAGAAAAAATAATAATAGCAAATGACATTTCATTAGGAATAACTCAAGTCATAAAACAACATAAGAATATCCTTAAAGTAGTGAAATTGAAAACTGTCAATTTAAGATGCTATATGCAGAAGATGGCCAGTTAGAAGGATCCTAAGCTCATCTGCTCCCATGCGTACACCTGGATAACACCCACATCAGTGTAAATAACCCAGAAAATGACCCAAACACTGGAAGAACAGACTCTACACAGATAAATGTAGAGAAGAGGCTACATAAAAGAGGGTAGGAAGGGTGGACGCAATTGGGAGCCAAATTGACCCACCTGACTATCTTTAGGAAGGAGAGATAGCATGGGCACAGAGGGGAGAGGAACAGACTCCACACCAGGGACCACAGGCATGGGGGACCTGCACTGGAAAGATGAATTCCCCTAATATTTGGCTTTGAAAACGAAAAGGGCCTAACTTCATGAGTTCTTAGAATGAGTGGGGCTTAACACCTGGAATTTTAAAAATCAGTGGGCTCAACTCTGAGAGAGCCAGAGAGTGATAGGAAACTGGGTCCCTGTCCTTAAAGAGACAGCACGACAAATAGTCTTGCTGAGATACAGCATAGAAAGAGCAGTTTGAAAACCCCCTGGGGTATATAGGAGGGAGATTTGTTTACTAATCTCAGAACAGGTGCTAGAGGGACAGAAGAATGGACCAGTGACCTGGAAGACAGACTAATGGGAAGTAAGCTAAACAGGAGAGAGAAAAAAGAAAAGTTAAAAATGAAAACAGATTAAGAGAACTCAGTGACACCATTAAGTGTAATCATATTAGCATTATGGGGATACGAGAAGAGGAAGAAAGAAAGGAGGCAGCTACTTTATTTGAATAGCTGAAAACTTTCCCAATCTAGGGAAGGAAATAGAAATCCAGATCCAAAAGCACAGGGAGCCCCCAACAAAATCAACCCAAGGAGGTCTATACCAAGACACAAGTAATTAAAATGGCAAAAAAGTAGTGATAAGGAGAGAATTAAAAAAAAAAGCAAGAGAAAAGAAAACAGTTACATAAAAGGGAAACTGCACAAGGCTATAAGCAGATTTTTCAGCAGAAACTTTGCACGCCAGAAGGAAGCTGCACGATATATTCAAAGTGCCGAAAGGGAAAAAAACTGCAGCCAGGATTACTCTATTCAGCAAGGCTTTCACTTAGAATAGGGGCAGAGATAAAGTTTCCCAGATAAACAAAAGTTAAAGAAGTTCCTCACCACTAACCCAACCTTTAAGAAATGATTAAGGGGACTCTTTGAGTGGAAAGGAAAGACTATAAGCAGGAGTAAGAAAAGTAGGAAGCACAAAAGCAGCAAAATTAAGTATATCTGTAAAAGTCAGTCAAGGGATTCACAAAATAAAATGTAAAATAGGACACCAAATACCTAAAATGTGGGAGGAGAGAAGTAAAAATTTAGTACTTTTAGAATGGGTTCAACTTAA
The DNA here is from genome assembly GCF_037043125.1 of Eumetopias jubatus. Lineage (NCBI taxonomy): Eukaryota > Metazoa > Chordata > Mammalia > Carnivora > Otariidae > Eumetopias > Eumetopias jubatus. Next base: position 30,161,516 of record NW_028274814.1, read on the forward strand.
TATGACTTTCAACTTAATATAGACTGTTATATACATAAGATGTTATGTGTAAGCCTAGTGGTAACTACAAATCAAAAACTGGTAATAGATAAGCAAAGAATAAAGAGAAAGAAATCCAAGTATATCACTTATAAAAGCCAGCAAACTGAGAGAAAAGAGCAAGAGAAGAAATTAACAGAGAAGAACTACAAAAACAACCACAAAACAAGTAACAAAATGGCAATAAATACATACCTATCAATAATTACTTTGACTGTAAATGGACTAAATGTTCCAATCAAAAGACATAGGGCGATAGAATGGATAAAAAGCAAGATGCATTTATATGTTGCCTATAGGAGACTCATTTTAGACCTAAAGACCCATGCAGATTGAAAGGGAAGGCATGGAGAAACATTTATCATGTAATGGATGTGAAAAGAAATATGGGATAGCAATATTTCTATCAGACAAAATAGTCTTTAAAACAAAGACTATAAGAAGGGGAAAAGGGGGAGACTATATAATCATAAAGGGAACAATCCAACAAGAAGATATAAGGATTGTAAATATTTATGCACCCAACATCAGAGAACCCAAATCCATGAAGCAGCTAATAACAAACATAAAGGAACTAATCTACAGTAATATAATAAGAGTAATGGAGTTTTAACATCCCACTTACATCAATGGACAGATCATCCAAACAGAAAATCAAGAATGAACAGTGGCTTTGAACGACACATTGAATCAGATGGACCTAACAGATATATTCAAAACATTCCATCCTAAAGCAGCAGAATACACATTATTTTCTAGTGCACATAGAACATTCTCCAGGATATTTGTCTAACATGGAGATAAATAAAAATGAAAACACATGGTCCAAAATCGTTGAAATGCAGCAAAAGCTGTTCTAAGAGGGAAGTTGATAGCAATATAGGCCTACCTCAAAAAAGCAAGAAAAATTTCAAATAAACAACCAAATCTTAAACCTAATGGAGCTGGAAAAATAAGAACAAACAAAACCCCAAACCAGGAGAAGGAAGGAAACAATAAAGATTAGAGTAGAAACAAAATAGAAACTAAAAACAAACAAACAAATAAAAAACACCAAAAAAAAAAAAAAAACAACAAAACTCTACAATAGAACAGATCATTAAAGCCAGGAAATGGTGCTTTGAAAAGATCAACAAAATTAGTAAAACTTTAGCCAGACTCATCAAAAAGAAAGAAAAAGAGAGGACTCGAATAAACAAAATCAGAAATGAAAGAGGAGAAATTACAACTGACACCACAGATACAAAGGATTATAAGAGAATATTATGAAAAATTATATGCCAACCAATTGGATAACCTAGAAGAAATGTGGGTGGGGGGATGGGTGAAATAGGTGATGGGTATTAGAGAATACACTTATCATGATGAGCACTGAGTAATATATAGAATTGTTGAATCACTATATCGTACACCTGAAACTAATATAACACTGTATGTTCACTATCCTGGAATTTAAAAACTTAATAAGAAAATAAATACCAAAAAAGCCCCTAGAAAAAGTGGATAGATTCCTAGAAACATATAATCTCTCCAAACTGAATCAGGAAGAAATAGAAAATTTGAACAGACTGATTACCACCAATGAAATTGAATCAGTAATCAAAAAACTCCCAACAAACAAAAGTCCAGGACCAGATGCCTTCACAGGTAAATTCTACCAAACATTTAAAGGAGAGTTAATACCTATTCTTCTCAAAATATTCCAAAAAATTGAAGAGGGAGAAAAGCTTCCAAATTCATTCTACAAGGCCAGCATTACCCTGATACCAGAACCTGATAAAGGCACTACAAAGCAAAAAGACAGAGAGAGAGAGAGAGAGAGAGAACTATAGGCCAGTATCTCTGATGAACACAGATGCAAAAATAATCAAAATACATTAGCAAACTGAATCCAACAATACATTAAAAAAATCATTAGCCATGATCAAATGGGATTTATTCCTGGGATGCAAGGGTGGCTCGTATAATCAAATTAATCAATGTGATAAATCATATCAATAAGAGAAAGGATAAAAACCATACGATCATCTCAGTAGATGCAGAAAAGCATTTGACAAAGTACAACATCCGTACAGGGCAAAAACCCTCAACAAAGTACATTTAGAGGGAACATACACCACAGGTAACATCATACTCAAAATGGTGAAAAACTGAGAGCTTTTCCCCAAGAACAGGAACAAGACAAGGATGTCCACTCTCACCACTTGTATTCAACAAAGTATTGGAAGTCCTAGCCACACCAGACAACAAAAAGGAATAAAGGCATCCAAATTGGTAAGGAAGAGGTAAAACTTTCTCTACTTTCAGATAACATGATACTATATGTAGAAAGCCATAAAGACTCCACCAAAAAACTACTAGAACTGATCAATGAATTCCGTAAGGTCCCAGAATACAAAATCAATGTACAGAAATCCATTGCATTTCTATACAGTAATAATGAAGCTGCAGAAAGAGAAATTAAGAACACATTCCCATTTACTATGCACCAAAAATAATAAAATACCCTGGAATAAACTTAACCAAAGAGGTGAAAGACCTGTACTCTGAAAACTATAAAACACTGATGAAAGAAATTGAAGATGACCCAAACAAATGGAAAGACATTCCATGCTTATGGATTGGGAGAACCAATATCGTTAAAAAGTCCTTACTACCCAAAGAAATCTCCTGATTTAATGTAATGCCTATCAAAATACCAACAGCATTTTTCATAGAACTAGAACAAATAATCCTAAAATTTGTATGGAACCTCAAATGACCTGGAATAGTCAAAGCAATCTTAAAAAAGAAAAGCAAGGTGCCTGCATGACTCAGTTGGTTGGCCATCTGCCTTTGGCTCAGGTCATGACCCTGGGGTCCTGGGATCAAGCCCTGTGTTGAGCAGGGAGCCTGCTTTTCCCTCTCTTCCCTACTCCTCCTCTTTCTCTCTCTCTCTCTCTCTCTCTCCAATAAATAAATAAAATCTTAAAAAAAAATGCTGTAGTAATCAAAGCAGAATGGTCCTGGCACAAAGATCAATGGAACAGAATAAGCCCAGAAATAAGCCCATGGTTATATAGTCAATTTTTCTTTGATAAAGGAGGCAAGAAGAAGCAATGGGAAAAAGTCTCTTCAAATGGTGCTGGGAAAACTGGACAGCTACATGCAAAAGAATGAAACTGGACCACTTTCTTATACCATACACAAAAATAAACTCAAAATAGATTAAAGACCTAAGTGTGAGACCTGAAACCATAAAAGTCCTAGAAGACAGCACAGGCAGTAATTTCTCAGACATTGGTGGTAGCAGCATGTTTCTAGAAATGTCTCCTGAGGCAAGGTAAATAAAAGCAAAAATATACTATTGGGACTCCATTGAAATGAAAGTTTCTGCACAACAAAGGAAACAATAAAAAAAAAACTAAAAGACAAACTATGAATGGGAGAAGATATTTGCAAATGACATATCTGATAAAGGGTTTATGTCCATAATCTATAAAGACCTTATACAACTCAAAATCCAAAAACCCCAGATAATCCAATTAGAAAATGGGCAGAAGACATGAGCAGACATTTCTTCAAAGAAGACATCCAGATGGCCAACAGACACATGAAAAAATGTTCAGCATCACTCATCATCAGGTAAATGCAAATCAAAACTACAATGAGATATCACCTCGTACCTGTCAGAATGGTTAAAATCAATAACACAAGAAACAACTGGTGTTGGCAAGGATCTGGAGAAGGAGGAATCCTGTGCATTGTTGGTAGGAATGCAAACTGGTGCAACCACTCTGGAAAACAGTATGGAGGTTCCTCAAAAGTTAAAAATAGAACTACCCTATGATCCAGTAATCATACTACTAGGTATTTACTCAAAGAATACAAAATACTAATTCAAAGGGATACATGCACCCCTATGTTTACAGCAGCATTATCTATAATATCCAAATTATGGAAACAGCCCAAGGGTCCATTGACTGATGTATGGATGTATAGATAAAGAAGTGTTTTATATACATATAATATTCTTAACTATAGAGAGCAAACTGTTGGTTACCAAAGGGGAGGTGGGTGGGTGATGGGTAAAACAGGTGATGGGGATGAAGGAGTGCACCTGTTGTGATGAGCACTGGGTGATGTATGGAATTGCTGAATCACTATACTGTATACCTGAAACTAATTTGACACTGCATGTTAACTGGAATTAAAATAAAAACTTAAAACATTATTCTAAGCAAAAGATGCCAGTCACAGAAGACATATTCTATAGTTCCATTTCTGTGCAATTTGAAGAGTAGGCAAATCTATAGAAAGTACTTTAGTAGATTCTCAGTGCTGGGATTAGGGTGGGAATGGGGAGTGACTGCTAATGGGTAGCAAGTTTTTCTTCGGGTGATTAAAATATTCTTAGGGGATGTTAATGGTTTCACAAATCTGCATATGCTAAGAAAACTGTACACTTTATAAAGATGAATTTTATGGTGTATAAATTATATCTCAATAAAGCTATCATTAAAAAATTGTTTAAGAAAAAAATAACAATGTATCATGGTTTAAAGCACACGTAGAAGGAAAGTACTTGAGTATAGTGCAAAGGGTGGGTGTGGAGAAAATGTGGCATATTATTGCGGGTTTCTTAAATTATAAAGTGCTATAATATATTTTGCAGGGAGACTGTCTTAAGTCTATTGTACATTATTATGTAAACCCTAGAGCAACTTCCAAAAAATAAAGCAAGGAGGTATGGAAAATAAATCAATAAAGGAGGCAAAATGGAATTTTTTTTGAAGGTCTTTGACCCAGAAGAAGGCAAGAAAAGAGGAAAAAAGAATTAATGGGGGAAAATAGAAAATAAATAGCAAACCCAACCCTACCACTTCCAACACAGAAAAAACAAAACCTGGTGATGATGGGAAAGAAAGATGACCATAGATATGATTCCCCATTAGTCCAAAAAGAGGTTTGGGGGTTATAAAAGTTCTCTGAGCCTTGGTTTCTTTGTCTGTAAAAAGGAGACACTGGTCTGAATGGAGGAATTTTGAACATTTTCCAGATTGCCAAGACTTTACAATCTTGCATGCTTATCAATCAATCATGCCTATGTGGTAGATATGTCGTATTTCCATTTACAGAGAGAAAATACAATAAAAATACTCCCTGGTCTTTAAAAGACTCTTTTGCTCAATACCCTCCATAGCCTTCCCATCGCATTTAGAATGAAACCCACCCTTTTGCCCTGTTTCTTGCCCTTACTTCTGAGAGAAGTTCCTCTTTTGTGACCACCGGGGATTTCTCTGTTTTGTACTTTAGCCTTGAGAATGGCATTTGGCTCTGAGAAGACTCTCAAAAGGAATTTGTTGAGTAAATGAATAATTAATGGCTGTCTTTCATGAGCATGTTCTACTTTTTTTTAAAGATTTTATTTATTTGTCAGAGAGAGAGAGAGAGAGCACAAGCAGGGGGAGCAGGAGAGTGAGAAACAGACTCCCCACTGAGCAAGGAGCCTGATGAGGGGCTCAATCCCAGGACCCTGGGATCATGACCTGAGCAGAAGACAGACACTTAACTAACTGAGCCACCCAGGCACCCATGTTCTCCCTTTTTGACGGTAGAGAGTTATCAGATGTTTATTGTATATATAAGTTTATTCATCAAAAGATGTATATGTTTATTCATCAAAAAGATGAAGATAAGGCTTCAAGCTAAGATGAATCAGGATAAATTCAGAAGGATGAGTGGTACCTGGGTGGCTCAGTCAGTTAAGCATTTGCCTTCGGCTCAGGTCATGATCCTGGGGTCCTGGGATCCAGCCCCACATCAGGCTCCACGTTTAGCAGGGAGTCTGCTTGTCTCTCTCTCTCTCTGTCCCAATCCCACCTGCTCATATGCACGTGTGCACTCTCTCTCTATCTATCAAATAAATAAATAAATAAAATCTTAAGAAAAATAAATTCAGAAGGATGAAATCATTCCTGTCCTTGGCATCCTAAAGCAGGAGTCTTTGAAAGCATTACGTGACTGCCACGTTGACATCCATTTTACTCTGCTTTTGTTTCTATTGCTTATGCAGAAAGGGAGGCAAAATCACTCATTCAATCTTTGTCAGGGGCTCTCTGATGCCTCAAGCTGACATGGTGTAAACTTTGCTTATATGGGTGCTCCTTTTCCTGGGTGACACCATCATCTTACTACTTACCCTAAACCCCTAGCTCTTACCCATTTGGAAGAATAAGTGAACAAGAGAGCTAACATTTTAAAAAGGAAAAGGTAGATTTACCCTACTGAGTTATAAAACTTAAAATCTCTGTTATGGGTTTTAAAAATCATGAAGATAGTATGTTTTATAGTTAACATGAAAAGCAGAGACAGTAGGAAGAACACCTATCAACCCCTCAAAAAACTTACCTCACCCATTACTGTTAATAGGCTGGTTTATTTACTTCTGAGATTTTTTCCCCCTATAACCTAGTACTCAAAAATATAGGTGTAATCATATTATCTTCCTATTTTTAGTTTTGATTTTTTGACCTAACCTTATAATTTTTCAAGTTATTTTATATTGGCTCCAAACATTTTTAAAGACCCCTTAGTGTTCTGAAAGATATATAATTCACTTAACCATTTACCCGTTACTTTGTTTAAATGTTACAACTTTCACTATAATTAATAATCCTATAGTGAATATCTTATTTATTTTATACTCACTATTTTTTAATAGACTCCCAGACAGATATCAGACAATGGGTGTGAGGTTTCTAAAGACTGTCTTGATATGTAATGCCAAGTTAATTTTTAAAAGTCTCCTAATTTAGGGCATCTGGCTGGCTCAGTTGGTAGAGCATGTGACGCTTGATCTCCTGGTTGTGAGTTCAAGCCCCACATTGGGCGTGGAGCCTACTTAAAAGAAAAAAAAAAGTTTCCTAATTTACACATTTGCCAGCAGAACTGTAAAGTTATGGTTTCATAATAGGTTTCCCTCAATTTTTACTTAATATTAAATATTCTCACTTAATATTAGGAAATAAACTAATTAGGATTAAATTATCCTCCATTAGGATAAAAAATGTGTTCATTCTTGTTTTATTTTGCATGTCTGTGATTCTGAGGTGGGAATAGTCTGGTGTATGTTATAGTTGACTGATTTTGTTACCTCTTCAATGAAGCTTCATAGGAAAAACCCCAGTGAGGGCTTTGGACCCAGACCAACCCAGGCTATAATCACAGCCTGACACCTACCATGTGTGACCTTGGGAAAGTCAACAGGTAAGAATCCTGCCATGTAGGGTTTTATGAGCATTAATAGCAGCATGTGTAAAGCATCTAGCACATAGTAAAAAATCAATCCATGTTTGATTCAGTAGCAAACACAACACCACAGTCTGTTTTGGCTTTACGATTTGTGATGGGTTTTTTTTGTGTGTGTGTGTGTGGTTTTTGTTTTGTTTTGCTTTGCTTTCTACAGCTAATAATGTGTTAAAACAATCATTTATTTAGTATATTTTCTAGATCTCTCAGTTTTTTTTCTTTTTCTTTTGTTTTGGAATCTGAGTAATTTGACCTCTAACTATTAATAGGACAGATATGTTTGGCCTGGACTTACGTCAATACTTCATTTTATACTTTCTATTTTTATGGCATTTAAAAACATTTCATTCAGTGTTCTTTGCAGGTTTCTTGTGAGAATTGGGGAAAAGGATGTTTATTTTTAATTGTGCAGTATTTCAAACATACAAAAATACAAATAATAGACATTTATGTACTTATGAAGATTAAACAGATGCTAATATTTTGTTATATTTAAGATATAATAAAATCCTCCTTTCTTAGAACTAAAATTTTACAAAGTACTCCCCCTCTCCCCTGGGGAAACATTATCTTGAAATGGAGGGGTCATCATTCCTCTGCATATTCTTGTTCTTTTGGGGCATACATGAAAGTATGGTTTTATACAATGGCATCATATTGCAAATATTCTCTTGCCCCTTTCTAGTCTCAAAATTTAAAAACAATTTTGGGGTCTGTGGCTGGCTCAGTCAGTAAAGCCTGTGGCTCTTAATCTCAGGCTTGTGAGGTTGAGCCCCATGTTGAGTGTAGAGATTAAAAATAAATTCTTAAAATAAAAATATTTTTGTTATATATTCAGGTTGATACACGTAAGTGTAGTTTGTTTCCTTATAAAATAACACAATTGATTCATTCTCTTACATTACAATTAGATGGTTCTGTACTTTTCTCTTGCAAACAGTGCACATGAAGATTTCTGCACATCTCTTAAGCATGCTTGGGAGAGAGGCAGAAGTGCACCATCATGGGGTATATATAGAATGACCATATAATTTATTGTGTGACCCCAAAACACTTGGGAGATGAAAGGAAGTCTTACTAATAACTATTCTGGGACAAGAGGCTGAAACCATGAGTTTCCCAAATAAGCCTTAGGTATATGCATCTTCGAATTTACTAGGCTTAGTTAAAGTGGTGAGGTCATTTTGCCCTGCTACTAGTTATGTGTAACAGTTCATATTTCGTCACATTGTCACCAACCTTCCTATTGTCAGACTTTAAACTTTTTGCCAATCTAATGGATATAAAATGACATCCCACTGGCATATCAAAGGTTTTATTTTCTTTCTCTGTGAATTGCCCATACACACACTTTGCTTACTTTCTTACTATTGGTTTATCTTTTTCTCACACATTTGTAGAACTTCATCATATTATACCAGAGATCAATCTTTTGTTGACTATGTGGATTGCAACTATCTTCTTTCTATTTGTGGTTTATCTTCTCCGCTTGTTTATGGGGTCTTCTGTCATACAAAAGCTTTTTATTTTAGTGTAAATTGACCAATATTTTCCTTTATGCTTTGTCCTTTTTGTGTCTTAAGAAATTCTTCCCTATCCTGATGTTATGACAGTTTTCTTCTATGTTATAGTTACATTTTTGTTTTTTATACTTGGATCTTTAATCCATCTGGAATTAATTTTTGTGTGCGTTGTGAGGCAGGAAGTAAATTTTAATAATCTTTCTTCACATAGACATTTGATTCAATATAATTTATTAAATGAGTTCCTCTTTCCCACGGATACTTCTTCTTTTGAACACCAGGTTCCATCATGTAAGTAAATCTGTTTCTGGGAAGTTCTCTTACAGTCCATATTATCATGCTATTTTATTTACTGATTTAATTGCCCATTCATAGAAAGTTATCTGGCAGGCAATCTAACTCTTTAAGACCTCTCAGTTCATGATGTGTGGGAGTCCCTAATATACTTTTTTCCAAATAGCTGTCTTATCAGATTAAAAAAAATTATGATCTTATAAAATGATATTTATTTAAAAATATAATGCTTAGTTTAAAAATTGCCTACCTTAAATTAGGTAATCAGTAAATGTTTGCTAATAGAACTTTTAATTAATATCATAGCTATTCTTAAAATAGATTTGAAAGATCATTGTAAACTTGTAATGAAGTGAGTATAGGAGGAACATACCTCAACATAATGAAGGCCACATGTGACAAGGCTACAGCTAACATCACACTCAATAGTGAAAAGCTGAAAGCTTTTTCTCTAAGATCAGAAAGAAGATAAGTATGCCTACTCTTGCCACTTTTATTCAACATAGTATTGAAAGTTCCAGCCAGAACAATCAGGCAAGAAAAGTAAAAGGCACCCAAATTGGAAAGAGAGGAAACTGTCTCTATTTGCAGATGACATATTATATCCTAAAGATTCTACCAAAAAAACCAGTCAGAATAAATTCAGTAGGGTTGCAAGACACAAAATCAATATACAAAGATCTATTACATTTCTATACACTAATAACAAACTATCAGAAAAAGAACTTAAGAAAACAATCCCATTTACAATTCCATCAAAAAGAATACAATACTAAGGAATAAATTGAACTAAGGAGGTGAAAGACCTGTATACTGAAAATTATGACATTTATGAACTAAACTGAGGAAGACACAACTAAATGGAAAGGCATTTCATACTCATGGATTGAAGAATTAATATCATTAAAATGCAATCTATAGCTTCAATGCAATTCCTATCAAATTTCTAATGGCATTGTTTCACAGAAATAGAACAAATCTAAAATTTGTATGAAACCAAAAAAGACCCGGAATAACCATCACAATCTCAAGAAACAACAACAAAGCTGGAGATATCACACTTCTTGATTTCAAACTATATTACAAGGCCATGGTAATTAAAACACTATGGCATTAGCATGAAAACAGACACACAGAGGGATTGCAGGGAAGATGGCAGAGTGGGAGGACCCTAAGCTCACCTTATTTCATGGATACAACTAGATAACACTCACATTAGTGTTTACAACCCAGAAAATGACTGGAAAACAAACTCCACAACTAAATGTAGAGAAGAGGCCACGTCAAAGAGGGTAGGAAGGGCAGAGATGTGGTGGGGAGCTAAACAGACCTGAGGGACTATCCATGGGAGGGAGGGACCCACAGGTGTGGAGAGGGTAGAGAGATACACTATCGCACTCAGGAGCCCACAGGGGGAAGATGAATCCCCATAACATTTGGCTTTGAAAAACAGAAAGGCTGAATTTCATGAGTTCTTAAAACCAGCAGGACTTAAAAAACCTGGAATTATTAATAAGTAGTCATGGAGAGCCCAGAAGGCAAGAGGCAACTGAGTCCCTGCCCTTAAAGAGACAGCACAACAAACACCCATAGAGATACAGCCTAGAAGCAGCAGTTTGAAAAACACCTGGGGCACAGAGGAGGGAGAGTTACTTACTAATCTCAGAGCAAGTCCCAGAGAGGTAAAGATGCTTGGAGGCTTCTTCAGGAACAAGGAGCTGGCAGGAACTATTTCCCTCCCCCACCTCCCACCATAACTAGACAGCGCCTGTGGGAACCAGTGCCACCTGACACTCACCACTTAACTTGCTCACACCTTCTCCTATGCATGCTTTGGCAGATCCAACCCTCCCTTCCCCCCACAGCCATGGTGCTGCAGGGCCTCTCCCACAGAGGACCAGCACAGCATACAAAACACCCTGCCAGCCCGTGCATATTGATGACCTGCCCCTCCAAAACACTCTTGGCCAGAGACCTTCCAGGGCGGTGCCACAGGCCTGGCAGTGTGCAAGCAGCCCCAACATGGGCCAGCACCACTGCACAGTGATTCCTTCCCCAGGGAGAGGGAAAGATAACCACACACACCAGTCAGACTGGGCCCAGGCAGTGGGCTAGTGGCAGACAACTAGTCTGACTGCAGGCCCTGCACACCAACAGAAGCTTTTCAGGGGAAACACACCCTGCAGTTTATTGCCACTGCATCTCCAGCAAATGCCTGGTCTGAGTAACCTGAAGCCAAAGGCAGCCCCAGAGTGGCTCACTAACACCACAGGGAGCAAACTCTGCTCACAACAGGCAAAGAGGGCCACCTCAGACAACTGGTCTGAAGGAAAAAGCCACTCAACCACAACAGCAGCGTGCACACAACACCCATAGCAGTCGCCCTTGAAGCGCTGGGTTCTGGTGATCAGGGGACAGTGCACTGCAGGGCACTACAGGACCTCTTTTTCATAAGGCCATTACTTGCAAAAACAGGGAGATGTAATTGAATTTCCTAACACATAGAAGCAGACATAGGGAGTTAGAGGAGACACAGGAATATGTCCCAAATGAAAGAAAAAGACAAAATCACAGCAAGAGACCTTAAGTGAAACAGAGACAAGTAATATGCCTGATAGAGAATTTGAAGTAATGGTCATAAAGATACTTACTGGACTTGAGAAAAGAGTGGAGGACATCAAATAAGACCTTTGACAAAGAGATAAAAAAGAACCAATTAGAGATGAAGAAGACAATAACTGAAATTAAAATACACTAGAGGGAATAAATTGTAGCCTAGAGGAAACAGAAGAGTGAATCAGCGACCTGGTGGACAGAGTAATGGAAAGTAATCAAGCTGAGCAGGTGAGAGAAAAAAAAAATTTATGCAAAATTGACAACAGACTTACAGGAGCTCAGTGACACCATCAAACATAATAATTCACATTATAGGGATCCCAGAAGGAGAAGAAAGGGAAAGGCACAGAAAATTTATCTGAAGAAATAATAGCTGAAAACTTTCCTAATCTGGGGAGGGAAACAGAAATCCAGATCTAGGAGGCACAGGGAGCCTCCCGCCCCCAAAATCAATCTTAAAAGCAGCAAGAGAAAAGATGACAGTTACATACAAGGGAAACCCCATAAGGCTCTCAGCAGATTTTTTCAGCAGAAACTTTGCAGGCCAGAAGTGAGTGGCATGATATATTCAAAGTACTGAAAGGGAAAAATCTGCAGCCAAGAATACTGTATCCAAAGGCTGTCATTCAGAATAGAGGAAGAGATAAAGATTTCCCCAGACAAACAGAAGTTTAAATGAATTCATCACCACTAAACCAGCTCTACAAGAAATGTTAAAGGGGACTCTTTCAGTGGAAAGGGAAGACCATAAGCAGGAGCAAGAAAACTAGGAAGGATATAGTCAGGAAAAATAAGTGTATCTGTAAAAATCAGTCAAGAGACTCACAAAGTAAAAGGATGTCAAATATGACACTATATACCTCAAACATGGAGGGGGGAGGTAGGGAGAGGAGTAAAGAATGGATTCTCTTTTCTATAAGTTGTACCAAAACATAAACTTAACTTGTTTCACTTGTACTATTCCTTCAAATAAAGTAATTTGGTATGCCTCCCCCCAAAAGAATGGGTTCAAACTTAAGTGACTATCAACTAAATATAGACTGCTATGCAGGAGATGTTATATACATACCTAGTGGTATCCACAAATCAAAAACCAGAAATAGATATATAAGAAATAAAGAGAAAGGAATCCGATTATATCACTAAAGAAAGCCAACCTATCATGAAAAAAGAGAGCAAGGGAAGAAAGAAACAGAGAAGAACTACAGAAACAACCATAAAACAAATAACAAAATGGATGGGGCACCTGGGTGGCTCAGTCATTAAGTATCTGCCTTCAGCTCAGGTCATGATCCCAGGGTCCTGGGATCGAGCCACACATAAGGCTCCCTGCTCAGCGGGAAGCCCGCTTCTCCCACTCCCCCTGCTCACTCCCCCTGCTTGTGTTTCCTCTCTCGCTGTGTCTCTCTCTGTCAAATAAATAAATAAAATCTTTAAAAAAAACCCAAATAACAAAATGGCAATAAATACATACCTATCAATAATTACTTTGAATATAAATGGATTAAATGCTCCAATCAAAAGACACAGGGTGATGGAATAGATAAGAAGCAAGACCCATTCATATGCTGCCTATAAGAGACACACTTCCGACCTAAAGACATAAGCAGATTGAAAGGGAAGGGATGGAGAATTGTTTTTATGCAAATGGATGTGAAAAGAAATACGAGGTAGCAATACTTATATCAGACAAAATAGACTTTAAAACAGAAAAATACAATTGTCATATGATCTCACTGATATGTGGAATTTAAGAAACAAAACAGAGGATCATAAGGGAAGAGAGGAAAAACAAAACAAAATGAAACCAAAGAGGGAGACAAACCATAAGAGACTCTTATTCATAGGAAACAAACTGAGGGTTGCTGGAGGGGAGGGCTAACTGGGTGATGGGCATTAAGGAGGACACTTGATGTAATGAGCACTGGGTGTTATATAAGACCCATTATAGATGTTGAATCACAGACCTGTACCTCTGAAACCAATAATATATTATATGTTAATTGAATTTAAATTAAAAATTTTTTATAAAAAATAAATAAAACAAAGACTATAACAAGAGACAAAAAGGGACACTATATAATCATAAAGGGAACAATCCAACAAGAAGATATAACAATTATAAATATTAATGCACCCAACATGAGAGCACCCAAATACATAAAGCAGCTAATAACAAACATAAAGGAACTAATCTATAGTTATATAGTAACAGTAGGAGAGTGTTAACACCACTTACATCAATGGACAGATCATTCAAACAGAAAATCAACAAGGAAACAGTGACTTTGGATGATACAATGCATCAGATGGATTTAACAGATATATTCAGAACATGCCATCCTGAAACAACAGAATATACATTCAAGTTCACATGAACATTCTCCAGAATAGATCACATGTTAGGCCACAAAACAAGCCTCAACAAATTAAAAAAGACCAAAGTCATACCATGCATCTTTTCTGACCACAGTGCTATGGAACTAGAAATCAAACACAAGAAAAAAAATCTGGAAAGAGCACAAATACATGGACATTAAAGACCATGCTACTAAACAATAAATGAGTCAACCAAGATTCAAAGAGAAAATTAAAAAATACATGAAAACAACTGAAAATGAAAACACAACAGTCCAAAACCTTTGGGATTCAGCAACAGTGTTTCTAAGAGGGAAGTTTATAGCAATACAGGCCTACCTCAAGAAAAAAATCTCAAACAACTTAACCTTACACCTAAAGGAGCTAGAAGAAGAACAAACAAAATGCAAAACTAGCAGGATGAAGGAAATAATAAGGATTAGAGCAGAAATAAATAAAATGGAAACTAAAAAGACAATAGAACAGATCAATGAAACCACAAGCTGGTTCATTGAAAAGATCAACACAACTGATAAACCTTTCACCAGACTCATCAAAAAAAAAAGGGGGGGAGAGAAGACTCAAATATACAATATCAAAAATGAAAGCAGAGAAATAACAACCAACACCACAGAAATACAAAGGATTATAAGAGAATATTATGAAAAACTATATGCCAACAAATAGGACAGCCTAGATGAAATGGATAAATCTCTAGAAACATAACCTACCAAAACTGAAACAGGAATAAAATTTGAACAGACCAATTATCAGCAATGAAATTGAATTAGTAATAAAAAAACTCCCAACAAACAAAAGTCCAGGAGGAGACACTTTCACAGGAGAATTCTACCAAACATTTAAAGAAGAGTTAATACCTATTCTTTTCAAACTATTCCAAAAAATGGAAGAGGTAGGAAAACTTCCAAATTATTCTGAGGCCAGCATTATCCTGATACAAAACCAGCTAAAGACACCACCACAAAAGAGAACTACAGGCCATTATCCCTGGTAAATATAGATGCAAAAATCCTCAACAAAATACTAGCAAACTGAATCCAACAATTAAAAAAAAAAATCATTCACTACAATTGGGTGAAATTTATTCCCAGATGCAAGCTGGCTCAATATTCACAAGTCAATCAACATGCTACATCACATCAATAAGAGTCAGATAAGAACCACATGAACATTTCAATAGATGCAGAAAACACACGATGTCCATTCATGATAAAAACCCTCAACAAAGTAGGCTTAGAAGGAATATACTTCAACATTAAGGCCATATATGAAAAACCCACAGCTAACATCATACTTAATGGTGAAAAATTGAGAGCTTTTCCTCTGTTAGGAACAAGTCAAGGATTCCCACTCTTAACACTTATATTTACCATAGTACTGGAGATCCCAGTCACAGCAATCAGATAAGAAAAAGGAATAAAGTATAAACATTGTCAAGGAAGAAGTAAAACTTGCACTATTTGCAGATGGCATGATACTATATATAGAAAATTTTAAATATTCCACCCAAAAACTACTAGAACTGACCAATGAATCCAGTAAAGTCTCAGGATACAAAATCAATGTACAGAAATCTGTTGTATTTCTATACACTAATAATGAAGCTGCAGAAAGAGAAATTAAGAAAACAATCCTATTTATAATTGCACCCAGAATAATAAAATACCTAGAAATAAACTTAACCCAAGAGGTGAAAGACCTGTACTCTGAAAACTATAAAACACTATGAAAGAAATTGAAGAGGAACACAAAGAAATGGAAACACACTCTATGCTCATGGGTTGGGAGAACAAATATTGTTAAAACGTCCATACCACCCAAAGAAATCTACACATTCTATGTAATCCTTATGAAAATACCAACAGCATTTCTCACAGAACTAGAACAAACAATCCTAAAATTTGTATGGAACCACAAAAGACCCTGAATAGCCACAGCAATCTTGAAAAGTAAAACAAAGGTGGACGTATCACAATTCCAGATTTCGAGATATATTACAAAGCTGTTATAACCAAACAGTATGGGACTGGCGCAAAAATAGACACACAGATCAATGGATTAGAATAGAAAGCCCAGAAATGCGGTAAGAATGTGCAATAGGAAAAAAAAAACAAAACAGTCTTTTCCACAAACGGTATTGGGAAAACTGGACAGTTACATGCAAAAGAATGAATCTGGACCACTTTCTCACACCATACACAAACTCAAAGTGGATTAAATACCTAGATGTGAGACCCGAAACCATAAAAATCCTAGAAGAAATCCCAGGCAATAATTTCTCTGACATCAGCCATGACATTTTTCTAGCTGTCTCCTTTGGCAAGGGAAACAAAAGCGAAAAACAACTACTGGACTAAGTCAAATAAAAATCTTCTACACAGGGAGATTGCTAGGAAGATGGTACAGTAGGAGTACCCTAGCTCTTCTTGTCCCATAGATACAACTAGATAACAGTCACATCAGCTTAAATAACACAGGAAGGATCCAAAGACTGGCAGGACGACCTCCACACCCAAAGGTAGAGAAGAGGCCACACGGAAGAAGGTAGGAAATGTGGAGACAGGATTTGAGACCTAAAGGGACTGTGACTGTCTGCAGATGGGAGGGAGCAAGTGAGAGTGGTGAAGGGCAAGAAATGGATGATCCTACCGGGGACGCCCAACAGGGAAAACAAACCTTTGGCTTTGAAAGCAAGAGGGGCCAAATTTCATGAGTTCTTACAACCCAAAAGGACTTAAAGCCTGGAATTCTTCAAATCAGTGTGCTCAGCTCTGGGAGAATTCTGAAGGTATAAGGAAGCAGAGTCCTCACCTTTAAAGAGGGGACAGGACAAGCAGCCTGAGCAGATACAGTGTAGAATCGGAAGTTGGAAAAATGCCAGGGGCAGACAGGAGGGAGAGAGATTTACTCATCACAGAGGTGTCCCAGTGAGCTAGGGATCTCAAAAGACCTCTCCATGAACAAAGGAGCTGGCAAGTGCCATTTCCCTGCCCGCCCCCCATCCTAAACCCAAGACCCCGTGTGCAAACTAGTGCCAAACCCACACTTGCTTGCATGATGCTGTCTCCTACTTTGGTGGATCCACCTTTTCCAGTCACATATGCCTCAGTCCCAGCACTGTGGGCCCCTCCCCCAGAAGAAGAAGGCAAACCGCACCAGCACTGTGTCTCCCCACTGGCGCCTCTTGCAGGCCCTCAGAGGCAGGTGATTCAGAAGCTTGAAACACACCGTTTTAAAAGTGCAAGATCCACCCACATGCCCTTTGCAGATCTGCTTAGGCTGGCTGGTACAGCAGCTGTGGCTCCAGGTCTCAATTAGCAAGCAGATCAGATTGTACCTTGTTAAAACACCCCATACTCCCCAGGGACCGAACACTGCCCACAACAGGCAGAGAGAGCCACTTCAGACAGCTGAACTGAAAAGAGAAAAGAAAAAAAAAACAGGGCACACACAACACACACAGGAGTGACTCGGTGAAGTGCCAGGTCCTGGGGAACAGGGGACACAGCACTGCAGGGCATTTCAGGAACTCTTCCTCATAAAGCCATTACCTTCCAGAGCAGGATACATGCTGACCTTCCTAACAGAAACAGACACAAAGAGTTAGACAAAATGAGGAGACAGAAAAATGTATCCGAAACCACAGCAAGAGACCTAAGTAAAATGGATATAAGTAATATGCCTGGTAGAGAATTTAAAGTGATGATCATAAGGACTTGAGAAAAGAGTGGAGGACATCAATGAAACCCTCAACAAAGAGATAAAAAAGAACCAATCAGAGATGAAGAACTCAATAAATGAAATTAAAAATACACTTGACAGAATAAGTAGCAGGCTAGATGAAAAGAGGAATGAATTAATGACCTAGAAGAGTAATAAAAAGTAACCAAGCTGAACATATGAAAGGAAAAAAAATATGCAAATTGAAAATAGTCTTAGGGAACTCAGTGACTCCATCAAGCATAATAACATTTATATTGTAGGATTCCAGAAGAAGAGAGTGAAAGGGGGGCAGAAAATTTATCTGAAGAAATAATAGCTGAAAACTTCCTAATCTGGGGGAAGGAACAGAAATCCAGATCTAGGAGGCAGAAGTCACTCCCCACCCCCACCCCACCATCAATCCAAGGAGGTCCACACCAGGACACATAGTAATTAAAATGGTAAAAAGTAGTTATAAAGAAAACAAATCTTAAAAGTAGCAAGAGAAAAGATGATAGTTACATATAGGGGAAACCTCCATAAGGCTATCAGTAGATTTTTCAGCAGAAACTTTGCAGGAGAGAAGGGGTGGCATGATATACCCAAAGTACTGAACGAGAAAAATCTGCAGCCAAGAATACTCTATCCAGCAACGCGACCATTCAGAATAGAAGGAGAGTAGTTTTTTTGGACAAACAAAAATTAAAGGAGTTCATGATCACTAAAGCAGCCCTCCAAGAAATACTAAAGGGGTGGGCGCCTGGGTGGCTCAGATGGTTGGGCATCTGCCTTTGGCTCAGGTCGTGATCCCAGGGTCCTGGGATCGAGTCCCGCATCGGGCTCCCTGCTCCTTGGGAGCCTGCTTCTCCCTCTGCTTCTCTCTCTCTCTCTCTCTCTCTGTCTGTCTCTCGTGAATAAATAAATAAAATCTTAAAAAAAAAAAAGAAATACTAAAGGGACTCTGGGTGGAAAGGAAAAACCATAAATGAGAGTATGAAAAACAGTGTATCTGTAAAAATCAGTCAAGAGATTAACAAAATAAAAAGATGCAAAATATGAAACCATATACCTAAAACATGGGGGAGGGAGAGAGGAGTAAAGAATGGATTCAAACTTAAGTGACAATCAACTTAATGCAGACTGCTATACAGAGAATATGTTAAACAAACCTAATGCTAACTACAAATAAAAAACCAGTAATAGATAAGAAAAGAATAAAAAGAATTCGAGTATATCATTAAAAAAACCCAGCAAGCCACAAAAGACAGCAAGAGAAGGGTCAGAGAAAAAAATATAGAAACAACCACAAAACAAGTAACAAAATAGCAATAAATAAATACCTATCAATAATTACTTTGAATGTAAATGGACTAAATGCTTCAAAAGACATAGGGTGGGACAGAGCAGATTAAAAACAAACAAACAGGGGTGCCTGGGTGGCTCAGTCGTTAAGTGTCTGCCTTCGGCTCAGGTCAGGTCTGGGATCAAGCCCCACATCAGGCTCCCTGTTTGGCGGGTAGCCTGCTTCTCCCTCTCCCACTCCCTCTGCTTGTGTTCCCTCTCTCAGCTGTATCTCTCTCTGTCAAATAAATAAAAAAAATCTTTAAACAAACAAACAAAACAAGACCCAGGGGGCCTGGGTGGCTCAGTCTGTTGAGTGTCTGACTCTTGGTTTCAGCTGAGGTCATGGTCTTGGGGTTGTGGGGTTGAGCCCTGTGTTGGGCTCTGCACTCACTGCAGAGTCTGCTGGAGATTGTCTCCCTCTCCCTCTGCTCCTTCTCTGCTCGTGCATGTTCTCTCTCTTTAAAATAAATAAATAAAGTGTTAAAAAAAAAAAAACCCTAAACCCCCCCCCCCCACAAGACCCATTTATGTCCCACCTATAAGAGATTCATTTCAGACCTAAGGGCACCTGCAGATTGAAAGTGAGGGGATGGAGAAATATTTATCATGCAAATGGGTGTCAAAAGAAAGCCAAAACAGTAATACTTATATTGGACAAACTAGACTTCAAAACAAAGACTATAACAAGAGACAAAGATGGACTCTATTTAATAGTAAAGGGGACAATCCAACAAGAAGATATAACAATTGTAAATATTTATGCACCAATATAAGATCACCTAAATATATAAAAGAGTTCATAAGAAACATAAAAGAACTAATTGACAGTAATGCATTAATAGTAGGGGATT
This sequence comes from Eumetopias jubatus, assembly GCF_037043125.1. Taxonomy (NCBI): domain Eukaryota; kingdom Metazoa; phylum Chordata; class Mammalia; order Carnivora; family Otariidae; genus Eumetopias; species Eumetopias jubatus. The sequence continues at coordinate 30,181,554 of NW_028274814.1, forward strand.
TTTAACACCACATTTACATCAATGGATATATCATTCAAACAGAAAATCAACAGGGATTGAATGACACATTGCACCAGATGGATTTAACAGATATATTCAGAACATTTCACCCTAAAACAGAATATACATTCTTTCCAAGTGCACACGAAACATTCTTTGGAATAGAACACACACTAGGCCACAAGTCTCCACAAATTCAAAAAGATTGATGTCATACCATGCATCTTTTCTGACTATAATGCTATAAAACTAGAAATCAACCACAAGAAAAAAACTAGAAAGACCACAAATACACAGGGGTTAAATAACATGCTACTAAACAATGAAATCAAAGAATAAATGAAAAATTACATGGAAACAATTAAAATAAAAACACAGTGATCCAAAATCTTTGGTATGCAGCAAAAGTGTTTCTAAGAAGAAAGTTTATAGCAATACAGGCCTATCTCAAGAAGCAAGAAAAATCTCAAACAATCTAACCTTATGCCTAAAGGAGCTAGAAAAAGAACAACAAAACCCAAAAACAGCAGAAGGAAGGAAATAATAAAGATTACAGCGGAAATAAATGAAATAAAAACTAAAAAAGAGAGAGAGAGAGAGAGATTGAGAGAGGACAGATCAATGAAACCAGGAGCTGGTTCTTTGGAAAAAAAAAAAAAATCAACACGATTGTTAAACCTAGCTAGACTCATTAAGAAAAAAAGAGAAAGGGCTCAAATAAACAAAATCACAAGTGAGAGAGGAGAAATAAAAACCAACATTACAGAAATACAAAGTATTAAAAGAGAATATTATGAAAAATTGCATGCCAACAAATTGGACAACCTATAAGAAATAGATAGGTTCCTACAAATATATAGCTTACCAAAACTGAAACAGGAAGAAATAGAAAATTGGACCAGACCAATTACTAGCAAGGGAATTGAATTAGTAATAAAAAAACTCCCAACAAATTCCAGGACCAGATGGCTTTACAGGCACATTCTACTACAAGGATGCCCACTCTTTACCCTTTTATTGACCATAATACTGGAAGTCCTAGCCACAGCAATCAGACAAGAAAAAGGAATAAAATGCATCCAAAATGATAAGGAAAAAGTAAAATTTGCACTATTTGCAGAGAGAAAAGCTGGAAGACTCCACCAAAAAATTACTGGAACTGATCAGTGAATTCAGTTAACTCTCAGGATACAAAATCAATGTACAGACATAATTTTTTTTTTGACTACTCCTTTTTCTCTCATGTTCCACAGCCACGTCAGAAAATCCTATTGGCACTGTTTTTATTTTTACTTTTTTTTTTTTTTTTAGATTTTGTTTATTTATTTGTCAGAGAGAGAGAGACCACAAGTAGGGGGAGTGTCAGGCATAGGGAGAAGCAGGGTCCCTGCTGAGCAAAGAGCCCGATGTGGGACTCTATCCCAGGACCCTGGTATCACGGCCTGAGCTGAAGGCAGATGTTTCACTGACTGAGCCACCCAAGCGTCCCTCAATATACAGAAATCTGTTGCATTTCTGTACACTAAATAATGAAGCAGCAGAAAGAGACATTAAGAAAACAATCCATTTACAATTGCACAAAGAATAATAAATACCAGGGCAGCTGGATGGCTCAGTTGGTTAAGCCTCTGCCTCCAGCTCAGGTCATAATTCCAGGGTCCTGGGACTGAGCCCACATCAGCCTTCCTGCTCAGTGGGAGTCTGCTTCTCCCTCTCCCTCTGCCCCTCCTCCCTGCTGGCGTTCTCTCTCTCTTTCTCTCAAATAAATAAATAAATCTTTACAAATAAAGAAAGGATGAAAGAAAGAAAGAATAAATAAATCTTTAAAAAGTAATAATAAAACATCTAGAAATAAACTTAGCCAAAGAGGGGAAAGATGTATACTCTGAAAACTACAAAAATTGATGAAGGAAACTGAAGATGACACAAAGAAATAGAAAGACATTCCATGCTCATGGATTGGGCGAACAATATTTTAACAAATATTGTTAAAATGTCCATACTACCCAAAGCAATCTGCAGATTTAATGCAATCCCTATCAAAAAACCAGCAGCATTTTTCACAGAACTAGAACAAACAATGCTAAAATTTGTATGGAGCCAAAGAAGACCCTGAATAGCCAAAGCAATCTTGAAAAAGAAAAACCAAATCTGGAGGTATCACTATTCCAATCGCTTCTCGGCCTTTTGGCTAAGATCATGTGTGGAGGTATCACAATTCCAGACTTCAAGTTATATTACAAGGCTGTAGTAAAACAAAAACAATATGAATACAGTAACGGTACTGGCATAAAAATAGACACATAGATCAGAACAGAACAGAAAATCCAGAAATAAACCCATGACTATATGGTCAATTAATCTTCAAAAAGCAGAAAAGAACATGCAATGGGGAAAAGACAGTCTCTTCAAACAAATGATGTTGGGAAAACTGGACAGCCACATGCAGAAGAATGAACTGGAACTGGACCACCTTCTTACACCATACACAAAAACAAATTCAAAATAGATTAAGACCTAAATGTGAGACATGAAACCATAAAAATCCTAGACGAGAACACAGGCAGTAAAGTCTCTGACATTGGCCGAAGCAACATTTTTCTGGGTATGTCTCCTGAGGCAAGGGAAATAAAAGCAAAAATAAACTATATGAGAATAAATAGCTTTTGCACAGCTTTTTAGTTCAACAAAACTAAAAGGCAACCTACAGAATGAGAGAAGATATTTGCAAAGGACATATCTGATAAAGGGTTAGTACCCAAACTCTGTGAAGAACCAATACAACTCAACACTCAAAAAACAATTAAAAGATGGGCAGAAGTCATAAACATACATTCTTTCAAAGACGACATACAGGTGGCCAACAGATATATGAAAAGACGCTCAACATCACTCATCACCAGGGAAATGCAAATCAAAACCACGATGAGATATCACTTCATACCTATCAGAATAGCTAAAAGCAAACACAAGAAACAACAAGTGTTCATGAGGATGTGGAGAAATAGGAACACTCGTGCACTGTTGGTGGGAATGCAAGCTGGTGCAGCCACTGTGGGAGACAGTATGGAGATTCCTCAAAAACTTAAAAATGGAACTACCCTATGGTCCAGCAATCACACTACCAGAAAATACAAAAACTCTAAGTCAAAGGGATGCATGCACACCTGTGTTTATAGTAGCGTTATTTACAATAGCCAAGTTATAGAAGGAGCCCAAGTGTCCATAGATAGATGAATTGATAAAGATGTGCTAAATATACAAAATGGAATATTATTCAGCCATAAAAACGAATGAAATCTTGCCATTTGTGACAACATGGATGGAATTAGATAGTATAATTCTAAGCGAAATAAGCCAGAAAAGGCAAATATCATATGATTTCACTCATAAGTGGTATTTAAGAAACAAAACAAATGAACAAAGAAAAAAAAAGACAAATCAAGAAACAGACTCTTAACTATAGAGAGCAGATGGTTATCTGAGAGGAGGTGGGGGGGTGGAGGAAATAGGTGAAGGGGATTAAGGGCACACTTATCTTGATGAGCACTGAGTAATATGTAGTCCTGCTGAATCACTATATTCTACACCTGAAACTAGTATAACACTATGTTAACTCTACTGGAATTAAAAAAAAAATGCATAAATCGATTTGGACCCAATTTGTTAAAAAAAAATCTGCAAAGTGCAATAAAGCAAAGTGCAATAAAAAGAAATTAATGCAAAGATAAATTACTAGTTAATATTTTCAGAACTTTATTTCACGTTGGAGGAAAATTAACGTACATCCTATAGATGACAACAAATTCCAGACTTAAAGACTCAACAGCAGAACAGAACAAAAATATACATGTTCTGGCTCTTGGTGGGGAAATACATTCTGACTATTGGAGAAAGAGAGGGAACACTCTCAGAGTATATATTTCTGAATATATAAAAACTTAAAACTTTTCTGCAATATTGAAATCAAGCAACAGAATAGAGAAAAATTTACAAAATAAGCTAATTAGGAAATACCTGCTTTCTAAGATCTTTAAGAAATACATGTCTATATGTAGAGATAAATACAATATAAATATATGTGGTTTATAAATATATATGGTGTATACATATATACAGTCTATACTAAGATCTAGATGATGCTTTGTCAAGGAAGAAAAATCAAAGAAAATACGAACCTATGATACAAGGCATTACTATAGGAAAAAACATAACATTCCACAGCAACTAGATTTTAAAAGTGTACATTTAATACAGAATGCAAGAAACTCGCAAGAAAAATGCAAGAGCCTAATTTTGGTGGACAAGTGGCAATTGAGGGTGCAAACACACACTGCTAACAGGCTTGAAGTGTCATTTGCAGGTCTGGGGCTGGGACGTCCCAGGAGCTTCGGTCAGACAAGGTTTAAACTCCCGTTCGATGCACTGCCTGCGGTTTGGACCGGAGGAAAAGACTCGAGTCGTCCAAGGGAGAGATCAACCCTTCTGCGCTCCACGGGTCCTCATGTATTTCCGCACCGGGTACGTCCTGATATTTGTACTTTCCAGCCCAAACTAACGTCTGTGCGTAGGCTTCGTATAGGTCAGGTGGGAGAGTAATCTCGTGACGAGGCCACAGGAACTTCGACAAAGTTAAACCTTCCGAACCGTGCTACCTGCTTTGCAAAAGCAAAGCAAAGCACACCCCACTTACTCGGCTGTCCACCCGGACTTATCCGGAAACCCGTGCTTCAATCCTGCCGCGGGCCTGGGAGAGGCGCGTCTGCTTTGTCCTCACCAACCGAAAAGACTCGGGTGAAAAAAAGCGGGGAGCGTGCCAGAGGCAGCAGGAAGCCGTCTCCGTGCAGACGGCCGAGCAGCTCCGCGGCGCCGCCCAGGCAGCAGCGCGAAGCACGGCCGGGAGCCCCGGCGGGGCACGCTCCGCGCAGCGGGGCCGAGTCCCGGGCGCCCGGCCGCGGCGGAACTACAACTCCCGCGGCCCCTCGGGCGACCGCGCTGCGTCCCCATCGGCCGGCCTAGCCCGCGGAGCTCCGCCCAGGTCGCGGGCGCCCGAGTCGCCGCCGTGTGCGGGCGCGCGGCAGCGAGCGGACCGGCGGCATGGAGCCCCGCGGGGCGGACGGCTGCTTCCTGGGCGACGTGGGTAGGCGCGGGCGCGGGGGGCGCGGGGGGCGCGGGGGGCGCGGGGGCGCGGGGGGCGCGGGGGGCGCGGGGGGCGCGGGGGGCGCGGGCCCGGAAGCGGGGACAGCCGGGCTGCTCCCGGGCGGGACAGGTGTGTCTGCGGACACGCGCTCGGCGATCGTGACGCGCGCTGCCCCGAGGGCGCCGGCGGGGGCGCTTTGGTGGGCCGAGGTTGGAGCGCCGCCGTTCCCTCACGGGAGCAGCCTCGGTGACCCCCAGGCGTCTCAGGCGCGCTCTGCGTCCGGCTCCTAGTGCCCGGCCGGCGCGTTGCCGAGCCAGTCACGGTCTTGACGCGCGGGTCGTGAGACTTCCCAGCTGCAGACTCACCCGCGCGCCGCGCACCTCAGTCATGGCCAAGCTCAGAGCACCCAGGAGGTGCCGGGTGTGGGAGCTGGACCATCTTCCAGGGGCCCTGTGAGGGGGTCGTGGCGCACTGTCATTAGCACCCTACGGGTGCACCCAGTTGTGATAGAAGGCATCTGCTCCGGGAAAAGGAGATGCCGTTGCGACAGGTCACCCTGTGTTTAAAAAAAAAAAAAAAAAGCCATCTCGGTTCTTCACTGAATCGTGCTTACCATTCGGTTGCTACGGAAGAATAAAATGAATCGAGGGCAAAGGCACATTCTCTGGGGAAGCAAACATCTCTGCCTATGAAGTAATACTGCAGCAGGTGAAATGTCCCCAGAACGCACTTTGAAAACCTGGAAGAAAAAAAAAATCTAAAGTCCTTTTACACTGGTAAAAACAGCAGTGCCAATAAAAGTGGGAAGTCTTAAGAGTCAGTTTAGTGTAAGAGGAATTATAGTCCTAGCAAGGCAGGTGTTTGAATTGATCTTGCAAAACAGCCACCTTCAACCAGATCAAAGCCCTCTAAGAAGCATCTGGTTTTACTTGGCATTTCACCCCAGGCAGGCACAGACTCTGACCCCACCAGTGTGATCTGTGTTTGGTTCAGTTAAATAAGCAATGAACAGCTAAGCAGGGCACCCTAGACACAGTTGCATATTTTTGTTCATGTAGAATGTTTAATAACAGCATTTACTTCTGAGCGTTTTTTGTTTTGTTTTTGCATAGTTTAAGGAATCTTGAAGAGAAAAGCACACTCCACCAATGGATTTATGGCTTCTGAGGTTCATGCATAGTTTTGACTGTCATTGTTTTATTTCCCCCAAAAAGATATGCCCTGACACTTTCATTCTCAACGCTAATAGATCAGCTGAATGTATTGAATCTGGAAGCCTGCTATCCCAGCAGAAGCAGAGCCCATTGTAGGAACTGTAGCCCATTTTAACATTCTGATCTGAAATTCTAGATGCATGGGATACTTAAATGCATTACATTTTCCATTTTTTAATAGAACACCTCACAGAGGTAAAGACGGTGCTCATGGAGGCCATATTGTAAGGCTCTGCAGAGAATTTAGGGCAAGTCATCTCCTAAGTGAATCCAGTATTCATAACTTAGCAAATGTAATACAGGTTGTTATGGACCCAAGGTAAGTGTCCCTTTGCAAAGTTGAAAAAGTGATCCCATATTCAGGATCTGTACTCAAGAGCTGTACTCGAGAGGCTGGTAGAAGACAACAAAAGGGTACCTTAAGGATTTGGGGGCTCTAAGCCAGATGAGCCAATTTTTTTTCAGTCATCCTTGGCCAAGAACTCCAAACACAGCTCACTACTGTCTGGGGTAATCAGAAGGTCAGATGGAGAGAGAAAGAGTTTCTGGGACCACCGTAAGAGCCTGGAGCTGCTAGGTTATGGACCAGCACTAGCCACGCGTCCTGGGGCAGCTACAGGGTGGTCCTTACGTCTGATAATTTAGAGGTGCAACTGAGTTCACACAACTAGAAAGAAGCAAGGCTGAGGTTTAAACCCAGGTGGATTTTTTCCTGGGTTGTTTGTTTTATGCCAAAAGGCTCACACCCTTCCCATCAAATACATTTATCTCTAATCAGTTTGTAGGGTTACTTGAGTGCTTTTTCCCCCCCCCGAGCAGTAAGTCTCAAGAGTGGGTTTAAAATATTCAGTAAACTGTGTTGTAAACATATGCTCTCTCACCTAGGCTTTGTCATTCCATTTATAGAGCACAGGAAGAGTAGATTTAGCAGAATTCTTAAGGGTCTTAGGATTTTTGAAATGTTCAATGACCATTGGCTTCAACTTTAAGTCTCCAGCTTCATTAACCCCTCACGTCTCCCCCCGAAGCCAGGCTTTGACTTCTCCTCTCTAGCTGTGAAAGTCCTAGATGGTATTTTCATCCCCATAGTAGGCCGTTTCATCTGCATTGATAATGTTTGGTGTAGCCACCTTTGTTAATTTTCTTAGCTAGATCTTCTGGACCACATGCTTCTTCACCTGGCACTTTTATGTTTTGGAGATGGCTTTTTTCCTTAAACTTCACACACCAGCCTCCGCCAGCTTCCTGTTTTTCTTCTTACAGCTTCCTCGCCTCTCACCTTTCATGGACCCGAAGAGAGTTAGGGCCTTGCCCTAGATTGGGTTTTGGCTTAAGACAGTGCTGTGGCTGGTTTGATCTTCTGTGCAGACCACCTAAACTTTCTCCGTATCAGCAGTAAGACTGTTTCATTTTCTTATCATTCATATGTTCACTGGAGTAGCACTTTTCATTTTCTTTAAGAACTTTTTCTTTGCATTCACAACTTGGCTGTTTGGTGCAAGAGACCTAGTTTTCAGCCTGTCTTAGCCTTCCACATGCCTCCCTTACTGAGCTTAATCATTTCTGGTTGTTTTCTAAATTTTTTTTTTTTTTAAGATTTATTTTAGAGAGAGAGCCAGCACAGGTGTGCAACTTGGGGGGAAGGGGAGAAGGAGAGAGGATCTCAAACAGATTCCCTGCTGAGCTCCGTCTCACAACCCTGAGATCACGACCTGAGCTGAAATCAAGAGTCGGGAGCTTAACTGACTGAGCCACCCGGGCGCCCCTCGTTTCTAGCTTTTGATTTAAAGTGAGAGATGTGGGACTCTTCCTTTCACTTGAACACATAGAGGCCATCATGGGGTTATTGACTGGTCTTCATTTCAGTGCGTGGTCTTAGGGAATAGGGAAGCCTGACAAGAGGGGGACTGGGGAACAGCTGGTTGGTGAAGTCAGAACACCCACATTTGTCGATTAAGTTCACCGTCTTCTGTGGGCATGGTTTGGGGGCATCCCCAAACAGGTAAATAACATCAAAGGTTATTGATCACAGATCACTATAACAAAGGTAATCAAGTTTCAAATATTGCAAGAATTACCAAATGTGAGGCAAACACCTTTGGAAAAATTGCAACACAGGATTGCCACAAGCCTTCAATTTGTAAAAAACGAATTATCTGCAAAGTGCCCGAAATCGAAGGCTCCCTGGCCTTCCTGAGCTGCCTCTCCCTTCCTGCTGCGAGACTGAGGGCCTTACCCTGCTTTCCTCTTTGCAGGGTTGTAAACCGTAGGGTTTTCCTTCTTCCAGACCGACTTTACGGTGATAGCCACTTCTCACTAACCCCCAAGACAGGCGCTCCAGTGACTGGTAATTACCACTGGCGAGACAAACATCCTGGGGTCCCCTTCTTGAGGTGGTAAAGAGAAAGTCCCACAGGCTTGGCTTTTATATTTTGTGAAAATCAAATCTTCCTGAATTTCAGCTCTCTCTTTGCCCCCCCCGCCCCCCACCCCACATATGATCAAGTCCCCATTTCATGGGGTCACAGGCTCTTTGGCCAGTGGGCAAGACAGGGAGGCACAATGGGGGGGGTGGAATATTACTAATAGACAGCATTTTCTGAGTCACTTTGTGCCTGGCCACACACTACATGCTTTTGCTTACTTTAATTCATTTACCTTTCATGAACCACCAATGAGTAAACTGTTATCAGCCCAAATTCTGGGTGAAGAAACACTTGGGTGGGGGAGGGGTGAGGTCCTGCAGAAGCTGATAAATGGCAGAGCCCAAGTGTCAGGTGTAGCAGAGCCCCTGGCCCCCGTCCTTCCCTGCCCCACGGCGGAGGTGTGGGCCCTAGCATGGTAGAGCCGGGGCCATCTGGGTAGATTGTCATCGACACACAGCCGATGAAGTTGTCCCTCTGTGGAGGAGAGCATCCCACCCCACTTAGGGTTTGTAGAAGTACTCTGGGAAGATTTGGGGACTGACGAGGTGATTAGAAGCTTTTCTAGGGAAATGTAATAATAAGATGTGCAATGTAATAGAAGGGAACTGCTGTCATAAAGAGGTATGTGACGTGATCTTGCGGTTTGAAGTAGGGGGCGTGACAGTAAGGATAGGTCGGTATTAACCCAACATTGTCATTTAGGACTTTTTTTTTTTTAAAGCCTAGTGTCTGGAAGATGCCCCTGTATCCTAGGTAATGGACACTGGAAACATAGCCATAGTGTGTTAATTAATGGTCTCGGCTAGTTAGTGTGCTTTTGTCTGCACTTGGCCCAGACAGGAACCCTCATTCCCACATAGTAGGGAGACCAATGGGCAGCGGGGCACCAGGCCCCCCGTGACGCTGGATGCACCGCGTTCAGGGCTCTGGCGCTCAGTCAGAGTCTGAGGCTCTGCTCAGGCAGGCAGCCTCATGGCTACAGCACCGCCGCGTTCGGGTCTAGGCCCTATGCAGACGAAGAAGGGAGACGGTCTTCTGGAAGTCCTTGGGAAAGAGAGGAGTTTTGAAGCTGTGAAACCAGTCACAGGCTCTCCCTCCCTTCTTGGGAACTACAGTTGGGACAGATGTGCAACAGGAACGAGGATTGCTGTGATTAACAGATCACTCATCTGGGGTGGAAAGGATGCTTCTGGGAACCAACCTCTGTGGCCATTTGTCTGTTTCTACAGGGTGGCAGGTAGCCGGCACACAGGTGGCTTCACCTCCCCTTAGCTTACAGATGGTCACCTTCTCACAGTGGCCTCAGTGGGCTTGTCCCTGTTCATGCACATCCCAGGTGTGCGTCCTAATGGGTTTTTTTTTTTTAAGATTTTATATATTTATTTGAGAGAGTGAGCGCATGCGTGCACACACGAGTGGTGGGGAGGGGCAGAGGGAGAGGGAGAAGCAGGCTCCCCGCTGAGCAGGGAACCCAGTGTGGGGCTTGATCCCAGGACCCCAAGATCATGACCTGAGCCAAAGGCAGACGCTTCACCAAGTGAGCCACCCAGGGGCTCTTTGTGTCCTAATCTCTTCTAAAGACCCCAGTTAGATGGGACGAGGGCCCGCTCCAATGGCCTCACCTTAATTCCTTCAGAAAAGGCGCAGTCTCCGAATACAGTCACATTCTGAAGTACTAGGGGTTAGGGCTTCCACTATGAATTTGGGGGGCACAGTTCAGTCCATAACAAATTTTAGGCCAACAGATCAGATGACGTACATAAAGTGGACAAAGTCCTCTATAGACACAAACTACCACCTGACTCAAAAGGTAGAAACTTGAGAGTCAGACGCTCAACCGACTGAGCCGCCCAGGCTCCCATCACCCGGGATTCTGAGGAGCGTCTGGACCAACTCCATGATCATACATGGCGTCTTGGGATCGTACGGGGTTCTCTGGACCTGGAGGGCAGCGGCTCGGTCCCAGCGCTCGGTCTGCTCTCCTCCGCAGGTTTCTGGGTGGAGCGCACCCCTGTGCACGAGGCGGCCCAGCGTGGCGAGACCCTGCAGCTGCAGCGGCTGATCGAGAGCGGCGCGTGTGTCAACCAGGTCACGGTGGACTCCATCACGCCGCTGCACGCAGCCAGCCTGCAGGGCCAGGCGCAGTGTGTGCAGCTGCTGCTGGCTGCGGGGGCGCAGGTGAGCAGCCCCTCAGGACAGACCCCCGCCCGAGCTGGGGAAGCCACGGCACCTGCTCCGGAGAATGCAGGGAGGGAGGGGAAAGAAACGCGAGGCCTGGCATTAGCGTTGTGATGTGCAAGCGCGTGGGAAGTAGAGAAACCCCTGGAGGGGAAGAGGAAGCTGGAGTGGGCTGCCGGGGAAGCCAGCCCAGGGGCGGCCTGTCGGTCAGCTGCGCGCTGAGGGCCCGTGGGTCATGGCTCGGCTATCAGGAGGGCACTGGTAGCCAGAGAGAAGGCAGCTGTAGGGAGGGAGAGGCAGGGGGAGTGCCCTGCATGGGGGGGGGGTGCCGGAGCAGGGCTGCCCATCACATAGGCCGAAGAGCTGCTGCTGGGGTCCCCGAGATGGCGGAGGGGGATGATGGTAAGCCAGCTCTCCATGGGAGGTGGAGGTGGGGGGCGGGGGGCCCAGAACACAAGCTTCTGGTTTGTTTTCCCTGGTGTAAACACGCCGGCTGGGGCGGACTGGGAGGCTGCAGCGGTTTCTGGCTAGGAACTGGCCTGACACCCACGGCCCGAAGGTGTCACCGGAACGCGGGCTCCAGTGTCCATTGTGAGCCTCACCGTTCACACTGCCCCACCGGCTCTCCAAAGGCTCGCCTATGAGGGCAGCCCCCCGAGGAGCCAGAACAGGGTTTGGCGTGTCCCCGAATAGCAGCTGAATTCTAGGCAGAATCTGCCAGCTTGCAGAGTTGCCTTTTTCCTTCCCGGATCGTGTTCCAGCTAGAGGGGACACACGAAGCCTCTTCTGGCACTCCTGAGCTGAAGTTCAAGCTCACTCTCCTACTCTGTCTGCCTTAACTCTCAGTCTGGGGGTGTGGGAGCCGGGCGGGGGGGGGGCAAGAGTGAAGCAGAGAAGCCGAGTTGAGCCTGTCCCGAGAGAAGAGCCCTGAAGAGGGCGCCTCCCAAACTTGGCAGGCTAACAGGCACTCCCAACCCCCATCCTTTGTCCTTGAATGCCCTTGCCTGGCGCAGCACCTTAGCACACACTCGGAAACTGGTGTTTCTAAGAAGGGCCTTTGCAAAGATGAATGTGCATCAGGGGGAGAGAGCGGCTCACGTGGGTTTCCCCTCCGCCCCGACGCGCGCGTTTCTTCCTTCCCACAAGGTGGATGCCCGCAACATTGACGGCAGCACGCCCCTGTGTGATGCCTGTGCCTCAGGCAGCATCGAGTGCGTGAAGCTCCTGCTGTCCTACGGGGCCAAGGTCAACCCACCCCTGTACACGGCATCCCCGCTGCACGAGGCCTGCATGAGCGGTGAGTCCGTGCGAGCAAGCAGTGTAGGTGGGAAGCCATCGGCTGGCTAAGGAGCGCTCCCAGTCTGCTTCTGGCTCGTGGTTGCCAGGCCATGAGAGCCTCAGCTTTTCCTCCTGAAGGTGGTTTTCACCCAGGAGTAGGGGCCGTGGTTTCTGGGTCAGGATTCTGTTGTTAGTGGTGTCCTCCAGGCCTTTCAGATGTCAGCGCTGAAGTCCCCCCACCCTGCCCTGGCTCTCAGTCTTCCCGCGCGGTCTTCCCGGCCTTTTGCCTTGTGGCTCCCTGCTCCGGTTGGGAGAGGAGACCCAACATACGCCCAGAGGACAGGTGGGATTTCAGTCGCCCTGCAAGGGTGGGTAGCCCTCGGATGGTGGGAGGGTAAGAGGAAGGCCGCTCCGTGCACAGAGAAGGTGACTCGTCCCGGCTTACTGGACCCAGAGTTCCCAGTGGAGGGGCAACAGAGAAGCCTGGAAATTTAGGGCAAGACCGGCAGGTGGGAGATCATTAAATGACAGACTAAGGAGCTTGGATTCTACTCTTTTGAGCAGAGGTTGCAAGCTTCTGGCTGACGTTTTGATTGGCTGGCACCATGCTGGTCTTTGCTGCCTGGTGTGCGGGTGGGTGCGTGCTCCCCCAGGGCTCCTCTCGGAGTCACTGTTCTCTGCTGCCTCTCGCCCTCCTTCCCAGGGAGGTCATCTTTTGTCACCCGGCTCTGGTGCTGAGACCACACCACTTCCATCCATGTCAGACGAACCCTGTACACTTCCAAGGACACTTTATGAAACCCAAGACACTATGTATGATCATGTAGTTGGTCCCGATACTCCTCAGAAATCCTTGGGGGATCCCCATGGCCAGAGGGTGGAGGCCAGAGTGTTTGGCATGGCCTGTAAAGGGTTGGTGGCCTGCCCTTGCTCAGGAGCTCCCCGGGCCCTCTCCCACCACTGCCCCACACAAACCCGCTCGTCGGTCCTGCCTGCAGCTGCCCAGTGCCCGTGCCATCCCACCCCTGCGTCTCTCTGCGCATATTCTTCCCGGCCTGCAGAATGGGGGACTGGACAGGAGCAATCTCCTGTTTAGATGTTACATACTCCACCCTGTTATATGCTTTCCTCCGGTGCTCTCTCTGGGCTGGTAAGTGTCTGGAATTTTCTCTGGTCATTTGTCCTTCCACATGGAGGGCAGTAGGGACACCTTTATAAATTTGTGTCCTGCTGTTAGGCAAATTGGAGGCAGGGGGAAGAGCTTTTCTTGTATCTGCTTAATTGCCTTAAAATCAAAATAGTCCTTATGCTAAGGTAGACTATTTTGGGGTGGCATAGTCTGCAGCTCTGCAGTAGAGGAGTGGAGGGGTTGGGGGTATCCTGATGCGGAGAGATCACTGGGGCCATGGCAGTGATCTAAGCACAAAGCCCTTTGAGCCCAAGCGGGATGGATTCATTTAGAAGGCTTTGGGGAAGGATCAGCAGGATTTAGTATGAGGAAGAGCAGAGCACAGGGTCAAAGCCAACTCAGGGGTGGTGCCGATGACGCAGACGGATTGGCCAGGCACAGGGGCCCCCCAGGAGCAGAGGGGGCCGCTGGCTAAGACATCCCCAAGAGCATGGCCAGCAGAGGGCTGGAGGTGGAAACTTGGTAGCTACCTCGATGAAACATGGTTGAGTGAGGAGAGAGGGTGCAGCCTGGGACAGAATGAAACTGCACTCAAACCGAGTTGGAGATGGCAGTGAAGAAGCAGGAAAAGCACCTGCCAGGGAGAAGGGCGGGGGACCTCCGAGGCAAGGAGGCTTAGGGAAGTTCACCCAGGAGCCTTGGACTCGGGCTGCCAGCATCTTCAGGAGACCACCTGCAGGCTCGGCATTCCCAACACAGCTTGGGAGACAGCCCAGAGGTGGGGGGAACCCTCCTTCCCACTGAGGAGCAGAGTCCAGCCGTTCAGGATGGTAGTGCCGGACCTTTTGCTCTCCCCCAAGAGGGTCAGCTGTGCCCTCTCTCCCCGTCCCGCTGCTAGGCAGGCTCAGAGAACCCTGCAGGCTCAGAAGGGACAACCTTCTTTAGCTCCCTAGGACCACACGTGGTTGTAAACCGTGGTTGGTTGGGCCGCAGCTCCAGTTCGCCTCACCTCCCCCTTCAACCCGGCATGGGGCTCACCTGTCCACCTGCCGCTCCCTCAGGCTTATTGCAAATGCACACATTCATTCATGGTTCTTATCCTTTCCCACGTGTTTGAAGGAAGTTCTGAATGTGTGAGGCTGCTTATTGACGTTGGGGCCAACCTGGAAGCACATGACTGCCATTTTGGGACCCCTCTTCATGTTGCCTGTGCCCGGGAGCATCTGGACTGCGTCAAAGTGCTGCTTAATGCAGGTAGGTTGGCCTTTCTACCTGCGCTGCTCAGGGTTGGTGTTGGTGTTTATACCTGTGTGGCTCAATGCAGGTGTTTTGTTTACCTGCACGGTGCACTGGCCGGTGAAGCTGGCTGTCCCACTCATCAGCTGAGGCCTTGGGCCTCAGTTTCTATATCTATAAAACGGGAGAAAATAAGCCCCATTTTGCAGGATTGTTGGAAGGACTTGTGATCGCATTTCCGCAGGAGCTGGTGCTCGATGAATGCTAGTCATTATTTTTGGTAGCCATGGGGATCATCCACAGTACCTGCCCGATGAGTTTGCATCTAAATCGGAAAGAGGTGGGGGGGTCCATGGGAAAGGAGCTGGTAGCATGTTTGGAATCCAGGTCCTTGTCAGATGTTCTAAAAAGGCTCAGGGTAGGGAGGGTCCCAAGGCAAAAAACAAAAAAACGAAATAAAACACAGCCCAGTCAAGTGAAGGTTGGATTCAGGACCCATCTACCACGGCAGTTTTAAAAAAATGTAGCCAAAGTGGGTGTTGGCAAGGAGTTTTCGTTATGAACCCAATGTAAATATTTTGTTGGAAAATTTTCGCTCAGACATTCTGGGGGCAATTTAGGATAAAAAAACAAAACTGGTCAGGAATAGAAAGATGACGAGCTCTCTCCGGACGACGGTCATTTGAGCTTCAGTTATACGTGCTTTTTCTGTTTGGGAGTCTTGTTTGCTTTCACGAGCCACTTTTACATGTTTTTAGTGAAAAAGATTCATTTTGTGTCAGGTTAGCCATTGGGGTGGTTTTCTTTTTTACATAAGGATAAAACATCTAGATGAGAAGCAGTCCCAGGCCTTCCAGCCAATCACTCAGCTTTTCTGTCAACCGAGGGTTATTAGGTGCCGTGACTGCTGAGCTTACGAAATGGCAGTATCACGGTCAACAACTGTCCCCAGAGCACCTGCTGTCCATGTGCTCAGGACGCCTGGTGCCCTTTTTTCTTTAGTTCCTTTAGTGGTGGCTGGAGGGGAAAGGCTCGAATCAGGGGCTCGAACCCCGACATCCCTTCTGTATTGATTAAGACTTTATGGAACCGATTACTCTTGTAAGTAACGGGGAACCAAGTGCAGGGGGCTGAGGGGACGTTTTGGTCCAGGTGACTGAAAAGATCAGAAGGAGGCAGGTGTCAGGGTCACTTTGCTCTGAGGGTTGGCAGCGTCCTCAAGCCGGCACCGTCTCTGCGTCTTGCCGGTCCGTTGTCCATCCCACTCGCTTGGTCCTGTGCCTCACGTCCGTAACAGGCTGAAGATGGCTGCATCAGGGTCGGGCTCAAATCCAAATACTTTTCTTCCCAAGGCTTTGGGTAGTTTTCTCATAAGAGTGAGAAACCGCTTTTCCAGCTGTCCCCACACACTTCCCCTTAAGTCCCAGGGGCCCAAGCTGGGTCCTGGGTCCGAACCTAATCCAGCCCCTTTGTCCAGGCTCGGCCACATTCTCATTGGCTCAGGCCCAGGTTATTTGAACCAATTCCTGGGGGTGGGGAGAGAGGGATTAACCAATCAGAGCCCATCCCTGGGGTTGGAGGCCAGGCCGCCCCCCCCCCAGCCTCCCCCCACCCATTGCAAGGTGTGGGCTCAGTTGGGTGGGTGGGTCCGAGTGGGGAGGCATACACCTGGGAGCTGGAATGAGGGCTAGACTAGAGCCCCCCGGGGAAGGCCCCCCCATATAGGAGGGGCACCTCTGGACTTGCCTGCTGCTGTAGGCGTGGACAGTCACCTCTGACAGCATCTTCTTCCTAGATTGCAGGGATTCTTCTCAAAGAAAACGTTTTCAGCTGCGGGAAACCTCACACATACAAAAAAGTAGAGAGAAGAGGGCAGCATATGGGCTCTTTTTTTTTTTCCCAAGGAAATGTAGAAATATTTTAATTTACATATCATATTACAATGAATCAATATGGAGTCAAAGTCTACAATTACACATTCATAAAAATTCCATACATCATCCTCAGAATAATCAGTTTCTATACAAGATTTACAGATGTCCAATTATGTAATTTTTCCTCAGTGTGCTACAGAGTTTAGAGGTTCTGCTCGAATATTCCCCAAATCAAGCGCAGAATCTGTCTCTTCATCAATTTCTCCAGTGACTGCAACACTGTCACCTCTTACGATGTATAACCCCAGCACCACTTGTTCTACTCCCTGTGAAGAGCTGAACACTCGTTCATGGCTTTCATCCAAAATCAAATGAATGATCTGGTCAAACCCTTTCAGTGTTGCCACAATCATTCTTCCGTCAGAAGTTATAACTGCAACAGTTCGGTTGATGTAGTTTTCCAAGGCGGACGTCATGATGCTCGGCCCGGCCGCTCTGGGCACCACAGGAACACAGGCCTGGGCTCTTCTGAAAGTAGTGGTTCTTGGTCACAGAGCCCTTGGAAAAATCCACTGGAAGCCCGGGACAGGTCTCTGGAAAACAGGTGCTCGCGGACCCCCCCCCCCCCCCAGCTGCAGGGTGGTGTGGCGGAGGAGGGGGCTGGGGCTAGTGCTGGTCCAGTTGTCCAGTTGTCCCGCGAAGTCACAGTGACTGTAACCGCCGCAGGAAGCGCTCAGAGGCGCCCGGGAGGGTGCTGTGCGTACCTTCTCAGCCGTGGCTACCGAGCTGCTGGGGCCTCTGTGTCCGCATCGGGCCGGCTTCTTGGCGCGTGTGGCTGGCCCTTGTCTGTGCATGCTTAAGGCTTTACCCTGAGTCTGCTTTGATCCTCTTGTGCTTTGAAATCAGACTCTGACCCCTTTTTCTCTGAAGCATGGGGCTGAGAAGTTTTAATGCCCGATGCCTTTAGTTTTGCTGGCTTCCTCTGTCCCTCTCCCCGTCTCTTTCTCCCCCCCTCCCTCCTTCTCCCCTCCCTCCCTCTCCCCCCCAGTTCAAGGCACAGTATCATCATCGGTCCCCACAAAGCCCCCTTCTCCCCCCTTCCTTCTTTCTTCTGTCCCTGCCCCCCAGCCCCCTATTTTAATGTGTGTGTGTGTGCTTCCTCTGTATGTGTTTTGTAAGATATGCTGGGCGGGTCGAGGCATGTATTTGTAATTGACACTCGGTGCTGGGTTACAGACTTCGCCCCCTGCTGTTTTCTCTGGCCTGGCCTGTGTTTTCAAGCCCCCCCCCCCCCCCCCCCCGCGTATCTGTGTGCTCAGGTCTGCAGTTCCCTGAGCAGCAGCGTGTACCAGCGTGTCCCCCCCCCCCCCCCCGCGTATCTGTGTGCTCAGGTCTGCAGTTCCCCGAGCAGCAGCGTGTACCAGCGTCCCCTCCTGATCTGCAGTCTGTGTCACACCCAGTCCAAAGGAGCCAAGAGCCCGTTAAAAACAGCCTGTCTTGACCTTGGGATACCACCTCGTGGAAGGAGTCACCCTGCCGCGGCCTTGTATCCTGGGAGCCCTAGTGAACGGGACGGAAGGGCGGTGTGGTTTGAGAGCCCGCCTACCCCTGGTTTTCTCCTTGACCGCGTGTGCCCCCTTCTGTCTTGCAAAATAGAGACAATCTCTTTCCTTCCCACTTGGCAAGATTATTGCCACAATTAACGACCTGCGAGACAGGTCCTGCACTTTAGATTCTGTACACTTTACAGTTTATTTTTCGTTACCAGTTTGCGTCTCACGTTTGCGCTCCTGTTTGCTTTATCACTGCAACTATGAAATTCTTTATTCTTCTAGGCGGCTATTGGAAGAGCACCCCCGACGTGGGGGTTACATAGGGGGCGGTTCTTTTCTTTACCGTATTGCCTTTCAGTATTAGTTTTGCAATGCATATCTGCTGAATTAAATACTTAGGGGATGTAGCCTTCTTCCTGAGGGATGTTTTGGCCCTGACCTGACTTGGGAGTTTTGGCTGCCCTTGTGTTATCTTGTTGGGGTGACTGCTGATAGGCACACAGTTTTTAGGTTCTACTAGGGGATCAAAACTGTCAGAGTCATGGGTGCCTGAGTGGCCCAGTGGTTAAGCATCTGACTTCAGCTCAGGTCATGGGATGGAGCCCCCTGTTGGGCTCAGT
The DNA here is from genome assembly GCF_037043125.1 of Eumetopias jubatus. Lineage (NCBI taxonomy): Eukaryota > Metazoa > Chordata > Mammalia > Carnivora > Otariidae > Eumetopias > Eumetopias jubatus. Next base: position 30,200,202 of record NW_028274814.1, read on the forward strand.
GGGGAGCCTGCTTGTCCTGCTTCCCCTCCCCCAACTTGTGCGTGCTCGCGCGTTCTCTCTCTGCCTCAAATAAATAAATAAAATCTTAAAAAAAATGCTTTTAAGTCAGAAACCAGAATTTCCAAATACTCTTGAGCAGTGGGACAGGAAACCTAAGAGCCTTACACCCCTTATTTCCTCTAAATTTATCATTACATGGAGATATGTTGGTGATCTGATTTCTTTTAACCCCACTTTCCTGATATTTTATGACTGTGATTGGAATCTCTTTTGCGGGGGCCGGGCTGTTTGCTTGGCTTCTTTAAAATACTTTTCTCCCATCCCCTTTCTCTTATAACCTCCTTATCCTCTAGGAGCCGACTTCAAAGAAGTTGGTTAAAAAAAAAAGAAATCCTAAGGGTCCCGGAGATCTCCTTGCATAGAATTGGTGATGGCTGTACCCTATGAAAGATGTTTTACAAAAATCGTATTTTTATCAAAATCTTTATTTTTTAATGCATCTAAAAATACCGTAATTAGCTACTAGTTCACCTCTTTCTGAATATCTATTTTTTAAAAGATTGTATTTATTTATTTGAGAGAGAGAGAGAGAGAGAAAGAGAGCATGAACAGGGGGAGAGGGAGAGGGAGAAGCAGACTCCCCGCTGAGCAGGGAGCCTGATGCGGGGCTCGATCTCAGGACCCTGGGATCATGACCTGAGCCGCAGATGCTTAACCAACTGAGCCCCCTGGGTGACCCTACTATAACGTCTACTACTATCTTGAAAACAGGTGGGTGGCAGAGCTGAATTCACAAGTACGACACCTCATCTCTTACCTGAACCGCGGAGGGTGTTCGGGGAACATGACCTGCATTCCCTTTGCGCGTCTCTTTTGTGAAAGAATATTCACATTTAAGGACCTTCCTTCATACCTGCAGCACAGCGTACTAGAGCCTCCGGCCTGCACCTGCTGTGTGTGCACACGAGCGGGAACAGTGTGCACGCGAGTGGGAACAGCAGGAGAGCTTCTTTAGCTTCAGCTGAGCTCTCAGAGCCTCAGGACCCATGGGGACAGCCTGTACGGGGTCTGAGAACTGCCTCGTGACTTACAGGGAAGTTTTCTGTTCCTTCTTTGGGGTTCTGTTTCCAGTTACATTACTTTCCTACAGCTCGGTCTGTAGCTCTCTTACCATCAGAAAAAAAGTAATTACTCCTTTCTTTGGGATCTTGAAAAAAGATTCTGAAAAGGCTGTAGCAGAATCTGTCTTGACTTTCTTTCCCGGCTGGGACATTGCTTTTGTGCGCTGTGCCAAACGAGAAAGTACCAGCCGACGTTTCTGTTGGCTCCGCGGCCTCTCCTTGGTGACGCTTGTTCTCCACCCCGGACCGGCAGGGGCCAATGTGAACGCAGCGAAGCTTCACGAGACCGCCCTGCATCATGCAGCCAAGGTGAAGAACGTTGACCTCATCGAGATGCTCGTTGAGTTTGGAGGCAACATCTATGCACGGGACAACCGGGGGAAGAAGCCGTCCGACTACGCATGGAACAGCAGCGCGCCTGCCAAGTGCCTGGAGTTCTACGAAAGTAGGCCACACTGTCCTTGTCGCTTGAATGTGCTTGGTTGGTTGGTTTAGCCTCGCGCAAGAGAGCCTGCAAGAAGCTCTGTTCTGACAGTCTGCCCGATCATGTCCGAGCGGGCCAACCATCCCGAGTCCCCGTGAGCCTCCCCCACCCTACAGGAGACAAGGGACAAATATGATCGGAGGACAAGACTTCTTTGGGTACAGATTTTTAAATGAGTTTACCCAGCCTTGCAACCACAAGAGGCTTTCAGACACCTCTTGGTTGGGAAAAAAAGCCCCGATTTTTTCAAATGTTTGCCGGCCCCACCCAGCCAAAATCCATATGAACTTAGAGGCAGATACATCCATACGTCAAACGTTTCCTGGAGGGTATTTCTTTTCCTGCATCCAAATAATTTGGGGGGTGAAGTAATATGGGAAAATGAATTTCTCCAGGATTTCTTTTTTTTTTTTCTCCCAAAGAGTTTTTTTATTTCATAAATCTTCGTAAGTTGAGAATACTGTTTGGCTAATTTATATTTTTATCAAGCAGATATTTGCAGCATACGTGGGTTTTTAAAGAATTGAATCGTTGTAAAAGGCCGACTGCTCTGCAGGTGCCTCAGCGGCTGGGGGCCCCCAGGGACCTTCCATCGTTGGCCCTGGTTTGCTCGCCCTCCCGAGCCATGGCTGCAGGCCTCACCTTTCGTCCGAGGTCCTCACCCTCGGGACTAGGACATGGGCTTGCGTGCTGTGTCTGTCAGAGCTGTTCTGTGCTGTGTGTGCGTTCTCCCCGGGTCCCCCTGTGCCCCGCGGCTCGTGGCGGTGAGAGCAGGGCCTGGGGCCTGGGACCTGCCCGGCAACTGACCCTTGCCCTGTCCCTTACTTGTCTGGAAGTTTGATAGACGAGCCCGCTAGCCACAGAGTAGGCCTTTGCTGATGACTCTGTGCACCAAGTTATAACATTATGGAAAAGGAAAAAAAAAAAAAAGCTCCCCAGAACCCCACAGAATAAAAACCCAGTGAACGCCCCATAAATTCCATTTCCTGGTCTTCCTTCCCGGGTCCCTGGCTGTCCTTCCTGGTAGCCTTCCAGAGAAGGCATGCAGGCCGCGTCCCAGCTCCAGGGAAAGGGGAGTGTTTCCGGCCCTGGTTATTTCCCAAGTTGGAGGATGTTACGCTCCTTCCTGCAGCTGACCGCATGTGATTCCTGTTCCCTTTTTTCAGAAACGCCTCTGACCCTGTCGCAGCTCTGCAGGGTGAGTTTGAGGAGGGCCACTGGTGTCAGAGGACTAGAGAAAATCACCAAGTTGAACATCCCTCCCCGACTCATCGATTACCTTTCCTACAACTGAGCTGCAGGCCCGGGAGGCAGGCGGGGGCCTCCCTGGCTGCCAGCCTCGCTGAGTCCAGCAGCTGGGCCGCAAGGACCCCCGTTGTCGGCAGCCGCCCGACTGCTAGAGAAAGAACAACGTTCCCCGAGCTCCTGCTGGCTGTCCTGCTTTGTCTTCTCTGCGGACTCCTGGAGGGTGTTTCCGAGGCCCTGGGCAGGCTCTGCCTCACCTTCTGCAGGCACTTCGCTCTCACTCCGCCCGGTCCCAGCCATCCAGCATCCTCCTCTCACTGACCTTCCTCAGGGGGACTCTCGGGAAGGACCCAGGGGAAGGCCAGGCTGGGGCTGGGGGTGCAGGGCCCTGCTGCCCGGGAGACGGGGGCACCTGGCGCTGTCTCTGAGTCCTTCGGCACCAGGGTGGCCCTGGGTGTCCGAAGGGAGGAGCCTGTGCTGCAGAGGTCGGGTCCTGACCATGTGGCCCTGGACATCTGCTTTGATGACATCCTGCTACTTGGACACTTTTTTCTGGAGCTGTGGTGGGCACTTTCCAAGGCCCATCTGTACCCAGGTAGACCCATTGCTCAGGGGACTTTGCACGGGTCTTGGTCGGGGAAGCCTCGGGCGACTTATTCCCCACACTAGCACAGTATTTCTTAGGAACTTTTCAGGCCTCAGCTCTTAAACAGCTTATGTTGGGGATAGATAGAATCTTTTAGAGCATACACAGGCTGCCGCACTTAGGTTTTGTTAACGAGTCTGCAAAACCGCAGATAACGTGAAGGTGCGACCGTGCGTATTCCAGGAGGAGTTGTTTCCAACGTGAAGGACCCTTAGGACACCCTTTAGGGATGATTGCTCATCTGCTTCTGCAGTTCCCAAACGGATTCTCTTCCTGCCCTAAAGTTTGCTCACTCTCGAGGCTCTGAAATGGGTAGGAGGGAGGTTGCCAGTGCCCGGCGTTACCAACCACTGACTTGCGCATCGTGCAGACACTTACGGAACGTCTATGATGTTCTAGGAATTGTCTGAGTGCTTTGAGCTGTGTAGGAATCAGACTCATTACCCAAGGCAGAGAAAGAAAACACTACGGTCTGTTCCCGTAGTCATAGAAACGACGAATTCTACACTCTCGGCCATGAGGTGAACTCTTCAGTAGTATATTCAGACTGTATTTGTGTCAGATTCTCTCTCCTAATTTAAAAACACAAAAACCAGGCAGTTAAACCAGAGGACGTTTGCATAATTAGTTCAGGTGTATTTGGTTTCTGAGGACACGGGAAGGCACCACTGGTGAACGCTGCTGGGAGTCGTGCCCGAAGCCGCCGAACGTCCCCAGATGCTCCCAAGGAGGGGAAGTGTGTGGGACGGAAGGAGCCCGGATGGGGGAAGCCAGCTGTGCTGCACGCCTGGGGTGTCTCTTCTCCTCAGAGTTACTTGGTGGGGCCCCAGAGCTGCAGAGAGTTTCACGGTAGCTGCCAATGGGCATTTTCTGTCTCGAAAATGACATTGAGGCCATTGTCACGACGGTGCCTCGTGAAGCGCTGACAATGGGTCGCTCCCATCCAGGTACCATGTGAGATCTGAGTTCGGGGTAAATGGGTGCTTTTGCATGTACTAACAACAACAACAAAATCACGGGGTTCTGCCCATCCGTCCGTGTAACAGAAACTGGCCTCTAGCCATGAACGCTGATACACTTCCTCCCATGGAGCACTGAGTGCAGAATCAGTCCCCACACTCACTGCTCAATAAAAATCGCTTCACAGAGTCCACCTGACGAGCACACGGCCCTTTTGTTGGGAGCAGACACGCTGATGGGCCACTGTCATCTTCCAGTGACAGAGCCCTGCCCGTCTCCCAGATGCCCGTCTTCCCACCTGTCTCCTAGTGCAGGTTTCAGTGACTAAGATTTTAGGGTCTCCTGTAGCTTCTCTCCCCTCGCCTTATTGAGATGTAATCGACACGGATCCCACCTGTACCCTGAGTAGGGGGGTGAATGTAGATGCATTGCTCCGCTCTTCTGAGCCCGGATCTTCCCAGCCACAGTGGAGGGAGTAAAGGTCAGACTCTGATCATTAAAAGGACATTGATGGTCAAGTCCTGAATCTTACAAATGAGAACATGAGGCCCCGATAGCCTCTGTTTTGGTAAGGCTGAAGTTAGCTGATTAAAAGATGCACCTGGGTGGCTCATGGTTGAGCCAGCGGTTGGTTGGGCGACTGCCTTCGGCTCAGGTCATGATCCTGGAGTCCCGGGATCGAGTCCCGCATCGGGCTCCCTGCTCGGCGGGGAGTCTGCTTCTCCCTCTGACCCTCTTCCCTCCCGTGCTTTCTATCTCTCATTCTCTCTCTCTCTCTCAAATAAATAAATAAAATCTTAAAAAAAAATCTTTAAAAGATGCCTTGAAAAGTGTAAAGTGCTCCCCGCACATAAAAGTTAGGTGGGTACGTGTATACTGTGGCTTTATTAATGTTTGTAGAGTTTATAGCTGTGTAAATGATTCTCTTCTGACTTTGGGACAGTCCCACTTATTTCAAGAGAAACAGATCAGAAGACCTGCCCATTGGCATTTTAAAACTCGACGTGCATCTGACAGATCAGGTGACATTTGCAGCCCAGATAACAAATGACAAACGAAATATAGAAAGATCCCCTAGAAATCATGAAGAAAAAGATTAGGGCGCCTGGGTGGCTCAGATGGTTAAGCATCTGCCTTCCGCTCAGGTCATGATCTCTGGGTCCTGGGATCAAGTCCCACATCGGCTCCCTGCTCAGCGCGGAGTAGTCTGCTTCTCCCTCTGCCCCTCCCCCCACTTGTTCTCTCAATCTCTCAAATAATAAATAAAATCTTAGAAAGAAAAAGATTAATAACCCAAGAGAAGAAAGAAAACAGGCAAGCCTCTGGACAAGAAACTTACAAAAGAGAAACCTCAAATGTCCCCTGACGGGAAACGGTGGTTAGAAGTGATCAGGGAAATGCAAATTAGTGAATATTTAATTCAACAAAAAGATATCAGTATATAGTGTCATTTTGATGAAAATTGAAAGGTCTGACAGTTTGTACTGATGGGCCTTACGGGCATATGGGGCTCAGGCTGCTAGCGGGGTACAGACTGATACGTGTATTTTGGAAGGCGGTAGATGATGTCTAGGACCACTAGAAGTAGAGACCACACGTACCCGGAATTTCTCCTTTTAAAAACTTCAAGAAACTCAGGCATATCACAAGGAGACAGCGTGAGGACATTTAGAGCAGTAGTGTTGGTAACAGCAGAAGGCTCTGCTAGTAGGGGCATGTAGCAGAGTATACTCATAGACTGCTTATCCTCTATTACGGTTAAGGTGGATTCGAATTCTATGCTTTCACACTAATAGATCTAAAACTTCTAACAGCAGATGGAAAAAAAGTTGCCAGCCTACCTTTATGTGCGATATGACTCCATCTGTACAGACTGAAATACAAAACAGCCTAAGTATCTGAGGATGCCCGTGCGTGTAGGAAGTGCACGGAATCAGGGAACCACATGCTGTGCTGTGGTCACCTCCGGGTGAGGGAGGGCTGTGTGACTTGGGAGAGACACAGGGAACTTCAACTCTGTGCTGTTTCATTTCTTGAAACAAAGTTATGAAGAAAATACAGAATACTCCTATTTGCTCACGTTGGGTGGCAATTAGACACGGGTCTATGCTCTCTGCCTTGCTTGTTTTCACAGTAACAATTTAAGGCACAGAGGAGAAACAAAAGGCAGAAATATCTTTTAAAAAAGAGGAAGAGATCTGTGGAGCTATTATAAAGTGATTCTGTTTAAGAATACCTTCCAGCCTCCCATTGGCTATGAGGTCCTGTTTCCGTTATGAGACCTTGTATTCTGCAACAGGACCTGACACTTTTTTCCACCATCCTTATTTTTGGGCTGAGGAAACAGGTTGCAGCTACTTTCTTAGGTAAACTAGATTTCGAAAGCCCTGAGTGTGCCGTGTGGCCTCCAAGACCGAAGGGCAGTGTTGGCTAAACCCCCCTCCACTGGTTAGCCTCGCCTGCTCGGGGATGGCTCACTCCCTAGGTGATTGTGAACCTTCTAGAAGTGGCTCTGGGCAAAGTTCCCAGCTTCAAATCCTACCCTTGGAGACGTGGGTCCCTGAGGAACTGGTTCAGTAGGAAGACCCATTGTCCGGCTCCAGGGTGCTGCCTGCCCCCCACAGGTCAGAGGGGTGGCACAGGGAAAGAAGGGGTCTCCTGGCACCCTTCACTCTCCTGCCCCTCTCCGGGTCCCTTCCCATCACCAGGGAAGGAAGTAGAGTCTCCTCCTTCCCTCCTTCCCTTACTGACACTTGCATGCCCAGAGATGCTGCACGTGGTACCCCATCTGTACTAATGGATGAATCCGCGCAAAGCTTTGAAGTTGTTTGGGACCAAAAGAATGCCTTGGCACATCCATCCCCTCCCCGGGGTTGCTCTGTTAGAGCTGGTCATGCTTTCTTTCCAGGGGGCAAGCACCCTGACTTGTAAGCGGTTGAATTCTTTTATTCAAGAAGACCAGCCTAAAACTGGCTCTGCACACAAAGCTCAGCCGCAGGCTCATGTTGTGAGCCGCCGTGCTGTCTTACAGTCGTCAGGAGGGATCACAAGGGTGCGAGCAGGCTGGCTGTGTGCCTGCCGTCTGGGTAGCTCCAGCATGTACGGTTCTCCCTGTAACGGCCTGCAAAGTACTTCCAGACCCTGGAGTCTTTGCATTTTCTCTTTTCTCAGTGTTGGTACCACATGGCATTGACAGCTGAGCCCCAGTTCTGTTGGCGTGAAAGTCTTGTGATCTCTGGCAGTCTGAATGAAAGTATGTCTTAAGTTGGTCCAATCTAAACAAGGTGCCTCCTAAAAGCCCAGTGTCTCAAAACCACAAATAAAGGGAGAGAAGATTCATGATCGGTCTCCCCCCCGCCACTTACTTCTTTATATAAATTTTTTCTTTCCAGCAGCTGGTCTCCAGGTGTGTGGTTCTTGTGAACCAGACTTCAGAGCGGAGAAGTTGCAACCGAACTCTGAGCCAGGAGGTACAGTTAGTTTAGCTCTCTGCTTTCTGCGTGATCAATAAAGAAAATTGCCATTGCTCTTCTTGTTAATCCAACTCCTGAGACACATTCTGCTGTGTTCAAGACAGAGCGCTAGATGGGACAGGACGCAGGAACTTTTACTCAAGCCTTCGTTCGCTTTCCCCGTCCGTCCCTCTAGCCTGCCCACAGCCCCCATCGATCTGTCCGGCTCTCCATGCATACATTCATCCTTTATTCCCTTTCTTTTTATTTATTTATTTTAAAAGTTACTCTATTTTAGGTTCTCTGCTGGTCCCTAAGGATTTAAAAAAAGATCCATGAAAGCAAACCTCGGCCCTGAAGGATTTCGAAGACCACGGCTCAGGGAGCAGACACGGGAGCAAGTGCTGAGTCTGGAAGTGTAGCAGTCGGGGCATGAGCCCCGAACAGGACAGAAGAGCTAACTCTGCTCTTGGCAAAGGGGAGAAGAGAGATGGCCCCAGACTCGGTTCTCAGGTCTTGGGTTAATAAATGCAGTTGCATTCATTTTTACATTCCTGGTGCTGTGTAGTTAACAAAGATTTATTTTTTTTTTTAAGGATTTTCTTTATTTGAGAAAGAGAGCACGGGTGGGGATGGGACAGAGGCAGAGGGAGAAGCAGACTCCCCGCGGAGCAGGGAGCCCGATGCGGGGCTCGATCCCAGGACCCTGGGATCATGACCCGAGCCGAAGGCAGACGCCTCACTGACGGAGCCACCCAGGCGCCCCTACAAAGCTTTATAAAATGTCCATAACTGGCACTATTTTTCTGGAGAGATGGATTCATTTGTTTTGTGCCTTTTCTCCCAAGCACAGAAACCGGAGAATGAAGTTCAATCCTGTGGAATTTTACATGAGGAGAGAGTTTACGGTAATCCCTTCTTAAAAAAGTAAAAAAATCCCTTCTTGTGTTTATGGTTCCCAAGACGTGGATGAGACTTTCCTAGAAGGCCAGACTGGCACCCAGGGAGCAGGGGGACTCTGCCGATGAGCCCGTGGGAATCTACACTTTGCAGAACACGTGTGGGTCATTTAAAAAAGTTGAAATAAACTGAGGCATAAAAGAGAAATCCATCACAAGCTATTTTCAAAGTGTCTGATTGTTAGTTGTTTTCCCTTTTTGGGTAGGGGTCAGAGGGGTCCCTTGCTTCTTTTCAAATAACAGTATGAAATTGTATTCAAGACACATAGCAAATACATGCTTTAGTCCCATCTACTAGGCAACTGGAAATGGGATAAGGAAGGTAGCAACGGGGGAGGATGAAGGGAATGAAGCAGGAGGAAGGGGGAGGAAGAGAGAGCTCCAGCGAGCACGTGGGTGGGACGCTGGGCCATGCTGGTGGGATTGCCAAGTTCGTCAGCTGCCCTTCATGGCGTCATCTGAGGGGATGCCAGCCGGAGCTCTGTAGGGATGGGGGCTTCCACTCAGAGCAGGTTGCAGTCGGGTGCAGCTTTGGATGAATACGGCACCGACCAGAGCAATCCTATCTGAATATCTGGATGACATCAAACCCAGTGCCCACATCTGCCTCTCCCCGCCCCGGCTCTTGCACCAACTAGCGACTCCCAGGACCTGGGGGCTGCACCTGAAACTCCCCGGACGCTCTGACCTAGCCCGTGGGTGGATTCTGTGTGGCCCTGCGATGGGGCAGCATAGTGCCGAAGACTCAATAAAGCCAAATGCCATCTCTAATAACAAGGAAACTGTGGCCCAAGGCGGGAGGCTTTGGTTCTTACTTTGATCACAAAGATCGCAAGTTCCCAAGCCAGCAGTGTTCCTTTGCATTCTAGAAACATTTCACTGGTCTGATTGCTTACGATGGTCGGGGCATTCTGTGGGGCTCTGCCCGGGTCGCAGAGGAATAAAACCCAGAATAAGGCAGCCGGCTAACCTCAAACACAGGGCTCTGCTCGGGGCTGCCAGGAAGAATCTCAGGAATGAGCAGCCACGTCCCATTCGGAAGTACAATGGAGTCCAAAGGGTGGATGGTCAAGAAGCGTGACTGCGTCTACTCAAGACTGAACACAAGAAAATATGATTTCAGAGCAAGGCTTTGATTTATACTGAATGCGAGAAAAAGCAGGAGGAGGTGGAGGAGGTGGGAGGAAGGCACTTTGGGGACTTGGAAGGGTTTTAGAAGTTTGCCACATGGGTGGTTTTCCTTCTCCTCATCCCAAGTGTGCTTCCAGAACTACTGAGCATCACCAGAGAGCCCAGTTTGAGCCGACAGTGGGGCGGGGGTGGGGGGGGAGGGGGATAAGAGAGATTAAAAAAAATAATAAGTTTCTCAAGCTATCAGGTGAAAGTCAGAGGAGAAGCAACAAGGTAGGGGTGGTTAGAGATGCTGGAAATCTGGCCCAGCAGCTGAGTCACGATCTGGAGTAATATTCCAGGGCAGGATGCTTCAGGGTGGATGGAGAGACAGGGGTTCCACGAGGGGTGTGAGGGCTAAACTGGCTGGGCCAAGGGATGCCCAGGGAGCTGGCAGAACGTGATTTCCAGGTGCCTCTGTGAGGGGGTTTTCACAGGAGACGAGCGTTTGGTTTGTGGGACCGGGTAGAGCAGGTGGCCCTCTGTAGGGCAGCCTTGGTCCCCTCCGCTGAGGGCTCGCATAGAACAGAGCTGGAGGAAGGGGGAATCTGCTCTCTCCGCCTGAGCTGGGACATCACCTTTCTCCGGCACTCAGACCAGGACTTAACGCACGGGATCCCTCGCTTCTCAGGCTCCATAATCATGGGCGCCCACTCTTACAATAAACCCTTCTATTGATATTTATCTCTCTCTATCCCGTTCGTTCTATATTCCTGGAGAACCCTGGCTACCACAACTGGCGTGTATTCTGCAAAGCTCACTGTCATAATTCAACATGGTGATACCTGTTGAACATGAACCTAGGACCCATCATTTGCTATGCAACAACGTGGCTTAAAATTGGGTATTTATTAAAATACATGGTATAGTCTATTACCTACTAAGCATTGTTTTTTTGTCAGGTGGTAATGCAGGAGAGCAGCTACGTTGGGAAGGGCTTAGGGTCAGAGGGAGCTGAAATATCAAATCCCACACCCTGATTGATCAGGGAGGCGGTGAAGGGGGTCATGCAACCTTCCGAAATCTTCTAGTCTGGTGGCTCTTGAACTCTCAGCGTGGATCAGTCACCTGGAGGGCTTGTTTTGTTTTTTAAGATTTTATTTCCTTATTTGTCAGAGACAGAGAGCGAGAGCACAAGCAGGGGGAGCTGCAGGTCGAGGGGGAGGGAGAAGCAGGCTCCCCGCCGAGCAAGGAGCCCCACACAGGACTGGATCCCAGGACCCCTGAAGGGCTTGTTAAAACAAACTGCTGAGCCCCACTTCCAGAGACGCCGATTTAGTGGCCCTGGGGTGGGGCCTGAGGAGGCACATTTCTAGTAAGTTCGGGCCTGCTGCCGCTGGTGGGGGAACAGGGAGATGCCCCACTTTCAGACAACTGTCCTCGTCGGCTGCAGTCTGCTCTTCACTAGACTCGTTCACTTTCATCTCTCGCCTCAGTGGAACATGTCCTGGGAGCCGAGTGCTTCAGCGAGACTTGAGGACCCCCCTCTGGGCCTCCTGGAGGAATCCCTCGGGACCAGGTCTCCGAGGCCGAGGACCCAGCAACGTGCTTTGCAGCCTGGGCTACAAGGAACACAACGCTGCCTTCCTCTGCATCCGTGTGTTTGCACGTCCAGCTTCCTCCGCATCCGTGTGTTTGCACGTCCAGCTGCAGCCAGGCGGCCGTATGCACGCGGCACCACAGACGACGCATTACCTCAGGCCAGGTGCACACCATTCTCCTCAGGATGTTCTGGCCGCTGAAGGGAATGATGGATGAGCGGAAGAAGTCCCACCACTTCAGAGAAATCTCTGTCTCGCCCATGAACACATGGCCATGAACACATGCCGCCGTTAAGGGGGGTTCCTTCCGTGTCTCTTCTATTTCCAAGCAAATCAAAGCCCTTTGTAAAGTTTGGCCCTTGGGCAGGTTCATGAGGTAAAGGAGAGGAGTTGCCACCATCTTTCTGTACCCAAACACTGGGAATAAAGACATAGCCCAGGGGCGGGGGGTGCGGGGGGGTCCCTGTCCACCAGAAGGTCGCCTTGAGGCAAGGCCTCCCCGTGTGATTCCTGCACACATTGGGAAGCGGCCACTTGACTGTATCCTATTTCCTCAGGAGGCCCTTTTGCCCAAACTGGGACATCTGGTCCCCGGGGGACATCAGAATGTTCACCTGGAGATGCTTCATGAAGGGGGGAACTCTGAACTTTGAAAATTGGATAAAATGCAAGTAGGGAGAGAGAGCGTGAGAGTGCGCGTGCTTTACAAGCCCAGGGCATCAAACAGGCGGACAAAAGTCGGGGACAGGAAAGCTCAGGCTTTTGGGGTCATTTAGGATGTATTCGCCTGCAAGGGGACCCCCAGAATCAAAGAGGAATGTGTTCTCTCAGAGAACAGGGAGTTAGCGGGGTGGGGGGGGGCAGGCTCCTGGATGAGTCATCAAGCCCCCTGCCCAGCCCAGCCCATCTTGTCCTCGGGGCAGAGGACTTCTGCGACATCCCCGCGTGACAATGTCCAGAGGAAGAAGAGATACCATCTCTTTTCTGTTGTTCTCTTGCGGGGGGTGGGGGGCATTCCTCAAATCTCCACAGACTACATCCCTTCTCTTTCTACAGCCCCACACCCCGCTCCCTGCCCCACTCAGCAGACACAGGGTGGATTTGAACTCGTGCCCAATCCTGAACCAGTCGCTGACAGGGAGTCACTGAGACTTGCTTACACTAATCACTGGGAGGGAGTAGGGGTCGGGGGTCCGCAGGGACTGTGGCAAAGGGAGTGCCGGGGCACAGAGGAAAAGACCACCTGCTGTGGCTTCGGATATCCGATCAGCAAACGCGATGGAAAAGGCCAGGCTGTTAATTCCCCAGGGAAGGCGGCCAGGGGGCGTTTATTCTGGAGACAGGGAGTGATAAGGACAGAAACGTGCACATGCATGTTCCGCAAGATGGGCAACAAGCCGGGGCAGGAGGCACGGGATCTGTGAGAGGTTCTCTCAGGAGCAGGAGGAAAGTGAGGAGCGTGGTGCCTGCCAATTCGGAGTTCCATCCACTGGATGAGGGACTAACTGGATTAAGCCTGGACGTGGCTGGTCTTGTGAATCCAAGCCTGAGTTCCTGGGAACATGGGGATGCCATATTAAACAAAGTAACACAAAGGGATCAAGAGGTGGGGCTGGTTGACCAGCGGTGCCCTCCCCCCACCCCCAACCTCGCTCAGGTTAGGACCCTGGTTCCTGCTCTGCAAACAGGTGTCAGTCACCTGACCGGGGCGCTCTAAGGACGTGCATCTGACCTTGCTGCTCAGAGTGAGAAGGCCGAGGCGGTAAAACAGCTAAGTTGAAAATGGAAAGATGACTGACAGACCTCAGAACTGGAGGAAATGACGGCTGCAGAGTCTTGATCCTGCCCCTGAGCTAACTGTTGAACTCTCTACTCAGACTGCAACGTTAACAGAGCCGAGATTCCCGGAGTAAAGAATTTCCATTCTCCCCACTGGGGCTCAGGAGCGCTTGTCCCGGCTGGCATTCAGTCGCCGGAATGTGTCTTTGTTCTCCGACCACTGCCAAGCTGGGAACTTGCTCTCTACCTATATGTAACCCAAATAAGGACAGGAAGAGAGTCCCTGCAAGCTTTACTTGGGGATGTTGGCCCCCAGAATGCGACCCTACGATTTCTGCACATTTCGAGCAGCAAGGTCAGCTTAGGTCTTCATTCTCTCCTGTACAAACCTTGCAGTCCAGTCTTGTCAGCCCTGTGAGTGGGGGCTGCTCAGGGTAGAAGGAACAGGACCTTCCTCTTGAAAGCCTAAGAGTTCAAATTTGACCCTCCTCTGAGGCTCCATTCTTAAGTCTCTGTATTAGTCAGGAGAGCCAGCTGCTGTAACAAATAGCCCCAAATCCCAGGGGCATAATATGATACAGTTTACATTTTCCTCCATGGCACAGGGGACCTGGCTTTGTGGGAGGGCTCTGATCCGTGTGGTCATTAGGGACCCAGGGTTCACTACCATGGGGGCCTTAGGATTCTTCTCGCAATCTCTTCCCACAGATAAGGGAAGAAAAAACACATGGTGCTCCCCTGCCTCAGCTTGGAGGGGACACCCATCACTGCCACTGACAGCCTGCTGGGGAGAACAGGTTCCACCCAGTTGGAGTGATGCTGAGCATGTAACATCACTGTATGGTGGGGAAGATGAAAGCACAGATGCTGGTGGACAGCTAGCCTGAGTGCCACTGAACCCACGTCAAGTAGAAAACCATGTGTACTGAAGCATGCCAAATGCAACCTCCTCCTAGAATTCCCCTCGGTGTTGAGGGGCCAGAATTCAGCTCATGGGCCATAGTTTGCCAACCCCTAATATCAAAGCTTAAATATGCCAGAGCCAAAGTTCTTACAATTTTCTTGACTTTTCCCACATGGTGCCAAGACAGCTGCCAGAGCTCCAGTCATCATGTCCTTATTCCAGGCAGGAAGAAAAAGGAAGGGTCAGGGACCAATGCATGTCTGCCAGCTAAGTACGCCTCGTTTATTGGAGGCCCCACCCAATAGCTTCTATCTCACAGGCCTCCCCACCTCTGCAAAGAAGACTAAGACAGACAGTTGTTGCTTTTTTCCCTCAGTTTGGGCTCACTGTCATCCCAAACAACATGTTTTCTCTTATTAAGGAAGAAAGGTAGAATAGATAGTGATTACTTAAATAAAACTTAAGAAAAATAGTAAGTAGCACCTAGCAGCCCCTAGCACCACTGCTTTTTTACAAAAAACCCTCCAGGGAATCCATCAGGAAAGCCTCCTCTGTTTACTTATTTCTGGTCACCTCTAACTTCACTCCGTGCTGAAATCCTGAGAGGAGAGTACGACCTTCACAGTCTAACGCTGCAAAAAGACCAGAATTTTCTGATCCTTGCCGAAAACAACAACAAAACCCCACAAAATTCAAAGGCTCCTTTCGGGCTGCATCTGTTTCCAGGGCGGGGAACAAGACAGGCAGAAGCAGGGGAGCAAGGACGTGGTGTGGGGCCGTGAGCAGCTTGCGGGGAAAGACCGAGGCCCCTGGCCTCGGGCAGCTGATGTGAGGCGGGTACCTGGGACTCTCTGTCCCGCTTGTTCGAGGGTCTGGGGAAGCAGATTCCATGACGTCTCTTGGTCATCACTTCAAGGCTCCCTCTTCTTTTTTTTTTATTTTTAAGATTTTTTTTATCTATTTATTTGACAGCGAGACACAGCGAGAGAGGGAACACCAGCAGGGGGAGTGCGAGAGGGAGAAGCAGGCTCCCCGCGGAGCAGGGAGCCCGATGCGGGGCGCGATCCCAGGACCCCGGGATCATGACCGGAGCCGAAGGCAGACGCTTGACTGAGCCCCCCAGGCGCCCCGAGGCTCCCTCTTCTAAAAGCATTTTATGACCACGCAGGGATTCTTGAGCCCCAGGTTGTGCTCTGTTTGCCGCAAGTCTTTCCAAACTGCAGGGTGGAGACCCTGCAGACTCGCTGCTGGTCCCCTGAGGCATGTGGTGCTGCGGAGTTTCCCACCCGTAGACCCGGGGAGACCCAAGTCCTCCTGGACCCCATATGACCCCGTCATCCCTTTCTCCTTTCCAAAATGAGCACTTTTTTTTTGGTGACAAGGACGGGGTGAGACATTAGCATTAGAACCCAGGAGAGCTGGTATAAAAGAGGAGGAGACTGTCCTGGCCCCTCTGAGCCTGTCCCCTCGATTTAGGAGCGGCCCGGACGGGGCTCTGCATGGTTCTTGCACATGTTCAGGGACTCTCCCTGACACCCATCTTGGCCCCTTCCCTTCTGACTCTTTCCTCTCCGGCGTTCCCTCCCCCGCCTCCCATGTTCTCTGGCAGCATTGCTGGGCCTGACGCGCACACGCGGAATTGCGTCCCCCCAGCGGCATCGGAGGGAGCCCCATCTCCCATGTGGCTGTTTTGGTCCGGGGGTGGTGAGGGCTGAATGAGCCCATAAGGGGTGGGGCCCTGACGGAGAGACCTGCGGTCCTTATACCGAAGAGGGAGGGCCACGGGAGCTCTCTGCTCGGCAGGTGCGGAGGCCGCAGCGTCTGCCCGCCAGAAACAGAGCCCTCACCTGGAACCAGCTCTCTTGGACTTCCAGCCTCCAGGACCAGGTGGTGAAACGAGTAGGCCTGGGGTGTAAGCCCCCGTCTGGGGTCTTCTGCTCCAACAGCCCGAGCGGACGAAGACAGAGCCCCTACAACTGGCATTTCTGGAAGGAGCAGATGGGTGCTGGATATCTGGGGCTCTGGGACTGGCATCTGTACCTGCCGCTGTCACTGGCACCCCCTCCCCGCAGACACCCGCGTTAACACGGGGAGGCGTACTGCTGGCTTCGGACGCCAGGAGGCGCTCCCCCGCCCCCGGGAAAACCCATCTCCGGCTGTATAGAAGGCTCTACAGTCGGGTGCTAAAATCACTGGGCGTTATGCTTAACTGATGAATCACTGAACACTACATCAAAGACTAATTATGTAGGATACAGGGGCTAACTGAACATAATAAAAAAAATAAAAAATTAAAAAATAAAATCCTTTTCGTCTTTCAGGGTTTCAGTTCATTGAGGACCCTTTCAGCATCTCCATAAATTCACTCCCTTTCTGGGCTTCCACATGTGTTGCTTATAACTCTTCTCGAAGCACCTTAACCTCGGTGACAGTCTGATTATACAGCATTCTAGCAATTCATTGATGAGCTTGCATGGTTTCCCCAAACCGCAGGTGCCTTGAGGATGGTGACCGGGTGCTCTTCCTCATCACCCGTGATCCTGGTGCCAGCACCCGGCCCGGCTCAGAGAACCAGCTCACGTGTGTGCGCTGAGCGAGGCTCAGGAAGAACGGCGTTGTTCAGGAGCGTGTGTGTCCTGGCGCCGGTGAAGTGAACCATCAGCCTTTGCTCTATCCTTGGAACTAAAGAAAACAAGTCTACCTTTTCTGCCACTTGGCAGCCCTGCAAATAATAACAATGGTGATAATTTGTCTTCACCAGCTTGGGCTGCCATCACAGAATACCACAGGCTGGATGGTTTCAACAACAGTTATTCCTCACAGTTCTGGGGGCCGGACGGATGTCTGAGATCAAAGTGCCAGCAGATCTGATTCCTGGTGAAAGCTCTCTTCCTGGCACGCAGATGGGAGCCTTCTCACTGAGTCCTCGCACGGTGGTGAGAGTGAGCCCTGGGCTCTCTTCTTCATCTGATAAAGAACCGAATCCCCCCATGACCTGATTTAACCCTAATCCCCTCTCAAAGGCCCCACCTCCAAATACTATGGCACTGGGGGTTGGGCTTCAACATAGGAATCTGAGGGGACACATGCATTCAGTCACTAACATTATTATTAAGCTTCCATTTCTTATTTTTTTAAATTATTCTTAAAATTCCAGTATAGTTAACATGCTATATGAGTTTCAGGTGTATAATAAGTTGAGTCAACAATTCTATACATTACTCTGCTCTTCATGATAAGTGTGCTCTTAATGCCCTTGGCCTATTTCACCTCCCTCCACCCACCTCCCCTCTGGTGACCATCAGTGTGTTCTCTAGAGTTAAGAGTCTGGTTTTTTGGGGTCTTTTTTCCTTGTTTTCTTTCTTAAATTCCACATATGAATAAAACCATACGGCATGTGTCTTTCTCTGACTGGTTTACTTCTCTCATCATAATACCCTCTAGATCCAACCATGTCGTTGCAAATGAAAAGGTCTCATTCTTTTTTACAGCTGAGTAATATTCCAGTGTGTGTGTGTGTGTGTGTGTGTGTGTGTGACATCTTCTTTATCCATTCATCTATCAATGGACACTTGGGCTGCTTTCATAATTTGGCTATTGTAAATAATGCTGCAATAAACCGGGGTGAATATATCTTTTCAAATTAGTGTTTTCCTTTTCTTTGGGTAACTACCCAGTAGTGGAATTACTGGATCATACAGTAATTCTACTTTTAATTTTTTGAATTAATTTTGTCTCCCACAGTGGCTGTACCAGTTTGCGTTCCCACCAACAGTATACAAGGGTTCCTTTTTCTCCACATTATTACCAACACATTTTACCATTGTTTCTTGTGTTTTTGAGTCTAGTCATTCGGGCAGGTGTGAGGTGATATCTCACTGTGGTTTTGATTTGCATTTCCCTGATGCTCAGTGATGTTGAGCATCTTTTCACGTATCTGTTGGCCATCTGGATGTCTTCTTTGGAGAAGTGTCTGTTCATGTCTTTTGCCCTCTGAGTTTTCTTCTCTCTAGGCTCCACATCTCCCTGCCCCTCATCTCTGCGTCACAGGACTTCACCTTCCTGCTCCCATGGTCTGACCATGCTCCCTCGGTTGTTTGCCCCATCTCAGAGAAAAATGAACTGGTCAACTTCTTGCCAACAGACAAGAATGAGCTAATCATGTTCCTCATTTCTGGAAATAGAGTTCTACTTTACTAAGAGCTTTCTGGAGGCATGAGGTCTTCAGGTCCACATTATGACTGTTGTGAGTCCTATATACTTTTGTTCTCATGGTCTCCTCCATTAATAAAAATTTAAACCACTGTGTTAGAACAAAGGTGAATTTAATCCAGGCTGTATTCATTATTATATATTCATATTTCCTTCTCATTTTTTTAAAAGATTTTATTTATTCATGAGAGACAGAGAGAGAGAGAGAGAGAGAGAGGCAGAGGGAGAAGAAGGCTCCCAAGGAGCAGGGAGCCCGATGCGGGACTCGATCCCAGGACCCTGGGATCATGACCCGAGCCGAAGGCAGACGCTTAACCATCTGAGCCACCCAGGCGCCCTCCTTCTCATTTTAAAAGAGCTTAAAGTTAAAACTACTGTGGGCCTGAGGCACTGTCCCCACTGTGCCCAGAGACAAGGTGTCCCTGAGTGTCTTCACCCTTGATAATGAGCAGGAATTTAGTCACTGGGATGGGTGGCTACGGGGCTGCTCTGGGGGAGGTGGCTGTTCTGGGATTCGATAACTGCTCAGGACAGAACTAAAGGGGAAGCTCTGGAGGTGAGCTTTTTAATGTCACCAATATGCTCCTGTAAGCTTGGGGTCCTCCACAAGTCCTCAGCTTTCATAAATGAACCAAGGGTTCTCCCCAAAATACTTGTCAGCCACTGGTAGGGCACACATTTATAGCCTGAGTCTCATTCTCATATAAGACTTTCTTAGCTTCACTGGCCAATGCCCCACAGGGGTGAAACGTGCAGGATGGTTAGGGGGCAAAGAGTACCTGCAGTGTTCGTCCCCAGCCCGGCGTCTAAGTGTTTGGCCACACGGGGGCACCGATGAGCCAGCCTGTTGCCCCCATTGCCCAGGCCTGGTTCTGCCCTGGGGAATCTCTGTCTCCGGAGGTCAGTCTGGCCCCAGGGGCCTGGTGGGGGGTTGCCCAGCTGCCTGAGGCCTGGGCCAGAGCAGGGCCCTCTCCCTGCCACCCCCGGCAACCTCCAGGACTCTGGAGACACTAAAGGTGACTCAGTTTCAGGAAAACACTGATAGGGAGGTGGAGCTAGACTGTCACCTTCCCTTGTCAGCGTTTGGCCCTGGGGAAGGGATGTCACCTCCCTGGGCCTGGGCTCCTTCCCTGAAACCCTCAGGGTGGCCTTTAGCAATCTCTAAGGCCACTTCTGCTCTCAAATTGTAATTCTGCGGGAAATACAGCAGGGCAGGAACGTCTGCTTTACACATCACGGAGGGCCATTGAGCGGGTGTCCTGTTGCTACTTGGCCATTGTCTTGGAAGGGCGGCCATAGGCAAGTCACTGTCCCTCTGTCGTTCTCACTTGCCTTCTCTGGAAGAGAGAGGCCTTTCAGTGGGGTACCTTCTGACCCACACGACCTTGGCCTTCTCCCACCTTCCTCCCAGAGGGTGGCCGAGACAGGGCTGGTGGGGCCCTCTCCGAGAAACAGGGCTGGCTGGACGCAGGCCGTCCGCACCTGGGAACTAGAACCTTCCACCTTTCTGCTGCCGAGCCTCGGGAGTACAGAAAATGGGAGGAGAGCTGTGTCCGAGTTACAAATTCCAGGGTCCCGTCCCACAACAAACACATCTTCTAGCAGGAGCTCTCTCTTAGCTCTGCTCAGAGCCCGTGCCAATGAGTAACGCTGAGTGTTCCTTTTTAATTGAAGCGCCTGTGCAGCGCGGGGGGGATTCTCCTGTGTTCAAACATCTCTGTGCCCCCAGATCTCCAGCGCGCCCATCTGCCAAGGTGCCGGAGTCGCCTGGGCCCGGGGGGCGGGGGGGGGGCGTGGGGGCGGGCGTGTCGATTACGGATACGGAGGCCCAGGCCCTGTTGCTGAGGTTGACTTCACAGGGCTGGGGTGGGCCCAGAAATCGCCACTCTCTTCACCAGCCGGCCAGGTGGAATCATGCCACAGAAATGTTGAAAGAACAATTTTCATTAGTGGGTGCCATTTTTCCTCTACCCTTTCTTTTCTGTTTCTTTTTTGTTTTAAACCGTATCTCAGGGCCTTGGAATCCTGGCAAGGAGGATGTAAAAATAGCCTTTTTCGGAGCCAGCCTTTCCCGCCGTCTCCTGTTTAGTCTGGGGTCTGCACTCCGGGCCTGTCTGCTGGCGGGGGCGCCTATCCCTGGCCCCCTCCAACCCCATCGGATCGGGAGGCCTGCGCCCAGCCCCTCAACTACCCCAGGCACCGGGGGAAGCTCCACACCACAGACGCCAAGTGCCAAGTACTCGCGGTGTGGGCTCCGCGCAACTTCCCGGCTGCGTCCCACTCGCCTGACCCACCTCGCGGAGCCCACACCGCGCCCCTCCAGCCCGCCGCCCCCCGCCCCTGCGGGCGCCCCTGCTCCCTGGACGCCGGGTTCCAAACCAGCCCTAACAACATCACGAAACAAAGGGGGAAAGGTAAAAAATGTACCTCGGCCTCAAAGCCCAGAACAGGGTTCACTCGCGCAGCCCCTGCAGCCGCTCAGTGCGCGCTGGGGCCCCGCCCGGGAGAGGGGGTCCGCGAGGCCAGCGCGCCACGGGAGGGACGGTCCCCGCGGGGCGGAGCCGGGGGTCGGCCGGGCTGCCTCCCGGGAGCGGGAGCTGCGGCGCCCCGGCCCGGCCCCAGCCCCTCGGCCTCCCTCGGAAACGGAGAGCCCCTTCTGTCTCCCACCTTTCCAGGAGACAGGGCGGCCCTGGCCCGCGCGCACCCGGAGCCCGCCCGGTCCCCGGGAAGCGGGGCAGCCAGGCTGCCGCGGCGCCGCCTTCAGAGACCTGAGCGGTGGGACCCCGACGCCGCAGGCCCCTTCCTCCAGCAGACCGGGAGTGGAGGGGGTAGGGGGGCGTAGCTGCCCCGGCAGGACCTTTGCCACAGAAGTGTGGCGCTCACTCACCCATTCACGCATCCAGTGTTAGGGCATTTCATGAGCACCTACTCTGCTCCAGGCTCTCTCCGAGATCGGCAGGTGCAGACGAGGGGCTGGAAAGCAGGGCTCTACGCTCACGCTCTGGCGGCAGCTTTGAGCTCCACCTCCTTGGGGTTGCAAGACCCTTAGCCAGCCAGGTCATCATCAGCTGTGGCCAGCGTCGGGCGTCAGGTGGCCTTGCTCCCAAGAGGAAATGGCGAATGCCTCCCCCAGCCTGGGGAGAAGAGCAGCTGTGCGTGGTTTGATGGAGCCAGCCCTGAGCCCTCTAACTCTGCCCACCTGATTCCTCCAGGAACTCAGCCTCCAGGACAGGGCCTTCCATAAGTTTTGTCCCCCCCGCTCCACTTTGAACACTAGACACTCTGTAAGGCTCAGGCCAGCACCTCCCTCCTCTCTGCCTCTAAGATGAGAAGGGGGGCCAGCCTCTTAATGGAGCATTGGACAGTCCTGCGACTGCACATGAACCTCCCGAGGTTCCTGTCCTCATCAGGAACATGGGGGTAATTGTCGCTCTTTTCTCCAAAATTCTCAAAATTATTCAATTTTCATTTTATTGTAGTCTTATACAAGGTATGGTTCAAGGGGTGTACTACGTCATGAAATCGTCAGACTATCTTTATGCGGTAGATGTTACTATGATTCCTAGTTTGCTAATGAGGGAACAGAGGCCCAGAGAAATTAAGGAATGTGCACAAAGTCACACATCTACTAGAGGCACATTTGCTAGTCCAACTTGGTCGTTGGACTGCAGAACTCACACTTTCCATCGCCCCCCAGCCTCACAGAGATATACTTGACCTATAACACTGTATCGCAGGTGTACAGCCTGAGAACGCACGCTGTAACCATTGCCCTGTTCCACCTCCCAGTGCGGAAAAGCCTCTGAGTCCCCCTGCTTTTAGAACACCTTGGCTTCACCTTCAAAGCAGATGCTGAGTCCTGCCCCAGCCTCCTCCTCCCACCTTTGGGTGATGAGCTGGGGTCACGGTGCTGGCTCAGTTGCTGAAGGACTTCGTGGGACTGCCCCGCGCTGGGGCAAGGGTCTTGCTCCGAAGCAAGGCACTCTCACAAGGCTCCTTCTTGCTTTAAGGTCTCAGAGTTATTGGGTTTCCACCGGGTCTTCTTCTTATGACTTATATCTGAAGGTCACTTTGTCTGCCATGAGTTGGCTGAACCTTCTGCCTCTAGTCCTGCCAGGCTCCCTTGATGCCCTGCTAAGAATCAGAATCTTTGGTCCTCAGAGCAGAACCCAGTCTCCTTAGCATGGTATTCAAGGTCCTGCCACCTACCCCGATTGACCTGTCCAGCCTGCCCTTTCCCGGCCACCTGTTGCCATCCTGCCTGGCAAAGCGAGCACTGGGAGTCTTCCCGGGCTGCCTCCCCAGCCAGCCCAGCTCTTTTACAGCTGCGCCTACCCCTCCACCAACTTGAGAGCTCACACTCCCTCGGGCGGTGACTTCCACCTGAGCGTCTCCACGTTCACATGGGAAATTGTGGAAAGCTCACAGCAACAACTATCTTGCAGGTGAGAGGATCCAAAGTAAAGACGCAAAGGGATTTTCCATCAATCTCCAAGAAAATCGACACGAGAAGCCAGACTGGAACTCAGTAGCATGGTGTCCTGGGTGGAGCTGTTCAGGGAGCCAGACGGCCTCCCTCCCTGTGTCCACACCAGTGCACTGAGAAGGAGCGCATAGGGGGCTGACCAAGGGTCCCCAAATACCAAATGGCTGGGCTCCCAACGGGCAGGCATCTCCCACCGAGAAAACCTACCTTCTCCCTGCCTCCCCAGGATCCTATATCCAGATGGGGGCGGGGGGAATGCATAAAAATGAAATAACAAAATGAAACATGTCCCCCAAATCCCCAGACAGCCTTTATTAGAGTTATCTGAAGGATTAAGTCACTGGGGGAGACCACACAATTTTAACCCCGGGCTCATGTGTTCAGATACACACCTGGTCCCGAGGGGAGAAACCCAAGCATGAGAAGAGCAGAGGGCAAGCGAATGGAAACTTGGCAGGAGCACGCAGGCTGCTATTCGTGGTGGCAGCCAGACAAGGAAAACTGAGAGGGTGTGAGCAGACATGGCTGTAAGGAGAAGCCTTTTCCAAGAAATTACAGAGGGATCTCCTTCCAAGGGGCTGCGGGCCTCTGCAGACATGATCTCATTGCCCCCTCCCCCCACAGCCGCCGGGGGTACCTGGGGGTCTCTGCCCAGCTCCCAAGTCCAAAGAAAACTCAAACCGCCCACTTCCCTAAAGAGGCCTGGATCCGATGTTTGCTCGCCAACAGCGGGGGGACCACAACGTCCTCCTGACCGTGGATACAGCAGAAGTCTCCTCAAGCTTCACGAGTCTTTAAAAACACTGGAAATCTCTCAGGTCAAAGAATGGGGAAAAAAAGCACAGTTATTTAAAGAAGAGAATTGTCTCATTCTGTGCCAAGGGGGTTGACCATCTGGAGACGAGAACAGGACCCAGCATATCAGAACCAATGGGACATACATAGATATATGGGAAGATTATGAGGGATTGGCTCTTGCCATTATGGAAGCTGAGAAATCCCATCATCCACCGTCCTCAAGCCAGAGGCCCAGGGGAGCCAGTTAGGTATAGCTCCAGTTCAACCCCGAAGGCCAGAGAACTGGGAGAACCAACGTCTGAGGGCAGGACAAGGTGGGTGTCTCAGCCTAGAGAGCACATTCTCCCTGCTTCCGCCTTCCGTTGTATTCGGGCCCCCGGATTGGATGAGGCCCCCCACCCCCACATCGGGGAGGGCTTCTTCTATACCGAGAGGACCCATTCAAACGCTCCTCTCTTATGGAACCGCCCTCCCAGACACACCAAAAAATAACCTTTTCCCCCGCTCCCTGGGTGTCCCTTAGTCCAGGTGAGTCGATGCACAAAATCAATGTTTCGGGGCCTCGCCTCTGCCGTGAACACTTTGCTGGAGTGCTAGGTGCTGGAGGACAGCCAGGTGAGCCAGAGCCAGGCCTTCTGGGCAAGGGCAGCAGACCCGCGCTCGTGGTGCGTGCTGAAGGAGTGTCACAGAGTGTGTTCAGGAGAAGAGATGTTTGGTGGCCGTGGGCGCTCCAGCAGGGCTTGGTGGGGCCATCTGTGGGGCCCAACTCTGCACCAGCTCTGTGTAAGTGATCTCTATACACCTTCTCGCTCCATCTCCGTAACAACTGTGGCTCAGGGGCGGGGAGCCTGGAAGCACACCCCGTTCACAGCCCTTAGCACAGTGCCAGGCGATATAGGAAAATGTTGGCGGTTGGGAGCGAACGGTCAAGAAAGAACTCTTGAGATACCTTCGGGGCAAAAAGGTGGTTGTATTAAAGCACGTGGGCAGAAAGAGCAAGTGGGGCCATGAGGAGTGGCCCATTATATACTTTCAAGTTGGGAGGGGGTTGTGGAGAGCGTAAGCCTCTAAGGAATTTGGAAGCAAGGTTTCCAGGACCTTGAGGGGCTAGCTAGGGGCTAGTTGTTAGGAAAAGGTCGTTTACTACTGTCTAGTAAAACCTTAGTCATGAGAGCTTTCAGATGGATATCGGCGGGTCAGATGCTCGGAGGATGATTGCCAACGTATATCTTGGGGTTTAGAGATAAAGGAAGTTTCCAGAGGAATTTTTACACGTTAAGGAAGACTCACAGGATCCTGGAGGTCAGGGTAATGTTAAGCTAAGATTGCCTTTTGCTAACATCGAGGCAGCCCCTGAGTTCCTGGGGAAGGGCACTCTTCCTGTCCCAAGGACCTGTCAGTGGGCTGTAGGTTGTCAGGAAATTTAATTTTTTTTTCTTTTGTCTTTGTTCTCCACATCACCTGGCAGGCGGTGAGCGGTAGGGCAGGGATACCCACATTTGGGACAGTTGGGCGAAAGGGGTCTTTTCCAGTGCGGCAGCATCTCGTTCCCCTGGCTGCTGACCTATAGAAACTCAAGGAGCCTTCTTGGTAGCTGGCCAGGGCATGCAGCTAAAACACAGGTGGGTACACACTACAGAGAGAAAGACCCGCAGCTCTCAGCCCTCTTTTCCAGCTCCCGGGGTTTATTTTGGCTCTGGGCAGCAGACCCTCCTGGGGATGGAGGAACCTCGTGGAATGCAGCAGGGAGGAGGCATTTGAAAACCACAGGGTTCGTGATGAGATAGTGCAAAACAAACCTGACCAAAATACTGAGTTTAGGGTGGGTCGGGCATGGTGGACTTCAGGACTATTCCATGACCGCCAAGGGTAGTGTGCAGAACCGGCCACACCCAGATTCCTAGTTCCTGGCAGACGTCGATTTCCTGAGAATTATTCCACAAAGTGATCCCACAGCTTTAGCTAAATGGTCCTCATAAGAGCCCCCCTTCCCCATAACCACAAGTAGCAGCTCTGAAGGTTGGTGAATTGGCACATGATAAACAAGGCTTCCTAAAGACCAGGAGAGATTTCCATTTGTCTCCCCAGCCCCACTCCGGCTCTCTGGGCTTGTGAGCCCCGGCACAGACCGTACCTGCGTCCTTCCCCAGCATCCCTGGGGATGCCACCAAGCTCTCCGATTGGTTGGAGCTGCGTGTCCATCACCTCTAGCTACAAAGCCTCCCAGAGCCTGAGCTCACCTGGAGTTCTAAGGGTGGGGAAAACCCGTGGTCTTATTCTCCTGGACTGGTGCTTTCAACCTGTCCTTGGCAACGTGCCTCTTGTCTCCTTCTGCCTGCAGAGAGGTGACAGAGGTGGAGTAGAGAGCTGCAGGTATCAGGCTGAGTCTCAGGTGCGGCCCAGTCCTGAAGAAGCGTGTTCCCAAGCTTGGCTTACCAGGCCCCTTAATCGCCTGTTCACATGCTTGGGCTTTGGGCCCTTAGGACCTTAACTGGGTAAAAGGTCAACGGTCACCCTCTGTCGCTTCCAAGTTGCCCCTGCTCCCCCCTCCCATTCAACAAAACAAAACACACAGGCAAACAAAAACCCAACTGCCCAGAGCTTGCCTGCTTAGGGAAATTCTGTCTTGACGAACGGAGAAGCCACCAGATTCAAGGGGATTGTGAATGCAGGCCTTCTCTCTGCTTCCCGATTAAAAATGTCCTCCCATGGCCTGGTTTGGCTTGTGGACTTTAATAAGGACCAGACAAAAATGCCAGGACTAAGTTAGCCTGTGTTCAGACACTTGTCCAGGTGTCCCTTCATTCCTTCTATGTTTCCATGGGAAGGCGGCAGATCTTTCCGGGCTAAACCTGGTTCAGTGTCACCATCTTCAGGAGCACCAACCACACAGAGGCCATCTGAGGCTTCGGGTTCTATGCTTCCGAGAGTCGCTTCTGGGTGACCAGTGGTGTGAGGTCAGGAATAGGAGCCACAAACCTAATTTTAAGGCAGCACAGCTGTTTGGGGATGCCTCATACCCAGCATGGCCTTCAGGTTTCCGGGTAAGACCCAAAGCACAGAAGACTTTCCTCTCGGAACTGTTCACTTGCAAGAAGTGGTCAAGGATTCGGCTTTCCTTTTCCCCCTTGCCCGGCACCCGATGCACAGGACACAGTTCTTACTCCTGGCTGGCCTCAGTTTGTCCCCTTGGGGCAGGGATGCTGCCTTAGCCATCTTTGTATCCTCGGGGCTTGGCACACAATGTCGCACAGAGAAGTTTCCAGATACGTTGAGTGAGTGATGGGGAGGGACAGAGAAGTTCCCCTCCAGAGGACTGGGGCGAGAAGGATGAAGATGGGGAAGCCCATTTTGCTCTCAGACTTCTCATGCTACCTGGCGATCTTAACTGAATCGCTTTCTGCGGTCTTTCCTAGGTATTTACTTAAGATGCTAAAGAGGGGATTGCCCAGAGAGGCAGTAGCTTTCTCTTCTCAGTGGCCAAGGGTCAGAGAGATGGCTGAGGGCAGTGGTGGGGGTGCCAGCCCGTTGTGAGCTTCGCACAGGGTCCTCGTTCACTCTTGGGACCCAGGCCCTGGACTGCTCCCGCCAGGCCTGTGCACTCTCGAGGGCTCCTGGGGGGTGGCGGTGAGTCATTCATTCCTCATGCTACGGCTGTCGCCTTCCCAGGAAATGGTATCGGACACGTACGCAGAGATACACACACCGTGCATACACCCACGCACAGACCGGGTCCACCAGCAAGAGAGCGGATACCCCATGCCAGGCCCGTCCACGGCCGCTGGAGCTCCCTGGTCCAGCAGAGCTGGGGGTGTCTGGGGGACCAGACAGGTGGCGAGGTTTGCTGCGATGCTTCTTCTCTTTGCAGTGCCGAAGGGACCAGGATGAAGACTCTGGCCCCCTGGGGGGCTCCCGCACGGGTGAGCACCCATGAAGAGCGCGCCA
This sequence comes from Eumetopias jubatus, assembly GCF_037043125.1. NCBI lineage: Eukaryota > Metazoa > Chordata > Mammalia > Carnivora > Otariidae > Eumetopias > Eumetopias jubatus. The sequence goes on from NW_028274814.1 coordinate 30,227,904, forward strand.
AGTCCGCAAACATTTCCATTCGGGGCCTGTCGTGGAGACTGAACACAGCCTGACTCGAGGCTCGAGCACACTTGCTCTCTTATGCTCATTTCTGATAGCATGTAAGCATTTCAGTGTGAACCTGGAGTCCTCGTTCAGATCATTGATCTCCCCTTTGCTGTTGGACCCCTGGTTCTGCGCTGGCCGGGGTCACGGGCACGGGGGTCTGTGCGGAGAGATGAGGAGACAAGAACGCAGGCTCTCCGTGCAAAGCGGGGGTACGTCCTGCTGTCATGAGGCTGTCCAGCATGGTGAGTGCCATGGGCCCGAGACTCACTGTCATCCACACAGTCACCAGAGGGACAGATTACGGCCAGGCCCTGCTGCCTCCTGGGACAGCAGAGGAGAAGATCCGGGCACAGGAACATTTGGACTGGGTTTCTTCTCCTGGGCCTTGGTTTTGTCCTGTTTAGACATGCCAGCCTAGCTATGGTCCCTTCTCTGACCTGTCCACAGGTAAATCACCAAGTTCAGCAGCTGCCCGGAAGAAAAACGAGACCTAGACGCGACTCAGTGTCCCAGTCTGGTGGCCGCAACCCTGCGAAATATCAACCCCGTGAGAACCTTCTAGCACTCTCTTGCCTTCCTGCCCAGCTGTGTATTTCTGAGCGGCCGCCCGAGGCCTGGCCCTTGCCTGACAGTTGCTGACCACGTGCCAGGCACCGGCCAGGACTGCCCACGGCCCCCCAACTCTGAGGACCCCGAGAGACTTTTGATGGCCGTGACTGTTGAACTTGTGTTTGCAAGTGCTTGGTAAGTGTGTGAATTGTGTGTGGAGGGCGGGGCGGCGAGCAGCATGCCCCATCTGCGTCTGCGCACACTGTCCTGACGGCGCCCTGCTGACCAGCCGCTCAGCAGTGAGCTCAGAAGTGGCTTGGGGGAGGGGCGGCGAGTGGGCAAGGCATTGCAAGGCAGGGCCGGGGTCACTCACCCATCACAGAAGGGAAGGAAGAAGTGAGGATCGACCCCCAGGAGCGAGGGGGCCCCTCCCTCAGCCCTGCAGCCAGCCCCTGAGGTGGAAGACCCTGGGCTTGAAGACTCCCGGTAGTTTTCCACTGGACCCCAATCTCCCCTCTGGGCTCTCATGCTCCAGTAAGAGAAGGACTTGGGGATTCTAGGTCCTCGGTGTGTCCGGACTCGGCAACCTGGGAGGTAGTGGGCCGAATCATTTACTGTCCAGTTCAGGCCCTTTCCAGAGTGATGATGCCGGGCATGGCGGGACCCCAGACTTCATGCAGGGACAGGAGATCTGCACTGATCTTTCTGGGCCTCAGCTTCCCCTGTGGTCAGATGGGGTTATTCTGACGTGACACGTTTTTGCCTCTAGTTACTCAAAACATGGCAGCTACTTTACAGTAAGTCTGTCCCATTGCTGGGGAGGGGGCTCGTGTGCTTCCCGTCTTCTAGAAGAGCTCCTAGAAAGGAGGACCTTCTAGCTGAGCTTACCTTTTAAGGAGCCGAGCCGCATGGCCGGTATGTCAGCATGGATGCTAGTTGCCCCTGAGACCCCTCGGGGTTTTAGTGGTGAAATATAAGGAGCTACTTCCCCATCTCCATCTTCGCTTCTGTCAGCAGAAGAGTGATTTCTCACGCTCTCTGTCCCATAAATCTCCCGCGTAACCGCTGGAGCTCCCACACTGCCCTGCCAAACCAAACAACGCTCAACTAAAACAAATTAGACAAAACTGTAAATGGTCTAAGACCGAGAGAGACCCTTCCTGGTTCCACCCTCGCGGGCATCGGGGGTTCATTTAACCAAATCCCTAAACCCATCTTCCCGGTGTGCACCCAATCCCCCCCCCCCCATTTTGCCCTTTGTGAAAGGCGTCACCATGCGCTTTGAGGCTCGGAGTCACTGCTGGCCCCTCGGCCCCTCTGACTTCTTCAGGCCACTCCTCCTTGGGGGTGTCTCTCACCCTCCCTCCTTCCTCCCTCTTCCTTTGGCCCCCTCCCTGCCAGCCGCTGCTGCTCTGCGGCTCTGCCAGGCCGTCCCCCCAGAATACCTCATTCATCACGCTGTCCCTTCCGCTCAGGAATCTACAGTCTCCGGGTGTGGGACCAGTCGGGGTGTTGCATGGGACTCTGGGAAGCTCCAGGCTATCTGGAAAGCGGGACTCGGGGTGGCAGTCTGGCGGGAAGGGAGGGATGAGGGCTCGTCTTGGAGCCTACTCCTGTAGCAAGCACAGTAGGTTTACTTCTTCGTGATAACAGGTGCCTACGAATAGGAAAGGTTTCTAAAGACGGTTTTAGCAGAGTGCGTCAGGAGTCAATACCAGAAAATGCACGTCCAAGTGGTCCGGGGCACTTGTTGGCCACACAACAGAAGCCCCCAGGCATGGAGTGAGCTTCTCTCTGCAAGTGCTCAGTCTTGTCGGGTTGGCAAGTAGATTTATCTGTTATTCTCTGAGCCCCGTCTCTTCCAAGGGCAGTTTGTCCTCAGGCTGGTTTCCCCCATGGTGGTGGCAGGTGCTTCCTTGTTCACCTCTCAGAGGGGGGAGAGGGGGCCTCTTCTCCCTAAGGGGGGACAAAGCCCCGTGTTCCACTCTGAACACACGGCTTGAGTTTTTGCGTCCATCCCTGAGCCATCTGTGATGCGAGAGATCACTCGGAGCTTGGCGCTGTGTCAGTCCTATGCAAATGGCGGACGTGGGCAGATGGTCCCGTGTCCGCGATGGTGTAAGATTGAGAAAACAAAGATGAACAAGGTCGAGGGGTGGCTTGCATGAGGGCAGTTGATGGGGATTATTGTGTGAGTGTGGGGATGCTGAAGCCTCCCCTCCTGCCTGGCCCCCAAATGCTGGGCTTCTGGGCACGACAGCGCTGGTTCTAGCCAGAGGAGTGGCATTTGAGAAATAGCAGGCAGGGGGCCTTCTCTGAAAGAATCAATTACTTTTTGGAAAAGGGAGGATGGTGGTTCTGGAAGGATGTCCTCTTGGAGTTTGGCGTGAGTACAGGCGAGGTTCCCGAGGGCACATCAGGTCTATGGGAGAAAAAGGAGAGGCATCCGGGATGTGGGGCCTTTTGTGCACACCTGTCCTGGGGCAGCCTGCCTGGGGATGCCCACCCTGCAGGGTTGGAATCATGTACCCCCACCCTGCATGCACCTCGCCCTCTTTCTTGGCACTATGGCAGTTTAAAATTAGTCTTTTGCTGAACACTTGAGACCTGGTTCGATGTGACCTCAGAGTCGGTGAAAACCTCCTGCGTGCCTCGGTTTCCCCTGGCAAGAAGCAGAGATGAGTCCGCAGGAAGCCAGGAGGGAGAGGCTTCTCGTTATCAGCCCTCACCTCGGGGACCAGACTGATAACATGATTTCCTCAGAACCGGGCATCAGGGCTTTCTGTTTCTTTTCTGGCAGAAAGTCCGGAAAGGCCCCTGCCCAGCCGGTTCGTGCTGACATGTGACCTCTCCATTCTTTGCTTCCTGTAGGCAGGAAACCACAAGCAGCATGTTGCTTTACTCCATGTCCAGATGCACACCATTTCCTCTGCTGGAAAACACATTAATCCGCGTAGTGAGGGAGAGGTGCCTGGGCTCTGAGGGATGTCGTGTTCTGTGTGGCCCGCTGGGGGCTGCTTTAAGGGGCTCCTGCACACCCTCACAGCCACTGCCCTGGGGGGTCACACAGTGGCCCCTGGGAGGCACTGGGTTTGGTGGACCTCAAGACTCAGAGCAGTTAGACCCCTGGTGGGACCTGGCTGAGCCTGGGGCTCGGGGCCCCGTGGGGACTGGCTCGTGGACACCAGAGGACACCGTTGCCGAGGGTGACTGAAAGCCGAAACAGGATAACCCAGGAAGAATTGAATCAGACACTGGCAACCCAGGAGGGACCCTCGAGGTCGTCGGCTTCCCTCCTTTGAGATAATAAAGGAGGACAGGATTTACCCCCAGAATTAAGCACTAGGAAGTGATGGATTTAGAATTTGAACCTGGGCCTATTGCCTCCTGATCGCCATTCCTGGGCTTGCTGTTACAAATACACCATGTACACGGACACATGGAACGCTTTAAGGACTTTATCGCTCGAATATTGGGCGCTCCTGACTCTTTGGGGACCTAAAGACAGAAGTAAAAGCAGCCTGGGGTATCTCTCCACGTCGCTGTTCCCGGCCTTCGCCTCACAGCAGGATGGATGCTCACCTGACGCAGATGCCCCCGCCTTCAGGGAGCCCACTGGCTTGGGAGTAGCTCCCCAGTCTACGCCTCGGGGGGAGTCTTGCCTTAAGATGCCTTGAGAAACCGTGACAGAAGTGAGAGAAGCAGCCGAATGAAGATTTTAACGTGAGTCGGTGAGGTATTTCTGGAGGCATCCTGGAGTCCTCAGCACTTACCTTGGCGACACTGTGGGCACAGAAGGGGGTGGCAAAAAGCAAGAGGATCTTTCTAGGGTGTCCCCGACAAGATCCGCTCTCGCTCATTGGCACAATTGTTGCTTTTGGGAGCAGGAGCTTTATCTTTCCGTTTTCCTTGCTCTCTATGCCTTACGTAACTCTGTGGGCTTGTTTTAAAGCCAGATGATACGCGTGGCTGATTCTTGTTCTGGGAATTGACGTGGTATGTTCACCCGAGTTCGGGGCATCAAGCTGCCTGAAGAATGTTGCTGGGACTCCACACGGATTCCGGCCTCAGTTGACACCTCACCTTCCAGGCCTTCCTCAGAGGCATCTCATGGATGGACATCCTTGAACACAAGGGTCTGAGCCTCATTCTGAGACAGGTAGGGAGGGTCTTGGCCAGGAGTGCATACCCGGGTCTGTGCCCCCCAGTGCAGGGCTTGAACCCAGCACCCTGAGATCAAGAGCAGGACGCTTAACCGGCTAGAACCATCCTGGCACCCCCAAAAGGGAGATTTTTACCTTTCACCCTACTTGACACATGGAGAAATAAGGAACGGAAAATGAGGTCGGGTGGGTCCGAAGACTCCGCTTCCCTGTGGAGGCGTGAGTGCAGACCACGCAGACAGGTGACAGGCGAGGGCCAGTCCTGCTGTGACTTGCTACCGGCGGACCTGGGCGTACGTCCTCCTGGGGCCACGCCAGTCCCCCGTCCTGCTGGAAACACCCCCGCACACCTCCGCAGACGCTCCAAGGAACGCCTTCGGGCTCCGGTGATCCCGCAGACAGCTGGAACCCGCGTCTCAGGGCCGCGTCACGGGAAGTACCTGCAAGTGTTTTCACTTGTCCAAGCCCTGGCAGCGCCCTACCGTTCCCCAACCGCCCCTTCCCCTCCGCTGACAAGAGCAGGAGCAGAGGAGTTCTCATGAGAACACTCTCGGTAACGAAAATGACAATTCACGACCCAGTTCGAGGCTCTGTCCCTCTCTTTTACACTTCCTTCGAGACTGTAGTTATTTGTATTACTTTGCTAGGCGCCGTAACAAAATCCCACACACTGAAGGGGCTCAAACGACAGATAGGGTCGCCTCACAGTCCCGGGGCTGGAAGTTCGAGATCCAGGTGTGGGCGGGCGGGCGGGCTCCCCCTGAGGCTGTGGGGGAGAATCTGTTCACGCCCCTCCCCTGCTTCCGGTGGCTCGGTGGCCGTCTCTGGCTTTCCGTGGCTTGTAGAGGTATCACCCAGATCTCTGCCTTCATCATCGCACGGTGTTCTCCCTGTGTGTGCATCTCTGTCCAAATTCCCCCTTCTTATAAGGATATTGGCTCGTTGGGTTGGGACCACCCAACTCCAGGGTGACCTCATCTTAACGGATTACACCTGCAAAGACACTATTTTTAAGGGAGGTCACGTTCTGAGGTACCGGCAGGTGGGACTTCAACACACAAGTTTTGGAGAGACACGGTTCAACCAGGACAGTGCCCTGGCGTTCCAGGATGGGGAAGAGAGGGAGGAAACGAGTACGAAATGGTTCTAGTGGAAGCCAGACAAAGCTAGACGCCGTGTTGGGAGTCAGGGGAGCAGGGATGGTTGGGAGGAGGGAGGGGAGAGACCCAGAGGGAAGCTGCAGGGAGCTCCCGGGGGGCCTGGCCACGGGCTACCTCCTGCCTGTTGTGTGTCGTGGACCGCACACTGTGCCCCACCCCCCCCACCTCCCTGAATTCACGTGCTGAAACCCTGCCCCCTCCCTGTTGTGACGGTAGGTGGAGGGGGTGCCTCCCAGGGGGGATTCCCGCCCTTGAAGGGGTCCTGAGAACGCTGGCCTCCTCTGTGCTCTCAGCCACGTGAGGACACACGTGAAGGTGGCAGTGACAACCGGGAGGAGGGCCCCGCATGCAGGCGCCTAACCCGGGACCTCCAGCCCCCCCGAACTGTGACACATTCGTGTCTGCTGTTCCAGCCTCTCGTGCGTGGATCTGTTACTACAGCGGACCGGTGAAGACCGCGCTCGCTTGGCGGCTTGCTTCACGATAGTCATTCCCGAAAAATCACGAACGTTCATGTTGCATGCACTGTTTCAACGTGTGTTACACCGCACAATTTTTTAAAAAGATTTTATTTATTTATTTGAGAGACAGAGCACGAGCAGGGGGAGGGGCAGAGGCAGAGGGAGAAGCAGGCTTCCCGCGGGGGAGGGAGCCCGATGCGAGGCTCGATTCCAGGGCCATGAGATCAGGACCTGAGCCGAAGGCAGACGCTTAACGACCGAGCCACCCAGGCGCCCCTACTTCACAATTTTTTAAAAAGTGAAAAGGAAGAGGGGGGACGTAGACATTTTGCTTATTTGAGTGAGGTTGCCGTTGGTGGTAGGAGAGCCCGATCTCAGTCTGGGTCTGTGGGTGCAGGTCCTGTGTGGAATGTGGGTCCCTGCATGTGTGCACACGTATGTATATGTGTTTGTGCCTGTGTGCACGTGCGTGGGCACGAGCATGCCTGTGTATGTGTGCCCGTGTGTGTGGTGGTCCTAGGCTCCTTTTGTGGCTGGAGGGTCTCCGAGAGAGGGGCCGCTATGTTCCTCAGCGCCCCCTCTTCAGACACCTCCTCATCTCCTTCCTGAGTGGGGGTGTTTGCTGCTGGAGCCTCTCCTCTTCCCGGTCTGCTCCTTTGCGGGGCCATGGAGCCTGAGGCCCTCTCTGACTCTCCAGAGCCTTGTAGAACAGGGACGGAGGTCCGCCTCTTCCCCTTTCTGGGCCACATAAAGCCCCCGCTGATAGCAGCCTCTGCAGCGACCTTCCCCTTCATTCGTGCCTAGACGTCGGGGACCCCGTCTTTCCAAGCTCAGCTCCTGCTTAGCAGGTGCCCAGCTGAGGAAGGAGACGCCGGTGCCCCTGCGTGGAGGAAGCTGACGTCTGAAGGAATGTCCCTTGGCCTCAGAGACAAGGAATCATCCCCACGGGGCTAGAGAAGAAATGCATGGGGCCACACCCCAACTTCCTCTTCTTTCCCCGTCTTCCACCTGAGGTGGGCATTCCACCGTCTTTGCCCTCTGGGGCGGTCCCTCTGCTAGGCCCTTCAGCCCCCTTAGAGCACAAGGACTCCTCGTTGCCCACTGTGGCCCTTGGCTGGAGTCTGCTGTCGTGCAGGTGGCTTGTGAGTTGGCAACGGGCAAAGGGCTGGGGCATCCGGGTGGACAGACACCTGATCCCTGCCCTCAAGGGGCCGCTGTCCAGCGGGGGACAGACCAGAAGGGCAGGCGACTGGGGTGTGGGCTGAACGGACAAGCCATGAGCGAGACACCAGGCAGGCTTCGTGAACGCCGAGAGATGATCAGCACGGGTTCTACCTCTTGGAGCCTCAGTGTCTTCATCCGCAAAATGAGGAAGGGTTTTTAGTGATTAAATGAGGCAGAGCATGTAAAAGGCCCCTTAGATCATAAGCACTTAATAAATATTGGTTATTTTATATCACACCAAATATATACAAATATAGGTATATAACCTAACATAATGCATTATCTTATATCATTATTTGTATTATTTTGAATTCTTCTTATGACTGGGACAGATACGTAAGACGTGAGGTGTTAGGACAGAGAAACGTGCAAAGCACAGTGGGTGCATGAGAAGGACCTCCCCTCATCCTCATGTGAGGCCCCGTTGAGGAGGGGCCGTATGGGACAGCCCAGCAGGAGTTAGCTAACAAACGAACAGACCAGGGGCCTTCCTTGCAAGGGGCGCATCAAGGGAGTGGGGGCCTGGCTTCTCCGGGGCTAGCTACCTACTGAGGGTTAAATCTAGAAGTACCGGAAAGGAAGTACAAAAGGTGGCCATGGAACAAACCGGGGGAGTCTAAAGATTTAGAATTTTACTCTGGTGGTGATGGGAAATCACAGCAGGGTGTACATAGACAGATGACCTAGATTCACATTTTTATTTTTATTTTTTTTAATTATTTGAGAGAGAGCGAGAGCACAAGCAGGGGGAGAGGCAGAGGGAGAAGCAGGCTCCCCGCTGAGCAGGGAGCCCGGATGCAGGGCTAGATCCCAGGAACCTGAGATCATGACCTGAGCCGAAGGCAGACGCTTAACTGACTGAGCCACCCAGGCGCCCCTAGATTCACGTTATTTTTTTTTTTTTAAATCATTCTGATAGGGCAGTGGAGTTTGGCTCGGAAGAAGAGAGCTGTGAGCAGATGGAGAAACTCCTCTACTTCTGCACACTGAGGGGCATCTGACTGCTGAAAGGCGGGCGGGGCTGGGTAACTGGTTCTGGTAATGATAGGAGAGCAGAAGCTCCGGGTGTGTTAGTCATGTTCTCCAGAGAAACAGAACCAGGGCGATGTATACATACATAGAACAAAATATATTTTAAGGAATTGGCTCTGAGAGAATGCAGTCCAGCAGGTCCGAAATCTGCAGGGTGGGCTACCAGATTGGAGACACAGGGAAAAGATGATGTTGCAGTTCTAGTGGAAAGACCTTCTGCCCTAGAATTCCCTCCCACTCAGGGGAAGGTCATTCTTCGGTTCTCTTCAGGCCTTCAACTGATTGAATGAGGTCCATCCACATTGCGACGGGCAATCTGCTTTCCACAAGGCCCCTTGATTTAAATGTTGATCTCATCCGAAAACACCCTCGTGGAAGCATCTAGAAGAACATTTGACCAAATATCTGGGCACGATGGCACAGCCAAGTTTGCACATACAACTAACCATCACAATGTGTTACCTCCACACAAAGCACTTAATTGTTAGTGCTCAACTCCCCAACCCTTGGCCAAGATGAACCTCCAAGTCTTGACTGAGATGTCAGCACCATAATGTGGAGGAATCTCAGTGCATCTGGGGCCCTCAGTGAGAAGAGTCCTCCCTCAAGCCCTGACTGGACTTGTATCACGAGCAAGAAACAGACCTTTGTCCTTTAAGTCAACTTTGGGATTGTTTGTTACTGCGACCAACCTACCCTGTCCTCACCAATGATGTAGGGCTGAAATATGGCAGTGGCCGTGTGGATGGAGAGGAAGAACAGATCTGGAGTAAATTAAGGGCTAAAATCAACCGAGGACAAGGGAACAGGAGGAGTCTACCATGATTCCTGGGGGGCACTTGGGGAAACACATGGGAGTTGCCACCACATTCAGAGTCTGGGGGCTCGGGGAGGCACGTGTTTGGGCAGAAGATGAGAGCTCACGTGGGCTGTGACAAGGGTGAGGAAGTCATGGGCCTCTGGGGGGGGACAGCCAGGCGGCAACCACGGGGGCATTTCCCCCCTTCCAGTCACTGGTGCCTTTGCTTTTGAATTCTAGGTATCGATAATATAAACAGAATTCTTGAGCAAGTTTGGGTCCTCAAAAAGTGCTCCGTACAAAATAAAACCCAATAAAGGGAGAAAATCACCGCATGTCATCACGGGAAGGCTTTTCAAATGTCAGTGTGTAAGCCCTCTTTCTCTGGACTCCCCCCAGATGTCTCCCTCTAAGGTCCTATATCCTGAAGTTATATCTGTGTTGACATTGTTCTTTTTCACTCCCCTCAAATAGCTACCATATAACGCCTAGCACAGAAACTTTAGGTATAATGTGTAGAAAATGTTTTTAAATTGACCAGGCAGAAGCCATGTTAACAAGTGGTAGGATGTCTCTCCTGCATCAGACTCATTTGAGCTGAAAACCAGGAGAAGCTTGCGCACATACCACACACTCAGCTTCTCTGTGTCGATCGCTGGGGGACTGTGCTGGCTGGAGTATGGTGCTGAAGGGCTCATAAATGAAGATCATGGCTTGGATATTCATTTTGGCCCGTTGGTTTAATTTTGCTCATTAACCACAGACTGTACGGAAACCTCTCAGATGTTTTTGCACGTGTGGGTCTCCGTCCTTTTGCGCTGCTCTAACAGAATACCGTAGACTTACTAACAACAGACCTGTATCTCTCCCAGTTTGGGGGGGGCTGGAGTCCTGGATCAGGGTGCTGGCACGGGGGGTGGGCGGAGGCCTCCTCTGAGTCGTAGGCTGCCACCTTCTCACGGCTGAGAGCAGAGAGAGGAAGCCGGCTCTCTCTTGATGCTCAGAAGGGCACTCATCCCATTTGTGAGGCTTCACCCTCATGACCTTACCTGCTACTATCACCTCCCAGAGGCCTCACCTTCCAATACCCTTACACTGGGGCCAGGGTTTCAACATATGAACTGTGGGCGGGGCCGGGGGGGGGAACATAAGCATGCAGTCCCTAACAAATGCATCTCCTCGGTCCAAGAAGAATGAGATAGGAGTATGATACCCTTCAAACCAACCTGTCTCCAAGCTTAGTTAATGTTAGCAGGGGCCATTCGTGTAGCTTTGGCCCATCAAAGAATCTTCTTGACATCAGGACACAAGCACAGAGATTTGCCCAAGGCTGGATCAGAGTCGAGGGTTTGGCCTCTGTCTTTTCCACCAAGCTTCAGTGTTTTTTGGGAATTCAAGCTCATCATCATTATAACCTATTGCAAATGTTAGCCTGCCAGACGCCCGCATTCCAAGCCCGTGGGGATGGGGATGACGCTGTTGCCGGGGCCTTCCGGGTTAGCGGCCATTCAGGATTGGGTCGTTCACGGGAGCTGCTCTGCAGAACGGTGCTCAGCAAGACACAGAGTGTTTTCTCTCTTTTGGAATACTTGAAGACTTTATGTCTTAGCTCCAGTGCTAAGAGCACCCGGAAGGGGAATGGACGTCCTATGAGCACCTCATGGGTCAACCCCGAGATGTCTGACCTGTGTTGTGGATGAGGTAGTAATAGTACAGGAGGAGTAGGGTACTGATGTATGAACCCCTTTCTTTCAGGGGCAAGGGCTGGTTTGGGAGCTTGTTTGCTTAAGGTTGGATTGGCTGAGTGCAGAGAAATGAAGATCAAGCCCAGTGAGATCCTTTGGGGAAAACTGAGACCAGGAAGCCAAAGCCAAGGTCAAATCCACAAAGTGCTAGCTGCCCAGCTGAAGTTAGGGAGACACGCCCAGGTGCATGCTGGGCGAAGATGAATGGGGTCTGGAGCGAGTGCAGATTAGGAGAAGAGGAGGGTTTCAGACGGTCCCAGGACAGTTCTGAGGGTCCCAGGCCCAACTTCCTGGGTGGAGTGGTGCATGGTCTGGCTGGGGCGAGGACTCTGGGGTCCTCCTCCTGGCAGCCGAGGACCTGGCCCAGGAGGAGCTTCAGCTGCATGGGGCAGGGTTGTGTTCTGCTAGACTTTCTGAAGAGCATGGGGAGCTCTGCCCGTACCAGCTCGCTCACCCCACATATATGCAGCCTGGCCTCCCAGCAATAACGTGTGAACGAGCTGAATTACTGAGTCTTCCAGCCAAGGGAGAGAAGGGGTGCAGTGCTGACACAGCCTGCTTCTTATGGGGGCAGAAAACAGGGGCGTGCGAACAATATTTGTGGGGTTCATCTTGCCCAGACAGCACATGCAGCAGAGAGAACCATTTCCGTGGCCCCAGGGCTGTTGTGAGAAGGGTCTTAACCCCAGACCCCTTGTTCTCGCCAAACTCCTTTCGTGGTGCCTCGAGTCTCTCCAGACTTTAGTGGGTCCTTTCTTTCCAGCTTTCTCTCTCTCTCTTTATTTTTTCTGGTTCTTTTGGGATTTGGGAGTTCATAACATTCCTCTGTGGCTCACCCACCATCTTGGCTATTTATCATTTGGGTCTACCGGCGCCAAGGGGCTAGGAAAGCCTAGCCCAGGTTGTTTTTCTGCATGCTGTCACAATCGCTAGAGAGGAAGAACAGGTTCCTCCCCCTCCTTCCATGTTCCCTGAACTCTCAGTGTCCCTCCACCCCCCCAACCTTCCCTCTTTCCTCAGGCTACAGAATGATAAGACTTTTAAAAAATGGAAAGAAAAACTAAAATTAGGCTTATGTGACCAAGGATTCTGCTCTGAGCGATGGAAAAATAAACCACACCCACATTTCTGTTTTTCCCAGTATCTGAAGAACAACCTTGGCTCTTTGGGTATTTGGCTATTCCTGGGTACATTTCAGAAATAGCTCATGTTTATTTATTATTGGGTATTTATAACAATGTTTCAGAGCAGGTTTCCAATAGCCCCACAAAGAAGCGTGGGCTCCAGCACTGGCTGGGGTGGGGTGTGGGTAGGGAGGGATGCCAACCCCGCTGGGAACCACGACCCACCTCTCGGCAGTATTTTTGCCTGCCGAGGCCGCAACCTGGGGCAGGGAGGGGAGGGGCCTGCCTGAGCTTTGCTTCTCCTCTGAGGCTTTCCTGGAAGGAGACGTCAGAGCCTAAATCGGATTACCTCGAACGTTTGATGGGGTATGGACATACGCACACACACACATACATACACCCACCCTCTGGGCTCAGGCAGAGATTAGAGGTGATGTTTCTGGAGGAACAAAAGGGTAGTGGATTCCTGAACAGTCATCCACAGACCGGAGGCACCAGGAATGCTGACGGGTCCCGGGCACTGACATCATCACCTGCTCCTGTCTCTGGGAGGAACTCTCTGACCTCCAGGTCTTAGGGCAATTATTTTTAGCCAGAAAACCCACCCTGTGGCATTCCCATGGTGCACTCAAGGGAGCCAGAATTTCAGAGAGGGCCCTTTTGAATTTATGGAGCTCCATCTCTACCTCTGCCTGCGATATTAGAGATTGTTAAGGATGGAACCTTGGAGTCCATTAGTCCAGTATCTTCATTTGGTAGATGAGCCTGGAGAGGCTGAATGTCTTGTTCAAGGTCAAACAGACAGTTGCAGATCTGCCCTCTTTTCTCTTCCACCCTCTCCCTCCTCCTGCTCTTTGTCGCAGCAGTTCCTAAATAATTTGTTCTTCGGACCCCATGCACGCTCAAAAATTATTGAGGATCCCTAAGAGCTTGTTCATATGTGTCATGTCTATTGATATATCCCCTGTTAAAAATTAAAGCTGAGAAGTTTTAAAAATATGACTTATTCATTATTTAAAAATACATTTTAAACAAACCCATTGCAGGTTAACATAAAATATTTTATGACTAATAGCTATGTTTTCCAAAACAAAAGAATTTAGCAAAAAGAGGGGCACTATTCTACATTTTGCAAAGGGTTTTAATGTGTGGTTTAAGAGAACAGTGGGATGATTGTATCTGCTTCTACATTCGATCAGTTGCAACATCACCTGTCACGCTGCCTCTGGAAAACCCTGCTGTGACGGAATGAGATTGAGAAGAACAACTTCATGTCTTTGGATTATTACGAAAATGTCTTGGACACCCACAGGAGTCCCTGTACCACACTTTGAGAACCAGCAATCTATACCATATCTGTATTTGCCTCATCTATAACACTCTGTTTCACTGTGGCTCATTCAGTCATTCAAAGAATATTCAGTGAAGAACTAGCAGGTGTTAAGCTGGGAATTTAAAGACAAATGCATCATATGTGATCTCAGTCACAAAAGAAACAGAACCAACTTTACTTTTCTTAACAATGTATTATCTGATTTTATTCCCACCTTCTGCCAGGCTGCTGGGAAACTTAACCTCAACCCTTCCTGGGCTTTGCCCATCCAAAGATTGTGGCATATTCTTGGGGTCTTGTTTAGTGCAAAAGCCTTGGGGGGCAGTGCTATAGCCCTTGATGTTCAGTCTCCGTAGGAGCAGTTGAGACACTCACCGTCCAGTCCAGTGGCCATTTCAGCCGGGTGCTTCCATGTAAGGCTTGAAGTAGAGGGAGTCTTGCCCGTTGCCATTTTCCTCTCTCCCTCAGAAGAGCCAGGAAAGTGGGCGCAGGTTCCCCCATCTCCTCCTGCCCCAGAAACCACGGATCCTCTCCCTCATTCCTACTCTCTCCCCGTTGCTTCCTTCCTTACGGGCCAGATCCGTCTTTTGTCAAAGGGGAAACCCTCCCTGCACATTTCTCAAGACGTTCTCCAAATCTCCCAACAAAAGCCAGAGCAGTGTGCAGGCTATTTCTGATTTCTCCCATGCCTTGGGCCTCTCCCTTGGGATTAAATAAGTTAATAATAAATGTGCCTGGCACTCAGTACCCAATAAAAGTTGCTATTAATATTCTTTGAAAAATTTTCCAGCTTTATTGGGATATAATTGACATGTAACATTGCGTAAGTTTAAGGTGTACAACGACTTGATTTGATACACATATGTAACTATTAATAGTCTTGCTACTTTTGCTCAGGGATACTAAGGCACAAAGTTTGAATAGAGAAAGGGGAAAATTCAGGAAGGGAAACCCTCCAGAGTTCACATGTGCACGTGTCCAGTGACGGTGACACATGGTCCCCTCTTCACTAGCTGCCTCAGTGGTCTCTTGAAGCAAACTGGAAGGCTGAGAAGTGGCCACAGGCCCCCTTTCCTCCTTAGCCACTCTTTTCTCTTGGATCATGCCACATTTTTACTTACAGAGAAGTCTGCTCCTAGGTTGCTCCTCCGTGCCCAGGTGGTGGGGGGTCATTATCATGGAATGTGAGATTCAGTAGGGGCTTTGGAAGTTTCTGGGCAGCCCCTGAGTCCCCCAACACAGCCCTGCTGAGGCCCCTTCAGAGACAGGCAAATCTGCAGAGACCCTCCAGCCCCCCCGCCCCCCCATTCCTCTCCAGCATCTCAGTCCTCCAGGCAATCACCTGCCAAGACTTTTCAGGGGCATTAGCTGTGAGCTCAGCGCGTCCTGGAAAGCACCCGCTGACAGCCTGATGGGAGCCTCAGGCCAGTTCAGGCCATACCGTGGGCAGACAGACCACGGCAGGTCCATTTTGCAGACCCTCAGTAATGATTCATGGAATGACAGGTGCTAATGGGCCGCACAGTTGGTCTCTGTGCAGACGGACAGCGTCCTCTATGGGATGCGGGTGGAGTTGCCACCTGCTCTCCTAACAGAACTGGAATTCACCATGTGCTTCTGTCTTCGCCGAGACTCATTCTGTTCCTCATTCCGGCTGCTTGTCCTGATGGGGCTGCTAAGGCATGGTCACTACGAGTTTGTGTGTGTGTGTGTGTGTGTGTGTGTGTGTGTGTGTGAGACATGTGTGTCCACAGCCACAGCAGAGAAAAAAGGCACACTATAGAGAGTCTTCTTTCTTTCTTCTAGGCTGTCAGTTGCAATCCCCTCCACCAGGCCTTGGAGGTAAGTCTGCAAGAAATGTGGTTGGTGGACAGGTAAGACCTTTTTTAAGAGGAAAATGCCCCTTGCATTTTTCTCAGGTGTGATGTTCATGGCTAGGTGAGTGGAAAGCCTGGGGAGAGCGGCTGCTGAACTCCCTTGGAATGCCAGGCGGTGGGGTCTGGTCCCCAGTGGTCCCGTCCACCCTGTGGGCTGGATGCCACGCTCCTGTGCAGGGGGCAGCCTTATCCTCCCGTCCCTCGGAGCGGAAACCGGAGATGAGTGGGATCCGTTCCAGGCACCACCTCCGCCTCCAGGTATGAGCAGAGAAACGGGATGGGGCGTGAGCCCCCAGCCCCGGGCTTCCTGCGCGCACAACAGGACCTGTGGGGCCCCAGTCAAGAAGCACGCGAGATCACAGCTCAGGAAAAGCACGCACCGTCTGGTTCTGAGCAGACTCGTGCGAGGTGAATCAGAGGTGAGTCAAGTGCCTCCAGAGGAGGAAATGACTTATCAGACTGACCTTCCTCATAGGGTATCCATCAGTCACTCGCAGAAAACAAAAGAGAGTGAGAGAGAAGACAGTTTGCAAGCTCCTGGTTGCAAACTTACTTTTTTCCTGGGATTTGATGGGACTGTCATGGCCAATGAGCCTCCTGGGGGTGGCGTGGGGGTGTCAGGACCCCCCACCCCCGCCCCGAATCAGGCCCATACTGTGAGGCTGCAGAAAGGCTATTCTGCTCCACGCACTTTTCCACCGCACAACCTTGGCTCCTGTCCTGGGGGGTTACTGTGAAGGCTGGAGCCCCTGCTGCATCATAAAGCAGCTCTTTAGGGGCCTTCCTTTAGAGGAAACTGTGGTTTAGAATCCAAATTCCATCCTGTGCCCGGGTGCTGGTTAGTGCATTTACAGTTGTCCGTGTGGACTCTGGAAAGCCTAGGCCTTTCTGTCTAAAATGCTCTGGGTAGTGCACAGCCCACCCTGCTCACTGTTACGTATGGTATGAAGAAATTTCTCAAATCACGGGTGACTTTATTGGCTGATCATTTTATTTCCCACATGTCATAAAGATGCTCAGAGTCCTAGAGAGTTAGAGATGGAGGGACATTCAGATCTTCTACACCCTTAATCCAGCAACAGAGGAAACTGAGATTCATTGTCTGGGACGTGCCCAAAGTCATGGAGCAAATTCACGGGAGAAGCTCTCTGGTGGGTCCACTGGGTGTTTCAAGGTCTCTGTGAGGCTTGTTAATACAACCACACTCTTGGGGCGCCTGGGTGGCTCAGTTGGTTAAGCGACTGCCTTCGGCTCAGGTCATGATCCTGGAGTCCCGGGGTCGAGTCCCGCATCGGGCTCCCTGCTCGGCGGGGAGTCTGCTTCTCCCTCTGACTCTCCCCTGTCTCATGCTCTCTCTCTCTCTATCTCACTGTCTCTCTCAAATAAATAAATAAAATCTTTAAAAGAAAATACGACTCTCTTCATACGCCATGAAGAATAATAACCATAAATAGCCGTATGTTGCTTCTGTGCCTCTCTGCATTAGGTTTGGGACGTAGGTCTCCAAGCCCATCGCTGCAAAGTTACGAGTGAATGCAGCCCACAGCTCCTGATGCGGGAAGCTGCCCATGGAGCTTAGCCATTTGTGCCCTGGGAGGGGGGTTGGTTTGTCTGTGGAGCCTAGAATCCAGATTTCTCTTTCCTCCGTTTTCAGTGAATGCAGGACTCCATCTCCATACAATCTGGGGACTGTCCCACCACAACGAGACTGTGATCATTTCATCTCACACCCCCCACAGGTAACACAAAGGGTTGTAATTGATGTGGTGCAGAGACCTGCGTCGAAGCAATAAAAGTGAGTCCCTCGTGACAGTCTGCAAGAGTGCCGGCGGATCCAGCGTCTGGCTTTACTGGGCGCGGGAAATCGCTCGCAGATGACTGTTAACATTCACGGGGCTGGAGTCTCAGGCCTTCCCACTAAAACCGTTCCTGACGGCCGCCCGTCCTCCCCACATGTGCCCCCCAGACGTAGGTTATTTGCAGGACGCCTGGAGCGAGGCGATGCTAAATGTACAGCAGTGGGAGCTGCGTGTGTGACGGCTGAGGTCATGGTTATTCATTTCAAGCCGTAAAGACATTTGGTTTTAAAAACCCCAGTGACTCCACTGGGATTGGCTTTCAGAGAAGAAAAACAGCCCCAGAGTTCTTTTCCTGTCCAAAGCTGGGGGGATCGGCGCTTACATCACTGGCCCCCACTTAACCCTTTGGGGTAGAAGGTCCCGCCTCCTCTAACTTGCTCCGGGCGATTTTGCCTTTTGCAGGAAGGTGCTGTGAGTCACTGTGATTTACCCTGAGCTCACTGAGAATGTGTCTGATGCGTCTGGTCTCAAACCAGAGGCACAAAAACTGCTAAAAATTTATACAAGGCTCAGAAACAAACATCTTGGGGCTTTGCAGGAGGCCTTTGGATAAGTCCATTTCTGGAACCGGGCTTCTCATCTGTGGCATAAAAGTGGCTGGGGCCACAGGACTGGAGTATTTCTCAATCCCTCTCGGGCTTGCGTTATGCAAGACCATGAGCACACTCCATCACATGCTGTGTTTCATCTGTGTGCCGCCTCCCCCACGACGGGCGTTTCCTGGAGGTCTGGGCCACATTTGGGTACACCCGGCTATTTTCCTACGTCCTCCTGCCCCTCTGGGTTCACTACTCTTGAACCAGACAGGTTGGATGAGAGGCAGGGAGGTGACGGGGAGTATTCTAAATATGCCCCCCTTTCCACGTGGTGTCACACACATGCAGTTGGGAGAGCCAAGGGAGGGTGGGCAGGAAAGGGCGGTGATGGGGTAGGGGAGGGGAAGTGGGGGGTGGGGGGACTTGCCTTTACTTCGTGCAAAGACGCCCGGGTTGATGGTAAATCCAAGGGATGGCATGACAAGTGACCGTCGTCCCTCCCAAAGATCTTCCTAGGCCTCCTGTACACAAAAGGGGTCATCACTATCACTGAGCTGCCTTCTAGCACATGCGGCGGTGATGGGGTGGGGGGGGAAGTGGGGGGTGGGGGGACTTGCCTTTACTTCGTGCAAAGACTCCCGGGTTGATGGTAAATCCAAGGGATGGCATGACAAGTGACCGTCATCCCTCCCAAAGAGTGGCTCTTCCTAGGCCTCCTGTGCACAAAAGGGGTCATCACCATCACTGAGCCGCCTTCTAGCACATGCAACAAGAGCACAATCGAAGATGAGTGCACCCCAAATCAGTGCTCTGCTTCACAAATGGCAATTCAGCAAGACCCTGCTCTCACAGAGAAAAGAGACTGGAAGGACAACGTGTTGCCGTGGGTGACAATACACATGATTTGCATTTTCTTCTGCTTGCTCATTTGTAGTTTCTAAATTTTCAACTATAGATATGGACGAATTATTTCAGGAATGAGAAAAAGATCTTAATCCCATTTAATGGGTAATTTAGGAATGGCAGAGTGGGGGGGGTAGTTTCTGGAGATGGGCTTCCTATCGCCCCCAGGGTTAGAACCATGCCCATTCTACATCCACATGCAGAAGAATGAAACTGGACCATTTCCTTACACCACACACAAAAATAGACTCAAAAGGGATGAAAGACCTAATGTCAGACAGGTATCCATCAAAATCCTTGAGGAGAACACAGGCAACAACCTCTTTGACCTCAGCCGCAGCAACTTCTTCCTAGAAACATCGCCAAAGGCAAGGGAAGCAAGGGCAAAAATGAAGGACTGGGACTTCACCAAGATAAAAAGCTTTTGCACAGCAAAGGAAACAGTCCACAAAACCAAAAGACAACCGACAGAATGGGAGAAGATATTTGCAAATGACATATCAGATAAAGGGCTGGTATCCAAAATCTATAAAGAGCTTCTTAAACTCAACACCCAAAGAACAAATGATCCAATCAGGAAATGGGCAGAAGACATGAACAGACATTTCTGCAAAGAAGACATCCAAATGGCCAACAGACACATGAATAAGTGCTCAACATCGCTCGGCATCAGAGAAATCCAAATCAAAACCTCAATGAGATACCGCCTCACACCAGTCAGAATGGCTAAAATTAACAAGTCAGGAAATGACAGATGTTGCCAAGGATGCGGAGAAAGGGGAACCCTCCTACACTGTTGGTGGGAATGCAAGCTGGTGCACCCACTCTGGAACACAGTATGGAGGTTCCTCAAACTGTTGAAAATAGAGCTACCAGATGATCCAGCAATTGCACTACTGGGTATTTGCCCCCAAAGATACAAAGGTAGTGATCTAAAGGGGTACGTGCACCCCAATGTTTATAGCAGCGATGTCCACAATAGCCAAACTGTGGAAAGAGCCAAGATGTCCATCGACAGATGAATGGATAAAGAAGATGTGGTATATATACACAATGGAATATTATGCAGCCATCAAAATTTGAAATCTTGTCATTTGCAACGACGTGGATAGAACTAGAAGATATTATGCTGAGCGAAATAAGTCAATCAGGGAAAGACAAGTATCATATAATCTCGCTGACGTGAGGAATTTGAGAAACAAGACAGAGGATCATAGGGGAAGGGAGGGAAAAATGAAACAAGATCAAGCTGGAGAGAGAGACAAACCATAAGAGACTCTTAATCTCAGGAAACAAACTGAGGGTTGCTGGAGTGGAGGGGGCTGGGAGAGACGCGGTAGCTGGGTGACGGACACTGGGGAGGGTATGTGCTATGGTGAGCGCTGTGAATTGTGCAAGACTGTTGAATCACAGACCTGTATCCCTGAAACAAATACTACATTATATGTTAATAGAAAAAATTTTTTAAAAATAAAAAGTAACAAGCCCCCCACCCCACACACACACAAAAGAGAACTGTGCCCATTCTTCCACCTGTGGGCATTTGGGCAATTCTATACATTCCTCTTCCCAAAGCCAGACTCCTACCCTTGGCTTCTGGCTTTGATATCAGCTGCCCTGAGCCCAGGCCTGGGTGAATCCTCCCTCCCGCGTCTCACTCGTGCGGGTCTGTGGGCTCCTCAGCTCTGCTCATCAGCTCGCCTCTCCAAATCCTCCAGCAAGCCCCTCGAAAGGGGCGATTCTCTCCTTTTCCTCTTGAGTTTTCTCTTTCTCTCGTTCCCCCCGCCCTCAGCTTTATGGAGATATAATTGTCATATAATACTGTATACATTTAAGGTGTACAAAGTAGATATTTATATATATATATATATAGCAAAATATATGTATATATTACAAAATGATTAAGATTAGTTAGCACATCCAAAAATATGGAACACCTCTCGAATTTATGTGTCATCCTCACCGAGGGGCCAGGCTAACCACGTCTGGATTGTTACCATTTTAGCACTTATTTCTAATGGCCTAGCTTGGTGCTCCATATTATATGAAGCATCAAGAAATAAACGCAAACTGCAATCACTTTGGAGTAGCCCCGATAGCATCTTCCCCGAGTTCTGAGACTCTGTCAGACAAGGACTTGAAGACGACCCGGATGCAGTTGGGCAACTATACAAAAAGGAAGAGCTCCGAGCCTCAGGGGTGTGACCCCAGGAGCCGGTGAGATACGCAGGGAAAGCCTCAAAGCCTCGTTTGTCACAGGTCACCTGTTTGCCTTTGCTTCCTGGGGGACCGATGAGCAGCTGTTGCCCGCGTGGCCTGGGGGGGCGCTCCCAGAACAGACCGCGGCCCCTAGAGCTCCACTTACATAACCAAGAGAATGGGCGGTAGAAGCAGCAGGAACTAGGCCCGAGACAGGCGTTTGGCGGCTGTGAGTCTTGTCCCCAAAGGCTCCAGGCCGAGTCTTGGCCACATTCCAGAGGGTTTGTCTGCGAGGCTGCGCGTGGGCCCGGGCCACACGGGCTGGAGCCAGCCTCCCCTCCACTGCTGGCCCAGCTCGCGGCTCGTTCCTGTCCCACAGCTGTCCGGCCAGAGGACAGCCGGTCAAAGCAGCCGGCTCATTGTTCCCAGGAAGCCTTTAGCTACGCCTGCCACCCCCTCCGTCAGCCGCCGGCAGCGCAGACCTCCAGCTTGGTGCGTTCCCAGCCGGGAGGCCCACTCTCCCAGCCACTGTGACCTGGAAAGGCCTCGGTCCAGACCCAGCCCTTGAAAGTTCCCCGTGTCTGCGCCTTGGGGCCTCTGGGGGGGGGGGCGTGTGACACGCCGGCACAGGTGCTGCTCGCCCCCGGGGAGCTTGGCCGGGGGCCCTGATGGCGGGGGGTCAGAGAGCACAATCCAGGCCCAGCCCCCCGGCCACCCCGTGTTGCAGCTCGCCTCCCCAGACTTCAAGCAGGCCACTGGAGGGTGGTAACTGGGTCATCATCGTCTTCTGAAGTCCTGTCTAATGGCTTAGCTGGGTACTTCATGTATCTCTGTAAAGCATCGAGAAACAAATGCAGAAGGCCATGTGTTTGAGCCATACTGCATCCTCCCGAGATTCTCAGAAACTGTGGGATGAGCTCTTCAGGGCCTCTGGAGTGAAGCTTGCCAACCCTGGCAGGAGGAGAAAGCCGGCCCAGCAGGGGACACCGGTGAGGCTGCGGCAGGGCAGCCCTCAGGAGGGGTGCGGTGAGGCCTGAGGCCTGGGGCGGGAGCCTCCCTCCCTCCCTGCTTCCTCTGCTCTCCCGCCCCGGCCCTTCCCCTCTCTGTCACCCCGTGGCTTTCCTCCCCTCTCTTGGGTGGTGGGGGCGGGCAGTGAGCATTGGGAGAGACAGAACCGCAGTGAGGTGGGAGGCTGGGGACAAACTGTGGCGGAGGGAGGTGGCTCGGCCGGGGGCTGGGCCACCAGGTCCGGAGAAGAATGTGTGACGTCAGAGGAAGTGAGGGCCCGTGGAAGCCGTGGCCTCACATCAGACCTGACGTAGAATCTGAGACTCCTCGCAAACAGGCCTGGCGTTGGCTGCCTCGAAGAGCGAGCAGGCCCCTTTCATGCAGGGGGTGCAGCCAGGAATGGGGGGGGCCCAGGGAGGGTGGATGCTGGGGGCTGGGCCCGCCACCGCTTGAGAGGGAAGGCTTTCTTCTTCCTGTCCCCAAGGGATTCCTCCTTTCCTCTGTGGCCTCTGCAGTCCAGATGGCAGTAGCCCGGCGCAGTCATCTGCACGGAGAGAGCGTAGTGAGACGGGGCAATTTACCCCCAAACTCTGCGCCACAGTGTCTCAGACCCCTGGCAGCAGCCTCGCTCCTCGTGGAGCCACTTACAAAGATGCCATTTAATTAGGCAGCTTAAGTCATCTGTGAGGGCAGTTACTTAGCGTCCAGCCTGGGAACTGCAGTCATCATTCCGCGCCCCCTCTCCCCTCCCCTGCCCCCAGGAGTCCGCTGACTCTGCTGTGCCCCCTTCCTTTGGCTGACCCAGCTCCCCCTCCTCACCTCCCTGCACCCGGTGCTCCCGGATCACAAGCAAGTGTGGGGGGCCCAGGAAACTGGCTTCGGAATGGCTTCACTAAGCCCCCTGGGGACACTAGTCTCCCTGGCTCCCGCTCTCCCGTTTCTCCGCCACGTAGTCCCAGCTGTGCCCACGGTGAGGCTGTCACTCACTGGCCCGGAGAGCAGGCCGATTTCTGGTGGCTCCCAGTGCATGCCAGACTCTCTCCGGGGCACCTCCCAAGGTCCCCAGGTCCTCCCTCCCAGACCCACAGTTGCTGGGCATCCCTTGGTTTTCTCTAAAAGCAGCTCTGGCCAGGGGCATCCTGGGATCTAGCAGAGCAGATGGGCTCCGGGAGAGACGGAATAGTTGCTAGGTTCTGGGGGGCTCTCCTTGGAGTAGACAAGGGGGAATGACTGAGCTAGTGACCACAGGGTTCTGGCTGTGAGGCCTGCCTTTAAATCCAGGACAGAAGGGCCCTAGGACACTGGCACGAGGTGAGGCAGGTGGGGTGCCCTGGCCCCACATTTCAACGGGGGCTCACTCTCAAGCATGAGCCATTCCCTCCTGGTTCCCCTCTGCCCTTCGGGGCACCCTTCTGCCCCCAGTGGGGTGCTAGATGGAAAGCGCCAGAATGGGAGTCCGCGTGGGTGCCAACCCCTAGATCAAGACCCTGCACCTGAGTGCTCTCGTCTGTAAAATGGTTGCAGTAAAACCCTTAAAACCCTGCCCCTACGTACTTTTGCAGGCTTGCTGTGAACACATGTGTGAGAGGGCAGTCATTGGAACCCACGAGATGCCGGCAGCCCCCTCAAAATGCACCCAGCGCCTGGGCGCAGCCGTGCAAGCCCCTGGGACCATCCCTGGGAGCTGGCTCTTGTCCCGCCCAGCTCAGTTCTCCAGCAAGGAGGCTCACTCGGGGGCCAGACTTCCTCCAAGAACAATGAGAGAGGAGATGCTGTTTTCCCTGCTGGGAGAAGCCGGTGGGGCAGGGTGGACTGAGAGTCTTGGAGAGGTCAGGCAGAGCCCCAGGAAGGCCTCCCCATGGAGCAGGCATCACTGTGCCCAGCCCTTCCCTGGGCCCCCGGGCCAGCTGTAGGAGCTGGTTTCTCCTGCTTCCCAGGCCCGGAGTCGTCCCTGCCGCTAGCGTTAGTGGTTACCAACACCCTACAAGCCACTTGTTGATTGCCTTCAGTACCCACTGTAAGATGTGTTTGTGAAGATGCTATCTGCACTTTCTAGAAGATTCCAGGCTACCTGTGGGAAATGCAGACCAGAATGGCAGAATGAAAACCCAGGGACCGTAGAGCCTGCCACCCCGGTGTGAATCCCGACTTGGCTACTTACTGGCGATATACCTTGGGCATATTTCTTAACTGCTCTGTGCCTCAGTTTCCCCTCTGAAAATGGGAATGAAGATAATTATGGCATCCACTTCACTAAGCTGCTACAAGGATCAAATGAGTCACTGTTTGCAAAGCCCTCAGGACAGCATCTGGCGTTACACCTTCCCAGTGTCCGTAAAATAAATAACATATAAGGGAAATAAGAATGTGGCCACACTGATGGGAAGAGACGGTATGCAGTTTTAAGGTGAGGTCTGGCGGTTTTCCAGCGCAGGTTTTGTTTTCAAGCCTAGTTTCAGTTGCTTTGACTCTGGGGTGTGTGGGCGTGGCTCTCCCAGGAACAGTGGCCTGCATTCCTGCGAACGTTGTGTAAGTCAGTTCTCTGACGTGCTGGGGTGGACAGCTGGGGTTCCAGGGGCTCCTGAAATCTGTGCTGCCGTGTGTAATGAGAAAGGCCTTGGCTGAGGTGATGTGTGGGGCTGATTCAGACAAATCGAGGGACTGGGTGAGGACAGGACAAGCGGACCTTTATAGAATGTTACATCCCCGTTGGGTTGGGCCCTCTCCAGTCCTCCCAAGACTTGGGAGCACAGATAAAGACAGTGACTTCCCATTGCTCCAGCCAGGCTGGGTGTGGGGTTGGGGTGGAAAATATGCTTTCCTGGCACCCATGGGGCCTCAGAATAGTGGGTCACTGTGCACCCACCCACAGGGACAGCCCTCTTATTAGTGGGTCCCACCAAGGGCCATGATGTGGGCTGGGAGCTTGTAGGCTCAGGCTGTGCTGGGGAGAGAGAGGGTCATTGGTCCCTCTAACTGACGGAGCTCCCTGGGTACGGACCTTACCCCTAATGTGCACAGCCTGATCATATCAGGGTGGCTGGGAGTGTGGAGGTTGAGTTGTCCAAGCATATGGAGGCTGGCCAGGCATTCAGAGTCCAGGGCCCTCCAAGGCAAAAATGACTCCTGAAGCTTTTAAAAGCACACAGCTGAGTCACTGATAACCAGTGAAAACCACTGACAATCGTTTACCATGCGCCAGGTGCTCAATCCTAGGAGTGTTATCTCCATTGTAGAGAGGAGACAACAGACACACAGAGAGGGTGAGTAACTGTTTCAAGGACACACAGCTTATAAACACTAGAGCTACATTCAAACCCAGCCATTCTGGCTCCAGAATTCTTGCTCTTAACCACAACATTCAACAAGCCCAGAGTCACACCATGACATACCTACACTCTGAATATGGCACTGTAGGGACACCTGGGTGGCTCAGCTGGTTAAGCGTCTGTCTTCAGCTCCGGTCATGATCCCAGTGGGATGGAGCCCCGCGTGGGGAATCCCTGCTCAGCAGGGAGTCGGCTTCTCCCTCTCCCTCTGCCTCTCCCCCTGGTTGTGCTCTCTCTCTGTCAAATAAATGAATAAAATCATACATACATACATACATACATACATACGGCACTGCAACCCGGACTCAGAAAGCATCAGCCACCAACTTTGAAGAACTGTACTCATTACCTGAGGGAGTCCCAGCCCCGGGGCAGGGCAGGGGAGCAGGTGATAAACCAGTGCACCCCGTAGGGTGTTCTCCCTCCCTCCGCTGGTTTTCTAAGACACCCGGGCTCCTATTGGCTCCCACGGGGTTTGCGAGTGATTAGAACCCTCTAGACAAATTCCCTGCAGCCAAACCTCCCCTACAGTGAATTTCTCAAAATTATTGGTTTGGGCCCATTCTTCTCATCTAATAATGTCTCTGTTATGAATAACTCTCCAGTCATCTGAAGCATGCTCTGCCCACAGCTCTGTGTCATCTGTGGGTCTGATCAGCCTGTTTTCATTCCAGTCACTGAGGAAATAATGAAGGAACAGGACGGGGCAAAGATGCGTTCTTCGCTTACTGTTATTTAATCAGCTACAGATGGGTCCCCCATGGACTCTCGCCCTGCGCATTGACCTGAAAGGGTCTAACAGGAAAGCTCCTCGTTCCCGCTCCCCCGCAGCTGCTCTCCCAGCCTCCAGGCTTCTGCGGCCCCCCGTTTACCTTTCCTTGGGATCCTGTGCGGCCCCCCAATGTGGGGGTGCGGTGTGTCCTTGGGGACAGGTTCTGAAACCAGAGCCGCTGCTCAGCATTCCCTCTATTGTCTTGAAAGCCAACAGAGCAGAACAAACCTGCCTGGGATTTGCATTAAGCTCGGGGCTTTGGGAGGCCCCGGGCCAGCAGCAGCTGTTGCCAAGGCAACCGGTGGGGCAGAAAAGAGTAGCCGAAAAGAGCCTGGAGCCTAGGCCTGCCTCCCCGGGGGGGGGGGGGGGGGGGTCAAGGAGGTGAGGGGAGGACCAGGGGTTGGGCCCAGGGCCAGTGTTCAGAAGCCATTGTTCCAAAGGTCAACTGCGGACACCCTGCTGGATCTGGCTGGCCGGCTCGGCTGACAGGTGCTCCTGAGGGTTGGCCTCCTCAGGGGTCTACCGGGCCCGCCCTCTGCCCTGCCCGTCAGTCCCTGCTCCCCTCCTCTCTTCCTCTGTTGAGACTCTGACCACCCCTCCCCTGCCTTTCCCAGGTAAGAGAACAACAGCACCCAAAGACTGAAACATCAAATAAAAGTCAGATGAAAACAAGGCCTGGGAGGGACCGGTGGTGGCCACACCGGCAGACCCACCCTGCAGCCTCAGCCAGCACCTTGACCTCCAGAGGGCCTGTCCCAACATCTGACCCAGGTCAGTGATGCATCAGACACCATCTGGAGGATCCCCTCTGGAGACTGGCCAAGCCCTTTCTTGGCTTCCTGTCATTCGCAGCCACCCCCGAGAAGCCAGACCTCACCCTGTGCCCAGCCCCTAGCTGTTCCCACTTCCGGAACAGGAAAACCCTGCGGGTTCTAGGTACCCACGGAGCTCCCCCGCCTGAGCACAGGCTTAAGCCATTCCTCACTTCTTCAGACCATCTCTGCTTCATTCCCACCCCGCTTATAGGCTCAGTATTTTTGGTTAGCTCTGTCTTTCTCAAAATATCCCAATCAGAAGAATCACTCAGAGGCAGGTGTTTAGAATTCAGGTTCCTGACCCCCACCCGAGACCCGCAGAATCAAAACCTCTGGGAAGGTTAAATAAATAAATAAAATCTAAAAACCTAACTAAATAAAAAGGGCACCTGTGTGGCTCAGTCTGTTGAGCATAGGACTCTTGATTTTCGGCTCAGGTTGTGATCTCAGGGTCCTGGGATCGAGCCCCACATGGGGCTCTGCGCTCAGCGTGGAGTCTGCTTGTCCCTCTCCCTCTGCCCCTCTCCCACCTCCCACACCCCCCCCGCCAACCCACCCTCCATGCTCCCCCGCTCATGCACATGCGTGTGTGTGCACTCGCTCTCTCTCAATAAATAAATAAATAAAGAAATAAATGAATAAATAAATAAAATCTTACCCAAAAAACCACACCCAACTTTGGGAAGGTTGCCTGGGAATCTGTCTTGGACAAAGTGCCCCCAGTGATGCTCAGGTTTGGACAAGGCTGGGAAACCTAGGCCCAATCACGTGTTTCTCCTCTTAGGTCCAGCCCCTTATCTCTGTCTCTGGGCCTCAGGGGCACCCTCTCAGCTGCAAGGTGGGACCGATCCGCAGAATTGGGCCAGCATGCCCACACACTGCCCCCCCACTCCAGGGAGGCACTGCGGGAGGTGGTGCCGGTGAGCATGGCCTGTGGCCCACCGTTGGCTTCATGGTGGCCCCATTGGCTCTGTCTGTTCCCTTCTCCACTGTGGTCATTCCTAGGGTCATCTGGGTGCCGTTGGGCGCTGTGCGGTGGGTAGAGCATTGGTGCCTATTGGCTGGCAGCAGCTTGAGCCCCATAAGAAATGGGTGGGAGCCCTGCGATACTGACCAGGTTATCTCACATCTCCTGGCTCCAGGAGCTGGAGAGGAGGTGATATGCCTGTGACATAAGCTGCCACCACCATATGCATCGACCCTGCCAACACTCGAACATTCCATCCTGCTGTTGCACCAGGTACTGTGGGGTTGGAGCTCAGTAGCTCTGGGTGGCAATCCTGGCTGCCACTGCCGACTGATGGGATCTCAGAGCATTCAATTTCCTTATCTGTACACATGGATAGCAATGAACTTCACAGGGTTGCTGTGAACGTTACATATTTGGAGGGTGCAGCAGAGTGCTTTGCAGACCGAGCACTCAACACACGATAGCTCCCTTTCTGTATCTCTTTTCTCTTTCTGTTCAGATACAGGCTGAGTGATTAAACCTCTCTCATCTCTCCTTCTTTCTGGTCCTATTGAAGCACTTCTGGAAAAGGTCAATATATAAAAATCAATTGAATTTCTGTATATTAGCATTAAACAATTGGAACATGATACTTAAAAAGACTGATGTCATTTACAATATTGTTTAAAAACATAAAATACTGAGAAAGGAATTTAAGAAAAGATGTGAAAAACGTCAATGATCAAAACACTAAATGTTGCTGAGAGATATGAAAGACACAAATAAATAGAAAGCTATCCTATGTTCATGGATTGGAAGATTCAGTATGAAGGTGGCAATTCTCCCCAAGTTGATGTATAGTTTCGGTATAATCCTGATAGGCCTTCATTTTTTAAAAATGGAAATTGACAGTTGGAGTCTAAAATTTATTTGGAAATCCAAAGACCTAGAAATAGCCAAAAACGATTTAGAGAAAGAAGAAAAAGTTGGGGGGCTTACACTACCTGACATCAAGTTTTACTGTGAAGCTCTGTTTATTAAAATAGTGTGGTATTGACACGGGAAGAGACAAATACATCGATGGGACAGAACAGAGAGTCCAGGGATAGACTCACACTTACAGGTTCAGCTGGTCATTGACAAAGGCATTGAAGCAATCCACTGTGTGTTTTTAACAAAGGTACCAGCACAACTGGAAGAACACCGGAAAAAAATGAACGTGATCGTTACCTCACCATATACAAGCATTAATTCAACATGGATTATAAATAAAAATATGAAAGCAAAAACCATAAAACGGAAAATGTAGGGTAATAGCTGTCTGATCTATGGGTAGGCAAAGATGTCTTTGCTAGAGCACAGAAAGTAGAACCATAAAATAAACAATCGATGAATTAGACTTCACAAAAATTAAGAACTTCTGCACATCAAAGCCAACCTCAGAATAGACAAGCCACAGGCTGGGAGAGAATACTTGCAAAACAGATTATCTAAGAAAAGACTTGTAGTGATAATATATAAGGGATTCCTACAACTTAATTAAAAGTGCCAATTAAAAAATGGGCAAAAGACTTGCCAAACCCTTCATGAGGGAATAAATTCAACTGGGCAATAAATATATGGAAAGGTGCTCAACATGATTACTCATTACAGTTCTAATTTCATGAAATTCAGTGGATTAAATTGATTAACTTCATGAAATTAAAATCATGATGAGATACTGCTTCACCCACTAGAACAGCTAAAATTAAGAAGACTTATAACCTCAAGTGTTGGCAAGAACTCCCATACATTGCTGGTGGGGGTATAAAATGGCGAAACCACTTTGGGCAAAGGTGGGGCACTTTCTTACACAGTTAAACAGATACACTATGACCCAGAAATCCCACTTCTAGCTCTTCATCAAAAGGAAATGAAAGTGTACATTTACAATAATACATGTACAAGAATGTTCATAGCAGCTTTATTCATGATAGCTAAAAACTGGAAACAACACAAATGTCCATCAGAAAAAGAATGGATACACAAAGTTTGGAATATCCATATAATTGATTTTTACACAATAAAAAAGGGGTAAACTAGTGATACATGCAATGACTTGGATGACCTTTATAGACAGCTAAACTACACTGATGACATCCGACCTGTGATTGGCTCTGGGTGAGGGCTTGATCAGGAAGGCCACAGGGAACTCTCTGGAGGGATAGAAAGCTTCTGTATATCTTGGTAGGGGTGTGGCTTATGTGGGGATACGCATGTGTCAAAACTCATTGAATTGTACACTTAGGATTTGTTCATTTTAATGTATGGAATTTTTACTCTAAAAGAACTACAAACAGGTATTGACGCTAATAGTAGGTTTGCTTCTTTCAATGGTCTGGGTTAATAGTTCTGAAACCACTGTGTTTACTGTGGGCTTGAGCAAACAAGACGAACATATTAATGATCTTGGGAGCCACGTTTCTCACTTGGGGAAGGGAATGAAAAATATGGAAAGAGGATGAAGTAGAATGTAGTTTTGTGGGACTGGATTGGAGGCATCAGCATGAACCCAAGAGTTTTCAACCTCTTTGTCTCTATTTTTATGTAGAGATAGGATATAGATGTAATTATAGACACAGAAATATAGACACCAGGGGTGGGGGGTGTGTGTGCACATTCCTAGCTTCTTGAACTATTCTTGCAACTTTTCTATAAATTTGAAATTATATCAAAATGAAAAGTGACAAAAATAGACGTCTTTTGGAAAGCTACCTTAAATTCCTGGAAGATGTTTGGAGCCAAGTTAATGCACCAAACTCCCTGACAAAGAGCCCCTGTCTCCTATTCTCATTTCCTTACTTGGAGCTGAAACCACAGTGGGTAAGCCGTCCATCTTGATGTCCTACAGAGATACTTCCTCACGTCTTCAGGGCTTTCTGATTCTCCTCCCAGCCAGAGGGTGACCTCCGTCAGCTCTCCCCATGTCTCTCTGACAGCCTCCTGTGCTTTCTGTTTCTCATAATGGAGGAATTGCCAGGGACACATCCAGGTCACCTTTGGCCCCTCCTCCCTCACCTGCAGGTGGCTTCTATTCCAGAGCAGCCCCTCTGAAGAGTCCGCGGGTCCTGGGAGGCGCAGTGGTGGAGCTGTTCTCGCTCATGGTGGGTTCACGCAGAAATCCCACCTGAGTCACAGACTCTTTACAGTTGTGGGTCCTGTGAACTACAAGTAAGGGGCGCCAGGCACTGGAGGAGTGACAGAATTAGGGAGGGCGCTTGATGCCGGAGACCACAGTTGTTGGGCCGTGACCATTTTCGGCTTCCCAGAAATTATGTTCAGTGGGGTGTTTTGTCGTACATATTTTGCAGTGTTTCATTTGGCTTGCTTGGTTCGTATGCACATCCTTTATCTCCATAGAAATGCCGAGGAGGAGTGTGTGTGTGTGCATGTGTGCATATGTGTGCACATGTATGAGTATGTGGGGTGTGTGTGTCAGACCAACAAAGAGACCCGGGGAAGAATGGAGGAAGAAGAGACCGCAGGAGAGATGGTGGGGGTGAGGTGGTGACAGAGGCTGAGAGCCGGCCGTGTAGGCAGGAGGGGTGTGTGCATGTGTGGGGAGGGGACTCTTGTGTATTTGCAGGAAGTGGGGGAACGTAGGCTTTTGGTGCGCTCCATCTGGGGTGAAGAGGCCTCTCCTTGCACAGGTGTGTGTGCTCATGTATGAGGGGTGTACAGGAAAAAGCAGCTGAGGGCCTCAGTGAGTGTGTGTGAGTGTGTGTGTGAATGTGACTGTGAGTGCATCATGAGGGTGTCATTGTGATCATCTGAGTGTCTGTGATTGTATGTGAGCATGTCAGGGCTCGTGAATATATGTGTGCATGTGTGTGTGAGCATGTCAGCATGTGCCTGTGAGTGTGTGCGTGTGAGCACTACCTGTGTGAGTGTGTGAGTGTGTGAGCACATCAGCATGTGTCTGCGTGTGTGTGTGTGTTCATGGGTGAGCGTGTGAGCATGTACCTGTGAGTGAGCATGAATGCGCGTGTGAGCACATCCGCATGTGCCTGTGAATGCGTGCATGTGCATGTGTGAGCAGGTCAGCATGTGTCTGTGTGTATGCGTGTTCGTGGGTGAGCATGTGAGCGCGCATCCATGAGTGAGTGTGCATCTGTGAGAGTGTGTGCGTCCGTGAGTGTGCATCTGAGGGAGTGTGCGTGTCTGTGAGTGAGTGTGCATCTGAGAGTGTGCGTGTCCATGGGTGCGCGTCTATGAGTTAGTGTGCATCTGTGAGAGTGTGAACGTCCATGAGTGCGCGTCCGTGAGTGTGCATCTGTGAGAGTGTGTGTCCGTGAGTGTGCATCTGAGTGTGCGTGTCCATGAGTGTGCATCTGTGAGTGTGAGTCCGTGAGTGCGTGTCCATGAGTGAGTGTGTGTCCGTGAGTGTGCACACGTGGGCAGCAGGCATGCACGGGGGGAGGCCGAGCAGCAGAGGCTGAGGTGCCTTGCCCTCTGCTCACGGGCACTCTGGGTCCTTGGGGCCTCCTCAGGGCCTGGCCTTGGAGCAGGAAGCAAACAGGCTCTGCGAAAAGGCTGTGCAAAACTGCACCAGAAATATTCACATCCAAGACAACCCAGAGGGACTGGCCTTGGCTCCCCAGCTCTTCTTAGCCCCCTGCCCACCCCCCTGGTCCCCATGGAGGGGAAATGGAACAAATGTCTGCAGAGAGGCCAAGAACAAAGCAAGCTGTCTGGAGGGGCTTGTGGCCTCTGCAGAGGAGAAACACAGAGGAGGAGGGAGAGGGAGAGATGGGGCGAGGGGGAGGGAGAGATGGGGCGGGGAGACAGACACCAGCAGGCCTGAGCTGGGATTGGGGGGGCACGGCCGACAGCAGAGCCGCGGAAGGGTGAGCCTGGCTTGGTCCTGAGCGGCTTCTGCGCCCTGCTGTGGGAGAGGCCACCCTGTCCCCACCTGGCCAAGCTCATATCTGAGCAAAGAGGCCAGAGGACCATTCGGCAGCTCAGGGCCTCAGCTAGGGGGTGGGGGGTGGCAAACAGGGACGGCTGTCTCCTATGACCCCCGCCACAGCCGCCTGTCCGGACACCACAGCAGGGAGGTGCACGGCTCCCTCAGGTGAGGCCCGGGCTCAGACCCCGGGCCCGGGGGCCCTGCTGGCTGGTGTCGGGTGCCAATGGGTGCAGTGTGAAGAAAGGCCAGAACAACCAGCCTCTCTTCGGTGCCCCGCGTGTAACGTTGCTACATCAACTCCTTTTCCATGGCCCTTCCATCTGCACCAGGCCATGCCAGGGCAGGGTGGGTCCCCATCTTGCAGCCCGGAGACCGCCGTGTGTCCCTCCGAACTGCCGTGGACACTGTCTGAATGCGGCCCCCTGCCCAGCGCTGCCCCCGGGTCCCAGCCCTGCGCGCCTGGCGGAGGCTGCTTGCTGATGGTCCACACGCAGTCAGAGGAGTGACTCGGAGGCTGAGGTCCCCTCGCAGGACTGACGCCCAGAAGTCGGCGTGCGATTCCTCAGCCCCCTCCCTTTACGAGGGAGAGGAGTATAAACAACCTGGTAAGGACGACCGCTCAGCGGGAGAAAACTGGCCCTCTTTCTCTAACGTGGGAATGCATGAAGTGCTCTTTCCCTCCTGTGAGGAGTGGGACCCTCGGGCACGCCATTCCGCAGGGGTGCCTTCTGGTTCGGGTTGTTTATGTTCCCCTCCCTCACTTAGCAGGATATTCAAGACTGGTCTCTCTACTAAAAGAGACCTCACTTCCCGGGCACCACGTCCTCGGGGGCGGGGTGCTGGGTAGATGAAGACACGGACCCTGCCTCACAGGGTCCACCGTGCTGGGACAGAGACCAGCGCCGTGTTGCCAGGCCCGGGGGCCCCGGCGCCCAGGGAGACTGGGCATCACGCTGACCCTGGGCCTGCTACCCGCTTCATACACACTCGTGCATCTAACCCTATGGCATCAGGTTTTACAAAGGGGGAAACCGAGTCACGGAGCATGTACGTGCCCCTGAAGCCCAAATCACATGGCTAGTGAATCAGATTCGAGGCAAGCCAGGTTCCTAATCGCTGCCCACTATGGCCTTGAGGGAGTGGACGGTCGAGGCTTTCTGCGGGGGTGGGGGGGTAAGGTGTGAGCTCTTCTGGAGAAGGCGTGTACGTGTGGGCAGCGGGGACAGTGTGCCCACCCTTCCGGCAGTGACGGCATGTGGGGGCGAGGCTCGGACACGAGGAGGAAGTGTGGTGGCTGTGTGTGTCGCCGTGCCTTTGAAAGGCCGCTAACCCGCGTCTTCAGGATCCCAGGAGGTTTATGGCCACCCATAAACGGGCAGGTGCTGGTGAGCCAACGGCCGGGCACACTGCCACACACTGTGGATCCTGGAGAACTCGTCAGTCATTGACCAGGTGGCCTTCCTGGCTGCAGAGGCTGATGCGGGGGCCCGGAAGAGCCACGGGGGCGCGAGGGGAGGGGGAGAGGCCTCCCTGGCCGGTGGGCCCGTGGCCAAACCTCCGTCCCCGGGCCTCTGTTTGCCGTGTGTGACCCAGACACAGGAGGCTTCCTGGCCTCGCAGGGCTACTGGGGGATTGAAGGAATGGATGGTGTCTGTGCGGGTCCCCTGGAACCTTCTCGCTAGGTGTTGGGTGTTGTCATTACAAAGGTCAGGAGAGCGGGCTGTGGTCTCGCTCCCGACTCTGAGCCGGCAGGGGATACCTCTCCGAGCCTCAGTGCGCCCTGCAGTCCCTGGCGGTCCCTGACGCTGAGGGCCCCCCCCCCCCAGGTCCAGAGTGGTCTTGGCGGCCCAGCCGTGCGGCTTCCTTCCTGCCTGGGCTCCCTCGGCTGGCCCGACAGCCGGCGTGGGCAGCCTGGCAGGTTTCCTCATCAGATAATGATATTCCTGGCGTGTTTATGAGGACGGAACACCCTGTGCCACCCGGTGCTGCAGGAGTGGCGGCGCTTCATGCCTGGCCTCCTCCGGACTGACCTCTGAGCCGGGAGGGGCACAGGCCGGGCCTCGTGCTGTGGTGGGTCTGGGGCGCCCGGACGCGGGCTGCGGCTCTAGCTGGGGCGGCCGCATCTTGTGCCAGGGATGCAGGTCTCCGCGGCACCACGGAGGCCAGACTTGCTGAGGGGAGCAACTGAACGGGTCCCGGACGTGCCAACCAAAGCTGGCCACGGGGCGTCCCCGGGGCCGTCGGGACCCCGTCCTGAAGTAACGCCCAGCAAACCCCTAGCCCAGGTCCCAACACACTCAGGCTCTGGGCTGAACACTCAGGAATTCCATGGTTTCCACCCGGGGAGACGGCCCTGACTTACATACCACACATTCCACCGGCCGGCAAGCCCCCTCGATCCCCTGCTGGCAAACGAGCGGGACCAGTCACAGGGAGCAAACACCGTACCTGGAGCTCCTGTTCCTGACTAGAAAGAGGCCCAGGGCCATGTCACCAGTCTGTTTATTCGCCGGCGAAGCTTCACCTTTCCGCCGAATGGTGTCTCTTTCCTTACGTCTCATTTCTACGGGGCCTGGCCTCAGGTCTTTTGTTCACATGTTTGTAAGGCGGCTGAATGACTCAATGGCCTGTGATTTGCATGTCCTCCAGGATCTCCCTGAGATTTCCAATCCCTCCTGCTGCAATGCAGGCCAGGGCAGCAAAACTAATCAGGTCCAGACTTTGTGGGCACCCAGGGCCCCGTGAGTAAGTGCTCTGAATCACATATCAGGGAAAGGCATGAGGAAGCGTCGTGTTTGCCCAGGAAAGGGACGCACGGAAGTGGGGAGAGTTGCTCAGGCCTGTGGCACCACCCCCCACAAGGAGGCCCAGAGCGGCTCTTCCTGGGGCCAGGGCTGGGAAGGGCTTGTGGCCTCCAGGTCCCGGTCCATCGGAGGACCAGCCCAACCCAGGGAGTTTGTGGCAAGAGTTTGTGGCGATCTGCCCCGAGGGCTGCGTGGATGCACAGGTGACAATGACAGGTGTGCCTCCTGAGGTCGGGAGGTCGGCTGGTCAGGAACGGGATCCGCTGTGAAGGGTCCTTGCTCTCACCGGGGCCACTGCTGTCCTGCCTTCCTCCCGCTCGCGGGAAAGGAGCTGGCTGTCCTCTGAGGAACCTCTTCCCCTGCTCCCATCCCATTCCAGGGAAGATAAGGGAAGGGGGGAGCGCTGACCCGGACCAGGAGCCCAAT
This sequence comes from Eumetopias jubatus, assembly GCF_037043125.1. Lineage (NCBI taxonomy): Eukaryota > Metazoa > Chordata > Mammalia > Carnivora > Otariidae > Eumetopias > Eumetopias jubatus. The sequence continues at coordinate 30,263,967 of NW_028274814.1, forward strand.
GGCCCCAAACAGGAGGAAACTCACATTCAGATGGACTTGCTTTCAGGGTCCGGAACAGAAGCAACTGTTCCGACCGCACTGCAGGACGTTTCAGAGCTACCCTTGGGCCTTGGTCGGGAGCCAGATGTGAGCAGGGGTGCCCACAGCCCAGTGTGCAGGCGAGAGCAGCTCTTTCTCCTTTGCCCGCAGATCCTACGGGCTCATAAAACTGTGGGCCCCACCACGGCCGCAGCTCGATGTCCTCTTTCCCTGCTTTGAAAATCCCAGACACAGCAAGGAGCCGATACATTATGTAAACCAATGTCGCATTTATTTTAAAAATGCTGTGCCAATAACTTCGGCTCCCTGACCTTGTCCACATTCACCTAAAGACTCTAAACCCAGTGTGTGGCACATAGTAGGCGCTTCGTAGATATTTGCTGAATGTGAACAAAGAACTCTTCCCCTCCACCCCCAGAGAACAGAGCCTGTGACTCAGGGTCCCCACGGAGAAGCACCTGGGGCCTTTGTTCTTGAGGGGCCCGGGCAGCAGTTTGAGTGTGCAAGCCCAGAGGATGCCCATTCGCACCCAGCAAACACACCACGCACATTAATAAACAAGGCACAAAACACACATTTGTGCAAATGCATGTACAAAAATGCAACAATGTGTAAACCATGTCCTTATCAGTAACCAGCACTTTATCAACAGAGTGACGGGTTCCATGCACAGCTCTTAACGCTGCTGAGCCTCTGGCCCTGTAGTTCAGAGAGGCCGACCAGTTTGTCCAAGATCACACTGCCGGTACAACCAGATGCCTCATCACCCCTCCCCTGGCTGTTCCCCCTGGAAGCAGAGGCTGCAGAAGGGGGAAGAGGGGAGGGCTTGATGGTTTGCTGAATGGCGACAGCCGCAGTTAAGCCCACCCGGACACGTGGGGACCGAAGCAAACCCACATGAAAGGGGAGAGGGTTTTGCAAGCCTATAGGTCCAGATCCCACAGAGGGCTTCCTGCGTGCAGGGCGCTGGCTAGACCATACCCTTCGCTCTGCCGAACACCCAAGCACTGGGAACGCATGAATAGAGACGTGGAAGAACGTGAGGCCACTTGAAAAGGAGAACGAGTATTTATCTCATACTCTCTGTGGGCCAGGCTGACGTGAGGCTCAGGGCACCTGAAAAAGCAGGGCAGGGCTCTGCCCTGGGGGACTGGGCAAGGCAGTGAGAGAGGCTCACAAAGTCAGAACACAAAGCCCCAGGCATTCTGCCTGCCTCCTGGCAGGGTCCCACCGGCCTCTTGGTGCCGTTGACCCAGGTGGGTTCTGAGACCCAGCAGAACCTGGAAAGGCCCCGAGGTTGCCTGTCACACTGAGCTGTGCCCTGAGTAGCCCCCAACTCCCCACCCAACCAAGGGTGATGAGTTTCCTCCAAGGCTGGCCTGGCTGTGTAGGGTGCCGGGTGGACGCCACGTCTACGCACCTGCCATCCTCACGCACCCCTTCTAACAGCACACAGCCCCCCCCCCCTGCAAGGGCAGGGGAAATTGTCAGCTGGGCGAAGCCTGGCCTTAACACACAACACCCCTCCTTTGAGTATCGCCTGATTCTGGGCTCCCAAACACCCTTCCCTGCCTGCCAAGGTCCCCCCCTCCCCCCCCACCCTGTGCTTCTTTCCACCTAGGCCTTCACGCCCTCTCCCAGGCCCTTGGCCAAGAGGCACACACTCATCTTCAGATCACCTGGTAGGTGTCTAAGAAACACCTTTTCCTGCTCCCAGCCTCCAGGATGTTCCCAAAGGTTTAGGGTGAGGCCTGGAAATTGTGTTTCTAGGAGGGTTGGTCATGGGCAGTCCCGGCCACAGATGAGAAAGAAGGCTCTGCTGGAGAATGCATGCCCCACACTGGGCTGCTCCAGTGTGCATTTTGCTTGGCTGTGGTTCTGGGGTGAACCGGTTTTGAGAGCTTTTCCCCACGCGGTCCTCCTTTTGGGGAGATTTGTGATCAAGGTAACACACGGAAGGACATGAGGGGCCTTCACAGCAGATGACCATCGTTTACAGATGAATAAACAAGCTCATCTGAGAGGCAGCCGAATTCACAGCCGCTTTTCCAGAACAGTTTTCCTAGACGTCGCATGGGGAGTTCTGCTCCACACCTCTTCCTACATCTCTCTTTTCCATCCACACGCGGCCTGTCCCTTGCACGCGTCACCCCAGCGCGAAAGGGGTGAAGGAGCCAGAGAAAGGGGTGTGGGTGGTCCATCAGCTTGTTACCAGGTTCCCTGGCAGATCCTTCCATGATCCAGTTAAAATAGCCATGTTTCCAGAAAGCTTTTACACTGGTGACCTTAACATTGGAAATGTCAGCCCTTGCAAGCAATGGGGGAGAGATTTGTGGAAGGTGGGCTTTTGAGAGCACAGACTTCAGTGATTCATTCGACCAACCAAGCAATCAACAGCCCGGCGTTCAGTGTCTCCCGTGCGTGCAGACATCTGCAAGGCAGGGCTCAAAATCACAGCTCTGCGGGTGCGCCCCGGGCGGGAGTGTGCCGAAGGCAGAGCGGGGTCCCGGCTCAGGACAGGAGAGAGGGGAGAGGCGCCCCACGGAAGAGCCCCTTCAGACCAGGTGACAGCTCCCTGAAGATTCCACCTGCAGTGGTCTCAAGCCCAAGTCTGGAGTCCAGAGGACACACTGCGTGCCCAGGGGCTTTACTTCCCTTCCGGAGCCCGGTCTCCTCCTCGGCAAAGGGAGCGCTACGGGGGGAAACAAGATGGGGAGGTAAGGGTACAAACGCCCGGGAAAGACCCGCCATGGAACAAGGTCTCCATACACAGTAGCTGTTTATACCGTCAGCCTGCTGTTGAATGAGCGGAGAATGTGGAGCGTTCTGCCGCGGGCGGTCTAGACCACGCACCGGACCCCAGAGCTCACAGGCTGGCCGCTCTCGAGCTGTGTGGCCTTCCCTACACAGATCGCTTCACCTCTCGGGGCTTTCGTTCCCTGGCTGCAAAGCAGAGATGAAAACCCCACCACGATTGTGTCACCCTCGGTCACAAGAATAAAAGGAAGGGGTTTCAGTGACAGTTCTGTGAAGCACGAAGTGCCTCGCCCTGGGAAATTGTTCCTATCATCCCGCCTTTAGGGGCGGCCAGGAGCTCAGGCCCTGACCTGCCGGCAGGAGGTGTGAGCCCGGTGGGAGGGTGATCTCTGCTGCTTGGGGCCTGAGACGCCGGGGGGCACGTCCCTCTTCCACAAGCAGGGCTCTGAGCCGGCGGTGGGCAGGTGTTGTGCCCTCCTGCAAAGCAGGGATGAGGGGAGGGAAATGCAGCCGTGTGGACTCCTGGATACCTTCCACCTTCCTCTCCCCTTCTAGCCTCCTCCTCCCCTGCCTCGCTTTCTGTCTCCCCTCCCCTTTCTGTTTTCTGTCTCTTTCTCTCCTCCCTGGGCACCTGCAGCCTGAGCCCCCCCCCCCCACCACCATGCAGCAGCCTCGCCTGGCACCCCTCCTACCCCCAAGTCACTCTGCAGCGCCACCCTGCCCGCTCCCCCAGCCCTTTCCAAATCAACCACCTGCCCCCAGGCCCGTGCCTTAGGCTCTGCTTTCTGGAACAAACCTTAGCTAAGACAAGAATACAAGAATGTGGAAAACGCGGCTCCAATCATTAGCGCCCAGTAGGCACAATCATCTCAGGGCTCAGGTGTACAATATCCCCGGGGCCAACATATCTCCCACCAGGCTCTTCACTCTGAATGCACATGACAGCAGATGGGCAGTGTACATGTATACATATATATAATATGTATGCTTTGGCATCCTCCTTTTCATTTTTTTTTAAAAAAATAAACATTTAGTCACGAGCATTCATTAAAAATGGTTTCTGATGATGTTTTTATTGGCTGTATACATAATTTATCTAACCATTACCACACTGTCTAAAATTTTGATTCTTTCAACATGTGGTTGGTATGAACAACATTAAGAATATCATCATACATGACTTTATCCTTCTTTCTGATAATTTCCTAAGAATCGTTTATGAGAAGTGAAATGAGCAGATCAAAGGCAAAGGGCGTTTTAGAATTACTGTTAAAACAGAGAACCTGTGTAACCTGACTTTCCATGGGAAGAGGGGTCTTTTGCCTTGTCCGGGTTCCTCCCAGACCTGATTTGCTCCCACCTACAAAAACTCTTGTACAACGGTTTTCGGCCATGAAACCTGGCCACGGCCACAGACAGCACCCAGGGGCGGGCCCCACACACTCACTGCTCAGGTAGGTGTTGCCCTCGAGTGCTTCCTGCTCCCAGCCTTCCCTTCCATATGCATCAGAAATCAGTGCAACTCCAGTGGTCCCTGGTCACCGGCCTACGACCCAACCCCCTTGTGGGAGATTCTGAAGCTGGGGGTCACCCGCCCAGGGCATTTTTTACAGCAAGACTTGTTGCACTGTTTCTTGAAACTTCTTCACATTTTCTTCTGTGGGGGCTCTCTTGCCATGCATCATGTGAATTCCCTGAGCATAATTATAATCTTATGTTCCTAGGGCTTTCATTTTACTGCCATGGGTCCCAAGGGTTTATGTTCCCAGGGTGGGGGTCAGCAGCATGGAAGCTTGCAGAGTGGCATCACTCTCTGATAGGAATTTTGATGGATGTCTGGAAAAGTTAAGCAGTGGGTTGGCTCCCTTCTGCAGGGCAATCCACAGGGAAGTACTGTGAGCGGTCAGTGGGCAGTCCTGGCCAACGGCCCTGAGAAAGACCGTAGTGTCCCCCTCAGTGGGGGATGGATGGATTCACCTGCATGACCAGACCATGACCTGTGGGCAAAGACCATTACCTTTCAAACATGGCCGATTTCTGTCATCGGCACCCCCCCCCGAAGGGGGGGGGGAGTTAAGAAACAAAACACAACAGATTCCTGCTTCCCACTCCAGAGATTCTTAGTTGCCCAGGCGTGCAGTCTGGGCCTCGAGGGTTTTAAAAGCTCCCCAGAAGTTTCTAGCCTGGAGTGAAGTTTGGTAACTGTCGGTATCGATGGCATTACCATCCCTCGCCCCCGTTTCCCACAGCTAACCCAAGGTGAAACCTTCAACGTCCTGTTGCTCCTCCTTATTCACAGATTCACCTACTTGCTCAAATTCACTGGGAACCTTGACATCAACATTCACAGCACTTTCAAACTCATTCATGAACATGCACAGAGCTGCAAAGTTGGAATCACTCAACTCACACCTTCCCAGCTGAGGTCAAAGGAGCTGACGCTCTGCCCTTTGTTTTCAGCTCTCATACTCTAAACAAGTGTCCTTTTCATGGCCACATTTTCCCCTTTTTTGTGCTTTTTGTTGGTGATTTCGTGGATTACAATGGCCCCCAGACGCAGTGCCGAAGCACTGTGTAGGGTAAGTAAGTGCTAGAATTTGCACCCAGGGCAAATCCGTGGGTGAGAGAAGCCTCGTTCAGGCATGAGTTAGAGTGTTGATGGCCGGGAGCTCAATGTTAATGACTCAGTAGTAGATATTAATCAAGTATATATTAAGCAAGTATATAAGTATATATCAAGCAAGAGGTCTTTCACCAGAAACACATGAAACAAGGTTGTGCGTTGACTGGTTGATGAGAATGTGACCACCAGAGGATTGCAGGCACTAACCCCATGTCCCCGGGAGCAGGGGTTTAGAACCTGCTACTTTAGTGTTCCTGGGGGCTTTCAAGAACACAGCTACTGTGGGTAACAGTGATGGTCCTTCGTCTAGTACCAAGTGAGAACTAAGCGAAATAAATGAAGAGAATGCAAAAAGCATCAAGCAAATTCGCTTATGAAATCTGAGATGAATGAGCGTTTACCGACTCTTTACCTAGCTATGTATTTCCCAGTCCTTACACACTGGTGGCATTTCACAGATTCACCCGTCCAGCCTCCCTCCTCACTTCCAGGAGGCATTTTAACACCTCGATGTCAAAGCCAAGAGAAACGGAGATGCTACCAGAAGTTCACCTTTTGCACTCCCTGTCATCATGTATTCTACTTTTTTTAAGATTTTATTTATTTATTTTGAGAGAGAGAGCGAGAGAGGGTGCACAAACAGAGGGAGGGGCAGAAGGAGAGAGAGAATCTCAAGCAGACTCCCCGGTGAGCGCAGACCCCATTGTGGGGCTTTATCTCACGACCCCAAGATCATGATCTGAGTGGAAATCAAGAGTTGGACGCTTAACCAACTGAGTGACCCAGGTGCATCATCACTTACTCTATTTTTTATGTTATATATTTGATAACATGGTAAAACATGCAAAGCTATACAGGTTGATGAATTTTTACATTGTGAAATCAGCACTGGATCAGGTTTAGAATAGTTCTCTGATCATGAGCCACATACCTCATTATACCTGGTGAACGATATTACGAATGACCTCAACTTTCAGGAGAGCTTTCACCCCCTTCACCCATATAGATATGACTCATATCATAAAACAAAGCAAAACATGCACATGTATTGGAAAAGGAGGGTTCTGCTTATACTATATGAAAAATAATATTGATGTTATTTAACTAGCTGATTCTTTTAAAACTACTACTTATGCATACAAATTTTGAACAAGGTAGTATTCCTCTTATCACCAGGTGGATATTTATGGATGGTTACTTTAACAGAATTTATTTAAAATGATACCTTCTGAATAATTTTTGGCTTGCAAGTATTGTGATAATATTTGGGGGAGTCAAATGTATGCTTTATGTTTGTTTCCCACAAGAGATTGCAAGGTCTGTGACTGGGCTTTCATTCATGCTTGTGTTTTTCAGATTTATGGCTAGCTTTATTTTTGAGCAACATCACCCACCAAAGCAGCTGGTGATCATGAGTGTAAGAAAAATCTTCAAAGCCGTTTTTGTTATGGGTAGTATACAGTAATTTTTTTTTAACGGTATATGGTTTATGATCTTGCATCATAGGTTTTTTGCCATGCAGGGACCTTGAGCACCCCGCATTTTATCACTGGAGGAGTTAACTCCAAAGGCAAATAACCAATTTCCTGCCCCCAGGGAAGGACTTTTCCTGCCCTACCCAAAGCTCACCAGTCAGAGAGTTGTCCTAGCTACAAAGAAACAAATTGAAGGATACTCATGCTGACCAGGGAGGGAAGTTGAGCTCATCACTCTTTGACTTTGACTAATCAAGGATGAGTACAGGCCCCTGCCTGTGGGCCCATTCCTAAGAGAAGGTTGGGGTAGGGAGGCTGCCATGATGATGGCCCATCAACATAATGAAGGAGGAAAGAGAAAATTGGTTCAAATGAAATGGGAGTCTTAAAAGGAGAGGGTGTGAATATGGGAGAAGGGGAGAAGGAAATGCAGCAGGAGTATTTGAGCCTAGAGATGAGCGCTTATCACATAGTTATGGAAATTCGGCCTTCATACTAACTGGCCATGGGCCAGAAACCACAGCCAGTTGCAATGACTGTCAAACCAAGATGGCGCCCTGAAGCTAGGTGAGAAATTGGTTGGCATATCCCCAACTTCTGTATTAGAGTCCTCGACAATTTTGTCCAGATTGGATTTGAACATGTCTATGTTTCCATTTTACGGCTTTTCTGGGGATGTGAAGGGTGTGGAGGGAAAGGCCACCCATGGGAAGTTAGTTCTCCCTACACTTGGAGTCTCATGACCAGAGGTGTCATGTTCTGCCACTTTTCTTAGGCTTAAAATTGTCTGGGCCTTCTCTCCTTCCAAATCCTAAGAGATAAAGGGACAGCCATCATCCCAAAGAAGAATAGATTCTCTTGGCATTGTCTTCCTTGCTCTTCTACTTCTCGGAAGGACTGAGGAGTGAGAAGCAGATGTGAGAAGAAGGTATCTGAGGGGTCTGGAGGTCTGATGAGCGCAGGGGTCCAGGGATTAGTACGTAGTGTCTGCCAATGGAGCACTGATCAGCATGGGGTGGGGGAAGAAGGGATCTTTCCTGATCCTGAAGGATCATCACCACTGAGCAGCTACAATCTGGTGCTGTCTTAACCAAGAGTAACATTAGCAACAGGATCTCCCAAACCAAAATGAGAAAGTATGGGGGCTCCTACTGGATACCAGAGCCAGGAAGTCATGATCTCACAGAGGGCCCATCAGTCCTTGAGGGAAAACTCTGAGAAGACTAAACACCGGCCAGGGTGGGACGGGGTCCCCTCAAAGTGGTCTTGCATTGTTTCACCTTTCCTTCTGTGCGACTGATTTGTCTGCAGATGCTGAGCTTCCTTTATCGCCTGGGGGCTGGTCTAAGTCCCTGCAAGCGTACCCACCTCATTCTCATATCCCCTCTAGCAGCTTGACTCTGCCCCCAAGATGCGGGGTCATCAGCCAACACCTCTCCTTCTGCTCCTGTCCCGTGGTCCATCAACGAGCCTCTGTAAGGGCAGGAAGAGAGCATGGGCAGATGATGGGAACAGACTCTGAGCCTCTGCCTCTCACCTCCCATTTGTCTCCTCCTCCTCATTCTGCTTCCAGAAGCCTGTCTGAACATCTGACTCCACCCTGAGTCACACCTTCTCAGACAGAGGCACCCCATTCTGTGGCTTTGTCCCCAAAGACTCCTTAAGCCTCTTTATTTTTTTTTTTAAATTTTATTTATTTAGTTGACAGAGAGAGACACAGCGAGAGAGGGAACACAAGCAGGGGGAGTGGGAGAGGGAGAAGCAGGCTTCCCGCGGAGCAGGGAGCCCGATGTGGGGCTCGATCCCAGGACCCCGGGATCATGACCTGAGCCGAAGGCAGACGCTTAACGACTGAGCCACCCAGGCGCCCCTCCTTAAGCCTCTTTAATGTGTGTTGAGGAAATTCAGAATCTAGTCATCCTGAACGTGTCTTCTTCTGGAGCAGAACAGAACGTGTATTTGTGGATGTGGGTGTGGATGTGGGTGTGGGGGCTACACAGCTGTCATGGTCCTTCCTGCAGAAATTTCCAAATGTTCTGACAAATCAGCATGACCTCTCAGACTCCCCTGGGCCTCTGATGACTGGCTAGTGCCTCAAAAGAGCCTCTTGAGCAGGTGCTTAACAAAGACAAACAGACCTGAGACTCATTTACATTCAAAGATCATTCTAGAAACCTTCTAGCCCCAACCATCACCAAAGGCAAAGAAAGAAGGAAACTCATTATTTTGGTGTCCACCACGGGCCACGATCCTGTTAAGTGCTTTTATGTGTTGTTCCATTAAGTACAACAATTCTGTCAGGTAGGTGTGGCAGAAGCAACATGAAGTGTTTTCCAAAACACTTTCATTTTCCACATTTCCTGCCCCTCCTGCCCCACCTGCCCCGGTTTCTAGATGCCCCGGGGCTGTTGGATGTATGCCACTTCCTCCCTGGCCTAAACCTCCTGAGCCACCCTCTGTGGCCCCTCTCCTCACTTGTTGGCTGACTGAGGGCAGAAGGTCCAGTGCAGGACCATGAGGCTGATAGCACGAGGCAGAGCTCCTCGTGGGAGAAACGTGGGTCCCCGGTCTCGGAGAAGCGCCACCTAAGAGAGCCACAGTCACACCCAGCTTTGTGTGAGAAGGGTCTAATTGCATTTCGTGATGAGATTTGGGCTTGTTTGTTGTAGCAGCTGGACTTGCTCTAATACGGTAGGCGTTACACACATTTTACGTCAGACACAAATGGCGGAAAACAGCGCTTAAATTCAAGTCTGCCCACTTCCAAAGCCCATCCCCTTTCGGGAACTCTGGGCTACTACCTTCGATGTTCACTTCATTGAGATTTCATCTGCACTAAACAGGGAAGTGCTTATACACAGAGAGCCTCTCTTCCCGGGGTTCAGCCTTAGTCTGTGGGGTCAGCGTCCGTAGCCAGGGTCACAAAGGTGGCAATGACAAGGGCTTTCTGCTGCCCTTCTGAGTTGGGGAATTATCTCTCCAGCACATTCTCATTCCTTCACAAAAAATTACAGATGGGGAGGAAGCCTGAGGGTGGTTTGGAGGATATGTGTCTCCGAGGAACAGAATATGGGGAGAGCAGAGAGTATCTGGGTGCAGTCACTCTAGAGCGGGAAGGATCGTCGAGAAGCCATTTGGGGGCCGGCACTCAGTACTGGGCATGTGGTCTACACCACAAAATCATCTGCCCTCCGTGTTTGAGTCCTCACTGTGTGCCAGGCGCTGCGCTAGGGCACACAGTGGTAAATTAAGCAGTTCTGGCCCTCCGAGTCTCGTTTGGGGGACCACAGTAGAACACCACAAACTGGGGGGCTTATTCACAACAGACATTTATTTCTGGATGGTTCTGGAGGCTGGAAGTCTATGATCAAGGCTCCAGAAGATTTGGTGTCCAGTGGGATCCCACTTCCTGGTTCCAGATGGTATCTTCTCATGTCCTCACATGGATGAAGGGGCGAAGGGGCTCTCCGGGGGCTCTTTTATAAGGGCACTACTCCATCCGTGGGGGCTCCACGTCATGACCTCATCACTTCCCAGAGACGCCACCACATACCGTCACTTGGGGGCTAGGTTTCGACATAAGCATTTTGGGCACACGTTCAGTCCATCGTGGCAGGGAGACAAGCCAGCAATCGCAACCCAGGGTAGTAAATGCTGCGCCGCTGAGCCTTGAGCATCGAGAGGGCGCGGAGACTGAATGGGGAGTTGGTGTCAGGGGCGCAGAGGGAAGAGCAGGTCCAGGTGGGGCCAGAGCAGAGGCCAGCATGCCGGGCGGAGGGCGGTGGGCTGAAGCGGTGAGCGTGTGGGCGTGGAAGGGCAGTGTCAGGGTGCTTGGGACCATCGGTGGTGAATCATTGAGGGTGCAGAAGCAGGGGGGCCGTAATCAGAAGTGTGGTTTTGACAGCTCACTTTGGCTGCTCTGTGGGAATGGGATGGAGCGGTCAAGATGGCACGGGGAGACCGCTTACTGGCTGCTGCAGTGGATCCCAGTGGTGGCCGGTGACGGGCTGAATTAAGGGGACAGAGGAAACGAGACGGACTCGTGGTGGCCCACACCCTTGCTGGGAAACACGCCCTGTGTCCAGCCTGGGCTTGGGTCCCATTCGGGCGGCTCTCTCAGGTCCGAATCTCTTCCAGCCTGGGTGAGATGGAAGGGGACAGCCTGGACCCTGCTCTTCAGAAGGAAGTCAGTGCAGAAGTGAGATCACGTCCCTGAAACTCCCTCAGAACCAAAGGGAACACAACCCCTGGGCTTGATGTGGAGTCACAGACAGCACCCCAAAACGTCGGGAGTTGGGAGGGCTCTAGCCCAGGCCAGCCCCCGGCACCACAGACCCATGACTCCAGGCTGCCTGGACGGTGGGGTGCGGGGGAGTAGGGTGAGGGGACGGGGGGAGGGGGACCTCCCAACTGACAGGCTGCCCAGTGGAAACTGGCTGGGGCCGCTGCATTCTCAAACAAGCTTGAGCCAACCCCAAGGCTGCCCAAGGCCAGCAGTGCCTTTCTGGAGAGTCACGCTGCCAGATTCATGGACAAGGGGCCAGGCCTGGAGCACAGAAAGCTACAGAATTAAGATGCCTTGGCTTCCCCGGGGAGCCTGAAATTCCTTCAAAACTGAGCCTCCAGGGACATCCCTTTGGCTCCTCTGTCCAAAGGTGGACACTTGAAAGGCCCAAGGTTGCGTCCCCACGACATCATTTGCTCCGCATCCCATTCCCATGCTCTCTGGCGGTCTGTGGCTTTTGGCCTCCGCACTTGGCGGCCACCTCCAGGACGCGGCTCCTCAGAGACGTGTCCCAGGGCTCACTGTTGACGTCAGCGTTTTGCTGACTCAGAAGAAGCTGCAGTGTTAACCCTGCAAATGTGTGTCTAGACCAGGAACACGGCTTGGACGAGGGAGCGGCTAACGCCAGGTCTGCGGGGCCGTCCTGGCCACGGGGCTGGGGTGCACCCCCCTCCCCGACTCCAGGGCCAGCTCTGTCTGGTTTGTTGAACTAGGAACACGCAGCCAGCCACTGCACGTGGATACAAGTCCACGTATCCCTGGTTCACGGGGCGGAGAAATGAAATAACAAGGGAAACTTCGAAATGATGTTATTGCCACGAGTTTGAATCTCTTGCCCTGCCAACCTCTGAAAAATGTTATCTGTCTTTTGCTTTTTGCGGGAGGATTTTACAGGAACACGATTTTCACACATGCAAAAGTAAACGGATTGCGGCAACGAGCCTGTGCAGACGATCCTCCTCCTCGATGATCAGCTCACATCCAGCATCATGTCCCTGATAGTCCCCTGAGCCCCCACACTACTTCCAAGCAGATCTAGACAACGCATCATTCCCTTCTTAAAAATATCTCAGTAGGGAACTCTGACCAAATCTTTTTATGAGAATTTCTAGGTAGGGAGGAAACGAAGCCATTCAAATTCCTTTCACCAGGTTGGAGAAGAAAAAAAAAGGGGGGGGGAGAAGTAGGGACGATTCACGTTGCAGACTTGCCCATAACGAAGGGGTCTCGGTGGTGGCAGGGTGGTCCCTGGGGAGGCTCCGCTGGGCCTGGGACCTCAGGTGCCTTCCCCTCCTGCCTGGCTGAGTGGGAAGGAATTCGCCCTGGGTTGGGGAGCAATGAGGTTCCTAGAGACGTAGGGTAGCAGGGAACCGGCCCTCCAAGTGGTCCCATAAATTGCCTTTGGAGCCCATGGGAGTGTTAGGTAGAGGTGTGCAGTGTGTGTGAAGGGTGGGCAGGCAGTGAGGGTGGGGAGAGGCGCCCCGCGTGCAGCGCGGCCCCCGGGCTTTGGGCTCTGGGAGCGCTGGGCAGCCGTGGTGTGTGGTGCTGGTTACCCTCAGTGGCTGTGAGAAGATGCTCGAAAGGCTGTGTGAACAGACGCGGCCAAGAGCTTTGGGAATAAGACAACAGAGGTGCTGGCGAACTATGTAGGGGGAGTGGACAAGATGTCCCAGAAGGACGGGACACCCCTTCTGGATGGGGATGTGGCTGTCAGACTGCTCTCCAGCCCCGAGCACTGGTTATGCTGGACATGGACCCGGGGCTTGGGGGGGGGGGGTTAAAACCAGAGTCTGGGGCAGTGGCCGTGGGTGGGAGCACGCGGGGAAGCTCCAGGCGACCGTGAACTTGGGAGGGGAAGATAGGAGAGGCAAGATGTGGGCTCCGCAGCTACATGTCAGGGTCTGAACCCTCACTCTGCCACTCTGAGCTTCTGGGAAACATCCGTAACTGTTCTGCGCCTCGGTTTGCGCATGCCCACATAGCGTGAAGACTGAAGGATTCGTGCAAATGCTTAACACGGCGCCTTGCTCGTGTCCAGTGCGCGGGCAATCAGAGGTATTGTTACTGTTGTTTTTAGTACGATTATCACTGTTGAGATGATGTGATGCGGACGGGTGATGGGAAACATGGTCCACCGCCCCCCACACCTCCCCGGGGCCCACACCTGCTTGGACGCACCGCCCCCATCATTCCAAGCCTCCGCCCGCACCAGAGCTCTGATCCCTGCTTCCCGCATGCACTTGTACCCCTTTCCGGGTCCTTCCCTTTACCTGGGATTCTCTTATCCACCCACTGAAGCTCCAGTCCTATTTCTAATCCTCTGTGGAGCAAGCTCACCCTCTCCTGAACTCCCATGGCCATCCTTCACCGCCCAAGAGCCTTTGAGGACCAGTGCTGACTGTGGTATAGGACCGTAAGCCCCAGAGACATGGACTCAGCATTATTTAACTCAACAAACACTAGCTGGGGCCTTCCGTGTGCTTGGCGCGGGGCCGGGTGTTGGGGTTCAACGTGAGAAAGACGCAGCCAGATCTGAATGCCCAGTGGAGAAAGCAATGAATCAACAGCTATAGCACGAGGTGATTGGACCATAACGAGATGTGAGTAACAGTCTCCGAGAACCCAGAGGCCTGAAGTCCTAATTAATTTTCACATCTTTCACCGGGCACACTGTCTGTATCAGCAGATGTTCAAGAAACAGGTAACAGAAGAAATTATCCCAACGTAGCCTCCATCTGACTCTCTGCACCCTGTGCACCGTGACCCTTGGCTAACCCTTTGCTCAGGGTTTATGCAACGGCTGGAGCTCTGCGAAGGGTCTGCTTGCATTCTTTCCCCAGGTCTGGGCCAAGGCCAGTCAGGTGCTGGGGATGGATGTGTTGAATGAGTTCGGACCTCGGGACATGGCTTGTAGGTCTCCCCACTCTGCCTTTGCCCTTCCCGGTCTCCCTCACTGGGTAGGAAGTGTGGTGGTTTCTTTACCAGCAAGCTGTCTTGCTCTCGGGTCCCTGAAGGTAATCTATAGCCTCACCCCGGGAGCCCCGCGACCACCTCCCGCTTAGCAGGAGTCACTCACTGGGATGTGGTGTCTAGGATGGGAAGGCAGGCTGGCAGAAGGGCAGTAGAGAGCCCCAAACCCCACCTTTTGCAAGCAAGCAGTCCTGTCTGGCCAAGACTAGAACAAACCAAAGGAAGAGTGAGGGTCGTGGGCTAGGATGCTAGTCTCCAGGCTCTTGACCAGACCTCAGAAGCAGTCGTTACTGCTCAACATTTTCCTCTGTGAGCATCTTCCTCCACAGTCTCTATACTGCTCTGGTCCCCACCCGGAGGAGACTCTGTGCCCCTGAGCTTCTCCAGATTCGAGGACTGTGCCCTTACCTGCTGTGTTGCATGGTGCCCTGGGCAACCCACCTTCCTAGAGAGCCTGCCTGTGCCAGGCCCTTTGTGTGTGTACCTCCTGGTCTAACCTCCAGAGACTCACAGAGGCAGGAACTGTTATCCCCATTTTACAGATGAGCAAACCAGAGCTGCGGGTGCGCAGCCATGTGCCCAGAGTGACGCCGCTGGCAGGCAGTGGGCCGGGTAAACTGGCTCTTCACCTCTAGGAACGGTAGCCTAAGCAATCTGGGACGAGGAGCCAATCCTGGGTTTTCGTTTTCCTGCTCTTCTCAATAAATAGCTATCCATTGATTGCTTGGCCCACAAGACTGTTTTAAATAAAATAGATGCTCTTTCTTTTAAGACATCTACATCTCTTAGAAATCATTTCCAACTTGTTTTCAAAGACTCTCTGGGCCAGAACAATCTATTACTCCCCGAGGTTGTGGTCACGCCCCACCCCCAGCGCCCGCGTGGACCTTTTCCTGTCTCGCACACACTGTCTGGACACAAAGCCAGGAGCATCAAGAGAAAGAGGCAAAGGCTCGAATCTATTTCAGGCAGGAACCTGAAGTGGCTAGAGTTTTGCCAAGAACACCAAATGTAATTTTAGAAGAAAACACGACTCACTCCTTTAAGCCCTGCCTGTCAGTTTTGGGTCTGTGTCATTGTTTAAAGTTAATAATTCCTTGCATTCCACCACCCCCCCCCCCGAAGACTGCAGTTAATTTAGAAGCTGGCTCGAGGACAAGATATTTATGGATGTGTATGCCTGATTGGGCCGAGCTGCCTGGGAGCCTCTGCAGCCGCTAGGAAAGGTGTGCTTTAGAAAAGGGCTCAGAGAACACTTGACATTATTTGGACATTAAATTTCTTTGCAGCTTCCTTCCCAAGAGGACTCCCGGCTCTCTCCCCAGACAGTGTGTGTGTGGTAAGAAGGCAGCGTGTGGGGGGTCTGCCGGGGGAGGCATGGCTGCAAGATCAAGGTCAATACAGTCTTATGAGGGAGATTGCATCGTTCATACTTGAAATTCCCGTGCAGAGCAATTCGATTAAATAGTTATACGGTCCAGGTTACCCAGAAGTGGGGAGGAGAGCAAAAATGCCCAAAAGCCACTTGATCACAGATCACAGGTTCACAGGGGGCAACGGCGCGTAACCGCACGGAAGGTCGACACGCTAACATATTTGCTAACACATTACTCTTGATTTATTAAACACTACACGGAGGCATGTCTCCGTGGAAGGAAAGACCCATAAAAACGCTGGTGCACTTAAAAAAAGAGCACTTTCACATAAGGCTGGGCTATGGTTATAAGACGGGTCTCCCATATAAGGAGCACTTGTAAGAGAATAAGGGATTGTATCATCTGTTATTTCTCTGGGCTCAAAGACACCGAAGCATGTGATAATCTTGAGCTGGAACGACACCCACACTCTCCAACATCTCTCCTGCCTCCAAGACAGGGACTTCAGACAGGATGCCCTCCTCCCTTGTAAAGGGCAAGAGACACAGCTGGCTGATTCCACGGTACTAGAGCTGCCCCCAGACAGTGGGCTCCTTGTTTTAAGCTCAGTTCAGGAAGTATTTTGGAGCACTTTCTTTGTGCTGGATACCCAACTATCCAGGGCAATTGGGCGTTCAAAGATGAGTGTGGCATCCCGTGGGGGGGACCCCGTTGCTGTAAGAGCATGAAAGAGAACACCCCCCGCCCCAGGAATGGTGTCCACTGTGCAGACAAGTGGTGTTCTTTCCAGCCAGGAGCCCGCTTCCAAGGAGGTAGCCAGAGGGCAGTGTCCTTCCCCATGCTGGGAGAAGGCTTGGGCACCAGAGCTTCAGGGCCACAGTCCCCTGGCCCCAGGCTTCTCTGGGGTCCGAAGAGGAGCCATGCAGGGGGCAAGGGGCTGTGTGTTCTGGAGTGGCCTCCTCATCCCAGGTAACATTGCTGGCCTTCTCCAGGGAGTGTGTTTGTTTTCTGGAGGAGCCCCCAACACACACATGGGGTCCTAGCACAGCAGCAGCCCTGATGTGGGTGACCCCCTCTCCAGCCAGTTTCTTGTCTCCTCCCCTTGGCTCTGCTTTGGCTGTACACCCCTGCACCCCAGGACCTGCCTCCCTTCTTGATGAGCCTGCACTTCTGCGGCATCCACCTGGCTCTTGGGAAGAGTGAAGAAGCAGAGGTGCTGCTGACTGATGTTAGCCAGTTCCCCTGCTCCCGCCAGGAGACTCCCCAGGCACGTACCCCCCGACGCTTCACTGCAGGGGCGGCCCTGGGAGGGTCTGCGGTGGGGGGGCTCAGCCAGACAGCTCAGTGAATGCTTGTGGTCAGAATGCGGGGCTGGGGAGGGACCCCTGCCCCTCCCTCTCCTCCCGGGAAAGGAGGAGAAATGCTCTGTGTACCCAGATTCCCCCAAAAGAGCCTATGATAAAGGCTCATGGTGCAAGGCGCAGCCCCGAGTTCAGGGACAAGCTCTCGGGGAGCAAGAGGGCCCTTCGGGCTGGGATTTCCTTCTGGAAGGCTCGGTTGAATTTGTTCCGGAATAGTAACAAGACAGTCTCTACTTTGAAAAGGAGCTGCCTTTGATGTATTGTCTGGCTGCAGACTGCTGCTTCCCCTGGGCCACAAACAGGACATGGGAGGGGATGAAACACTCGGTCAAGCGCAGCCCATGGGAAGGTCTGGCTGGTGGAGGAGCAAACGGCCAGCCTGAAAGACACCGAGGTCCTCATAACGCTGGGAGGTTTCTTTGATGTGAGATGGGAGTTTTTCACTTGGTGAAATGTCTGGGTTTAGCATGGGCAGCAGGGAATCCCTGGGTCCACTGGGTGCTTCCACACGTGAGGAGCCCAGCGGAAGCGCCGAGGGGTGTGCGGAGCAGTGGAGGAGGGTCTGGGCTCCCTGTGAGGGAGGACTTCCTAATTATCAGGACCTACTCCCAAATCTAGGTAGAGAGCTCCCCATCACCAGAGGTATTCAAACAGTCTGTACAACCACATGACACCAGACTTAATGCTTCTTGCCAGTCCTGCTCGATTGGAAGCTCCTTGAAGAGACATCAGACCCCCTGTGGTTTGGAAGCTCCGATGATTGTGACCCAACCCTGATTGTCTGGCCTACCAAGGGGAGCTCTGTCATCGTTTCCCTGAGACGTGTCTGAATCTTTCATGGTTTTGTTCCCAGCCTCGTGAGGTCAGCGGGGCGGTTAACCCTTTATTTCAGGAAGGTAGCAGGAGCTGAGAGGAGCAGGGGTGTTTCCTGAGCCCCAGGGAAAGGCCATCACTGCAGGTGTCAGCTTTGTCCGGAACACTGTCACCCCCTGGTGACACTTGGGGGTCACCAGGCCCCCAATCCTGCCATGATCTGTCATTCGAGTACTGCTTTGTCTCAAGGCCTTGGCTTTGCGGGGGAAAGAAGGGAGGACGCTTTTCCCTCCCGTGCGATGTATTTCTATAGTATAGCAGTGGCCTGTTAAATTCGCACATTACTTTTGAAATTTAAAACACGCTGTTTTAACATTTCTCCGTTGGTGGAGGGTGATTCCCATTAGTGTGCAGCTCCCCTGGGCATAGAACTGGCTTGTTCACCCAGTCAGGCCGTTGGAACTCTGAAGCAATAGTTCTTCAGATTATCTAAAACAGAATGATCTGGAAAGAAGGAATGCGTAACGAGCGAACAGAGCGTTGCTTCATGCGCGGTGGGTGGCGAGATGTGGGGAGGGGGACATTTGAGATCTGGGGTCCCCAAGGAAGCCCAGGATCGAAATGTTCCAGGACGGGAGGGCACTGTTGGGATCTGTGAGCCCAGCATTTTCTAACTGTGCTTCCCAGAGACCTAGGGGCCCATGGGGGGGCTTCTCCCGCCCTGTCTTCAGCGGGCGCGCCTCTGCTTTGCTGTGCTTTACCAGCTGGCCTCGCAAGGGCTCTCGGCTGAAAAGAGCACGAAGCTGCCGCCGCCCGTGCCTCTCTCGTTGTAGACAAGAGCCCGGGGTGTTGGTGCATTGCTTCCTTGGGCGTGCTGCAGCGTCCGGCCGGCAGTGCTCCGTGATGCCGGGGCGGGAGGGGAGAGCGCGAGCTGGCAAGGCTTTCCTGAGAAAGGCCAGCAGCCCCGAGGTCAGCAGGGGGAGGCTGCACTGTGCTGAGTGGTTCTGGTCAAGGGGTCCTTGGGGGTGCTGCAGGAGGATGACCTCGAATATTCTGCTTCCCCCCCGGGGCGGGTGGTCCAGCCCTGGCCTTCTAGACCTGCAGTCGGCGGGCTGCTCTGGACCAGCTGTACAAAGTCCTAACCTTCCCGACCTTGTACCCAAACCTTGTGTGCGGGATGAAGGTCGTTCAGGAGGCGGGGTGGGGGGGGTGGGGGGGGGTGGGGGACGGTCTTCGATAACAGCACTCTCGAAGGGGTGAAGCCTGCTGACTTTTGCCACGTGGAGACCTTGAGCCTGTCTTGTCAAGTTCTTTCTTCCGCGGAACTGGGTTCGCTGCCCCTGTACTTCTGGGTAGGAACTAAAACTTCATGCTGGCTTCTGAATTTGGAATTGTTATTCTGCGGCTAGGCGGACTGTGTGTGTGTGTGCGCGCGCGTGCACATCCACCGGTGAGCAGGCATTTATGAACCGTGTGACTCAGAGGCGCCCCCGTTCCTCTGCTTTTCCTTCTCTCTGTCTGGACTCAGAACCCCTCTGCTCCGAAGACATGTCTTGTCCATTGCTCTAAATCTCCGTTTGTTCTCTCCTGCTCTGTGCCGCTTCTCCGATGGCGGGCCTGCCACCTCCACGGGCAGCCACAGAGCAAACGCAGAAAAATCTGGAAAAATATTTGTTTAATTAGCAGAAGTGATCGGTGTGAGCCTCCGAGGGATCCGAATCCACTTTTAATTGGCTGGCCTGGAGCCGAGCCTGATGAATTTTCCTGCAGGACTGTTTCTGATTTTGAACAGAGTAATTGGTGTCCGGTTGGCTCCGACCTGATTGCTGGCCCAGGGGAGGCTGATCCTGGGCCTGTTCAGACCCTGCTTTCTCCTCTTGGGTAGTGCCAAGTGCACTTGCTGGAGTCTCGAGGGACGTGCAGGGTGGCCTGGAGGCACCTCCCAGACCAAGCTCTCCACCTCGGCTCATTGGGCAAGTCTCATTGCTCTGTGAGTGTGGAATGCTAGCTGGAGAGGAAAGTGGTTTCAGAGGAAAATGACCCCGGGTGGGAGGAACTGAACCCCATAAATTATGGGGCCCACATCACTTCTAGCTCTGGATGTGGCACAGAAAGGGAGCCGCAGAGGGGAGCTTTGGGGTCCTTAGAAAGAAATTTGGTGACACTACACAGAGCGAGGCAAGAGGCTGGTCTCAGTGATTCATCTCAGATTTGGCTTTAAATCAAAGTAGCCTAAATCAAAGAGCAAGAGTTTCCTCAGAGAATCTGCTGGAGAGAGAGGGGATAAGCCCACACCTCTAAACCCCAGAGTTTGGGTCTCTGAGGATACATGCATCTCTACAGAATGGCCCAGATCGTTCTCACGCCCTGAAACCATTCTCATCACGCTAGAATCCCTTCGAGGACTCTGGGGGCTGTGCAGGTCTCCCGTTAGGCCTCCATGAGGGAGAGCTCCTAGGTTCAGCCTGGAGGTAGAATGACCGTTTCCCACGGGGTATCTTTTCCAGGAAGGTAGGTTTTCTCCAGGGGAACTAGGTGTGTCTCGGGGGTCCTGGTGCCTTCCATCTCCCCTCTAGGTTCACCCTGCTCCTTCACCCAACACGGACTGCACGGGCTGGGTTGGGGGACCCCTTACTCCCTGCCTTCTGTTTCAGGAGCCTCAGCGGGAGCTCACAGGGAAGGGTGTGAGGTATAGGTATTCCTGCCATCTCTCGCCCTGCTGGGCTCTCCCCTGGAAGTCACACGTCCTCTCAACCTTATTTTTATTCCTTTTTATTCAAGTATCATTAACATAGCCTTCTGTGAGTTTCAGATGTACAGTGTAATAATGCGACAGTTCTATGCATTCGTCAGTGCCCCTAAAAGTGTGCTCGTAACCCGTTTCCCCTCCTGCCCTCTGACAACCACCAGTGTGTTCTCTGTATCTAGCAGTCTGTTTTTCTGTTTGTCTCTTTTTTTCTGTTTGTTTGTTTTGTCTCTTAAATTCCACATGAGTGAAATCATAAGCTATTTGTCTTTCTCTGACTGACTCACTTCACTTAGCATTATAGTCTCTAGCTCCAACCATGTTGTTGCAAATGGCAAGATTTCACTCGTTTTTATGGCTGAGTAATACTCCATTGTGTGTATATACACCACATCTTCTTTTCCATTCGTCAATCGATGGACACTTGGGCTGTTTCCATGTCTTGGTTATTGTAAATAATGTTGTAGTAAACACAGGGGTACACATTAGTGTTCAAATTAGTGTTTTCATTTTCTTTGGGTAGATACCTAGTAGTAAAATTATTGGATCATATAGTATTTCTATTTTTAATTTGTTGAGGAACCTCTATACCGTCTCCCACAGTGGCTGCACCAGTTTGCATTCCCACCAGCAGTGCACGAGGGTTCCCCTTTCTCCACATCCTTTCCAACACCTGTTGTTTCTTGTCTTTTTGATTCTAGCCATTCTGACAGGTGTGAGGTGACATCTTGTTGTGGTTTTGATTTGCATTTCCTTAGTGAGTAGTGATTTTGAGCATCTTTTCATGTGTCTGTTGGCCACAAAAGACCTCAAGTAGCTACAGCAATCGAGAAAGAAGAACAAAGCTAGAAGTATCACCATTCCAGATTTTAAGATATACTACAAATCAAAACAGCATGATACTGGCACAAAAACAGACACATAGATCAGTGGAACAGAACAGAGAGCCCAGAAATAAACCCCTGTTTATATGAATTAGGTCAATTAATCTGTGACAAACGAGGAAAGAATATGCACTGGAAAAAGTCTCTTCAACAAATGGTACTGGGAAAACTGGACAGCTACATGCAAAAGAATGAAACCACACACAATTCTTACACCATAAGCAAAAATGAATTCAAACTGGATTAAAGACCTAAATGTGAGACCTGAAACCATAAAAATCCTAGAAGAGTACATAGGCAGTCATTTCTTTGACATCTGCCTTAGAAATATTTTTCTAGATTTGTCTCCTGAGGCAAGGGAAACAAAAGCAAAAATGAACTATTGGGAATACATGAAAATAAAAAGCTTCCGCACAGCCAAGGAAATAATCAACAGACCGAGAGACAACCTACGGAGTGGGAGAACATATTTGCAAATGACATCTCTGATAAAGGATTGTATCCAAAATACATAAAGAACTTACATAACTCAACACCAAATAAACAAATAATCCAGTTAGAACCTGGGCAGAGGATCTCTCAGCCTTCTTTCCCTTCCTCCACTTGACGACTCCCCCAGCTCCTCGGGTCTCTGGGGCTGCCGAGTGTGGGGTGCAACGTGACCCCATGGTTTCTCCACACTCTGTGTGTGCCTGCAGAACCAGTCCCTTCATCACGCCTTCCTAGGTTGCCCTAACTGAAGTTTGCGCTGTTTCCTGCCGGGTCGCTGACCAACAAAGCAGGAAAACCATCTTTTCTATAAAGTGAGTTTTGACAGTCTCATTCTCTGAAAACAAAGCTCCTCAAAGCCTGTGCTGGACAGCCGCAGGATTATGTGGTTTTATGGCTCACACTCCCCAGTCTTGTGGAACCACCAGAGTGATCTTACAGCTGTGGCTGAATCTCAGGGTGAGGTGGCCGCCACCCATTCGCAGAGACAAGGATAAGAACGGGAGTACCCATTGTCTCCTGGCATCCCGCATCACATGCTGGCAACTGAATGGAAATCCTGTGCCTCGGGGACCCAGCCCTGAGAATTATATTGAAAAGCCCCCATGGTCCTGAGTGGACCTAGCCTCCTGGCCACAGGTAGGGGATGCCAGACCAAAGGGAGACCCTGCTGGTATATTAACCAGGTTTCTCCAGAAAAACAGAACCAATAGGATCTATGGATAACTAGAAAGAAATGTATTATGAGGAATTGGCTTGCAAAGTTATGGAGGCTGAGAAGTCTCAGGATCTGCTGTCTGCCTGCTGGAAGCCCAGGAGAGCCTGAAGGCCTGAGACCCAGGAGCACCGGTAGCCAAGAGCACGAGCGGATAGATGTCCCGGCACAGGCAGAGAGAGTGAATTTCTCCTTCCTCCACCTTTTGTCCCACCCAGGCCCTCAAAGGACTGGCTGAGGTCCACCCGCCCAGGGGGAGGTGGTCCTCCTGTATTCACTCTGTGCTCATCTCTTCCAGAAACACCTTAATCATCACATACAGTGAAGTCACAGGAGAGAGGAAAAGTTAGACGTGAGTTCTAGAGCCATCTGAGTAGGCGCCCGGATTTCTCACCTGTGGCAGGGTCTGCTGGGCTGCTGGAAAGGCAGGGTGAAGGACCCTAAAACCAACGTGTTTCTTTCGCTGTGAATGCGAGTTATGTGCTTGGGAAGACGCTACAGAACTGCTCAGGATCTAAGAGGCAGAGGGTCGGGGTGAGGAGCTTCTCCCCACTGCAGACGTGCCGGCACCAGCTAGAGCCCCGTCCCCCAAGGGTGGGGTCCCAGGCACCCCCGGCCCCTCTCTGCAGCCCAGCTTCTTCTTTCACCCCCTTAGCCTCAGGAAGGAGGCTACAGATTCCTCTCGCCAAGTTAGCAGTGTTCTACCCAGGCGAGCATTTGTATTCAATCTTCTCCATTGGAGTAATTAGCTTGGCTGAATGGGTCTGAGCTCAGACCTGTGTCTTTGCTGTGGGGGAGAGTGAGGGGTTCCGCCCTGGCCTGGAGGAGGCCGTGGGTGCGGGGAGGCGGGGGTGGGGGGGTGGGGGGGTGGGGGGGGTGGGCGGGGAGCTCTGGAGGCAGCTCTGAGTCACTTCTGCCGCTGAGAGTCTTGCCAGGGGCCAGGCGTGAGTCAGAGGCCAGAAGTGGTAGTGGGAGCAGGGCGACCAGGAACAGGCTCTTCCCTCAGGGACTGGGCGTCCTGGGTGTGCAGCTGGGGACTGCTGGTATGGAGGCAGCTTCCACACTCTGCTACCTCTCCTGGCCCTGGCCGTTGCCCCCGCAAAGAGCCCCCAGCCCCGCACAGGGTTAAATCTGGGCCCCTGCACAGCGCACGGCGGCCCTGCTCGCCATCTACCCGGGGGCCCCCCCGAGGACTCCACACCCAACCTGGGATCCCCCGTACCTGTGTCCGGAGGTCCTTACCGTGAGCCCCTCCTCAGGGAGCCTCGGGCCCTCGGGCGGACACAGGTCTCCTCGGCCTGCCCCGGCCGGTTCTTTAGGCGGGCGGCAACCAGCCCCGCCAGTGCGGGCCTCTGCTCCCGATGGGCCGTCCGCGGGCCCAGAAGCTGCTGGAAGAGGGAGACCCCATGGGAGTGAGGCAAGCAGAGAGGCTCGCTGTCGTGGGCCGTTCCCCCCAAATTCACACGCTGAAGCCCGAAGCCCCAGCCCCTCAGAACCTGACTGTGCTTGGAGGCGGGGTCTCTACAGGAGACTGAGGTGACGCCCCTAATGCAGGGTGGCTGGCGCCCCTATAAAAGGAGATAAGGACAGAGACGCCAGGACTGTGTGTGTGCACGGAGCGTCAGCCGTCTGCCAGTCAAGGAGGGTCCTCGGGGGACGCCAACCCTGCGGGCGCCTGGACCTCAGATGTCCGGCCTCCAGGCCGCGGGAAGTGAACGTCTGTCGTTGAAGCCCCCCGCGTGGTTGCCGCCGAGGCAGCCTGAGCTGATCAAAACAGTCCGCAGGCTCTTCTGCAGCAGGTTTGAACCCTCTGCCAACCCAATTCCCCTCTGTATTAGTTTCCTACGGAGGCTGTAACAAGTTACCGCAGACTTATGGCTAAGAACAACACGAATGTATTCCTGCCTTGATTCCTTCCGGAGGCTTCAGGAGAGAATTCTCCCCGTGCCTTTTGTTGCAGGCCCCCCACGTTCCTTGGCTTGCAGCCCCTTTCTCAAATTCCTCTGTCTTCCTTGAGCCCCGCTGCTGGCTCTGATCCTCCCGCCTGCCCCCTGGGAGGAGCAGATGGGGATGCCGTTCCAGTCCCTCCTGAAGGCCTGGGCGCCAGGAGCTGATGTCCAAGGGCGAGAGAAGAAGGAAGTCCCATTTCCAGTGACCCCGTGACTCAGGGCCTTCCCCACATCTCAAGACTTTAAACTTAATCCCATCTGCAGAGTCCCCTTTGCCGTGTAAGGAAGGCTATCTGCAGGTTCTGGGAACTAGGAGGACGACATCTTCCGGGGGGTGATGGTGTTCAGCCGGCCGCAGGGCCCCGCCGCGCTGGCTCCCGACGGCGCACCACCTTGCTTAGCCTCAGCAGTCAGCCAGGAAACAAAAGATACGCGGGTCTCTGGCTTCGCACCCTGGCCCCTGCTCTCAGCCCAACCTGGCTTCCATGGCGTGGGCCTGTGAGAAGCCAGCTATAGGACAAGGCCCTGCTCGGAGCTCCACCCCCTGTGGCACCGGGCAGGCTGAGCCGGATGCAGGGACGGGCCAGGAGCCGTGTCCCCTGAGCGGAGGTGGCCCTAACCGTAGAGCTTCGTACGGTGCCCGAGAGGGAGGGGTAGAGCCGGCTGGGTAGTGTTGGCTCTCCTGTCACGGAGCTGTGGGAGCTCAGAGGAGAGTCCGCCAACACCAGTCACCCTGAGTGAGCTGTTGGCAGGGCCAGACGCCCCTCTGAGCTAGAGACGAACTCCCCTCTCTCTGGAAGGTGCTGGGGGCACATTCGTGTGAGGGTGGGGGCATACAGGTGTGTTACTGTGTGTACGGGTGTGCGAGTATGGGTGCACACGGGGGTGAGTGTGACTGTGTGAGGGTGACGGTGTGTGGATGTGGGGACACACGGGGGTGAGTGTGACCGTGTGTGTGAGGGTGAGGACTTGTGAGTGCGGGAGCACATGGGGTGAGTGTGGGGACCCATGGGGGTGAGTGTGGAGCGGGGCCGGCTGGGAGGGGCTCACTCTGCAGCAGACACAGCGTCTCAGTGGGGGGCTGAGTGCAGGGGTGCCCACATCTGCAGGTGTGCAAGTGGGGATCTGACCTTGCTCCTTCTCCTCCAGGCTGGGGAACTATGCAGTGGCTGGGACGAGATTTCAGGCTGGCTGTGGCGTTTCCTGCTCGTAGGACCCCGGCTTCTGGGGGACTGGGAACGAGGGGCGGAGGCTGGGGCTCCAGGGGGCAGCCAGGGCCACTGGAAGGAGCGCAGGCCTCGGGGTGGGACTCACCTGCCCCCCCCCCCCCAACCGTGGCCTCTGTGAGTCTCAAGAAAGTGGAGCGGCGGCCTCCCTCCTTGGGTGCTGGAGAGAGTTGAGTGAGCGAACTAGGTGAGCACGATACTGGCCCAGGGCTCAGCAACGTCAGGCCTAGCAGCCCCTGCGTCAGGCGCTCAGCTCAGCGCAGGGCTGGCCCAGGGCTCCTCTGTCCCCTGCCGGGTTCTGGGGCCCCTCCCTGCCGCCCACTCCTTGTCTCCTGCCAGTTTCCTCCTGTAGCAGGGCCGGGCCTGCCAGCTCCCTGTTTGCCCAAGCCCAAGCCCTCCAAAGGAACCTAGCAAACCCAGGGAGAAAGGTTTGTTTTTGTTCTCCTACAGAAGAAGGAGACAGAGAAGTTTGCTAAGTCAGGCCCCATTAAGCTGGCAGAAAGGCTCTTTGTTGCAGCCTGAGACCCGTAACAAGGAACCAGTAAGAGAGAGCGCGTGCTTCTTTCTCTTTCCTGCAGTGTCTGGGTAAGACTAGCCCCACCTGGCTTTTCCTCCCCGTGGCCGGGGCATGCAATCCTCCATTAGCCGTAATTCTATCTCTTAGAGCAGAGAACCGTAGTGACGCTTCTGCGGTATTTTGGTCATCGGGATTTTAGTCTTTAAAATAATGGTGCATAATACTGAAATTATATACTTTCCGCAGTACTTGCACATGTTCTGTATTGTTGGGAGTGGTGCAACTGAGCCTTCTGCCTAGGGTCACACAGCAAGTTCCTGGCTAAGCTGGGGCTACCACCCGGTGCCCCTCACCTCCCCCGCAGGCCCAGCCTGGAGTCCTCTCTGCCACTGGGCTGTGTGTGCTTAGGCAGGTTCCCTAACCTCTGTCAGCCCCCATTTTCCTAGTTGGGAACTGGGGGTCATGATGAGGTTTGTTGCGAAAATTACATACATGACTTTATGTCAGGTGCCTCGTACACAGTAGGCGCTCAAGAGATGGGGTCGCAGGCTTGCAGGATTCTCATCTCATGGAGTTGAAGTATGAATCTCACGGACACAAACGGGTGAAGTGAAGTGAAAGTTTAGTAAGTGAAGGAAGGAAAAAGCTCTCTAGCGTGCGGGGGGTCCCCAGTGGGGTGCCCCTGAGGCTGCTAGAGGAAGTTTTTCTTTTTGCTGAGAACTGACTGGGGAGTTCGTGGCCTTGAGATTCTTGTGCAGTCTTGGTTTGTCCCCTTATCTCTTGCTCCGCTTGTCTCAGCGTCTCCACCTGCCAGGAGTGGTTCCGGAACCCAGTCAGGGGGGTCAGGAGCCTCCTATCTCTCCTGTCCCGACTCCCGGGACAGGAACTGTGGGCAGAAAAAGCTGTCCTGGGATTGGGAGGAGTGACTGATTGTATACTTTCCAATTCGTGGGGGTGAGGGATAGTGCAAGTCTCCAAGGAACCTGGAAGCGAGGCTTTCAGGACCTCGGGGGCCAGCTGCTGCCAAGATAAGTTTCCTCTTATTTTATTTTTTTTTAAAAGATTTTAGTTATTTGTCAGAGAGAGAGAGCACACAAGCGGCCAGAGGCAGAGGGAGAAGCAGACTTCCCTCTGAGCAGGGAGCCCGACACGGGGCTCGATCCCAGGACCCGGGAATCATGACCTGAACCAAGATGCTTAACGACTGAGCCACCCAGGCGTCCGGATCAAGTTCCTTTCACACATGAAGGCACTGAGGCAGCGACGAGTACTTGAGGAAGGTCCCGCTCTGCGTGTTTCGGGGATCTGTCAGTGGGCTGCACGCTGTTTCCCACGTCAGTGGTATCATCCACCATCTGCTATTTGACGGGACTGTGGTAGTGAGGCCAAGAAGGGAATGACCCACAAGCCTCGAGCTAACTCTGAATTCAGTTCTGACTGTTCATGCTGCTCCTTCCATCTAGAATTTCCTCTCTCCATTCTGAACCCAACATTCAAAGACTCACCAAGGCCTCACCACCTCCAGGAAGCCTCCCCTGATTACTCTAAGTATGACTCTAAATGCTGAGGTTTTCTGTCCTCTCTAAACCCCTAATGCTATAGACACTGTAGGAAGCACCAGGATCAGCCCTTGTGGTCATCAACACACAGAGGATTTTGAGCAACGAGAGGTAAGTACGAGGATGTATCTAGTGAGCTCTGGCTGCCGCAACAAACACCAGACTCGGGGCTTAGGGACAACAGACATTCATTCATTCTTCACAGCTCTGGAGGCTGGACATCCGGGACCAAGACACCAGCAGATCTGGCGTCTGGTGGGACCCCACTTCCTGGTTCACAGACGTCTGCTTGCTGTGTCCTCCTCGCACGGTAGGAGACGTGGGGGCCCTGGGGTCTCTTTTATAGGGACATTAATCCCTCGTGACCTCATGCCCTCCCAGAGGCTCGCCCCTAACCATCACAATGGGGGTTAGGTCTCAACATAAGGATGTTGGGTGGGCACACCCAGTCCACCGCAGTCCGTGCGTGGTGACATGCTGACGACATTGGTCACGCGCACACTGCTCGTCTCCCTAAAGGCTGGGTGGGTTTTGGCATGTCCCCCAGGGACGCCCATACTTGCAGGTGGCCCCCAACTGCTGTAGCCCTCCGGGGGGTCAACCCACAGACACGGTCGGCCGGCAGCCCTCTCCCACTCAGGGCTCAGGCTGGGCCTGGTCCCGCAGCGGGAGCACCCTTTGGCTGTGACACCCTGGCTCCCAGACCCGGATGGACATGGATCTCATCAGCTGTCCATTGCTGACTTCTGCTCAGCGTGTGCTCTGACCTGAGGCTCCTTCCCCGGGGCACTGTCCTCTGTGTCCTGCACCAGAGAGAGTAATGCCCACAGCTGCGCTCACAAAGGCCTCCCCAAGCTGACACCAGGCGCTCTCCAGACCCACCCGAGTCTGCCCTGCTCTTTGATACACTGCTTTTTTGGAGTGACTCATCACTAATGTTTCCCGTCAACAACAACAAACACCCAGAGGAGGCCTGAGGGCTCTCCTTGGCTTAATATGTTTTGAAATTGCACTGGAAGGGAAAACCCATTACACAAAGGGCTTTGCAGGGGGAGAGGGAAGAAGGCGCTAGAATAAACACTCTGGGGAGCCAGGCCCAGCAGGGCCTGGGTCAGGCGAAGCGGACTCTGGCGGGACAGAGAACCGAGCACTGTCGCCCGCTCCCTCCCCTACGATTCACAGGCAGGCCCCCTGGCAGGTCCTTCCTGGCCCAGGATGAGATCCACAGCCGACCGACCCTTGCATCACTGGCTGGACTGGACCTGCAGGTGGGCTCCCGGCCACATCCTGATGTCATCACGACATGAGAAGGGCATCACGAAGGTTGGCGTCGGCAAGACCTGGCTTTGCTGCTCACTGGCCTTATGGCCCCAGGCGAGTTACTTAGCCTCTCTCAGCCTCAGTTTCTTCATCTGTAAAATAGGCGTAGCGCCTACCTTCAAGATTGCCGTGAGGATTAAAAATGACGTCGGCGAAGTGCCTAAAATGTGAGGGGCGCTTATGACTTCACAGCAAATCTTACTGAATTAAATATCTTCACCTCCCAGATAAGCCCTCTGGGTCTAGCAAAAAGAAACGGAGTTAGCACCCAGGCCTTCTCTGGTGGAAGCACGTAGCTGCGCCGGGCAGAGGGCATGTCTGCGGAACCTGGTCTGCCCGTGGCCCCCACAGCTGGGGTTTGCCCACATGGGGCTTGTTCTGGTGGAATCTGAGCACCGGGCCCCTGGCCTCTGCCACCTTCCTCACACCCCCGAAAGGGAGGCGCAATCTCCCGCAAACCCTGGGATGAATGCTCCGTGGGGCCTGGCGTGGTCACAGGCACGGCGGACCAGGGTGGAGGCACGGGCTCCACCTCGGGCCCTTTGCGCGGGGGCCACCGGCCGGCGGGGCAGAGCTGTGGGCCCGACCGTCCTCGAGGAAGGCTCCGGGCGTGTGGGAAGACTCAGGAGACAAAATCCACTGGTCATGGCCTACAGCTGAGGACAAAGGGGGCACTACTGGTTAGAATTTCTGCAGGGGCACCTTTCACTCCTGTGGAGGGCAGCACTTTCCATTAGTAATAACAACACGTGGAGGTCCAGGTACGGATTCCCCGGCATCTCTAACCCTCGCTGCCCCTCCCTGACAGCCGCTGGTAGCAGTGGGAGAGGTTTAGCCTAAGGACCGTCCAAACCATGCTGCACAACCACATTCATAGGAGAAAAAGGAAGATTTGTTTGTCCCCAGGTTCTGTTAAAGTGGATACATCTGGACTAACCGGCCACTGACCCCTCAGGTTCCAGGTTCGGCCCCAAATCTCAACCCTCAAGGACAAGCCAGTGAAGCAGGGCTTCTCAAAAAGTGACACCTTGACGAGACTCACTCCTGCCTGGGTGTGTCCACGTCACAAGAGTGTTCCTACACGCCTTCCTGCTCTGATCCTCCAACGGCTGAGTGGCCTGGGCAGGCCTGGTATTAACTTCCTTTTACAAAGGAGAAAACAGCTTGGCAAAGTCTGCGTGGCCAGCAGCAAGCAGCAGGCCTGGGAGAAGAACCCAGATCTTCTGGCTCCTTCCACTAAGCTTTGTCCGGTGGGCTGCCTCGTGAGTCCCTGCAGGTCCAGAGATTGGATAACTGTGGGTCTGATCATCAAAGAGCTTCCGGATCCCAAATTTGCATGTTAAAGCATTCTCCTGCTACTGGTGGGAGCAGAAACTGGCATAATTTTTAGGAGTATAATTTGTCAATATGCATCAAAATCCTGAAAGGTACCCATGATGCTTTGACCACTTACTGTCACTGTTAGGAATGTATCTTAAAGAAGTACTCAGAAAAGGGCACTTGGTTAAGAAGTTAGTCATAGAGTTGCCATATGATTCAGCAATTCTGCTCCGAGATGTACACCCAAGGGGTGTACATCATGATGTGGGTACATCATCCACACAGAAAAATTACACATGACTGTTTAGAAGCAGCGCTATTTACAATAACCTCAAAGTGAAAACAACCCAGTGTCTACCGGTTGTTGAGTGGATAAGTGAAATGTGACCTATCCATCCAATGGAATATTATCCAGCATAAAACGGAATGAAGTTCTAGTAGGCACTACCACACAGATGACCCTGGCAAACATTTTGCTAAGTAAAAGAAAGCAGTCATAAAAAGACTACACATTTACAATTCCATTACTAGGAAATGTCCAGAATTTGTCTCTAGAGGCAAACTGATAGGAACAGAAAGTAGATGAGTGGTTGCTTAGGGCTGGGGTGGACGAGTGGGGGCCGGGGCAGGGATGGAGACTGACTGCTAATGGGGGACAAGAACATTCTAAAATCAGATTGTGGTGATGGTTGCACAACTCTGTGAATACACTCACAAACATTAAACTGTACACTTTATTTTTTTTATTTACTTTTTTAACTCATGACCCTGAGATCAAGGCCTGAGCAGAGATCAAGGGTCAGATGCTTAACGGACTGAGCCGCCCAGGTGCCCCTAAACTGTTACACTTTAAGTGGGTGCGTTATTATTATTATGTTGTTTGTATCTCAATAAAGGTGTTAAAAAAAAAAAAAGGACACCAGGATGTTATTCTCAGCATTTTTAAAAAAGATTTATCTATTTATTTGAGGAAGAGTGAAAGCCCGGAGGGCAGGGCAGAGGGAGAGAGAGAGAGAGAGAGAGAGAGACTCAAGCAGACTCCACACCAACCACGGAGCCTGACTCGGGGCTAGATCCCACCACCCTGAGATCATGACCTGAGCTGCAAACCAAGAGTCAGACACTCAACCCACTGTGCCCCCCAGGAGTCCCTATTGTCAGCATTTTAAAAAATAATAAACAAACTACTTGAAATAATCTAAATCCCTGGGGGAGAGATAGTTAAATAATATGGCATATCTATAAGTGAAACATTTATAGTCAATAAATATAATATACAGGCATATTTTAGGCAATGAAAAAATGCTCACATTATTAAATATAAAATGTAAAGTATGTATACTCATAATTTTATTCTTAATTTAAAAAACATCAAATGTTTTATTTGAGGTAATTGCATATTCACATGTGATTTTCACAAAAAATTTATAGTAAGCACTTTATTAATATCTTTCCCTAGCTAGATTCCAGTAAAGTAAAACAAATATGTAAGAAACATTTAGAGTTCTCCATAAAATTAACATTAAATGCTGACCAGCTGTTGAGGCTTAGCAATCCAATTTCAGGGGCGCCTGGATGGCTCAGTTGGTAGAGCACAAGACTCTTGATCTCAGGGTCATGAGTTCAAGCCCCATGTTAAAGCTTACTTAAAACAAAACAAAACAAAACAAGAACCCACCCAATATTTAAAAAAAGAAATCCAGTTTCACCCTGAAATACGGTACTGCATTCTGATCTTTAATCTCAAAGAAGTGATCCTATTTCATTATTTTAATGATGAACTTAAGGAGTTTTGTTTTGGGGGTGAGGATTTTGTCATTGCCTTCAGTCAAGGCTTTTCAACGTTTTTCACATTCTGGCACATCTGTAAAATGATAGAATTTGTGTGTTAGTATGTGGCAGCAAGTAACCAGCCCAAGAATGCCTTCTCCTTGGGGGAGAAATTTCTCGGCACCCTGAGTGTAAAATTTTCTTGCTGACTGCCCAGAAAGTCTTACTGCAAGTTTGCGGCAGAGTATGCACAGGTAGTTTTAAAAATAGTACAGAGAGATTCAGTGAACCTTTCACCATTTTTTCCCCATAGTTATATTTTGCAAAACTGCGGGTATGGTATCACAACCGGGACACTGACGTTGATACATAAGGTACAGAATGTTTCCCCTGATGCCCGGATCCCTCCTGGTGCCCTTCTCTAGCCACACCCACTTCTGTCTCCATTCCCACCTTAACTCCTGCCAGCTATACTCTCCTCTCCATCTCTATAGTTTTGTCATTTCAAGGATGTTGTATAAATGGAATCATATAGTATGCAATATTTGGGGATTAGGTTATTTTCATTCAGTGTAATTCTCTGGAGATCCATCTAGGTTGTTGCGCACATCAGCGGTTCCTTTCTCCTTAGTGCCGAACCACATTCCATGTGTGGATGGACCCCCGTTTGTTTAGCCATATTCACTCGATGAAGGATGTCTGGATTATTTCCAGTTTGGGGGCATTACAAATAAAGCAACTAGGGACGCCTGGGTGGCTCAGTTGGTTAAGCGTCTGCCTTTGGCTCAGGTCATGATCTCGGGGTCCTGGGATCGAGTCCTACGTCGGGCTCCCTGCTCGGCGGGGAGTCTGCTTCTCCCTCTGCCTGCAGCTCCCCCTGCTTGTGCTCTCTCTCTCTCTCTTTTAAAACGAACAAACAAAGCGACTATAAAACATTTTTATACCATTTAAAAAAATGTGACTGTATGTTTTTCTTTCTCTGGGATAAATGCTTAGAAGTGTCATTACCGGATCATTACATATTTAGTTTTTGTTTGCTTGTTTAAGAAAATGCCAGACTCCTGTTTCCAGAGTGGCTGTATCATTTTATATCCCCATCAGCAACGTATGAGTGATCCAGTCTCCCCACCCCGTGGCCAGCATCTGATTTGGTTGGTGTTTTTCATTTCAATTATTCTGGAGATTGTGATCTCTCACTGTGCTTCTTCTCTGCATTTCGCTAATGAATAATGATGTTGAGCATCTTTTCCTAAGTTTATTGGCTGCTTGTAGATCCTCTTCAGTGAAATGTCTTGTGGTTTTTTTTTTTTTAGAGATTTTTTTTTTTTTTTAATGTATTCATTCGAGACACAGAGATACAGAGAGAGAGAGAGCAAACATGAGCAGGGGGAGAAGCAGAGGGAGGGGGAGAAGCAGGCCCCCTGCTGAGCAGGGAGCCCAGTGTGGACCTGAAGCCCCATGCGGGGTTCAATCCCAGGACTCTGGGATCATGACCTGAGCTGAAGGCAGACGCTTAACCATCTGAGCCACCCAGGCACCCCTTTTTTTTGTTTTGTTTTGTTTTTTTACTGTTGGGTTTTGAGAATTCTTTATATATTCTAGACAGTAAGTATGTAATTAGCAAATATTTTCTCCCAGTCTGTAGGTTGTATTTTCATTCTCTAAACAGGGTTTTTTGTGGAGTATAAGTTTTTACATCTAATGAAGTCTGGTTTATTACTTTTTCCTTTTTTTTTTTTTTTTGTCCCAGGCCTTACCACCTTGAATGAGCCTGATCTCGTCTGATCTCGGAAAATTTTTCCTTTTTTTTTTTTTTTTTATCATATTTTTGGTGTCAAGTCCAGAAACACTTTGCCTAGCTTTGGGTCCCACAGATTTTTTCCTATGTTTTTCTCAGAAAGTTTTATAGCTTTATATTTAGGTCTCTGTGATCCATTTTGAGTTCATTTCTGTATAAGGTATGACTTAGGTTAGGCTGAAGTAATTTTTTTTCTGACCCAATTGCTCCAGCACCATTTATTTAAAAAGGCTATTTTTCTTCCAAAGATTTGCCAAATGTCAGTTGGATATATTTATGTGGGTTTATTTCTGGATTGTCTATTCAGTTCCATTGATCTATGTGTTCATCCCTCTGTCAGTAATCCCATGCTGTCTTGATTCCTCTAGCTATATAGTAAGTATTGAAGTTGGGTGCCCTGTGGCCTCCCACTTTATGATTCTTATTTTTTAAAAATTAAAAATAATTTTTAATTCCAGTGTAGTTAACAACCAGTGTTGGATTAGTTTCCAGGGTACAGTATAGTGATTCAACATCTCTATACATTAGTCAGTGCTCATTACAGTAAGTGCACTCCTTTACCCCCTTCACTTATTTCCTCCCCCCCTCCATTTCCTCCCTCTACCCCATTCCCCTCTGGAAATAATCAGTTTGCTCTCCATAGCTAAGACTCTGTTTCTTGGTTTGTCTCTTTTTTTATTTGTTTATTTGTTTTGATTCTCCACTGTATGATTCTTTTTCAAAGTTTTTTAGCTATTGTAGTTCCTTTGCATTTCTATATCAATTTTGGAATAATCTTGTCATATCTACAGAAGTCTTGCTGGGATTTAAAAAAAATTTTCTTTATTTATTTGACAGAGAGAGAGAGAGAGAGAGAGAGAGCATGAGCGGGGGGAGAAGCAAGGGGAGAGGGAGAAGCAGACTTCCCGCCAAGCAGGGAGCCCGATGTGGGACTTGATGTGGGACTCGATCCCAGGACCCCGGGATCATGACCTGAGCCGAAGGCAGATGCCCAGCGTTCTGAGCCACCCAGGCGCCCCTTGCTGGGATTTTGATAGGAACTGCTTTAAACCTGTTTGTCAGTCTGGGGAGAATTGACATCTTTAAGATGCTGAGTCTTCCAATCCATGAAAATGGTATGTCTTTACATTTGTTTAGATATTCTCTGATTTTTTTTTCAGCATTTTGTAGTTTTTAGTGTACAAATCCCACATGTATGTTGTTAGTTTTACACGTGGGTATTTTATTGAGCAATTGTGAATGGTATTTTATTTTTGCTTTCAGTGTCTAGATGGTCACTGCTAGCATATATAGAAATAAAATTGATTTTTATACGTTGATCTTATGTCCTGCAGCCTTGATATTTTGTTTTAGACACTCAAGCAGTCTAAGAGTCCCTAGTGCCTTGTCTCCTCCATGTGGAAGCTCCACACTACCCACCCCTGCATCTGCCATCACTGTTCTGCCAGGCTGCCTCCTGCTCTCCTTGGACCCTGGCCTGAGTGTCTGAGGTTCTGGCCTTGCTCAGACTATTGTTCCTCCTATAAGACACCCTCCTTCCCACTCTGCAGACCCCAAGCCCACTCCCCCTGCAGTCCTACAGGGGTTAGTTAGCGTTAGTCCTAACCCTCCTACCATCTTTTTGGATCCTTCAGATTTGCACAGGGCTCTCCCTCTCTGACCTAGTGCATTTATCGTCAGCAGCATACATGTTATTACTTACACGTCCTCTGTTTACAGGTGAGAGTTTTATGTCCACGGACACCGGAGAGAAAGCTTGTTGAGGACAAGGATTTTGTTTTGCTCTTCATAGCTCATAGAGGGCTTTCCAGCAGAATGTACCTGAGTGATACACATACAGGTGTAGGTTTCTGTAGAAAGTCAGACAACAAGAGATAGAGAGAAAAGAAAGCACTAAGAGGGATTCTCAAACAACCGTCACGGGCTTCTCTTCTTGGGGCTTCCCCACTGCGTCTGAGATACGGGACGGGACGTACCAAGAGACCTTCCCCTCTATGGCATGCCTGCAAAAACAACAGCCGGGGGCCCTGGACCAGCTCCTACTGTTTCTGGCCTTGCTCCCTGTGCCGCAGCCAGAAGGGAAGGGCTGCTCAAAGGCTCTCATGCCTCAGGAAGGAAAAGCAATCTGCAGCAAGGCTCCGTCCCGAGATCAGGTTCTTAAACAACTAGTGAATAAATAGGAAAAAAATATGTTAGGAGGCAGTGGAGCTTGGGTTGTGTTTGGAAATAAGTGGCAGGCACCAGGGAAGGGTCGGGGGCGGGGGAGAGCCATGAGTTAGAGAACTGAAGATGCAGTGCAGAAGTAAGGGAGAGTGAGGTGAGAGTAAAGCCAGGAGGGAAAAGGAGACGGAGGGGCAGGGATCTCAGAACAGGCAGATGACCCTGAAAGAGAGACGGGGGGGGGGGGGGGGGGGGGCGGAGAAGGGGGAGGGGAAGGGGTGGGAGGAGACCGAACAACAGAGGTCTATAGGAGTGGAGAATGGAAAGAAAGCCCTGAGTAGCTTTACTAAGAGAACTGAAGACAGCGAGCCTCGGAAAGAGTGGTCTGGTTGAGAGCAGTCTGCACGTCAGGAAACCTGGGGGGGACCACGGAGAGGGAGAGCAGAGGTCAGATCTAAAAGTGGAGGCAAGGGTTTAGCGTCGCAACATTTTACCGGCATTCTGATTGAAATGTGTGTGTGCCTGTTGCACGTGGACCTGAGGAAACCCCCAGGGCTGATCATCCAGGCCATCAGCATGGCTTGCCTTCACACGGGGCAGGATGAGTCAAGGTGAGTCAAGTACATTCAAGGCTCGGCATAGATGGACACGCCCAGTGTTCAGTCCCTCACCCGAGATGTGTTTACCTTGATGAAAGCGAGCTCGAGCTTCTGCTTGGGGGCCCTCTCTCCTGGGACCCCTTCCACTGGCCCGGGAGGGGCCCTGCCATGGTTCACATGGTCATCTCTTTTTGCACGATTTGCACAGGTCAGCTGTTTAAGCGCAGCGGAGACTGCGGTCCCCTCTCTCTCTAACCCAGGGCGTTTCCAGCCCCCGTGAACACAGATGTCCTGGTCGGGACACGTTTTCGGGCGTGCTTACTACCACTGGCATGATGGCATGGAGGTACAGAGCCTGTGGTCCTCCTGTCACGTCACGGCAGGACCCCAGCGGGACGGGGCGGCAAAGGAGAAATGAGGTTTGATATTTCTAGAGCCAGAAGCCGGGCCGGGGAAAACTCCTGCCATCATCAGATGTAAACTAGGAAGCACAGGATCTACGTCCGGCCAAGGCCTCATCAAACCCGAGGCTCTCCTGTGCTGGGAATAGGCCATCAGGCTGCTTGTGCTGTGGTTGTGAGGCCACCATGCGTCTCTCGCCCTCCCCTCGGTGGCACTCCAGCCCTGGAGCCACGGGGTCCCCAGATGTGTGCCGTGCCCCTATGTGTGTGGCCCACCGCAGCCCCAGCTCGCTGAGCATGGGAGCGTCTCCGGCACGGTGCCGGGCCCCTGGCCGACGTCCGACACACAACTCTGTAAGACTCACGAACGAATGAAGGCGTGAAACACGCATGGAAATCCGTAGCTGCTTGTTCATTCTGCAGATGCCATCAGTGTAGCTTTGTTTTCACCACGGCCAGAAAAACCATCACTGTAAGGACGTAATCCCACACGAGGGACCGGTCCTTGTGCCCCCCGACCCTGCCCCCTGCCCAGTGACAAACGCTGGGCGAGCAGGAGGTGGGTGGGTGGGCCCAGGTTCCCACATGCAGGCTCACTCGCGGGGGGAGGCCCCTGCGTTCTAGGTGGGAAAAAAAAATCTCTTTTCAGCTGTTCTTCGGAGTTTCCCCGGCATCCCCGCAGTTTGTTAAACAGAGGGCTTGCTGGTTGCAAAACCTCTCTGGATGTTTTCGTTCCCTTTTTGATGGAAACCTCTA
Organism: Eumetopias jubatus; assembly: GCF_037043125.1. Classification (NCBI taxonomy): domain Eukaryota; kingdom Metazoa; phylum Chordata; class Mammalia; order Carnivora; family Otariidae; genus Eumetopias; species Eumetopias jubatus. The sequence goes on from NW_028274814.1 coordinate 30,301,875, forward strand.
TTTGGTAACAGAACCGGTTTCCTCACAGGTTTTGTGTTGGAGACGGGGCCTTGCTCCACCCTCGGAGCCTCTCCTTGCGGAACGCTGTTGCATTTCTTAGGCTGTGGCCATGCAGAAGCTGGGACTTTCGGAAGGGCCACAAAGACTCTGGATGCAAGAACTAAAACCTGACTTTTGAAATGAGGTAGAGGGCTTTGGACGGGAGTTTTATTTGGATAGACTGCTTCTTGGAAATGCTGCTTGTATCTCTTGGGATAGGCTAAAAACACTTTGATGTCTAACCTCAGGCACTTACTTGCGAACAGCCCGGGCCAAGCATGGGATGGGGCTTCTTAGGGTACGAAGACACGCCCCCCGCCCCCGCCCCCCCCCCCCCCCCACAGGCGATGAGCCGCACTCTCATGCAGGTTAAGCTGTCTCCCGTGTGGTCTCTTCCGCGGACTTCTCAAAATCCGTGCTACTGTGAAATTTTTCTTCACAACTCATCAGAATTGTGCGTGTGGATGTTTCAGACCATTTCTTGGGGTACAGCTCTTCCAAGGCAAGAAAGACAGCGCTTTCCTGGCTTCTGCCTAATCTCCCTGTCTGAACCGAAAGGCCTCCACTCACTCACCGGGGAGTATTTTCTTGCCCTCCTTTGGTGGTGGTGACGGCAACGGGAGACAGGGTCTGTCGGGGAAGAATCTGTCATCTCAGGCCAGACCGACCCCACCTTTGGAGTCACCAGCGTCTCTTCCCCACCCGGATCTGCTGTCTTGGCGGCGTCAGCCCAGGGAAAGTTCCAGGGCCGGTGGAAGGGCCCGAGCTGGCTGGCCTGGCCCAGGGCCGCGGGGCTGGGAGGTAAGGCATCGTTAGATGTGTTGGCTCTCTGCAGTCCACAGGGGGTGGCTCCCGCTGGAGTAGTCATCTGCCCATTCTGGGGGTCATCTGGCATCACAGCAGTGCTTTCTGGAGAAAGAAGCCTCCAGAAGAACCAGCCAGACGTGCCAGCAGGTTAGGTGGACCCAAACACCAGCGCCTGTGCAGACATCCTGCTTTGCTCTTGCATGTCAGAGTCTGGAAGGGGCTGAGCGGAACAGAGACAGTCTGAGAAGAGCGGGCACTCAGTGGGTCGAGGCCTCAGCCGGCAGGACCCCGTGCCTCCGAGGCCAATGCTCAGACACCCTCCCCACGAGTGCGTGAAGCACAGGAGCCCTCCCCTCCAGAGCCCTCCACAGGGATTCTTCCCTCTGACGACTCTTCCTCCTCCTCTGTGGGCACCCGACCCTCCGCCCACCCGCTGAACTGTCCCCCGCAGGGCAGGCCCCTGCCCCCATAGCTAAGGATATCACAGAGCGCAGAAGCAGCGACATGATTTATGGGGCCCATCCTTCATGATTCAGAACCCATTCAGAATTTCAGGGTAGTGACAGCAGAGGACCCACCGAGCAGCATCAAGCCCAGATCCCCCCAGAATGGCGGAGGGGGCCTTTCATCACCTCACTTGGCCGCTGACCTTCCTCCGACGGGGAGGACATCTCTAGCTGGGAGGCACTTGGCGGCTCAGGCAGCACCCTTGCCGTGAACACCGACTCTGGCTGGGCTCTGTGCTCGGCATTCAGCCGCGAGGTGGCTGCGCTCGAGGGGCTGGCCACTCGGTGGGGAGATGGGGGACAAAAACGGGTCAGGCGATATCATCAGGTACGTGCAGAGGCCACGGACATGCTGCGAGGGTTCTGGAGGATGGAGAGAAGGTAGCTGATCTGACGAGGAGGATAGGGAATGCGAGTCAGCCTTCCTTGAGGATTGGACGGCAGAGCTGAGTTTATAGGGCTGGGTGGGAAGTGGTCGCACAAAGTGCCCCTCTGTGCCCCTCTGTGCCTTCTCCCATGCTGTCTCTTCAGCCCGGGAACAGCAAACCCAGGCCGGCCTGCCTCCTCCCCACCCACCGCGTCCGCCTGGAGGCCGCTCCGTACGCAAGCCGCCTCCTTCACGTTTCCAGAGCATGTCTCCATCCATCCCTCATGCCACCATTTGTGTTCTGATCTTTACCTTTGTGTCCCCTAAAGCCCAGCACGCACACATGCACGTATGTTCGACAGTGTTGGCCGAAGGAGTGGTGCATTGCCTGGGCGCGAGTCTGGTTTGACCCTGAACTTCGTTCTCAGAAGTGCTGTGTCCGGAACAGGGAGAGGGGGCCCCATCACCACCGGCATTGGTCAAGCTTGGCTGGGGTCCAGGGACGCGTCACCACAGGGGATTGATGGAAGCTGAAATGTGTCAAGAGCGGCGGGGCCAGACGTGCGTCATCTAAACGCACTCTTGAAAGGGTTAGTGCTGCTTGCCCCGGACAGGAGAGGTTGCCAGCTCTTTGAAGTCCTGAGTATGGAGAAGCCGGGGCCTCTAATTTTCTGGTGCTCTAGAATCTCTCTAGAACATAGACGGGAGGAAGAAAGCGGCCAGTGTGCAAAGTTGCATGGAGACACATTTCAGACCCAATAAGGAAACACAGTCTAAGGATAAAAATTATCCAACCATTAGACAATTGGCCTTGAACTCCCCACAATGGGCACAGCCCAAGGAGATGCAAAGGAGCCACCTCCCCAGGATGTCGTCACCTTTAGGCCCTGGGTCCTGGATGGGAGATTAAGCCAGAGAGCCTCTAAGATGGTGTGTGGTTCTAAGACCCTGCCCGTGTAGGAGTTCGTCTCCACCTCGGGCCCGGTGGTAAGAAGGCCATGTTGCGTCCAAGCCTGGAGACAGAGAGGACGCACCCCAGACTTCACTGGGCCTCATCATGCCGACTCTGGTCCTTGGGAGTGTCGAGGTTGGGAGTGACGAGCCAGGCTTCCGACACCAGTGGCGAGTCCCGAGTCTGCGGACGGCCTTTCCCTACGCTATGGGGATTGCCTCTCCCCCCTCGCCTTCCTTGTTTGGGTCTTCTCCAGAACCCAGGGCATATGACTCAGCGCACTACTCAAAGGGCGCAGGAGAAAGCCAGCTCTGGCCGGGTCCCCACAGCCTTCCTGGGACTCAGGGTAAGAAAACAGTCTGTGGGTCCCTCCGACCTCCCTTTGGGGCATATTTGCCAGGACTGCTGTCACGGACTACCACAGGCTGGATGCTTTAAGCAGTAGACATTTATATCTCTCATCTGGAGGCCAGAAGTCGGAGATCCAGCTGTGGAAAGCCCTGGCTTCTCCCAAGGCTGCTCTCCTTGGTGAACAGAACATGTCTTCTCCCTGTGTGGGCACATGGTCGTCCCTGTGTCTGCAAATGTCCCCTTCTTATAAGGACATCAGTAATACTGGATTGGGGCCCGCACTAATGGCCTTGTTTTAACTTGATCGCCTCGATAGAGGCCCTATCTCCAAATAAGCTTACATTCTGAGGTTCTGGGGGGGGTCAAGACTCCAACATACGAATTTTGGGGGGACATAACTCAACCTCTAAGGGAGGACTTGTGTTTTGTCTGATTGCCCATCACCTGCACCCCATGATAGGAGTTTGGGTGGGAGGTAGAGCCCTCCTTCCACAAAGAGGCTGAGAGGCCCAGACATGGCCCAGCCGCTCTGTATCGATGACAAGGCTTAGGCCCAGCTTTGGCCGGAGAGATGCCTGCATGGGACTGTCTACTGTCCCAAAGATGTGGCCAGGGCAGAGTTCTCTCCTGCTGATGGTGGCCACCTCCACTTGCTAGGGACCGTAGCACCCCTGTGCCTGCACTCACAGCCAGCACCAGGGCAAGAGGGGCTCTGGGTTGTGGGGCATTTTGACAATCCACCTCTGCGGTCCCCTAACCTCTGACCCAGGGGCTCTCATGGCTCCCGTGCTCCTCAACACCATTTAAGGTCTTTCTTTTCTCTGGGTCCCGTCTGCCCAAATTCTGCCCAGCTTGCTCCGAGAAGTTTCTCATCAGTGGTAGGAAGGATGGAGCTTCGGAGCCAGTCAGACCCAGGTTCAAACTCTAATTTACTAGGCTGTGTGACTTTTGGGGAAGTTATTTCAACTTTTTTTTTTAAAGATTTTATTTATTTATTTGACATAGACACAGCAAGAGAGGGAACACAAGCAGGGGGAGTGGGAGAGGGAGGAGCAGGGAGCCCGATGCGGGCCTTGATCCCAGGACCCTGGGATCATGACCTGAGCCGAAGGCAGACACTTAACGACTGAGCCACCCAGGAGCCCCTATTTAAAACTCTTGAGGTCTCACTCTTCCCTTCTCTAAAATGGGTTAATAGATGTAGCTGCCACACCCACCTGTTCTGAGGATGAAATGAGCTAGTGCAGCACAGGTTGGGCATCTCACAGGGTCCTGGTCGGTCCCCAGGGAGGGGGTGTGAGGAAGCATGCCCTCAGGGAAAGCTGTCCTTCTATCACGGGGAAGCCCTCCAAACTAGAGTCTGCAGGGCACGCAACGGCCAGGAGATGAGACCAGCTCGGTGGGGACGAAGGGGGGGAAGCTTTGCACATGGCTGGTGGGTTTGCACGGGCCTTTTCCACGGCCATGCTCAGTTTCCTCAGCCCTGCAGGGCAGCACCCTGTGCTGAGCTGAGACAGCCTGGGCCCGCCCAACATTTAGCCTTCAATCTCCCCTGCCCCCCAGCACCCGGCACCTGGCAGGAGGGCCTGGGAAAGGCTCCACCTTGCCCCCTCTGGGTGGGGCCAGGCTCCTGCCTGACACCCACCAGAACAGCAGGATGGTGGGAGGTCTGCAGGTGGGCTGGGCCCAGAGCTTTCTTAGAGATCATTTGCCTGTTTGCTTGTGCTTTGCATTTTGGCGGAGAAACACACCCTGGATCCCCATGGCTTCCATTCATCCTGGGGCAGTCTCTACCTCATGCATGAGTTTTCATTTTAAATTTCTCCAAAGAGAACAACAGAGTCATTTTTAGTTGGCTGGTTCGGGGAGCCTTTGAACAGGCCCCTGGAATCCGCGAGGATCAACAGGAGCCAACAGGGCTGAGCACAGGAGGCAGAGGAGGGGCTTTATACCCTCTGGGAGGTCCGGGAGCCCCGAGCACTGATTTATGAGCGGCTTGGCAAAAGCCTATAGTAATATTTATAAATTCCTTCCCTGGGGCTGGATGGAATGTTCTGAGCCGCAGTGAGATAGCACCTTTTTGGGGGATGAAGGGAAGTTAAGTCCAATTATTCAATGACAGGGAATGTGGGTGAGGAGCCGCTGCCCAGATGTCGGCTCCCTGGAGACTCGGGGAAGGAAGCTGATCTGCAGGCCTCCTTACACCCTCTGGGACCCACTCCAGTCAAGGAACTTTCGGGGGCTCCTCCCCGGTGCTCCAGCCCCCAGGCTTCCCCCTGCCCTACTCCACAAGGCCAGGGACCTACCCCTGCGAATTGTGGTGACCACATTTCACCAACATCTGCCTCGGTGTCAGGGGACAGGACAGGTTCTGGCCACGTGGAAGAAGAACGGGAAAGCAGATGGAGGGGGCTGAAGACACACACGGGTGTCCTGAGGGGCCCGAGCCCCGAGGCTGACCTGTGACCGGACACCCACAGTCAGAGCCACGCCCGGCACGGAGGTAGCTGCCGTGAGGGGCCTGCGTGCATGCCAGGCACAATGAAAGGCTCGCACACCCACTGTGAGTTTTGGACCCACCAGCCGAGGCGGGGGAGTCCACCGAATCCCAGGGCACCTGCCCAGCAGAGTCGGCCTCAGGCCTGGCTCCCTGTCCCTAACCCCACAGGGGGGCAGAGGGGCTGAGCCATGTGGCCAAGCTGGCCGATGACCTTGCCTGGATGAGAAGGACAATGGCAAATGCTTTTTAAAAATTGAGTTCAGGAAAGTAAAACCGAGGGGAAGGGAGGGGAGGGCACATATTCAACCCCGTGGGCCCACCTTGCCCTTGGCGCCTCAGGTTTCCCACCTGCGAGCAGAAGAGAACCCCGTTTCTCAGGGACCTGCGTCCAGGGGCTCCCAGAGGCCTGTTTCCTACCTGCTCGGCTCCCGACAGAAGTGGTGGAGACGGCAGGCAGTGGTCTGAGGAGCTGTCCTGACTCTGGGGGCAGCGCGGGGAGCTTAGCACCCCCTTTCCAGCCTGCTGGCCCCCTCATCCGCAGCCCAGCTCCAGGAACACCGAAAGGAGAAGCTTGGCAGGAGGCCTTTCAACAGCACCCTAGCTCCCTAGCTCCTGCCCTGGCCCAACGACTCTCCACGAAAGACGCTAAAGCCTATTAAACTGCAGGCTGGGTGGGTCCGGCAGGATGCCTACAGTAATTATAAGACCTGCATCGGCTAAATCACCGGGAGGCTGGGTGGAAGGCGCAAGAAGACACCTCATCCCTTTCTGTCTGAGTGTCAGCGGGCAAATAGGGCCCCGGGCTTGCAGGGGCTTCCGAGGCCGATGCCGGGAAAGCAGGGGTTAAATGCCCACTCTCCAGCCGGGGAGAAGGGCACCTCAGAACTCAGCCCCTCCTTACCTGGTTCTTTGCTTCCGGAAGCCGTGGTCCCATGAAAAACACTGAGCTGGAATCCTTTCGTCCCTGGGGGTGACGTCAGTGTTTCCTTTGGCAGGTGGGACCGTCATGCATGTCTGAACCTTTGAGGCGATGACTCGCTCGGGGCTCTTCTGCACAAGGCCCCTGAGGGAGCTGCGTCCACATCTGGACACTCCGTCCCCGCGCACGCAGAGGGGCTGGTTGCCAACGCTCCACCTGCAGGTGTTTAGCTCAGCTCCGACAGGCTCGGCCTGCGGTCAGCGCGCCGCTGTCCGATTCCACGCCCGGGGGCGGGGGGAGGGCCCCACAGCTGTACTGCATGGGGGGGGGGGTCCTGTCCGAGACCCTGCCCTGCGTCCCCTCAGCCCCCCGCCCTCTTGGACTGAGCGGTGGATGTACGTGGCCAGGCCTCACAGAGTGTTAGAGCTCAAGGGCGTTCCTAAAGGTGAATGCCAGAGTAGTTGCTACTGATTGGGCACCTACTGCATGCTGGGCACATTAGGGTGATCTCTGATCCTCTCGCAAATGCTCGAGAGGCGCTGACACAGTCATCAGTCACGCCCCATCAGTGGAGGCGAAGGGGCTGTGGAGAGGCCGCTCGGTGCGGTCGCGGGCGCAGACCCGCGTGCAATCCCAGCCCTGTGCCTTTCCAGCTGGGGGGCATTGCGCGGATTTCTTGAGCTCCGCCTGTCTCAGCTTCCTCATGTGTGAGACGGGGAAGCTTCCCACAGCAACCACGGCACCGGGTGGTAGTGAGCTAGTGTGCACGCCGGGTGTGCCCCACGGTGCCTCGCGGGGGGGGGGGGTGCTGCTGTCTTCATGAAGCGCTCCTGGCGCTCGGCAGCCAGCAACAGTCCCAAGGCCGGAAATCCCGGTCTGTCCAGCCCCAGGGCCCGTGTTCCTCATCTTCCATGTCAGGATGCATGCGTGCGGTGGGGGGGGGGGGGGGGTGTGGGGACCAAGGACCTATCCAAGATCAGCCAGCGGCTGCATGACCGTCCCCGGGCCGGCAGCCATCTGTCACCAGCCCCAGGACAGCGCCCACCGCACAAAACACTGCCTTCCTTTGGCACTGAGGTAACCTCTGCGGGGTCCCTTTGACCTCAGGGGGATGCCGGCAAATGCAGGAATAACCATGTCAGTGGCTTTGACGTCACACGTGCTGGACGGGCAGTTCGCACCCTCCGCCGCCCCCGTTCCTGTCACCCCAGAGCCCGCTAGTGATGGGAAGGGGCGACCACCTGTAATTCCCACCTGGAATCCGCTTGGCGCTCCGGGGGCTCGACTGACTTCCCCATTTTATTTGAAATAAACGTTGAAGATTTACCTTCTGTAGGCTTCTCTCTTTTCACTCTGCTTTCCAACGCAAGGTTTCGTGGCCTTTGCAAAAAGCACGACAATGGAGATCGCACCTCGTCTAAACCCCAGACGCATCGAGGATCGTTTCAGTGGGCAGCAGAACAGAAGGATACGCGACAGGGATGCAAGCATTTTATTATTCCCCTGTACTTCCTTCTCCCTCCCGCTCAGATTTCCCTCCGTGAAGCTGAACACAGACGTGTTACAACTGACCCCAGCTTTACTCCCAGCCGCAAAGGATGAAGCACAGACAAGCGAGCGCCCGGTGGAAAGGGGGTGATGTTTCTCGGGGAAGCCTGATCGCAGGTGTCAACATCTCCAGCAGCCCCTCACCCAGGCCCGCCCCAGCCCAGCGGCAGACGGAGCCCGGGGAGGCTCCGGAACCGCTCCCCGGCGCTGGGGGCTCCCGCGGCCCCCGCCCCGGTGCTGAGCGCCTTCCAGGGGTCCAGCCAAGGGCTCTATGATGTCACCCTCCCCAGGTGGCCAGTGGGACTTGCACCGGTCCTCTGCGCACTGTCCATGCAGAGCAATGTCACTGCTGCTCCTGACAGGCAGAAGCACCTGGCGTTTGCCGGGCTGGGGGTGGCCCGTGTCACCCAGCTGGGCAGAGGGGGAAAGGGGACAAAGGGAGGCCACACAAAGGTGGGCGGAATCACCTGGAACGGAGAAGCGGCAGAGCCCACAGGGGCCAGAGGGACGCAGGGAGCAAGGCCGGCCCCAGGTTCCTGCAGCAAAGCCAGGCGGCACCAGGCCCGGCCCCTCACTTGGACACCAGCGTGCGGACGAACTCCTCGTAGTTCACCTGCCCGTCCCTGTCCACGTCGGCGGCCCGGATCATCTCATCCACCTCCTGGTCCCTCAGCCTCTCCCCCAGCCTGGTCATCACGTGCCGTGGCTCGGCCCGCTCACCAGGCCGTTGCCATGCTGGTCGAAGACGCGGAGGGCCTCGCGGATCTGCTCCTCGCTGTGCCTGCCCCTCAGCTGCCCGGCCATAACGCCCAGGAACCCGGGGAAGTGCACGGAGCCGTTGCCGTCGCGGTCGATCTCGCCCACCGTGCCCCGCATCTCGGCCTCCGTGGGGTTCTGGCCCGGGGAGCGCCTGACGGTGCCCAGCTCCTGGGTGGTGATGACACCGTCCCCGTCCTTGTCGAACAGGCAGCAGGCCTCCTTGAACTCGGCCACCTGTTCCTCGCTCAGCTGGTCGGCCATGGAGGGCGGTGGCGGCCGGCGGGGCTGCGGAACAGGTGGCGGTGCGCGGGGCGCCGGCTGGCCGGCCGTCTGGCCCGGGCTTGACTGGCGGGCGCTTAAGAAGGAGCAGGGCTCTCGCTCACACGCAGGCTCCCCGCCCTGCAGCTGCCCCAGGCCGGGTGCTGTTGGAACAGGAGTCCGGCACCAGGAACGAGGCCGGCTGAGGGTTGCGCTGATGCCAGCGCCGGGGTGTGTGTGTGTGCGTGTGTGTGTGTGTGTGTGTGTGTGCGTGTGAACGGCTCCCCGCCCACCGCACTGGGAGCCGGCGGGAACCCCCACGAGGACACCCACAGGGAGGGCAGCCTGCCCAGCCCACCGGACACTGGTGGTCCGGGCTGTTCCTTCCGGAATTGTCCCTGTCCTGTCTTCAGACCCCACGCTCCAGAGAACTGCCAGCTTCCCTTCAGTGGAGGTTCGGGGCAGGATGAAAGGCAGGAGTTGCCTTTGCCTGAAGGGAACTTCCTCCCCGTGTCTTTGCTTTCCAAAGCCTGAAAGCCTCCGGGTTCCCAAGAGGGTTTTCAGAAAAGGAACAAGGTTTTCTTCTTCAGGGGGAAGCACTGTCTTCTTATCTTCAGAAAAAAACATGAATGGAGACAGATTTCCTCCTACTCGTGCATTCCTACATGTGTATTGAGGGCCTACTCTGTGCAGGGACTGTTCTAGAAGCTGGGACTAGAGCCACGAATGAGACAGGCAACTCCCAGTCCTCCAGAAGCTTCTCTTCCCTCTGCGAGACGGCTAGCTAGTGAGTAAACGAACAGGTGAGATACTTGGATATTGTGACAAAAACCATGAAGGAAAGTGAAGTCGCTTCCACAGTAGATGGTCAGGGAAGGCTTCCTCGGGGCGGCAAGGGAGGTGACCTGAGGGGAGAAGGTGCTGTCCAGGCAGGGAGGCTGAGTAGGCTCAAGCCTGTGGGTAGGAGAGGGCTTGGCATGGTCGGGGGACAGAGAGGTGGCCGGCGTGGCTGCAGCCCGGCGGAGGGGAGGAAATGAGGACATGGGGAAGGTGCAGGCCTGGAGAGAGGCGGTGGGGGTTCACGTTTTACTCTCTGATTGACGGCAAGACAAGCAAAGGCAGGTCTGGAAGTCTGGACCCCGTGTTTTGGGGTAGCAGAGCAGAAGAAAGGGGTGTTTTTAAGAGGAGATATTCTTAAGAAGGCAAAGTATGATGCTCCGACTCCTGCTCCCAACTCCAGGGAAGCCTGGGAAAATGACCACCCCCTGAGTGAGAAAAGGTGGCTTTGCCTGTGGGAATCCATGAAAATTCAAACTGGGAGAGACCCTGGAGAACCACCACAATACTGCAGGAGAGGACAAAGCTGGACTTCGAGACTCGCTGTAAGCCCCCAGTAATTAAGATGGCACCGTTGCCCAAGATCCATTCTTGGGATCGAAGGAACAGAAGCACAGAGGGCCAGAAAGAGACCCGCACAATACAGTCGACTGGTCTTTGACAGAGGAACAATAAGAGGGAGAAAAAATAGTCTTTTCAACAAACGATGCTGGAACAATGGGACATCCATGTGCAGACAGTGAATCTAGACACAGACCTTACCCCTTCCCCAAAAAGTAACTCAAATGGATCACAGACAAAATGTAAAATGCAAAACTGTAAAACTCGCTGTTGATGACATAGAAAGTCTGAATGACCTTGGGCTTGGCAGTGATATCAGCTCATCCAGCTTGGGTCTGGGTTGGGTTTAGAGAGGACATGCAAGGCTTGATCCATGAGAGAAAGAATTGATAAACTGGATGCTATGGTCTGAATGTGTCCCCCCGAATTTCATAAGCCAGAATCTCACCCCCAAAGAGATGTATGCATGAGATCATACAAGCGCAGTAGCAAGGAAACAGAAGATGAAACACCAGACAAAGGCGTGGAAGTGGCACGGAGTCCTGGAGAACCAGGGACTAGCAACACGGGGGAGTGCGTGCCCGGGACAGTCCCCCTGATGGACCCGTGCGGTCTGGGGTCTTGCTTCCTGCCTACTTCACCCGCAAGGGGGTGCGTGGCCGGCAGGTGTCTGCAGGTTTCTGGATTATGGCGTCGTGACCCCAACATCCAGCCCTCGCCCTGAGTGTGTCCTTCAAAAAGGCACATGGAAAGAGAGCTCAGTAAAGGATTTTAAACAGAGCTACTCATGACTCATCACAAAGGAGAGTGCTGGGGTGGGCTACACTGTGGCACCTCGCTAGTTAGGAACCCAGCACTTAGTTCACGGGCTACTGCAGCCTTCCCCAAGCATACAGTCTTGATCTTAGGACCCATCTAAACATTTAAAGTGATTGAGGACCCCAAAGAGCTTTCGTTTGTGTGGGCTACATCTATCAATATTTGCTGGATTTGAAATTACAGCTGGAAAAACGTTAAATACTGAAATGTATTTTTCAACATTTATTTGCAACTTAAAAAAAAACAAATAAAAAACTCATGTTAACATAAATAATATCGTTTTATAAAAAATAATTATAGTTCTAAAACAAACAAAAATAGGAGATGAGTGGCACGTAATAAAAATAATTTTGCACGTCTCTCCCTCTGTCCCATTTTGTAGGAGCAGGTCTGCAGATGGGGGGCAGATTTGGGGGCAGATGCTTTGATTTGAAGTGTAGGGTAACCCAGCTTCACACAGACATGCAGGCGGAAAAGGAGAGAACATGCAAATGACTCTCTCAGAGACTGGTGGATGCTCTTCTTTGATACTGTATCAAAACTGGGCAAGTGGTGGTTTCTCAAAGGTTAGCTGTAGTGTGAAATCTGAAACCATGTCAATGAACCTTTTCGTATGTCACATTAAAATCCACTGGTCACTGGCGTGCTTTGTGATTTTGTCACGCGACGCATTGGTCACTTGGACAATATTGGTTCACCGAGTTCTGCGGATCTTCCGCATGCTGAGCCATTGCAAATATAATTTAAAAAGTCACAGTCATTCATATCGCCACCAATCCTAGTAGAAAAGTAGCAGAGAGTCTCGAGCTCACAGGGGCACATACGAAATTTCCAAAATTCTGATTTTCATTTGAAAGCTCAACTATTATCACGGACAGCAAATATTGCCCGTTGTTTTTCTTGAAGTGACAGGCTCACTTCCTCTATTTTTGAGAAAGTGTCTGCTAAATACCCAGGCTGAGCAACCACACTCGTCATATCAGCTGTTCTTTCCAAAAAAAAAAAAAAAAAAATGGCAGTCCATAAACAAGGCTCACCCTGTTACTCACGGACTCACACGGTGCTTTTCCTATGGCAACCACTGCTTCTCCATGTTCAGCAGCATATTAAAGATACGCATGCAAGGGTGGAGATTTAATAAAATAATTTCACTACTCCAGAAACATTCTTAAGTGAAACTGGCTTTTTGTTTTTGTTTCTTTTTTTCAACTGAGACTCTGTGGCAGCGAAGAATATAATGATTGTTATTATAGGAGCCTCGACACATGCTAAGGGGCCGGTGATTTTATGCACCATTGCTTTGGCCTTGGTGCAAGATGTCAACACAGTGAAAAAGGCAAATAATGTTTTGGTATTATTAGGAGAATCGTTTTGACCTCCCAGGCCCCCTGAAAGGGTGCTGGGGGCACCCTTCCCCTACATGGATCCTTGGAACGCTCTTGGAAGACTGTACTGGTGGAGTATTGAGAACCAAGTCTGAACTGAGGATAGTACTCCCTGGGCTGGAGTTGAGAGGTACCGAGCACACTGGAATCTTGGCAGGGACAGTGTCGGCCCTACGGAATACAGTATTAACGAAGACCCCAATCCGCCCCAAGCATTCATGAAGACACCCATCAACGGGACTGCCTGCTGCAGCTACTTCCTTTGAAGAGTAGAGGACCCAAGGTCCATTCTTCTATCTGGATTGGCGTCATGGTAGTTTTTGTTAAAAAGAGTTCACGAAGCACCCTCGGGGATCTGCCTCTGCTACCAGGGGCTCTGAAGTTTCACATCAGGATTCCCCACTCTTGTCAACCCTCTCATGCCTGTGCCCTGCGAGAATGCCTGCGGCTGAGAGTGGCCCTGAGAACTTCTCTCTTGCTCTGGATTAAGCCATTCACCAGCCCTAACAGTTGCTCATTGACCAGCCCCCAGTAAGAATAGAAACACCTTGTCTTAATGTGTTCAGGCTGCTACAACAAAATGCAACAAACTTGGGTGGCTTCCAGACTCGGTGCATGACCCAGATCTTGGAATGACTTTTGGTCAGTCTTGTGTGAATCATCCAGATTCCTCCAGGGCTGTCCTGGGCTGGGCGCTGGGCGGGAGTGGAGTTTGAGCTCTCAGGGAGGAGACTGTTGCTCTGGATCAAAGCTGTGAGCTCTTTGATTGAAATCTGATAAGTGACCGAGTGACATCATGGTTTAGGAGGCTGGTACGGGATGTGAACACCCTTCCCGGCCTTTGCAGGGCACCATGTGTTACCTCCTGCTGGGTCATAAAGGGAAGGAGTGGTTTGAGTTTATGATTGGAGGCCTCACCTGCAGAATGAAGGTTACTGAGTCCAGGGGAAGCAAACAAGAGACTGTTTGGAGAGTTTCTTGGATCTTCTTGGGTCAGTGTGTCCTCAAGTCAGCTCCCACTACTTTTACCCAGCAGCAGCCTTATGAGGGCAGCCTACAGGGGAGCCCCTGTCCACCCTGTGCCAACCCCCTCTGCTGGGTATCTTCAAGCTCCTTAGCAGCTCAACTGCTGACCTCCGGGGACTTTGAGCACCTTGCTCAGTACATTTACGCAAGAGGCAACAGGAGGGACACAAAGTGACTTGTATTTAATTACTGACAGCCACTTTGACTAAATCAGGATTAAATGATCACCCCAAACAAAAGCAAAGTAGCACAAAGTCCCACAATAAAGACAGCCAAACACATTAAAATCTCTTCTCAGACTTCCCGTTTTCCTGGGAAAAGGGCATTTTTTTTTTTTTTAATGACACCTGCTGGGATTGGTGACTTAGCTCAGGTCACTCACCATGCTCACTGGTGCCGCCCCTGAACTTCTGGGCAGGTGAAGGGGTCCTGCCCTGGCCTTGGGGAAGGCAGGGTGGTGGAGGGCAGAGCAGGGTTCTGGAAGGGCTCCTTTGTGTGACCCGCTGGCCTTTCAAATCTGATATTTGATGTGTTTTCTAAACTTTTTTATATTTGATGTTTTGAAAAAAAATGACCAACAGAAAATATTAAATGAGGTGATGTGCTGAGGGGCTAGAACTACATTGAACGAATCTTTTGGTACCCAGCTACATTTGATCACTGGCTAAGCGGGTTACTTTAAGCCCCGGCAACCACAGGGGTGTGGTAATTACCTTCCAGAGAACAAGCTGCTCTTCCCTGAGGGGCACAGAACTCCCTAAGAGGCAGAAAGAGCGTTTGTTCTAAGTTCCAAGCCTTTGAAGTTTATGGCTGTGAAGAAAACCTTTTCATTCGATGCAGAAAGCCAGGTGTGTGCGAGTTTGTGTTTGCACGGGGCTCAGGAGTCCACGTGAGGACATGTGAGCCTGTTGGGGAGCATGTGAGGTGTGGAGAAAGCAGGAGCGTTTGGGGTACGGGCTCCGTGCCTGGGTACGCGATTTGAGAGAGGCAAAGAGATTCAGCAAAGGGCAGAACTCCCTTTGGAGGTCATTCACCAGTGGCTTTAGACTAGCTCGTTGAATCCCTTGGAGTCTGCAAAGTCCTTCCAGAGATGCGTGGTGAGTGAGAGAAGGTGATACTGAGGGCCCGGGGTGCCTGGCCTCCTTCCTTCCCCCACTGCCGACCGGTAAAGCCCTGCTTTTAACTGCTTCATATGTGTTGGGCAAGTTGCAACTCTCATGGCTCAAGGTCCTCATCTGTAAAATGGGTACAAGAGTAGCGTAGGGCACCACGGATTAATACACGCGGGGGTTCAGAACGGTGGCTGGAACAATCAGAGCTCAATAAAGGTTAACAATCACTTACCGTCCCAGGAAGATTTCATTTGAAAAATGACTTCAAGGACATCATAACTCATCAAACTTAAAAGTCTTTACCCAGGACTAGGCAACTATTGAGTAAGCCGCCAAAATGGGCCTAGCAGGAGGGTCTCCTGGCTCTTTGAGCTGCAAGGAACAGAGCCCGGGGGCCATCGCCACTTACTAAGGCCATCTCTCATCAGCCTCAAGCCCCTGGAAGGCAGGGAGTGTTCTGTTCATTGGAGACTCTCTTGAGTCCTGCACAGCCCCAGCATATAACAGGCATTCGAGAAACATCTGCTGAAGTGATGATGAAGGCTTTGACCAAGGTCAGCTGGCTGGGGTAGAACGCAGGTTTTCTGGGAAGCAGAAGGTGGTGGAAGGCTTGGTCCCAGGAGTAGTCCCTCATTTGTGGTGGGGGGACGGGGCAGGAGGGCTCATGACACAACTGCCATCGACCACGGGGGTCCAGCATCTCAGAGCGAACCAGGACTCTCAAGGTCCCGACTCAGAGCGTCACCGACATCAAACCCGGTGGCGTTTCTGTGTATGCATTTCTACATTTGTATGAGGAAGAGAACAGACAGCTCCTGACCTCATCTCTGAAGGAATATGGAGGTGACCCAAAGCACCTCACCCAGGACCAAGCATTGTATGCCTGCAGGAGGCCAAATCTGGTGACTTGGAGAAGGGAAGGGACAGCCCTAGGAAAGGAGCCTTGATCAGGAGGAGGAAAGGGCAGAGGGAGCAGGTGTGGTGTGGCCCAAGGGAACCCCATGGGAAGTCTAAAAGCAAAGGAAGGAGGGATTGGGGAGTGCTCAATTCTGAGATGTCCCCCCCGTGGGGTGCTCGAGGGCGGGCCATGGGAGAGCTCAGGGCGTGAGGGAGAAGGCGGCGTTTGCCAGAGGCCTGACATGAGGTGGGGGATGAGCCCAGCATAGGGTCTGCCCCGGGGGCCTGGCATCCCACCCCCCAACTTCCCCTGAGCCCTACACTTCCTTTGCATTGAGCTTACTCTGAGTTCTTGGCAAAGAAGGGGTAGAAGCCATTGCGAAGACGCCCACAGAGATCAGCATCTGTGCTGTCCGTGTGCACCGGGTGGCACCAGAAAGCTGTCCCTCTGCCTGCCGGAGCCTGGTGCGTCTCTATGGGCAGCTCTGGGGAGCAGCGGCTTTGGCTCCCTGAGAAGTTGGGTCTCAGCAGCACCTGACCCCCAGACCTGACAGGGCGGAGGACCCTGCGAAGGAGGGCATTGCGCGGGCGCTGTTTCCATACTGGGAAGGAGATGGCAGATGCATGACGTGGGGAGGCCTGGGTGGGGCCCTTCACGTGGGCCCCGTGCTGCTCGGTCCACCGCCCCAACTCCTTTCCAGAATCAAATAGGGAGTTGCAAAACTATGGCCTCTCTCTCCCATCTGTGTATCTATCATCTATCTATTATCTATCAATCATCTATCACCCATTACCTGTCTATTATCTGTGTGTCTGTCTGTCTAGTATACCTGGAAGAAGGAATTTCAAATGCATCATAGGGAAAATGTTGTGTAGCTTGAGGAAACAAACACACAAAATGACCACGAACCCAAATACTGAGAACAGGTTCACGACACTTTAGTTCTCAAAGAAGGTGTTTCATGGTAAATGATGACAGCTTGGAATACACTCAAGAAAGGGAAATGGGCCAGTATAAAGGCAGCATGTATGTGAAAGAAAAAAAAAGAGAGTAGCGTGTAAAAAAGCCAGACATCCGCTCTCTGATCGTGCACGGAATAGAGTCAGGCTGGAGAGTGCAGCCCGTGTGCTCGGAGGGGCAGGGGGGGTGGGAGCCGAGCTCCCGCGAGAAAGTGGAAGGTTCCTAACACTGCAGTTAGAGGGGGCAGGGTGGAGAGGAAGCTCTGCTCTCTTTTCAAGATGTGAGAAAGTAGTCAGATATACTAAAAAAAAAAAAAAATGTGAAGAAAGCTCTTAAGGGAAGAGTTAAAGTCTAGAGATCTTTAAAAAACAAGTCATTGTTGGGGATGCCTGAGCATCTGCCTTCGGCTCAGGTCATGATCCAGGGTCCTGGGATCGAGTCCCGAGTCTGGCTCCTTGCTTAGCAGGGAGCCTGCTTCTCCCTCGGCCCCTCCCCCTGCTCATGCTCTCTCCCTCTCTCTGACAAATAAATAAATAAAATCTTAAAAAAAAATCCCACACAAATCATTGTTCCATGTGTTAATGGGGAGCATGGAGATTAAAACACACAGATGAAGAACCTGGAATAAAAGTAAGGGGAAATATCAAAGCCCCAGTAAAGAGATGGGCATAGCCACAGATGAGGTTACTGAGGGACAGAGAAAGTCAAGCAAGAATCAGGGCAGCTTGTCCCAGAACGTTCCAGAAAATAGGAGGATAATGGTGGACTTAGGTAAATACAGTTTAGTGGGGGTGATGCTGAAGGCTGACTGCAAATGAGGGCTTCTCGAGAAACCGTTTCCAAGGATTTCACAAAAGTGCACAGAGGATCTGCTACGTACCAAGCACATTAGCTGAGTTATCCTATTTAAAATGCAAAACTGGGGCACCTGGGTGACGCGGTCGGTTAAGTGTCCAACTCTTGATTTCCGCTCAGGTCATTGATCTCAGGGTCGTGGGATGGAGTCCCGCATTGGGCTCTGCTCCGGGTGTGGAGTCTGCTTAAGATTCTCTCTCCTTCACCGTCTCAAAAAAAAAGAAAAGAAAAGAAGAGAGAGCTGTAGATATCTATATATCTATATATAATATATAATATAATATAATATAATAATACATATAACGCAAAGCAGACTGCCATCAGGTAAGGGGCTGCCGACGCCAGGCAGCTGGTGGGAGGCAGGGCGCCCGCCGAACCGCTACCTCCTTCTGGAACATCCTGTGGCCTTACCTGCCTTGCTGCCCTTCTGCACCCGGGGCGCGGCTGCCCGGGGGGGGGGAGCCCTGGCTGCCGCTCTGCCGGGCCACCACGGTTGCTTGAGCCGTGCGTGTGGCTGCCTTCAGTGGCGTAGGAGGGCAGCTGCAGGCCTGAGACCCCCTGAGGAAGGGAACCTGCGTTCCAGGTCCTGGCTGTGCCACGAACGAGTTCTGCACCGTGTCTGAGCCTCACTCACTTCATCTGTAAAATAGGAACAATCCACTGGGCGACTACATGGGTCACACATCGGAGTCCTTGGCCGGTGAGCCAGTGCGGCGCGGTCAGATGGGGTGGTGGCCACCTGGCGTGTTGGAACCCTGCTGCTACCCCGTCCCCAATGGCGGCAGGAGTACTGGGGCCCCGGGGGGACGAGAGGCCCACCTCTCCCCGCTGAAACTGGCCCATCGGGGACCGTCCCCTAGGGGATGATGGAGCCTTTCCGGGCAGGGGTCATGGGGAGCCACGCCTTCCCCCAGGGGGGTGTCACCAGGGCCCTTCCCCAGGTTGGGCAACGAGCTTGCTGGGCGGGGGCGGGGCGGGGCGGGTCCTGCTCTCCCCGCTCCAGGCTCTGACCTGGTTTAAGCCACTGCCCTCTGCCTGTGCTCCCGGCAGGGCTCCCGGGTCGGGCTCGGAGGGGACCGAGTCCCCGTCCTCAGTTTTGTGAGGTTAGGGTCCCGCGGCCACAGGCACCACCCCACGTCCCGCCCTGAAAATATGAAAGGTCCTTGTGCCAGGGTTGGCCTGCAAACAGCGGGCGATGGGGGGCTGGGGGCAGGCCGGCCACAGGCCTCAGTCCTGTGGGAGGGAACTGTGTGTGTGAGCAAAATACACCTGCGTGTGCCCCTCTTCCAGGCTGTTCCAGTCTGTGCTTGCTGGAAAACTGACATCTCTGAGGCCTACTCTCTCCCAGAATTCAGTGCATGGCCCGCACCCTACGGCCCGGTCCCAGCCACGCCTCGGATACATCATGTCAGCTGCCAAACAGGCCGTCGGAGACATCGAGGACGGCTGCCCATGCCGCCGTCAGCAGGGGGCGGGAAGACAGACGTTTGCATCTCCTGAAGCCAAGCGCGGGGATCCCTGGTCCGAGGGAATGTGACACACGACGTTACCTTCGACTGCGCTATTACGGCTTGGGGGGGTGGGGGGCGTCAAATAGCTTCCCCCATGCCGGCTCAGGACCCACATACTCTACACTTGGCTCCTTGAAGGGGCCAAGAGTTTCCCCAACAGGGATTATTTAACACAGAGCCGACTTCCCCGACTTGTGAAGGCTTCCCAGGTGACACTCAACGACACCAAATTTGCAACTTGGAAAAAAAAAGTCAACACCTGATCAAGTCCTGGGCAAGTTTGAGAAGCTGCCAAGACAGTCCCTCAGACAGTCCCTGGGTCTAAGAGGAGGGGGCAGAGAACCCCGCAGAGGGCCCCGCACTCTCCCCGAGGGCGCAGTTGGGGGCACTCAGGCCTCCTCCGGGGCGGAAACCCAGGATTTTAAATTTGATTCCGCCAAGTGTGATTCTCGTAATTCCCTTCTTAGAAATGAAAGCTTTGTGAGGCCTCGGATTGTGAAGAAAATAAATGAGTCATTCCAGAAACAGGAGCGGAATAAACGTCCTTTCAAGAGATGGCTGATCTCTTACACACGCACACGCGGGCACACAGACGTGCGTGCACGCACACAGGCACACGCACTGACCATCTCTTTCATCTTTTCCTTCTCTTGCTAGTTGCCCGCTGTCCTGCATCTCGGCACCTCCCCACCGTTAATGGCCCAGACCTGTGATTGTGCCCCTATAATCCCAGGACGGCTTTTGCCTACACGACAGGTTGCCAGACTTCTCGGACGAACCAAGGCGGCCACACTCGCCCTCTTCACAAGCAGCCTGGGCCAATACCCATCTCCTCGTGTCCTCTCCGGTGGTACAGCGTCCAGTGAACGTTTGCCAGCCAGATTGGGGATAAAATGATACCTCGTTATCATTTTAAATTGTATGTCTCCGTCTCCTGCCCAATTGTAGAGTCTCTCAATGTTGGCCATTTGGGTTTGCTCTTCTGTGAGCTGGCTTCACACACAGCTGGCCTGTTTCTATTTTATTGTGTGTGTGTTTTTTTAATTAAGAGCTCTTCATTCATATACAAAATCATTGGTCTACCGATCATTTCCTCCCAGATCTGTCCCCCCTTTTTTTTAAGCTTAAACAATATAGGATTTTATTTCATAAATATGAAGGAAGTCCACAGCAGAGCAGTCTGATGTGACAAGGCGTCTTCGGAACATTCGGGACCAGGGCTTTCTAGCCCTGTCCACACTTCTATACCACCTCCTGACCCAAGGTGGCGGGTCAAAGGCCTCCCCTCAAACCCGAATTCTGCACAGCAGAATTCTGGAACACGGTGGAGAAAGTCAATCTCCTCTCTTCCCAGAGGCTGCCCACAATTCGTTTGCTTACATCATTTTGGCCAGAAACTATTCACATAATTATACTGGAGCAAGGGATGTTGGAAATTTGTTCTTGGACGTCTCCAGATGGCCACGTTTCCTGGGAGAAATCTGAGTTTCATGGTGTTCGTATTACTTTCAGGGAAGAACAGCTGTTATCGTGAACAGCTTTGTCTTTGCCACGAAATCCCAAAGAAGCTGTTTGCGTTCTCAGTGCGCCTGAGGCTTCAAATGAGATCTTTAATCTCTTCTTCTAAGTTCTGACACTAAAAATACGATACGGAAGAGACACCAACTCTTCTTCCTTGACAGTCACTTTTTGTCACTCACAGAACAGTGTATTTTTGATGTAGTCAGTATTATTTTTAACATAGTCTTTCATAACTTAGGCGTTTCCAGAATTATTTAAATGTATTTCTGCTCTCCCACCTCTGACTTGCCCCCCACCCCCGTCTGCTGGCATTTCGTTAGCTAGATCTAAACTCCCTGAAGGCTGCCTGTGTTCAAGCGTCACGGCCGTTAACATGGGCGCAGTAACAAGCTGTTTATGTTCTCCTGTAACAGGTGGACTATTTCGCTGTGTCCTGGTGCTTCTGACAAAATGGTGAAGAAGCCATAATTAGCTTCTGGCAACCTTTCCATTTTGGGGGTCCCCTCTTCCTCCTCCTGTTAGCACCTGTCTCTCCAGGGACCTAGAGACCCCGCTCTCCCCACCTGATATCCTGGCACCCCACTGTCCCCCCAGACTGCCCCCTCCAAGCTCTAGCAGCTGTACCCACCCTTCCTGCCACACCCCGGTTCTGCACCTGCCCCCAGAGATCCCAAAAGTCAGTCCCTGGTCTGGTGCCTGACCGTGATGGAGCATTCACCCACCCACCAAGAGAGGAGTTCATATAAACTTGCCAACTGTTCTTTCTCTAGAAGGTCCATTCTTAATGCTTCGGTGGATGGTGGGTAAAGGAAAAGGTCATTTTAAAAGGTCATTTTAAAAGCAAGATAAAATGTGGGCAGTTATGTAGTTCAGTTTCTGTGGGGCAGGAGGTTGTCACAAACACTCTGAAATGTTCTGCTCGGCAACACAGGACGTTATGACCCACTTTACGTGGGCATTTTCCCCAGTGGGAAGGGCATGTTTGTATGGAGACCCTATTACCCTCTTGCCTGGCTCTCCTCAGGGCAAACAGAAAGGTGGAGCAGTGGAGGGACGGTGGAAAACTGCTGTGAGCTCTCCCAGGGAACCCCAGGGGGCAGGGATGGGGGTCCCGTGGGCAGAGCTTTGGGAGCGCTGTGATGTAATTCACGCCCTCTGAGCAGTGCATCGGACGCATGGGTGCGCCCCAGTCACTCTTCTGGTCTGCAGCCATGTCTTGGGGCTGCCCCCTCCCTCATTTCTTGCGGATGGATGGACCCAGCAGCGCCTGGAGCAGAGATGGGGGATGGTGCTGAGGCAGGTGTGTCTGTGGGAATGAATACCTGCTCTGAGCCAGAATTCAGGCAACAGCAACCCTGATGCTTTAGGATCTCGTCCTGAATCTAGAGATCTAGTAGAAGCATCGGGCACCGCCGTCAGAGCAACTGATTTATTACTGCTTTTTTTTAGAGATTTTATTTATTTGACAGAGAGAGACACAGCGAGAGAGGGAACACAAGCAGGGGGAGTGGGAGAGGGAGAAGCAGGCTTCCTGCAGAGCAGGGAGCTCGATGCGGGGCTCCATCCCAGGACCCGGAGATCATGACCCGAGCCGAAGGCAGACGCTTAACGACTGATCCACTGAAGTGCCCATTTTGTTGTTGTTGTTGTTGTTTGTTTAGAGAGAGAGAGAGAGAGAGAGAGAGCATGCGCGCCAGCGAGGGAGGAGCAGAGGGAGAGGGAGAATCTGAAGAAGACTCCGTGCTGAGCATGGAGCCTACCTCGGGGCTCAATCTCACGACCCTGAGATTGTGACCTGAGCCGAAACCAAGAGTCAGACGCTTAACCGACTGAGCCACCCAGGGGCCCTGATTTATGACTGTTTTTAAATTAAAGTTGCTGATTTACAAGTTTGGTCAACTCTTTTTTTCCCTGACAACTTTGGTTCTACCTTGTTATGTCCATACGAGTCGTGAAATGAAGCCTGGGACCATGGAGTGTAACGCCGACTGCAGACAGCGGGTGGGGAGCATCAGCTGCAGAAACTGCAGCAAACTCGGACCGTCCAGTGCACGGCACACACACCTGCTCCCGTCCCCACGGGCAGGGCTACGCTATGACAAGACCAACGGTCCCATTTCTCACCTCTCACCACTGGAGCTACGGTCCACCTCACTTTGTCTGCAATGGTGGGAAACAAAACAGATGATGCGTCTTAGAAGGATTTCCAGTACAGATGGTTAAAGTTAAAAGGCTTGGTGTTTGAAGGGATACATTTCCGTTGTCTGGAAAAATACCCTACTCAAAGTATTTCTCGCACAAAGTCCCAGATAGCAAGAACGTCATCGTCACTGAGGCTGCCTATGTGGGTGGACAGCACGGGGGGAGCGACGTGCATCCTGCCAAGCTCCCAGGTGTGTCACTGAAAAAAAAGAGCGGGAAGGACGGCTCTTGCCAACCACCCGGCAAGTCTGGGCAAACTGTGGGCACCGACGACGCAGCAGCCCCCGCCAACAAGCGGTGCTGAGTGCAGAGCGATCCGACTCCAACCCCGCTCCTTTAAACACAAGCCCCACGACAGCAGGGCCTCTGCCCTTTTCCAGGTGACCCGCTGGTAGCCCAAGAATCACGCCTTTGCTTGGACAAGGATCTAAAACGGAGAGACGAGGGGTGCCCGGGTGGCTCAGTGGGTGAAAAGTCTGACTCTTGATTTCAGCTCAGGTCATGATCTCAGGGTTGTGGGGTCGAGCCCCGAGTCGGGCTCCAGGCTCTGCTTGAAATTCTCTCTCTCCTCTCTCTGTGTCCCTCCTTCCTGCACACGCGCTCTCTCCCTTTCTTTCTCTTTCTCTAAAATAAATATATAAATCTTTTTTAAAAAGTAAGATTAAATGGAAAGGTGACCCCCGGCTTCTGAGCCTTCAACATGTGAGCGTTTCCTGTGGAATGATGGTCACCTCCCCGACTCACTCAACACCCGGGAGCACCTGGTCCGCGGCAGGCGCTAGGAGCGGGAACGCTGGGCAAGAGGGAGGCTGTCCCTCGCATCGCTGAGACCAGGTGTTCCGCTTGGCCTCAGACTTCCTGAGAGAACTGGGAACAGCCACCCTGGTCTGCTTCCAGGCTGTCTGTCCTCTGACCTGCGAGCAGATGCCTGCAGGAGCGCGAAGCCTGAGGAGGTGCCCCGCAGAGAGCTGGCGGCTGGGTGAGGGGAGGATGGCAGCTGAGCTCCTGTTGACCCGGTGCCTGAGCCAGTCCCCAGCTAGTGCCTTTCCTGCAGCCACCTCGGGCCCCACCCTCTCAAGGCAGGGCTGGTGTTCTCCGTACGGTGAAGTCACCTGCCTCAGGCTGCACAGCCCGTGACCTGGGAGGCCAGGGCGACGCCCCACAGCTGCCCGGTTCCAAGGCCAGCGACGGAGCCACCTGTCGCATTGCTCCACGGGGAGTGTGACTTGTGTTTCAGGTTCTGGGCACAGCAGGGACTCAGCTACCCGCCCCCCCCCCCCCCCCCGCCCCTGCCAGCAGCGCAGCGGCTCATCATTTCTCCTGCTCAGGACTCACAGAAGGCTGGAGTGAGGCCGGGTTCTGGGAGCTGGCTCTGGAAGCTCTGTGTGCAGACAGCCTCGCGCGGACACACAGGGGTCCCCCCACAGGGGCTCCAGGCAAGCTGGGGGGAGGCGCCAACCCCAAAGACTGGCTCAGGTGGGAGGGACTAGCAGGTTCCCGCATGTCTGAGGAGCCAGAGGAGGCCCCCAAACCTGTCTTACTGGTTTCTCACCAGTACTTGGCCCACAAAGCCAACAGGGAAGGGAGGGCTGAGTGTGTTCCTGTTCCTGGGGAAGCCATGGGCTGGCTTCGCAATCTGTTCTGAAGGCCTGAGCACGAGGCCAACCACCTCGCACGCCGGTGCCCAGCACACACACATGCACACTCATGCACGCACACAGGCACACTCACGCACGCACGCACACTCAGGGTTACTGCATGAGCAGTGGGGAGTCAGGACTCCCTGGGGCAGCGGGGCCTGCTGCCTGTGGGGACAGCCTCTGGGACCCCTCCTGCCGGGGATGCAGGGGGAGGCTGCTTCCTCCCTGTTGCCTCCCTCACCAGGGCACCCTCTTTGCCTCCAGGACCACAGCCGCCCTCCCTGGGAGAAGTCCGACTGTCCCTGGCAGCAGGGTCAGGGAGATAAACTGGGAGGGGCTGGAGCGGGAGGGGGTCCTGGGCAGGAGAGCTGACCTCTGACAGGTGACCCCAGGAAGGCCCCCGGCTTTCTCCAGCCACCCTGCCGGTCTCTGCTCTGCCCAGCCACATCCTCTCTGTTCCTGTTGGCTCAAGGGGCTCCTTTCTCAGCCAACCTGGGTCCCCCCGCCACTCAGCTGCCGTCCTTCTGTGCCCCTCGGCGGGCCACCTTTCCTGGTCTCCCTCACACTCAGCTGGAGGGAGACGGACACCCCATGGGCTGATGTGAGCTGTTCTTCTCGCTTGTCTTCCTGTGCACACCTCTTACTCGGCACCAGGGCTTAGCGGTGGGTGCTGAGCAAGTGACAATCTCCCATCCTCAGACTCATCCCTGATGGACACCCTCGTCCCAACACACAGGGAGCCCGGCGAGAGGTGCGGTCCCATGAGGACTCAGCCGTGGATGCGAGGCATCCCCAGCTCCCTCCCGCTCCTTCCAAAGAGCTGGGCCGGGGCTCTGCACCAGGGCTGCAGAGGAAGAAGGGGCCTTCATCCAGCTGGATTAGGTTTTGGTGACACATGCCATGTTGCCCGCCCCCCCTTCCCAGCCCTGAGTTCAACTCTCAGATGCCCCGTGGTGTTTGTTGGTCACTCGGGAGCAGCGATGGCCCCGTGCAGCTGACCGGCTGCTCACCTGCTGAGGCAGGAGGCCAGGTGGGGAGGGTGAGGGAGGGATTTCCACATGGATTCATGCTCTGAGAAGAGAACACACCGTATTAGAGAGGAAGCGGGGTCCAAGATGGCAGGCCGAGGCGGGGGAGGTACTCACCAGAACGGTGGCTCCTTCCGCAGTTACTGGGTGCCCTTGGGCATAGGTCTGTCCCTCCCGAGACTCCATCTGTCCGTGGGGAGAGTGAGCGACAATCATTCTCACCTTCCGGTCCCCTGAGGACACTCGCTAGATGCTCTTTCTACACACAAGCCCCTGCCCTGTGCAGAACTGCGTTGTTGAGGCTGATGTCCAAGAGCTGACTAATGTGTCGGAGCCTTGGACTGTTTGATGTGACTAGAACCTCCGGGCAGACGAGTTTAGTTTATCAGTCCAATCAAGAAAGGTATAATAACAAAACTGAGACTGAGGTCCTCCTTTTCTTGAGTGTTGGTTCACATCAAACACAAACCAGCTTGCTACCAGAGATGAGGTTTATCTAGAATAATGATGCCTCCCGTTGACCAAAGACACTTTGATCTTTGATCTCAAGTGCCCTGATCATATATGGCAGGCGTATTATCCCATTTTATAAATGATGATATTGAGACCCAAGTTAGGCTTCCAAATCCGTGACGGAGCTAGAACCAAGAGCTTTAGTCTCCTGATAGCATCCGAAAAGTTCTTCGTTGTTTACGATGCATCATCTAATACCAAGGGAAACTAAGAAAATGTTATGCGTCTTGGATTTTTAATCACAAGTCCTGCTAATAAGGTAAGAAGAAAATGTAAAGTATAGGTTTATATCTTCAAATATCCTTAAGAGCAGGTCTTCGTTGTCAGGAGCCCCACCCGTCCTGGGTCACGTGTGGAAGCAGGAGCATCCCAGGTAGACCACATTCTGCACACGATACCGGCTGTCGGTTTCATTAAGAAACTGATTGCTCAATGTTTATTGAGGTCTCTGTACTATTCCAGCGCAAAGATGAAACAGCAATCCTTCATCAAGACATCTTTGCAAAAGAAGTTAGACAACTGGAACACTTCCCTTTGTGTCTCTCTCTCCACCCGGGTCCCCTGACTCGGGGTGGGCTGGGGGGGGGGGCAGGTGTTTGCCCGGCTGCACTCTAGGGAAGGGGAGGCTCCTCAGTCTGTCGGAGGGGCTGAGCCAGAGAGACCTGGAATTTATACAGGTCCTCGGGAGAGTGAGGGAGTTCATTCCATACACAGAGGCACAGGTGGGTGGAAATCCTGGGAATGTGTAGGGACCAAGAGGAGATCTGCTTGAGAAAGACACCATAGAGACTCCGGGGCAAACGTCCCCTCAGAGCCTCGGGTCCCACTTGCTAAGGACTTGGGAATAGTCCCCAAGGGTTGAGCTCTTGGTCTAAACTCTGCGACTCAGAGCAGTGGGCAGAGATGATTTCCTTCGAGAGAACGCAGGAGCCTGGGGGCCACGCGCTTCTCAGCAACCCCATGGCTCTCGGGCATGACCCTGCACTCCTCCCCTGTGTCCCCACGCGGAAGCTTGAACCTAACAATGGAACGGGGTCAGAGGAATCACGGAGCTCGAGGAGCGGTATTCTGAGGGGACAGAAAGACTCTTCCTCACCCCCCGAAATCACACTTGGAATATTCGTGTCATAAACAGCACCAACCCGGGGGGCCAGGTTCTGCGTGCGCCCAGGCCCCTTGCTTGCTCGAAGCCGCGGGCAGCGGGCTGCATCTTCCATCTACAGATCCGTCAACTGCCCTGGGCGGGGGATTTAATGATGCCCATGGGTCCACCCTGGTGGAATTCCACGCAGTTCTACCCCATCCGTCCCCACCGGTCCGCCCTGCGGGATGAGAGCTGGGCAGTAGCCCGAGAGGAGCACAGACAGGAGCGCCGGACAGTCCCCCTCTCCTCCAGCACCTGCCGTGGCCACCGAGGGAGGCTCCCTTTCCCTTCCCGCCATGGTCTGTGTGAGAAGCTTCCAAGGTGGCTTGTGTCTGCCATGGGGGCCTGGGGAGGCTGACAGGCCTCTGACGGCCCCCACGCTGGCTTCCCCCAGCTTCTCCTGGGCGGGCCCCGCCACTCCAATTCCGGCATTTCTGGTCTGCCGCTTGCCTGTCCCTCCCTGGGAGGAGGATTTCGCCCAAGGACATGCGGAGGGTGGAGAGCCTTTCCCCTCCCTCTGCTCCAATTGTAGAAAAGGAGGGGGTTCCCATCCCAGGGCAAGGCTGCCACGGGAGCTCTGCCCTCACACAGACTTGGCTGCCTGTGCCAGTCGCTGGCCCCCAGCTCTGACGTGAGCCCTTTGAGCCGGCTGGCCGCTCTGTGACGGGTGTGAGTGACATGGCCGAGCAGCTGTCTGAAGAGCAGGTGGCCGAGTTCAAGGCGGCTTTCTCCAGATTTGACAAGAACGGCGATGGCACCATCAACACCCAGGAGCTGGGCGCCGTGATGCAGGCTCTGGGCAAGGATCTGTCGGAGGCCGAGCTGAAGGAGCTCATCGCCCTGGTGGACACGGATAGCGACGGTGTCATCAGCTTCCAGGAGTTCCTGGCAGAGATGATCAAGAGGATGAAGTCCTGGGGCAGCGAGCAGGACGTGCAGGAGGTCTTCCGCGCCTTTGACCTGGATGGCAACGGCCGCATCAGTGTGGACGAGCTCAAGCAGGCCATGGCCAAGCTGGGCCAGACACTGTCCCAGGAGGAAGTGGACGCCATGATCCAGGAGGCCGACGTAGACAAGGATGGGCAGGTGGACTACCAGGAGTTCCTGCGCATCCTCTCCCAGAAGTGAGGCCCGGCCCTGGCCCGTCTCCTGACTGACTCTGGTCCTCATGCCTTCTCGGGGCCCCTGCTTCTGTGGCAGGGACGTCAAGGGGAAGTCTGGGTGGTGGATGGGAGATTACCTGTTGGTGGGAAAGCCTGGCCTCTCCTGGGCCCGTGTTCTGTGCTCTCTGTGCCCAGCAAGGCCTTAGAGCTGCTCCTGCAGAGAAGTGGGGAGCCCCCTGCCTCACTGGGCGGTCATGAGGAAACCCCAAGCAATGTGGTGGTTGAAATAAAAGGAATGTGACCTCCAAGGGTGGTGTGTGCTGGTGCTTGAATGTTTGGTTGGAATGTGGAAAATCAAAGGCTCCAGATGGTGGTATTTGGGTTTCTTTTGCACCTCAGCCCCTTTCCCTGGGCCCGAGT
Source organism: Eumetopias jubatus (assembly GCF_037043125.1). Taxonomy (NCBI): domain Eukaryota; kingdom Metazoa; phylum Chordata; class Mammalia; order Carnivora; family Otariidae; genus Eumetopias; species Eumetopias jubatus. Next base: position 30,330,416 of record NW_028274814.1, read on the forward strand.
GGGAGAGCCGACCTGCGTAGGCCAGACGGTCCTCCAGCATCTCCCGGATGCCTGAGGAGAACAGGTGCAGGAGGGGTGTGTCAGGCTGGGGGAGGACACAAGAGGCATGTTTCTTTGGCTCAAGGTTCTGCCTGAGCTCCTGGGTCCAGACCGGAGGCTGGAGGCCAGAGCCTGGGACCGAGACACTGTCTACACCACAAACAATGAGGTTACCATCCTTCACACCATCGTCGTCCTCTGCTGCCCCCAACCCCATTCGAACTGGGGCTTGTGGCATTGCGGCGTGGTTCCCCAAAATCAGACCTGTTGGAGGCTGCTCGTCACAGTTTCCAAGGCTCCCTTCCTTGTCCTGGTTCTCAGAGATGGCTTAATCCAAGGTCACCCTGCACGGGAGGCAGCCGAGGCCCAGGGTGGCATCAGATTGAAATCCCAGGGCTGTAGGGGAGGCAGGACAAGCCCGGGGCCTCAGGATTCGGAAAACACACATGGTTTTCTAGCATCGTCTTCAACCAGCTGTGCGGCCCTGGGTGTCCTGTGATGGTGGGCTTCTGCTTCTTCCTTCGTGAAATGAGTTTTTCTTTTGCTTTTGGCAGTGACTGACTTTATCTTACCCTAGTTGTGCCAAGTTAGTGGTTCTCAGCTAAGGGTGGGGAGACCGAGCCAGCTTCCCTGGGGGGTTATTGCAAAATACCGGTGCCCGCCCTTTCCCGCCTGCCCCTCATTCTGGCGCGGATGGGGGTGAGTGGCAGAGCCTGTTCAGCTAACCCCCAGTGGGGGGGGGCAGGGCCAGGTCACCAAGGGGGGGCTGTGGCTCGGATGAGGTCTTTCTGTTTTCTTCTCTCCCATTTGACATCGTCGGTGGGTCATTCCAATCTCCCATGACCCTCACACGCTGCTGTCTCCTTCTTCCCAGCCCTGTCCTCAGACCGAGTCCCCAAGGCCAGGCCCCCTCCAAAGCCCAGCAGGTGTCAGGCACAGCAGAGCAGGTCCTGCCCGGATTGAGGGCTGGGAGGCCCGGTGGGCTGTGTGGGGGCGGTGCTCTGAGGCAGGGAAGGAGTCTCACATCCCCCAAGGTTCTAAGGGAGGCAGGGGATGGGCCAGGGAGCAAGATGACCGAAGTGTGGGATCTGGGGTAGGTTCGGATGTGGCAATAAAGAGATGGGACAAAAGCAGCAAACAGACCTGGGGTGGTGAGGGAAGGAGCGGCAGAAATACTCTCCGGGTCCAGGACAGGGGTGGTTCCCTCCAGAAAGTCCCTGTCCCCTTCCAGACGTAGTCACAGAGGTCTGAGTTTCTAAATGAGTGAGGCCTAAATGCCAAGCTGGCCCAAGGTGAAGGTTTCCAGGCTCTGTGTGGAAACAGGAAAAATAAAGACTTTTTCGACTAACCTAAATGTATGCCGTGTTTAAAACTCTGAGAACATGCTCTTTCTGTATTTTCCATGTTAAATGTCCGTTCTTCCATGAAGCCACCGTGATGGCAGGGGATACTTTGGTGGGATTTTTTTTTTTTCATGTTTTTACTCAGAAAAATGAAGAGTCCTTACAAAGTGCCCCAAATGAATGTGGGTATTTCACTGTGCCACGGCCCCAAACATCTGAGAACCGCTGCTGGAGTGGATGGAGTGTAAAGTTGATTTTCTTTCTTAAAACAAAACAAAACAAAACAAAACAAAAAACCTTTTCTTCCCTGACTTTGAAGACATACGTGGCTCATGCATGGGAATAGTAAACTCCCACCATCAACAGTGAGTGCACGTTCAGGACTGGTGTTTGCACAGGCGCGGGGGGCAAGGGGCCGGGAGGCTGTCCACCGATGCTTTCCGGCGGCGCTCCGCAAGCTGGCTGCAAGCTACGGGGCCGTTCTGCTGTCCGTGTTTTCGTATGTCTACAGCATGCTCTGCTCAACCTCATGCACGTGGCACTAGAAAGATTGGAACTGGCGGAGGGAAGGGGAGAAATGAAGCCCCTGGCAGCCCCGGGGGGCTAGGAGATGGGGCATCTGAGGCTGCTCACTCAGGAGCTGTTCCTGAAAAGGGCGTGCGGGGCCACAGGGCAAGAACAGAGCAGCAGAAACCTCTCTTTATCTGTTGCCCCAGGAGGACAAACGGGGAGTCTGAGGGTCTGGGAAAGGAAGTGACTCACTTCAGGTCTCCAATGAGAGACAGATGTGTGTGGACTTTGAGGCTTCAGAGGCTGCCCCCTCCAGCAGTGCCTCATCCCGCACCCCCCTGCAGTCTTCCACCCTGAGACCCTGGTGGCCCCGCCCCAAGGAGGAAGGACCCCTTGGGCATGGGGGGTCTGGTGGAGAGGGTTGGTCGGGACCCACAGGGTGGAGAACCTTCTGGAAGGCGACAATCCTAGTGACCTGCTCGCTACACCTGGCACCTGGGAGATAAACAGAAACAGCCTCAGCAGTGACTCCAAATCTCCTGGAGGACTTTCGAGGGTGGGGTCCAAGTTCAGGAAGCCGCCCTGCCCCAGTCTAGAGCTCTGGGGAGGACTGGAAGGGGCACAAGAGGCATCCCAGAGCCAACGCAGCTCGAGGTGACTTCAGGGAAAGTCAGTTCTCTGAAAATCAGTTCGCCAAGACTGGCTCTGCCAATGGCCAATGTGCTGGTTATTTCCCAATTTACCAAAAAAAAAAAAAAAAAAATTGTAAAAACACTTTATGAGGATCACAGAGATCATATTGGAGGAGATGGTTTAAGACTTTTTGAGTATTTCTCTAGAGTTTTCCTCACCCGGTTGAAAGTTTTAGCTTTGTTGTGTTGTTCTGGCTTGGTCATGTATCTTAGCCAATTCACCCGAACCTCACCCCACCACCGACTAAGATGAACGTTCTCCGCGTTCTGTTCTTGGTTTGCTCTTGTGTTCATTTTCGTCCATCGGGTCTATGATTTGGGGGGAGGAGAATGGAGTCATTTAGAGATGGAGTAGAGCCAGACTCCAGTGTCAAGGATCTCGTGGACCATATGGATCAGGCAGGTCTCTCTCTTCTAAGAGATTTTCAGTAGAGCCTGTTGCTTTAATTCACAGATGTATGAACCGGCTCAGTGAGACAGATTTTGCGTGTGTTCTAGGTGGTATTCGGTAAAGGCTCAGTCTTTACCGAATGTCTGAAATAGGAATCACCCACAAAACTGACATTTAGCTGAGCAGAACTAAACTGACAAGTCTACTGGGGGAAACCAGCTTTGGTGAAAGTAAAACTAATCTGAACTGAAGCAAAATTCTCACCAAATCCTTCAAGATATTCATCAGGACATTGATTTTAGATGAATTACTCTACTTCCAATCAAAACAGGTATTTCAAATTCCGTATACTAAGTAATACATTTTCTTCGTTGAATTGCCCCTGGATTTTTAAAAATCCTAATTTATGTCTATTTCTGACAGGCTTTTCTTTTAAGGTCCATATCAAAAGCCTGCTCCTTCAGGAAGCCTTCCAGAACAGGGTGGTGGATCCTCCACACACACATTGGAATGACTGACTCTCTCTTTGTACCATTCTCATCAAAGTGCATCTTATATTATAGCTCCTTGTGAATAAGGCCTAGTCTTCTTCCTCAGAACCCCAAATAATAATATAAACTCATCCACATTCACACTGGATCATGAACTCCTTGAGCGCAAGATGTGTGGACCCCGGGAGTGTGGCTGATCGATTGCAAACCCTCCCCGCATCTGCTCTGGATGCTGGGTGACCGGGCGGGCTCCTTCCCCCACGAAGCCTCACCTCTGCCCCACAAGTGATGGCTTCCACAGTGCCCACTGGATTGTGGGGGGTCTCTGCAATGTCTACTCAACAGGAAGAGAAAAGACCCGGAGTGACTGAGCGAGAGGGCACCTCTCTGCTGCCCCATCCTCTACGCACAGGATATAAAATTCCAACAGTCCTGGGTTAGCCAGGGTGCCCCAGAGACACAGCACTGATGGGACGTGTAGAGGGATGTAAGAGGAATTGGTTCACGTGATTATGGTGGCCCAGAAGTCCCACAATCCATGGGGTCATTCAGCCTGAGTCTGGAAGTCCAAGATCCAGGGGGCCCATGTCCCAGCTCAAGAGCAGGGAGCAAATTCGCCCTTCCTCCGCCTTTTTGTTCTATCTGGGCCCTGGATGGGCGGGTTGGTACCCCCCACACTGGGAGGGGCCACCTGCTTTCACCAACCCCTCTCACACACACCCAGAAACAACGTTTCACCAGCCATCTGGGTGTCTCTCTGTCCAGCCAAGTTACCAAAAACAAACCGTCACAAGCTCACTCGCTCCCGGTGTGGAAACAGGGAGGGTCCAGGCCATGTAAGTCATAGGACAGAGATGTAGATGTCAGGCCATTGTACCAGTTTTTAGGATTTCAAATCAATGCTCTTCACAGGGCACCATCCCCTCTGCCACCCAGGGCATAGGGCTTGTGTGGTCCAGATTGTCAGGAAAAAAATCTAGATAGGACACCTCGTCCCTTTTTCTCTGTAAACTAGTCCAGGTTTAAGTTTGAGGGTCCACAGTGCAGCTGCCATACCCCTCATTCACTGGGACTGCTCAGTTACCCTCTGAGGGAGCAGAGCCGGCCTCTCCCAGCCACCGCCCACCCACACAGGAGCTCCCCTGCTCCTCCCACCCTTCTCTCTGGTTTTACTCTATCTGGGAAAGCACCCAGACGTCCCTTTCTGCAAGCTCCTTCTTGCTCATCTACACTTGTTTACCATCTTAGGGTGCTCTCATCTCTTCCCTACTGCAGATGGCCCTCAGGCCCAAGGCACTGGCACCCGCTTTGCGTCTCACCTCTACTGGTCCAGCCTGTGCCTGCCCTTTTTTGTTTTTGTTTTTAATTGGATTCATTTATTTGACACAGAGAGAGAGAACACAAGCAGGGGAAGCGGCAGGCAGAGGGAGAGGGAGAAGCAGGCTCCCCGCTGAGCAAGGAGCCCAAAATCATGACCTGAGCTGAAGGTAGACGCTTAACCGACTGAGCCACCCAGGCGCCCCTGCGCCTGCCCTTTGCTGAAACCCAGAGAGTCCTCCCTCAACCAAACGATTGGAGTACCGGAGAGCTGCTGAAAAAGGCCATGTGTGGATCCCCCAGTGTTCTGACCTCCAGACGGTCTGGGGAGACCCTGATGTTCAGATGCCTCAGTTGGTCTGGGGGGCCCTGATGATCTGAGCCCCAGTTGGTCTAGGGGTCCCCCGATGTTCTGACCCCGTAGTTGGTCTGGGGACACCCTGATGGTCTGACTCCCAGTTGGTCTAGGTGGCCCTGATGTTCTGACCCTCAGTTGGTCTGGGGGCCCCCCAGTGTTCTGACCCCTCAGTTGGTCTGGGGGACCCTGTTGTTCTGACCCTCCAGTTGGTCTGAGGGGGGCCTGATGTTTTGACCCCCAGTTGGTCGGGGGAGACCCTGATGATCTGACCCCCCAGTTGGCCTAGGGGCTCCCCAATGTTCTGACCTCCCCAGTTGGTCTGGTGGACCCTGATGTTCTGACCCCCCTGTTGGTCCAGGAGCTCAGGCTTGACCATCTGTTTTACGCTCCCAAGTGCTTATGTGGCAGAGATTGAGAAGTCAAGAGTAAGAAGTACTGCTCCAGCCTGTCCCTGGAAACCATGACTCTACCAGGTGCCCACACCCTCAACTCTTCCTTTGCCCCACTGGGCAGATGGGCACAGCCTGTGGAGAGGAATCCGGGGGAGTAGGCACTTGTCTTTACAGGTCTCCATGGTGGGAGGCTGCTGGTTGCACAAGTCAAGTCTGAGTCACTCTGTTTGGGAACAGATAGTGCTCTGCTTGGTGACCTGCCAGCCCCAATACCCACCCTGCCACCCAGAGGCGCGGGGTGCCAGGAACTTCCCCAGTCTCCTGGAGGGGCCGTGTTTTCTTGCACCCAGAGCGTTGTGGTCATGACAGCATGCTGGCAGCGGCGGTGATGTCCATCCATCTGTCCATTCATTAGTTCCGCAGCGTCCTCTTGAGCCACCCACCTTATTATGGGTCTGTGAGGACACGGAGGGAAATGTCACACCGGCCTCTGCCCTCTAAGGGAGGTGAGATGTAGGTGTGAACAACCACATGCAAAGACAGTGGGTGGCAGGTGCCTCATCAACGGATTCCAGTGTCATGAGTGCGCACAGTGAAGGGTGGGTGGTGTCGGGCTTGGGCATGGGAGGTGGGGGAAGCGTCCAACAGGTGGGAGAACGTTCTTGGCAGAGGACCCGTGAGACTAAAAGTGGGGACAGTGGGGATGTGCCATGCCTTTGGGGGGGCATCCCACTGCCTGGGAGCCAGGGGAGACCCTGCAGCCCCGTGACGGATGGCCTCGACTGTTAGGAGTTTGGAATTCCTTTCCAGTATCCCAGTGGAGGCATTTCCCAGCTCTGTGACCTTGGACAAGCTAGTTATAGCCTCTGCCTCAGTTTCCTTGTAAAATGGGGGGAAATAATACCTCTGTCGAGGTTGCTGTGAGGCCTAAGTGAGTCATGTGGCGAGAGGGCCAGCAGCGGAGTCCGGAACAGCTTGTCTTAGATAAGTAGCATAATCCACGCATTATTAGTGCATTGGTTTTTTTTCCAGAAGATCAAATGGAGACTTGCTGAAGGTTTTTAATCAGAGGAGGTATATGGTCACATCGGTGCTCTTGGAAGGTTATTTCTCAGTGGCATGCAGGATAAACCAGAGCGGGGGCGCCAGGGCCCTTGAGGAGGCTACTTTGACATGCTGAGCCTGAGCTGATAAGGGAAGGGGGCAGGTGGGCTGAGGGGAGCCCCTGCTGCTGGTGAACCGCAGAGCAAGGGCAGGGCTTCGGGTGGGGCTGACTCTGTGTCCACCTGAGCCTTAGGGAAGTCTGGGGCAGGGAGGAGAGGGCCGGCAGGGAGAAGGCTCTGCGCTTGGCCACAACAGGGCGGGACCATGCCTGGGCCACGCCGGCTCAGGAGCTACCCCTGTTCTTGCTGATGTCAGAGGACCAACTACCACTGGACGCGTGAGGCCTCTTGCCGTGCCAAATGGCGAAAACACATTCAGTTCTCAGAATCCTGGAGCCACAGGGAGCCAGAGAACCTCAGGCTCTGGTAGGAACAGGGCAGAGTGCACCGCTTATCAAACTCCTGGGGCCTGCCCAGCCTCCAGAAGTAGAGGGGAGAAAAGCTCAGCACCCCCTCCAGCCAGGACTGTGGGGGTCAAGAGGTAGAAGTGTCCCCAGGGCTTTCTGTCCACCCACCTCCCTCCAGGAGAGGGCCTTACCCTGATCAGGGAAATCTGTGTCCTAAGATGGCCGACCGAGCCAGCAGGAGAGTCCCAGGCCTTGCCTGGGGGCTCTTCCGGGTTCTTCTCCCTGCCCCGCTTCGCCCACGCGCCAGGAGTGCCCAGTCTGCGGAAGTAGATGTGTATAAATTGCCCCCCTTTGTTTGTGCTCGGGGCTCAGACCTTTGGAGACCACCCTCCTCTGAGCCCGCCGGTGTTAAATAAACCTGTCCTCCAAGGTCTCCGGGTGCCGCTTGGTTCTTCCGTCGGGCGATCCAGTCCAGGTTCTGTAACAACCCCAACCCCAAAATGCTCAGTTGTGGGGAGGGGGACTTCTGGGCTACTTCAGGCACCTGTCCTGGGGTGGGAAGCAGGAGGGGAGGGGAAGGAGGTGTGCACGTGGAACCGGGGCCACTCCTGGAGCCCGCTCTCGTGGGGACGGCTGTGTAAGAGGCTCTGTGAGTCCTTCCTCCTCTCTCTCCCTCTTGGCTCTTCTTTCAACAAACTTGTGTAGAGCATGATTATTCCAGGCACAGTGGTAAGTATTGGTGATCAAATGCCCACCTTGACAGCACTCTCCACTGGGGACAGGGACACAGGCAGGAGTGCCCACTGGGGGACCTGTCACCACATGGGTCTTGGGACTGACCCTGCCACACGGGGACAGAGGCTGCCAGACAGGACATCTCAGCTGGGCCTTGCTGCTGGCCCCTGGGTGGCCTTGTAGACCCCTGGGTGGTGGGCACTCGGGGCTCAGGGCAGAGCTCCGGGTTCGCTGGGGTGGCTGCAGAGTACCCCGCTTCAGGCACCTTCTCTGCCTGTCTTTCTGCTTGGAGGCAGATCCACGCCTTTGAGAGGGCCCTTGGCAGCCAGACTGCTTGCCTGCGGTGCGAGGGATGGCCTGTGTCCGAACCACCACATAATCCTCTCTTCTCTGTGCCATTGGAATTCTGGAATTTTTCTCTGTAAGGATGAACCTCCTTCCCTGTGCCATTACCTTGGGTGCCACCCCCCTTCTGTTGCTGGCCCTGAGAAAGGAGCCGGGGCAGCGTGGTGGGTGGGGGCTGAGACGGCGGGGCATGGGGGGTGCATCAGGGACAGGCTACGAGGAAGGCGGTCTGCGGCCTTAGGGACTTGGCTTCAGCTGTTCTTCTTGTCACTGGGGTCTCAGCATAAATGTCAGCCCCTCGGAGGCCACCTGGCCACTGGTCATGCCTCATCATGGGACCGGCTTCGACTCTGAAGAGCATCACTGTGTGATACTCTCCCCATCCCGCTCAATCGGAACATACGCTTCACGACGGCTGGACTCTGTCTGTCTTGCTCATTGTCGGTCTCCCAGCCCTGGATTCAATTTTGTAGGAAGGAGGAGCATGCAGATGGCCATCCTTTTCAGCTCTGGGCACCTCCCTTCTAAACGAAGGGGTGGAGACAGGCTGGGACCCGTCCAGAGAAGAATGACCTAGAAGACCCTGCGTGTGGGCCTCTTTGCCGCAGAGGCTGCAGGGGGCTGCTGGACCTGGAGTAGCCCCTGCTGAATCCCCGAGGAGCATCCCCCACAGGACAGGGGCTCAGACCTGCTCCAAGCGGCCCCAGGGCTAAAATCAGGGCTGGGAGTGGGGGTTGCAGGGGCTGGCCTGTGGCTCAGCAGGATGGTGCTCCTCCAAGTGGGGCTTCCCCAGGCTACGCCGTTGCTTGCGAGGTGGTGGGTGGAAGCATCCGGGCAGATGCTGGGAAGACTTTTGGGAAGGGCTTGTGGAGGGGATTCATACATCCTCCCGAGGGCTTGGCTGCGTGGATGTTCCTCCCTTTTCTGCGGTTCAGTGGTTCTCTCACTTCCCAAGATGGGTCTAAAGATCCTTGTTTTCTTGGAAATAATGACATGGACAGCAGGTCTGTGTCCTCCCCACCATTCCCCCCTGCCCCCTGCCCCAAAACTTAACAACCCCTGCCTTTTCCTCAGGGAAATAGACCCTGCAACAGATGGGGGGTGGGGGGGCCACGTGAAATGGGGCAGAGACGGGAGGGAGCCCTGGTGTCTCAGGCCACCCAGTTTGTGGTGATTTGTCACAGCTGTCCTAGGGAGGGCATGCGGGTGGGTCAAAGCTGTCAGCTACTCACAGAGGAGTAGAGAAGGGGGCGCACGGGCTCTGGTGGGCAACTTCAGTGCAGAGGGTGGTGCCGGTTCCGCGGCTGCGCGGGGTCTGATGGGCTCCCCACATCATGATCGGCACCAATTGGGAAAACAAAAGAAGCGCTGGTCAGCAATTTCAGTTCGTGTGCTAAAAAACACAATTTGGGAATAAGGGTTCCTGGGTAGAAAAGGGTTTGGCTGGAGGCTCCTAAAAGCCCTCCAGCTGTGAGGCAGCTCGGAGAGCGCACAGGGCTCCCCAGGCCTCGGGCCGGCCAGCAGGGAGGACCCGGGAGAAGGGTGGGGACGTGGGCCCCCCACAGGGGCCCATCTGGAGCCCAGCCTCACCTGCTGCTTTCCCGCCGGAGCCTTGGGGTAGGGCTGGCTGGTTTCAGGAAGGACTGGAGCCGCAGATGGCTGCTCAAGTCAGCAGTCAGCAGGGGCAGCGCCCCGCTCTCCCCAGGCACTCTCCCCAGGCCAGGTTGGGATGGGCCCGGACGGGTGAGGTGGTGCTTGTCATGAGCACTGTGCTCTGTAACTGGGACTCAGGTGCCCTCTGGGGCTGCAGCAAAGACGAAGACTGGAGCCGTGGTCCTTGCGGGCAGAGAAGGCAGGACCGTGCGTGCCACCCACTGCCAGGACAGGAGGCCTGGGAGGGACGTGTGTGAGCAGAGGAGGGACGGGCTGGGGGGCCTCGAGGTGGAGGAGACCGGCCTTTAACGGACCAGACTTTCCCTCGCCTCCCTGTGCTCTCTCCTTTTTCCCACACCAGGTGCTCCGGCCACCTTCACTGGTGGCCCTGGAGAGCTCAGCTTTTGAGTTCTAGAAGGAACAGGCAGGACACGTGGTGAGCCTTGACACCAACCGCGCGTGGGGTGGGCAGCAGTGGGGAAGGGAGTGACGCTGACCTTGGCACTGACCTTGTGTTTGATCTTGGGCACGATCTCTTCGCCCTGGTTTTTCTGTTTGCAAGTCGGGGGTAGCGATGCCTCTTTCTCTGCAGATTTGATCAAGCTGCTGTCAGCGTGGAGACCACTTTGGACCCGCTAACCCTCGGAGCAGGGGCAGCCTCAAGAGGCCAGGGCGCGCGTGCGTCTCCCTCAGGCTTGGGGGGCCCTGCAGGGGCTGGTCAGAGCCCACGGGCTGTGGGACCCAGGCCTGCCACGGCGACTTCTCTTTACTTCTACAGCTTTGGGTGGAACTTGAATCATCCACAGGGGCTGCTCTGCTTCCTTCTCTGGGTTTTCCATGAGGCCGAAGGGGATTTCCTGTCAGGAACCACCATGGTATCTCTCAGGGCCAGTGGGGAGAAATGTTGGAAGCAGAGCCTGTTATCTCTCCCCAAACAATGCTGGTCCCTTGTTCTGTGCACTGGCAAAAAAAAAAAAAAAAAAAAAAAATGGGAAAAAAAAGTCTTTTCAGGCGTGCACTTTTAGGCCAGGGGATTGTATTTGTGCATATGTTATGATTATCACAGGGGGTCACAGCAAACCGCTAGGAAGGAAAGTAGGGGGCGGGGTGGGAGAAACAGAGAAATAAATAATTCAACTGGTCGCTCTGAAAGGGACCCCAAAGATCTCTGAACTCACTGATGGTCAAAGTTTGGGCCCCGACCTCTGATGGTTCCTGAGATGACTCTAGGACATAAAATGACAAATATCACAAAGGTGAGAGCAGACCTCCCTTTAGTATCTAGGCAGGATTTGTTAATATAATTTTGTTTTCAGAACGCTGATTGTTACTGTTTCCTCCTATTTGTAGCAAAGGAAGCTGGTTTTCTATTTAGTAATCAGGACATAAAGGGGGTCTTTTAGAATAAATACAGAACCTGCCGATGGAAACATATCCAGCAGAGAAGCGTGCACACGACGCCAGCTCGTGATAGTGACTCTCAGAGCGGGGACCCTCTCGAAATACAGGGGTGACCAAGCCCCCCTCCCTCGTACATGGAGGATGGGACCCAGGCCACAGAGCCCTGGGCCTGCCCGGGGTCCCCGAGGATGCAGTCACAGGTGTGGGTGGGCAGGAGGGAGGGGGACATGGAGTAGAAAGAGCAGGGGAGAGGATATCACCTGCAAAGACGCCCAGGGAGAAGCAAGGGCTCAGGACCCAAGCCGGAGGCCAAGATCTGGCCACCGCCACAGAAGGGACCTTGTAAAGACACAGCTTCCAAAAATCTTCTGATTTGTTTCATCAGAGGTTTTGAAAAATTCCTGGAGGCCTCAGCACTTTTGTTTTTGCTCATCAAGAAAAGCCCCAGAGCCACTTTTGGTCTCAGGACCGACGGCTGTCCTTGGGCCCGGCGCACAAGAGCCCTGGGAAGCCAAGAGCGCTTGTGTGCGTCCGGCTCAGGAGCGCCGGAGAACGAACGTGTGCTCCGGTGAGGTCAGGACGGATGCACGTCTGGCCCGGGCCCCCAGGATGAACGGGCCTGTGGCAGACACACTCGGGCTCTGCAGCCAGGGCCTCAGGCCAATCACTTCTGGAAGCTTCCGGCGTACAGAGCCGTGCAGACAGGTGCCAGAGGGGCGTGCTGTGCCCAGGATCGCCCTCCGGGGCGGCCCTGCCTGCGCCTTGTCCTCCCGCGGGCCTCCCAGCACACACACCAGCTCGGCTTTCCGAGGCTGGCAGGCCACAGCGGCCCGGAGCAGACCTCCTCCGTGGCCTGGGGCAGGATGAGGACCTCTCTTCCCCATCATCCCAGGTGGTGGCCGTCCTGCCCAGACTGGGGGTGAGGTGGAAAGGTGCATCCCCAGGTAAAACGTGGGGACCATTGCTGGGAGGCCAACGCCACCCAGCCTGGACATTGAGCTGGCTCCTCCCGGAAGTGCAAGAGCTTGCAGAATGTGGGAAGGACAAGCCATGGGGGCCCGTGGCTGGGGGCAGGGGGGACAACTCCCTCTGAGACTCAGGGTCGCCAGATGACAGGAGCCTACCCCTGGCCCAGCATCCCCCAGGCCTGCGCTCAGCTGATGAAGGAACATTTCTGAACACAGCAAGCTCTGCCCTGGAGGGGGTGCGGGAGGCGGGGGCCAGGGGCTCAGTGTGAAGTGGGGGTGTGGGGCACGGCCAGCCTTGAAGCCAGTCTGAGGCATCAAGGTCACTACGGTGCAGGAAAGGGGTTCTGACTGAAGCTGTTCCAGGCCTGAAGGCTTTCCTGTCCCATGCTGTTTTAGCGAAGCTGCTGGGGAATGTGCCTTAAGTGAAGTTCACAGAAGCTCCCCGCCATTTCCATGGCCCCACGCACTTCAGCAGGGAAACCATTTAAAAATAAAATTCCGTGCAGAGGTCCACAGAGGCGAGGGGTTATCCCATCAGCTCAACTCCTTAAGCTGCGCTGTGGAGGACTGGCCGCCCAGCCTCGTCCCGGATAATCTTACAGCGGCGCCCAGCAGACGCGCTGCCCAGGCCTCCAGGCTTGATGACAGCCCTGTGCCTGCCACTCCGAGCTCATCCAGGACCATGACTTCGATTGGCGGCGAATATTTGAAGTCCCCATTTGTTATCTCCATCCGCGGCATCTTGACACGTCCGGCACGTGTGTCCCCGTTACAGTCCCTTTGGGGGGATGCTCAGCTGCTGAGGGTCACCGCCAGTCTCTCTGAGAGGTCTGCCAGGCTCCCTAAAGCGAATTTCCAGAATACCTAGCCCATGAGTTTAGATCAGGCCACTCCAGCCCCTACCCCGACAGTCAACCTCTCTGGCTGTTTCCTCGGGATGCTGTAGCGGATAGAAGCTTGGTTACATTACGAAAACAAAGTTTATAAGCAGGAGTGAGGCATTGAGGCATTTGGGGCTCACAGACTACAGCTGGGATGAACACACAGCGATTGCAGGCTCCTAGCAGCCACCACCACGTCCCTGACGTCTGAACCAGAGCCTGGGCCTTGTGACACCCACGTCACGGCCACTGTGCTAAGTGTCCCCTGGGTCCACGTTTCTTGGCTGATGTAGACTGCCATGCAGGAGCCCCTGCAGAATTGAGGGCTCCAGTTGTGTGACCCAGTCTCCCCAGCTTGGTGACTGCACGCAGTGATGGTCTCTGGGCCTTTCAAGCCAAGGCCGGCGGCAGGCAGGACTCAGGACAGCCCAAGGTGATGCCCTTCTACCACCGTTAGGGAGCTCCCTCTAACTCCAGCAAGCACACGGGGAGACTGGTGATTTGGGGTTGAAGAGGGACCCGAGGAAGGCCTCCCTCTCCAGGGGGCAGCCACCTTACGGTCTGTCCACAGACCAGGCCCAGCTGCTCCCTGGACCCCAAGCTGGAGTCTACAGGGCCCTGGACGCGTAGCAAGGCGTGGTGGGGGAGTTGGGCTGGGCGCTGTCTGATCCCTCCTGGGCTCCCCTGCCTGGCCCAGGACCTGCCTCAGGACCCTTGCTCCTGACTTTCTCTGGGACGCTGGCCTTGGGCTTGGTGCACCGGTGACTCCGTGTCAGGCACTGGGCTTCCCCTCCCCCTGCCACGCAGGTGTCCTGACCAGCCCGCCACCACAGCGTCAGCTCCCAGGAGGCTCAGAATCCGGTCTGGGAGCTGGTGGCGCTGAGGTTTCCTGCGTGAGGAGACGAGGCTCACACCTTGGCTCTGCCTTTGGACACACTCAAGCAAACCTTCAGATGCTGTCAGTCACGAGGAGTAAAGAAAAGGGCAAGTCGTATTTCAGGTGCCCGGAAAGGCACTGTCCTCAGGCCTGGGAAATCAGGGCCACTGCTCTGGGCTCTTTACTTTGGAGGCCACTGGGGCATCTCCCCCCCTCGCCAAGCCCAGGAGGTCAGGACTCTTCTGGGCCAAGCGGCCATGCCAGCCAGAGCCCCGCCCGCTTCTAGATCACGTCCCTGGTGAAACGTGGAGTTCCCTCCCAGATGACCCTGCACCCACATTCAGGGCCTGTCTGCTTCTGGCCTGGGGACTGGATCGCTGCTGTTCACACCCCTTGGTCCAAGCAGTGGCGGTTTGTGGGGAGAGGGGGTGTGGGTGTGGGCTGGGTGAGTGTGAGTGCCCTCTCGGCGCAGGACGGGGCTGAGCCGGAAGCAAAGGGGACAGACTGCAGGCTGGAGGCCGGCAGGAGCAGTGGGGTGGGTTCTACACACGTGGTGGGCACCCAAGAAATAAATGGTTGTTCTCCATTACTGGAGAACCCCATTCTTGCGTTACTGAACCGGACTGCTTGTGAGTCTGACAAGTCTCGTGCTGTTGTCCTGCGTCTAGGAATGGCATCCACGTGGGAGAGAGAGGTGGGGGAAGGGAGGCAGAGAGGGAGGAGAAGATGGAGAGAGAGAGAGGGGGCTCCTCCACCTGCTAGGGGGAGTGCCGCCAGAAGCCGAGCAAGCTGGGGTCAGAGACGCCAGGCCCAGCTCTCAGCGCGGCGGAGGCTCTCCAGCGGAACGGGGTCGACGGGCCAGTCCCCGGCTGTAAGACCAAGTGTGATTGGGTAAGACTGGGGCAGTCAAGGTCAGCCTATTCGCTCTGTCCCCCGGGACGCAGGATTCAGGGAGAGAGGGCAGCAGGCCCCAGGGCTCAGACCACAGCCACGCCTGCTCAGTGTTTGTGTGACCTACGCCTCTGTTCTGGGCCCCAGGAGACGGGCCTTGGTTTCTCTTCCTGATATTTACTTCTTATTTGTTCTGTCTGGCTGGGTCCAAATCCCAGGGTGCCGATGAGCTCCCGCACGCCTGACCCCCCCGTGATTCTCCCCGCCAGAGCTACAACCCAGCTGAGCTTTCAGGGCTTGTGTGAGTTACCTGTTGCTGCCTAACAAATGGTATGAAACCCTCGTGGCTCAAAACAATCATAAACACGAATTAGCTCAGTTTTCTCTGGAAGCAACCTAGCTAGTGGTTCTGACTCAGCACCTTTCATGAGGCTGAAGTCAGGAAGCCAGTGGGTGAGGCTTGATTGCATGTTGGAGGGTCTGCCCCCAGGAGACCCCAGAAGCTGGGCAAACGGGTGCAGGCCGTGGGCAGGAGGCTCTGCTTCCCGGGGCCTCTCCACAGGCCTGCTTGAGCATCCAGGCAGCAGGGCGTCTGGCTTCTTCCAGAGCGAGTGACCCGAGACGTAGCAAGCCAGAAGGGGCTTGGAAGTCACACGTGGTGACGTTCATCTTACTCTGTTGGTGGTGCGGACCAGCGGGGCTGCGTTGTGGGAAGGGACCCGGGTCGGTGTGAATTCCAGGAGGCGGGGCTTGTCAGGGGCCCTCTGGAGGGCCCACCCAGGTCTGAGAGTCTGGGAGTCTCCTTGACTTGCTGACACAGAGCTGAAATAGCTTCGCCATTCTGGTCCATTCAGCAAACCCGTTCATGCACATTCTCTGTGTCAGGAGAAGTGGCAGTTCCTGGGGACACCAAGACCCAACAAACTCACAGACTGGTGGGGAAGGCGATGCTTAAGCTGGAAAGTGTTTGTGTGTCACAGGGCGGTGACGCTTACCTGCGTGGGTGGGTGGGGACACATCGGGGGGGTCAGAGAAGGCTGTCTAGCATAGGGAAGGCCAGCCAGGTCCTGAGGGATGAGGAGGAGGTCTTCCAGGAAGAGGCAGGGGGAGAGGAGAGAGGACTAGTGTCCCAGGTGGGGAGACCGTGTGTGTGACAAGTACAGACCCCGAGCTGCCTGGGGGTCTCAGCTATGCCCAGTGAGGATGTCACTTCTCCTGCGTGCTCTGATTTCAGAACCTCCCAGAACCAATGGAAAGTTCCGCATCCTTTGAATGGGCTGTTTTCAAGGTAGGCAGATGCCCAGGTTGCACTTGTCTGCTGCTGCAACAAAGAACCTCGTTGGAAAGTTCTGGGAGATTAAGCCTGGAGGAGGTGGCTGTGAGTTAGAACAGCAGAGAATGACAGAAATAGTTTCCATCGGTGGAAAAGACTGCTTCATGCTCCTTGCCTGGAGGCAAACATGATTTCGGGGTTTCAGGGACCCCTCCCCAGTTGCTCAGATGGGGTGTGCAGGGGTGTGTATCTGCCATTTCCTCTGTTTTGGAAAAGGGCGCTACCCCCTGGGATGAGCACGCATGCAGGGGTCTGAAGGAACACACGTGATGACAGGCCTGCCCATATCCCGAGAGTTTAAAGCCTGTGCTGAATTTCCACCTACATCTGCCACCCCGTAAAATGCATCATGCCTTTGATGGTATGGAAAAGTAATACACTAGCTATTTATTTATACGTGTGGTTTGTGAGGTTTGCCCTGTGGTCGGCTTCATTGCCATCTGCCTAGGATTACGTATTCCTTTGGGGCAGAGACTTTGTGCTAAGCCCCTCCCTCGTGTCCGGTCCTTGGAGAGGGACTGCATGGGAGCATCTGAGACAGAGGACAGGGGAGGCAGTGGGGGGCTCCAGCCCCACCCTATGCTTTGCTCCCCCTGTATCTTCAGAGTTGATGGGGGTATCACCTGCCCACAGTCCCCCACGGCATGCTCCGCCCCTCCTCCAGTCATCACAGATTCCGCCTGTTTCTTGGGCAGTTGGGTGGGGAGCTGAGGGCTGAGCTCACACCTGGAAATCACCCAAGATAAAGAGAGAACACATGCAGGCCCGGCGCGGGCTGGGTGTGCTGGGGGGCTGGGGAGGAGTCTGCCGGGGAGAAGACAGACAAGGTCAAAGCTTGATGGTTGGCAAAGGGAGGCGATGTCAGACAACACTCTTTTCCAGCCCTGGAGCGGTTTCCAGGTATGGAGGGAGGCCTGGCGCCAAGCTCTCAAGTCACGTTCAACTGACAGTAGCAGTTTGAACTGCTGGGAGCGGGGCTTGGAGGGACCGAGTACATCCAACCGGCCAACGGAGGGGTGCATGCAGCCTGGCCCCCCATGAGCTCACCCTCAACCCTACTGCGGTGAGTGCCAGGGCTGCACGAAGCCTTAGGTGGGGTCGTGGTAGATGGAGGACAGGCCTGCTTCCTTTGCCCACCAGAGGCAAAGGAGGTAAGGGAGGGGTGCAGAGGCCTCTGCCCCACGTTGGTGGACCCCAGGTTAGCTAAAAACAGAGTTCAGCTCCAATCCCGGACTCAACTGGGGTAGGACAAACCAAGTTCGGAGCTCCCCTCCCCACCCAGCTGGGGTGCTGCTGCTGACTCTGCTACCTTCTGCCCCGGCTAGCTTTTTCCCCTGCGAGTGAAGGACTGGCCTCAGTCACCTTCACGCCCTAGCTTCTGACTCTTCTGGACTTGGAGGTGCGCTGCCCTGGGCGGCTGGGCCTAGTGTTAGAACCTGAGATCCTGGCCTCCGGACACAGAATTTCCCTAAACAGGTGTGGTTTGAGAGCGATGGCTTGTGGCCCAGACACCCAGACACACTGGTCCCTTTTCTCTTTGCGGAGCATTTACATCCGATGTCTCAGAATATCTACAGTAGTATTCCAATTTTGGTCTCTGTAGATAGGACTTGAAAGATATATATTCCTAATTGCACATTTTTTCCTGGGCCTGGGTAATTTTTTTCCCCCCAAAATAGACTTTTTAAGTGCAGCTTTAGGTCCACAACTAAATTAGGTGGAAAGTATGGATTTCTCATTACGCTCTGCTTCCTTACACCCACAGCCACCCCTACCATCAACATCCCCCACCAGAGTGGGACAACAGTGAACCTACACTGTCACATCACCCACAGTCCACAGCTGACATTCGAGCTCACTCTTGGTGTTGCACATTCTACGGTTTGGACGAACGTACAATGACATGTTTCTACCCTTAAAGTATCACACACACACACACACACACACACTGCCCTAAAATCCCTGTCCCTACCCCCACCCTCCAGCAACCACTGATCCCTACTGTCTCCTTCGTTCTGCCTTTTCCAGAATGTAATAAAGTTGGCATCCTACAGTATGGAGCCTTTTCAGATTGGCTTTTCTCTTAGTAATATGCATTTAAGATCCTTCCATGTTTTATCGGGGCTTGATAGCTCATTTATTTTTAAGTGCTGGAATATCTTATTTAGGTCTAAATGCACCATAGTCTACTTATTCATCACCAAGAAGAGCATCTTGGTTACCGTTTCAAACTCTTGGCAATTACGAATAAACCTGCTATAAGCATCCACGTGCAAGTCACTCTGTGGGCATAAATCTTTGGGTAAATACCAGAGCATGACTGCTGGACCATACGGTGGGTTTTGCAGTTTGTAGTCTGGTAGGAGACTGCCAAATGGTCTTCCAAAATGGCCACACCACTTTGCATTCCAGCAGCAACCAATGTGCGTCTGGGGTTGCAGTGGTATGGGTCTCACCATGCCAAGACTGTAGGGGACTCTCGTTGTTTGAACGTTTACTCCCCCAGTGCTGCATGATGTGGAGAATCTTTTCCTGTGCTTGTTATCTGTCAACTTCTCAGGTGAGGTGTCTGTTTAACTAGTTTGTTCATTTTCTTATTGTCAAGTTTTAAGTTTTGTTGTTTTGTTGTTGTTTGTGGTATATTTTGGCTAATAGTCCTTTGTCAGGTGTGACTTTCATAAATATTTTCTCCGTCTTTAGAGTCTTCTCATTCTTTCGAGGTAATTTTTTAAATATTCTCTTGATTTTCTAAATCGAGAATCCACACCATGTTTCCCTAAACAAAGTCCTGGTCAGGACAGAGTGGAGCAGGTTTAACTTGGGATCCATAGATAGGTTCGGGGAGTATCCCTGACTCCCCCCTAATTTGTGTGGATGTGTATATACATACATTTTCTGGGGGGAGAGGGCCCATAGCTTGTATTGGAGTCTCAAACTACTCGTGGTCTAACTAAGATCACATACCACTGGACCTGAGGAACCACTTACATCTGAGACATCCTCAGACTTGCGGTTGGCTCTGGAGTTGTTCAAATATGCAGGCAAAAATCAAAATTCCTTTGGATCTCGGAGATTCTGGAGTCCTCTGAAGTAAGGGAGATCTTCTTTGATAGGACACTCCCCTCAGGGGAACTAGGTTCAATGGACAAAGACACTTATTCTTTCACAGGTATTCTTGAATGCTGGTTAAGAAAAGCCCAAGGAGGTTGAGATATCATGTGCTTTGAATCCCTTGGACTTCTAAACACAATGAAGACCAGTTTCATCTCTAGGGACAGGCAGGAATTTTAACTTATGAGTATGATGAAGACAAACTGTAAGACATCTACTTTGTCTGCATCTCGGTTACCAAGATTGACAGATGGGCTTAAGCCTTCCTCCACTAGGCATTTGCTGATGTTTGCAAAATTAATTTACTAATATTAGTTATACACATATTGAATAACCAAGTACTGGGCTAGATCTGCATTTTGAGAGAAGCATGAAACAAAGAGTAGACCCAGCTGCACAAAAGTAACTGGTCACCTGAGTCAGTTGAGGAAATGGCAGTCTCAACAGATTCAAGGGTGACTGAATGACACTGGATTCCCCGACTGCTGGAGTTAATTTGGGTGGGTGCCTTGGTTCCCCCCATCCCACCTCGTGTGCACACATCCTGAGTTTAAAAAAGACCTTCCCAAACAGAGACTAACTTTGCTCAAAATATATAAGCGCACTCACTGAAAGAAGTTAGAAAAGAAAAGAAAGAAAAAGTTAGAAAAGAAAAATCAGACTTACTTCAACAGAGCCTGAGTAGTTTAAGGAAAACTGAGAAGCTGGTAGATAAAAGCCGATACTTACTGCATATCATTTACATAATGGCTATCGGCTGGATCCTTGATCACTATGTGCTGACCCACGGAGTTCACTGTATCAGAATTACTAGGAGGGAGCATTTACAAATACAAATGATCAGCCCTCACTCTTACCCCCCCCTTCTCCCCAAGATCCTGAATCAGTGAAATGTGTATTTGTATGGGGAGGAGTTAGGGGGCAGGCCCACTTACCTTTTTAATTTTTTAATTTTTTAAAAGATTTTATTTATTTGACAGAGAGAGACACAGCGAGAGCAGGAACACAAGCAGGGGGAGTGGGAGAGGGAGAAGCAGGCTTCCCACCGAGCAGGGAGCCTGATGCGGGGCTTGATCCCAGGACCCTGGGACTCTAAGCCGAAGGCAGACGCTTAATGAACGAGCCACCCAGGAGCCCCTTTTTTTCCTTTTTTAAAAGCACCCCTGGTGATTCTGATGTCTGAACTGGTTTGAGAACTACTGGCTAGATCATCAAATGCTCTCAAATACAGATGCAATTTATGAAGTGTTCATTCCATGTAATTATTCAGTTTCTGGGTCTTATTTTCTCCCTTGTGTAAGCCAAAGGAAGATACAGTTTTTGATAAAAAAAAATCATTCCATTAATAGCATTTGAACTTGTTTCTGTAATGTCAGAAACTGATCAAGGGAATTCTGGAAGGAATATTCTATATAATATCTCTAGAAATGATGAAAAATCTTGCTTTCTGACTTTTCAGATCACAACTGTTGGTGTAACCTATACTTTTGACTTTGCATTTCCAAACTTAGAAATCTGAGATACTTAAATTAAAATCTGAAATGAATCAGGATGCTTTGCTACGAGCTTTACTATTTTATCCAGAAAGTTGCCACATGTTCAGCTGTCTTTAATCTAATAGCTGATTATACTGTATTCTAAATGGTGTAAGAAGATTCACAAAACTTGTCCTTATAATTCAGTCTTTCCCTTTCTCATCAATGAATTTCAAGGGTTTATTTATGATTTTTAAAAACTTTTGTGAGGCTTGCCATTACCTCCTCTGCTGAACTAGCACATCCTGGCAAATGTCCCCCAACATCCACCAGCCAAGAAACCTTTAAGGGTGATTATGTGTGTGCTTTTTTTTTTTAATTGTATAATTCATTTATACAGAGAAATCATTTGGATTATCTATTTACAGTCTTTTTCAATTTTCATTTCCACTGGCCAGATATAGTTCACATAATAGTCAACATTTACTTGAGCTGATCACCAATATAGATCTGCCATGACACAGGGCTTTAGTCTTCCCTCCTTAAATACTATGTCCTCCTTTGAACAGAAACATTTTACAGTAAGATTCATCAGTCTTTCTTCCCTCTTGTGAATAAATCCACCAAAACTGATCTAATATGGTCAAATTTTCAACACATTTCATTGTTTCCTTTCAAACCCATAAACCAAGGCAAATAAAAGTCACTTCCCCCAAGCCTTCTACGACTTACTACACACCCTCAAGTTTAGCTTTTACTATCTCCTTTCACGTTCTGGTGCAACCAGACATTTTTACTTTAAGACAAAACTACTCTCTTAGGCCCTCTTTTTTTTGTGTGTGTTTTTTTCTAAACTTATTACCAGTCAATTGCCTTCCCTCTTGTTTTTCAGACAACACTAAAACTTTCAACAAAAACCTTACGGCATTTTTCTTTCAGTACTCCAGAATACACAGAGTCTTTTCACGTGTATTCACCACTCTGACATGCTACACTTTAAAAACTGCAATTTTCTTAATTGGCTCAAAAACAGTATGGCTTGGTTTCACTTGGTAAAGTTAATATGATTTAAAAAAAAAAGAGATATATATATATACACACACACACATACATACACATTTTTAATCAAAGAAGAAAAATACTTTAAAGACATGCCAATTTGAAAAGGCAAAGGCATCAAAGTAAAAAAATAAAAGCAGATACTAAAAACTACTTTACAAATTTAAAAAAATTAAATAATTGGCAGGTTAAATGGATGAAAAATGAGGAATGTGCAGTGAAAAACAAATATAAGGCATTCCAGTTGATAAAATGGAAAACTTATTAAGTTTTATGGTTTGTTCTCCAAGGACTTATGTTTCAGTGTAAGTTCTGAAATCATAAGCATGTATTGCATGATGATTTTAGGTGCCAATACTACAATTTCAAATTCTGCACACAAAGTTTATCAGAAAAACACTGGTAAAATCCCAGTATTTGCAAAACTTTAGTTTTTGGCAAATATTTTAAATATCACAATTGGTTGGTATTAGAAAGTCATAATGAATGCAGAATAAAGAGAAAATCCATTTCATAAATATTTCATTTGATTAAAAATACCAGGCTTGCATGTTCTAAATAATCTGGGGAAAACATCTTAAAAAAAAAAAAACAAAAAAGGCTACAGTATAACAGTAATCTGCATGTATCTTTAGCTGCCATTAAAAAAAAAAAAAAAAAAGGAACAACCACCAAAACCAACCAAAAACATAGAAAATGTTAAGACTGGTGTTAAGTAGCCCTGCAATGCTCCCACGCTCACATTACAAGAAAAGACAAACTGTACACATTTATAAATAAACAGTCTCTCCCCCAGTTAATACACAGAACTTCCTTTATACCAGAGTCTCCTTCCGTTTGCCACTGCACTGGGCTTTGTCCCTTGCTTTTCGGAAGCCAGCCTGTGTTTGGTGAACTTTCACACTCTTCGTGTCGCCTGCCGTGTGCACCGGGGAGCCGCACTCTGGAGCGTCTCCAGCAACTTGGACCTGAGTCCCACTAGACGCCGTGGACGCCCTTCTCTGGGCTCGGACGTTCCCGGCAGAGGGGTCGTTCTCCTCGCACTCCTCGTGGAGCTCCGGCAAACCCTGCAGCTCGGCCGGGCTGGTGGCCTGCTGGAAAGGAGCAATGGCGGTGCGGATGCAGTTGAACCACTGCTGTTTGTGGAACACGTCATTGGCCTGCAGAGTGTGGGACTGGCCTGGAGAGGGGTCTTGGAAGCGAACTCTAAAGATATTTTTAGCTAGAAGAATAAAAAATGTAAAAAAGGCTTTTTATAGTCTATTGTAAAATAAAGTCAGCATACTATCCTAATATGGGCAGGGGTGTTTTTATCCCAGGCCCGTCTATCAGGCAGATACGTTCAAAAAGGCCTACCCGTTACATATTAGATGCACCTGCTGGTGTCAGAGCACCAAAGCACCTGACAACTGTTTCAGAGAGTGGAACAGGTACAGGACAATGGAACCCATTTCATTTACAATTTTTTGTGTAGGGACAGAATTCTTAAAGATTAAAACTATATTCACTTAGATTCTGAGTTTCTGTTTATGTAAACTACTTTAAAGCTTATATTTTTACCTTTATCTGAGTTGCTGAAAGCCCCTCGAAAGGACCCTCCCATCCTCACGTCTCCATCCTGCAGGTCTTCCAAGACCAGCTCTTGGACAGGGATTGGCTGCCGATAAACCTGGTAGGAGTGACGCTCATTTCGTGTAACAGGCCGAGTCAAAACCAAGATGTCTTGAAACAGGAATATGTAAAGTTTCTGGAGAAACAAGAAACAAATATGTCCTAAATGTGAAATCTTTGTGATTTTAAGTGATTGAAGTCATCCTTACAAATGACCTCATAAAGACCGTGATTTCAAGGCTACACGTGTTCTACCTGGAGAGCTTTTCTAATCTCAGACTATATAAAACCTATTTTTATCAGTGTGTAACATTAGATTAAGCCACAGCTGAGTAAACGCTAGGCACCACAAAGACCTACCAGTAGTAACATGTCTGGGAACACCAGTATTGTATACCATAGCTTTCTAACAAAATAAAGATTAAAAAATGCAAGCTGCTAAAAATGTTAATGGTTCTATTTTGTCCCATACAAATGTAAGCCTTTATAGAACAATCAGGCTTCATGATAGAAATCAGAGATGTCAGGTTTCAACTTTTTCCAAAAAGAACCTCAACTTATAAATAGGGCTTCTGGTGGGGGGAAACAGGTGATGGGGGTGAAGGAGAGCACTTGTGATGAGCACTGGTGATGTATGGAATTGTTGAATCACTATGTTGTACACCTGTAACTAATATCACACACTGTATGTTAACAAACTGGAATTAAAATAAAAACTTAAAAAAAAAATTGGGCTTCCTTCTGAAAAGCACTCAATGAAACAAAAATACCATTCCATGGGGTGCCTGGGTGGCTCAGGTTGTGATCTCAGCGTCATAAGATCGAGCCCTACATCAGGCTCCAAACTGGGCATGGAGCCTGCTTGGGATTCTCCCTCTCTCTCTGCCTCTCCCCCAGCTCACGTGCTCTCTGTCTCAAATAAATAAATAAATCTTAAAAAAAAAAAAAAATCCATGCTTACATTTAGTTCTAGCAGATACATTTATAATTAATATTTAAAAAATAAGTTTGCTTTCATTCAATCTACTGTAGAAATTTGTTTAGTAGTGCTAAAAGCTACTTCCATCACTATAAACTTTGAAAAATTTTTTGAAGGACACGCTTTTTTATTATGAAACTAATAATTTATTTAGAAAGGAACCCCTAGCCAAACAAGTTGATTTATGCTTCCAAACTAAAAAATAAAGTATGAACCATTTTCTACCAAGACATTTAAGTCATTCTGTCACAAAAGAAACCAAACTTTGCTTTATCAAAGCTGTTAACATAAAATAAAAACCAGAAACCTTCTTTCACTGTGTGATGAATTTATTTTAAAACCTGCTTCATGACTTACGCAGAAAAAATTAAACAAGGTAGGAAGATGAAAGTAATAGCTCACTTCATATTAGTTAGTGTGAAAATACACTCACATGTCCATTTTTATTCTTCAGCTCCCCATGGCAGAGCAATACTTTGCTAGCTTCAATTCTAGGATCCTTCTGCTTTTCGTCTAGATACTCCAGTTTGTCAATGTAATACTGGCATTCTGATTCACCTTTCTTCAAGTTGATATCAGAGAGAACTCCTTGTATTATCAGTATCTAAAAATTATCAAGAAATCAATGAGGCATTTTCAGCAGGGCTGTTCCGTGTAGGGCTAAAACATGATATTAAAATTACAGGATTTTAAAAGCTTGAAAGGGCTGGGGAGCCTGGGTGGCTCAGTCGTTAAGTGTCCTGCCTTCGGCTCAAGTCATGATCCCAGGATCCTGGGATCGAGCCCCGCATCGGGCTCCCTGCTTGGTGGGAAGCCTGCTTCTCCCTCTCCCACTCCCCCTGCTTGTGTTCCCTCTCTCGCTGTCTCTCTCTGTCAAATAAATAAATAAAATCTTTAAAAAATAAATAAATAAAATAAAATAAAATAAAAGCTTGAAGGGATTCTAGAAATCTGATAATTCAGTCAGTCCCTTCATTTTATAGATGAAAAAACAGCCTCAGCCAAATCGGGTGACTTGCCTGAAGTCACACAGCTAGCTAGTGGAAGAGATCAGATATTAGAATCTAGTCTTTTGATTACAATATAAATATAAAATACGTTACGTCTCTATTGCTTAGTGCACTAGTGTACTGGGTACTTAACACAACAGAACGCTTCACCATGCTGCACTATGCGTAAGATTTGAGAGTATCATTGTATACCTTTCTAAGGCAAGCTAATATATAAACTTGAAAAATGTACAAATAATTTACTGGACTTACAGCTTCCTCCAGAGGCTGAACATCAGGGTGGTCTTTTGGAGTGTGTCTAAGAATTTCTTTTAACAGTAAAGGGTATTTGACCAGGCGACTTCGAGGAATATCTAGGAAACTCCAAAGATCTAGTTTTCGACTGAAGGGAGACTCAAGACATCGCTGGAGGAAGTCTTGGACTCGTGGATCCTGTTTCTTTTGATCAAGAAGAGCTTTGGCTGCCAGCTGGTTACTACAGTAGCCTTTGTAAGCATTCAAGCCTGGCAACTGAAGAATAATAAGAGAAAACATGGTATGATACATGTTTTTGTGAAAACACAAAACTTACAGCTAATTCTGAAAGTTTAAACAAGCTGTGAAAATTTCCTTACAGATGATAACAGGGGTAGGGTAGTGTTCTGAGCCAACATCAGAATGTCCTTTTTTAATTTCCCTATAATTTGACTAAATCCAACTAAAGACCCATGACTCCTACTTTCTCCCAGCCTCAGTTAGATGCTAGTCTTCTATATTCTCAGGGCACCTGAGTTCCTCCACCCCGGTCATCACCAACCTTGAGACTGCTTATGTACTTGATTATCCTCTCACTAGATTATCAATGTGGAGACATCTTTCTCCACTGAATCCCCCGTGGTCCCTCCTAGAAAAGCACCGAGCATCTAGCAGGCACTCAAATGTTAACTAAGGGAACAAAACACATAATGTGGGAATTCTGTCTAAAGAGGAATATATTTTTAAAACAAATAAATCCCTATCATTCATGAAGTTTTTTTTTTAAACACTGTAACTTCTTACAGCTATATAATTTTGTTCAGTTTTAATGCCTTGTTTATCTGTTTTTAGAATTTAGTTACTAGATCAAATAGATCTGCTATTCAACACAAATGACGAGTATGGCATATATGTAAAAAACTATCTGGTGTAAGCAACTCACTACATACCCAGTTCACAAGAATGTGACCAATTTGCTCCACTGTTCCACCAGGTTTGGTCGCTTCTCCTATTCTAGCCAACAAATCTGAAATGCAAAAAGGCAGAAATACCAATAACAAAGTTATTTAAAAAAATAATTCAGCACTAAATTAGAAGTTTAGATTCAAAAAAACTTGTGTCGGGGCACTGGGTGCCTCACTCGGTTAAGCATCTGACTCTTGATTTCAGCTCAGATCATGATGTCAGGGTCATGAGATCAAGCCCCATGTCGGCTCTGCCCCAAATTGTTAATGCTGTTCAGATACTAACGAAAATTAAATAGCATATCTTACCTTCATGGAGAGGTATGTAAGCATCCAAATCACCAAATATATGGGTGAGTTCCTCTTCTGACATAATAGACAGCTTTAACATAGGGTCATGGTAGGCCTATCAGAAGGGGAGAAGTATGTCACCCAAAGAGATCAAGCAAATAAAACATGATGAGAGACCTTCCTTGAACGCAAACATGACTAACTATATAAAAGCTAAGCGTGGATTCTATTTGTTATACATAAAAGAAACTGAAGTATATATTAATACCCAAACAGATTCTCTTACTGATATTCATATTTGAAGAGATTTAAAGCCATATAAGAAGTTTATAACTTGTGAAATATAATTTTTTAAAACTAGGGCATGTGATAAAAAGTTATTTACTGACCTTTCTTGCAAGCTTGAGATCCTCAATTAAATCCTGTTCACCTCGGGACATTTCATATATTGCCTAAAAAGAAAAAAAAAGATCCAGCAAACATTATAGGTCACTCCTTCCTTTGAGAAAGGAAAATTATATGCAATTGATATTTATCATTAATTATTATTTTTTTTATCATTAATTATTTAACTGTTTTGAAGAGTGTTTTTTAAAGTGACTCCGTCTGAAAACTGTAATTCAAAATGGAGTCTCAAGAGGTTGCCATGTTTTACAACTTTACTCCATTAGAGTTAACTCTGATGACCACCATTCATCACGAAGTGTTGCTGCTCAGCATGTGTTGTGGATTACCACTGAGATATTAAAATGCTGCTGATTTTTGCCTCAGGCATTAGTCTGCTATTCTTCTGACAAAACATATGTTTTAAAAAACAGGGACAATTTTTTTTTTTAGTATAAGCCAATACATACGGCCTTGCTACTGAATGCCAGCTTACCTCCTGACGTTTGATTTCTTTGGTAGTTAAAGACTCTTTCATACTGACATCTAACATCTCTGACCACAGGACACTGCTTCTCCTTTTGGCAGGTGTTGGAACTGTTGATCTGCTAGATGACTTCTGGGCAGATGCCGGGGATCTGCTGTCACCACGAAGGGTAAATGACTTAAAATAAAAAAAATAAAATAAATAAAAAAAAAAAGAAAGAAAAAGAAAGAAAAAAGAGGTGAACAAAAGAGAGATTCAAAGGATAGTAATTATTCCTTTTTCTTAAAAAAATAGACAAAAACAAAGTTCTGAGAATTTCTCAACACGTAAGACAATCATTTGTCCAAGCTTCAATCTATCATTCTAAACTACTTATCAGCCAAAATTACGTTTTTGGGAATAAAAACTATCTAAAACTCTGCTTTGATAGAAGATGTAACTTAATATAATGGAGTTATATAAATATAAATATAAATATAAATACTATTCTAGTAAAAATATTCCTTACTAGCATGTTAAAAAACACTTTATGTTTAAATATAATAGTGTAAAAGTCTTTGTACAGCTCAAAGGAAAATACAAATTTTAGGCTTCTGTAAAAAGCCCCCTTACTACATTACTCACCTTCCAGCCCCTCCCTTGCTTACCTGAATTGTTTGACCAAAGCGTCGGACTGCTCCATTTCTTACAGGAGAGATCAAATTTGCCAAGGATGTGACCCGAGCGAGAGGTCGAACTCTTTTATTGCTTGGCTCCTGTAAAAACAAAAACAGGTTATACTAAATGTGTGTTTAGGTGTAGTGGTTTCAAACAAGTTTGGACGAAGTTGAACACTCTCAAAAACCAATACTGGTACATTATAAAATAGAGAAACATGACACTCTGAAAATGAATGTTGTCCTTTATTGTTAAAATACTAAGAACCCTATTGAGTAACAGTAAATTATTAAAAAAATTAATGGTATGAGAAACACCAGCTGAATATCACTTTGAGAACAGAACAAATATTATCACTACACAGAAGAGAAACTAAAATGAAAACAAAGACATTAGACTCCAGAGTCGTATATAACTTTTTAGTTTAATATAGAGAGTCACTTTTAAAAAGTACCTGATTATTATGAAAAATTTCAAACATACAGAAAAGTGAAAAATAATAGCATAATGGATCCCATGGACTTATCACTCAGCTTTAGTGGTTTTTGGTGTGAGAATCTGTTTCATCTATTTTAAAGCAAATCCCAGACATCGTATCATTTCATTCTTAAGTACTTCAATTAGAGAATAGCTTTTAAATGAACATTATCTGCCACTGGAACGGGCCAACTCTGAAGGTAGAGCATCCCTGTCACGGGAGGTGTTCAAGCAAAGGCAGGACAGGGTTAGGCGAGAACTCCAGGCTCTGGGATCAGACTGACTGGGCCCAAATCCGGGTTCTAGCACTTGCTAGGGAATACCCTGGGCCTCAGTCTTCTCATCTGTAAAATGCGGTTAATATTAGACCTTGTCTTATAAAGTTGTTATGAAGATTAAATAAGATACTTTTAAGTGGCTTGAACAATGCCTGGAACACACTAAGTTTCTGCTATTACTAACATTCTTAGAAATATTTCCACTTTCTACATAAACACTGGGATTTATGAATAATTAGGTTCTCTCTCAAACATTTAATTTGTTAAAGGAAAAATATATACAAGTTGAGAAGAAATAGCTATTTTACACATACTGTCTCAAAAATAATAGGTTAGTAAACACATCACTTAAACATTCAAGGATCTCAAACTTTACACATCACATTATTCTAATTCTACTGCTAGGGAAATGGAGGTGTAGCGTTAGTGACTCTTCAGCTACTGAAGTAAAGAACATCAGGTCTGTCTTTTACATGTCCAAGGAATATAATTATTTGTATTTGGTGCTTTTGACAATTGTGGCATACTTGACAAAATAATTCTGATAATTCAAAAGGATATATAATTAAAAATCACCTTAAAAATAAAGATAACACGTAAAAATAAAAATTACCATTTAAAAATGACAGATGAAACATTTTTTCTAAAAATTCTTTGATATGACATATAAAAAAGTAAGGTATGAGAAAATGGAGTAAAAATAGTCCCCTTAGTATAATTTAAGAATAAAATGGCTGAAAGAGTTACAATTCTCTGGAAAGAACCTTCCATGATTTGAATCTTCAGTGACGGAAGGCCTATTACAGCTCCTAAAGGTACACACTCCTATCAGAAGGGAATGTGACTCACTAAGGAAGGAGATGGGCAGATAAGTAGCTCAGGTCTTTGAAGGCCCTAAGAAGTAGAGTTGTAGATCAACTCTCCCACCAAAATAATTAACCCTGAAGTAAAACTCTGAATATAAAACCACTAATGTGCAAATGTTAAATGAACTAAAAAAGAAAACCTCAAGATATGTAGTAAAATGACACACTGTGTGGCCAAGGACATGTGCAGATGCCTTTACAACATACATCTGTGCAAGACTGAAGTGACACATGCATGGGCAGAAGGTCTGGCAGAAGGCATTCCTTTCTATTTAGTAAAGACAGTACAAAGAGTCTTCTGTTTGAGTGGAGATAGAATTACCTCCTCACAAAGTAAGATATGCCAACACTAACTAGAAACAAAGCAATTGTCAGAAAGTTCTGTTCTACTTTTTGGAAACAGAGGTTAATTCTTCTTCCCTGTTTAAAACATAACAAATTTGACTTCCTAATAAGTCACAAGTTGAGTCATTTCAACTTAAAACGTCTTTGGAAATGTGCTCTTCCCAGTGAACTTGAAAAGTTAGTTTGGATGGGAGGAAACGATTTTTGGATCTATTTTATTATATTAAATCAGGTTAATGATAAAAAATTCTTATCTTTATAGGATCAGTTACTGTTCAACTACTGATTTCCTGGTAACTCAAAATTATGTGATGTTTAAAGTTAAAACTACAGAACTTAGATTTAGATAGTTAAATGTTAAATATATCTAAAACATCTTTCTGAAATTAATATGGATTTTGTTTCTGCAGTCCATTTAGGGTGGCAGGATATTTACGCTGAGCAGTATTTGGTGGTTAAGCATGTTCTACAGTCTTTCAGAAAGCCATCTATCTCCCATTTCACAAAGGATATGGCAGTCTTAGGAGTTTATCTAATCTAAACTGTCTTGGTAAGAGCTCCAGGCTAGCTCAGTCACTAGAGCACGAGACTCTCCAAATGCCCTGTAAGTTAAGTACAGTACTAAATCAGGAAATGGGGGGGTGGGGGTGGATACCTCTGTACTTTTCACACATGTTTTTGGGGATCCAAAAGTAAAGGACCTACTTATTGCCTTACTAAAAGGATATATGTGATGAACGTTTAGGAGACACAACACAAACTTTCAGCATATATATTTCAAGAGTATGAAAAGTTTTAATAACTTAAAAAGTAACTGAAATGTAAAGCTGAAGATGGTTCACTTCTAATCTTAGGATACACATACAGTATTTGAGAAAAAATATCACACAGAGGAAACTTCTGTGGCAAAGTGATATGCATCAGGCAGTCATCTATTATATAGGGTCACCTTAAAGGTTGGGACAAAAATTTCTTTTAAAACACAGGTTAGGATTCTGCCTATGTAAGCTATGACCAAAAGTTTTTCTTTAGAGATCCAGATGAATCATCTGGATGATCTTGGTTTGGTTATTAAGAACCTAAACATCTGCACTGTCACAAAACTATTTCAAAGACAAAGTTTTTCGAGAACTGGTGTTACACCCACACCTGCCACTTTGCACACACAGGATGCAGGTACAGGGTTTGGAGGTGAGGAAGGGAGAGAGGGGTAGAAGTCTACCTGTCTTACTACCACTTAAAATAAGGCTTACAAAATGGTTTTGTTGCTGCTGTTATTTCTGTTCTGGAGTCCTGTTAACAGTGTCATGGTGAATACAAAAAGCTTAGAGAGCCAATGCAGATGGTGAAACTATATACTCTCCTCAAAAGATACTCTGCACATCTATGAGAATAAATAAGGAATACCAACAAGTTTTCCATACACCAGAACTTTCTCCAGTAGCCAGTCTTCACCAGGGCCAAAGTTCACAGAGAGGGAGAAATACCCCAATACCTCTAACATAAATTTATGTTGTTTATTTAGGTTAGGTTTTAACCAGACTATCTAGTTTAGCCAGGCAATCACATGCATTATTTTAGGGTATCTGCTTTTAGACCAACTTTTTTTTTTTTTAAAGATTTTATTTATTTGAAAGAGAGAGAATGAGAGATAGAGAGCACGAGAAGGAAGAGGGTCAGAGGGAGAAGCAGACTCCCTGCTGAGCAGGGAGCCCGATGTGGGACTTGATCCCGGGACTCCAGGATCATGACCTGAGCCGAAGGCAGTCGCTTAACCAACTGAGCCACCCGGGCACCCCTAGACCAACTTTTTAATCAATTTATTTTACTAATCCAGTTGTAAAGAGAAAATTGTTAAGATGGATTTTAAGTCTTTTACTGGGATGTATCTTGCACATAAAAACAACAACATGGAAAAACTGTTGTGAACGCAGGTTTTTTTTTTTTTTTTTTGGGTAAGAAGTTTTTTGCTACTAATGATGTCATGAAAGAGGATAGGATAGGAGGGTCTCTTCTATAGTCAACCAAATCAAGACACTTAAAAAAAAAAAGAAAAAAAGAAAGGAAGGAAGGAAGGAAGACCAGTATAGGGGCACCTCGCTGCCTCAGTCAGTAGAACATGTGACTCTTGATCTTGGGGTTGTGAGTTTGAAACCCACATTGGATACAGAGTTCATGTAAATAAATAAATAAATCGTAGTTAAAAAGAAAAAAAACCCCAGTATATATTTGGGTTTATTTGTTTGGGTTACTGGATACATAATCTTCTCTCTTTGGCAAGAACTTTAAAATAAGAAAAAAGAAAAGAAAAACATTTATAAAAAGATAAAAGAGTTATGATTACATAGGATTTCTTCCCTTTCTACTTAGTAATAGAAATAGTCAGATTTAGTCATTTATTTAAGGTTGTTATTGCTACTACTAAGAACCTGACAACATTCCCAGTGTTTTAAATCTTTGGAATAAAGGTATGCCAGAAATATGGCCGATACCTGATACCAACCACAAAAGACTTGGTGGTTCCTGATGGTCCAAAAAATGATCAGTTTTAATATTTACACTGATGACCATGTATGACTTGCCCGACTCAAAGGAAATGCTTACACATTTTGAGAAAACTGAAACATAAAAGCAAAAGCCAAAACCAAAGAGAAAAACAAAAACCAAAGCTAAACTATACCAAATGAAAGCATAACTCCTAAAGACGGCAGCTATTTTAACTACCAGAAGGTGTGTGTATGTACGATACAGGGCTTTACTGAGGTATACAACAGGCTGCACATATTGAAAATGTGTAATTAGGTAGTTTTGATACAAGTATACAGCCACAAAACTATCACCACAATCAAGCTAAGAAGTATGTAGTTAAGTGAACACAGGAGCACTGCTTCTGTCCCCTAGGTGATAACGTAGTACATACCCTAGGGTAAGCGGTGCAAAGTGGATATCCATATAGTATTAGATCAGCTGTCAAAATTAAATAAAATGGCACAAAAATCACTTGACTTATTTTGATAAATGTTCATAAAGACTTTTAAAAACCATAATGACTTTAGAAAATTAAAGCAAGGAGGGGAGAAGTAATCTAAATAATGGTTCGGTGGTTTAAATATTTTAACATATTTTCCTTTCCAAAAAAAAAAAGTCGCACAAAATAAACTTATTAGATGTGGAAAGAAAAATAAAAATAAAAACAAGCACTAGGTCTGATAGCATTTTAGTTGCCATTTGTTCACTAGTGTGAACTTGGAAGGAAGGGATTCTTATTTTCCTTTTACCCCGTAAGGCAGTTCCTCAGACTAGGTAATATAACTGCAAGTTAAAAAGAACAATGTATTAAGCATCAGAAATGTGACCAATTCAACCAAATTTAGCAGCATACACATTTAAAATCTGTGTACACTCAAGCTATGCTATGTATAAACCTCTACAATAGAGCCAGACACGTTTCAAACCTGCATAGAAATCAAAGTCCTACATTTTAACACTCAGTGAGATCAAAAGTTAAGTTTAAAATCATCCTGTTAATAAATTGTGAAAAATCTTCAGAGTTCCGTGGAATTAGAAAACCTTCCTTTGGTCTTACCTCTTGTTCTCTGAAGGACTGATTATTAACGTCCAGGACTCGTATAGTCCTCTTGATGGGCAGGAGACCTCCAATCTCGTCATGAGCCACCATGCTTCCCCCAGTGCCCCCGCAAACCCTCACAGTCGTTGGGAGCCGAGCCCGCCCTACAGCAAGGCACTACCGGCAGGCAGGCTTCCCCTCCCAGCGCCCGGCCCCCCGGCAGCCATCCGCCCCTGCCTCTCCCTCGCGCCGCGCCGCTCCGACTGCTCCGCAGCAGCCGCGCGATCCACCCAGACCTCGGGGCTCCGGGGGCGGGGCCTGCGGACACGTGACCGCGCTTAACTGACAGCCGCACTTCGCGGCTTCTCCCTTGCCTCCTGCAGGAGAAAGCTCTTTCTAAGAGGTTTGGAATTTCTACAGCAACTCAAGGCTCAAGGAAACCTTAGGTTAATGTAAGGGCTTTCCTGGCTTAAAAAGCATTCCGGAAGGGAAACTAATTGCTTATCTAGGTTACCTACTCTGGTACTCGGCCACAGACAGGGATACTTTTTCTCTAAAACCCTATCACCTAGAAAGGAATTCAGTGGCCGAAACTTGACAACTTCAAGTAAGAAAGCTCTAAGTCAGATAACCAAAGAAAAGCCTGATTATTCAGGGACCTTTTAGTGCGAGCATATTCACCACCATGAGAGCATCTAGGCCCTTACTCCGCCCTTGGGACTGACCGGC
Source organism: Eumetopias jubatus (assembly GCF_037043125.1). Classification (NCBI taxonomy): domain Eukaryota; kingdom Metazoa; phylum Chordata; class Mammalia; order Carnivora; family Otariidae; genus Eumetopias; species Eumetopias jubatus. The sequence continues at coordinate 30,365,069 of NW_028274814.1, forward strand.
AGAGCAGGCACCGCGGGCACACTTCAGGTCACCCTGTTGGTCAGGTGGCTCTCCCACAGGGCTGTGGGGCAAGAACTGCGCTACCTCAGATTTCACTGTCAGCACTGCTCAGACTGAGAGGCACCTATCTTTCCTGTATGCTTTAAAAACTTGCCATCTGTGTAATAGATGTTTTACACCATAAATACAAAAAAGGTGATTTCTAATCATGGGATCCTGCTTTATTCTGAAATGACTCACCTTGATAGAGTCCTAAAAGAGTCAAAAGGCCTTATTTAAAAGGTAACTTGCACTTTACAGGTAGAGAAATGAGGTCCACAGAGGTGAAGTAACTTGCCCCAAGTTACGCATTAGTGACAGTCTCTAAATTCTTTCTTTGGAAAAGCACCACTTATGTTGGTTTGATAGGCCTGCTAAGAAGCAGACTTTCTTCCTCAACAGAACGTACTGTATTCTATTTTGAAAGGTAGGATTTTCACTATATACTACTATGAATGATATGATGTCAGTAATTTGCAAAAAAATTTCTGTTCTCAGGATTTATTAGGATCAATTAATCCGAGAAATCTATGTAGGAGGCACTATTCTAGATGCTGTGAATGATATTAAAAATAGATTTCATATTTGCTCCTAAAGTGCTAATACACCATTATGTAAAAGTAGGCTACACAAAGAGATAATTCATAAAAGACAGCTTTTGAAAATTCCCAAGCTGTACTGCTAGCTTATAGTAAGCGCCACAGGAGCTCAGGAGGAGCAGCAGCTTCCAGCAGTCTTCTGAGCAGAGATGGGGCTGGGAAAGATGCTACATTGTGAGATGTTATTTGAGTGGTGCTTGGAAGGCCATGTTATGTTCTTCATAGGCCCAAGTAGGGGAAAAGTGCAAGGATTTCCCAGAAGAGCATGAAGGAGTAAGCTCAGATTGTGGTCACGGGCTGTGGGTAGACAGATGAGCAGAGAATTTTATTGAGCCCGTGAGAGATAATAGAAGTTATGTTGCAAGCTGATCTATCAGATGGTTTGAAAGATGACTGGGAATATAATGCAAAAATCACAATCAGTTATCAAGCAGTTGGCCTAAGGTAGGGTCAGTGGGGAAGGGAAAGGATACCTGCAAGGGGCAACACACTGAGAAGTCAAAGATGCCTACAATTTAAAGTTAGGAGCAGTAACTGTCAATACATATAAAGAAATGAGGAAGAATGAGCTTTGACAGAGACTTCTGAGTTTCATTTTTAGATCTACTGAGGTGGTGGAAGAACATGAAAACGAAAATACTGAGCTAGAACTTGGAGATGCTGGACAAGGACTTGAAAGAAGCCAGAGGGCAGATTTAGACTGGGGAGTCATATACACGGGGATCAGAGTGGAAACCAGGAGTGAATGAGATGCTTGGGAGAGAAAATCTGGACAAAAGAACAAGGGCCCAAGGATCTAACTTTGGAGAGATGCCAAGGGAGAAAGATTTTTGCAAAAGGAATAGTCAGCAGAAAAGAAACATAGCAAGATGCCAGGGAAGAAAAGGTGTTAATTACAGCAAAAAGGTTAAGAAGGGTAAGAAAAGATGCACGGACTTAGTGATTACAAGTTTAACAAGGACCTGGAGCGTGCTAGTTCAGTGGAATAAAGACAGAAGATAAACTAAGGAGGCTGAAGAGTGAACAGAGCAGAATAAATAGCACAGACTATTTAAAATGACAACTGATCTACAAAACAATTTACTAAGGTTTGCAGGACAGTGTAACTTCTTACAGGAAGCGTCAATGCTGCTCTTCTATAAATACCAATGTATTTTGTATTCAAGATGATGATAATTCATCTTTTTGTTCTGAGACTTGTTTTTTTTTTAAGATTTTATTTATTTATTTGAGAGACAGTGAGAGTGAGAGAGCGAGTGAGAGAGCACGCACAAGCAGGGAGGGATGGAGAGGGAGAAGCAGACTCCCCTGGAGCCCAATGCAGGGCTCAATCCCAGGACCCTGGGATCATGACCTGAGCCGAAGGCAGACACTTAACTGACTGAGCCACCCAGGCACCCCAACTGCTCTGAGACTTAAAAAAAAAAAAATAATGGTGATTGGTTATATCTCATCATCTATCCTTTATTACCTGACCACACCTGATCACACATATGTGGATATGTTTGGCCTTAAGGATGGCTGACTATGTGCAGAATATACAGCAGTAAAGTGGAAGTACCTTAGAGATCATTGGAGCCAGTTCCTTAATTTACAGATAAGAACACTGACCTGCTCAAGTCCTCAGAAAGAGGCGAGGCTAGAACCCAGGAGACTGGTCTAGTTTCACTGGTTCAAAATGGTGCAAGTGAGGCCAATACTTGATGGCCAAGGGAATACAGGCCTTACACTCAGGGAGAGTAGGGAAGAAGCTGCTAGGGTGATCTCATGGGTCTGTTACCTGACATCTCTTTCCACTGTTTTTCTATTTAGTTCTGAAAGAGGTAAGGCCAAGGAGAAGGGATTTCTCTCATTTCTCTCCTTTAGCTGAGGGTCCAAGAGGTAGAGGGACAAGGCTTATAAAATGTAAAAGCTGAAAGCCTACAGGAGCCACATAGGGTTTAATGGTGATAGTCACAGCACAAAAATCCCAACTCACTAACCCTAAAATCTTCGTTTCATTTTGAACGTTCAGGGTTGTGGCCCAAATATAATTTAGACAACTGTAGATAGCATCTAAAAAAGCAACAATGAACACAGGATGTTCAATGAGCACCCTGAGTGATGAGCCTGAAAGGATCTTGACGCTAACAATGCTCCATAAAATCAGAGGGCTGAACAGGTCCTTTGAGGTCATTAACTCATCCTCCTCTGTTTTCTTAGGAAGAAATTGAAGAACATCAGTGAAAAAAGAAAAGGAAAATTTATGTCCTTACCCTGTGCTAGGAGCCTCATGTGTGTTACTTAGCCAGCTTTATGAATTATGTGTTATTAGCACCATCTTACAGATGGAGGAAGCTGGGACTCAGTGTAAGAAACAAGTCCAAAGTTGCAGAGTTAATCAGTGGCTGGACAGGCCTGAGTCTGGTCTACCAACTCCTGTTACAGCACACCCCCCAGGTGAGACAGGAAACGCACCGCTGTTAGCATGTTCAGTGCACACTTGGTGCACAGCCGGTGCAGGCCAGCCTTCTGTGAGTTGGGTCTCCTGGTCCCAGCTAGTGTTTGTTAAATAAATGGGAACACTTTACAGAGAAGGAAATCATAAAAGAGTTGAGAGATTATTTGCCTTATAGCCTTTTTATAACAAGGCAGTTAAGTAAAAAGATAATAGTTCCTGCTGCTTCAGTTTTAGAGATCCTAATTCAATTGTTTAATGTTAGTCACAGCTTATCAGAGCATGACTTATAAATATTACAAATTGTGTAACTGAAGCACAGACTGGTTAAGTATCTTTTCTTTGTGTAGAAAATCTAGAATTTATAAACTTAAAAACTGAGTTTTCTAGGAATAATAATAAAGCTCTATAAAAGATGCCAGATTGGAGAAAATATTGGTTTCCAAAGACCAGTTATAGTTATAACCTCTGTTCTTCTGCTCGTATGGAGTCTTCAATGCTTTCTTTCCTAAAATACAAAGATAAAGAGAACATTGCTTCCCTTCTATAGAGGAAGGCTATTAACCTTTTTTCCTCCTTTTAAGGTGAAATCAGAATTCTGGAATTTAGACAAACTAGAGCTAAAGAATAATAATTACTTCTTCTGGTCTGGATATTATTTGTTTTTATTTACTTTTGTCTGGAATCACAAGCCATTGGAAATTAGTTGAGAAAGCCCCATTATGGGAAAGAGAAAACAAACTCTAAGCTCTCTGCTGCCCTCTGTAGGTAATATTGTGAAATGCAATTGCCAACCTGCTTTTTCTCAGCTTTGTAATTTTATTTATAAGGACCTTATGTAGATGACTACATAAACAATCTTATTCTGTAGAGAAATATGGATAACAGTACAATCTGTTTCTTCAGCCCTTGTGTAGCTCTCATGTTTTCTATTACTAAATTAAACATGTTTAAAAACCATGTAAGTGTATGAAAAGTTGCCACAGTTCACAAGAAGTATTTTAAGGGCTTTTTTTATATACAAGAAAACTATGTTCCACTTTAAGACTAGAATCTGGGGTGCCTGGGTGGCTCAGTCCATTATGTGTCTGCCTTCAGCTTGGCTCCCTGCTCAGTGGGGGGTCTGCTTCTCCCTCACCCTCTCCTTCTGCCCCTCCTCCCCCACTTGTGTTCTCAAATAAATGAATAAATCTTAAAAAAAAACTCTAGAATTTAAGATTACAAATAACTACTATGTATCTCACTAAAAATAGCTCAGTTTAAAAAAGAATTTTAAATCTTACTAAAAAGCACTGATTTGAATATGAACAAAATGGAACTTCTAAAACACCAGAGTTCCAAATTTATTTAGTAACTAGTTAAAAACAACAATAAAGGTGGGGCGCCTGGGCGACTCAGTGGGTTAGGTGTCCGATTCTTGGTTCCGGCTCAGGTCATGATCTCCTGGTTGGGAGATGGAGCCCCAACGGCTCTGTGCTCAGCAGGGCTGGGTGGGGAGTCTTCACCCCCTCCCCCACCATAAGTAAATAAATCTTTAAAACAACAAAAAGGCAGTTACATTTGGACTAAATGAATATGAAAGAGGTTGGTAATGAAGTTATGTGTAGATCTGAATTTTAAAAAATCATCTGGATTAAACATTTGACTATCTCCAAGCTTTACTAAGAGCTTGGTTTGGAAAAAGATCAATTCGGATCTTTATACTATTAGCAAGACTATAAACAGAATACCTGACAGGCTAAGAAGTTTGGTATTAACAAAACCACAGTTCTTTTTGCAATAGTAATACAAACAGCAAATAAAATGGGGTATTGGTGCTGTTTGTTAGTGGTGACTTTTATCTCAAGTATGACATAGGAGAGCAAGTAACTTCTAGTATAATATAAGATCGCTTGGGCTTGTATAACAGGATGCTGAGTGGGATTTTCCTCATTTGCCCCTGAAACTCAGCTAAGGCCCAAACCTGAAGACAAATGGTCCTGTGTCCTGTGCCCAGCCTCCTGTTTCCTCAGCCCACGTTTACTTCAGTCATTGCTCCAGCAACCAGCTGTACTAGGTCACTCTTGCTTTCCACTCTGGGCTTCTTGAATATTGGAATGTGGCATTTACACAGGTACCTGGTAGTGTGAGAAATAAACACTCCATGGGGTAGCCATTGACTAATGGAGCACAGGGGCTGGTGAATAAAAGCTCCCTCTTCAGTCCCTTCACAAGACAATTCTGCGGTATATCTTACATGGCTCTTCAGAAGGTTCCAGCAAAAATAAGCCTCAGTTGCCCACAGTGGTGACCAGCTTAAATGCAGACACTTGGTATTAGCTGCCTCCTTCTGTTTCAATTCCCCATTCCCTGGGACCATACCTCAAAGCAGACTCACTGCTTGGCTCACGTCTCAGGCTGATTTCTGGAAGGAACCTGGCTAGGACACTGAAACTGAGCTTGGCCCTGGAGACTAGACACACAGAATGAGATTCTGGAACTGGGTCCCTCATTGGAAAAATGGTGTAAGGTCTATAGTTACTGATCGGTATGGAAGGAGTGAAGCAATGGCTCATACAGCGGTTGTGGCACATGAACAACATAGGGGGTTAATAGTAACTGCAAAGGTTGTAGAGTTGGCTGGCTTCTGTTAATTGCTTTAAAAGCTTTGAAAAAGCGCTGGTAACTTTCATAATGTTCTCAGAGTCATTATGGCAGGAAGGGCCAAGTGGGAGCCCCTGAAATTCTAACCCCTACACTGGAGCCAGGATAATAAATAGAAGCAATATTGCACACCAAGGGAAAATGCAGAGATAGGCATCAAAATTACAGCCGGAAGGAGTGATAGTCTCCACCCCATTTCCATTCAATTAATCTGTAGGCCTCTTACAATGAGATGGACTGTGATGGCTAACAGTGGACTACTGTAAACTTAACTCAAGTGGTAGGCTTAATCTCAGCTATTGGGCAAGATGTAGATCCTTTATTGGAACAGATCAAGACATCCTCTAGCATTTGGTATATGGCTATTGATCTGGTCTGTGTGTTCTTTTCAATTCCTATTAGTGAAGAAGATCAAAAGTAGTTAGCTTTTGGGGCGCCTGAGTGGCTCAGTTGGTTAAGTGACTGCCTTCGGCTCATGATCCTGGAGTCCCGGGATCGAGTCCCGCATCGGGTTCCCTGCTCGGTGAGGAGCCTGCTTCTCCCTCCAACCCTCCCCCCTCTCATGTACTCTCTCTCTCTCTCTCATTCTCACTCTCACTCTCTCAAAATAAGTAAATAAATCTTTAAAAAAAAAGTAGTTAGCTTTTACTGTGGGAAGGACAGCACTTTCTATTTCATATCCTGAGGCTGTTAACTTTTCTGTTCTGTCAGAGTCCTAAAGGACGTTGCGATCCACGGAATATCGTGTTAGTCCAGTAAACTGATGACATCAAACAGGACTTGGTGAGCAGGAAATGGCAAGTATTCTGGACACCCTAGGAAGTCAAATGCATGCCATGAAAATTCTGGGGCCGCCACATTAGAAAAGTTTTAATAGGTCCAATGGCCTGACGCTTTCTGAGATCTCTCCTCCAAGGTAAAGAACAAGTTGTTGTACCTGCATTCCCTAGCACTAGAAGGGGCACAGCACTAGGTAGGACTTTACCTGTATTTGGAAATTCTGCTCTGACCCATTAGTGGAGTCATCTCAAATGCACAGTTTTGAGTGGAATCCAGAGCAGAAGTCTCTGTAGCAGGTCTAGGCTGTGGTGCAAGCTGTCATACTGCTCAGACCATGTGACCTAGCAAATTTGCTAAAGCTAGAGGTCTCTATGGTAGACAGAGAGGCCGTGTGATGTCTCTGGCAAAGCCAGGAAAAGAATTGCAATGCAGGTCCCTAGGGTTCTGAAGTTAGGCTATGCTTTCCATGGCAGGAAACTGCCTGCTGATTTCTGGAAGGTAGCCGGCCATAGCTATAGCAGCCCTAGTGAACACTGAGGACCTGCCCACGGGGCATCGTATGACTCATGCAATCAGAGCTGTCCAAAATGAACAGGGTCAAGCCTACCAAGTCACAAGTTTGGGCAGGTACAGTGGCAACCTATTATATGATGGAAATGGTCTATCTGGAATTCGGTCTGAATAAGACCAAAGGGCATAAGTAAATTACATAAATAGATGTCCCCAACTGTCCCAGTACTCTGATATTAGCCCTTCTTCATTTGGTGGTGGGAGTAGGGGTGGCTCTTGGTAACCAACTGATAGAGGAGAAAAACTTGCCCTAATTCCTGGGTAGATTAGCTTCGTCTGTTGTTATGAGCACTACTGTGGACCCCCTACTGTACTGCAGTGCCATTTAGGGGTAATCCTAAAGGAGAGTGTGGTACAGGTCAACAATTCCAGCAGGCAGAGCCGTCGTCCAGTTTATACGGAGGGAGAAAGGGCATGAAGTACAGATATACGCAGGCTCCCGACAAGTGACGGACAGTTTGGCTGACTGCTCAGGGGCTTGCAAGGAGCAAGATTAAAAGAAAAAAAAAGTAAAAAAGGCTGAGAGGATTTTTGGAAAAGAGGCATATAAATGGACCTATGGATTGTGCACAACGTGGGAGGATCTTTGTCTCCTGTTATCAAGAGTACAAAGGTAGTAGTGCCTTGGAGGCACTAGGTAAAAACAATGATTTATCCTGTGCATATGGACAAGTCCCTCTCCTAAGCCAGCACAGCACTTCTGGAAAAGGCCCACGGGGAGTGGCCGTAGCGCAGGTGTGAAGGTACATGCGGCTCCCCAGCAGGGGCCCCTCTTACCAAGACTGACCTCACCACTCACTGATGAAGGCCCCAGAGCTGACAAATGATGCTGAAATCCAGCCGTACAGTCCCATTCCCTGGGCAGACTTGGTGGCTAGCTGATTACATCAGACCCTACTTCTACAGTGGGCAGTGATTCACCCCTGCTACAGTGGCGATCTCCACCGGACGCTGAATTTCCTTCTCCATCTTCAGGGCCCCTGCCAGCACCATCATCTAAGGGCTGGCACGGTGCCTGCTCTGCTTGCACGAGATCCTACACAACTACACAACACTGCCTCAGACTTCAGGACCCATTTTATAGCAAAGGAGTTACAACAATGGAAAGATAATCACTTGATCCACTGGTTCTTCCATATTCCCCATTATCCAGAAACAGACAGCTCAACAGAATGATGGCATTGTTTATTGAAGATGTAGCTATTGCAGCAGCTCAGGGTTAAAATTCTGCACTGTTGGAACACTGTCCTTCAGAATATGATACATGTGAAACAGCCTATATATGGTACTATGTCCTCAACAGCCATCATACTTGGTCCTAAGAATCAGTGGGTGTTAGAACTGGTCCCTCTCATCATTACTCCCAGATGTGGTGTTTCCCAGGTACAACCTGGCTCTGTAGTCAACCAAGACTCAAAAAAGGTAAACCGACTAGGGGCTCAGACCCCTCAAGGACTAAGGTGGGGCAAGTAACTCAGACCCACTGAAGTGGTGGCCAAGGGTGAAGGAAATCTATTCCAGTGGTAGAGGAGGAAGATGTTCATCAGTTATGGCTCTGGGTAGCAGCAGACAGCGTGGCTTGTTCCTCTGTGTCAGAACGTGCAGAGATGGCAGCTGGCCACGACCCAAGGCCTCTGTGACAGGTGGGACTTAAAGGAGTATATGAGCACATCTCTACAGTAGAGTGTACAGTGTCAAACAGCATTTGTACCCTCCTCCTGCTCACATTCCCTACCGCTACCATTTGATTAGTTGCACTACAAATCCCTCTTTCTGCCCTAGGGCTTCTTGAATGTACAACCTACAAATACGAGGGTATATACACACCCTACAGGGAATCTGGACCAACAGGGAATAGGGCCAGTAGAGGAAACTGCTCCTCCTCTGCCTGTGAGGATGCTCTATAGGACTCCTCAGAGGCCCAGATGCCAAGTCAACAACTTGCCCTGGAACATACTTTTCCTCCTTTTCCTAGTCCCTTATTTCCCCAGATAAAATATCTACATTCAAGCCTTGCCTCAGGTTCTACATTCTGGGGGAAAACCAGACTAAGACACTCAAATTAATTAATTTCTTTTCTTTCTTTCTCTCTTTCCTTCCTTCCTTCCCTTCTTTCAGACTTTATTTATTTGAGTGAGAGAGAACACGAGTGGGGGGGAAGGGCAGAAGGAGAGGGAGAAGCAGACTCCCCACTAAGCAGGGAGCCCAATACGGAGTATTGGTAGTGTGGAAGGAGTGAAGCAATGGCTCGATCCCAGGATCCCAAGATCATGACCTGAGCAGAAGTCAGATGCTTAATTGAGTCACCCAAGTGCCCCAAGACACCCATATTTCTAATTTAGGAGGCATAAGCAAGTGGCACCAGCCACCAGCTCAGGGTAAGAGAAACCTATTACGGGTGGTGGAGGAGTAGAATGTGCTTCAGTTATGGCTTCCCTGCAGGATTTACTCATTAGAGCCTGATCAGGGAATGAACCATTCATGCCCACTACAGCCATTTCCACTTCATCAGAAACGGAATGAGAAACAAAGCTGTTGGTATGGGCCTGTAGTTTTCCTGGAAAGAGACTATTCTCTCCTCTCTCCAAGCTTTCTTTCCCTTAGGGACTTTCAAGAGGAGAGAGGGCCCACATGGCACTGACCTCACATGAATTTCTGGCTCCTCTAGTACAAAGAATAGAGGTGAGATTGAGGGCGTGGTCTTGCTGGGATGGCTGCATCCAGGTGGGCCGAGAACAGCATGCACTGGAAGGGCGCATAGTATGCTACTTCCTGGAGGGCACCCAAAAGATGTGGCTAATCTTGCCACGGGCTATCAATACCTCGGGGAATTTCACAGGAATGGATCCCTCATTAGCAGGATTTGATGGAGCCATTACTCATTCTCACTGATCCCACAGAGGATGAAACAGAAGTTACAACCAAAATGAAAAGGACTGTAATCTCATCCAGTAAGGTAAAGAGACTCGCTCCTATTTCTTTCTCCCTTCGAGGAGTCTGGGTCTCAAAAAGGTGGGAATGAGATGCATGCAATAAAGCGAATACATGTCTCTTCTACAAATTTCTAGGGTTACAGACAGATATTACCTGCAGACAGAATGCCTCCACTAGAATGTAAGCTTCATGAAGGCAAAAAGACTATGTTTTGTTCTCTGAGTGTCTCGCACACTGAAGGAGCTCAATAATGTAAGAATGAATGAATGAATGAATGAAGACTGAATATGCTGAGGAGTGGAGAAAAAGGGCTATGAATCAAATCTGAGATCAATATTTTATCATTAAATACAGAAAACAGAGGCTTAGAATGGTTGTATAATTTACACAAAGTAGCACAAGTAGTAACACACAACTGGTTAAGTCCAAAAGTCTGCAACTTCTGAACAAACTTTACTGGCCCTAGCATAATTTCATTTAATTTATGGTTTATTTTATATTAGTTAACAGAGCAAACAGAAGGATATGTTAAAAGAAATAGAAGTAATATCCCCAGAAGGGCAATAGAGGAAAATACATTAATGAAAATAAAGACTATTATGGGAAAACAAAACAAAAAATGAGAGATCTTGGAAATAAAAAAAATTGTCAAAATTTTATTTATTGCCTAAATAGAAATGTAAATAGGCTAACTAGCAAAACAGTCACTAATAAGGAATTAACAAGCTAGAAAATGAAGTTGAGGAATTCTCCTAAAGAACAGCATACAAGATTAAAGAGAGGGAAAGAATAAAAGAGTTAATAAACATATAAAATAATTCCAGATTTTTCTGAAATCTTCCTGAGTTCTAGAAGTAACAACTAGAGTAAGAGGATGAAAATAATCTAAAACTGAGAAGATCTCCAAGGCATTTCTGAAATATATATAATTCTTCAGAATTAGAGGGTTCAAAAAAAAAAAATGCCAAACACGATGAATAGAAAATTTAACGAAAACTCTCAAACTATAAAAATATTAAATAAACGATCCCATCTAAAAACAAAAAACAAGAGACTAAAAAAAAAAAAAAACCCAAACCCTGCAACATACATGATAAATCAGAGGCTAATATCCATATAACATAAAGAAGTCAAGTTATTTTTCCTTTTCTCACATTTAAAAAATTGTGATGAAATACACGTAAAATTTACCATTTTAACCATTTTTAAAAAATATTTTATTTACTTGAGAGAGAGTGGGCAGGAGAGAATATGAGTGGGGGGAGGGGCAGAGGGAGAAGGAGTTGGACACGGGGCTGGATCCCAGGACCCTGGGATCATGACCTGAGCTGAAGGCAGATGTTTAACTGACTGAGCCACCCAAGCGCCACCAATTTTAACCATTTTTAAGGGTACCGTACAGCAGGTAGGGCTCAGAAGCATTAAGTACACTCACGTTGTGCAACCATCACCACCATCGTCTCCTTTTATTCTCTTTCTTCCTAAAAAGAAACCCTGTGCACATTAGACTGTAACTCCCCATTTCCCCTCTCCCAAACCCTGGTAACCACTATTCTATGTTCTATCTCTCTGAATTTGACTATTCTAGGTACTTCATATAAACAAACTTATACAACATTTGTCCTTTTGTATCTGGCTTATTTTGTTTAGCATAATGTTTTCAGGGTTCATCCATGTTGTAGCATGTATCAGAATTCAATTCTTCTTTAAAGTTGAATATCCCATTGTATGTATATATCACATCTTGTTTATTCATGAGGAAGTAATTCTTTCTATTCCTAGTTTGTTGGTTTTTTTTTTAAATCATGAAAGCGTGCTGGATTTTGTCTAATGCTTTTTCTGCATCAGTTGAAATGATTATGAGGTTTTCTCCTCAATTCTGTTAATGTGGAGTTATTCCACTGGTTGGTTTTCATTTGTTGAACCATCCTTGCATGCCAGGAATCAATCTCACTTGGTCTTAGTATACAATCCTATTAATATGCTGAATCCACTTTGCTGGAATCTTCTTGGAGATTTGTACATCAATTCTTAGAAAGGATATTGGTCTGTAGAGTTCTTCTCTTGTAGTATCTTTGGCTTTGGTATCAGGGTATTGCTGGCCTCACAGAGGGAGTTAAGAATTGTTCCCTCCTCTTTAATGTTTTGTAAGAATTTGAGAAGGACTGGTATTAATTCTCCTTTAAACGTTTGGTAGATTTCACCAGTGAAGCCATATGGTCCATGGCTTTTCTTTCACAGGAGGTGTTTTGATTACTCAATCTCTTTAACAGTTATAGGTCTATTCAGATTATCTCTATGATTCAGTCTTGGTAGGTTTGGAGGAACCTGTCCTCTTCATCTAGGTTATACAATCTGATAGGTAAAATTGTTCATGGTTCTCTCTTACAATCCTTTTTATTTCTGTAAATTGGTAGCAATGTCTCCACTTTCATTTCTGACTTCAGTAATCTGAGTCTTCTCTTTTTTTTCCTTAGTCAATTTACCCAAAGATTTGTTGGTTTTATCTTTTCAAAGAACCATGTTTTAGTTTCAATGATTTTCCTCTGTTGTTCTATTCCCTTTTTAATTAAAACCCACTCTAATCTTTATTATTTCCTTCCTTCTGCTAGCTTTGAATGTAGCTTGTTCGTCTTTTTCTAGTTCCTTAAAGTGTGAAGTTAGGTTGCTGATATGAGATCTTTCTCCTTTTTTTTTTTTTTTTTTTTGTAGAGAGAGTGAGCGAGCACATAAGCAGGAGTTTGGGGGAGAGGGAGAGAAAGAGAATCTTAGGCAGGGTCCAAGCCCGGTATAGAGTCTGATGTGGAGCTTGATCTCACAACCCTGAGATCATGACCTGAGCCGAAATCTAGAGTTGGATGCTTAACCAACTGAGTCACCTAGGTGCCCCAAGATCTTTCTCCTTCTTAATGTAAGAGTTTATAGCTATAAATTTCCCTTTTAGTTTTTTGCTCCATCCCACTAGTTTGGTATGTTTTCATTTTCATTTGTCTCCAAGTATTTTCTAATTTTCTTTGTGATTGCTTCTTTGACCCACTGGTTGTTCAATACTGTTATTTTCTACAGAGTTGTGAATTTTTCAGTTTTCCTTCTATTATTTCTAGTTTCATTCCATTGTGACTGCAAAAATACTTTGTATAATTTCAATATTTTCAAATTGATTAAGGCTTTATATGATCTATTCTGGAGAATGTTCCATGTGCACTTGAGAAAAATGTATATTCTGCTCTTACTGGATAGTTTTCTATAGATGTCTGTTAGGTCCAATTGGTTTATGGTGGTGTTCAAGTCCTCTATTCCTTTAATTTTCTGTCTGATTGTCTATCACAATTGGCAAAAATTGTGATATAACATAATTGAGACATAACAATGGTTCCTCTGTATGGAAGGAGAAGACACACTGCAGCATTGTTTTTAATGTGAAAAAATGGAATATATATTAAAGGGCCATTCTTCAAGGACTGGTTAAGTAGATTATGGTACTTTATACTACGGAATATGATATGGCAACCAAAAAAGAATGAGGTAGCCTTATATGGTATTGATAAGAGAGAAAGAGGAAAAAAGTGAGCGGGAGCACATGTACAGTATGATCATACATATAGGTCACCATTACTAAACACATTGTGTGAAAGTATGTAAATAAACAGAAAGGAACCTAGAAAACATCAAATAGTAACTAGTTACTTCAGAGAATGAAGGCGATACAAGGAAATTTAAAAAAAAAGTTTAATTTTGAACAAAGACAATGCATTCTTGTATTACTTATATAATTAAAAAGCAGACACAAGCATTGTGTCTATACACAAGCACATAGCAGCCAGGAATGATTCACAGAAGGTCTAGGAATGATTAACCTTAAGGATAAATAGCTCTGGATACACTTCAATAGCTTCTCAGAGCATTATCAGGAGTAACTGTTTTATGTTTAACTTTTATGTTTTTGGCTAAGAACCATTTTCTTATATCTATTCTCTGTTCCTCTTAACTTTCATCACCCGTACCAGCAGCTGGGTTCATTTTTTGGACCTATGTCACAGAGAAACAATGTTTTATTATATTATGTTATAGGGCAACCAGTAGAGACCCTAAGTTACATCAAAATGCAAGATGGGGGGCAGTAAGCTAGCCTTATTCATAAGTTAAGCCACTAGGGGCACCTGGGTGGTACAGTGGGTTAATCCTCCAACTCTTGGTTTCTGCTCAGGTCATGATCTCAGCGTTGTGAGATCGATCCCTGAGTCAAGCTCCTCCCGGAGTCAGGCTCCATACTCAGTGTAGAGTCCGCTTGAAGACTCTCTCCCTCTCTCTCTCAAATAAATAAATCTTTAAAAAAAATACTAAGTTAAGCCACTAGCTTTAGCATGCCAGCTAGCTTCAAATTATTCAAATCTGTGCCTCAGAAAAATTACCAATTACCTGTCATGGTCTAAGAGGTGGGTTTGTCAAAAGTGAGATTTTATTAATCCAGGAACTGACAAGACGATTGTAATCCTAAACAACTACAAATGTTTTTAAAATCATTTATTAGGAATAATATACATAACTTATTATGTTTAATCTAAAATTTACATGGTACACCAATACTCAAAGTATAACCCTTCAATATACTATTTAACTTACAAGAAAATGAAATCCCTAAATCTGAACATTCTGAAAAACAACGAACCATTTATATACATATACATATATATATATATGTATATATATATATAAACATTTCTTTTGAAGTGTTCTGGTTTATGTTTTGATCACTAACAGAGTTAAAGAACTTTGGTCATAAAAATATGACTCAGTCTTAACTCATCCCAGATTATTTTACATTAACAAAGTAAAAAGTCACTTTGGACCCTTCACTATCAGAAGAAAAGGGCAAGGTTATGGTTGCTAACAAACAGAGCTGAGAAACACCTTTGGAAAACAAACACTGTGTTCCTTTCAAAATGAATAATTTTATACATAATATAGTAGTAAGGCAACCTGATAAAAGATAGTGCTAAAATTTTACTTAGTGACAAATTTGATAAGCAACCACAACTTCACAACAAAACAGCCAATGATCCCCTACATGACAAATCCTTAACATCAGTATTAAATTCTTAATGTAAGATATCCAAAATCAAAATATGTAACACAATGCTCATGTTATATGTTTACCTAAGTCCAAAGTCTTATTTGATTCATATGACCTATACTACTTTATCTGTTCATTAAATATTTACTGAGCACCTATTATGTGTCAGGCCATGTGGCTAGGTGACTGAAGTACAGAGGTAAATAAAGTAATGGCTCCCAGCAACAGGCCTCAAAAGACCATACAAACTGATCATATTTAGCATATTACATAATAACTATCATATTTAGATGAAAGGCCATGCAAAACACAGGCCTAGGAGAGTTGGCAGAGTATCCATTTCAGGGCACGTTTTTGGGAAGAGGGACAACTTTAAGAATGTCACATTCTAACTTAATGGTTAAGTTCTGGCTATACCTAAGAATCGCTGGGACAACTTACACAACAAAAACAAAACCCAGATGTTCCTAGGTCCCAATGGCACCCATCCTCATTCCCCATCTCCTCATATTCACATAGTCTGGGATAGGGCCTAGCAGCACATTTCCTCCCCTAAAAACTCTCTCGGTAACTCTGACCTACAGCCAGAGTTGAGCAATTATTTTCAAGGTATAAATATAGCTTAATGCTACTGTGATCATCAGAACTTCATTGCTGACTTCTTTCCTCCTCATGAAATCCTAATTTGCTCCTTCTATTCAATTTTCCCTACCTAGAGGGCTTATGGGAGGGGTAACCAGGCTAGGTTGGTAGGGGTGGGATACAGGGAGAGGGGTTAAGACTCTGGGAAGGGTTCCTGGATATAATGCCTGAGTGGGGATAGGCAGGCAATCTCCAGACAAAGAAAAGGAATAAGGATGTACAAGGGAAAGGAAACAGGGAATATGATACGAGAGATATTTTGGAGAGATAGGGTATGGAGCTCATCATAATGGCGATTAGATGTTAAGTAACATTTGGGTTTTATCTTTAAAGCAATGAGTAGCTACTTAAAGAATTTAGCAAGGTACTGAAATACCAAGGAGGAGCGATTGGGTGGCTCAGTCGGTTAAGCATCAGGACTCTTGATTTCGGCTCAGGTCATGATCTCAGGATCATGAGATTGAGCCCATGTTGGGCTCCACCCTGGGCATGGAGTCTGCTTGAGATTCTCTCTCCTTCCCTCTGCCCCTCCCACACCTGCACGCACGGGCATGTGCCCCCCCCTTAAAAAAAAAAAAGACCAAAGAAAATCAATATGGCATCATAAAGAGGCTACAAGTAGGGAGGCCAGTTACAAGGCTATATCTCTCGAAGCAACTGGATAAAGGGATGTGAAAATCAGGACTGTGATCTGGCTTAAAGATTCAGATCAGGGAGTCATCAGTTACAGACAGCTGAATCTGGTGAGTGAATGAGTTCTCCAAAGAAAGATCATTAAGTAAGAAGAAAAAACTGATGAAGATGAAACCTTAGGAATGCTCTTTTCATTTCCACAGTCATCACTCCCATTCCAGGCCTCCAGACTCTGTACCAGGTCTTCACTAACAAGTACTTTCTACAGAGATGGAAGGACTATAACTGTAGAAAATCAGTTCAAGAATCCAGAATGTCCTTTCTGTTGATTTTCATAGGTCAATAAACTCTTCAGCCAATCATTTTCAGCTTTCAAATTGAGTGGCCAATTAACCCTCTGTACTACTTCATTTCTTAGTTCTTCCTCATATATTTGACTCTTTCCAAAGAATTGATCATTCCTTACACATACACAACTCATTTTAATTCTTGGCATTTTTAGACACCCCTTCTCCATCTAGGGTTGGTTTTCCCAGTTCATGTTCACTTTCATAAAAACCCAACTCCAAATCAAAACCTCCCCAAATCTTCTATTTCTCCCTCCCATTCCTCTAACACTATCATACTTCTGTAATCTACGCAGGCATGATTTTGTCAGAGGTTCTCGTTTCCTGCTTGGATATAGTCTTATCTCTAAGGTTAAGTATGGGACCTGGAACATTGTGGGTGCTCCATAAAATGTTTGCGCAATCAAAAAATAAATAAATAAATAATTTAGACCAGACCCTAGCAAAGTTTTGAGTATATAAAGATGATATTCAATAAATTATAATTTCAAATTCATTCTTATCATGGTTGTACATAGTTGTACATGATTCCTCAGGTTTGGAAGAAATGGAGACTCTATCATGGCATATAGGTAGGCCTGGCTAATGTAATCAAACTTTTAGAAGGATTTCTTTCTTGAATATAACTCCACAGTTTGAAGAACATAGCAACAGTATATGCGAATGTATAACCATTGCCCCAAACTTGATAAATTCTGAAGGAAAATAAAAAGCTTATCTTTTGGCTAGTTGATGAGTATTAGTATCAGTGCATAAGATACAATTTATCCTAAAAATTATAGCAATTTAAATAATTCCAGTCAATTCAATGTCAATAAAATCTGCTAAAATTATACTGGGTTCAGAAGAAAGCTAAATTTGCTTTCACACTGGGAATAAAATACAGGAGTCATAATTCTGGGACTAAGGTGATGGCAACGACATAGTTTTACAATTTTTCCAAATTCTTCCATAAAAACACACAGAACAAGGACAGCAAAATCAAAACCCCAAGGTCAATATGTATAGCACCATGTAACAAGGTACATATCCCCAAGAACCCAAAAATACAAGTTAATGTGGATAAACTACCAACAACTAACTATAAGACATATAGCATCAGAAGAGAAAGCAGAGAAAAACAAAACATTTGCCAGATCTGAGTAGAGAAGAACCCCAAACCTATCGACAGCTACTTGCTACAGCTGCAGAGTTAGACAGGTCATTGTGAGCACAGCAACTGAAACTGGGAAGGGTTTTATCTACTCAAGGGTGGCAGTAAAGGGGTTCATGGCTGGAACACATGAGCTTAGGACTTTGAAAGCTCCCTTCCAGGACAAAGCCCGACACTGTGGTGCAATCTTGAATCTGGGAACAGATTCAAGTCAAGTGGAATAGAGGTGACACACAGGAAAAGAGAAGGTTCCGATAAAGGTTGAGGAGGAAAACAGGTCCTGGAGAACTCAAAGTATATCTACATTTATCATTTGTTAAAGACAACAGAAGAGGAAGTTTAGGGTCACGAAGCTAGAAAAGCTCTCCTGACTCACTCCTCCTTTCTAAAGCCATTTTCATGTAGTAATGACCAACAGAAAAGAATCACAGCCAAATCCCTTATTAACTTTTCATAAGGAAAAAAGGTATAAGGGAAAAAATAATATCCCTACAAAAAAATAAAGGCATGGTAGAAAAACGTGCTCACAAAAAAACTATAATATCCCAGGACTAGCTATAAGAGAGCATAAATCAGAATTAGAAAGGTGGTAAAATTAAGGAAAGGATTAGCAATGAAAGAAAATATCCAAAACTTGAAATCAGATATAAAGGGTGCCTGCATGTCCTGTCAGTGGATGATCTTATCTTCTAGGGCCGTGCATCTTATCTGATTCACCATTTGTTACTAATCAGGTTTTGCGACTCTGTAAGGGCAGATGTTAACTGTAGAAAACTGAGAGCAGTGAAAATACATTTTGTAGGTAGATATGTAGATGAGGATATTAATCTGTTTTGCATCTAATTTAGCAATCTTATTCCAGCATTTTTTTTTTAAATATTTTATTTGTTTAGTTGAGAGACAGAGAGCATGAGCGGGTGAAGGGGCAGAGGGAGAGGGACAAGCAGACTCCCCACTGGGCACAGAGCCCCACAGGGGGCTCAATCCCAGGATCCTGAGATGGTGACTCATGCCAACTGAAGTCAGATGCCTAACTGACTGAGCCACCCAGGCGCCCCTTCACCATTCTTTCTTCCAGTAATTAGAATCCTTCAGTGTTTCTGCTGGCTCACTCATTAATATGTTAATTAAATCTTTGACAGGTTTTCACTCTTTAAAGTTAAAAAAAAAAAAAAAGGCAGCTAGAGCAACACAATAAAACAGACCACTCAATCTACAACAAAATGAAGAGACAGTGTTTCCCCCCAAAACATTTTATTTGTCAGATAGTTACGAAAAGGACCACTATGAGACCCACACATGGCCCCAACTGGGCTCCTCTGATGGCCTTGAGAACAGGGAGCCCCTCACTAGCATGCTAGTCTGAGGACAGTAGTCTAACCCGGGAAGGACCCCATGATCAAATTCTTGAGCGGAGAGCAAGGGCCCTTCCATGCAAGGAGGTTAGCAGTCTGGGCCATTTAAACTCTTGAAGCTAACACAAGAAAAAATGCAGATAAAAACGAGGGAGCCAAAAAGATCTCAGAAAGCGTGAGGCTGTATTGTTAAAAACCACTTTGTGAAGACAACAGAAGAGGGAGCTCTGGAGCTATGAAGGTGAAGACAGGCTACCAGGGCTCACTCACTCCTCTCACGTCTAAGACAGGAAAATTTACTGGACTTAAAAAATGAGCTTATATAAAATTGCCTTTTATATCTAGAAAAAAAAGACAAAAATGAGCAAAGAAGAGAATAATGAATCCCCTTTAAAACTATTTTAAGAATACAGAAAATGTGAAGTAGAATAATGTCTCTATAGCATAAAATAAATTAATAAAATTATAGAAGCTATGAAAGAACTTAAAACTCAGAAATTAGATGGGTAGAGAAAGGAAGATTTGCAATGAGGTGATAGAACTAAAAAAAGAATTAAAAATAGAAGAAAAATTATTTCAGAATAAAAAAAAATCCGTCTACTGCATTAAGAGGAAAAAAAAAAGACAAAAGGGAAGACAAGTTTAGACAAGCCCGGGTGGTTCATCTGACTCTTGATCTCAGCTCAGGTCTTGATCTCAGGGTCGTGAGTTCAAGCCCCGCATTGGGCTCCACACTGGGCATGGAGCCTACTAAAAAAAAAAAATAGTAAAATAATTTTAAGAAGATATAAAGAGATAGAAAATATTTTGAGAGAAAGTGATAAATATAAAAGATTAAAAAAATCTAAGTAAAAATCAGGGAGGGGACAGAAAACAATGGAATAGAAAAAAAATGACAAAAACTATGAGAACAAGTCATCTGAATTTACTCAAGTCTACAGCAGGGGTCAGCAAACTCTCTGTAAAAGGCCAAATAGTAAATATTTCAGTTTCTGTACGTCACATGGTCCCTGTCACTGCTACTCAATCTCTGACACTGTAGTGTTTTTAAAAGCAGCCATTAACAATATATGTAAGTCAACGAGCAGGTCAGATATGGTTTCTGGGCTACAGTTTGCTGACCCCCTTGCTAGAAAATGAGTTTCAGGAAACCAAAAACCTAGAACTGGTGCTCAGCATTCAAAAGACATTTACCTGTAGAACTAAAGCCTAAAGATGGTTACCAGGATACATAGCACAATCTGCAATGGCTAGACGCTCTGATCTTGTAGATACAGTAAACCTATGTTCAAAACATGGAAAATGGTGACTGTACATGAAAAACAAAGTAAGTACTAAATACTTTAAATGTATTAATTTAGAATAAAGAGATATTACTTCAGTTTGTTAACAGGGGAGAAGGAGAGGAGGGAGAAGAGGTGTTAGTTGATTATAATAATGCTCATAGGAATGCACCAATTTACTGGCTAAAAAAAGAGGAAACTGAAGGTAAAAATACCAAGAGAACAAAAACATGAACCTTCCTAAATATGGAAAGACATACCAAAGCAAAAACACACAAGTAAAACAAATAAGGAAAGAATAAAATAGAGCATATAATGAAAGACAGCATGCTACTGTTTAGCCAAGAGAGTGGGATACACAAATATACATGCAACTGCTTCTATTTTTAAAAAGTGAAAGAATAAACTGTAAAATTTAAAAAAGGAATAAAGGGATTTTGTACGGAAGAAAGAAGTAGGGTAGAAGATCTAGGAATAGAAACAAGAATCCTGTGGAACTACTTTGAAATTCCATACAATTTTGTTACGTGATTATAAGAAAAAATAAGTTTAAAAAGCAGTTCTTAAAAATTGAAAATAAAAAGGAACAAGTGAGTTGTTGTCATAATTACACGTAGAAAAGTACTAGTTCAGGGGCACCTGGGTGGTGCAGTTAGTTAAGCATCCAACTCTTGGTTTTGGCTCAGGTCGTGATCTCAGCGTCCTGGGATTGAGCCCCACATTGGGCTCCACACTCAGTGGGGAGTCTGCTTGAGGATTCTCTCGCTCCCTCTCCCTCTGCCTCTCCCTGCTCACACTCTCTCTTAAAAAAAAAAAGTACTAGTACAATAATCTAAAAACACAGTAAGTTGTACATATAATTTATATGTAAAAAACAAAAAAATCTGAAAAATAAAACATACAATGTTTTTAGTAATTGTTTCACTTATAGGAATGCAGTAGCAATTTGCTGTTGTCTTTGAACTGTGAGTAAATCAAATGAGAAATTATGTCAGTGTCCCCAAGACCTAAATTTTTGGTGTGGCTGAGAGATCTAGATAGTAAGATTAACGCAATTGAATAAAAAACACTGTAGCCTCAAATCTGAAATTTCAGTATAAACTCAAAGTTTACTTTATCTGAAAAAGTGGTATGTTTCCTAGCTTTGTCCATTAAAAAGGCACAGAAACAAGAATCAATATAGCAGCAAGGAGTGTTCATAATGTTCAGGTTTAAGCCTCTACCGGTTCCTAAGGAAACCAGGGTTTTTAGAAATGACTGTTTCCAGGTATGGAGCAGAAACAACAACAAAATGTACAAGTGGGCCTGGAAGAACTTGTAATGCAAGAGCAAAAAATTCTAAAAAAAAAAAAAAAAAGCTAGAGAGGGAACCTACAGATTAAAAGACACTGAAGAGAGAATCACAATATACGGACCTTATAGGAATTCCAATTCAAACAGACAAAATGAACAAAACCAAAACAAAAAAGGTGTAAGACAAATCAAGGGAAGTGTGAACACTCAATCTGATGATACAGATAACGTGATACAAAGTAAAGGATTTTCTTCAAAATAATCCAGGGGAGAGGAACCAAGTAGATAGATAAAAGGAGAAGAATCTGATTGCATGATGGGAACCGCCGAAGTTGGGATAAACAAAAGGAGGGTTATACTTAAGTAGATTTGACCATGGATTTTATTGTGGCAAACTATAAACACTATTTCTGTGCGTGATCTGATTTGAAGCATACCTAAAAATACTCATGGTTGCCATTTCACCCTTTTTTCTTTCTTTGAATATAGGATTTTTAAATGTAACTAAAACTGTTTTGCAAAAAGCCTAACACTTAAAAACACAGAGTTCTTCCATAAACATATTATGTATGTACACATGCCAACCCCACCCCCCAAATCTGGCTTGCTGGATTTGGTAAAACGCTGATGGGCAGACCTATAAAAATTTGCCATCGTTACACATGATGTCAAACATTTTTAAAATCTCGCTTAAAAAATGTGTAACTTTTATGTAACAATCTTTAAAAAGGTTCGTTAAAACCAAGATGGTTCTGTAAAGTTTGCCAACCGATAAAAATGGACTAAGTAATTCCATAAATACCAGGTTTTGGGACTTAACTACAGTTTTACATAAAGGATACATAATTATTTTTTAAGTGTGCACTGGATTTTAGTTAGTCACAGGTTACACATTGGAAATGCACGGCCACTTCGGACCTGCAGACAAGCTGTTTGGTTTGCATGGTCCAACATATAAAGACTGGGAGATTTCACGTAAAAATCCCGATTTTGACAGTCCTACAAGGAGCCGTGGGCTAGAGCACAGTAGCAGCTGCCTCCTGCAGGAGGGCACATTTCTCTTTTCCACCACAGTCCCTCCCTTCCTTCCTCCTTGCACACACCGTACGCCTGGCCTCTTCCGGCATTTGAGTGTGAGATCACTAGCTAAAGCCTAACATTGTTCTTAGGGAGGCTTTTACCTCAGTCTTAAAAAGTACAACAGAAAAAAGAAGATACCTGTAAGAGCCCATATTATTCAGTTTTGCACTTATAATTTTTTTAAAAATTAGCATTCATTATCCTTATAGCACAAAAATAAAACGCTATCTGCATATTTTTAAATGCTTTGACAGAGCAGGAAGGCTTACCTTTAGATCAAGGCTGTTAAGGCTTACGACATCATCGTCTTTTGCTCTCCGCTTTCTTTTCTATATGAAAAAGAAAGATTTCATTCTTATATAGAAGGAATGCATGTTACTTCACTAAACAAAGACCTCATAAAACTAGAAAAATCACTTTAAAAAAGTGAAGCTGTACTCATAAGAAAATTATTTTTGAAAAAAAATTATTTTTGAGGGATGCTCATAAATTATCTCCAGCATACTGTTTAAATAGTCCCCCCAGTCTGAATCATCTCATGCTGCGAAGTTCCACCCTATTCAAAAACCTTATATTAAGTTTTTTCAGAACTCTTATGTAAGTCAAGGACTGACTACTTGTTATGAGAAAAAGTAAAATATGTTTTAAACATAAAGGCAACAATTTTTTTTTTTTTTAAACGAACACATTATTTATCCTATGGAGGGGGGAGGGTCTTCACTAGAAAAAAAATACCCTTTTCTCATGGCCCAAAGGAATTAAGACTTGTTGCCTGAAGCAGGATTTATCTGCTGGGAGACAACACACTCCTAGTTATCACTCATCAACCTCACTCAGCCCTGCTGGTGCCTATAGCGGCAAAACTGTGTACAATCTCATTTCTGTCCTTCATCACTATTGAAGAAGAATCCTTAAGTAACACATCACCCACTCACACCTCAAAATAACTTTTCAGATTACCTGTGACACAGTCTAGCTCTTGTGAACTCTCAAAACTGACCAGCCAGGGTTCCTTTCCAGGACCTGACTCCACCCCAAGGAGAAACTGGTGGTAGTGGCATCAAAATGGAGGACAGGGACAACAGAGAAAAGGAAAGATAGAGTCCAGATGGAAGTGGGGAAAACAGACGGAGCCTGGAAATCACAGAAGCAAGGTACCATAAAAAGTAGAGAGGGAGCTTCTCTCTGTGAAGTTAGAAAAGTTATCTGAACCAAACCTCTTTGTAAAGTTCAGAAAAACTAAATTCATATTAAAATGAACAGAAAATTCTCCAAGTCAGTCTTACACAAAATAACTCTAAGAAAAATGGGAAAAGGGGAAGAATAACATCCCTACAGGGAATGAAAGCACTTGAGAACAAAATACTCAAAGAAGAAGAGCAAAACTATGACATACTATTCCAAAGTCAGCTAAAAGACATTAAGAAAATGATAGAAGACCTGAAAGAACAATATAAATCAGGACTGGAAAAAAACTGAAAATGAGTTGACAAAAAATCTTTATTGACCCTAAGGTCATATCTAGAAGATCTAGAAAAATATGAATAATATGATCCTAATTTTGAAAAACAAAGCAAAGATCCTGCATATGTGTATCTTATTTGTGAGGCTGTGTGTAAATAATTATATGAGCAAAACACAGAAGGATAGGTATGGTATTGCTGACATGGGTTAGAGTGGAGGTTGCGGATGGAAGGATTGACAGGGGGGAAGAGAGGAAAGGAGGAGGAAACTGCCAAACAAAAAGAAGTGTACTGAAGGGAAAAGTTCATTCATGATTGTACTTACGCATTTATATAAAATCATGTACATGTATTTGCATATGTATAAACACATTTAACAGATTTTAAAACATTCTACTATATTTTCAAATATTTTAAAGTTTTGCTTTTGTGATTTACATATTCAATCCATCCAGAATTTATTTGTTTGTATATGGTATGAGATGGCATATCTAAGTGTCCCCACCGCTAATACCATTGTTGCAGGCACCATTCCTTCTAATGTCTACAATGCAGTAAGTTCTCATACACATGTCAGTTTCTGGGTTCTTGATCTTATGGCGTTGGCCTATCTACCTAGACCTTCATCCACATTGTGGTTCCATAATTACTGTACCTGTGGAGTAAGCCTTAACAGCTAATCCAGCTAAGTCATACGTTCCCTGACTTGTACATACCTTTGCTGCTCTGGGCTTGCTACTTTTCTTCCTGAATTGTAGAAGGAGATCTCTTACATTCTGATGGGACTTCTATCAGAACTGCACTGAATTTATAAATTAATAGGGGGAGTACTAACATTTCTATGTTACTGAGCCTTTCCTTACATGACTATCTTTCCATTTACTTTGGTGTCTATATTCTTTATTAATGCTTTCCAATTTTTCCCATAAAAATCTCACAGATCTTTTCATAGATTTATTCATAGTTTTAAAAATTTTTATTTCAATAAAAGCATCTTTACAAATTACATTTGTTTATTGCCAGTATATATACACATTTTACTGACTCCTTTTTATAAATTTTATAGCCAGTAATCTTGCTTGAACTCTTATTAATTCTAATAGCTGCTATTAATATTCTCTGGGATATTCTATGTAGATAGTCATATTGTCCCTAAGTAATGAAATCCTACTGTCTCTTCCTTTTGAATTTGAATACCACTTGTTTTCCTGTCTTACTGTGTTGGCTAGAAGCACCAGTACAATGCTGGATAGACATGTTGACAGCAGGCTGTTTTTCAAAATTTTAAGGGAATGTTTCTAACATATTATCATTACAAAACATGTTGTTTGTGGCAGGTCTCAGGCTAAGAAAGTTCTATTCCCCGGTTTGCCAAGAATTTTATCATGACCGGGTGCTGATTTTATTTTTATCCATTCTCATTTTTCCTTCTATTTTCTTTGGTTCGTTCTACTTTTCTTTCTCTAATTACTTGAGTTAGATGCTTGCTTTTGTTTTCTTCTTTTCTTAAACTATGTATGTGAAAGTTTATAAATCTCCCTCTTAGTACTCCTTAATCACATTCCAAATGTTTTAATACATGAACTGAGCTATTTCTTTTGTAATGAGAGAACTCTACAAAAGTGTTTTTCCCAAGTGGGATGTGCCCATCCCAGAGAACATGCAAGATATCTTCCCTGGAGTGCAGGAAGAAAATGTAAGAACTTCTGGTTTTATGTATTTATTAATCCTTAAAAATAAGCTTTACTAATATTTAATACACAGATGATGAGCTCACCATCACCCACAGTATCAGGTTAGACAAAGGTGATCTAATCAGTTCCCAGAAATTGACTGCACACTGTGAAAATGTCATGGCTATTTGAAATATAGACTTATATCCACCATCATGAATTTCACCCTAGGTTGAGTACTGTGCTGTGCATTATTAGTTAATAATTGTGGTACATACATAAAAATCCTAAATAAATATATCAGGCATACGTGTTCAAAATATTTTTGCTGATAGGTCGTAAAATCAAGTTTGGAGACCCTTCTTTACTAAAGTTTTTCTGTTTGAGTTTAGGCTTGTCAACTACTAAGGGAAAAAAACCAAGATGAAAAAAGTCTCAAGGAGAATAAAGAATTGTATTAAAATCAGGAGACTCTTGCTATGAATGCTTTACTGACCAATTAATATAAGTAACTGGTATAAGAGTACAGAAATCTCAAACAGAAGTCCCCAATAGAAATATAAATTAAATACAAAAGAACAGAGTGCGAATTAAATAGGTATTGTTGAACCCATCAGCACACAATCAGGTAAAGCTTGGCAAACTAGAAACAGGATGATTTTCGCTATTTCCTCCAAATAAGAAAACATAAGAATCATGTTCTATTTGTACATACATTATTTATATGAGTATTATAAGGTAATGAGTTTTTAATTACAAAAAGAATCAATTGGCTGGTGTCATTTTGCACAGTTAGATGCCTCTATAAAGTCTCATTCTAAAAATAATGAGACTAGGATTCTAGGATGATTAATAACAAAATAATTCATTCAACAAATATATCATCTGCAATCACTTTTATATTTTTCAACCAAGGAAAAAGTTAAGAGTACGTACATAAAAACAACTTCATGTTTCATAATATATTCTCTTAATTTTAAAACTGGTAGAAATAAGAGAAAGGATTGCATAAGGTTAAAAATAAATAGATCTGACACTTTTTAAAATATGTTTTATACTTAATTGAAATAAAAGTTGTTTTTAGCTTGTTAGCAGAAAATAATTAAATGAGGCTGCCAAAGAGGGTGACAGAAACCCTGTACCTCAAGATATTCAGAGAAGTAGGACAACTGAGTTGTACACCAGACTGAAAGACAACCTAGGAATTAATTCTGTCAATGTCTTGACGTTAAATATACCCAGGTAGCTACTCACCAAAGTGAAGTCCCAATGGGGGCCAGGTGTTAAAAATGTGAAGGAGCTACCTCTCCGAAGGGAATATCTGTTAAGAGAAAATTCAAGCAATAAATAAACTGAGAGTAACTTTAGTAAAATAAGGCACTAGACAGATAAAAAGCTATCTTTTTCATAGGTTCAAAATTATTTAAAGTAGCCTTATTAGTCATTCAATTGTATAAATATAAATGAGGGTATGCAAAAAAAAAATCAGGGTATAGGTTTTGGTCATTTTTAGAATCTTCACAAAAGTGAAAGGGCCTTTATAAAATGAGTGGACATATTAAAAATAATTCACCAAACCAAGCATGGTTATTTTAGGAACATATACATGGTTCAACAGTAAGAAATCTATTTATATAGTATGTTATACTAATAGGTTAAATAAAAAGCAGTAAATGATGCAAAAATTACTTAATGAAATTAAACGTGCACACCTAATATTTTAAAAACAAGAATAAAAGGATGCTCAACATAATAAATAAAACCCAAATGCATTTAATGTTTAAATCTCCTCCATGTATTGATTTTTTTTAAAGTTACGGTTTAATTAACCAAATAAAGAATTTTAAAAACTATATGAGACAAAAATCTCAAGTAAGATTAAAATTTGACTAGGATTTTGTTTGTTACTATTAAGTGACAGATTTTTCTTCTGTTTATCTTTCCATTCAAGAGAATCCTTTCAACAAAAACCTGTCTTCACCTTTTTAAAATATAAACCTCTATGTTTATAAAACATGCAGAAAAAATCACAAAATATAGCTAGCACAAGAAATACGGTTTATAAACTATACTTACCATTAATCTCTTCGGATGTAAATAAATATAAAATAAGTAGGTTTTCCCCTTGCACAGAAATAAATGAGAGAAGCAAAGCTGTTATTTCAGCTTGCTAGAGGTGAGGGAGTCAGCCACCATCACTTGTGTTCAGGCAGACTCAAGGGCAGGCTAAAGAATGGGAAAACTTCATAGTGGAAAAAAGGGAAGGTTTCAAGTGTGCCCTGATTGGAGGCTGTTGGCGTGGCAAGCTGAAGGTGAGCTGAGCAGGAGTGGGACATCTTATGTGGCTGGTCGTGGGGGGGGGGTACGTATTTGGCTTGCTCTGATTGGTTCAAAGTTGGAAGCAAGGATAAAAATTAGGGGACCTGGCAGTTATTGATCAAGTCCTGGCCACTGTGGGTCGATTGTTAAAGTTATTTTTCAGCTTTCTGAATCGTAAGGTCATTCTCCATTTGTATATTCACTCCATTTCTCACCCTTGATCCTCAGGGTCTTGTTCACTCTAAGTTCCAGAAATACCACAGACAGCTATTACACCTACAAGAATTTACAAGCTTAAATCAAACACAAGGTAGTTCTCTAAGCTAAGTATAAAGCAGAAGTTTGCTTACATTCTGATAAAGACAAGGGAAGATGGCTACAAGGAGAGAGAGGGTGTCAGAAGACTTCCCAGAAGAATTCACATCTGAGCAACACTAAAGGTAAGTCAAAGAGAAATAGCAATTAGCAAAGCAGATGAGAGCCAGGAAGGCTTTCTGAGCAAAGGGAACAGTACAAGTTAAGGGGGAGTGAAATGAATTATATTCAGGAAACTGCAAGTAGTTCCTTATGTTTGGGTATCAAAAGAAATAAGAAAGGGCTAGATAAAAGGCCTTACAGAACAACTCTTATGGAACTGATCTGGAATAGGTATGGTGGCAGCAATCAGCTATAGGATTCTAAGTAACAAGAAGGATGAACTGGAAGGCAGAGGGACTGGTTGGGAAGACCCGTCAGGAGGCAGCTCCCGTACTGCTTACAATAGACAGTGAAGGGCTGAAGCAATAGCAACAAAGTTAGGAGAAGCACATTAGAAAGAGGGTTCGGTGACAAAACTGGCAGATTTTCCCCTTTCCCTCCCCATGCCAGCTCAGTTTCCACCAAGGTTCCTGGCATACTGAAATACGGTTCCATTAATAGTAATTAGAAATAGATGCAGAAATATCTTAAGATATTTAAGCAAACATTTCCTTTTTTTTTTTTTTAAGATTTTATTTATTTGACAGAGAGAGACACAGCGAGAGGGAACACAAGCAGGGGGAGTGGGAGAGGGAGAAGCAGGCTTCCCGCCGAGCAGGGAGCCCGATGTGGGGCTCGATCCCAGGACCTTGGGATCATGACCTGAGCCGAAGGCAGACGCTTAACGACTGAGCGACCCAGGCGCCCCTAAGCAAACATTTCCTAAATAATTATTTGTGAAAGATTAAAACACAGTCAGCCTTTTATTACTTTTAAAGCTCACGCTTTTTTCTCCCGAGGGCCTCCTTAGTGGAGCAAGATAACTTAAGGTTTTTCTTGCCATTGCAGAAAAAGTAACAATGAAGAAAACAGTATGAGTTTTGATAAAACACTGGAATAAGGTATTTTGGTTAAACCAACATGACATCTGAAATGCATTAGAATTCATACGTCTGAACAATACAAAGATACAGTATTATGAACAATGCTAAAAGATTATAGGAGAAACAGGACCTTCACACCATATGTATCCATGGATCACGCTTTTTAAAAACACTACTCTAGGTAAGTGCTATCATATACTACATGGTTAATAAGAGCAACAGTGGGGGCAGGATTGAGAAGCATCAATTATGATTTCTCATTAAGATTATTTTTAATCCAGTACAAATAGTCATTACAAAGTAGTAATCATAGTGGCATTTAAAATAAATATTCAATAAATATGTCCTTAAGACAAGTTTTAAGGAGAACACAAAACCAAAGTTATTCATTTCTTTAGTCCCTAGAATCACAAACTGACCTCAGAATGAATTTGATGTTTGAAAGCTGGAAAGAAAAATAGCTCTTAGGAATTTCAAATAGGTCAACAAACTGGAAAAATATTTCCAATCAGATGGCAAGATTCTTTCCAGTACAAGCTGTAATCGGTTTTATAGTTATGCTATTTTTTCCCAATTCAATAACAAGTACCTATTTATTTTGAATACCCATGGAAAAAAAGAATCCAATAAACAAACTGTGCCCAGGAATCATGTAAGACAGTGCCAACTTTTAAAAATCTTGGAAAGACATACAGTCATCTTTCACAGGGCTCAGACTCCAAATGTAATAGCTATTTTAAATCCTTGTGGGAAAAAAATTTTTGATTTCATAAAACATTAAGATTGTTAAGTGGCCTCTCTAGACGATACTAAGAGTTCATTTAAAGAGGTTATTAAAGGCTGAAATAAGAAATGACAGTCCTTCATCTTTTCAATAATTTTTGTCCAATCCCCTTTTCTCATATATTCAAACAATCACAACATTTCAGGCATAAAATAAACTAATACATGTAGAAACTAGCTTGGTATATTAAACTGTGTTTCCTCTTAACCCCATTGTGATTATTCCTTAGCCTAACATCCATACTTCCTTTCCTATCATTTCGTGTGTTTTTAAACAATGCAAATTATTTTCACAATAAACTAGTTTTAGTCTAAACAAAGCATAATTACAATGGTAAAGATGATGTTCAAAAAGAGAAAAATTCTGTTAATTCATTCTTAAGCCAAATCATGTTTTCAAAGATTATGATTTATGTCACTGCCCTCCTCTATCATGGCAAAGAATTAAGAGCTGAATTAGAATTATAAATAGCAGAAAGGTAGTTCAATGAACATTTTCACAAAATGTACCGGACAACATAGGATAATTCTTCCAGTTAAAAAGGAAGAAAATGTAAAGATATTGCCTTATAATAAGGTAGATATTTAGGGGTTTACAATGAAGAAGAACCAAAATGAGTTAGCAAAGTAATGTTTTTAAAAAGCAAGCGTAAGGGGCACCTGGGTGGCTCAGTCAGCTAAGTGTCTGCCTTTGGCTCAGGTCACGATCCCAGGGTCCTGGGATGGAGCCCTGTGTTGGGCTCTCTCTCCTGAGCTCCCTGCTCAGCAGAGAGCCTGCTTCTCCCTCTTCCCACCCCCTCTCACCCCCTTGTGCTCTCTTGCTATCTCTCTCTCAAATAAACGAAATCTTAAAAAAAATAAAAATAAAAAGCAAGCAAAATAGAAGGACTAAAGATAGGAATATAGCACACTAGGTCACTGACATCAGCAAGAAGACTTGAGGCATAGGGCACCTAAAATATGACAAGGTATTGAAAACTGTGTGTGATGCCTCCAGATCTATAATTAGTTCCTATGTGGTAAAACAAGAAAAGAATACAGTAGCCCTGAAATCTAGCTGCTAGGCTAAGGAAGCTGGTCCCACACACCAGCAGTGCGACTCAAATAAACACCTGGGCCTAATCACAAACTACTATGCATAACTCACAAACAGCTAAAATTTAAAATTTTAAATCTGTAATTTTAATCTGTAAATGCCAAGGGTACCTTGAATGTAGAAAGAGTGATGTAAACTATTCTCTGTAGTGAACATTTGTTGATATTCGGGGTGCTGAACTACTCAGGTTCTCAGTTTCTTAGCAAATTAGGCAAAAAACAATGACAAATATTATTGAAACAATTCATTTATTTGGGTCAAACATCTGATTAGTGGACTGTTTTGACTGCTTAGCATCTTTGCTATTAAGAAATTGTCTCTTCTCCCACTTTGTAAAGGTTCTGCAGGAGCCAAAACTCATGTAGACTATTATCCCTTACCCTACTAGGGTTTCTCAACTTTGTTATCTGTGAGTCCCCAATAATAGATACATCTTGGAACATTCTAAGTCTAGAACACAGCTGAGCACCTAGAAGCCAGCACACACGCATACACACAAAATGTGGAACATTCATTTCATATCATGGAATACTATTTAGCAATAAAAAGGAATGAAATATTCAGGCAAGCCATAATATGGATGAACTGCAAGATTATATACTATATGATTCCATTTATACGAGATGTCCAGAAATATAAATTTATACAGATGGAAAGCAGGTTAAGTGGCTGCCTAGGCTTGGGGGCAGAAGTGGGGACTGACCGCATAAAAACTTGTAACATTTGTGGTGATGAAATGTTCTATCAGTGGATTATGGTAATAGTTGCACAACTGTATAAATTTACTAATATTCACTGAATTGCACACTTAAAATGGGTAAATGTTATCATATGCACATTGCATCTCAATAAAACTGTTAAAAAGTATTTGATGTGGGAACAAATAGGCTTAGGAACTAATGTGGGTATCCTTTTATTTTTAGCAACTATATAAACAGTAATAATAATGACAATCTTGAGTTATCAAGAACTGGCTTAATTATTTGTTTACATGCCCTAATTTGGTTTAAAATATCTTTTGAAAAATAGCCTATCCAAAAAGTTACATCCCCTTAAAGGGAACAGGAATCCTTAGACTGAGTTTATACTAAAGCTAGCCTGGCTTAAGACTGTGCCTTTAACCCTGGATATCATTCTACAAATTCATCAGTTTTACTGGAAAAACAAAATTTATAGAGTTCACTACTGGTAGATCATAGGCACGGTATTGTCTTTTTTTTTTAATTTTTAAATTGTATTTACTTGAGAGAGAGCGAGCGCACGCGGGCGCACACACATGATAGTGGGGGGGGGGAGAAGAGGGACATGCAGGCTCCCCAATGAGCACAGAGACTGAGGGGGTGGTGGTGGTGGTGGCGGCTTGATCTCAGGATCCTGAGGTCATAACCTCAGCAGAAATCAAGGGTCGGTGGCTTAACTGAGCCACCCAGATGCCCCATAGTATTATCTTTCTACCAATGGAGAGCATTATTTCAAATCTATTAAAAGGAGTATGTTATAAAATCCTTAGAAGGATCATTATGGATTTATACTCCTGCATACAAGTAATGTGTAATATTCAGTGGATTCTCCTAAGGCCCCAAAGGGCAGAAATATAATTATTTAGATGTTATTTACGTCTAGTAATTATAGTATTTGCATAGAAAAGCTCCTTAAATGTGGTTACATAAGTGACGGTAATTGTTTTGCTGGTTAATGCTACTAATACACCCCTTTATAGAGATATTTTGTGGAGGAAGCATGGCAAACAGAACATTAAATTAGGAGTCAGGAAATACAGGACAAACATTTTCCAGTATCTAGCTGTGAAATTTCAGAGCTTCACATTCTCATCTATAAAAGAAGTTGTGCTACATTCTAAGGCCCTCTCGGTACTAAAATGGATGAGTCAATGTTTCTTAGAGTTAATAACAGCAGCAAGAAATTTATGGAATGCCTGTTACGTTCCAGGCACTATTCTAAGCATTTAGATGTTTGTAAGAGTTCTACGCATTGACTCATAACCCTTAGAGCAACTATATAAGGCAGGTACGCACAAATGAGGTATAAATGAAGAGACTGGCAGCACACACCAGTGAAACTGGTCAAGGCCTCAAAGTAGTCAGTGGCAGTATCAGGATTTATATCCAATCAGTCTGGTCTAGCACTATGCTGTGAGAATTTACACTACACCACCTCTACAAGAGCTGACAGTAGAACTGCTAATATTCTTTGATAGACAGTAAGTGATAGTTCTAGTGTTGCCTCAAAAAATACAAATAATGATACCTAATATTCATGGAGCATTTGCTATGTCTATGTACTGTTCTAATGTTTTATATGAATTAGGTCGAATAATTTTCACAACCTTATGAGATAGATACTGTGAAGTAAGATTTGGAGAGATTAAGTCTCAAGAGCCAGAGTTTGAAACCAGGAAGCCTAACTGTAAAGCCTAAACTCTTTAAATACTAATATTTTATTGCGTTGTGGGTCTCAGTCTAAAAAAATGTACATTACCAGAGAAAATAATTAGGTGAATCAAAGCTAGGGCCAGGACAGACTCAGCATCAGAGAAATGCATCTGGGAAAGCAGGCCTTCTTCTGAGCTCTGAATCACATGGCAGGGACCACCCAGGGCTGTCAGTAGACAAGACCCTTTCTTGCCACCCAGAACAAAAAGGGAGGGATGTTAAGGGGAGAAAGGATTTGAGAGGCCGCCATAGAACCTACACAGAAGCTTACACTCTACTGGATTCTAGCTATTTCTACTCTTTCTTCCCCCTAATTACCTCTCCCTTGCCATAGCCTATAGCAGTCACCATACATATGACATGTTCCCCACAAAATCAATATTTAGCAGAAGCAAACCATTGGTACAGACTCAAAAACAATAAGTCATCCTAGGATCTGTACATCCTAGCGGTTTCTATTGCCTACTTCATCCTTTGATCTAGCCCATTTCTTGCTTGGCAGGTCAGGATTAATTATTAGCAGTGGGTACGGGTGGAAATGAGCTCCAGACCTGTGGGTGAGGTTGACTAAAGGGTGGGCATGCATGTGTATGTATGCGTGCGTGCACGCGCACGCACACACACACACACCCCCTGTACTGACTAGTTTCACCTTAAACTCCTGACTACAAATTTCAGGTAGGTCTTCACTTTGGCCCAGCAATGCTGTTACATTTCCCTTGTCACTTCCTCTCCTTTTTCTCTTTACTCTTCCAATACTCCCTCCCCAACCCCACCTCACTTTCAGCTTATGCCTTTGCAACTTATAATATTATATCCCCCACATTTACATTGTTCAATCTACCAACATACCCTAAACTTTTTCTTCTCTTTTTGTTACAATGTATAAGCTGCATTAACTAAGACCAAACCTTCCATTTATACACTGGGTTATATCTTCTCTTCTCTACTCTTAAAAGAAGCCAGAGACAAAACACATTAACTTCAAAAAAATTAGATATGAAATGTAAATAGATAAAATCCAACAAGTTAAAGATTAAAAACTGCTAGAGGAAGATTCTTTCTGAATAAGGGCACATAGTGTAATAAGGTCTTGAGGAAAAGTAACCGTGTGATCAGTGGATTTGTGAACTGAATTAGCTGTTCATTTTCAGAGAACAATATCTTTACTTGAGGGAACCATTAACAGACAAACTATCATTATTTGGACTCGGGTATTTTGCAGGCATTTACTCTACAATGAAGTATTGCTGCCAGTGATAAAAATTTGTGCTTTCAAATGAAAATTAGAATTTGAAAATTGTACCCATCACTGTGAGCATGACATCTCAACACTTAAAAGCTTTTCATGTGAGATTGGTGATTATATAAACGACTGTGATTTTTTTGATAGCGTTTAACAGTATGTATCAACCTTTGAAAGATCTGCATAACTCAGTACACTAATATTTTCTAAATGACAAATACATAATGTCACAAAATCATGGATAAGTAAAACAGAGCTACTCAAAAATTTAAAAGACAGTGGATTTTAATGTAACAGAGAATGACAAGTTCATTGATTCATTTCAGATTCCAAACCGCAGCCAAACTTTAAGAAATTATGACTTGTCAAGTTCTGGTGTATTATCAAGGAAGAATATCCATAATTGTCTGAAAAGACCATTAAAGGGCTCATGCACTTTGAACTAAAATCTGTCAGGGCAAATTTTCTTTATATACTCATACACTTTATTCCCTATAGACTTCATCTTTGTATACTGCAAGAAGCAGATGTAAGAATCCTGCTCTCTTTTGTTAAGCTAGATTATTAGAAATCTACGAAACTTATAAAAACTCCAGACTTCTCACTGGTTTGTTTTTACAAATCTTTGTTTTAAAAAATATGTTGTTTATGCAAATATAATGGGTCTGACTGCTAAAAAAAATTTAACAAATTAATAATTTTTAATAAACATAATCCACATCAACAAAAGCTCTTTGGTGTCCTCAGTAATTTTAAAGAGTGTACAGAAGTTGTGACACCACAAAAACGAGAATTGCTGCCCTAGAAAAATCCTGTACAGGTGTGGAAAGAAAATGTACACCAAAATAACCTTATACGATATACCAAATAAACTCCATCTGAATTATGGAAAAAGACTTAAAACTATTATCGTTAATAATATTTCACTGTATAAAAGTATCATAACGTATTTAATTTCCTTCCAGTTTTTTTCTAACCTTTTTACTATAAAAAAGTGTTGTAACATATTTTCTTGCACGTACACCCAAATATACTTGTGTAATTACTTTCTTAAGATATAAATTCCTATACTTATAGTGCTCAGTTTAAATACATGCACTATTAAAATTTTGTTTTATCTGCCAAATTTCTTCTACAACATCCATGTAATGGGAGTATGAGAGGACAGCAAGGAACAGTAAAAATATTTGAAGAAATAATGCCTGAAAACTTCTCAAATTTACTGAAAAACAACAGCCTACAGATCCAGAAAGCCCAGTGAACTACAAGGAAGATAAGTTCAAAGAGATCCACAGACATATCATAATAAAAATGGTCAAACACAGGATAAAAAAAATGGAGCAAGAGAAAAATGATTTGCTACTTACAAGGTAATCTCAACAAGATTAATGGCTGACCTATCAGCAGAAACAACAGAAACCAGAAAGCAGTGGGATGTCATATTCAACGTGCTCAAAGAAAAAGACTATCAATAAAGAATCCTATATAAAGCAAAACTATCTTTCAAATATGAAGGTGAACTAAAGACATTATCAGATAAACAAAAACTGAGAAAATTTGCTGTTTGTAGACGTGTCTCACATACTAAAGGAAATACTCAGGCTAAAACAAGGGAGTCTACATGGTAATTTGAATCTACCCAAAAAGACAAAGAGCACCAATAAGATCAGTTTAAATGAGAAAAAAAAAAATCCATAAAGAAATTAAAATGCCATAAATTAGAAAACATTCACTCAATGCAAAAGAAAATAAAGGACAAACAGAGAAACTAAGGTCACATATAAAACAAAAAGTAAAATAGCAGGCATAAATCAAACTATATCAACAGTTAACATTAAATGTTGAGTGGAGTAAATCACACAATCAAAAAATAGATTGTTAACTTGGATTTTAAAAAAAGAAACATAATCCAACTATGTATCATTGACCCTTGAACAATGTGGGGTTAGGAGGTCGTCATGACCCCTCATCCATGAGGTCAAAAATCCATGTTTAACTTTTGATTCCTGCAAAACTTAATTACTAATAGCCTTCTGTCGACCAGAAGCCTTAACTATAACATAAATAGTAGATTAGCACATATTATGTAGGTTACATGTATTATATACTGCATTCTTACTATAATGTAAGCTAGAGAAAAGAAAATGTTATTAAGAAAATCATAAGGAAGGGGCACCTGGGTGGCTCAGATGGTTAAGCATCTGCCTTCGGCTCAGGTCATGATCCCACCAGGGTCCTGGGATGGAGCCCCACTTCGGGCTCCCTGCTCAGTGGGAGCCTGCTTCTCCTTTCTCCCTCTGCCTCTCTCCCTGCTCATGCTCTCTCTCTCCGTATCTCTGTGTCTCAAATGAATAAATAAAATCTTAAAAAAAAAAAAAAGAAAATCATAAGGAAAAGAAAATATATTCACAGCACTGTAAAAAATTCATGTATTAAGTGGACCCATGCAGCTCAAACCCACATTGTTCAAGGGTCAACTGTGCCATCTACAGGAGACATACTTCAGCTTCAAAGATACAAATAGCTTGAAAGTAAAAAGGCAGAAAAAGATATCATGCAAACAGCAAACCACAAGAAAGCTAGACTTGCTGTATTAGTATCAGACAAAATAGACTTTGAAACAAAAAAGAGTGACCAGAGATAAGGGGGGAATTTTATAATGATGAAAGGCTCAACCCACCGCAGAATAACAAAAATATGTGTATCTAATTACAAAATAAAATACAGGAAGCAAAAACTGACAGAAATGAAGGGAAAAACAGACAATTCAACAATGATAGCTTCAATACCTCATCTTCAACGATGGTAGAATAACTAGAAGATCAACAATCAAATACAAGACTTGAACAACCCCATAAACCAACTAGATCAAACAGCCATCTATAGACACTACACCCGAAAGAATATACATTCTTTTCAAATCCACATGAAGCATTCTCCTTGAGAGACTATATTCTAGGGCATAGAAGAAAATTTAATATATTTAAAAGGATATACATTTAATATATCTAAAATGATATAGATAGAAAATATGTTCTCAACCACAGTCGAATGAAATTGGAAATCAACAACAAGAAAAAAATTGGGAAAGTAACAAGTATGTGGAAATTAAACAATGCACTCCTAAATAATCAATGGGTCAAAGAAGAAAGCAAAGGGAAATTACAAAATAATTTGAGATTAGTGATAATGAAGACACAAAACATCAAAACTTGTAGAATGCAACTAAAGTAGGGCTTGAGGGGAAATTTATAACTATAAATAACTATATTAAGAAAAAGATTTCAAATAAATAATTTTGCATCTTAAGACAATGGATAAAGAAGGGCAAACTAAACCTAATGCAAGCAAAAGGACAGAAATAATAAAGGTTAAAGTAGAAATTAATGAAACAGAATAAAGAAACAGTGGAGAAAAATCAATGAAAACAAAAGCTGGTCCTTTGGAAAGATCAACAAAATGGACAAATCTCTAGGCAGACAGATCAAAATAAAAAGAAAGACTCAAATTTCTAGAAACAGAAATAAAAGAGAGGGCATTACTACTTATCTTACAAAAATAAAAAGGATTATAAAAGAATACTATGAATAATTGTATCCCGCCAAATTCATTTAGATGAAATGAGCAAATTTCTAAAAGACACAAACTACTGGGGCGCCTGGGTGGCTCAGTCGTTAAGCGTCTGCCTTCGACTCAGGTCATGATCCCAGGGTCCTGGGATCGAGTCCTGCATCGGGCTCCCTGCTCAGCAGGAGCAGGAAGCCTGCTTCTCCCTCTCCCTCTCCCCCTGCTTGTGTTCCTGCTCTCGCTGTCTCCCTCTCTGTCAAATAAATAAATAAAATCTTTAAAAAATAAAAATAAAAGACACAAACTATTGAAACTGACTTAAGAAGTAGATCTTTAACAAGGGAAGAGACTAAATTAGTAATCAAAAAACTATCCACAAAGAAAAGCCCAGGTACAGACGGCTTTACCCCTGAATCCTACCAAACATTTAAAGAACTAATACCAATTCTTCACTAACTCTTCCAAAAAACCGGAAGAGTACGGAACACCATCCAACTCATGAGACCAGTATTACCCTGATAATCAATACCAAAGACACTGGAAGAATACTACAGACCAATCTCTTGTGAATGTAGATGGAAAAAAATCCTCAATAAAATATGAGCAAACTGAATCCAAAAAGTTATACACCATGACCAGATAAGATTTATACCAGGAAGGCAAAATTGTTATTCTAACACCTAAAAATTAATGTAATAAATTAATTTTATCAATAAAATTTTAAAAAGACCAAACTTGGGGTTGGCGGGGAGAGAAGCATTTGACAAACTCCAACATCCTCTCAAGATAAAAATCACTCAAAAAACTAGGACTAGAAGGGAACTTCTCAGTCTGATAAAGGGCATCTACAAAACCCCACAGCTAACAGCATAGTAAAGGTGAAAGACTGGATGTTTTTGCCCTAAGATCAGGAACTAGATAAGGATTTCCAGTCTCGAGGATTTTATTCAACAGTGAACTGGAGGTTCTAGTGAGGGCAATTAGGGAAGATTAAGAATTAATTAAGATAAAAGAATTTCCAGGTTGGAAAAGAAGAAATATGATTATTTTTACTCATTGATGACATAATGTTGTATGTAGAAAATCCAAAAGAATTCACCAAAAAAACCCTATCACTTATTAGAATAAATGAGTTCTGGACACAAAACTACAAACAGTGCTGGATACAAAAATCAACTGTATTTTTATACACTTAAAATTATGAAATTA
Source organism: Eumetopias jubatus (assembly GCF_037043125.1). Taxonomy (NCBI): domain Eukaryota; kingdom Metazoa; phylum Chordata; class Mammalia; order Carnivora; family Otariidae; genus Eumetopias; species Eumetopias jubatus. The sequence continues at coordinate 30,405,080 of NW_028274814.1, forward strand.
TAAATGAAGTTAAGAAATAAATTCCATTTGCATTAGCATCCAAAAGAAAATATTTAGGAATAAATTAAGCAAATAGTACACAAGTTATACTCTGAAAACTACAAAACTACAAAATACTGCTGAAAGAATTAAAGGTCTAAATAGTTGGAAAAACATTCCCTGTTCATAGATTGGAACACTTAACATTGCTAAGGTGGCAGTACCCCCCCAACCGACCTACACATTCGGTGTCATCCCCATCAGAATCCCAGCTGACTTCTCTGTGAAAACTGACAAGCTGGTACTAAACTTCACATGGAGTTGCAAGAGACCCAGAATAGCCAAAACAGTCATGAAAAAGGAAGAACAAAGGAGGACTTGTATGTCTCAATTTCAAAACTTACTATAAAGTAATGACAATCAATAAGGTGTGGTGCTGGCCTAAGGCTATACATAACAGATCAAGGGAATAAAATTAAAAGTCCAAAAATAAACTAAGATACCTATGGTCAACTGGTTTTTGACAAGGTGCCAAGCCCATTTGATGGGGAAAGAACAGGTTTTTCAACAAATGGTGCTGGGACAACTGGATAGCCACAGGAAAAAGACACAGTACCCGTATTTCACATCATATCTAAAAATTAGCTCACATGGATCAAAGACCTATATAAAAGAGCTTAAACTGGAAAACTTAGGGGTAAGCCTTTACAACCCTGAATTTGGCAAAGGATTCTTAGATGTGACACCAAAAGAAAAAGCAACAAATATAACAGATAAATTAGACTTCATCAAAATTAAAAACTTTTGTTCTTCAAGGGACAACATCAGTTAACTGAAAAGACAACCCACATAATAAGAGAAAACATTTGCAAATCATATATCTGATAAAGGATGTGAGTCTAGAATAAAGAACTCTTATAACTCAATAATGAAAAAAGGACAAATAACCCAATTTAAAAAATGGGCAAAGGATGGTCCGCCAAAAATGGCCACATGATTCCATTCATATGAAATGTCCATAACAAGGGAAATACATAGAGACAGAAAGTAAATTAGAGCTAGGGATAAAGGGGGGGGGGGTTAGGGAGGGGGATGATAACTGAAGGGCATGAGGTTTCTTTTCAAGATTAAAAGAAAATGTTCTAAAATTAACTGTGGTGATGGTTGCATATACCTGACTACATAGAAAAACACCGTACACTTTGAATGGGTAAAATTGTATGGAATGTGAACCGTTTTAAAAAAGCCAATCATACTTTGTCTGTTGTTTTTCAAATTTGTGTATAGTGAGTTTATCTACAGAAAGTTTTATATTTACATAGATTTATACACCAGTCTTTCTCCTTACGATTTCTGGATTTGATGTTAGCTTAGTTATTTCTTGCTCAACTATTAATTGATACTACCCTGTCATATTTAATGTATTTTTGTAGATGTCTTACATCCTTTCTGGAAAATGGAATATATATCAGTTACTTCACTCCCTGGTTTGCCTCCAAGGTTCTTCTAACTTCATTTCTATCCTCATGCTGCCTGTGTTACCACCCTTTCCTCAGCGGACCTCATTTCCACCTCCAAACACAAAAAATGGAAGCCTCAAATTCCTTCTCACAACCCACCCCATTCCCCAAAACTTACCTAAAGGTATACCATCCATAGCTCTTAGCCAGGCTAAATTCTCTACACTTAATTTGAATTCCATCCTTTTCTGCCTTCTTGGCTGCTTGCTTAATCATCCCTTCTCTCCTGTCTCTTCAACTTCTCCCTCTACCTATCTCCCAAGCATATCAAGTTTATCCCATATCTGCCCCACAAAATTGTGTTGCCTCCCTCCATTATTTCTTGCCTTCCTGTTGCAGTGAAACTTCTTCAAAGTACAATTCACACTCAATATTTCTTGTTTTCCAATCTCATTGCCAGCTCTCAGATTCAAACAGTCATCATTTTTCACCCAGGATACTTCAGACTGACTTCCCACCAAGTCACTGTATATATTTGGGATTTTAAATTTGGTATCCATAGTTGGACTGCAAAGGACCACAAATCTGAAATTTTACGTATATCAGCACTTTTTTGGGAATAGTTTTTATAAGACTTAAGGAGTGTTATGGCCCCAATGTTACCTATTTTTTTTTTAAGATTTTATTTATTTGAGAGAGAAAGCGCGAGAGAGAGCACAAGAGGGGGTAGAGTCAGAGGGAGAAGCAGACTTCCCGCCGAGCAGGGAGCCGGATCCCGGGACTCCAGGATCACGACCTGAGCCGAAGGCAGTAGCTTAACCGACCGAGCCACCCAGGCGCCCCTTACCTATTTTTTTCAACGAAGGCAGAATGACCTTTTATTTTTTTTTTAAAGATTTTATTTATTTATTTGACAGAGAGAGAGAGAGAGAGTTAGCGAGAGGAGGAACACAAGCAGGGCTGTGGGAGAGGGAGAAGCAGGCTTCCCGCCGAGCGGGGAGCCTGATGCGAGGCTCCATCCCGGGATCCTGGGATCACGACCTGAGCCGAAGGCAGACGCTTAAGGACTGAGCCACCCAGGGGCCACCAGAATGACCTTTTAAAATGCAAATAGGATCATGTATTGGCTTGTCTTTCAGTATCTCCCCATCACCTTGAAGACAAAACCCAAACTGTCTGGGCGCCTGGCTGGCTCTGTTGGTTAAGCGACTGCCTTCGGCTCAGGTCATGATCCCGGGGTCCTGGGATGGAGCCCCGCATCGGGCTCCCTGCTCCTCGAGGAGCCTGCTTCTCCCTCTCCCTCTGCCTGCCACTCCCCTTGCTTGTGCTCTCTCTCTCTGTGTCAAATAAATAAAAAAAAACCTTAAAAAACAAAAACAAAAGCACCCAAACTCTCATGGCATACGAGGGCTCCTTCAAGATGTGGCTCTCACCTCTTTAGCATCATCTTTCATCCCTATTCCTAAGTCCTCCCCCACACAATTAGCATCTAGTCACAGCCAACCAGGTAAGGTACCTGGAACTCATGCTCATTTGCCTCAGGGCCTTTTAGCATGCTTCTCCCCCATATGAAACCACCCATTTACACCTCTCTAAACTGGTCCTCCAAGACTCTGGGATTTCAATAGGAAATCATTTTCTGTTCCTTTTATAAGTACTCCTTCTATTTGCATCTATGGCATCCTGTGTATATTTCTACAGTAATTTTTATCACAATTATAATTATTAGTTTATCTTTCTTCCCTATCAAATTATAAATTCTTTTAGAGTAAGGATAGTATTTTCCATCTCCTATTTCTAGTGTCTTACATATTTCCTAATAAGTCATATCTCATTCTCTTCACAAACCCTGCAAACATTCTAAATTCAGTATTTTAACTAGTCTACGATTGCCAGATTTAATGGTCTTTTTATGTCTTATCTAACTTAAACTTTCTAGTCCTTCCTTATCAGTATAACATTTGATATAGTCTACCATACCCTCTTTCCTGAAATCCTCTCATTTGCCCTCCTAGATGCTGTTCTTACTTGATTCTTTTCTTACCTCACCAAATGCTCCCTCTGAGTATCCTCTTTACCCTGACCTTTAAATGTTGGGAGTGCCTCAGGAGTTAGTCTTCAAACTCTTCTTTATACTATCTAGATAACTTCCCAGTTCCATGATTTCAAGTCTATATGCTCACAACTCTCAAATTTGTATCTGGTTACACAGGTGGGTTCGCTTTCTGAAATTTAACTGAGCTAAATATTTATGATTTGTGCACTCTTTCATTCAAGTTTTATAGTTCAATAAGAGGTTAAAAAAGAGAAAAAAAAGCAAAAAAGAGGGTAATGACTAGAATAATGTATAGAATTGTTGAATCACCATATTGTACACCTGAAACTAATAAAACACTCTATGCTGTACACTTCAATTGAGAAAAAAGAGAAAAGAAAAAGAAAAAAAACTGTGATGAACTCTTTAATAAGAGTCTCAGAACCGACCCCAAATCAAACTTTTTCCATAGTCTTCCTTCTGAGAAGAGTAAAACCCATCCTTCTAGTGCTCAGGCCAAAAACCTCAGTGATCCTTCCACTTTTTCTCTTAACTCCAGTTAATCGATCTGCAAATTGTCAGCTCTATTTTCAAACACATCCCAAATATGAATATTTTCCACATCTCCCACTCTGATATGATGTCTCAACTGCAATACCCTCCCTAACTGGTCTGTGCTTGTAACAGTCACAGTGGTCCTTGTAAATATAGATCACATAATTTCCTCTTGCTTCCCAACTAATTTAAATTTAAAGTCATTTCAGTGGTCTCCCAGGAACTGCATCATCTGCCCCAGCCATCTCTCTGACCTCTTCCTCTGCACTTCTTCCCTTTGTTTCACTCCACTGGGCTTGGCTTCTTTGCAGTTCCTTAAACACACCAAATGAGATTCTACTTTAAGACCTTTGCACTTGCTGCCCCTCTCTCCAAATATTCACACGGCTTAGTTCCTTAATTTCTTCAGATCTCAAATGTCATCATCAGAGAGGCTTTTCCTTCTGCTCTTTAAAAAAAAACAGTGGGCGCCTGGGTGGCTCAGTCGTTAAGCGTCTGCCTTCGGCTGAGGTCATGATCCCAGGGTCCTGGGATCGAGCCCCGCATCGAGCTCCCCGCTCAGCGGGAAGCCTGCTTCTCCCTCTCCCACTCCCCCTGCTGGTGTTCCCTCTCTCGCTGTGTCTCTCTCTGTCAAATAATAAAATCTTAAAAACAAAACAGCAACACTACCCCTTCCTTATGACTATCCATGCCTTAATTCTCTTCACCGCATGACCACAGGATATTATATATATTTGATTATTATCCTTCTCCCCCATGAGAACAGGGACTTCATGTGTTTTAGTCACCAGAATTCCCAGTATCTACAACAATGTCTGGAAGGTGCTCTACAGTATTACGGAATGAACGTAGAATGAATTTAACACTGCCTCTGTTTGATATTTCTGAAATTCTATTTTCCTTAGCCAGTCTTTCCATCTCTCAGTCTGAGTTGACGTTTTTCTCTCTGCTCTTTCACTACCTCTTAAATAGAGGCTGGAATCAGTACAAAGATTTTACAAAGGTATATTAAGACAAGGAGTACCCTAAACTTCAAAATAACAAAAATCAGTTTCTAATGGAAGAAAACAAAAACAAAAAGAAAAACAACCCTAGATTTCTGCAGAGTAACTTAACAACGGGTTTATAAATGCCTTCCTGGTAAGTAAGGTGTCCTGGTAAGTAAGGGATCGGCACATCCAGCTAGAACTGGAATATAAATATGCAGGGGGCTGTAGTTTGCCCAAAGCAATACGTGAAACGGACCGTAGGGACTTCTGAAATGATGAGATGTGGAATTCTTACAGGCGAAAACCAACGAGTGACACTTAACTTATGTCGAGAGCTCTCTGCGCAGACACTCGGACACCCGGCACATGTCACCATTTCCAGGAAGGGGGTACTATCACCGTCTCCCTGGTACAGATGAGGACATAGCCTTAGACACGACAGGTCCGACACGCAGTCACGACCCTAGCAGCCCCAACACTGAGCGAAAGCCACGTGCTCAGGCCTTCTGTCCGGCGCTCCTCTTGCAGACACGGCCTTCCGAGACCCTCCAGGGCCCACCTTTCCAGACTCCCGAGACACAGTGGGAAACGTGCGAACAGTGAAAAAGTCAGCGGCCATGCTCTGCCATCTCTTCAGCCGCGAGGCTGGAACCGGGAGCTGGGCCCGGTTCCCCAACGTGGCCGGTCCTCGGAGACAAGAACTCTGGCGTCCCGCCAGACACTGCACGTGAACGCTCGCTTCCAGGCGAGAAGTTTCGGGGCCCGCGACAAGCCGGCCGGCTCCGGGGACCAAGGCGCTTCCCGGAGCCCGCAGCCTGCAGGTCAGTCTCCCGGTTCGCGCCTGGGACCCGCCCCCGCGGCGGGGGACGGTCCCACCCCCCACCTCCGCCCGCCGGCGCCGCCCCCACCCCTGCCGCCCGGGGGAGGCGGGGGCAGGAGGGGCGGCAGCAGCCCGCGCCCCGCCTGAGAAGGGCCCGGAGGAGGAGGGCCAGCAGCCCGCGCCCTCGGCCACGGCCAGGAGGAGGAGGAGGAGGAGGAAGGGGTGAGTAAAGAGCGCGCACCCCTGCCCGAGGCAGGTCTGGAGGAGGAGGAGGAGGACGAGGGAGGGGAGCAGCTCGCACCTCCCCGCGCCCCTCCGCTCTCTCCCCCCTTCCCCGTGCGGCCTCGGACCGGACGCCCGGGACCCCAGGTCGCCGCCGCCTCCCGCGCTTACCGGCCGTCCGGCTCAGGCCTCGGGGTGTCGGCCGAAGGTCCGCCGGCGCCGCCCGCGTTGAGCCCGGAGGCCCGGCGGCTTCGCCTCCGCGGCCGGGGCTGCTTCTGGGCCGCCAGCTCGGGCTCCATGGCGCGAAGGGGGGGTGGGGGTGGGGCGGTGGCCGGGTGCCCGGGAGACCCGCTGGGACGGGCACCGCGCCCGACCACTTCTGCCCGGAGAGCAGTTCCTGTCAGGAGGGCGCCGCCACCGCCGCCGCCATCTTCCGGGGTTTGAAAATGGCGGCCGTGCGGCGGCCAGCCAATCGGAAGACAGCAGGCGGTTGCTAGGAAACGTGAAGTCCCGCCCCTTTGGCGCGGAAGTAGAGGCTGGAAAGGCAGGATGGTGGAGGGTGACAGCCCTGCACGTTAGTGGACGGCCTTGGGTTTAGTTCAGACTGCACTTCTAAATCCCCAAGGCCTGATTCCTACTTCACCGTTCAGTAGGACTTTCGCCACAAGCCAGGGCGAACTGGAAACATGAGGTCTTTCTTAGTATCGGTGGAGAAGAGGGATTGAAAGTGATGACCTAAACTAAGATTTGGTGGTTGGCCACCATACACGCTAAATTATTCCTGTCGATAAATCCCCAGTTACCACAGGTAGTGGAAATGCGTTCTCGGGCCGTCTCTAGGAAACCACTAAAATCTGATCGTGAGTCGTCCTCGGGAGACAGAGCCCCTCGGTGGCAAAACGGAGTGAAGGTGCCTTCATCCTCTAAGTCCATGAAAGCGGCAAAAAGTACAACATCAAGTAAAGGGCCTTCTCAAGCAAAAAAGACGATCGCTCAATAGCACATTCTTTGATTTTTAGTATTGTTTTTTATGTGTCAAAGGCTTAACAAGTAGCTTCTCCTTTGACGCTACAATTCCATTTCTGGAAATCTAGCCTAAGGAGTAAAATTGTATATACCCCGAGGGGTGGCAGAATGTGCTCTAGGCACTTGAAAAACACCAGGCGCAAAAAGGGCATTCTGATCTCCCCTTTTCTTCTCGAAAGCTGGGGATTAAAACTTCCATGTTGAAAGCTGCCCTCCCTGTAACCACGAAGAAAGAAACATTCTTCTCAACAGAGATTGGGGGTCAGGAGGAAGCCCAAGGAGAGAGAATTCTGTAGAAGCAGCACTTGTTAAAGTAACTTTTACCTTCCTTTGGTCTCCTCATATATTTCAGCTACTTTTTCCCCAATTGCCTCTTTTCATCTGACCTAGGCTAAAAGCACTAAGGTTTTGCCAATTCTTTGGGTCTTCATTTTCCTATCGGGGCTCCCGTGTACATGTGAAAATGTATTTGCTTTTCCCCTGTTAATCTATATTCTGTCATTTTAACTCTCATCCCCACCCGGACACCCTGAGAGGGTAGAAGTGATATTTTGTTTTCCCTACAACATCAAGGTATTAATGGCACTGATGTTATAATATCAGAAGTAAAGACAGTCTAAATAAACAATGGTAGGGAAATGGTTAATTATAGTTGATCCACTGGAAAGAATATTTTCAGCCAATAAAAATGAACTATGACGTGTATATTAGGATAAGTACTGTAATTTTGAAATAAAACCATGGAACATAGAGGTATATTCAGTATATTCTGAGTTATGAATTGTAAGAGATTTAACAGGAAGAAGATGCAGTCAATATTAAAATACCTCTGGGCGCCTGGGTGGCTCAGTTGGTTGGGCGGCTGCCTTTGGCTCAGGTCATGATCCTGGAGTCCCGGGATCGAGTCCCGCATCGGGCTCCCTGCTCAGCGGGGAGTCTGCTTCTCCCTCTGACCCTCTTCCCTCTCGTGCTCTCTCTCTATCTCATTCTCTCTCTCAAATAAATAAATAAAATCTATAAAAAAATTAAAAAAAATATTAAAATATCTCTAAGTAGTCAGACTATGAGTATTGAATTTTTTTTTACTTTCTTGTATTTCATAATTTTTTACATCATGAGATGCTGAACTTGAATTACATTTATAACACAGGAAAAATTCTTGTGTTATAAGAATCATGTTGAGACATTCTACCTTATCCTATTCTCCACCAAAAATTAAAGAAGAAAGTATTGCTTTGCAGCAGTTAGAGTAAAACAGTACAGAAATGCTGTCTAAGGAGCTGTTTTTGCTATTTTTTTTTTTTTAAAAGAGCCTGGGTGGCTCAGTTGGTTAAGTGGTTGCCTTCGGCTCGGGTCATGATCCTGGAGTCCCAGGATCGAGTCCCGCATCGGGCTCCCCGCTCAGCAGGGAGTCTGCTTCTCCCTCTGACCCTCCCCCCTCTCATGCTCTCTCTATCTCATTCTCTCTCTCAGATAAATAAAAAAAAAAATCTAAAAAAAAATAATAAAATAAAAGATTAAAAAAAAAGAAAAGAAGTAAATCTCTATACCCAACGGGGGCTTGAACTCATGACCCTGAGATCAAGAGTCACATGCTCCTCCCACTGAGCCAGCCAGGCACCCCTAAGGAGCTGGTTTCCACCCAAACACAGACTTACAAATATTATCTTGGTGGGGGTGGGGGTTCTCTCTCAAAGATTATTTCAACAACTAGTAGACTGATAGAAATTAGTACACAAATCAATAATTCTAAAACCCATTCTCTTACATTCTGTAAATAGATCAAACTCTCTTTTTGTAAAACTACTCCCCAAGTGATGTATATCATGCTTGTTTTAACAACCAGTAAGGTCATACAGTATGTGCTGTATGTAAGTGGGGTCACAGAGGGAAAATGCTGGGAATGCAGTTTTTTTTTTTATTCTGCCACTTCTGACGGTCTGCCTGACCCCTCTGCGCGACGAATACTTCAGTTCTATCCCCAAGCCCTCAGACGCATGTTTTGCAGAAAAATCAGAATGAGAAGAATGTTTTAAAGATACCAAAGCTGTGCTTTCTTAAACTGCCAATGGGGATGTTACTCTGATGGTAAACATATTTGATGAAGAAAACGTCCAATCATCTATCTGACCAGCAGAAGAGTATTTATAGGCACAACAGGGCAGACTATTTGAAATCAGGTTTATTGTTTCTTAAAATCTATCATGTGTGTTTGTGTGTAGGGGAAGGGAAAGTTGTTCATTTTTTTTTTTTTTTTGCCTCTATCTGTCATCTATTTATGATCTTGGTTTGCTTTTAGATATTTCAAGGAGAAAAACAGTAAAATTGGAAACTGGAATGTCAGCTGGGGGCTTTGAAAAGAATGGAACTTGGGAAGAAAAATGTGTGGCCAGGAGAAGCACAATTAATTGGAAGTAGTTTGAGGCAAATTGCTTTTATGCTTAGACCATCTTGGGAGGAGGCCATTGAAGTTTCAAAGTACCGAGTTATGTTAGTCGTGGGGGAGGAGGGAGGAGAGGGAGGAGAGGGAGAAAGGTAGGGATGTGGGCACGGTGGGGGTGGGAATGGCAGTGGAAAGTGATTCTGGCTGTGGCTGCCAGGGCTGCCAACGGAGAATTAGCAAAGATAACCTCAGAAATGTCAGAATATCAGTCAGAATTATTTCTCAGAGCTGCAGAATTTTTGTTGAACAGGAATTTCTTGCTTAGAAGGTTTCTTTTTTCTCAGTCACTTAGCCAGTGAGTTAACTGGCCTATATTAAAAAAATACTTAAGAGAGGAACTTTGTAAAGATAGGGAATCCTAACCACACACACCACACTTTTATACTTGCAAGTTTTTTTCACTCTCTTTCAAGACCTGAGGACCGCCACCCCATGTGTCAGTGAGGGTTCTACCAGAGAAATAGAGCTAGTAATAAATAAATTTTTATTTATGTCTATATTTATATAAAAATGGAGAATTATAGAGAGGAGAGATTTATTTATATTTTTATATGTATATGAGGTAATGAAGTAGTATATTGCATATTTACATGGAGATGTATTTCATGGAATGGTTTATGTGATTGTGGGCACTCTAAAATCTGATGTCAGTAGGACAGACTGGAAGCCTGGCAACTCTTGGGTAGGAGCTGAAGGCTCTGCTGCTGCTTTGCTCCTAAGGCCTTTCAACTGATTAGATGAGGCCCACCCGCATAATCAAGGGTAATGTTTACTTAAAGTCAACTGATTGTCAGTGTTAACTGTATCTACAAAATGCCTTCTCAGCAACACCTAGATTAACGTTTGGTTGAATAACTGAACACCACGGGCTAGCGAAGTTGATACATGAAACTAACCATCACAACAGAAGACTTCTCCAGACTTGAAATTCCAATTATTATTAGTTTAGGGAACTTTATTCCTTTAGGATTTAGTCTTTCAAGGAAGAAAGGCATTACTAAAATAATAATAATAATAATACTAAGATGCATTTCTTAAGTTATATTGCAGAAGAGATTTTTCTAATTTTGTACTAATTCCTTTGCAAATCTACATTCATCATAGCTCTAAGTGAGGTTGAGAATTAAAAAAAAAAAAATAATGAAACATACTGAATGTGTCAGTGGACCAGAAATGAGATACTCAAATCATCTGATTTCCTCTTATCTTGTTTCAAACTAAAAGTAATCAGGGGCCAATGGGAGAAATTTGACACAGCAACAAAATAAACATGATTATGATTTTATAAAACAGAACTGGCTTACTCTTTGTCTTTATTGTATGGAACCACCAGAACCCTAAAAGTTCAGGGGATTATTGGCAGATAGAGACAGATAGGATTGACTTTATGAAGATCAAATTCTGTGGCAAGTAGAACTCATAAATTCAGGAGAAAACTGCTGGAGAACACACGATTAAAGGAGCTCCCCATGCAGAATCAACAGATACAAGATGTTTAAATGATTTGTTGGAGCCATTAAATTGGAAGGTACATTTGGAGCTGGTGAGTCAATTCGCCTCTTCCCCCTCCTCTGCTTTTGAAGTATACTTGCCCATAGGCTAAAGCAGTGAGTGGGGACCCAGAGCTGGAAACATGGAGCAGTGCCTCAGGAAGCTGAATATTCCAGGGAAGATGGGGAACACTAAAGCAGAAGACAGATAGAAGCCACTCTGGCCGTACATTCCAACCCTCCTCCTTTATCACTAGAAACGGGCTGTAGAAAATAGCACATACAGGCTGGCAAACAGAGGTCTAAGACAAACTGGATAAAAGACAAAACCACAACTGTTAAAAGATTTAAGGAAAACCTTCACAATGAAAGACATCAAAAATCCTAAAGGAGGAAGAATTAGAACACAAGGAAAGAGTAAATAATGCAAACAGAAGAACTTCAGAGGGAGACGTGAGATGCCAGTTCAGCCATGAAAAAAAAAATACACTAAAACTCTGGTCATTTAAAATAAAAATTAACGGGGCACCTGGGCGGCCCGGTCAGTTGAGCGTCTGCTTTCGGCTCAGGTCATGATCTCAGGGTCGTGGGATCAAGCCCCGCATCGGGCTCCCAGCTTGGCAGGGGGTCTGCTTCTCCCTTTCCCTCTCTGCCCCTCCACCTGCTTGTGCTCACTCTCTGTCAAACAAATAAATAAAATCTTTAAAAACCATAGAATAGAATAAAATAAAAATAAACCAAAAGACACACCAATAGCAGAACCAACACAGATGAAAAGCAGATTAACTAGCCAAAAGTTCTAGCTGAGGCATTTTCCAAGAATACAATGCAAAGAGCAAGAAAAAGGGAAGTATGAAAGAAGAATATAGAGTCAAAAGGGCAGAACTAAAAGTCTCAAGTTCTATCTAACAGGAGTTCCAGGACAGAGAACAGGCAGTATGGAGAGAAGGAAATAATCAAATAAAAAGCCCAGGCCCAAGAAAATAAGACCTGAATACTAGAAGTGTCCTCCAAGTACGGAACGAGGTGATTTAAAAAAGATTACATGTAGCCACATCATGGAAATTTTCATGTTAGAAGAAATAAAGAGAAAAATCATAAAAGTTTTCAGAGAAAAATAAGCTATCTACAAGTAACAAAGAATCAGAGCAGTATAGTATTTTTCATCAGAAAGGAGGAATAATGGTCAATATCTTCAAAGGTTTGAGAACATATGGTTTGGAACCTAAAATCCCATATTCAAACAAATTGTTATTATTTAAGGGTGAAGAAAAAGTGAGCACATTTTTGGATCTGCAAGAACCTCTCAAATGTACCATCTGCATAATTGAAAGAATTACTTGCATGTATAATCCAGCAACGTGATTAACAAATCCAATGAGAAAGAATAAGTGGGTTACAGGAAGCAGTAGCGTATAAAGAAGCCAGTATGATTTATATTTATGCCTAAATAATTTTTAATGGCTAGTGCAAAAAATTTATTTTAATGACCCTTTGTCACCAAAATTCCAGATATTATCAATTTTGGAAGCAATGGAAGTGACGATGGCATTAAAAGGGGAGCCTGGCTGGTTCAGTTAGTGGAGTATATACTACTCTTGATCTCAGGGTTGTAAGTTTAAGCCCCACATTGGGCGTAGAGATTACTTAAAAATAAAATCTAAAAAAAATTTTTTAAAAAGTGGGGAAGATTGAAAATATGTGTGTGCGTGCATGCACGCACATGCGTGGACGTGTTTTGGCGGGTAATATATTTCTAAAAGACTAAAATATATAAGATTAACATAATATATAAATTGGCAGATATAATCAAATTTGCATGTTAAAAATTGGAGAGTAACAGAAGTACTGGAAAATGGGCTACAACTTACAAACCACTAGAAAAAAAATTGTGGTGTGCAAAGAAAATTCAGTCAATCAAATTGGAGGAAAGTGAGAAAAGAAAAAAAGCCTAGTCAGTGGAAAACATAAAATAAGGCAAGAATATACTCAGGCATACTGGTAATCACAAGCAATGCGAACACACTACATTTTCCCACCGAAAGACTCTTCACCATCCTTACAAGAGACACATCCACAACAAGTTTAAAAATAAACAATTGGAGTTCCAGCTCCAGTAATATAACGGGATAAGTTAGTTGGACCCCTTTGACCACTAAGTGAAACTAAAAATACCGACTGACACACGAACATATCGAAAGCATTGATGAGTGAGATAGTAAAGCATTACATGGCCAATTGCTGAGGAAATATGAGAGAGATACGTGGGGGCCAGAAGCGCCCTCTTGTGTTAAAGGAGCTTGCCAAACCGGGAAGCATCAGTTTTCAGGGACCCAGTGAGCACAAGGGAGACGACTCAATGCCCAGGGCCCAACCCAAGACAGTTTCATAGGAGATCCTTCTCCATAAAGTTCAACTCCCAAAACACTTTTAGAATAAGGGCAAGTCCACTCCCTACCCAAGAGATGACAAGGTTTTTCCCTGGCGTTGAGCAGAGCAGGACATAGGGAGGGATTGCCTCTCAGAAGTTAGAACTACAAGCTGACCCTAGACGAAAAGGTAGCCTAAAATCACTTCACTTGGATAGTCTGAAAAATAAACCTTCAGTGAATCAATTTAAACAGATAACGCCCCCTACGTGCCTTGCAGAAGTAAACGCAAATTGTCTCTGGAGAAACGTGTTCATCCCAGACCTCAAAGACTCCCTTCAAATAAGTTTTCAAAGAAAACCAGAAGCTCACAGTCAAAAACAAGTACATAAGGAAAAAAAAAAGCCAGTGTTGGTACGAATCAGAAAAAATAACGGACAGAGGAAACAGATCTGCAAAGTTGTTTGTTTCGTGAAATAATCATTTAGATTAGGAAATATCTACAGTTACTGTGTCTAAACAAATAGAAAACAAGATGGACGATATCTTCGGGAAATAGTCAATTACCAAAAAAAAAAAAAAGCTGGATGTAGCAGATTTCAAAAAAAAACTTGTAAAAAGAAAAAAATATAGTCATTACAATCGGCAACTCAGTGCGTGACTTTAAAAAAAGATTAGATAAAGCCAAAAAAAAAAAAAGACAATGGATGAAGGGGAAGATAGCTGGAGAAATTAAGCAGGATGTGGCACAGAGATTGCGAATATGAGATGTTCAGAGATGTATAAGCTACAGTAAAAATGTCTAACAAAAAGAAGAGGAAAGAGAAAATGAGAGGAAAGCAATATTCAAAAAGATAATGGCTGAGAACTCTCTAAAAATTAAGAAAGACACGAATCTACAGATCATTAGTCCCAACAAATCCAAAGGCAGACAAATAAAGAAATCCACATAAAGACACATTATGGTAAAACTAAAGAAACCAAAGACAAAGATAAATCCTAAAGCAGCCAGAGAGACCTTTTAAAAGGAGCAACTTTTAAACCGACAGCTTCTCGTAGGCAGGAGCTGGGCCAGAGGCCAGTGGACTCAGGGAGAAATGCTGCATAGAATTTCATACCCGGTGAGATATCTCTCAGGAAGGTGGGTGAAATAAAGGCATTTCAAACACAAAGCAATAATAATAATAATAATAATAATAATAATAATAATTGAAAGACCTCACTCAAGGAAATTCTGAAGGATTTACTTCAGACAGAAGTAAAAGAAAAAGAAAGTAAGTGGGAGAAGGAATGAAAAGCAAAGAAAGTGGTAAAACACACATTGATTTTTTTATGAAACAACAACAATAATGCCCTGTAGGCTTAAATACATTTCACGGGCGCAAAAGAAAGGACACCGAAAGATACCCTAGAACATGGGGCCAGACAAAAATAAGATAAAAGCACAAGGTAAGATATCTAAACCCAGCTTTATTAGTTACTGCATTAAATGTAATGGACTAAATTCTTCAATTAAAAGATAAAAAGGAAAAAATTCAGTTACATTATGCTTACAAAGGACACATCAAGAATATGAGAATACTGAAAGGTTTTTAAATTCTAAGAATGTAAAATGACGGAAAAGACATCATTCAGACACTAACCAAGAAAACTATATTAAAGTAATAATATTACTATTCAATAATAAAGAGCTTAAAGCAAAATCATTTGTAGGTATAGTCATTTTAAAATGATAGAATGTGGGGGCACCTGAGTGGCTCAGTTGGTTAAGCAGCTGCCTTTGGCTCAGGTCATGATCTCAGGGTCCTGAGATCGAGTCCCACGTCAGGCTTCCTGCTCAGCGGGGAGCCTGCTTCTCCCCCTCTCTCTGACCGTCCCCCTCCTCGCGTTCTCCCTCTCTCTCAAATAAATAAAATCTTTAAAAAAAATAAAAGTGATAGAATGTTTCAATTCCATAGAAAATCTAACAATTTAAAATTTACATGTTCTTAATAACATAGCCTCAAAATATATAAAGCAAAAATTGTCAGAAAGAGAAACAATCAACAATCATAATGGAAAAATTTAACACATCTTTAAAAGGAATCAGTACTGAAAATTTACACAGTAAATCAGTTTGAAATGTGTATATAAAACATTGCATCCAACAAACTACAGAATACATTCTTTTCAAGCATTCACAGAACATTTTTAAAAATTGACCGTAGAGCAGAACATAAAGGTGGTCTTGACAAATATATAAAGAGAGAAATCATTTAGAGTATGTTCTCTGATCTTAATTCAAATAATCAAAAATAACGGCATAGGTGTATGTTATATATAATAAGAGCACAATTTAGAATGGAACAAATAATAAAATTAGTAATAACCAAAACGTAGAAAATCCCCATACATTTGGAAGTCGTGGTGGTCACGGTCAAGGCGCATGAGTAGGAGATGGGAGGTAAAAAGGATACTTTCTTGGTTTGCTCTATGTCTCCAGGGATTGTTTGAATCTTACTTAAAGAGAAGATACTCGTGTAGTACTTAATGCGCTAGAAAAAGCTATTTGCTGTTGCAGCAAATTTTACTCCTAGTCTTTCCCCATCCATGCTTAATACATTCTTAATCCAGGAGGAGGATCTTTTTAAGAAGACAACTGTTATTTTTAACCAAAACAGGTTTAAGTTGGAAGTAGATTTGGGTAAGCTCTAAGAATGCCACCTGTAGTTGTGCACAGAGTATCTCAGGCTGTTCAGGACCCGCACGGCCGCTCTGGGGAAGGGAACAGAAAAACCAAGAAGGGGCTGTACTGCTTTAAGTGAAGCCGGTGCCGCAGCCCTCAGGTGGAGTCATTTCCTGCCCTGTGATAAAGTCTGCCTGGGCGTGCGGCTCGGCTCGTCATTACTGCAGCCCGGCGGGGGTACCTCCAGATCAGCATGGTAAGTGGCGAGGGTCCTCATACGTGCTTATCAGTGTTGCCACGGTGTTGTAGCAAATCTTACTCATCATACTTGGCCCTCTTCCCCGCCAGACCATCCTTAATACATTCGTAATACAAGAGAAGAAATTTTTAAGGAGGCACTTGCTTCTTCCAGTAACTGTGTTTGTTTGTTTTTAAAGATTTTATTTATTTATTAATGAGAGACGGGGGGGGGCAGAGGGAGAAGCAGGCTCCCGCTGAGCGGGGAGCCCGATGTGGGACTCGATCCCAGGACCCTGGGATTATGACCTGAGCTGAAGGCAGACGCTTAACCATCTGAGCCACTCAGGCGCTCTCCCAGTAACTGTGTTTGAGGCAGATTTGGATAAGCGCTCGTCTGTTCATCTGTGGTTTTGCTGCTTTTAAGAAAAGCTTAGTGGATGTGCATGTTAAATACTGCTTTTAACTGAAGTATTGAAACGAGAACCCCTCCTTCCTTTAGTTCTACATTTGTTTTAAACCTGCTGTGCCGATTTTTCTGTAGAAATCAATTGCTTCACTTTTAGTTATGCTTTTAGAATTTCTGGGGACTTCAGACCCAGGTCATCATTGCTAAGCTCATAAATGCATGGCAGGGTAAAGTGCACGGACATCTCCTCGTCCTCTCTCGAGTTTCATTCTTGGGGGACAACAATGAACATAGTTACTTACAGTAATGCCTGTTGGGGGATCATCTCTTAAGATCCACTTTCCCTTTAATGTCTTATGTGCTAGTCCCAGTAGTTTTTGGTATCTTAGAATTTTAAATTCTCAATGGAAGCAGCCTTTCATTCTGATTTCTCATCTTTGATGTTCTCACCCCCTTGGACTCTCTCTCCAACATTTTGAGGATGTTGAAGTTGTTTTGCTCTTAAACATTATGCCTTCCTGCATGAGGGATCCCTGCGGTCACGGAAACGTTCGGTAGCTTGGCTAAATTTCGGTATTCTGGGGGTGATATTGTTCTGTTTCATCTTGCAAGATACTTACGCTGGGGAAAATGGGTACGGGGCACATGAGATCTTTATTTTCTTACAACTGCCTATCAATCTATTACTTATCTTTATCTCAAAATACAACGTTAATTAGAAAATTGTGCCTTCCTAGTAATTCAGATAAGTGTTGTAGCCGCTAACGTGCTGTGATTCGTAATATTGATATTGAATGGGCAGTTTACAATCTTAGAGTCTGACTGCTGTGTAACAGACAGTTTGGAAAGGAGGGAATGGCTAAGAGAAGAAGGTAAAGATAGCCTTCTGTGTCCTGGGACACAGTTACATCATAAACTCAGTTGCTTCTCAAACCAGGAAGGGTGTCATTGATCCTTCTTGGGCCAGGTATTACCCTGCCAAGTTCACAAGGGTGGTATCATGCCCATGTCTGAATGTCTATGCCCCTTGGGTAACAGACTGCGTGAAGAGCTGCAATTGCTTTTCCACATTGGTGATTATTTTTCCTGTGAGTACTTGGAGCAAATGCATGTGCACCCCCCGTGGCCTGGGCGGTAAGTTGGGGGGTGCTGTGAGAGAAATCGACATGTAAGTGGGTCCAATGATGGGGAAACCATGAGGTGCACCTCCCGTCCAGCATTTTTACCTAAATCTAGGGAGTTTGGATCTGAGTACAGTAGCTAACGCACTGAGAGCATCTGCAGTGCAGCAGATGTGGGAGGAATGAAGCCAAGCTTTGCAGACAAGCATGTTAGAAGCTTGTTTGGGATGGTGCATGCTGTTTGATTTTTTTGTGTGCCGGACAGAGGTTGGAATCTGGGTTGGTGCGGAGTGAGGTGCTTTCTGAATTGAGCTCGCAGCCTTTGTCATGAGAGACCCAGAAATGCACAGAGAAGAAACAAGGGGCAAGTTCTACTCAAGTAGTGAGGTTGAATTCCTCATAAAGCAGAGAGGGCTGTGTTAAGCCTTGTGAATCAAGGAGACAAAGTACAAGGGCCTGATGCTGCAGAGCTGGAACAGAGTCCAAGTCGGATTGCAGGGCTGTGACCGGCCAGAGCTCCCTCCCTCCCTGGACTAGTGGTCTGTCTTTTCGTGGTTGAGTCTCAGACCTTGTCCAGGGGAAGAACAGCCTGGACAAGGGCAGGGCTGCCAATCAGCTCAGTAGGCGAACAGCTGGTGGGGCTCCGATGATGTGGAGAACAGGCTGCTCACCCCACCAGCCCCCCGCCCAGACCCGTCCCATGCTCGCTGGCAACCAAAACCCAACAACATTCAGATGCACGATTGCCGCCCTTACGGTTTTTTAGGATCTAACTTTTTCTTTGCTTCTCTTAGATGAGTACATATTCATGTCTGTTTAAAAGACCAAAACGGTTGTTGGGCTTTAAAAAGAAAGATGTGAATGGTGATTTAAACGTGGGATGGGAGAGAGGAGGCTGATGAGGGTAATGGAAAACAGTAGAGTTTAAACAAGGAAAAAAATCACTGCCCAGGTATAATGACAGTTAATATTTGATGCATTTTATTTTAAACATTTTATTTATTTATTTGACAGAGAGAGAGAGAGAGAGAGAGAGAGACAGCGAGAGGGAACACAAGCAGGGGGAGTGGGAGAGGGAGAAGCAGGCTTCCCGCCGAGCAGGGAGCCCGATGTGGGGCTTGATCCCAGGACCCTGGATCATGACCTGAGCTGAAAGCAGACGCTCAACGACTGAGCCACCCAGGCGCCCCCATATTTGATGCATTTATAGATCTTTTTCTCTGCTTATTTTTTAATGTATTTGATATCCTACTTTATATACAATTATACGACTTGCATAACTTTTACTTCATTTTTATCATAAGCTTTTCCCATGTCATAAAATTTGGGGGGTAAACTTTTAAGCGTTGCATAACTCTTTCTTCAGATGCCCAAGAAGAGTGAATGTAGATTTGTTCTTGATCCTCACTCTTATAAATAATAATACTGTGAATGCCCTTGTGCCTAAATCTTTGCATTTTTAGATTTTTTTAAATAATTCACCTGTGTATGTCATCTGCCTATTTATATACTAGTTATCTCAAGTTTTTGGTTGGGTTTTTAAAGATTTTATTTTTAAATAATTTCTTCACCCAACGTGGGGCTTGAACTTACAACCCTGAGATCAAGTATCACATGCTCTGCCGACTGAGTCAGACTGGCACCCCTCAAGTTTTTTTTTTTTTAATTAATGTATATAAAATTGCCTTATTGATAGCCCTTACTATGAAGGACTGTATATAAATCATTTTTTGTATACATCATTATTCTTCTTTGTTTATTACAATATTGAGTTTTTACATTTTTGGGTTGTGAAATCTATTACATGTTCCCTTGGTAAATTTTCCATTACTTTTATGCTTAGAACATCCTTCCTTCTTTAGAGCACACATGAATAGTAAATATGAAATCTCAAGATATGAAAAGGTAACATCTTTAATTGCAGTGGGTTTTAATATATGTCAAGGTTATATGTTGATTTTTGGTTTTATTCCTTTCCAGTAACTAGCTAATATTTTTCTGGGTGAGGCAGCTTGATTTTATACATATATAGTATATTATGTATATATATTAACTCACACTTAACCCGTTACACAAAAAGTATCCTTAAATTATGTTGTTGAAAGAAATCTTTCAGTAAAATGGGAGTCCTTTGCATACCTGTGCCCTGGTTTTTGGTTTCCATGAGACACTTTCAATTAGCCTTATCATACATTTCTCTTCATGGCATATGTGAGCTTGGTTTCTATCGACTGTGAGCCGCATTACTGAGTGACCAAGCTCCCGTTATCTACAGAGGCTATTAGTTCTAACTTCCTCCGGCTTATTTCAGAGGGAGTGCCTTTCCATCCACATTGGCCAAGCTGGTATCCAGATTGGGGATGCTTGCTGGGAACTCTATTGCCTGGAACATGGAATCCAGCCAGATGGCGTTGTTCTCAACAGTAGAAAGGATCAACTGGAAAGTGAGAACATGGAGCATATGGATGCATCTTTCAATACCTTCTTTTGTGAGACGAGAGCTGGGAAGCACGTGCCCAGAGCCCTCTTCATGGATCTGGATCCTGCTGTTATAGGTAATGTAAGGCGTGCATTCAACCAGGTCCACACTCAAAGCAAACAAATCCTGTACCAGTGGATGGAATCCTCAGATTATATGGATCTGTTTGAACAGGATCATGGGGACATTTTTTAAATCTAGAAGTTCACTTGTGACCACTTAAGGTGATCGGCATGAAACATACCCAAAGGGAGTACTTGCTTAGCCTTCTTTTTCTGTGTGATGAAACAAATTCAAACCTTGTTAACTTGTCCACACACATCTGTTGTCACAGAAGATTAAATCTTTTCTTGGATTTGAAAGCCAGTTGCTAGAAGGTTCCAACAAAGAATCTGAAATTTGGCATTACCTGAACATGATTCCAAAGAGGCAAGGAACCAGACAAATCTAACTGGGGAAATCAGTACAATTTTATGGTTATTAATGGCAGACTTTGTAGTATCTTGTCCAGAAACATGGCATGGCAGCTCGGTTCCAAGAGCAAGCATCACATGAGCACAAGGCAGAATTCCATGGCGTTTTTCTAATCTAGCCTCAGAAGTCCTAGTGTTTCACTGCTGTTGTTTGATGGCTTGAGACCATTACAGAGATCCACCCAGGGAGAGAATAGAGACCTCCTCTTGATGTAGAAAGAGCGAGGTTCTAGAAGCATATGAGAAATGGAAAACGTTCTTGTGGCCATCTTTGGAAAAAGCAGTCTGTACACACTGGATTGGAGTTCATTTCCTTATCGGAACCAGGTCAGGTCAAGTAACTGATGGCGAAAGTAGATCGACGTCCATGGGAAGGAAACGATGGAGAGTGTTAGTGGCAGGGGGAGGGGGCGATAAGAACTGTCTAGGCCAGGACTCCTATATGCAGTTTCTGTGTTTGCTGGGTGTGAAAGGATTAAAAATAAGGAAATATTGCTGGCTTCAAGAACAGGTGAGATTCGTATGGAGGCTGAGAGGCAGTTATGTTGTCTTCTGACTTGAGTTCTAAGTTGCCTGAAGACAATATCTCAATTTTTGTTTCAGACAAATGGGGGTTTGCAGTTGTGAGCTTTAGCTGGAATCTGGTATCCCAGAAACCTGGGCAGAGTGGAATATGTCCCCAGAGGATTTTGGTAAACGTAGCTAAATAAGCAGCATGACAGGCCACGCCTCAGTATTATGAATATCGTAGCAGATATTTTAACTTGCACCAGTCCGAAGATGCTAGGCAAATAGGAGGCTTAGGACCTGGAATCGGAAGCTAATAAGCAAGTCGGGGCAGAGATACATGGCAGGAAGAGACCGGAAGAACTTCCCCAATCCTCTAGAATAGAGCGTAGAGAGAGGGGAGTTTTGAGGATCTGGAGCTGGGCCAAACAAAAAGGCATAAGCTCCAGGTTTTAGGAGAAGGCACTGATTTTTCTTGTTCTTCTCAGCACATTAGAGAGCCTCATACGTGCAAGGCACTATTCTTGACATTGGAGGTGTATATACTCTGAGTCTTCATGGAGCCTACATGCAGACCTATAAAAACCAAATCGTGTGCCTGATGTTGTGATCAGTGGCATGGAGAAGAATAAAGCAGGGCCACAGGGATGGGGAAGGTCATGTGAGTGGTGGGAGGTGCTTTTTCTTAAGGAATGCCGAGGAAGGCCTTATAGAAAAGGTGACACGTAGGGATCTGAAGGAAGTGAGGGCATGAGCCTTACTTACCTCTCTGGAAGAGATCAGAAAAGACTTTATGGACAAAGTGATATTCTGTCTGAGTCCTGAAGACTGGATAAGAGGATTTTAACAGGTCACAGATGAGAGGAGCTGGAAAGCACAAGCAAAGACGTGTTCAGACACCTGTGAATATTGTTGCAGCTTGAAAAGGGGGAGGAAGTTGATATATCAGAGTCACAGAAGACATAAACTGGAGTGGAGGCTGGCTATGGAATTTCCTTGAATAATTTGTGTGGTGTGAACCTGATAGGAAATAGGGGGCGGGTAAAGACTTCAGAGCAGGGAAAAGACAGATTGAGAACTATACTTCGATAACATTAATCACAGAGATTTATTCATTAATTTATTCAACATTTCTTTAGCACCTGCTAAAGTGCCAGGTACTAATCTAGAAAGAGTGGATTGGAGAAAGTTACAAGGTTTTGTGGTGTATGGACTGAGTATGGAAAAGAGAACATAGATTTGAGAGACGCTCATCTAAAACAGAGTGGATTACGTGTCAATGAATGTTCTAGAGAGAATTCAGAGGTGCCACTCAGATTTCACTGTTTCAATAATGGGATTGATAAATGACATAGGAATTCCAGAGGGGGACCTAGTTTGTGGGAGTAGATATGTTCCATTTGGGCATGAGGAATTTGAAGTGTCCACAGGTTGGTCCTGGTAGAAGCTGGGGAACCAGAGGTGTTCAGTGAGAAGTTATCCTACAGAGATGGTATTAAAAGGCTGTGAAAGTAGGCGATCTTGTTCAAAGCCAGTCCGAATGGTTTTAGGAGGAAGGAAAGGTGACTTTTAGTTGTGATTGTGGAGTAAAATTCTACTGAAGATATTTGTAGGCAGAACAAAGGAGAGAGGGAGGGGAGGGAGGGAGGAGGGTTCAGAGTGAGTGAGGGGACCCGAAGCACGGAGAGGGTGGCTTGTACAGCTCCTTCTCTAGGCACAGACTGAGGATTTTGTGGTAAGGAGGAAGGTGTTCATCGAGAGTTCTGTGATTAGAATAATGGGGTGATGCTGTGTGAGAACTCACAGAAAGGAGAAGAGGTTTAATGCACATTTGGAGAAGAGGACAGAGGGTCAAGGGAAGTGTGAAGCGTGTGCTGAGTGTGGGCCCAAAGGGGTGGAGAGCACAGCCGGGGTGGATGGTGCCCATGATGCGCGAGGCAGGGTGGGCAGGGACGTGGGGCTGGCGGCAAGTGCGTGGCTGTGATCGCAGGGCCAGGCCTGTGTGAGCAGACCGGTGAAGCTAACGTGACGGGAGGAGGGGTGGGAGATGAAAACGCTGGGAGCTCCAGGTCGTGGTGGGAAAGAATTTAACTTCCTTCAGCGAATTCAATGAACATTTATTCCAGCTAGGTAATGGAGAGGAGCATAGGGGTGAACAAATGCCCGTACCTTCCATCCCTTCTCTCCTACTGTCCTCGTGAGCTCAGGCCATTTCAACAAAATATCGTCGACTGGGGGCTTAAACCACGGAAATTTACTTCTCACTGTTGTGGAGGCGGGAAGTCCAAGACTACGGTGGCAGCGTGGTTGGTGTCTGATGAGCGCTCTCTTCCCGATTTGCAGACGGCTGCCTTCTCACCATGTCCTCACATTTGGTCTCTTGCAAGGGCATTAACCCCTTTCACGAGGGCCCCACCCTCATGGCCCAGTCACCTCCCAAAGGCCCCACGTCCTAACATCACCACACTGCGGGGAGGGCTTCAAAGTATGAATCCTGGGGAGACACGAATGTTCAGTCCACAGCAGCTACTGTTTATTAGTGAGGAACCACACAGATATTTTCCTATAATCCTTTCAACAATTGTGTCAGGAAACCTTATTGTTATCCTCCATTAACAGATGAAGAAGCTGGGTCTTGGGCAGGTCATGGAACTGGCCTTAGATCGCTGCGCTGTTGAAGGTAGAACTGGGTTTGACCCCAGGTTTGCCAACTAATAAAAAGCCATTCTCTTTTAACAAAAAAGTAGCATAAGCTAGTGGAGAAGAAAATGTAAATGGTCATAGCAACACTAACACATGTGTTCAGTTGAGCCATATAAAATTGCCCATGGTTGATTATTTTTTACCTAAAAAATGTCAGTGTCCTCCGATGCAACCTAATAACAATCGAAATGTCTGTGAGGTGCAGAGGTATCCCTGAGGAAGGGATGAGTAGCTGGGGAGCCATCAAGCGTCTTTGACCCAGGGAGCAGCGTTGCCAGCTTCCCAGAGGCATGGAGGAACGTGCACCTTGAACAGGAACAGGGTGTGAGTAGGAGAGCGATGGGGACAGGAAGCTGGAAAGATTGTCGAGCTGGGTCATGGGCGAGAAGGGGGAAATAAGGAAGTTTGGGCGGAGAAAGGATTTTGCATCTTTAAGATTTTGGCGGTGGGACTGTTGTGAGCTATTTCCAGTGGACTGGGGCTAATAGCATTGGAAGTAAGGAAGCAAGGAACTGTCAAATAATCATGTTTAAACACCCTTGAACTCCCTGAGGATGCTGGTTAAGGATGCTGGGCCAGATGCCCACATCTCTGAGCCAAGTGGAAAAAATGCCAGGAAGTGAGAGTGGACAGCTTGGGTGTGCTCATAAATGGCAATGCTATAATCACTGATCTCCAAAAAGTGGTTTTTACCGAAAGAATTTATGGATGACCCTCAGGATCTCCCCTGGACATTACCATGACGAAGCAGGCTTCCAAAATTCCAGAAATTCCCTTCTTAGCTTGAACTCAGCCTTATAGCTGCAGGTGAGAAGCAGAGTCCACCCAGAGTTATATGCCCACTTACATTGTGTTTATAAATATACCTTTTAAAACTTTTCACTTTTGTGGGTTTTTTGGTTTGTCTTTTTGTTTACTTTTTTGGTGTGTGTGTGTGTGTTACTTAAGAGTCCTTTAAATCAATTCTAGTAAATTTAAATGTTTGGGGGTGTACAAATTTGTGGTTAGAAATTCATGGTCATGGACAGGAGAGCAAGGTGAATTGAGATTGCCGTCTTGTCTCTTTTTTAGAAATTGAGTGTTTCCTCTTAGGCAGCGAGCTTCTGGGACTATCTGTAGGTATCTGGTGATGAGGCCGATGCAGTATTAGTGTAGGTACATGTCATGAAGGCAATTGTATCATTATTATTTATAATCGTTGCCATATGGGCTATGCATTGTGCCCTATGATCTCATGTAATCCTCCTAGTAGGTCGGGGGGGGTAGGTCTTTTTATCATCCTTATATGTGAGGTGAGGTCACTGATATTTAGGGATGCCAAGGAACTGCTGGATAGCCGAGTGACGAAGGAAACCGTGAACCTGGGAAATGGATTCTCGGACACATGCTCTTGAATACTGTGCGGCACAGTGTCCCACCGTAACCTGGGCAACATTCCCAGGGCCTGCTTAGCCCTCAAACACCGATGCCTGATTCTGTAGGAGTTGTGCTATCTGGGTAATTCTAGGCTTGGGAGCAGGACGTGGGCCCGAGACACCTGTGTTTGGGTATTTTCTCATGCTGAGCAGGTTTTTAAAAGGAGGAAATCCAGGCAGGAGTTGCCCTTGGCTGGGTTGAAGACTGCCAGCATCTTAACCCCAGTTTCCCTGCTTCTTGCGTTTGTATCAGTTGCATTCGAGTTGGGTGGGCATTCAAGCTCTTCACACCGTCTTTGTTAAAGCCTCTTTTTTAAAGCAGACTAGTAATAATTTAGATCGGTCCGCTTTTCCCTGCTTTTCTGGCACTCAGTTGGCTATTTGTAGGTAGAAATACTTGCCTTAGAATACCAGAGTGTCACAGGGTGTGTGATGGCTTTAAAGAGTGTCTCTTAAAAATCGGTGTCCACCTAGAACCTCAGAATATGCTTTTATTTGGAAAGAAGGTCTTTGCCAATGGACTAAGTTGAGATCCTACGGGATTGGGGTCAGCCCTAACTCCGGGGGTCTGTGTCCTTATGAGAGAAAGAGGGGACCCAGTGGGGGGGGGGGCGGGCATGCGTGATGGTGGCAGGCACGAGTGGTGCAGCCCCAAGCCGAGGAACAGCTTCTTCCTGAGACCTCGGGCAGGAACCAACCCTGCCAACACCTTGACTTTGGACTTCCGGCCTTCTGAACGGTGAGAGCAAACATTTCTCTTGTTTCCAGCCACCAAATGTGTTATAATTTGTTACAGCAGCCGTAAGAAACTAACAAAGGGTCTACGATGGGAAAACGTACTTTCAGTTTGTCTGGAAATAATGATACTGTTCCTAGACTAAGGAAGGCCGGCTCAGCAGCTGAAAGCCCTTTCTTTACCGCAACACTGGGGAAACTGGCATTGGGTTGGCAGTTGAATCGGCAAAGAGCTAGCAGTCGGAGTGGCGTGCCCTGACCTCATGTCCTCTCTGCAGATGGGATTCGAGCTGGCCAGCACCGCTCTCTCTTCCACCCAGAGCAGCTCGTCAGCGGGAAGGAAGACGCCGCGAACAACTACGCCCGCGGTCGCTACTCTGTGGGGTCCGAGATCATCGACCTTGTGCTAGAGAGGATCCGAAAGCTGGCAAGTGGCCCCTTTCTCCTTAGTCGGGGGCCGTACCTGAGTGCCCGGGATCTGCCTTCCAGACAGTACCACGCTTCCTACCCACCGGGTCACTGCCACCGGCCTCTCCCGCGGAAGCTCACAGCTGGGAAGCGCCTTGCTGTTGACTTTGATGACACTTTGTTTTATAGGAAGCGTGAAGAAACCTTGACACTTACTGCAGCCCTATCTACTCTATTTGAGATTTATGAGGAAGTATTTTGGTTTTTTCCACTGCTCTATTGAGATACAGCATCGTGTCAATTTAAGGTGTACCACATGATGATTTGATACACACATATTGCGCAGTGATTGCCACAGGACAGTTGCCGTGTGTGTGTGTGTGTGGGGGGGGGTGACAACGTTTAAAATTCACTCTCTTAGCAACTTTCAAGCGTACAGCCCAGTATTGTTAACCAAAGTCACCATGCTGTCCATTAGCTCCCCAGAACTGACTCATCTTCTAACTGGAAGTCTGTGTCCTCCGACCAACGTCTCCCCGTTACCCCCACCAGATACTGTGCTACTTTCCATTTCTCTCTTTTTTTTTTAATTGACATTTAATGTATTATTTGTTTCAGGGGTACAAGTCTGTGATTCAACAGTCTTACACAATTCACAGCGCTCACGATAGCACGTACCCTCCCCAATGTCCATCACCCAGCCACCCCATCCCTCCCACCCCCCACCACTCCGGCAACCCTCAGTTTGTTTCCTGAGATTAAGAGTCTCTTATGGTTTATCTCCCACTCCAGCTTCATCTTGTTTCATCTGAGGAATCTCAAATTCCTCATATCAGTGAGATCGTATGATACTTGTCTTTCTCTGATTGACTTATTTTGCTTAGCATAATTTCCATTTCTATGAGTTTGACATTTTTCTACTCCACATATATGAATGGGATGATATGGGATTTGTCTTTCTGTGTCTGACCTATCTCACTTGGCATGATGCCCTTAAGGTCCATCCATGCTGTGACAGATGGCAGGATGTCCTTCTTTTTAATGGCTAACCCCCCTCTACTCTTGCTTCTGCCCACTCATCATGGCTCGCCTTGTTATCACAGATTTCCAAAACATCCTAACACTTGTCCTTTTCCAGTAGTATCCATTATTCGTGAGGTTAACAGGAGGCACATTCTACCAGGAGATTAGTTACTCTAGTTACTGTCAGTGAACTCTTTAAGGACCTGCGTCTGGGGAATCCTTTGTCTAGTACATATTTTGGTGTCTGGCATAATCCTTAAGCAATACAGTGTCTTTTACACTGGCCAGTAGATTGGACGTAGACATGATAGGTACTTCATCTCCTGGGGTGGGGGGAGAGTAGGTTGCTTCAGTGTTTGGCCATTTTGTTTGTTACTAAGAAAGACCTTGCCTTAGGTCACACGCAGATAAATTCGTGGAGGGCAGCTAAAGACAGTTGAATATTTATGCTTTGCTTATAGTGAAACTCTAAAGCGCTTCCCCTACCCCAGAGGTAACCACTCGCGTGTGTTACTGGGGCGTTAAGAAGGGTACACCTGGCTTCCTGAAAGTTTTGTTTGTTTGGGGAACTTCTTGTCTTCCCACTACCACTGCTTCTGGGTTCATGTAGCCCAGGTCTCACCTTTCCTTTGCTTCCCCAGGCAGAGCAGTGCAGTGGACTTCAGGGATTTTTGATTTTCCGAAGCTTTGGAGGAGGCACCGGATCAGGATTTACATCTCTCTTAATGGAGCGGCTCTCGATAGACTATAGCAGGAAGACGAAATTGGAGTTCTCTGTCTATCCAGCCCCCGGGATCTCCACTGCTGTGGTGGAGCCTTACAACTCCGTCCTTACCACGCACTCCACCCTGGAGCACTCGGACTGCACCTTCATGGTGGACAACGAGGCCATCTATGACATCTGCCACCATAAACTCGGTGTCGAGCGCCCCTCTTACGCCAGCATTAATAGGCTGATAGGTCAGGCAGTATCTTGCATTACTGCTTCCCTCCGGTTTGAAGGGCCCTTGAATGTGGACCTCATTGAATTCCAGACCAACCTAGTACCTTACCCAAGAATACATTTCCCCATGACAACATTTGCCCCCATCATCTCTGCTGACCACGCCTACCGTGAGGAGCCCTCTGTGTCCGACATCACTGCTGCCTGCTTTGACTTCTCCAATCAGCTGGTCAAGTGCGACCCTCGGCTGGGGAAGTACATGGCCTGCTGCCTACTCTACAGAGGGGACGTGGTCCCCAAAGATGTGAATGCAGCCATCGCAGCCATGAAGTCAAGGAACTCTGTGCAGTTTGTGGATTGGTGTCCGACGGGTTTCAAGGTGGGCATCAACAACCAGCCACCCACAGTGATGCCAGGAGGGGACCTGGCCAAGGTCCAGCGGGCCGTGTGCATGCTGAGCAACACCACGGCCGTCGTGGAGGCGTGGGCCCGCCTGGACCACAAGTTCGACCTCATGTATGCCAAGAGGGCGTTTCTGCACTGGTACCTCAGGGAAGGCATGGAGGAAGGCGAGTTCTCAGAGGCCAGGGAAGACTTGGCCGCTCTGGAGAAGGATTATGAAGAAATGGGGCAAAGTTTCTGATGGAAACGTGGCTGGGGAGAATGAGTGTTGAGTTGAAGTGTCATGCTTTCTTTTCAAGACTTATGTACTCTTGATGGGTAGAGTTCCCTTGACTGGAAGAAACTGGAAACCAAATCAAGCAAGACCCTAAGCTCTGCACTAAATCGAATGGGTCAATATCAACAATGAACTCACAGGTCTTCGGTGGTTCAGCACGGCTACCTGTGAACCCCCCCGGTTTGGGATCCTTTGAGCGTCTGGATCATGTCTGTGTTTCTTTTCTTTTGTTTTCTTTTTTTTTTCTTAGAATGGAAACCTAGCTTTATTCTTTGCTTCTTCAACAAAAGATGATGAAACCCTAAAGTCGGTGCTTTTTGCTTTCCCTTTCCTGAAGTGTAAAACAGCACATGTTAATTATTAATGTCATTTCCCCCATGTCTGTATTTTGTACATTGATTAAATAATGAACATTTCAGTATCATTCTTTTCTTTCTTCCAAAGATAGGTTTTAAGGTCTTGGTTTGCTTTTCATACAAACAAATAGTGAGAATATTCTTGGGTCTTTCAAAAATTTGCATCTGTGTTCCTGTGGGTCAGGAGGTGACAGGGATCTCTCTCAGCAACCCGTCCTTGAAGAGATGTTCTCGAAGTGTGGCCAGCAGAGCCCTGCATCAGGACCAGTGGAGAGGTTTAGAAAAAAAAAAGGCAGATTCTTGGGGCACCTGGCTGGCTCAGTGGGTGGAGTGTGTGACGCTTGATCTTGGGGTTGTAAGTTCAAGCCCCACGTTGGGTGTAGAGATTACTTAAAAATTAAAAAAAATTTTTTTTAAACATGCAAATTATCTGGAGATTGGAGGGGGCATGACCTAAGAATTTGAAGTTTAAAAAACACACTTGAAGGAATTCATTTCTGGTATTAAACTATCCCACTTTTCAACAAGTTATAACTTAAAATGGGCAAAAATAGTTATAAATGCGTTATAACCATCAGCCACATTTTTATTATCCATGATGTTTAGTCTGACGAATCATTGGAGTTAAGGTGAACTAGACACTACAAAGGTGCTCACTTGGGCTTAGGTATTGCTCTTGGGCTGATAGAGAGTTTCCAGGTACCTCATTCAGCTGTGGTGTTTACCTTGCAGCCTTAGTCCTGCATTTGTACCCTCTTGGCCTCAGCGTGGTCAGGGCTTTTGGTTCAGGTAAATATCTGAGGGTAACAGCCACTAAAGCCTTGGCTGAAGGCATAAGGTTGAGGGTCGTATTGAGAGATTTACCAAACTGCAGTGCAACCACCTTCTTATTGCGTGCAGCCAGACTGGCCACTTCACCTTTAATGGTTTCCTTGGTAGATGCTCTTATGTACTAATATCACTGCCCTGGGATGTGGCCTTCAAGAGCTCCATTCACGTGATGTACCATCTGTTTTCCACTCATACATTGTCACCATGGAAGCCAATGAGCACACTTTGGTAGAAATGATGTCTAGACACTTCAAGACATGCCTGTCAAGAGGTGGTTTTCCAGGCTACCCATCAGTGAGTTTTTGCTCGGTCCTCAAGTCTCAATGCTTCTGGCTGGATCCCCTTTGCACTCTATATCCAAGGTCCCCTGCCAAGGGCTCAATCTATGTTGACACTAAAACAACTTCATACCAGAGTTCCCTTTGGAACCTGAGGCCTGTTAATCCTGAGATGTGCCAAGACTTCTAGGGTAACAATAAGGAAAGGGATGATTCTCATTCCTATGTCTCTGACCTGCTGTGGTCAAATGTTTGGAGGAAAGTAAAAAAATAAATAAATGAAATTTTTTTTTTCTGCAAAGAAAGGAGTGATTGGTGCCCTCTGTCATTTTCCCTGAATACAACATAGACCAACAGTGCATTGTGTGGCCCTTTAAGAGTGAAAGAAAACCTTCAATGCTTGAAGGAGCCTATATCCAAATTTATGGGGTTCTCTTTTTCAACTAACCTATGTGTCTTATGTTTGCCTTTTAAAATCCTCTGTCTTACTCGGTAATAAATAAAGATATTTGATGACCTAAATATAATAGACATTTCACATACTTGTGAGTTTTAGGATTAGGTCTCCTAAGGAGTAGTCATCAAGCCTCTACATGCCATATATGATATTAGATTTATGAAGTATTTTTCTGTATTATTCATGTTTCCTCTCTCAATTTATTAAACATTCATTAAACTGTTTTTTTCTTTCAGTGGATACCATAGAAACGACAACATTCAAACGTGACTTGTTAGCATCTACTGTGCATTAGTGTTTTCACTACTTCTGGACGATGAAAAAAGTCGTAGAACTCATGTACTACCTTCTTGCCCTTTGTGAATTGTGACCTTATCTTTTAGTGCCATTTATTTTAAAACCTTACAAGGCATTGACTATTATTGCTGGTGTTTTAAACAGGGTGTTTTGCTTCAGCTTACCTTCCTGGTTATCCTCTGGTGCTCTTCATTCCTCCTTGGTTACCAGACTTCCGTGTGGGATCGTTTTCCTTCTGGCAAAATACCTCCCTTAGGTATTCTGTTGATGTGGATCTGGGGTTGACAGGGAATATTTGCCTTTTCTTCCTCAAAGAGTGAGGTCACCTGAGATAATGAAAATATGAACTTGAGGCAGGGAGTCTCTTGTTCATCTGTGTAGCTACGGCTCCAGGCACAGAGTAGGTACTCATATGTTTATTAAATTGAAAAGCGCCAGGAGAGGACCTTATTTCTTACTTTACTGAAATCACATCCATCTGATTTTTAACTTCTTGTGTTCCTCTTCAGTCTTCCCCTTAAACTTATTTTGAATCTACACATGGTCTCTTCCATCCCAGGGGAATAGTGCTGTCCATTCTGAGGCCATTTATAATTTTTGCACCTTCTCCTCTTGACTCTGACCTTCTAGAAGACGTCACTCCTTCGATCTCCTTTGTATATTCTCTCTTTCTCCATTGATTTTACTGCTGCTGCTGTTGTTCTTTTCCTTACTCGCACGTCCAGGTCTCCTCATTCAAAAAATCAGCCCCGTTTCCTAAATTCTATGACCCCCATAACATACTCTCAGATCTTTCTACTCTGTCAAAGTGCTCAAAGGAATATGTGTCTGACGCCTGCACCTCGTCTGCTCACTTCGCGTTTGTAATGTGTCTTCCCCACCATTCTACAGAAGACTTTATCTTGAAGATCACTGATCATACCTCAAAACAAAGACTTTCTCAGCCTTCAGATTTCTTTACCCTAAGTGTTTGGTTATTCCTTTTTCTTGCAACTTTTCCTGTAGCTCCTGGGACCCTAGTTGGTTCTCCCACTACACCTGGTAGATATCTGAGGGTAACAGCCACTGAAGCCTTGGCTGAAGGCATAAGGTTGAGGGTCATATTGAGAGATTTACCAAACTGCAGTGCAACCACCTTCTTATTGCGTGGACCCAGATTGGCCACTCCACCTTTAATGGTTTCCTGGTAGATGCTCTTCAGTGCCCTGGGATGTGGCCATCAAGAGCTCCATGCGCATAATGTACCAAGATGCTCTTGGTGCCTTTCTCTGGCTCTCAGTTACCTTGTCCACAACCACGTTCGCTCCACGTGAGTGACTGAAGACTAAGTTTTCCTTCTCTCTCGAGTTCTAACCAAAACTTCCACCTACCTGCTATCTTCTCAGACATATTGACTGCACTTAAATTTAACTTCTCCCAAGAAAACCTTACCATTTTCCTCAAAAGAAATCTGCTCTCGCCTGAGTGTTCTGTCTTATCTATTTATGTTACCTTCCCAGATTCTAAACAACGCCATCATTTTTGACTGCCTTCTTGCTTTCTACAGAGCCTGAGTCCTAGCCATTCTACTTCTGTGATGATTCCAGGGTCCATTCCCTTCCTTGTCTTCGCATCGAAGCCGTCCCGGCTCAGGCCTCCACACCCTCTCCCTGTAGCTAGAACACTAGGGCCCGGAGGCTTTTCTGCCTTTCCTTTGTCTTCCTGATGCATCCGGCACACCTGCGACCACATTCTGAAGCACAGCTTGGATGATTTTGCCCCCTTGCTCAAAGCTTTAGTGATTCCCATCTTAAGTATGAAGTCTAAATCCCTGCTCATGGTGTGCTGAGCCTGTGCCCACTCGTTCCAACTTGAATTTCCCGTGCCATCCTTCACTGTGCTGTCCTGCATTCCATCCCTACCCGAGCGCTCGCTACTCCTAGCACCTGTTCCTCTCTCGCCTCTGCCTTTGCTCCTTCTTGCTCCTTTCCTTCTGTGGCCCAGTGATAGAATACTGACTTCAAACCCAGTTCACGTTTCCCCTGGAGCTTCTTGGACATCCATTTACTCTCACCCCAGGATTAGAGGCAGTTGGGATACACTATGAAATCTCTCACTACAGTGGAAGTATTGTAGTAAATACTCATTAGTGAGTTATATATATATATTTTTTTCATCTGCATATCCTACATAGAACTTTGAACTAGTATTAGACTTTTACTAGTTTTAAATGCATGTGTTGTTTCTCTCTTCAGACACCAGAGGGCACTAGTGAATGCTTAAATAACCCCTCAGTTCATGTAATTGTTTTGCTATTCTGAAGGACGTTTGTGTGTGCGAGCGTGCATGTGTGTAGGTCTACTCACACACTCAGAAAAGACCATTTAGAGGTTTTCTTTTGTTTTTTAAAAATTAATAATCTGCTAACATTAAGATTAAAAACCTAATTATTTTGGGGTGCCTGGGTGGCTCAGTCAGTTGAGCCTCTGACTCTTGATTTTCGGCTCAGGTCATGATCTCAGGGTCGTGAGATCGAGCCCCACATCGGGCTATGTGCTGGGCATGGAGTCTGCTTGAGATTCCCTCCCCCTCTCTTAAACACAAAACAAAACCTAATTATTTCTTAAACTTTTAAGGTCAGCCTGAGAATCTGATGATTTCTAAGTTTAGCAAATTTAAATAATCACTTTTAAAGCGAATACAGTGACTTTTTCATCTTTGCAATCTTAGATAATTGCTCTTAAACATTTCAGATTGCGTTTATAAATTTAATATATTCTGTTTTCTTTTAAGTACTTTAAGTAATTCTTTTAAAATCTAATAAGTGAAACTATAAACATGCTGATTGAGTATGCTCAAGTGTTCCAAACTGTCTATAAACTAGTAAGATTTTTTTTTAAAGATTTTATTTATTTGTCAGAGAGAGAGAGCGCACAAGCTGGGGGGAGCGGCAGGCAGAGGGAGAAGCAGGCTCCGCACTGAGCAAGGAGCCCCATGCGGGACTTGATCCCAGAACCCTGGGATCATGACCCAAGCTGAAGGCAGACCCTTAAGTAACTGAGCCACCTAGGTGTCCCTAAACTAGTAAGATTTTTATTTAAGATCACAAACGCAAATTATTCACTCAGTTCACATATTTTAAAATTGGAATTGTAAGTCCAAATGTTTCTATTAGGCCACATATTCTTAACTATTACAAAAGCTGTACTTTTAAATGCTAAATAGGCACAGATTCCTTGTTGCAAGAACTTTACTACATTATTGAATTGTCTTATTCACTAGTTATTTGCCCACCACCTATCATGTGCTACTCATTTTTCTGACCACTGGGGATACACTGTTGAACAAAAATAATCCCAGTCCTCATGGGGTTTACATGGTAGTAAAGGGGCGGGTGTGAAAGACAATAAACACTGCAATTAAATTATGTTGGGCGTTAGAAGGTGAAGGTGATAGGTGCGATTGGGAAACTAGACCATGGTAAGGGGGAGAGGGGGATGGCCAGGGAGGAAGAGGTATTTGACTAAGACGTGGAGGAAGTGACACAGGGAGAATGCAGGTTATCTGGAGGAAGAGCAGCCCTGGGGAAAAGACACCAGCAGAGGAGAGCTAGAGGAGTGGCCAGTGGGAAAGAAGGGAAACAGTATGGTGTCCTCAAAGTCAGGTTGGAAAAAGGTGCGTGGAGGAGGAGGTAGGTAGTGGTCCACAGGTCCAGCAGGATGAAGGCTGTCCCTTGACCATTGAATTTAGCAATGTGGAGGTCTTGGCTGACCTTGACGAGCAGTTTCAGTGGAACGGTAGGGATGAAGCCTGCGAAGTGTGGGTTTAACGGGGAATGAGAGACATTCGGTCCCAGGAGAGAAGCGCCCACAGTGGATAGCCGTAAGAGGAGCAGAGTGGTGGGCTGCGATCTGGAAGGAGTGGCAGTCAGGATTCGGGGGTTTGTTGTTGATACAGGACAAGTAAAGTGGGTTTGTCTGCTGATGTGACTGATGCGGCGGGTGGGGTAATGCTGATGACGTGGGAGAAAGGAGGAAAAGTTGTTGGATCAGTGTCTCAAGGCGGCCAAAGGGGATGGGAACTTTGGGCATGACATAGGGTACGTGGATGGTGCGTCCAGCTTAGAGAAGAAGGCTGAGTGTGTGGATGGTGAGGCCTGGGGTAGGCGAATGTGCCAATGGGGCTTTGTGAAATTTTGCTTCAGAAGCATCCGATTTTCTTAGTGAAGTGAAAAGCAAGGTCACCAGCTAAGATGGGACATGCGGAGGAAATGTGTGAGGTCTGCGGAGAGAAGACGAGTGAACGTCCCGGGTAGTCTGAGTGGGAGTGGAAGGTATGCGATGCCATTGCTGAACTGCATGAAGGGCTTGTCAGGATCATAAAGTGGGATCGGTGATTGCGGGCATGTGTGCGTGCATGTGTGTGCGTGCATGAGTGTGTGCGCGTGCATGGCGTGCGTGTGTTTTAAGTTGTGTTCAGCGTCAGAGTGCAGGGGCAGAGTGGTAGAGTGAATTCATCAGGGTTTCATCAATAAGGCAAAGCAAAAGCAGAACAAGGGAATTACAGGTGTCTACACGGCTACAGTGATAATGATTGATCACAGCATTTGCACTGGCCAAGAGTGAAGGGCAGTTTTGAGGATCGATGGATTATTGGTCTCAGTGGGGCTAGAAGATGGTTGGGGTTGGCTTCCTGGAAAGAACAAGCGGGGAAGATAGGAGGGGTGGTCGGACAGCTTATGATTTAATGACAAAGTCTGGAGTGTGGCCCCACGAGTGAGTTGGAGGGACAGGGTCAGGGAGTAGAAATGAGACCAGGATGTTGGACGGGTCATCCATACGTGTGCTGAAATCGTGAAGGCAGGAATGGTGTCAGAGGGATTGATGAGCTAAGAGCTAAAATGATGGGGAAGCGAGGCGCACTGCCCCAGCTGTTGGTGAATGGTAGCGTTTGATGACATGAGGTTCAGGTAGGGAACGATGGCTTAGGGAGGAAGGGGCAGAATTCTCTCCGGGGACGAAACATGCTTACTTTTAAGAAAACACTGTGTCATCCCATAGGTTTGGGGTTTCCTTCCCAAGATAATTTTTTGTGTGTCTTTTGCCTTCTCCGCTTATGGAGGCTTCTTAGTGATATCCACTGGGCGGTGACAGATTCTAATGGAATGTGCTCAACCCTAGGAATAGTCTATGATGGGAACTTCCTTAATGAAAGAACAAGGTGGAATCGTTATGTTGTACCCTTGAAACGAATATAAGGATAATTGACATAAGGGCACATATCCATTATACCTCAATACATTTGTTTTTAAAAGAACAAATTGTCCCACAGCCCATGCTTAGATTAACGTGATTCCTTAATTTTCAAGTCAGATTGAAATTCATCTGTAATTCTTACTAAGGTAGCTAGCTAGCTACACCATTTGGCAAGATTTTGTATTTCTTTGGCTCTTAATATATGGCAACCGTCTTTTTCGTTTAATTCTACAGTCTTGTGAACTTGTGAATCTCCCATGTTTTTGGAATTATATAAAATATCTGACTGAATTCTGGGTGTCACTCAGCTTTCCCTGATTATTTGGTTACAGCTCCAAAGTCACACCACTGTCACAAGCAGGCCCCTTTGCTTGTGGTTGGTGTTTTTTTTTCAGATTTCTTCTGAGGTAGGACATTTAGAGGTCACATCATCCATGCTCTGGTCTTGTCTCTTTTGATTAGCTTCACTTGGCTTTTGAGCCTTGTTTTATTTTTAAGAGAGTTTTGATGATTTTTTCAAGGGAGCTCAAATCAACACAAATTATCTGACAGAAATTGTGTTGAGAATTTTCACTGACATGATCTCATTATTATCACCCCAAAAACCACTTCTGAAACTTTCCTATGAACCTCAAATGCCTTTGTGTTCATCACATCTCTTTTTTTTTTTTTTTTTTTTTTATCTTTTCCATGGTGTGATTTCCTTTCCTGGCCATGATGAACTGATGCTAGTGTTTTTGTTGGCCCCATGAATCTTACTGATCCTTGATAGGGAAGGATCATGATTCCCTTTGGTATCACTCATCCCATGGTCTCTCCATGGATACAGCCAAAGCATTATTATAATAATTATTATTTTAATTTAAATCCACTTCAGAGGAGGGTCCTCAGGGCTAACATAGCATAGTTCCTTATAAAGGCTAACGATTGTTAGGAATCTACTATTTTTTAATTTTTAAAAATGTGTTTATTACACAATATGTCAGCTGAACTCAGTTCTATCAGCCTTTGTCTTTGGGGGTTCCCTCCTAGACTTTCTAGCATGTGGCACACTCAGTTCTAGGGCAGTGGATCTGGGGGGTTCCCTGATATATTCCTAAAACAGATTCAGATAGAGCTTATGCAGTGAGACTTTGCCGAAGACCTTTGAGCATTGCCATGTTCATCAGCAATCTCCTTCACAAAATGCAG
This sequence comes from Eumetopias jubatus, assembly GCF_037043125.1. NCBI lineage: Eukaryota > Metazoa > Chordata > Mammalia > Carnivora > Otariidae > Eumetopias > Eumetopias jubatus. The sequence goes on from NW_028274814.1 coordinate 30,442,909, forward strand.
TAACACAGACCTGTGAAAACGTAAGCAGCTCTCTGGCAGTCTTTAATGATATGGGGCGTCCTTGATAATGAGGAGAGGTCAACGCCATCTGCCCCAGACTCTGCCCCGAGACCGGTCACTCAGGAACTGACTGGGCTCATGGCCATGAAGCAACCTGTTCGTGCACCTCTGCCCCGCAGTTATCCACAGGTGTATCTCGGGCAGGTGACAGGTATCGTGCATCAAGGACTCACAGAAGCCTCATCACAATGGTAAACCCCCGTGTACCAGGAGACTGCTGTGTCACCCAGGGGTTACCGTGGGCTTGCCATTTTCTCCCAGAATACTCTTCAACTCTTGCCAAACTTTTCTAGGTACATATTCTTCCCTACTGAGGAGCAGGCAGAGGGGCTGGGGCTTTCCTTCCCTTTAGAACAATTAGGATTGGGGCGTCTGCCTGGCTCAGTCAGTGGAGCATGCGACTCTTGATCTTGAGGTTGTAAATTCGAGCCCCACGTTGGTGGAGAGGTTACTTAAAAATAAAATCTTGGGAAAAAATGAATTTGGAATTTTGATAAGTACTTCCGAGTTGTCTCTCTAGAGTTTATATTCCCACCAGCCAGCAATGGAGGAGGGTGTGGCTATTGACCTTATCCGTGGAGTCGAGGTTAATCGTCATACTTGGGGACTGTTCCAGTCTGATAGGTGAGAAATTGTATACGAGTGCGGTTCTCTTGGAATGAAGTTTGGCATTTTCTCATACATAAAGATCACTTGAATGTGTGTGTGTGAGAGAGAGAGAGATCTATTCATGGCCTTGCTTATTTGGGGGGAGGGGTTGTTCTTTTCTTCTCAATTTTTAGCAGCTCTGTCATTTGATCAGTAAGCCCTTGGTCTTTTATATGTGACCAGCAAGCATTTTTCTCATCTGTCTTGCATCTGTGTTTTGACTTGGCCTCGGGGGGCAGTGGTAGCATGCACTGTGGGTGTGTGTGGATGTCGTTTATTGCAAAGTAATTGGCAACACGCAGAAGTTCCTGTCCTGTTACTTACAACATCTCACCACGCAGGAGGCAGTAGAACCACAATCCCTCTTTGGGAATCTGGCCTTTGGGTTTTGCAGCCAGAGACCATCAGAGTTCTTGCCGATGTCACTTTTTAGTGGACTTTTACTCGTATTAAAACTTCTCATCTCTGAATCCCTCCTATAATTTTTTACGCCGGTTGCTATCACTTGGCAGTTCGTCGCTCATACCGTCCCTGGTGGTATTTGCTACTTTTCAAGTCGGGGTTCCCATCCTTACGTGGCATGCTGACTCGAGAGCAGAGGCCTTGCCTCCCCCGCTAGCCTCTCCCACCAGGCCTGGCATCGGCTGGGCTGTTACCGCCGGGCCAATAAACGCCTCTCGCCGGCCTAGTGGCCCTGTGCCCAGCCATGGCGGGCGAATAACTGAAAGCCCCCTCCCTACCTAACCCGGTGCCCGTTCTACAGCAGACCCTAGGCTGGGCCTCCTGGGCCGGACCAGGCCATGCACATGGCTCTAGCTTGAGTGATGCCTGGTGGAGTCCTACCAGCTTGGCCTTTCCAAGCCTTTCTTTACCCCTGCTAGAACCTCCAAGAACCTTTCCATCCCAGGAGAGATCGGGAACGGACTCCTCCGCTGCCTCTCTCATTCACTTCCCCTTTTCCACGCTCAAGAGACGTGAAGGCCAATGGCTGAAGGAAGAGGAACCAAAACCAGCCCGGGGATGCGGAAGCCATCGGTTTTAATGGGCGTGAGAGGGGAGGGAAGGGGTCTGAAGTCAGGATGGTGAGGTGCGGATGGGGTGGTGTGTGGGCAGGAAGGAGCGCTGTGCGTCCTGTTCCCAGGCACGGGTCGTGGAGGAAGAGCAGGACGGCGGCGACCTTTGCCTCGTTGCCGGCGAGGAGAGGAGAGGCGGGAGAGACATCCGACGAGGGAGAGCGTGAACGGCCTCACGTCTGCGCAGGTGGGACAGGCCTGCGCTTGTGTGCATGTGCGCAGAGGAGGGGCTGGGCTGCAGGTGGGAAGGGAGCAGAGGGGCCGAGCGGTGAAGCAGCCTGGAGAACCCGACCCATCCCCCCAGATACAAAGCGGCCGAACCGGCAGCCCCTGGCCCTCCACCCCGGCCTCCGTCCGTGTCCGCCACCCTCCTGCAGGCCTCTGTTTCTACTTCTTACGCCCAATCTGGGCCATCAGGAGCGCGTTGGCAGCTGCCTTGGCCTGCAGGTTCTTGGCCTTGGCGATGTTGAAGAGGATGTTCATGATATTCGTGGGGACGTCGAGGGACAGCGTGAACTTGGTGCGCCGGTCACCCTTGGCCTGGTCCGGGTACAGCCTCCCCTTGGGCTGAGCTGGGGGCAGGAATCTGTACCGGGCGCTTCCTGCGCCACTGCCGCCCCTGGAGCCTGGGAAGGTCTTCTTGTCTTCTTCCGCCTCCTTTTCGTCGTCCTGTCCTGAGGAGGGCTCTTGGCTGGGCGGGTAGGGCAAGCCTCTCTCGCTCAGCGGCGACGCATCCCCCAGCCGGCTCTTCCTGGCCTCCGACAGGGCTGTGTCAATACAGCTGAACAAGTACTTGGCCCCGCAGGACTTCTGGGAGAGGCCTGGCCGGGGGGCCCCCGGCACCAGCAGCAGCAACAGCAGGAGGTGGGCTGGCTTCAGCATCTCTCCCTGTGGGCGAGAACGGGGTGTGAGAAGGGCTCAGCTCTCGGAAGGACATGGGTTAACATTCAGTAGGGCTTTGGTCATATTCTACAACGGTTCTCCAAGGGTGGCCTCGGGACCAGCCGCAGCACTGGGGAGTTTGTCACCAATGCAAAAAGTTCTCAGGTCTTGCCCCCAGAATGACTAGATCAAAAAGTCTGGGGCCAGCGATCTGGGTTTTAATCAAGCCTTCAGGTGATTCTGATGGTCAGTAAAGTTTGAGTGCCATTAATCGGCTGGTATTGATGGTTTCTATTTCATTCAGTTTTGCTGGTCACCCCTGGCCCTGCAAGATGAATGGCAAATATGCAAGGTGAACATTTCATAGCTTACTTGGGTTGATTTTAGTGGCTGAGTGACGTTTAGTTCTCTTATCCTTAGTGCTGCTGACTCAGTGCGTCCCTATTGCTTGAAGACCATGGTGGGTGGTCCAGTCAGTGTGTGTGAGGCAGCTCCTCAAGACCCATCCCCTGCTGGGCTATCAGCATTCCTCAGGAGCAAACACGTTGTGAATTTGGTTGGCTTTACTACAGAATTTATGAAGTGAGAGTCAGTTTGATCTCTGTGTAGAGACATTAAGTATTTCACAAAAACCACCTGTATTCTCTAGTGTTTAAGATTGATGTGACCTCAGTCCTAAAACTATCAGTTGTCTCTATTATATGTATGTTCTTGGTTATCCATCCGACTGACTGAGAGAGAAATCGTCTGAGAACTAATCCAGGGACACCCATGTTCAAGGACATGCTGTACCAGGAGTGGGTCAGTGCCTTCAAATGCAGGGCAGGTCATGCAATTGTCCAGGGCTAGGAGATGCTCAGAGGCATGAAAAGATTATAGTCTATAGCAACCATTTGAATCTAGTCTTTTATTAAAAAGAAAGAAAAAGAAAGAAAGAAAAGAAAGAAAGAAAGAGAGAGAGAGAGAGAGAGAGAGAGAAAGAAAGAAAGAAAGAAAGAAAAGAAAGAAAGAAAGAAAGAAAGAGAAAGAAAGAAAGAAAGAAAGAAGAAAGAAAGAAAAAGAAAGAAAGAAAGAAAGAAAGAAAGAAAGAAAGAAAGAAAGAAAGAAAGAAAGAAAGAAAGAAAGGAAGAAAAGAAAAGAAAAGAAAAGGAAAACCCCCTAAATTTAGTGTAGGAGCATGTGGCCATGACAACATCCAGCTCAGTGTCCCTCCTGTACGCTGGCCTGTTTCGGTTTGAAGCCGTCATGGTTGTCGGGCCACCGAGCAGGGGAGAACAGGGGAGAGCAGGGGAGAGCAGGGGAGAGCAGGGGAGAGCAGGGGAGAAGGGCTCCAGCTGGATCATTCCCACCCTCTGCCCAGCCTCCTTGGTAGTAACAGCTCACAGCTGTGTCGGAAGACCATCAGAATTTGGGTTGTGTGGTCACTGTACCTTAGAAAAATGGTGAAGTGGGCAGGATTCACCTCCTGGGTCCTAGGACCAAACCCACCCTGCACCCCAGCACCCTTGGTCTGTCCTGTCTGCACTGTCTCCAGCACTGAACTAAGCACATGAGATTCATTGATTTCACTGTCATCCTTCATCAGGTGTGAGAAAAAAATGTGCGGTCCAAGGTGTGGGATTTCATCAAGCCTCCCCCCCCCCCCCCCCCGCCCAGAGGAAGGACTGTCGGCTGTTGTGCACGGCCTGACATGCTGACCCCCCACCTCCTCCCGTTCTCAGGATGCCGGGTGATCCCAGGAGGCACAAGGAGTGAAGGGCTGCACTTGGGCTGTTTTACCTGAACTTGGAGTTTATTTTCTGCCTGAGACATCCTTGGCCCCCACAAAAGAAAGCAAGAAAAGCGTGGTTAGCTATGGAACTTGGGCGACTGCTTCTATAAGGTAGTTTTTGAGGAAGCAAAACAAATTGGATAAATAAATCAACACGGGGTCCTTCTGGGCATTAAGACGGCTAGACTAGTGCGGGATCGTTCTGTTTTCTGCGGTGACAGGCAGAGGTGAGGGGGGCTGGCCGTCTGAGGCTGAGGGCTAGCCTCAGCTCTGCAAAGCACTGTCAACATGACCCGGAGCAGATCATTTCCCAGAAACAGAGTGAGAATGAACCCACGCTGCCTTCCCAACTTCTTTAGGCTGTGAATGGACGGGGCTAGACCTGACCCTTAAACACCCGAGCCTCGCTCTCTCTCTAAAGGGGAATCTCGTGAGCCCGCACACACACACACTGACCTGGCAGGTGTTGTGTAGATGCCTAGTGTTTCCCTGGACACTCCTCATTGTGCCTACTGCCTTCCTTTTTCTTTCCCTTAAGAAACCATGCTGATTTGTTTGTTTGTTATTTGTTTTTACATCATAAAAATTTCTGGCTTATTTTATCACGCAGTTATGAAAAAATAGGCAATCCTTCTTTATATGATCCGAATGCATAGCCTTGCTGTGTCTGGGCATGTGGCGTTGTGCAGAGAAATCAACACAGACTCTGGGGTCACAGAGACCCAGGTTCAAATCCACCCCATCCTTCTTTGCCTGAGCACTGTGGGCAGATTGCCTGACCTCTGGGCTATGCAGATAGCCCTGCATTTCAATTTCCTCATCCGATAGATGGGGACGGCAGTAACTACCTCCTAAAGCTTGCGTGGAAGATGAAATCGAGGTGGAAAACGCTCTTGCTCTAGCCAGATACTTAAAAAGAAGGCTGCTTCCTATCTGTTTCCACATAAATCATTTCCAGGTCCTAGTAGGATAAGATTCAGTTCATGCATAACCATTTAGGAAGCGATATCTGCATCTACGTATTTTTATCTATCTCTCTCTACATCTACATCTTAGATGCCAGGTAATTTTGATCCACTCATTTGATCCTGCAGACCGATATCTTTATTGTGTTGTATTTCTAGCTTTCAGTTTTTGACCGTTTACCACTTTCTCCATCCTCACCCTGGCAGGCTCCTCCTGCCCTGAACTCAGTATCAGTCAGTTGCTGTCAGCTTTTAGAGTAGTGTAGAATCCCATGAGGGGATTGTTCAAACATGGGCTGCAGGGGTGCCATCCCGGGGGGCTTGTGGATCAGTAGGTTTGGGAGGAGGCCCAAGCATCTACGTGTCTAACACCCCTCTGGAGGATGCTGATGCTGCGGGTCCATGGACCACACTGTGAGAACCACTTCTCTGGGTGTCCCCGTTCTCCCGTGAGCTTAGAATTGCACGCCAGGTTCCCGGAGAACATTTGACAGGGGTGTATCGACTATCTCTGTGGGAAAATGGACTCGGTCTTTTAATATCATGTTCAATAACCAAACATTTGGCTTTATCATTTACTGAGGACCCAGTTGCTTGTTGGTTGTTTTGTGTAAAGAGTACGAATCATGGCTTTAGCTGCCTTACAGCTTGGAGGCATCTTGAAGCTTTGGAGTTTCCAAGGGCTTGTAAGATCAAAAGGAAAGTTAAAGACTCAAAACACCAGTTCACGGAGAAAGGGTTAATGCAGGCAGGGAAGTTGTGGAGAGAGCTCAGTTTAGGGTTTTCGGGGCAGAAGGGAAGAAGCTCTTTGCTCCTCAGTCAAGTCTGATTCCCCTCCTACATTCTTTGGATTCTTTTGCCGTCACCCTAGTGAGCGGACACAAAGGTTTAAGAGGTCCCTGCTACCTGCTGTGAAAATGAGCCCCCCACCCCCCCCATCTAGTTAGATGGAAGAGGGGCAAAGCTCTCCATCTGTGCTTTTTGGGTTTGGGTACCTGAAACTCCGCCCTTCTTCTGGGTTCTAGCAAGGACTTCTCGAGGTGCTTCTCAGAGCTGTCCAGGGTCCCACCCGAGGACGTGAGGCGGCGAGGGACCTGCGCCACCCCACAAGCCAGAGCACCCCCAGGGAGAGGGTGCGCCAAGGGGAAAGGTTCAGGCAGTGAAGCCAGAAGCAAACAGCTTTGCCCCGTTCCGGCCCGTTTTCCTGCAGCGAGGAGGGCAGGGCTAGTTCCCATATTACCCCATTGGTCTGCCAACACCGGCAAGAAGCTGAATTTAAAAACCATTTTATAAAACTGTGGCTGCACAATCTAGGGTACCGTTACGCATTTCAACGGGTGTTAGAGTAAGGAGCTGTTCTCTTACGGTGGACTCCTGGAAGTCCATGTCACACATGTTCCCACAGATGGCTGAGCCGCTCACCCTCCAGGGGAGCCAGGAGGGTCTCTACGTGAAAGGCTCTTCCCCCCGAAGAGGGAGGAAGAGGAGAAAGGTTGACCTGTTACAGAGAACGTGTCCCCGGCAGTGCTCACAGTCATCTTAGTTAACCCATTCTCAGCAGTGGTGTGTGTGTGTGTGTTCACTAGATTGTCACATTTGAGGAGAAAATTGCAAATAGGATTTCTCAGAGAACTTGGACATCAAACAGAGACATCAAAATCCATCTTTATGTTCCCTCCCCTTCACAGCTGGTACCAAGTCCTTACAAATGTCTGTCTCCTTCCTCTGGTGTCCCCAGCTTGCCAAGGGAGAAAGGAGGCATAGGACCTGGGTTCGAAACCGCCCTCACCCCCTCACCTGCCCCGGGGTCAATCACTTAGCCTCTCTGCGGCCACAGCCTGAGGAGACATTCCATGCCCCACAGGTGTACAGAGAGGAAGCAATACGTGCAAGCACCCTCCTGTTCCTGGGCAGGCGTGTGGGGAATAACAGCCCGTAGTTTGTAGTTTCTATTCACACTCACCTCCCCATTTCTTTGGAAAAATAACATTTGCAAGACCCCACTCTGCCTCCAATCTATTACCTTTGCAAAGCAAGTCTCTCTGTACCAACAAAGGGAGGATGGATTATTCCTTACCTCAAATGCAGGCTGCAGTGTTCCGCACTCTGCTCCCTGGGGCTGGTGCCCAGGAGGGCGCTTGCAGCCTTTGTCTCTCACCCCTGTCTGGTCCCCAGCACGTCCTGCCTAACCCAGGGCAAATAAAGTCATCCTTCATGGACAAGTCCCCAGCCTAAACCTTACCTGTGAGTGGCCTTCGCTCTGGGGTAGAAATGCTCAGTGAGGCGGGCGGCAGCTTCAGGAGCAGGAGGTCTGCCCCAGAAACATCCCCTTGAACTTCTGTCTCTGCTGGGGTCACGGCTCCTCCTTTTCTTGTATTGTTCCTAAGTGGGCTGTGATATTTCCTCTCTATGGAAACCACTCCACTCCCTCGTGTGTGTATATATAAGAGTGACAGATTACAGGGTGGATTGTAATCCCAGACGCAGTGTCTACACTGGGATGCGATTCCATTTAAAATACAACCGAACCAGCTGTGTGCGTCACTCCGTGTCCCTGACCCCTCCTACACACCTCCCCACCCGGCCCTCCCTTGCCTCCCACTTCCCCTCCTGCCCTAGCAACTTACTCATTGATAAAAAGAAGAAAATGCGCCGTTAAATTGAGAAGCAGCTCCTTTGAAGGGTTTTATTACTGATCTTAGCTCTTACTGATTTCCGTCTTCCTACGTCCCTGTCACTCGACCCCTCCTTTTGGGAATCTGGACGCAGGATCTGCTTTGAAAGTAGAGAAGGTGACCTGAAGTTCATCTGTTGTCTTTAGTCCTTGTGGGTCCTGATGTGCAGTGTTACCTCTGGTTGCTCACAGAGCTCTGTAAGTTTGTGTTCATCAAAGAGCACACGAGAGGACAGGCATAGTGTACCTAGAGCTTCTGATGGAGAATCATTTGAATTTTACCCTTTTTTTCATCCATTCATCCAATATTTTTTGGAGCCCCTGCTGTGTGCCAGGTGTTGGCAGGGCCCTGAGGAATTCAAAGAAGTTTTTCTTATAGACACCACAGTATAGAAAGATATGTAAAAACAGCCTAATTTCAGCGTGGCGAATGCCAGAGTACAGAAGGGAGCATCCCCGTCCTGGAGACTCAAGGTAGGTCATGTGCATCAGGAGAGGAGAGCGGAGGTCCAGACAGAATGGAGGGTTGGGAGGGAGAGAACCAGCAAGGAGAAGGGCTGAGGACGTGGGAGGCAGGCAATGCTGGGTCAGGAGGCTGGCTTCCCACCGGGAGGCACCCGACACCCAGGCGAGGGGGTTTCGATTTCATTCCAAGTACAATGGTGAAGATATAGGCACATTGAGGCAGGCGACCAACCCCCTTGTTTCACAGATCGGGACACTGAGGACACAGTCAGGGTGAGAATCCGGGTCTCCTGTGGCCCCAGAGCTCTTGGAACCTCTGGCTGAAGCCATGCAAGACCCACGCTGTGTCCAGGCCTCTAGGCAAGACCACAGCTCCCCATCCTTGATGGACGTTCTCACCTCCTGAAATTCCCCTAGATGAAGAGCTAAGTGGACTTCTGGAACTATCCCAACATCTTCATGCTCACAGGTATTTTGGGGAACAAGTAGAAAGCCTTGTGGGGAAGGATGCGAGGCCCCCCAGAGTCTCAGCCTTCATTGTGGATGCGCAGGATTGGACCTCACTGCACCTTCTTCCAAAGGTGCCTGGCTGAGGTTCTCCTGGGATGAGTGGCCACATGAAACTAGAGATCTGACCCAAACTCATTCATTCCCTTGTTTACCCATTCATATATCCGTCTTTGGGAGAAATTCTCTTTCCCCCATTTCAAATAATTAGGCAGTAATGGAATTGGTGTAGGTTGAGGGATAGATAGTTAAAAACCCCAGTTTAACCCCTTCTCTGACTTTCTGAGCTCTGGGATTCGAGCGAGGTGGTCTTGGGAAGATACCCAACATTGCTACCCCTACAGTAGAGAGTCTCAGCCTTGGCACTGCTGACATTTTGAGCCCGGTGATGTTGTGGGGGGCTGTCCTAGAATTGTAGGATGTTAGCAGCATCATCCCTTTCCTTATGACATTCCAGAGCACACCCTAGCCTTGCCCAGGTGTGACAACCCAAACTGTCTCCAGCTAGGTCTCCCGGGGACCAAACTGACCTAGTTGAGAACCACTGCCCTAGAAGATGGGATTTAGAAAGAGAGACCGTAAACACTGGCTTCTCCTTTTGCTGATCTGCCCTGTCCCCTCTCAACGTCCTACAAAATCTCTCTACTTGAGTCCCAAGTGCCACAGGACTGGGGAGCCTCTCTTGTCAGGGGCTAGTGGCTGTCCTTGAGCACACCATCCCTTCTCCAGACAGGCAGGCTCATCAGTCCGCATCGGCCCATCTGGGTTGGCCTTGGGGTTGCCGATGGCTCCCAGGAGCTCTCAGCCTGGGAGGAGGGGGGTCCCATGTGTGGTCGCATAGCCCTGGGTGGTGGCTGAGCGTGCAGTCCTAAAGGTGCTTGTCTTAGAGATTAAAACCTCAAGAGCAGTCTGTTTGCTGTACAACCGCACAGCCACTTCTGGCTGCATCTGATGGAGGCTTGGAGAGAGCTGTGGACAGAAGGAAGCCCACTGGTGAGCAAAAGCCCCCGGGGTGTCCTTCCTGGTAAACCCTGGTCTCCGTTCTGTTCCTCTGCTGCTGAGCTCTGCTTGTGCTGTTCTCTGGCCCTGGCAAGCCATCGGTATCTTCCGTGGATTCCACACTAGAATGTCGGTTAGGGATGTAGAGAGTACGTGGAACACGCTGAGCCGCTTCACATGAGAATAGAACCGGCTTACATTTACAACGCTCATATCTCCGAAGCGCTCAGAGCCATTACACATAATAACACAATTAGTTTCTCAACTTCTGAGCGAGGCAGCAAAAGAAAAAGGCAGGGAAAGGAGTTAGGGAATTGCAAGAACACTTGATTTACAGGGGAGAGGATTTACCTTGGTTTCGGGAAAGAGCATTTTCCCTTCTGCCGTAGGGGCTCGCATGGCGATTTGCTTGGGACTAGCGCATTCTCTTTGTATCCTGCTTTATGAAACTTGGGTTAGTGAGCCCTCCCTGTTTTTCTAACAAGGTTGGTACCAAAATAGCATTTGTAGGAACTTGATGAAGGCTTATACGAACACAGAATATTATTGTCAGCCTTACTGTCCAGTCTTCCCCTCACTTTCCCTGATTCTCAGTTTACTTGACTCCTCCACGTCTGGCCAGTGTGTTCATGTCCCACTCTGTTTGTGGGTTTCCTATTGTGGGTCCTTCTATCTTTTTGGAGTGTTGGGTACATGCGAGTGTCTGTTTCATCATGTGACTGTCTACCCCTTCATGCCAAATAATGCTGATTGTCTTGAAGTCTGCTCTGCTTGGTATCCAAATAGCTATATTCCCGTTTTCTGTCGGGTCACGTTCCCTTGTGCACTTTTCTGGTCTTTTCCGCATCAACATTTTTTTGTCAATGGTACATATTTAAATTTTAAAATAACCTGTACTTTAACAAGGCCTTTAACACACTTGTACTATTAGTGATTACGGGCGTATTTGGATTGTTTTCTGCTGTCTCACATTGTGCTTTCTATTTGCCCTGGTGTTTTCCTCCGTCTGTGTTCTGCTGGATTAATTCTTCATTTTCATTTTCCCTCTTATTAGTTTATAATATAAACATTCAAAGCCACAGTGTTTCCTTGAAGCCCTGCTTTCCCTGTTTTCCACAAAAAACGAACAGCCCACTCTTAACCTGGTAAAATTGTTCTATCTGTTGGGGAGGGGAGACCCGTGCTTTGACTCCTGTTTCCTGCAACGGGCAGGACGGATTTCGTTGTTAATAGTGAGTACTTTTGCAATAATAGCAGGCCCATTACCCCGAGGTCACATCCAGTCCTCGCTGGGAGCAGTCCCGCAACACCTCCCCTGTGGATCTGTGGCAGATTGTTTTCACTGGACTTTGTATTCATCTTGCAACCAGCGGCGGTGGGAACAGGTGGGGAAAGTTCTGGCTCGTCTCCATATCCAGGCGCAGAGGTGATGTGTCAGACATTTTATGGTCCTCTCTAATGGACTTTGGGTAGCTGATGGGTTCATGGAGCAAAGCTCCTGGGGGCCAGGGCTATGTGGAACAAAGACTCAAAAGCTTTCTGCTTCTCCAAGGAAGGGGCGGACGTGCGCCTTCTTGGAGGGCCTTGTATGCCTGTTCTACAGCTATCTTCCCAAACTCGGGGGGCTATTTACGTGGTGGGCAGACCAAGTAAGCAATAGCACCAGATCCATGTAGAGGATAGATGTTTTCTCTAGTGACAGAGGAAATGGGAACTCTCTGAAACTTCTGCACAGTAGAGTGGGCAGCGTGCTCCCCCACGTCTGCATGGAAGACGGTCAGCAGTGATGGTGGCCAAACAGACGCCATTCCTCCAAGAGCAGTAAATGCACCTGTGCCCCTTCTTCCCTTCCAGCCCCTATACTGACTAGACGCATCTTAGAACCCCTGTCCACATGGCTGCAGGTTAATCAGGTACGATGCTCCGTCAGTTATCTCATCAATTAATGAGAAAGAGAACCCAGCATATTCCTGTCTGCTGGGAATTTTAATCTGTTTTCCTTGGCAAGCGTCGGCTTTGGAGCCGGCTGCCGTTAGCACTGAGCTCGCAGCTGACCATGCTGTTCCTCCAGCTTGAGCGCCGCTTCGTCCAACAGGTATCTTCTCTGTAAGGCACATCACAGAGCTCCTGCTCTGAGGACCGGCAGACAGTATTTCAGCTCTCCACCCAGGGGCCATTTAAAACAGCAAAATCACCACCAAAAAGCACACAAACGCTAAAATGCAGCAGTAAATATATTGCAAAAAGTGCACGTCTTTGCAACAGGGGAGCTGAAAGCAGACGGCAGCATCACCTTGCTCAACCTGAGACGGGAACGTGTGCACTGGGGGACTCAAACATTTCACCCCTCTGCACAGGCACATGTACCTGAATGACCCTGAAAGGGCCATGAGTATTAATTTTGGAGTTACAAGTAAGTTGTAATAAGTAAGTGGTTTCTTTTTTAACATTTTATTTATTTGAGAGAGAGAGAGAGAAAGAGAGAGCACACAAGCAAGGAGAGGGGCAGAGGGAGAGAGAGAAGCAGACTCCTCTCTGAGCAGGGAGCCCGACTCGGGACTTGATCCCAGGACTCTGGGATGATGACCTGAGCTGAAGGCAGACGCCTAACCGACTGAGCCACCCAGGTGCCTCAAGCAAGTGTTTTGTATTCTTTTATGAGCTTGTCAGTCAGGTGCGGCTGTAAGAGGAGATGCAAGAAGGACTCAGAAAAGCAAAGTTTATCATACTCAAAGGTCCTGCAGGCAGGAGACACGGCTGCCACGCAGGGCCACGTGGGGAAACACCAGGGAGGTCAGGAGGCAGAAAACAGGAACAAGGAGAGTGCTTAGCCATGGCCTTTTTTGGGGTTTCTGCAGGAAAGGAAAGACAAGATAGTGAACAACTTGGCAGGCTCGGGGCTGTAGGCGTGTCCCTGATTACCTGGCCCCTGGCCCTGGGATGATGAAAGCAGAGGAACCTTGCCTCCTGGGGTGCACAGGCCCCACGGAGAGGTCTGGCTCAGGACTGGGTAGTTTGCAGATCACAGGTGTGTTATCTCGAAGGATGGCCTAGCCCCAGGAAGACAAGTGTCTCCCAGTTGGAAAGTTTCTTTAGGATGACAAAACATCATAATATACAGAAAATCATACATGTGTTCTTTTATTTGCATACAACATATACAATACAGTGAGCAAACTGCGGTATAGAATCTGTGATCACAAGGACCAGCTCCATGTGCTGAATGAATGAATGGAAACAGGAAGCCGGAAGCAGGGTGACAAGTTTTTCCTTTGTAACAAGTTCCCTTTACCCTTTTGCCTCTCTCATGGTATAACTTGTGACTCAGATAAGGATGGCAGACTGCAATAAGCCTAAATCTCCAACTCTGACCATATAGAAATTCTGGATACAAATACATCATTTAAAAATGCGTTTCTGAGCTCACAAGGAGGAAGGGGAGTTGGGGAGGGTCTTCTGGCACCAGAACACAGGGGACTAAAAATCAAAGTTACAAACACATAAACGGATGTCACGTTTGCCCCGGGGGGAGACCGCTGGGCCTAGGAGTCAGGGACATTGGTTTTAACATCTACGAGGGACCAGAAGAGAGGGGCTTGGACCCTCTCAAGGTTAGTTTTAGAACTGAGATGCCTGCAAAAACTTTCTATGGGCGCCAAAGATAAATCAATGTTCATAGCAGCAATGTCCACACTAGCCAAACTGTGGAAAGAGCTGAGATGCCCTTCAACAGATGAATGGATAAAGAAGATGTGGTCCATATATACAATGGAATATGACTCAGCCATCAGAAAGGATGAATACCCAGCTTTTACATCAACATGGACGGGACTGGAGGAGATGATGCTAAGTGAGATAAGTGAAGCAGAGAAAGACAATTATCATATGGTTTCACTTATTTGTGGAACATAAGGAAGAGCCTGGAGGACATTAGGAGAAGGAAGGGAAAATGAAGGGGGGGATTGGAGGGAGAGATGAACCATGAGAGACGATGGACTTTGAGAAACAAACAGGGTTCTAGAGGGGAGGGGGGTGGGGGGATGGGTTAGCCCGGTGATGGGTATTAAGGAGGGCACGTACTGCATGGAGCACCGGGTGTTATATGAAAACAAGGAATCGTGGATCACCACATCAAAAACTAATGATGTATTATATGGTGACTAACATAACAGAATAAAATAAAATTTAAAAATAAAAAACCAATGTGGAAATGGAAAGAACTTTAAAATGCCTCAAGAGCAAAATTGGCTCCTTGTGAGAAGTGAATGGCTTGGTGAAATTAAGATATTTGGTTACAATTGTAGAATATCTCCCGCCCCTTGATTTGGAAGGCTGTGCTAAAAGGGGGTCTATACTGAGAGTTCCTTATCACAGTCTTTCTGAGAAAATTTGCCCTCTCCAGCTCTGCGCTGTCCTGTGTGGGAGGTACTAGCCGCCTGTGACTATCAAGCACTTCAAACGTGATTAATCTCCATTGAGGTGGCTCTGAGTGTGAAACACACTATATTTCAAAGACTTAGTATGGAAAGGTGTAAAGATCTCATTAACAATTTTTTTTAAAGATTATTTATTTATTTATTTGACAGAGAGAGACACAGCGAGAGAGGGAACACAAGCAGGAGGAGTGGGAGAGAGAGAAGCAGGCTTCCCGCGGAGCAGGGAGCCCGATGCGGGGCTCGATCCCAGGACCCTGGGACCATGACCTGAGCCGAAGGCAGACGCTTAATGACTGAGCCACCCAGGCGCCCCTCATTAACAATTTTTTATATCCTGTGTTGAAATAACATTTTGGATATATTGGGTTAGATAAAATATATTAATCAAACTAATTTCACTTAGTTTTTTTTTGTCTTTCAAAATGTGGTTACTGAGGCACCTGGGTGGCTCAGTTGGTTAAGCGTCTGCCTTCGGCTCAGGTCACGGTCCCAGGGTCCTGGGATCGAGCCCCGCATCGGGTTCCCTGCTCCGCGGGAAGCCTGCTTCTCCCTCTCCCACTCCCCCTGCTTGTGTTCCCTCTCTCTCTCTCTCTCAAATAAATAAATAAAATCTTTAAAAAAAATAAAAATGTGTTTACTGATCAAACCCACCATGGTGGGTATAGTGACAATTATGTGAGGTCAAACATGTTATCACCTAGCATAGCACCTAGCCTAAGAAAGGTGCTTACAAGATGTAAATTTCCTCCATTTCTTCTTGGCAATCGAAATAAAAAGTCTATTATCTTCAGCCAATAATGTCACCATGCATGAGGGAACACATCTCGTCATTACCCTTGTCAGCTTTGAATATTATCAAAATGTTTATCCTGTTTGTTTTAATTTGCTTTTCTTCGTATTAATGAGGCTGAACATTTTCTGAACACTGCTGGGGGTAGTGTAAAAGTTTTCTGAAATGATCTTATCAAGAATCTTTAAAAAGCTTATACTTTTATTCAATTTCTTTTCTTCAAATATTTTTCTAAAATAATAGAGATAAGGACTGAGATGCATGTTTAAGAATCTGGGGTATATCCAGGAATCTTCACTTTTTAAGACCAGGTTAAAATGGTTAAGTCTCGGGGTACCTGGGTGATGCCGTCGGTTCAGCGTCCAACTCTTGGTTTCGGCTCAGATCATGATCTCAGGGTCCTGGGATTGAGCCCCAGGTCGGGCTCTGCACTCAGTGGGGAGTCTGCTTGAGAGCCTCTCTCTCTCTCTTTCCCCCTCTGCCCCGACCCTACCCTCTCTCTAAAATAAATAAATAAATCTTTTTTTTTTTTTTTTAAGGTTGAGTCTCAGTTAGATTGGAATGTTGTTTCTACCAGCTGGTAGAGGGGAGCTGTGTGACCATGGAAGGGGGGGTTGCCTGGTGTCCACCTGTGCTGAGGCTGGGTTGCTGGTGGCTCTTTGCCTTGATGTCCCTCCCTTTTGTGTTGCATCCCGCTAACCTTTCTTTTTTTTTTTTTTAATTTTTTATTTATTTGACAGAGAGAGACACAGCCCGAGAGGGAACACCAGCAGGGGGAGGGGCAGAGGGAGAAGCAGGGAGCCCGACGCGGGGCTCGATCCCAGGACCCTGGGATCATGACCTGAGCTGAAGGCAGATGCTTAACGACTGAGCCACCCAGGCGCACCCCCCCACTAACCTTTCTATTCTCACTCCCTTCCCCTCTAGTCCGCACCTGCCTCCCACCCATGACCTACTCTTAACCTAGTGACAGTTTTGTAAGGACCCACGACCTACTCTTAACCTAGTGGCAGTTTTGTAAGGACCCATGACCTACTCTTAACCTAGTGGCAGTTTTGTAGGGGAGACCCTTACCGTGACTATTTGCTCTTCTCCCAAACATTTGTTTTATGCCAGGAGTCCCCTCTGTTCTCTTTTATGCTTGGGTCTTTGGAGGTCAAATCCAAGAAGGCTTCTCACTTACCTGCCTGTTCCATTGCTCCCCTGAGTGACTGACAGCGGGCCAGTCCAACCAATTAAATAGAAGGCGTGGGGGCGCCTGGGTGGCTCAGTGGTTAAGCGTCTGCCTTCGGCTCAGGTCACGATCCCAGGGTCCTGGGATCGAGCCCCGCGTCGGGCTCCCTGCTCCGCGGGAAGCCCGCCTCTCCCTCCCCCGCTCCCTCTGCTCGTGCTCTCTCTCTCGCTGTGTCTCTCTGTCAAATAAATAAAATCTTAAAAAAAAAAAAAAAGAAGGTGGGGAAAGAAAAATCTGCAATCGTGAGGGGAAAAATAATATATTGAAAGATTGTTGTACTACACATATTACGAAGATGTGTGGGAGCAAGACGTTTGCTTGGTAAACTGTCACTTCCTTAGAAATCCCATTTGGCTGTATGTTATCTAGTTATTTTTTCTCGTATATGGCTTACGATAATGTGCGGTTTGTTAATTAAATGATTCAGATAGGTAGTTAACATATAATTATACATATATTAGTAGTTATGCCTAAATATTATTTGACTGGTAGTGGTCTGTGCTCCTTAAAGTGAAGATACCATGGTTCCTTAAATCAGTAGTATCTTGCTGCTTCTCCTGAGTCCAACAGGACAGCAGAACCCATCTGTCTATGGGGGTTCAGATGTATGTTGGTAGGAATTACCTGTTGTAAAAAAAAAAAAGCAAGCAAGCCCATTTGGCTGCAGAGTAATTAATTTCCTTACTGTAGCTGTGGTAAAGACCATGTACTGTACTCTACACAACAGATATTGATGGTTGGGACAGCACAGTGGAAATAACATGGAGGACGTTGTCAAAGAGGGAAGATCTTTTAATAGAATATCCTAATTGTTTTCTTCCACAAAGAGCAGGGAGGGTGGGACCCGTGGAGGACTCAGGATTGTGTGCTTGCCACAGATTGAAAACCAAAATCTAAGCACCATCATCATCGCCATCATTGCTCCCACAGTGAGCGAAGAAACAAAATAGAGCTCAGTTTCCAGAATTGCGTGACGAATACGAACATGGATATTTGCAAAGGTACCCCCCCCCCCCGCATAGATCCTCAATGGGTAGAATATTTTTCCTGTCAAAGTTTTACTCTTACAAATGCTTCCAATTCTGGTGTCCACTTTGAGAGAGGAAGGCTCTAGTGAGCTGGATACTGATCACCACAAAGCTCATTCCATTCTAGAATGTTGCTGAAGGCCCGTATCTATTGAGAACATCACTGGTTTTTGTGTGTTATGTATTTAAAATGATAAACTGGAATTTGAATGAAGAGCCTGCGTGAGGTGATGACAGACCTGAAAATATAACACAAGAGCCCAATCAATGGGGGACATTTCATCTGAAGAAGACAGAAGAGAGAAGTGATAACTCCTATTGAAAGGGCTTCATATGGAGGAAGGAGCAGATTTCTTTTGTTAATGCGATTCCAGCTGATAGAAATAGGTTTCATGAATAAGAATTACTGAGGGTCAGAATTTTCTTAGTTTTGAAGCTCTTAGACTTCCCCTCACCCCACCAAAAAAAAAAAGCTTCCAAGGATGCTGAGGTTGCTGGTCCATGGACCACGCTTTGAGCAGCAGCACTGGCAAAGGGGGGTCCACTCCTGCGAGTGGAGGTGAGCACTGACAAAATGATGGAATGCATCAGCTAGAGTGCTGAAATGTCAGGATTCTGTGGACTGTTTCTTAATGGGGAGGGGGGGCATGGGAGTGAAGGGTAACTGTGCAGGTAGAGTTTCAGATTGCTTTCCATGCTTTAACCACAGTGTCTACTTCTGTTTTATATACTGCGGTTCTGTACAGAATTTTGTTTAAAACAAAGCTCTTGTTATAACAAATAAAATTAAGGAAACTCCAAATCAAACAACCCTTCTAAACCATAAGTCTGAAAATGCCGCCGCTAAAGGCAGGATTGGGTCAATGGAAGGAAAACTGGTGGGTGCTGGTGGTGGTGCTTGATAGTGCTGTTGGTGGTGGTTCTGGTGGTGTTTGGTGATGCTGCTGGTGCTGGTGTGTATGTGTGCCTGTGTGTGTGTGTGTGTGTGTGTGTGTAACTTTTACAGAAGATTACACTGGAAATTCATGGCAGAGTGAGGAAAGAATGCAAGCCATTTGACTCCTAGACCTGTGTGGTATATATTTTAATCTGTTTAATCTGTGAAATCTAGAACAAGGTAGAATTAGCAAAATTTTACATATACATATATATATGTATATCTATAGCAAAAATTAATATTTATATATGTTGCAAAGTTTATATGTATGTAACTTATATACGTTTATAATTTATATATATGTATATAACATATATGCATGTTATGTTTATGTATATATTTCATATATATGTATAAATGAGGCTGAACATTGAGTGTATGTACACACGTACACACATACACACACTGTTGCAGTCAATCACATATACCCGAACAGATACTCTATTCTTTAGGTATTTTAAGTGCTTTTGCTTCTGCGAACTTTTCTAGAATCATAGACTGTTTGGCCTAAGAAACTTCACGGTTCCGTCACTTAGATAGAGTCACACACAGGTTATTGGGATAGTTCAGGCCTCCTGCCGCAAATGTTCGTGAGGGTCATCTCTGTAGCAAAGCCGGACGATGCTGCATTTCTGACCACGAGGAGGGAACAGAACTTTGCCTTGAGAGTGAGTGATTGTTTTAGATGAGCCTATTACTGAAGGTCATGTTATTGAAATGAAATAAAAATGAGAGACTATTAGATATTTATTCAAAAAGACAAGTGCAGGGAGTCAGTTCACATTGAGATTACATTTTATCTCTAATAATCAAAGAAGGATGAAGAATGTGTGTCTTGTTTCCTGTAGGTCTAAGGCTAGGCTAGAAAGCGGTAATACCACTAATAGTTTGCTTTGGGTAATGTAAAATCAAACAACTCATTTTCGTTATAGAGGCAGAAGGAGCCATTTAAATTAAAAGGAGTATGCTGGTACCTATGTATTCAAGATAGGGAGTAGTAGGGGAGAGCCAACAGTGGATAAATCTACGGCTTTGACCAATAATGGCTGTGCAGGTGGGGCTGGAAGCTGCTACAAGCAGGAACTTCAGGCTCAGCCTACGACGCCGGATCATCAGGCAGAATGGAGAGTGCCCCCCAACTAGTGATTCACTTTCTTACAAACCCCCCTTTGCCAGTTCTGCTTCCGCCTAACAATGCCAAGAAAAAAGAGGTGCATGGGTGGGAGGAAAGGCAGATGTCTTGATAAAGCTTTTCTACTTTATTCTACTATTGTAGAAACATTCCATAGATGCAGTCAGCCCACCAGAGCATGTTTATTGGATACCGACTAAGTATGAGGAACATAGGTGCTAAGTAAATAGGACTTAGTACCAAGTACTACGGGAGCCTGCTGCTCAAAGCGTGGTCCATGGACCAGCAACCTCAGCATCCTTGGAAGCTTTCTAGACAAATGCAGAATCTCAGCTCTCACCCCAGACCTAACGAACCAGAACCTGCATTTTAACAAAGTCTCAGGTAAGAAGAGCAGCAATGGGTGCAGCCAATAAATGACCTTATTATAGGAATATTTTTGTAGATAAGTTTGAGGAATCAGGTGATTGAATGGGTGGTGAGCCTCCAAGACGATTTGAAATGACCAGCTTTTTTCATTCTTTGTGGAACACACCTTACCTTTGGCCCAGTGAAAGCTGAGAGGAATGACATCACTTTGGTCCCATTAGGGTCTGTAGCTTTGGGAAGGACATCTGTGTGATCATGGTGGGGGCGCTGTAAATGGAAGAAGAAAAAGTCATCTTCAGGAGTTCTCATAAGACATCCCCAGAAATAGCTCCTAGGGTCTTGGGGCTAGTGTGGCACTGCGGGTCCCCTTGTTCTTCAGACAAGGGCATGAGCACCTGGATTTGTAGCCTGAGAAACCGGGTTACATGGATTTGTGACCATAGCATAGATAATGCTTTATATTTTGCCATTTTTCCCCCTACCCACCGCACTTCCGAACATTTTCAAGTTTACCTCCCTTTTTGCTCATCCAAGACTTACTTTCCCACTCTGTTACAGGGATAACGACATTGCTTTTCTCATTTCACACCCTGGGTATCAGGTGGATGGCTTGCTGAGCTGCACACACTCCCCGCAGGAGAGGGAGGTTGGCACATCATCTTGGTAAGCAGCAGGCACTCACTCAGGGACCCATGTCTGCAGGGGAGACTGCTGATGACATACTGTGTAGAACACGTGGAAATCTGAGCTGAACCTGGGTGCTAATGAGAACATCACTTTTCTCTCGAGTCTTCCTGCCCCAGCTCCAAGGTGAAAATGAGATTTCCCCCGACAATAATTCATCATGCATTCACAACTGCTCATCCTTCTCTCCTAGGCTTATTTTCAAACATCCAAGCTTGTTACTGAAGAGACGGCCCACGTGTCAGTGCTCTGCCACGAGGATAACACCACCACCCCCTATGATAAATAAGGGGTTGCCCAAATGACTCTCTATGTGTTCTTTCTAAACCTGAACCTTTTATTTTGAAAATTTTCTAAATCTCCAGAAAGTAGAAATAAGAGCATAACGAACACTGGTGTACAATTTACCTAAATTAACCAATTGTTAACATTGTGTGTGTGTGTGTGTGTGTGTGCGTGCGCGTGTGCACAATCCAAGCCATGTATCTTGTAAAATGCCCCACATTCTAGATTTGTCTGTTTCCTCGTGTTTAGATTCAGGTTAAACGCTTCTGACAAGAATCACACATCAATGACATTATGTACTTCCTATTGCATCACATCAAGAAGTGTGTGATAACAATTTGTTCCGTCACTGGTTATATTACTTTGATCACTTAGTTAACGTGGTCCTGCTGGTGTTCTTGATTGTAAGGCACCTTTCCCCCTTTCTAGTCAATAAGTAATCTGTGTTGATATTTTGAGAGCATGCGAATATCTTGTTTCCTGGTAACATTTCACTCAGTGGTTTCAGCATTTACTGACAACATTGGATAAATCTTAACATAGGGGATGCAAATGGTGACTTTCTAAATCTATAATTCCTTCCACTTTTATTGGCTGGCATTTATCTGTAGAGAAGAACTCCCCACCCCCACCTTTCTACCTTTCTCTCCCTCTCTGTCTCTCATTTCTGCATATCAGCACAGACTTATAGATTCTTTTTAAAATTCCAGGATTATACATTACCATATTTTTTTATTCTCTAATTATGCAAAATGTGTCCAATAGTGACCCTTCAGGCTAGCTCCTGGGTCTTTTGACATGTCCCTATTAGTTTCTTTTTATTTATTTATTTATTTTATTTATTTATTTACTTATTTTAAATAATTTTTTATTGTTATGTTAATCACCATACATTACATCATTAGTTTTTGATGTAGTGTTCCATGATTCATTGTTTGTGCATAACACCCAGTGCTCCACGCAGAATGTGCCCTCTTTAATACCCATCACCAGGCTAACCCATCCCCCCACCCCCCTCCCCTCTAGAACCCTCAGTTTGTTTTTCAGAGTCCATCGTCTCTAATGGTTCGTCTCCCCCTCCGACTTACTCCCCTTCATTCTTCCCCTAGTTTCTTTTTATTTTTTAAATACGTCCTTACTTTCTGGTAAGACAATATATTATAGGCTTATAATTTCACTATCAAAGGACTGGGATCAAACATTGTTCCAAGAAGCCCTGGTTCTTTTTAGTGGGGAATGGTGTTTAGAAATGATATTTAGTGGGCGTACATGGGTGGCTCAGCAGCTGAGAGTCCAACTCCTGGTTTTGGTTCAGGTCATGATCTCAAGGTCGTGAGATCAAGCTGCCCTGCTTCAGGCTCCGTGCTCAGCAGGAGTCTGCTTGGATATTCCTTCCCTCTGCCCCTCCTCCTGCTTGCATGCATGGTCTCACTTTCTCTCTCTCGAATAAATAAATAAATCTTAAAAAAAGAAATGATATGTAGTGGAGAACTCCAGATGTGCTCCTTGCTAGGGTATCACTGTTTTTAGGCCCTTTCTATAGAGTGAGCTAGGAAATAGACTTTAAGGAATAACAAGTCCTTCTCAAGTTGATTTACAGATTCAGTGCAATCCCAATAATAATAAAAAAAAAACAGCAAGGATTTTCTCTGAAAAGGCAAAGGGCCTAGAGTAGTTAAAACAATCTTAAAAAGAAGAACAAAGTTTAAGGACTTATACTACTAGGTTCAAGACTTACTAAAGCTATAATACTGGATTCTATGAATCAACAAATAGATCAATGGCACGGTAGAGAGAGTTTAGAAATAAACCCACACATATAGGGCCAGTTGATTTTTGACAAACACACAAAGTCAGTTCAATGGAAGGGCAAATCTCTTCAACACATGGTGCTGGGGCAACTAGATAAATGGAGAAAAATTAACTTCAACTCTTAACCTCCCATCAGACACAAAAAAGATTTTTATATGGACCATAAACCTAAACATAAAAGCTTGTAATATGATGCTTCTATAAATAAATATGGGAGACTATCTTTATGAACTTATATTGGACAAAGATTTCTTAGACAGGAACCAAAAAGCATAAACCGTAATAGAAAAATTGGTACATTGAATTAAAGTTGAAAAAAAGTCTGCTTACCAAAAGACATTGTTAAGAAAATGAAAAGGTAACTCATGGACTGGAAAAAAATATTTGCAAAATATATATTTGACAAGGGATATAGATCTAGAATCATAAACAGTGCCTACAACTCTATAGTAAAGACAAAATCCAATAAAAATTGGCAAAAGGCTTCAATAGACATTTCATAAAACAAGATATAAAAGTGATAATATGAGGTTGGCAAAGTTGTCATCAGTATTAATCATCAGAAAAATGCAAATTAAAACCAAATTAAGAGACTTCCAGCTTCTGCTTAGAATATAGAGATCTAATCTAACAAAAAACAGGTACCTCTGTCTTAGATTCGGCTGCTTTAACAGGATACCTCAGACTTAGTGACTTATCAACAAACATTTATTTCTCACAGTATTGGAGTCTGGAAAGTTCAAGATCAAGGTGCCAGTATGGTCACACTCCAATAAGAGCCCTTTTTCTGGTTCATAGCTGATATTTTTGTCCTCACATGGTAGAAGGAATGAGGGAGCTCTCTGGGGTCTCTCTTTCTCTTATCAAGACACTAATCCCATTAATGAGGGCCCCACTCTCATGACTTAAGCACCTCCCAAATGTCCTACTTACCAGTACCTAACCATGGGAGTTAGGATTTCAAAATAAGAATTTGGGGGTGCCACAAAAACTCAGACCATAGCAACCTCCAGGGAGAGATGATTACAGACTCTTCCTTAAGCCTTACTGGATGATCATGAGAAAGATCAGGCAGAGTGAGATATGGAGAAAGCGTATTTCATGGTGTAGGCTTGGAGAAGCCACTGGGGAAAGACACAAATCCTTTGGTTTACTGTACCCACAGAACAAAAGCTCTATACTGATAGGAGAGGGCAGGGATATGTGAGGGGTCCACATCCTCGGAAGTCTCCCTATCACTAAGGGAGAGGCAGAGTCATTGAGTAAACCTCATCCCTGAGGCCCATCTAAGACCAAAGCTGTACCAGAACAATAGAGAACCCTTTCCTGTGCCCATCACTACCAAGCTAGAAAGCAATAAGTAATAAACAACATGTCTACTGCTGGGGAAGGTCATGAATGTGGAGAACGTTCTTCTCCAAGGTGCAAATGCAAAGGAAGAAGTGAAACTGAGTGTGGAGCAGACACTGGTAAACCCTCTGACAATCTAGCTTCTGCCCTGACACAGATGATGCTGGAGGAATTAGAAGCTTGTGTGCACTGAGGGTAACCACAGCAACAACAAATCCCAAACCGTACCTCGAATTACTCAAGCCCTCCTCCCCCTCACCCCAACACTAAAGGATTAACACAGAGGCCTGTGTGTTTTCAGATGTAGATATCATTTACCTGGATCTCTACTGTCCTATACAAAGTATGCAAGCCAGAAGACAACAGGGAGACATCTTTAAAGTGTTGGGGGAGAAAACTGTCAAAGCAGAATTCTACAACTGGGAAAATTATCTTTCAAAATTGCAGGAAAAATACTTTTTCTACAAAAAATTAGGAGACCTATAAAGGAACAAGAAAAAAAAATCAACACATTGTCAAGAGTGAAAGCAATCATTGGAACTAGACCTGCATATAACATGGATGTTGGAACTATTAGAATTTAAAGTAAATGAATAATATGTTAAAGGCTCTGAGGGAAAAGACAGGAGACATACATGATCAGATGGGGAAATTTAGCAGCAAGATAGAGGCTATAAGAACAAGCCAAACGGAAATGTAAGAAATAGAAAAGCATGGTAACAATGATGAACAATACTTTCCATAGAGTTGGACATAGCCAAGGAGAGAGTCAGTGTACTTAAAGATAGGTCAGTACAAATTATTCAAACAAAAATGCAGAGCAATGAATGAAAACAAAATGAAACAGATTACTCTTGGTCTGTGGGGTAAAAGAAAATGGTCTAATACGACTGTAACTGGAATTTCACAAGGAGAAGGGAGACAAAAAGGAGAAGAAATCTGTGAAGAGATAATGACCGGGAATTTTTCAAAACTATTGACAAAGCCCCACAAATCCCAGAAGTCCAGAGAACACCAAGAGGGATAAATGATCTGCCCCTCATAAAGCCCCATCCAGATACAGAGAAAAAAAAAGATACGATTCAGAGGAACAAAGATTTACAGAAGGTGTCTTCAGAAGCAGTGACAGTTATAAAAAGTTATAAAAAGTGCTGGGACAAAATACTGTCAATACAGAATTCTAAACTAAGAAAATTGTCTTTCAAAATTGAAGGAATAATAAAGACTTTTCATACTAACAAAAATTGGGAATATTTATTACACAGCAAGAAATGTTAAACGAAGTTTTTCAGGCAAAGGAATATGTTGCCAGACCAAAACTTGGATCTATACAAAGGAATGAAGAACACTGGAGATGGTGCAAGTGTAGGTAAATATAAAGTGAATATTTTTTCTCATTTTTAATTGCTCTAAAATGTGAATGAATAAAGAAAAATGGTAGCAATGTATTTTATTTTTATAACATATGTAAAAGTAAAATGTGAATACAATAGGACAAAGAATAGGAAAGTGGAGTATACTTTGTCTTAGACTGCACATGAAGTGGCATAATACTATTTGAAGGTAGACTACAATTAAACTGTAGAGTAACCACCAAAAGCATTTTTTAAAGGATAAGTGACAAGCTAATAATGGAGATAAAATAGAATCATAAAAATAATCAATTCAGAAGAAGGCAGAAAAATAGTTAAAAGAAATAAAGAACATGGAACAAATAGAAAGTGGCTAGGAAAAGTTACTTTAATCCAACAAATCAATAATTACATTATATATGATCAATATAAACATATAGTTTGTCAGATTAAAGAAAAAAACCCAAAACTCAACTGGATTGTCTAAAAAACCTAACTTAACTATAAAGGCATGGATAGATTCAAGGATAGTAAAAGGATGACAGGGACCTATTATGTACATGTTAATAAAGAGAAAGTTGGAGTAGCTATATTAACATCAGAGAAAGCAGACTTAGAAGAATAAATATTACCACAGATCAAGATGAATATTACATTAGTGATAAAGGAGTCAATTCACCAAGAAGCTGTAATAAACCTAAATGTATGTGTGTCCAGCAACAGAGCTTCAAAATACATGTAGCAAAACTGATAGAATTGAAAGGCAAAAATACAATAATCTACAATTGTAGTTGGAGACTTTGAAACTTTGGTCAGCAATCAGAACAATTAAAAAAAAAAAAACTCAGTAAGAATTAGAAAAATTATCTCAATGCATTTGACCTAATTGACATTTCAAGAACCTGCCACTTAATAACAGCAGAATATATATATATTTAAAGTATACATGTGAGTAATATATGGAATTGTTGAATCATTATATTGTACACCTGAAACCAATATAACACTGTATGTGAACTATATGGGAATTAAGATAAAGTGTACATGGAACATGTGACCAGATACACCATATTCTGGGCCATAAAATAAACCTTAATAAATTTTAGAAAATGAAACAATACAAAGTATGATCTTGGACTGTAAAAGAATTAAACTGGAAGTTAGTAACACAAAGATATCTGGAAAATCCCCACATTTTTGAAAAGTAAACAAAACACTTCTAAATAATCCATGGATCAACACAATGGAATATTACTCAGCCATCCAAAAGAATGGAATCTTGTCATTTGCAATGACATGGATGGATCTAGAGGGTATTATGCTAAGTGAAATAAGTCAAAGAAAGACAAATACTATATTATTTCACTCATATGTGGAATTTAAGAAACAAAACAGATGAACATAGGGGAAGGGGAGGAAAAATAAAATAAGATGAAAATTGAGAGGGAGGTAAACCATAAGAGATGCTGAACTCTAGGAAATAAACTGAGGGTTGCTGGAGGGCAAGTGGCAGGGGGAAGGATAACTGGGTGATGAGCATTAAGGAGGGCACTTGATATAATGAGCCCTGGGTGTTATATGCAGCTGAAGAATCACTAAATTCTACCTCTGAAACTAATAAAAAAAAAAAAGAAAAAAAAATAATCCATGGATCAAAGAGGAAGCCACAAGGAAAACTAGAAAATATTTATAATTAAAAACAAAGAAGCAATGTATTCAAAATTGTGGTTTGTATTTAAAGCGGTGGGTAGAAGAAATGTATAGCTTTAAGTACTGATATTAGAAAAGAAAAAAAGTTCTCAAATCAATGATCTAAGCTTTCACCTAACAAAACCAGAAAAAGAAAAGCAAATTAAACTCAAAGCAAGTAAAAGAAATTCGATAGTAAATATAAGAGCTTTCATCAGTGAAATTGAGAATAGAAAAAGAGAGAATCAATAAAAATGGAAGATGGTATTTTTAAAAGATCAACACAATTGATAAACCTCCAGCTAGATTGACCATGAAAAAAGAGAAGACACAAATTACCAATATCAGAAAATAGAAAGTGGTATCATTACTGACTTTTCAGGATAATAATGTATATTACAAACAACCTTATACCCATAAATTAAATAACTTAGATGAATGATAAAAAGGTTTTGAAAAACACAAAATCCTAAAGCTCACTCAGGAAGAGATAACCAATAGTAATGATATTTATTAAAGAAATTGAACTTGCAGTTAAAACACTACCAACAAAGAAAACTCCAGGCCTAGATAACTTCACAGGCAAATGCTGCCAAATGCTTGAAATAATATGATTCCTACCCAAACAATTCCAATATAGAAGCCGGCCTGGGACTAGAGTGAGGTAAGAGAGGCATTAATGCAAGCACAGGGTCAGTGCCTGTGAGTAACTGCCCCCATAAATTTTGTACCTTGGTGTCTCACCCTGGTCCCAGCCCTATATAGAACATAGATCCCAACTCATTCTATAAATCCTACAAGAAAAGACAACTACAAACTAATATCCCTCAGGAATATAGGTACAAAAATCTTCAGATACTAGCAAATCAAATCTAACGATATATGTAAAAAGGGTATTACATCATGACCAAGTAGAATTTACCGTAGGAATGCAAGGCTGGCTCGACATATGAAAATCCATCAATTTAATTTACCATATCAACAGACTAAGGAAGAAAAACCATCAGATCATCTCAATAGATTCAGAAAAACCCTTTGACAAATTTCAGCATTTCTTCATAATAAAAAAACTCTTAGCCAACTAGTAATAGAAGGGAACTTCAACCTAATAAATGCCATCTACATCAACATTATATTTCATGGTGAAAAACTGAATGCTTTCCTTTAAGATGGTGAACAAAGAATGTCTGCTGTCACTCTTCTTATTCAACATTGTACTAGAATAATTCAAACGCAATAATTCAAGGAAAAGAAATAAAAACATACAGAATGTAAAGGAAGAAATAAAACAATATTCACAACTGACATGATTTCTATACTAAAAATCCCAAAGAATCTACATGAAAACAAGTTAGTTTAGTAAAAGATACAAGGTCAAACATGCAAAGTCAATTGTATTTCTATATATCAGAAAATGAACACTTAGAAATCAAAATAAAGAGTACCATTTACAATAGCAACAAAAATTTTTAAAAAGCTACTTAGACATAAAAATAATTATGTGTGAAATGCATATGCTGATAACTATAAAACATTGATGAAAGAACTCAAATAATGCCTAAATAAATGTACAGATATACTATGTTCATGGATTGGAAAACTACAGATAGTAAAGATGTCAATTTTTCCCATACTCACCAGTAGAATCAACAAAATTCCAATTAAAATCCCAGCAGGATTTTTTTTTTAAGAGATCAATGAGCCAATTCTAATGTATATGGAATGTTAAGAAGTTAGAATTGCCAAACCAATTTGAAAATGAAGAACAAAGTTAGAAGACTCACTGTACTTGATTTCAAGTGTTAGTCATAAAGCCATGGTAATCAAAGGAATGTGACATTAGAGAAAAGATAGACATATAGGTTAATGAAAGAGAACTGAGTCCAGAAATTGACCCATACATATGTGATCAATGGATTTTCAGTAAAGGAGCAAATGCAGTTCAATGGAGAATTGACCACCTTTTCAACAAATGCTGCTGAAAAAACTGGATATCCATCCGTATGCAACAAAAGGACTTCTACGTTACACCACATATAAAAATTACCTCAAAATTCATCATAGATCTAAATGTAAAACCTAAAACTATAAAACTCCAGAAGAAAATGTAGGAAAGAATTTCTTATAAGTTTGGCAAAGTTAGGCAAAGATTCCTAAGATACAATGCCAAAATCATGATTCACTAAAAAAAAAAAAAAAATGCTAAGTTGAACTTTAGTAAGATTAAGACCTTCTGATCTTCAAGATCACTAATAAGAGAATGAAAAGACAAGACACAGACTAGGAGAAAACATTTGCAAATCACACTTCCAAAAAAGAACTTGGATTTGGTATTTATAAAAGAAATCTCTCAAATATTAACAAGATTTGCAACACTATAAAACAATGCCACTTTTCACTAAATTTAGTTTTTGTTTTAGGTTATATAGTTATTTTTCATAAGTATGGTTATTTATGTTAACAGGTAGTGGATTTACTATTGTTAATTTTAAACGGATTAATACATATTTAAAAAAATTTTTATTTTTAAAAGATCTTTTAAGGTTTATTATGATAAATATTGATAAATGTATCTTACATAAACAAAAGCTCTTTGGCATTCTTTTTAGAGTGTGAATGTGTCCTGAGACCAAGAAGGTTGAGATTTGCTATTATAGACAGTAGATATTATGGGAGTTCAGGGTCAGCATTTGCTATAATTGTTTCAGCCAAGTGTTCTGGGGGAAAGGCTCTTTGCTTTAAGATCAGTTCAGTTTTCATTATATGCCTGGTTGGCGCTAGCTCTCAGATGGCCCTTAAATGCAAATTTGTCACTCCTGTTATTTATTAGATTCATAGGTAGCACCACTTACCCAGCAGGTGCTTTAGAAGCACCTCATTCTAGAATGATGCTAAGAGGAAGATGCATCCTCCCAGATGAGTCAGGAATGCCAGGAATGCTCTGGTTCCGGCCATATTGGTGAGTGTGTTCCTGTTGCGCTCACCTGTTCAGGTGCTACCTTGAGACTTTTTCTGGCTTGGTAAGTGTCCATGGATCTGCAGTTTAAGAAAGACAAGTCTAAAAGGACAAGAAATCCCTTACATGTGTTCTTTGCAACTGTCAATCACAGCGGAGAGTTCTTTGCTGCGTGTTAGACTAGGCGTCTGGTTCCTTTGTCTCCTCCTTCATTCGGACTAATTGCTGATTAAAGCTCTTCATTTACTTGATTCTTTGGTTGTCACCTTTCCCCACTGTCCTAATCTTTTCTAACACTCCTCCACTGAGTGTAGTCTGAAGAGCATTCGACGTAAATGAGGATAAATCTATCCAGAAATGGATTTTCTTCAGAAATATTTGTAAAGGGGGAGTAGGTGGGAGAAAAAGTTGTCAGTTTATATGTCATTAATAAATACATTTCAGTTTTCAACAAACGAAGTGCTTCAGAGATGCTCCGCTTTGCCATTTCAAAATTATAGGACTGGTTAATTGTCCCATTTGGAAGAAGAACCCGCCGGGCTTTTAAAAATAAATTTTACATAATGAAGAAAATCTGTATTTTGGGTACAGGCGTTTATCCACTTAAACATTCATTGAATGCCTATGGGTGTGAAGGACCGTCTTGACTTCTGGAGATTAAAAATGGAGTGGGACAGTCATGATTCTTGCTCTCAGAGCTCATCTCTCAAAGCAGCGTCTCTCGGAACAAGCTCATTTCCTGTGTGGAAAGGGTAATTCCTATTCATTCTTCAATTCTCAGATTAAGTGTTAGGTTAGATGTCTAAGAACTGCTGGATCAGAGGAGCTGTACTTTTATGATTTTAAAAGATATTATAATACCAGAAAAATATTGCCAATTGCCCTCCATAATGATTGTACCAATTTGTACTCTTAATAGGACTACAGGAGAAGGGAAGTTAAGGTCCATGGACCCGGCCAGGTGAGCTGGGCTGGGCTGAAGATGGGTAGATGGGCAATGGCAGGACAATGAGATCACCTGCTGCCACAGTAGGGGAGGCCAGGGTGCTGTGGGGACATCTCCAGGAGCCCCTTGTCCAGTCTCGGGTGCCACCCAACGATTCCCAGGCATCGAAGCTCACGCTTAGTAGGACAGTTGAAGGATGAAGGGGAATTATTCATTCCCAACAGGAAATGAGGTCGTGGTTCACTTGAGAGATGGTGTGGTCTTGTTTAGGATCTAATGCTCCTTTCTATACAAGAGGCTTCTCTGATGCTGCCCATCAGAAGAGAAGCAGCGAGAAGTCCTGGGAAGGTTTTTGGCAAACTTAGAGGTGCGTTGCTTGTTTGCATCACGAGCAAAGATAATATGCAATTTATAAGTTATTTGTTTATAGAAGTAACTCATTCACATGATTCAAAATACAAGAGGTACACAAGGGCACACAGTGAAAACTGTCCCTTTCACCTTGTCCCTGAGTCACTGAGCTTTTCCTCTGGAAGAAACCAAACCTACACATTTCTTGTGCTTCCTTCCAGAGATATTTCATGCAGAAAACAAGTAAATTATATGTGTGTGTTGTGTGTTGTGAAACCTCTCTATATAATATCTTTTATATATATATATAATGCTTTATATAAATATGTAGTATAATTTATATGTAATTTTTATATTGTATATATACAATTTTTCTTTTTTTTTAAAGATTTTATTTATTTATTTGAGAGAGAGAGAACGAGAGACAGAGAGCATGAGAGGGAAGAGGGTCAGAGGGAGAAGCAGACTCCACGCTGAGCAGGGAGCCCGATGTGGGACTCGATCCTGGGACCCCAGGATCACGACCTGAGCCGAAGGCAGTCGCTTAACCAACTGAGCCACCCAGGCGCCCTTTCCTCCTCTTTTTCACAAATGTTAAAGAGCTATAGCACTTCCTCATTCTTTCATATTCCAATTTAAGATGTACCATAATTGACTAAATAAGTCCCCTATTGATGGTCAATCTTTTGCTATTAACAACAGGCTTCCATATGTGTGTATCTGTAAGATAATTTCCCAGGAGTGGAATTACTGGATCAAAGAATCTAGACTTTATCACTTTGAAAAAAATTGCCAGATTTGCCCCCATAGAGGTTGTATCGATTTACACTCTCAATAGGAATATATGAGAACGCAGCCTAAGGCCCCAAGTAGAACTTTGGGGATAGGAATTGGAGGACATGATTACACAACAGTAGCAAGCCCTTGGCTTTCTGGTAAGTGTGATACCGTGAGGGTGGACAGTTCCCACGTGGTCGGACCTGAGACACATCTGCTGGGACAGGTTTAATATGGCTGCTCTAGCCAGCCACAGAACTTGCACCTGAGAACCAACAAGTGTCATCATAAGACCCAGAGAACAAAGAACAAATACAATGTGAGTTTTATAATAAAATTGTTTTACCTTATTATACCAAAGGTCTCAGGTTCATTCACTGCAGGAGTTTAGAATTATTCCCATTAATAATATGAAATTCTCATTGGCCATCCGCCCCAGCTGAATGTAAAAAGTCAGTCTTTTATAAACCTCTTCCCTAAATATTTCTGGGCTTCCTTGGGGGTGGTACATGTGGTAACAAATCATTCCTGACCATTGTTCACCACTTGGCTGGTCCAGATAAGGTTCTGAAGTCCCTGGTCCATATCATTCACAGGGGGCTTTGCTGCTCCAAGAAGTCCCTTCTGCCTGGAAGTCTATATGTTGAATATATGGGAAAGTGAGACATTGCCCCCCAAGTCTCAGGAGAAGCTCCATGGTCCGCCAAGTCTCTCCCCACCAGTGAAGCATTCTTATTGTGTTTATACTCTGCTAGGGGTCAGAGAGCAAGGTCATGTACTGTAAGGCATGACTGTGAAACCTCTTTCAACGCACAAACACAGTCTTTTTGTTGTGGGAGAGCACCAAGGGCTTTATCATGATTGGCTTCAGGGTGAAGTGGGAGAGTGAGGTTCTAGTTTCATGGAGTTGAAGAATGAATCTTGCTGACAAAGGAGAGTGAGTGCAGAGAGTTTTATTAAGTGAGGATACAGAGAAAGCTCTCAGGAGTGAGAGGGGTCCAGACAGGGTTGCCACTGAGGACTTTTAGGGTTGGTCTTTTATTGAAGGCTAACCAGGGAACTTAAATCCTTTTAACATCTCTATTGATATCACCACTGAGTAAGGACTAGTGATAACACCTTCAATGGCTTCCTTCTTTTCTAAATTCTTTGTTGATCATAAGTAGCTGTTAAGACCCCACCTCTGACACGTAAGACAGGATGGTCTGGTTTGTTTCCTTATCTCTGGTTTCCTTACATTTTTGTGGTAATGGTTTCCACGTTTTTGGAATTTTGTGAGCCTGATCCCATGGCCCCCTACCTAGTCCCGCCTGCCCCCTACGCAAGGGGATGAAACCCTGTCTGAAACTCCATGTTCTCTGATGCTCTGATCCTGTTGCCAGGCCTACTTGCTGTGGCAGGATCTTTCTACCCCATCTCCTACAATCTGATCTCCATGAGACCCCTCCAGATCATTAGACACATCTGAATCTCAACTCAAATACCTTTCCCAGAGGCTTCTTGGTCCCTCCGTAAACCAGGGGACACAGAGAGTGACATACACACAAAGAGATATTTTGTCTAGCTTCCTTTACCAGAACTAACCAATCCCAAGGCCCAACCAAAACATCTGATT
This sequence comes from Eumetopias jubatus, assembly GCF_037043125.1. Classification (NCBI taxonomy): domain Eukaryota; kingdom Metazoa; phylum Chordata; class Mammalia; order Carnivora; family Otariidae; genus Eumetopias; species Eumetopias jubatus. The sequence goes on from NW_028274814.1 coordinate 30,476,696, forward strand.
ACATAAATAATAAAGTTTAAAATGGAATCGAGTGGATTTATGAATGAAAGGAGAGCTAACACTTAGGAGCTGTTTTTATAAGAGAAATTATCAACTAATATATTTCTCTGCCAGTTTGACTGTAGTGTCTAAGACATTTAATTGCTTTAAAGAAGCACAAATAGAATGGCCCCAGTACTTGTGCATGATGATGGGTCATTAGCCTGTCTGATGGCAAATATGTATAGTTGACTGCAAATTATTATTATTGCCCCCAGGCAAGTTGTGAATTCAGGGCATCTTCTCCTTGACCCTGAGCACATTTCAGGTTTGTGCAGCAACTCACAGCGCAGCTCGGGAGAAATGAGGATTCTTCCCAAGGAGAAAGGGTAATGTGAATTAGGGTCAAGACTACTCCTAGGCCTCATTGTTAGGGGCTGAAATTTCACAGTAGAAATATAAATTATCATGGATTAGGTCAACCACACACTCTGCTTTGGTCTCCTCTGTCTGCCAACTTTTTGTCCTTCCAGCAATAAGACATCAAAGGCCAATTTTAAGGTTTGAGACTTGGGAGGGGCACAGACAACTCAAGGTCAAGGAGGCCATTCTTTCTGGCTTCGCCTTAGGGCCTTGGATCAAAGACATGAAAGGAGCCCTTCTGCCTTAGCAGGATGAGAAATTCCATTTAGGAGTTTAGGGCTCATGCTTGGGTTAGTCATGGTAAGCCCTGCCTTTTCCCGATGTGTCCCCCTGTGCATCTCTCTCCTTTGAGACTATAGTGGATCCCAAGCAAATCTTTTCATTTCAACTCGACTAGCTGTTCTTTCAGAATTTTCCCAAGAGAAAGACAATTTTAAAGGCAAATTTGTAAGTAAATGGTATATAAAACAGTCATAGGGTAGTGGATGGGAAAAAGCTGGAGCTTTGGAGGCAGACAAATGGGTTCAAATCCCAGCTCAGACTCTCATGAGCTAGAATGAAGAACAGGTTCTAGAATCAGGAATAATAATCAAGAATTTGTTTTCCAATTCCTCATCCATTAAATGGGAATAACAGTTTCTATCTCATGGGGTTGCTGTAAAGGTCAAAATGCGGTAAGGTGTATAAATTCTTAGAGCACCTGGCACAGGGTAAGTACTCAATATATGGTTGCATTATTACTAAAAGCATAATGAAAAATTATTTGGTATTATCTGAGTTGATGGCAATTTCTGTCACTGCTTGTCTTCATTTCTGTGAGTAAATATGTTCTGTCAACTTGATGTAGAGAACAAAGGCAAAAGAAATGTACATAAAATCAAATCTTACAACTTGCAGCCCCTTGACAAATATTTGAGACAGGCTGAGTGATGGGCTGCCTTGTGACTGGATGTTTCTGTGGGGTGTTTGCATTTACTTCTCCTGACAACCCTCCAGGGTGGATATTATTGCCCCATTTTCAAGATAAAAAAAATGGAATATTAAATAATTTCCCCAACTTCCTCCAAATCTCTTTCACTCAGTCTCTCCTTCACTTGTCACTTCCCCCTCAAGAATGACCTCTTGGCTTTCAGGACTAATGTGTACTGGTTCTCCACCTTCCCTGCAGTTTCTCAGTCTCGTTTCACAGAATTCTCTCACTCAGAGCCGGCCTGTCTTGTCATGTGTCCTCTTCCTGGAAGAATTCTGGAAGCTGTGGCTTCTTCCTCCTTAGGATGATCCTCCATCTGTATTTACAGCCCAGACATTTCACCATCCAGGCCCCCAGACTTCACATTCAACTGTCCACTCGGTATTTCCACTTGAATGTTCTAGAAGCACATCCAAGTCAACATTTCCAAAGCTAAGCTCATTATCTTCCCTCTTCAGTGTTCCCTAGCTCTCTTACTGGCCCTACTGCTTGGCCAGATGCTGGGACAGATCCTTGATTCCACCCTCTTATTCCCAGCTCTCAACTAAGCATTTACAAGATGGGATGAACTTATTCCTTAATCTTCTTGTCCCTACTAGTTGCATCCTGTTCTCCAGTATGACTTCCCCCCCTCAATCCTCTGCACAAGGGCAAAGCACTATTGCTGAAATGCAAGTCATTTTTTGGCCCTAAAATTCTTTTCTAGAGGGTGGGAAAAAAAATTCCACTTTTGCTAGTGGGTGGAGAAAAAAAATCTCGGTAGCAGATGTTGGAATTCCTCTTAGAGCAGAAATTGTCTTGGTTTAGAAAAATACTTTGAAGTTTCAGACAGAAGCGAGAACCTGGGGGCATGAATTTCAGGAGTCAGAAGACAGGAAAAAGATATATATTCATTATGATTGGGTTTTCCTCAAGCAAAGAAGCAAAGATTTTTGACGGATTGTTTAATATCCTCTTCTTGCATCAGCTTCTGATACATTGATTCACAAAGCAGAAGAACTTTGTGAAACAAAAGTAACAGGACTGCTTCTAAATATGCTCTGTCAAGCCTTAACTACAAATCTTAATACAGTCCTGACATCTTCAGGACATCCAAGAGCCTTTGCCCCTAACTGGCCTGTGCAGAAATAAACCTGAGCCAACTGTCCTGAGGATAATGAAGTAATAACAAGATCGACGTGGGGGAGAAATTACCGAGGCTTAGCTGAGCCCCATGAGCCAAGACTGATCTATTGCTTCTCCCTCCTTAGTAGCTTCACTAAGAAATAGAGCAAGAATATGGTTCAACAATATTCAGAAAGCATTTTCTGGAGCAAAAGTTTTGTGCCAGATTCTATTTTAGGGCCTGAGGATACCACAACAGCTATGGTAGGGCCTCTCCACTGTCTTCCATGACCCGCACACAGATGGAGAAAATAGAAATAACATAATTCAGTCCATGAGAAATACCACATTTTTAAAATGCTATTAAGGTTGAGCAATTATTATATCATATGGATGTATGCCAGAGCCTTTCTTTGGAAAGACAATACCTATTCTGTCACTACTCACGAAGGAAACACATAAGTGTATTTTTTTTAAGATTTTATTTGCTTATTTGACAGACAGAGAATAGTGAGAGAGGGAACACAAGCAGGGGGAGTGGGAGAGGGAGAAGCAGGCTTCCCGCAGAGCAGGGAGCCCGATGCGGGGCTCGATCCCAGGACCCCGGGATCATGGCCTGAGCTGAAGGCAGACGCTTAACGACTGAGCCACCCAGGCACCCCACACATAAGTGTATTTACAAAGGCTAGGTGTATCAACAGGGTAAGTGAGTTATGCATCTTCTCAGAGTGTCTTCCTATCTGGCCATTAAGTGTTGCTGTCTCGGTATGGGACATTGGCATTTTCAGTTCAACCAATGTTTTTTGAGGACATACCATGTGAAATTTTCTACTAGGGATACACAGATTAATAGAGCTCAGCAGTTGTCCTCAAGGGCTTACGATTGTGTGTGTGTGTGTGTGTGTGTGTGTGTGTGTGTGTGTGTGTGTGGAGATTGGCAGCTCGGGGCAGAATACAAAGCTACATAGACTGGGTACTTCCTATACTCCAGGCACTACTCAAAACTCTTTTTAACCTCATCTAATCCTTCCCACAACCGTGTAAGGTAGGTGTTAGTCTGGCTTCATGCTTAAGTGACTTCCTGAGGGTTACAAAGCTAATAAGAAAGGGATCATAAGAGAATTTCAAAACAAAGTGGTGTGGGGGCTCAAAGGAGGAAAGATCACATTTGAGTAAGAAGGTATCAAAAGCTTCATAGTGGAGTGTGCTTTTGCAAGACCTTGACATCTGGGCAGAATTTTGAAAGGCAAAGATTGTGGGTATGAGAAGGATTCTTGGTAGAGAGAAGAATATGAGCAAAAGCTCAGGGTGTTCACAGAAGAGCACAGTGCATTTGGGCAGGAGTGTTGGGTTGTACAGATGGATGAGACTGGAAAGATAGGGCTTTTGGGGGAGGCCGTTTTTTTGAGTGACTGCTGAGGAGTTTCTGTGATGTAGAGTTAATGGCAGAGGAGGAGGATTTGTGGTGTGCTCACAGCTGTGCTTTGGGAAGACGACTCTGTCAGGATTAATATTGGAGAAAGGGACCACAGGAAGCAGTGAGACCCATTAGGGCCACACGAATTTCAGGAAAGGTAATGAGAGTCTTAACTAGGGCAGCAGTGTGGGGAGCAAATAACTTATATCTTTTAAGATGAGCATCATGTGGGTTATTTTGTTTCAGGATTCCTAAGGAAGAAGTGGTACCTGTTGTCACCAAGTAAACACATACTATAAATACTTGGATTGAAAATATGGTCCCACTAAGCATCTAAAAATTATATATGTAATATTTTCTGGCATTCTGGCAGCTCTGACATCCGAATGCTGACACTTAAGGCAATGCATGCTGATGCTTTTGGGGGGGGGGCAGAACCGATGGATGAGAGAAGGGGACAAGAGTCAAAGTTGGGTTAAATTGCCTCCCAAACCTGAGCAGAGAGTAGTGTGGTAGGGAGGTTAGGTGCACATGTGGGGAGCCAGAGAGACGAGTTCAGGTGCTAACCCTGGTCCTGGCTGGCTGTGTGACTGTGGAAAGATGCTATCAGTCTTCGGTTCCTCTCTTGTAATGGGATTAATAACACCACCACCTCAATATTTATTTAATATAACATTGCCTACTCAATTTCCATCTCTCCCACAAGACCCATTTCTTTAATCCCGTAACTACCTGATAAGGTAGACACATAGAAGTGTCTAATAATTGTTTGATTTTGTTATTATTATATATTAATATTATTTTAATATTATTAAGATGATAGCATCAAAACCTCTAATAGGGGTAAGAGCTGTTTATGTAAACTAGCTTTATAAAAGGCTAAATATAGTTCCTATTCATTAAACTGTAGTTTAAAAATAGTGTTTGGTGATGACGTTTAAAACACAGAGATTGGCAGCTTGGGGCAGAATACAAACTTCCCAGGACCAAATGTCTACTAGTGAAAGAAGCCACGATTATAGGGGTTGGAACCACTGATCGCAGACTGTCTAGAAAATGCTTGGAGATAGGGATTACCAGATGAAGAGAACAAGGGTGGCTGAGGGGAGGTTGTTGGAAGGGAATGGGGTAAGATGCTGTCACTCATTTCAGTAAGGATGAAGGATGAACACACTCCTGGTACATAGCACAGTACCATATGTATCAAAGGGTTCAATATGTGTGCGGTGAATGAGCGGTGATTTACCTTCAGAGGGGTGGAGAGAAGTGGTCTGGAGAATGTGGCAAGGTTCCTGGCCCATAGTGGACACAAAATACATTTAAATCAAAGGAGAGAAGGAAAGGAACTCTAGCTCCCTTATGCAGAAGGGGAGCTTACTGATGAAGAACCTAGAAGGGAAGTTTACAAAACTTACAGAATTTTGCAAAAAAACCTCTGGCTGGTTATCAACAGAGGTTAAAAAAAAATGTGTGGGATTGGAGAGCAAGGAAAGAGACCCTGTACCCTTCTCAGCCTAAAAGTAAACATACTTTACTTGGGCTCATGTAGACTGAATGTTTTCCCACCTTGGGACCGACCTAAAACTTTTAATTCCTTCTTAGGGCTTCAATATTTCCAGATGCCTTTATGAGATGCCCTGCTTGGGGCTCCTATGGGACTCAGCAGAGATGAGGAAGGGAATATCAGATCGTGCAGCAGACTAGTAATTGTTTGCTCCTCTTCCAGAACTCTGCAGTCCCTGGCTCTGCTCCCTTTCCTCTCTAGGCTGAGTCCCTAATCCTCAGGGACCTTTGATGATCAGCTCTGTCGGAAGCTCATCTATGTCCTACACAGAATGACTCAGGCAGAAAAAGATGGTCATTCTCAAAAGCTGAAGTGGATCAGAAAAAGGGTCAGTGGAGAGTGAAGGAAAGCCTTTTTGCCACCAAGGCTGGTGCCTGGTCTGAGGGCTTTGCCACATGGCCTGTGTTCAGAATTGACCTGCCATGAGGTCATGAGAGAGCATTACACACACGTATTATCAAAGAACTGTTCCGATTGACTGCAGATAGTGAATACATGTGGTGGCAACCTACAGGGAAATTTGAAAGGACTTCATCTATAAGGGAAATGAGAGCTTCTTTCCAGCTAAGCTTATTTTCGGATCTGCGGGTGCAAAGACCAGCTTTTCAAGACACTGAGATTGGGAGCACTGTCATGTTTTGAACACTTAAACCCTTTCAGATGCCACATTGGGAAGGACTTGATGGAAATCATTCTGTCAGCTTGAGTCCTCAAACAGGCACATTTCTCAAGCTGTCCAGGGCTTGAGGGTTGATTCTGAGAACCAGATTTGAGTTGGCATATCTAATCCGACCACCACCTTTACTGCTTCTCCTTCACAAAGAAACAAGAGTGAGTCTCCTCCATTCCTATTTCCTTGCGTGCCATCCTATCAGACTAGTCGTCTACATTTATCAATGTGTTTCCCTTTTCCTACCCCCTTTGTTCTTATGCTGAGTCAGTGGTATTCAGCTTCTGTTCCAAAGGTTCACTTCTCCCATGTGCTGAACCCTTCACCTCCCCAAGGATCCCCTTCCCTTCATTCTTTACCTCTGCACCTGCATGTTCTTTACCTCTAGCTCCTACCCCTCAATCTATGGTCACAAGCAAGATTCCAAATTACTGGAACAATCAAAACACCCTGGACCCTGGGTCTTGCTTTAGTTGCTTTTCTATTATTCTCTTATCTTTAATAGCCATGCTGTTCGAGAGAGAAATGTATGCGTTTGTTCTTTACACATTTAGTCATCCATCGGCCTTTGGTGGAGGGCCTCCCACCCCCCCCCCCCCCGCCCAGTTGCAGGGGCCCTGAACAAGACAGTCCTTACCTTCAAGGAGCTCACAGTCTTGTGAAGGAGACCAGTAAATTAACGACCACACACACAGAGGGTGGTAAGTACGACACCAGGGACATGCGCAGGTTCTCTGGGAGTACATAGTGCCTTCCGGTTCATCTTTCGAGACACAGTAGAAAAGTTACTTCCTCTATGAAAGTTTTCTACAGGATTCTTCTTTCCAGTCTTGGCCTTCGCACATCACCTGGTGTGTACTATCCCAATGTCACTTAGCACGTTTTACTGTGATTATCTCTACCCAGCTTACTCCTCTCCCTAGTTGTGAGTTTCCTGAGAGCAGGGACTGTGCCCAAGCTTTATCCCAAAGCCCAGGACTTAGGGGGTAGAAGCTCTTAGTAAGTGCTCGTTGAATGAGACAGAGTGGATGTTAGGAGGAACACAATATCTTTGGGGGCCAACTTTGATGGTGTGACAAGATCTGAGTCAGAGGGGCCTTATGGAGGAAGGCAGAGCCACAGGAAGAAAGCGTCAACACCCACCTCCACATTCAATCCATTCTCTTTCCTGTCAGCTTCTCCTAGCTACCATTTTTCTGTTCAAACCTAGAGGGAGGGTTGAGTTTTGGTTTTTATCATGGAGTCATTTTCCTTTCAGAACTGGAGGAGTTTGGCTGGTTTTGCATGAAAACTGTGCTTTCTGCCATGATGCAGACAAACTCCTCCAGCCATGGCAGAAGGAAGTTTTAGACCTCCCAGTCTGAAAATGAGGAAGCACATGAGTACTTGACTTAAGACAGCACCCAGGTAAAGTCTCTGGGGCCCCTCCCTTTTAATCTTGGACAAGATGTTGGGCAGAATTCATCTGACCAAACCTCGTTCTTGGGAGCAGGTAAGGTTTTATTATCCTTATTTTACTGAAGATAGAGCTGGACCCAAGGTGAAGGGGTTATGTGATTTGCCTAACAGGGTGTAAAAACTTATACCTTCTGACTTCTAAGGCAAGACTCTTTTCTCAAACTCTCTAAAGCTACTTGAACAAAGTGAAATGATCAGCCTGAGGTTTCTCTGGGGTTTGTGATTCAATTTCCCAAGTATTTCACATTGACATAGATGCCTTTCTTCTTTTGGGCTCTGGATTTATCAGAAGTCATCTTAGACACAGACATAGGTGGTTAGGGTTAAGGGAAGGGGGATATGAGACACCCCAGGTGTAACACAACTTCCTGCCACCCCACCCCCTTCTGGAGGAGGGCACTGGGTGCAACAGTGCTCTGGACTCCTATGACATGGTTTCCTGAAAGTTCAATAGCTTGTAACTTTGCTAAATACTCACTAATTCTGTGCATTTCTTTTTGTTAGATACTCTAGGGCAAACTCATTAGGAGCTTATTAGCCAGCACTGTTGGAGCTGAGCTGATGCTAGTTAAGGAAAATGAGTTTGTGGAGCATAAAGCAATGCCCGAAGTATCCTCGTCTGGGTGAACGAGAACTTGATAAATGCCACAGCGCCATTGGCACGTGTCGGCAATCAGGAGCAGTCAAACCATTACCTGATTTAATAATTCAGTCCAAAAAGGGCACACGTCAGTCAAGCAAGGATGGGATGTGCAGAGGAAGGATGTAGGAGTCAAAGAGTAATCTCATCAGGAATCCAATAAATTTGCCAGGTTTTGGAGAGGAAGCAAAGTGGTGTTGAAGCCAGGATGGCAGGGCAACTGTGCATATGTTGAAGGAATCCTGCTAACTGTTAAATAAGGAGATTCGTTCCTGATAACTTCTATATGACCATGGGTTCCTTATTTGTAGGATAGGAATGGTGAGCTTGATTCCCAGAGAAAGGTGTGAAGAATGCTTTCCACTCACCAAAACTTTTGGCATCATACTTGACTTCTCTTTCTCTCCTGTCTCACATCTGATCTGTCAGCAAATCCTCTTAATTGTTCCTTATGTTGCCCATCTTATTTGATTCTTGCAATAATCCTGGAGATGTTTACAGCATTTCAGTATAGGGTGGCTTAGTGTGTCCCTTGGGGGGCAGGACAATGAATGGACTTTTAGGTAATTGTGCAGTCTTTGCAGGCCACTTCCAGGCTTCAGTTTGATGCTATAACTTTAGATCCAAGAACCAAAGGAATGAGAGGACTTTGTCTCTGGTTCAGACTCCATGTGGTTTAATAAAGAGAAGCTCATAGTCCTAGACCACCCCCTTTATAAACACCAGCACCTTTCATTTTACCTGAAGAGATCATTCCTTCTCTTTAGGCTGATTGGTGGCTTTGGAGAACCTCAAAGGCAAAACTTATGAGACTAAAGCATTTTTTAAGGCATATTTTTAAGTGTACATATAGTGTAACTGGGGTGGGTGTGTGGTCTGCTTCAGGTTTGCTTGCCAGACTGCAGAATTTCCATATCATTCTGCAGATCAATAGACTCCTGAAGGCAGCCTACCAGAAAAATAACTACTAGAGAAAAAAACTTCGCATGTATGGTGAAGAACGTCACTGAAGCCCAGAACGACAGGATGTGCTGGATAATAAATAACATACGATAGATGCCTTGTGTGTGTGTGTGTGCGCGCGTGTGTGTGTGTACATTCTCCTAAACAAGAGAAGGAACAGTGTGTTGCAAGGAACCCTGAAACCCATTTACTCTTGGATATGTACATTCTTCGGAATGTTTCCTTGCATTTCCTTTCTTCCTCCATTTCCTCAAATGCTGATGATTCCCAAACGTGTAAGTTCCTATCTGTGGCCCGAGCCCGTCTTCTAACTCTATGGTGTATATCCACCTGCTTTGCCTCTCAGTTTATGGTCTTCCAGGCATGTCACATTTCACAATACAAAACTGAGCCTCTGATTTGGAACCCTCCTGCCCCTGCCAAAAAATATCAAACTTTCTCCGTAGCCTTCCCTGTTTGGATTAATAGCGATTTTATTTACTCACTTGCTTAGGCCAAAACCTTTGGCATCATACTTGACTTCTCTTTCTCTCCTGTCTCACCTCTGATCTGTCAACAAATCCTATAGACTTGATCTTCAAAATATATTTGGAATCTCTAAAAAAAAATCTATAAATGTACAGATTAAAGAATAAAATATGATTTTCTCAATAGCTACAGGAAATGCATTTAATAAAACTTACCATAAATTTTGACTTTAAAAACTCTGGTTAAATTAAGAATAAAAAGGACTTTCTTTAACCAAATAAAAGGTATAAAAACCATAAACCTAAATTGAGAAATAGTAGAAGCATTCCCTTTAAAATCAGGAACTAAACAAGAGTGACTATTATTACCACTTCTTTCAACATCATACTGGGGGTCCTAGACAGTGCCATAAGACCAAAAAAAAAAAAAAAAAGAAAAGAAAAGAATACCAGCGTACCCTTTTGCCTTTCTTTTAACATGGAAACGTCTTCCCACCTAAGCTGTTTGCTTATGCAATTCTCTTCTCCTGAAGTGTTGTTCTCCTATAGGATGTGATCAATAAATATTTGTTAAATGAATTAACAGAAGAAGAATGGAAGCTCCAAGCAGGCAGAGTTTTTGTCTGTTTTGTTCACTGCTGTCTCCCCCAGCTCTTAGAAGAGCATATATAGGAGCAGACCCAGCTACATAATTGCAAAACGAAATCATGGTGCTCCCTGTTAAAAAAAATTCTTAAGATTTTCAAGATAGTGACAGTTGAGCGTTAAACCAAGATGGGGCCCTTCTGAGCATAGTACCCTCAGCAACTATGGCCCATGAAGCCAGCCCTGCATAGAAATGACACACCAGGCACTCAAAACTAATTGCTGAAGAAATAAATGATCTCACTTGATCATCTCAACATCTCATAAGGTGGTGATTTTACAGTCTGTGCGCTACCTTGGCCAAATCCAACTGGAAGGCGGGGCCAAGGAGCCCGTTGATGGAGTCCATCAGGTTAACCTCTGGGGCTACAGAGCGAGGTGCAGAGGAACAGAGTGTAGGAGTGGAATGAGGGCAGTCAGGAATAGTAGCCTACCCACTTATCATACTTTCTTCTTGACTTGCTTCTCCATCAGGGCAGTGGAATTGTGTGGTATCTCCAGAACCTAGCCCCTGGGCAGTTGCATAAACAGTAGGTCTCTCCAAAACATAATTGGTTACTATGTTAACAAATGAATTAACAAGAAAAGAGAGTAACAAAGAGAAGATGTAGTCAAAGTCATTTTAGGTGAAACGATAGAAGCTTAGTGAGTTCGGGGAATCTGCCTGAGATTCTCTCCCTCTCCCTCTGTCCCTCCCCCTGCTCACATGCATGTGCACACACTCTCTCTCAAATAAAAAAATCTTAAAAAAATCAAAGCCTTGTTAAGAGAGAAGTATAGGGCTAGAGTCTAGATCATGGTGTGTGTTATTTAATATATACTTGTTAGGTAAATTTGTTATTGTTAGCCATTACATTTATGGGTCTGTATTGTAGACACAAAATTAAAGTCCATTTAATGGCCAGGAGAATCCTAATGGTCTAAATTAAGGAATGGTTCTAAATTAAATCCCATAAACAAACAAGAAGGTTGGGACCAGTGCCTCTGAACTCATCACAAGGAATGGCAGCTCAGGGGTATAGTTCTTGTATTAGACTTTTTTTTTTTTTTTTAATTTTTTAGTTTTTTCAAGATTTATTTATTCATTTTAGGGACAGTGTTGGGGAGAGGGTGTAGAGGGAGAGAGAATCCTGAAGCAGATTCCCAGACCTGGGGCTCGATCCCTCGACCCTAGTGGAAATCAAGAGTCGCACTCAACCCACTGAACCACCCAGGCACCCCACCCAGGTTTTTATGCTCAGTAGGCCCCACCCAGCCCACCCACCTTTTTTAAATGCTGGTGGGTGGTGGGGAAGGAGGAAGACTTCTGGGGTGGGTGGGGCCTACTCGCTCTGAAGGAGATGAAATGCACAGAAGTCAATGATAAAAACAGAAAAATGTCAAGGAGCCTGTAAATAGAGGAAATTTAATTCAAACATTGAACCTAATGTTGGGGAATATTAGCAATTACTGATTGCATGAATAGTGTTATGTAACACCCAAAAGCCCAGTTGGTTTAAAATCCTAACCATACATTTAGCTCAATTCTGTGGGTCAGTGATTTCGGCTGATGGTTTGCAGGTCCTGCCTGGGCTCAGTTACAAGCCTGGGGGTCTGCTGGCTGTTGGCCAGGGCAAGTTTGTCCTCCCCATGTCGCTGGGGCCTCTCCAGTAGAGTCTCACATTATAGAAAAGAAGCAAGAGTGGGGTACCTGGCTGGCTCAGTCGGAGGAGCATGTGACTCTTGATCTCAGGGTTGTGAGTTCAAGCCCCACATTGGGTGTAGAGATTACTAAAAATAAAATGTAAAGAAAACTTTAAAATTTTTTTTAAGAAGAGCAAGAAAGCAAACCAATGCCTCTGCACTGTCCATGTGAGGACCTATCTGAGCTGTGGAGTTTGACCAAAATGTGGAGGAGGTAGGGACAGCACCTGAGGTACAAGGAAGCCCACTGAGGCAGGTCAGGACAGGTACTAGTTCAGAATCTCATTGGGCCAGCTACTCTTGGTGTGGAAGGAATTGAGAAGCAGGAAAAACTGGGGTCAACAAACTGGAAAGGTATCAACAGCAGGGAGAGGACTGATTCAGGTGGCTACAACCTTGACCAGGGGAGCAGGCCGATGTGCTGGAGCTGAGGAGGGCTGGCAGGGAGGGGACAGGTGCACACAGAAGCTAGGAGTGCTCCTCAGCATCTTAGTCCCTGGGGAAGGCAGGTGTTGATCTCCTGCTGTGGCTTGGTTTCAAGTGAAGGCAGAAAGGCAGGTAGGTCCTTTCACACCTTGTTCCCCCTTCTGGGATGACTGGACAGACTTAAAAGTTTTCTCTACCTCCCCATTCCACCCCCCCCACCCCCTCAGCTTCCCTCCTATCTGAATGTGGACCAGAGACAAGGACTTCAATTGTATTAAGCACAGCGTGATGACTGATCTGTGTTCTCTGCCTTTGGAAATCAAATCAGAGTCAAATTTGGTCATTGGGGAACAGAGAAACCCAATTTAAGTCCTGAACTTTGCCAGGCATTTCCATCAGTTTCAATAGGGAGAGGAGGTGAGACTGGAGGAGGGACAAGGCTTTGCATGAAGGATTTATAAAAGAACTTAAAGCGAGGATGGAATCCTGGGATGACTTCTTCCCACCCCACACGAGGTTCACAAGCAATACTAATGTGTTCAGTCCCCATGAGGACCTGGGTCGGTTGTCCCCATCATAAGAGACTTGAGAGAAGGCAGCGCACACTGTGGTGTAAATTTGGGAGCACAGCTCAGAGTTGGATGATCCCGTTGGACGATCCTGGTGTCTGGAATCAAACCATTAGAGATTTTCTGCTCTGAGGCTTGAAGCCTGTCAGTCTTTTGGAAACCCAGACTGAGATGCAAATGCCCTGGACGGTAAAATCCCACCAGCCATCACCAGCAGGGGGGGCTTGAATAGCCAAACCAGGAGGTAATGGGACAAAGCCTATCTGGGAGGAGGAAGAGGAGCTAAGAGTCAACTCAAGATGAACCAGAGCAGCTTAATCTTGTCCAGGGATGGCTCCAATTCAAATACTGCCAGAATTCTTTTCTTCTAAAGTTTTGGGTGCTCTGGGCAATACGAACAGCGAGCTAGGTTGTTACAAGTTCTAGTAGATTGAAGCTCACGCTCTAGACTTAGATGTTTTGTGGGAAGATATCCCTTTTCTTTGCTAATTGTGGACTTTATGCATGATTTTCTTTCATCTCTATTTAAAAATATAAACTCCATGCAGTAAGAATCATGCATATTTTTTTGACACTGCAACCCTGGCACAGAGTAGACAGTAAATATGTGAGCAAGGTATATGAACTGGGGTGATTTTCAATCTATAACACCTCCAAGGGAAACAAGTTCTACCAATTGGCAGCCTGCCGTGTAAAGTAGCACTTCCTTTGCTTTGTTCTTAAAAAAGAAATCCGTATTTTAGGTTCAGAAAGATAGGTGATCAGATCTTAGTGGTTTTCAATTTCTCCCTTTCCTGTTTGGTTTGTCCAAAGCAGAGAAACTATTTTATCAAACACAACTTTACTTAGAACCATAATATATAAAACATATACAAACCAGGCTGCCTGTGTTCATAGTGAGCCAGACCTCCTCTTTCTTTACTCCATGAGGCAGTTTAGAAGGTATCAGAATCCCCTGGACCTCCCAACTCCAGCACTGTCCGTATGATGTCTGGTTCACAGACACCTGTGAGTGCCTAGAGCACAGGGTGCACATTCTCCTTTCACCCATTTTAGAATTTTACACTCATCTCTGTTAGGAAATGCTTTTTTTTTTTTATCTAAGCCCAATTTTTAAACAATATTTGATCTCTATTTAGGAGGTAAAGGACTCTGAAGTGACCTGAATTCAGTTTACTTCTTTTCAAAACCTTTTTCATTTAGTGTCAAACTCCAAATTAAAAAAAAAAACAAAACATGAAAAGATAGGATTCATAGTTGTTTTACCTGATTGCTTATTTAACTTGACATGGCTAAGTTTCTGGAATGGGTAGAAATTGAATATTTTTTTAAATCACTTTTTTTCACTCCTGAAAACTTAAAAAAATACACTTATTTTTTAGAGCAGTTTTAGGTTCACAGCAAAGTTGAGCAGAAAGTGCAGAGATTTCCCATATTTGCCTTGGCCTGACACACGCACAGTCTCCTCTACTAGCAACACCCCCACAAGAGTGGGGTATTTGTTACAACTGATGGAGCTACACTGACTCATTATCATCACCCAGAGCCCACAGTGTGTATCAGGGTCACTCTTGGTGTTGTATGTTCTGTGGGTTTGGACAAATGTGTAATGACGTGTATCTGCCACTACAACAACCTACATAATCATTGTTCCAAAAATCCTCTGAGCCCCACCTAGTCATCCCTTCCTCTCTCTTCTATGGCACCCTTTGATCTTTTCATTGTCTTCATAGTTTTACCTTTTCCAGGATGTCATATAATTGGAGTTACACAGTATGCAGCCTTTTCAGATGGACTTCTTCCACTTAGTAATATGCATTTAAGGTTCTTCCATGTCTTTCCAGGCTTGATAGCTCATTTATTTTTAGTAATGAAGTACATTCCATTGTCTGGATGGACCGTAACTCGTTATTTATACATTCACCCTCTGAAGGACATCATGGCTGCTTCCAAGTTTGGGCAATTATGAATAAAGCTGCTATAAATATCTGTGGGCAGGATTTTGTGTAGACATAAGTTTTCAATTCATTTAGGTAAATATCAAGGAGAGTGACTGATGGACTGTATAAGAATGTTAGTTTTCTAAGAAACTGCCAAACTGTCTTCCCAAGTGGCCGCACCATTTTGCATTCCCACCAGCAGTGAGTGAGAGTTCCTGTGGCTCCACATGGTTGCCAGCATTTGCTGATGTCAGTATTTTGGATTTTCCTTGCTCTAATAGATGTATAATGGTACCTCACTGTTATTTTAATTTGCAGTTTCCGAATAGCGGAATGCTGAACATCTTTTCATATGCTTATTTGCCATCTGTATTTCTTCTTTTGTGAGGTGGCTGTTCAGGTCTTTTGCCCATTTTTTAATTGATTTGTTTTCTTATTGTTGAGTTTTAAGGGTATATTTTGGTAACAGTCCTTTTATCCGATATGCTTTTTGCAAATATTTCCTCCCAGTCTGTGGCTTGACTTTTCATGCTCTTGACATTGTCTTTTGCAGAGCAAGTTATAAATTTTAATGTTGCCTCTATTCTTTGTCAAAAATTGGCTGACTATACTTGTATGGGTCTATTTTTGGGCTATTCATCCATCTGTTCTGTTCCACTGGCTTATATATCTATGTTTTCATCAATACCACACTGCCTTGATTACTGTAGCTTTACCTGAAGTCAGGTAGTATCAGTCTTCCCACTTTGTTCTTTTTAAATATCACATTGGCTTTCCTGGGTCTTTTGCCTCCCTATATAAATTGAGTCAATTTGTACTATTCACAAAATAAGTTGCTTGTACTTTGATCGGGGTTGCATTGACTCTATAGATCAAGCTGGAAATAACTGATACCCTGTCAATATTATGTCTTCTTATCCATGAACACGGAATACATCTCCATCGATTTAGTTATTCTTTGATTTCATTTGTCCTGAAGATTTTCTTCTCCTAAAATTGTCAACTGGGAAAATCCACATCTCTAAGTGGAGAGGCTGTTGGCTCACTTTGACTTTAATTTATTCCTTGTGCTTTGCTTTCAGCTCATGCTCCTGTAGGTTATAGTAGTATCTAAGGGGAGGAATCAGTGGGTAGTAAGCACTAACCAACTTCTCTGTAACGGAGGGAAGAGCAGTGGTGGACACTATCAGGAAGTTGTTTGTTGTAGACTCTGAAGCTCACTTTCTCTCGCAATTAGCAAGGACTTTGGAAGCAAACAGATCTGAGCTCCAATTCCAGTTCTCTTATTTACTGGCTTGCCTGTGGCAAGTTACCTTCTCTAAGCTTCTGGTTTGTCTGTATAGTGGAGAAAATGTCTATTTTGCAAGATTTCTGTGACGATTAAATAAGGTTGCATATGCAAATGACTCACACATAGTAGGTATCCTATAAATGGAAACTCTTCTTGATGCTCCCTCCCTTCTCTCCACCGAATAACCAAGAGGCATGGGACTTTCCCAGTTTTCCTCTGGAGCTCAATCCCTGACCTTTGTGGGGAAAAGGGGTGTTACCCTTCTAGAGCTGTCCATCCATAGGGTATGGGGCAAGATCGCAAGGCCTCCATGCATTGAGGTACAGAGTATGACCCTTTCAAAACTTCACTTTAGACCTTTAGTTTAAAATTCTCTTACTCTCCCCGCCTTCCCCTTGCAAGGAGCTAACAAGCCCTTGCAATACTTTTACCACTTTCTCTGCCATCTAGGTTCTGTGAGATCATTTCATGTTATCAGAATGTCCCTTATCATAGGTCTCTTCTGATACAAAGTTCCTTATTTATACATTCTCAGAGAATCTGTTCTTACCCGTTAATATTTCTATACCACAAGGTTCTTTACATCCACTGTTTTCTCTTCATCTTCCCCCATCTTGAAGTCTCTTTAGTTCACATATCGTTTGGCTTGTTTTCTCACGTATTTTTCTTAGATGGGATCCAGACGTGGTATACTTTCTTAGTTTGAGTGTCTCACAAAATAGCTTTCTTTTATCCTGATAGAAAGCAGTATCTTAGAGGATACTTGGGGTGGCAGCCTCTTTCTCAAAAGTCTGTAGATGCTCTTACTGCCTTCTACCTTAACGTGCCTACTCATCACTGGAGATCTTGTTAAGATGGAGATTCTAATGCAGAAGGACTGGAGAGGGGCCTGAGATTCTGCATTTCTACGAAGCTCCCAGTTGATGTAACTGCTGCCAGTCGGCAGACTATAATCTCAGTAGCTACGGTCCAGCTTACTCTGTAGCAGGTGAGGAATCAGAGGCAAGTCAGATTCCCCTCTGTATGGGTAACTTGTTTTTTTCCAGGAAGTTTGCAAATTTTCCCTCTTGATTATAATTCAGGAACTTTGTTAGGATATGCTCACAAATGTGTATTCTGTGTCATCAATCTAAACTAGAATTCAGTGAGCCCTTTAAATCATAGATTCAAATGTTTCTTTGACTCACATTTTCCTTCTACTATTGCAGTCAATACTCAACTATTTACAGATTCTGTATTTGTGAATTTTCCAAACCACTACAATTTATATCTAACCCCAGAATCCATACTTGTGGAGCTTTTGTGGTCACTCAAAGACATGTGCGTAGTGGCCCAAAATGTTACCTGATGTGCATGTTTCCAGCTGAGGTCGGACAAGGCTACACTCTACCTTCTTGTTCCAGCTCTCACACTGTACATGCATGTCCTTTTCATGGCCTTTTGGCTTTTTGTGTGTGTGTGTGTGTGTGTGTGTGCTTTGTGTTGGCGATTTCTGTTTAAAATGGTCCCCAAGCATAATGCTGAAGTTCTGTCTAGCATTCTTAAGTGCAAGAGCACTGTGATCAGCCTTAAGGAGAAAATACCTGTGTTAAAGTTTCATTCGGGCATGACCTGTAGTGCTGTTAGTCATGAGTCCAATGTTAGGGACTCAACACTATATATAAAATGAAGCTTCCTCAAACAGAAACACACACAAAACAGGGTTATATACGGATCAGTTGAGGAGAATGGTGTGACCAAAAGCTGGCAGGAACCTAACCGCATATTCCCCTCAGGAGCAATGGTTCAGTATTTGTTAATTCAGTGTCCACAGCAACTTTATCAAACATAAATACCAAAAATAATGAGAATCCACGGTGTTTTAAAATTTTTGTTTCTTTTTCCTCTATCTCTGGGGTATAATACCATTTGATCATGATGTATACTTGTTTTTACATATTGCTGGATTTGATTAGCTAATATTTTGTTGAGGATTTTGTATCCATGTTCCCAAGGGATATTATTCTGAAAAGTTTTTTTTTTTTTTTAAGATTTATTTTAGAGAGAGAACACATGAGCAGGGGTTGGGGCAGAGGAGGAAAGAGAGAATCAGACTCTGCCCTGAGCATGGAGCCCAATGCAGGGCTCAATCTCATGACCCTAAGATCATGACCTGAGCCTAAAATCAAAGGTTGGATGCTCAACCCACTGAGCCATCCAGGTGTCCCTGAAAAGTGTTTTTTTCTTGTGATATCTTTGTCTGGCTTTGTTATCAGGGTAATAATTGGCTCATAAAATGAACATTTTAACTACAAATTTCATTTCATTGATAAATATAGGACTAGTTACATTATCTATTTCTTGCTGAGCGAGCCCAGAGTGGCTGATACAAGTTTTCCCAAAATATAATTTTCTCTCGAAAGCCCCATTTTTATCCTTGGCAACAAACATTGTTAGTTGTTTTCCCCTACAATGAGAAAATGCCTGCCATATGCTGATGTTGGAATAACCAACCATAGTTGGTCAGAACCATAGTTTGTCAGTTGTTCTTTCAAGTAAAAATAACGCTCAGTGGAAAGGTGACTTGTTCAGCCCGCAATTCAAACAGTTGTTCAAGTGCTTTTCCTGGAAATGACCAGTGTGCTGTGGTACACAGCACGGAGTGCTTTCCATTTTGTCACACAGAATACTAAAAAGATGCATGAGCCGTGGCGGGGGTGGGGGGTGTGGGGTGGGTAAGGGGGAGGTAGGGAGAAGGAGGGTTGGGGTTGAAAGGGTTGAGACTTCATCTATAACCTTATCAAGGACAATCTCAGATGAAACTGGCAGTCCTGTGGTGTCATCCGATGTCTGAAACACCTGTTATGCATTTGTCTGGTCTTCTAGTTGCTTAAGGCAGGAGGGTAGAGGTGGCACCTGTTACTCCCTCATAATAGGTTTGTTTTTCCTCTTCTGGAAATCCTCTTCATCAAAAATTAAGCCTCCTGGAGCTATCTTTCTGGCCTCTTCTCTTTCCCTCTGATTTTCTTCTTTTTTTCCCCCCTGTACTTTGGGACATTTCTTACTCATGGTCTCAATAGTGGATGACCATCTGGTTCTTTAATTCATATACTAGGTTTTAGAATTCAAAACATGTTTTTGGGTAAAGCCCCTGGTAGGCTTCTTGTGCTGTCCTTTGATTTCCTTAGGTACTCGATTACCTTTTACTGCAGGTGTTCATCTTTCTCCTCCAGAGGTAGGTCTGCTTCATCAGGCACGTGGTCCACACATATCCCCGGCTCTTCCTCGCTCTCTGGCAGCTGGATCCTGTAGAGGTGCGTGACTGCCGCTTTGTCAGCTCACTGGGATTCACATCCTGTTGCTAGAAGTTACATAAAGGCAGGAATGCTGATACCATTTCACACTAGATTCGTATCTTTTTTATTGAGGTATAATTGGCAAGTAAAATTGGACATATTTAAATTAGATGATTTGATAGACATTGTGAAATAATCACGATCAAGCTAATTAATGTGTCACCTCAATAGTTACTTTTTTTTTTTTGGTGGTGAGAACATGCAATCTATCCTCTTAGCGAATTTTTTGAGAGAGAGAGAGTGCACATGCGTGAGCAGGGAGGGGCAGAGGGAGAGAGAGAATCTCAAGGAGGCTCCATGCGCAGCACATGGAGCCCAATGAGGGCCTTGATCTCATGACCCTGAGATCATGACCTGAGTCAAAATCTAGAGTCAAATGCTTAACCTACTGAGCTACCTAGGCACTCCTACCCTCTTAGTGAATTTTAAGATGAATGTATTCATCTTGTACGATGGAAATTTGTATTATTTGACTAACATCTCTTTATATTTCCACCCTGGCCCCTGGCAGCCACCAATCTATTCTTTGCTATTATGAGTGCAACTAGTTTAGATTCCACATCTAAGTGAGATCATGCAGTATTTATTTTTGGCTTATTTCACTTATCATACTGTCCTCCAGATTCATCCATGTTGTCCCAAATGACAGGATCACCTTCTTCTTTAAGACTGAAGATCAATGATATCTTTTTTCTGGACATTGCCACACAGGTCTTAACCCTTTGGGAAAATCAAGACTTACATAGGATTGGTGTCAGAAGTAATCAGTCCATCGGGCTCCCTGCTCAGCAGGGAGTCTGCTTCTCCCTCTGACCCTCCTCCCTCTCATGCTCTCTGTTTCTCATTTTCTCTCTCGCAAATAAATAAAATCTTAAAAAAAAAAATTAAAAAAGGGCGCCTGGGTGGCTCAGTTGGTTAAGCGGCTGCCTTCGGCTCAGGTCATGATCCTGGAGTCCCGGGATCGAGTCCCACATCGGGCTCCCTGCTCAGCGGGGAGTCTGCTTCTCCCTCTGACCCTCCTCCCTCTCATGCTCTTCATCTCTCATTCTCTCACAAATAAATAAAATCTTAAAAAATAAGTTAAAAAAAAAAAAGAAGTAATCAGTCCCTGTCTGTGTGTGTGGAGGGAACGAGGCTCTGAGTAATGAAGCTCCCCGCCTAGCATTCCTCAAGAGACCAGAGGCAGAAATCCAGAGGGACATCTATATTGTTTATGGTGATCACCAACCATCTGTTGAACTCTCACCCAGTGCTGGGCACGGAGATAAATACTCTACACATATCAAAATTTCTCGTGAAGCTAGGTTTTCTGGTTACTAACACATTTGCCCTGTGACATAGGTGCAATGATTCTCCCCACTTCTACATGAAGAAGCTCTCTCCCTGAGATCGCATAGGCAGGAAGTGGTGAAATTGGGATTTGAACTCAGGCCTGTCTTTGAAATCCTTGACTGCATTTGACTTGGACAAGAATGGGAGTGGTTTCTCTTCTCTGCTGCCCCTCAACAGCTCAATGGGTGACTTCCTCATTTAGAAAAATCCTTCAGGGGCACCTGGGTGGCTCAGTTGGTAAAGCGTCTGCCTTCAGCTCAGGTCATGATCCAGTCCTAGGATCAAGCCCCACATCAGGCGCCCTGCTCAGCAGGGACCCTGCTTTTCCCTCTTCCTGTGTGCATGCACGCTCTCTCTCCAATAAATAAATCTTTAAAAGAAAATCCTTCATATTCTTTCAGCATATGAGGTCAAGGGTACCACCTCTTCATCTTCTATACATTCTTTCCAACATAATAGCCCAGCTATTACTATTATTTTTAATTACTTTCCCATTTAATGATTAATTAAAGAGACTGGTGGGTTGAGTGGTGTTACCAGGTGATGGATTCTGTGCTTCCTTTTGCTCAACCTTCCCTGCCCCTTGTCCTTTACGTTAGCTGATTCACAGGCTCTCTCCTTATTACCATGAAATCTGGGGGCAGAACAGTCCTATTTCTGGTTGCCATTAGCATTTCTCTTTTGAAGACCTTTTGAGTGATGGGTGTGGCATACTCAAAACTTCTCTTAGGGATTCAGTGGTCCCTGCCAAAGGAGCTTTCAAGCCTAGGTCTGAGAGAGAGAGAGAAGAGATGTGGATTAGCTGAACCAGTACTTAACCCTTAAATCGCTTTTTAAAGATTGGAATGGAGCCCATGGGAGAAGGTCTGAAGCAGCAACTATGTACTTTAGGCACCCAGCTGGGGGCTGCCCAGGAGCTTCGGTGGCAGGAGTTCTTTCTGGTACGGTGAGATCGGTCAAACCAGGATGCGCTCCAGAGCCCAGATCAGTAGCTTTTAACCAGGAGTCATCCTTCTGACCATCTGGGGGTCTCCTAGGCTCTACCTCTACAGAAAAGTCTGAGAGTCCTGGTATGTATATTCTGACAAAGCTCCCCTGGTGATTCTGAGGCATACTTCTGGGGTAAGATGGGGCACCAGCCACAACTGCCCAGGGGCGGCAGGCCTTGGGGTCTGTGGTCATTTACTACTGATGTCAGAGGTCTAGAGTTTATTAAAGAACTCATGCAAAGTGCTTAGCATCGTATCTAGTGCTAACTGAATAACACTACTGGTAGTAGATCAAGAGCCAGGAGGGTACTCCTAGGACACAGACAGGAAGTAGGGCAGGAATGAGTGGGATCAGACCATCAAGGCAAGGATCGCAAGAGTCGGAGCCAGGCATGCCAGCAGAGACCCTGGACTTCAGATTTCTAAGGTTGGAATAATCCAGAAAGGTAGGGATAGGTTCACAAAGGATGCAAACGACCAAGGCCCTTGAACACCGGAGTCTACCCAATGCCAGCCCCCTCTCCTGCTCTGCTCATGCAGTCTTACTCGTTCCCCACTGGGCTCTGACATTATTTCCCCAGAAACTTCAGGATCCATACATTACAGGATATCAACTCACTCTGTTAGTACCATGGCAGATTTTCAATTTCCAGGGTCACCAGCACTTAAATGACTTTCCTATCTGGGCCCCAGTGCACCATTTCTGGTAGCTCTGCACAGAGAGATGAGATGAGGGAGGGGTCTGCTCAAGGAAAGGAAGTCACAAGGAACTCAAGAGTGGGCATCTTGCCATGACTAATGACATGTCTCTCTTGCGTTGGCAGAGTAAAATCTTTCATTGAGCACTAGGTGACTCCACCACTAAGGACTTTAATTGCTTGGCTTGCCAACCTAAAATAGATTCATCACTGATGTTTGGAAAATGAGATGACCTGAAGCCATCTTCCCTGCCTGGGACAGCCTGAGGCGTCAATGGCATTGGACGTCATGGAGGAGGGGGATATCAACCCTTGGTTTGGCTTCCTCCTCCTCCCCAGCTCTGGGACTGGCTCCACCTGTGGGCTGAGAAAGGAACTGATGCAAACAGCCTTCCCTCCCAGGACTCCAGGCCGACATTTTTGGTCAAAGTGATCCTCTTTTCTAGAAGAGCGACATGTATTCATTGGCTTAAAAGTGAAAGTGAAAATTTGGAAATTTAGCTTCAATAGATTTTACCAACTGGCCCCTCAATTTTACTTCTGCCACTTGGGTATAAATGTACAAGTTCCACACTCAGTATCAAGTAGTAACATTTTTGCCAGCCTGCTGCGTGTGAAGCAAGATTTTATTTTGCATTAATTGGCACTTCCCCAATCGCAAAGTTGATCAACTTTCCCTATGTTGATTTGAACATTTTTGTTTCCACTTCTTCATATTGCTGACACATATCCTTTGCTCATTTCCCCGTTTTTTATAGTCTTTTTGTATTGATTTTTGGAATTCTTTATCTTTTATGGCTTTAAGTCCTTTGCTAGATATTTGTGATATTTCTCCTGGTTTGTCCCATTTTAACTTGCTAGTATAAAATAGGAATTTTAAATTCTGATGTGGTCAAATTTACCAGTCTTTCTCCGTTTGCATTTTTTGTGCCTCGGTTAGGAGAACCTCCATCCTCCTACAGGTATTCCCTACATTTTCTCGCCATACTTTAAAAATATTGCCCTTTTTATTGAGGTTGTCCATCTTATTGATGTTGTGAGGTAGGGATTTAACTTAATTCCTCCCTCAGGTGTTGAGCCCATAGGCTCATGGCAGGTATGGACTAGAGCTCCACGCTCCCCACATCCCCTGCCACTGACTAAAGTGGCATCTCCCATAGGTACTAAATCCCTCATATACTTTATTCTGTTCTGTTGATCTATTTGTTGATTATTGTTCTAATAGCACACTGTCTTAATCGCGATAGATCTGGAGCATTTGAAATCCTAGAGCTAGTGCCACATGTTGTCTCTTTGAACTTTCCTGGCTCTTCTTACCCACACGTATTTTAGAATCCCCATCTGTTCTGAGGATTGTTCATCCTCTGCTTGTTTCTATCTCGTTTCCCAGTTTAATCTGACACCCTTCCCCTAGTTTTATCTTTATCACCTACTTTTCTCCTTTTCCTCTATTTCCTTCACGGAGGTGGGTAGAAACCCTGAATGGAAGTCAGGAAAGCTATGTTTGAATGCGTGCCTGTGAGCATGAGCTTGCTGTGTGACCTTGGGCAAGTCACCTCTCTCCTCTGAGTTTTAGTTTCCCCCCCCTCATAAAATGAGGGAGTGGAGGAGACGAACCCTGACTTCCCTTCTAACTTCTGCTCTTCTAACTCTGCTTTCACACAACAGCTCATTCATCCACGTGATTAGCTCTCCTCATCAATGCCTATGTCATAGAACAATCCTTTCTTCCCATTCCCCCCCACTCAGGCATGTGATGGCTGGATGTGGCAAATATGCTTGGACTCCATATTTTTAGACTTCTCTGCAGAACAAAGGGAGCATTAAGTGGCTGCCACTGAGAGGTTTAGCTATTTAAAGAGGTTAATCTTCTGGCTCCCCTTTCACAGAGTCCTGCTTGAGGACACAGAGGGTCTGTCCACCATGCTCATTGGGCAGGATTAGCAGACAACCTGCTGCTAATCCTACCCTGCTGCCTACCACCTGTTGGCAACAAGGGCTCCATCTTCAACCTTGCAAATGGCTAGAGTGTATTTGCCTTGCCCAGCTGCCTATTTGTTTTTCTAACTGTTAATGGTCGCAGAGTTAATGAGGCAATAGAAGTTCTTCTGGGTAATTACACTCAGGTGAAGCATTAGATCAGGTTGCCTGAGTTCTCATCTGCCTGGAGGGATAGGCTAGTGGGCAACTCTGCTCATTTGAATTTTCTAAGGGCTTGAGAGAGCTTTCAAAAGCAATGTATACACTTCACCAGGTTTAAAGGTGAAGGGTGTGGGGGCACCTGGGTGGCTCAGTTGGGTGTCTGCCTTCTGCTTGGGTCACGTTCCGGGGGTGTGGGATCGAGTCCCCGTGTTGGGCGCTCTCTCAAATAAAATCTTAAAAAAAAAAAAAAGAAAAAGAAAACAAGGTGGGGGGAAAGGGTGGGGACAGTTTAGCTTGATGATTTTGTCTCTAGCTCTAGAAACTCTTTGTGTGGCAGGATGGTTCACAGCTGTGCTCCTTTGAAATTGCCCTGGGAAACAAGAAACCACCTCACCCAAGGTTGCCCACCCTGCGGGGGCGTGTGACTCAAAGTCAGTGATTGTTGATGCAGGAAGACCAAGGCCCAGCCTCCTACTTCCATGTGGGATAACTCCCAAAGACTATCCCCAACCTGGAGCACTCCACGGGGTTAGCTGCAACTGTGATAGCACTTGGTCTGTCTTAAAGGTTAACGTCCTTCAAGGTAACACTTTGCTTGCGGATCTAAGGCCATTGATCTGTAACAGAACTAATTTACTTTGAGATTTGCAGACCGCTGACCTTGGAAAATTCTGGTTTTTCCTTCTCAGTCCACAGAGGCCAGCAAGTCTGTTTGAAGCCACCTTGGCTTTGATTAGCCCAGCACTTTTTAGCAAAATTGTTTTTCTTTAAGAAAAAGACTTTACTGATCTCCCTTTATACAACCTCCGGGTACCAAGGAACCAGAACTTCTTGTATTAACACCCACCCCTCCCTCCAGGGCCCAAGGAACTATAACTTCTCTCGCACACCTCTGGACACCGAGATAACTCTGTAGCTGACATGGAGTCTGCATGTAAGCAGGAAAGGTCACAGACCACCTTACTCCCTTAACTGACTAAGCCCCTTAAAAATCTGAACCAGGGGTGCCTGGGTGGCTCAGTCAGTTAAGCATCTGCCCTCAGCTCAGGTCAGGATCCCAGGGTCCTGGGATTGGGTCCTACATTGGACTCCCTGCTCACTGGGGAGCCTGCTTCTCCCTCTCCATGTGCTCTCTCTCTCTCAAATAAATGTTTAAAAAATAAAAATCTGAACCAGGCAAAAACCTGAGTCGGCCTTTGGACAACCTTCTCCCGGGATTGCTGGCCTCCTGAATAAGGCTCATATTCCTTTCCAGTCAAAACTGGTCTCAAGTATTGGCCTTTCGAGCTACAGGCAGCCCAATTTGGGTTTCCATAATACTGCTTTTTGGGTCAGCTTCTGTCTCAGCCCAGCCTGGCCTTCCCCAGTCCCTTACAGGTGTATCTCCCCAGAACGTTCGCCCCAGACTTGCATGTGGCTCTGGTCTCCTTTTTCCCCAGACCCCTAACCAGATGTGAAGACATACCTATTCCCTGGTCTCCCTGGGAGCAGGATGCCCTCTGAGGGCATGTGCTTCCATGTCTTCACCTTCTCCATGGGGGGTCTGACACAGGGCATCACGCAGTGCCCATCAAATGGGTGAATGCAGACAAGGTGTGGCTTAGAAGGAGAAGCTTGGAATTCCATTTTGTTCTTCAGTCAAGCTTCACATTCTCACACTTGTCCAGTGTATCAAAGCCAAACAGGAAGAACATTTGAAGACTTCATTTTAAGGCAGTTACTGAGGGAGTCGAAGATGACTTGGAGGAGCGCGATGTTAAGACTATACAACTCTTACCGTATTGCCTGGTGTGGCTGTCGTCTTTTCAGCAAAAGGACTTCAGATCTGACAGCTGGGTGGTGGGACCCAATCACCAGCGGGCCAGGGACCTGAAGTGCTGTTGATTCTCTTAGGTCTTTGCCCGTTCTCCCATAGGGTCCCGTCCTAGATCCAGAAGCAGGTAACCAGACCCTGGCTCTGGTTACCACAGGGTCGTTCAGAGCTGTTCTTGGCTGAGCTGCCCCTTATATCCTCTAGCCCCTTCCTGCCCGAGCTCTGCCGACACCAGGCCCTCAGCACCCGGGTCAGGTCCACTGGTTCCGGTGCATCCGCCCTGGGCTTTGGGCCTGGCCTTTCTTCCCTCGACCTTGAAGCCACTGTGAAGGGCTGCTCTTGTCCCTCGAGAACCCACTCTGCAGTGAGCTCATGACAGCCCCAGGGACAGAACCTAGGCCTGCCCGTTCTTCTGGAGGAACCCCAAGGGCTACCCTCCAGTAAAGAATAATCATTACCTGGCTTGTGTACCTTTTGTTTGCTGGTCCACAGTCAGGAACATTCGATCTTTCAAAAATTTTATTTTTCTGTTAGCAATTCCAGGCTCTCTGCAGGTAGACTCATTGTAACTCTGGGACTTGAAGGTCTCAGAGAGGCAATAATAGCAAAGTTAACATTTGAGTGCTGTTTATATTATGACACTTTGAATTTTAAAAAAACCCACAGTATTATGCCACTTAAATTCTTATATTTCTGACTGGCACTTCATCTCAGGCTTTCATCCCTTCCCCGAACCTCATCCATTCTTTACTTTCTAGAGCAAGAGTGAAGCCATGGGCCGTTCGTTACCATAGTGAGGATTCAAAAGCCAGAAAATAAAGTAAATGTATGATTGCAAAAGATACAAATAGTAGTGAAATATAGTGACACTGGTTTCTTATCACGCTATAAGAAAGTACCACAAACCTAGTGGCTTGAAATAACACAAGCTTATCTTACAAGTTCTGGAGGTCAGAGATCCAAACTGGGTCAGCAGGGCTGCATTCCTCTGGAGCTTTGGGGAAGAACCTGTTTCCTTGCCCTTTTCTGGAGGACTCCTGCGTTCCTTGGCTCATACCCCTTCCTCCCACTGGAAGACCAGCAGGTGCATCACTCCGACTCTGACCACCTGCCTCCCTCTTCTGAAAAGCTTTGTGATTATCCTGGACTCACCTGAAGGACCCAGGCTACTCTTCCCAGTTCAAGATCCTTAACTTACATCTTCAGACTTCTTTTTACTATATAAGGAAAATGTATTCCAGGTTTCTGGAATTAGAATGTGGACATCCTTGGGAGAGCATTTTTCTGCCTACCACACAGTTAACACAACTTTTTTATTCTGTAGTAATGCATGAGCCTCTTTAACAATGCATCAATAGCAAGATCTAGGGGCAGATTTAATAAGGACTGTGATTTCAAAGGAGTGGTGAAGGTAGGCAACATTGGGGATATCTGTAACAACTGAGAGAGGGTAGAGAAATGTTGACTCTGTGAGTCAGAAGGCTTGTGAAAAACACTGTGGTTTGTTTTCTATAGTTATAATTGAAAGAAAGGGGAGCTGCAGTTAAAGCTTAGTGAATGCAAGGATGTCATTTATTCCCTTTTAAGTTTATGGACACCCTGAACTCTGTCTGCATGTGGTCTGCTAGCCCCAGATGAAGAAAGTGCTCTAGCATGTGTCCCAGAGATGAGGTGAGCCTGATGGATAGGGCGTGTCAGAGACAGGTGAGGCTCATCAACACAGAGGGCATCGAGATATTTATAAATTGGGAGATGTTTATAGATCGCACATGAACTTGGTTGCTTCCAATAGCCCTTGTCAAAATATCCTGTTTCAGCTGGTGCATGGTGAACTTTCAATGAGTCCCACCGGCGGTTACTATCGTATTGACGTGCAAGGTCAGGAGAGAAAGCGGAGAGGGAGGGATGGTGAAGAGGGCCATCCTCACCAAAGTGACTATAAGCCACGCCCGGCCCTGACACGGGTCTCCAATCCTGGGGACAGCATTGCCTACATTTTGGTGCTCCTGTGTCCCCCCGCACTTCCCATCCTGTGAGCATCCTCCAGAGCTAAAGATAGAGGTGGAGGTTTCGTCATTGTTGTCACCTTGTGAAGGCCATGAAGAAGTGGGATGAATCAAGATGACGGTGTCATCTGAGTGTGTACCATCCTGGGGCAGCAGCTCCAACCAAAACATCAGCCTTGTCCAGACTGGGGAGAGCCATGGGAGTGAAACTAAATGTCGTTCTTGGGGGAGAGATGCACTCTAATGGCCCTGGAGGCTCTCTTCTGTCTTTGGACGCTGGAGACCCCATGGGAGTAAGGCCTCGCTAGATGGTCTCCCACACATTCCCACTCTCTCCCCCTATCCACACGCAGAGCCTCACGGGGCAGGTGTCCCTGCGGGGCTTCTCCAAGACATGTCCATCCCCTGTGTTGGCCTTACTGTGCTTCTCTGTGGGGTCACGAGGGCCCAGCGGTCGGGCCACTGTGCTCTCCTTCTGCTTTGCCCTTAAGGTTCTTTTAATGACCTGATACAGACATTGCCTGCTAATGAGGGTCCTTGCCCCTTCTGCTCCAACTCTCCTGGGGGGAGGAAGAGGAGAGGAAAAAGTATGGCTGCTCAGTGTAGTGGTATCCACAGTGGGGTGGACTCTCTTGATTGATTGAATCTCATCAATAGCTATTTAGAAAAGGAGAGGGAACGCACAGACAGCCTTCACGTGTGGAGTGGAGACCCATGCTTAGGAACCCTCTTACTTCAAACCTTTATACAGATTTTTGTGTGTTCAGGTATTTTTTTACATGTTAATGGCCTGTCCCTCATTTTCCCCAGGTGAGTCATATTTCCTCTGGTGAGCAATAGAGAAGTGATTATTTCATTTACTTTATTTCTAGGCTCTTTCCAAGGGAAAGTGGGTCTGTGAAATGTTTAGTGGCTCAGTAATTGATCTGAGGTATAAATTAGCACCGGGGGGTGGGGTGCCTGGGGGGGCTCAGTCAGTTAAGCGTCTGCCTTAGGCTCCGGTCATGATCCCAGGGTCCTGGGATTGAGCCCCACGTCTTCCGGTTCCCGGCTCAGTAGGGATTCTGCTTCTCCCTCTCCCTCTCCCTCTGCCCTTTCCCCTGCCCACGCTCTCTCTCTCTCTCAAATAAATAAATAGAAAAATCTTAAAAAAAAAAAATTAGCACAGCTGGAAGGTAATGAAGCGAGCTTCCCATGCAGCCAGCCCAGACAGAAGAAAATAAAGCCATCTTTATGATGCACATAGAGTGTTCCCCACCCTGGACTTACTGCCTGAATTTATTCATCCCACAGATGCTCGCCAGGCACTCACTCATGCCAACCAACCGTTGTTTTGAAGGTTTCCTCAGAATTAGAGCTGGAAGAAACACTCAGCCCTTTGCATGGACCAAACTGTTCTGTGGTCTTTCTTTTCCATCATCCTGTCAATCTTCATCTATTTCTCCACACTGAAATTCCAGCATTCCAATAAACAAATCCCAATTATCTCTCAGAAAGACACTGGCTTGCAGGAATTTGGATTGTTTTTTATTTGGGCTATGTTATCATCTTTTGTGTTTTAGATTGCACACTCCTAGGGGCAAGGACTGTGCTTTATGGTTGGTTGGATTTCGAAAGCCTAGCAGGAGATGCGCTCCCTGATCCCCACCTTTGTTACGTTGCTGTCTGCACCGCCTCTTACCTGGGGTAAAATACGTTGGCAAAAGTTGGGAGAGTGGGGTCCTGCAGCTAGCTCCCTCTGCCAGCCCCCAGCTCTGTGACCTGGGGCAACACACCTGGCGTTTCAGTTTCCTTATGTGTGAAAATACGCCAGCTGAAGGGAGTTTGGGAAAAGTCTCTAGGTTTCCTCAAACTCTAGGTCTCTATGGTCCCAACCCTGGGCTAGTGCCATGCCAAAGCCACACACTAGAGGGAAGCATTGACTAAAATGTGCTGAGGAGCTCTACTTCGCCGGAAGTATCTTGGAAGTTTAGTTTTCTGAGTTTCAGCAAATATTGGTTGTGAAGATCATGGTAAAATGGACCAGGACTTACCAGTTCAGAGCAGCGGGGTTGTTTCCTGTCATCACTGGGCTAGGCGGGAATGCTCCGTTAGCGTTCTGCAGACGCGCAGGTGAAGGGGTGGGAGTCCACTGACCCATCAAGCCTACCGGGGAGGGCAGCGAACTTCTCCATCATCCTTCAGCCGGGATTACTTCCCTTATATACAACTGAAAGCCTCCTGGCTGAAATAAACTCTTCTCATCCTGTCCTAAGTGCGAATGAATAACAGATGAGGACACTCCATTAGGATAAACCTCAACTATTTAAAGTGATTACTTGCCAATACTTCATCATTGTTTATTCAGGCTGAAATATTTCAATTCGCTCAACCTCTTTTTTCCTCACGGGATTCTCTGTGACTTCTGCCTGGTGCTGAACTTGCTAATAGGCTTGTTCTGACAACAAATCAAAGACGGGCAAGGCTGAATGAACATTTTACCAAGAAACACTCAAAGCTGCTTGCATCCGTCAGAGGAGCTCACTCTTTGGCAAATACCTCTTCTCTTTATTCGTGGAATATGATGCGCAGGTAATAACTGGATGATCCAACCCACAGTTGTTGAGCCCTGCATGTGTCAAGCTCTGTGCTGGAGGCTGGGGACGCCACCATCAGGAGGATGTAGCACCTGCCCTCCTAGATCGCACTGTCTGTGAGAGATGCAGATAAAGACAGGTAAATAGGCAATTACGGGATTGTATGACAAGTACTAAAAGTAAGGGTGAGCATAGTTAGCTAAGGACACATGAGAGGGGTCCCTACCTAGTCGTGGACTGTCCTGGGAGCTTCTGGGAGGAGGTAATACTAAAGCATATGGAGGACAGGTGAAGATTGGCAGGCCAGGCAGAGGAAACCTTCTAAGGATGAGGTCGGAACATAGCATATATGGGGAATTGTTAAGTTCAGTATGGTTAAGATATAGAGCACAGGGGAAAGAAGGCAAGATATGGGGCTCATGAAGTGCATCATAAAGAGCCTGCGTCCTAAGGAGTGGGTAGTACCTCTTGAGGACTGTCTTGAGGGAAGCCATGAGGGACGAACAGGGGAATGCCTAATGTTTGGGAAGGACAGCTCAGCTACTTTGTGGGTATAGACTGGAGGAGGGTATGCCCTAGAGACTGGGACACTAGCTGGACAGCTTCTGCCCTTGGATGAAAAGGTGTCCACGTGTTTCAGCACCTTTTGTTGAGAAGACTATCCCTTCTCCTTGCGTTACCCAGGCCCCTTTGTAGAAAACCAATTGACCATACACGTGTCCATCTCTTCCTGGACTCCGTTCTGCTCCCGCGGTCTGCATGTCTATCTTTTCATTATAGCATCCTGTCTTAATTACTGCCCCTTTATAGGAAGTCTTGATATAAGGTAGTAAAAGTCCTCCAAACTGGTTCTTTTTCAAAATTATGTTTGCTACTCTAACTCCTTTGCTTATCCATATAAATTTTAGAATCATTTTGTCGATTTCTAGGGGAAAAAAGTACTGGTAATTTTTAGCAGGATTGTGTTGAATCTAGAGAAACATTTGGGGAAGAATTGACCTCTTAGCCATACTAAGTCTTCCAGTCCACGCGCACAGTATTTATCTTCATTTATTTAGGTGTTCTTAATTTCTCTCAATATTCTATATATTTTAGCATAGAAATCTTGCATGTATTTCTAAATTTGTCCCTAAATATCTTGTTTCCTAATATAATACTAAATGATACTGCTTAAAAATATATCAATTTCTGTTTTCTTTTCTAGAATATAAAAATACTATCGATCTTTTAAATACTTTGTATTCTGTGTCCTTCTAAACTCACATATTAGTTCTATTAGTTTACAGATTGTTTTTGGAATATCCAATATTGATAACCATGACATCTGTGCATAGAGACAGTGTTATTTGTTTCTTATAGATAGCATATAAAAAGATTTTACTTTTTATCCAGTCTGAATATCTATGCCTTTTATTTATTTTATTTTATTTTTTAATTTTTAATTAACATATAATATATTATTTGTTTCAGGGGTACAGGTCTGTGATTCATCAGTCTTACACAATTCACAGCACTCACCATAGTACTTACCCCCCCAATATCCATCACCCAGCCACCCCATCCCTCCCACTCCCTCTCCACTCCAGCAACCCTCAGTTTGTTTCCTGAGATTAAGAGTCTCTTATGGTTTGTCTCCTTCTCTGGTTTCATCTTGTTTCGTTTTTCCCTCCCTTCCCCTATGATTCTCTGTCTTATTTCTCAAATCCCTCATATCAGTGAGATCATATGATACTTGTCTTTCTCTGATTGACTTATTTTGCTTAGCATAATACCTTCTAGTTCTATCCACGTCATTGCAAATGGCAAGATTTCATTTATTGATGGCTGCATAATATTCCATTGTATATATACACCACATCTTCTTTATCCATTCATCTGTTGATGGACATCTAGACTCTTTCCATAGTTTGGCTATTGTGGACATTGCTGCTATAAACATTGGGGTGCATGTGTCCCGTCGGATTACTACATTTGTATCTTTGGGGTAAATACCCAGTAGTGCAATTGCTGGGTCGTACGGTAGCTCTATTTTCAACTGTTTGAGGAAACTCCAGACTGTTTTCCAGAGTGGCTGCACCAGCTTGCATTCCCACCAACAGTGTAGGGGGGCTCCCCTTTCTCCACATCCCCGCCAACATCTGTCGTTTCCTGACTTACTAATTTTAGCCATTCTGATGGGTGTGAGGTGGTATCTCATTGAGGTTTTGACTTGTAGTTCCCTGATACCGAGTGATGTTGAGCACTTTTTCATGTGTCTGTTGGCCATGTGGATGTCTTCTTTGCCGAAATGTCTGTTCCTGTCTTCTGCCCATTTCTTGATTGGATTCTTTGTTCTTTGGGTGTTGAGTTTGATAAGTTCTTTATAGATTTTGGCTACTAGCCCTTTATCTGATATGCCATTTGCTAATATCTTCTCCCATTCTGTCAGTTGTCTTTTGGTTTTGTGGACTGTTTCTTTTGCTGTGCAAAAGCTTTTTATCTTGATGAAATCCCAATAGTTCCTTTTTGCCCTGCCTTCCCTTGCCTTTGGCAATGTTTCTAGGAAGAAGTTGCTGTGGCTGAGGTCGAAGAGGTTGCTGCCTGTGTTCTCCTTTAGGATTTTGATGGACTCCTGTCTCACGTTTAGGTCTTTCAACCATTTGGAGTCTATTTTTGTGTGTGGTGTAAGGAAATGGTCCAGTTTCATTCTTCTGCATTTGGCTGTCCAATTTTCCCAACACCATTTGTTGAAGAGACTGTCTTTTTTCCATTGGACATTCTTTCCTGCTTTGTCAAAGATGAGTTGACCATAGAGTTGAGGGTCCATTTCTGGGCTCTCGATTCTGTTCCGTTGATCTATGTGTCTGTTTTTGTGCCAGTACCATCCTGTCTTGAGGATGACAGCTTTGTAATAGAGCTGGAAGTCTGGAATTGTGATGCCGCCAGCTTTGCTTTTCTTTTTCAACATTCCTCTGGCTATTTGGGGTCTTTTCCGGTTCCATACAAATTTTAGGATTATTTGTTCCATTTCTTTGAAAAAAGTGGATGGTATTTTGATGGGGATTGCATTAAATGTGTAGATTGCTCTAGGTAGCATTGACATCTTCACAATGTTTGTTCTTCCAATCCATGAGCGTGGAACGTTTTTCCATTTCTTTGTGTCTTCTTCAATTTCTTTCATGAGTATTTTATAGTTTTCTGAGTACAGATCCTTTGCCTCTTTGGTTAGATTTATTCCTAGGTATCTTATGGTTTTGGGTGCAATTGTAAATGGGATCGACTCCTTAATTTCTCTTTCTTCTGTCTTGTTGTTGGTGTATAGAAATGCAACTGATTTCTGTGTATTGATTTTATATCCTGCCACTTTACTGAAGTCCTGTATGAGTTCTAGCAGTTTTGGGGTGGAGTCTTTGGGATTTCCACATAAAGTATCCTATCATCTGCCAAAAGTGAGAGTTTCACTTCTTCTTTGCTGATTCAGATGCCTTTTATTTCTTTTTGTTGTCTGATTGTTGAGGCTAGGACTTCTAGTATTATGTTGAACAGCAGTGGTGATAGTGGACATCCCAGCCGTGTTCCTGACCTTAGGGGAAAAACTCTCAGTTTTTCCCCATTGAGTATGATATCCTATCTATGCCTTTTAAATGGAGTGTTTAAACCATGTATATCTAATATAAGTATCAATATGCTTGGACTTTAGTCCACCATCTTGCTATTTGTCTCATCTATTCTTTGTTCCTTTTTTCTCTTGTTCTGCTTTATTTTGTATTAACACTCCATTAGTTATGTTGAGCTTCATTATTGTCTAATTAGCTTACCTTTTTTAAAACTTTTTTGTGTGTGTGTGATTCCTCTAGAATTTAAGATATTACTCTTCTAGGGTCTGTACTGAATTCCATGAGTGTTCAACAAAGATTCTCTACTCTACTGGTTAAAACCCAAACATACCCTAGCTCTGTGTCATCTTGGAATTATTTGACTCCTTGCTCCCACCTGTATTTGAGTGGCTTTGTGAAGTTTCACATCTCAGTGTTTGGTCAGTCAAGGGGCCTCCTATGTAGTCTTTATTTTAAAAATTCCATTGTCTGCCAGTCTCTATGCTTTTTTTCCCCTAAGTTGTTTTTCCTTTCTATCTCTCTCTTTTTTTTCTGTCTTTCATGCTATAGGATTTCCTCAAATGACTGGTAATCCACCCTACAGGGGTGGTGGGCAGAGCTCTATCTCAACATAAGTTGGGCAACCCCAAGAGTAGTAGTAATAATGAGACTTTTCTCCAGGTCTGGTCCCTTTTGCAGAGAAAGATCTTTTATCCTCCTGGCTGAGGTCACTCTTGGGTGATCAACCCATGAAATCCTCCATGGGAAGGGAGGGTGGCAGCCTCTGGGAAGGCACTTGAGACCATGCATTTTAAACACTCTGCTCACCACCTGTTTGTTAGCTGGCAGTCAACTCATTTTCTATGTCCTGGGTATACAGTGACCAGGAAGACTGTTTAACCTACTGGCATAGAAGTAGACTTTTACAGAGAGGGTTTCTATTTATGGATTCTGCCAATTAGAAGCACTCACGGGTGATTTGGAGGGCAGAAGCTATTGTCCAATGGCTTTTCGTTGTTGTCTGCCGGGAGTTAAAGTAACAGGTGGCAGGCTGCAGCCTCTGGCTTCCGAGGTGACCACAGGCAGTTGTGATGCGGAGGCTGCATCTGGGGGACCGCCAATGCGGCTGTTTTGTGCTGTGAGGACCAACTCACTGGCAGGTATGACTGCTTTGGTGTCCAGGGCACTGCAGTCCATGGCAGTGGGTCCCTGATCCCTGGATGACGCAGCTGTGGAGGTGTCTTCTTGAACTCCAGAGTCGCCAAGGCTGCCTCCTGAAGGCCAGCTCTCTGACTGGGGACACTCCTGGGGAGCATCAGTTCTTGGGCTCATTCCTGGAGATGGTGTTGAGATCCCATTTTCTGGCCCTGCCAGTGCTTTTCTGAGCACCCGATTCTTTGCATCATCTCTGCCCAAAATGCACGGAATGGTTTCTGTTTCTGGCACGGAACATGGGTAGTACAGAATTAGAGCTCATGGGCGAGGCAGGGTTCTGGGGCTGCAGAGACGCGGACCCACTCGAGTGTGTGTGCTGTGCTGTCTTCCCCCAAGTCTCTTCCCTCTGCCGCAGGGGAAGACAATGTCAGTCAGTTTTCCTTTCCAGGCTTTAAAATTAACAAAAGTAAGACCTAAATACTTAGGGTTAAATATTAAATACCCTACTTTATACCACTGCTTACTTGGCAGAGGTACCCCGTTGTTGACTTGGTGGATAGCCTTCCACATCTTTACGCCAATTTACGTAACACAGAACACCCTACGTGTACATACAAAGCCCAAAGGTTGGTACAGAGCAAGGCTGTTTAGACACATTACTCTGAATGTGCTCTTGCCTTTAGCCTATCACATTCATTTCAGGGCTCCCCAGTAAGGTTTGCACCATGATTTACTTAAACGGAACTTTATTGATATATTTGTATTCATTTTTGGTGACTTTTTACAAACAAAGCAGCGAAGCGTATCTTTGCTTATCATTGCACACGTGTAGATATTTCTGCGAGATGGGCCTTTTAGAAGTGAGATTGCTCGGTCAAAGGAAAAGAGCATTTTAAACTTAAATTGAGGTCACATCACCTTTAAAAGCACTGGTGACAACTTAGTCCTTCCAACAAAGGTCGGAGAGATCCTTGTAATGTGCTCAGCTTCCATGTGTTATCCTAAATGTCATTTATTTATATACTCCTTCTGTTTCCCTTAGTCCTTTCTAAATATGATGTCTTTCAAAAACTTTAATCTAAGTTACCGGGGCAAATCTGCATTACTTCTCTTTCCTGTTTCATTACTGGGATTTAATCCCTATTCATTCTTCCCTCTTTCTTCTTCTGTCTCTAAGTTTGTATTGTTAAATCTTTTTTGTCCCTCCTTTTGTTGTTTGTTTTTCTTTTTGTGTTTGATTGCTTCTTTGGGGAGTTAGCTTTTTTTTTTTTTTTCTGCCTGTGATTTTGTTTTGTTGGGGGATTTGGCCTGTATGAGTTCTGTTTTATAAGTTTCTCCTTTTCCCCAACACATGGCTGATCCGATCAGGTGATGCCAGGGCATCCAGCTTCATACATGCAGACCTCTCCAGCCCACTCACCCATTTCTGGGATCCCTGGCTACAATGCAGCAGGAGCTCCAGGGACTCCCCCCAACCTCCTGAGGGAAACCCAGAGTCTGGCCAAGGGCTGAGTGTCCAAAGCCAGCAGGGCAGGGGCTGGGCATCTCAGGTGAATGGGGTCCTTCGTGCTGTGGGCCTTGTTCTTTTCCCTCACTGCAGTGAGACATTCCCACGTACAGTATGTGTGGGGGAGGAATTTAAGGCTAGGAGCGAGTGAGCCCCGCTCAGGTTCCTGGGAATAAACACCTTCTCAAATTCAGTCTTTATCAGAGCTCTGCTTTGGACAGCCAGGGACTCGCCCAGATGGAAAGAGTTGTATATAATGATGAGAGAGCAAAAGGCAAGCTGAGGGCAAAGCAGGAGCTGACACCCCGCAAACCACCCTCTTAAGGTGGGATATGTATTATGTTCCTCAGGCACTCCTCACTGCCTAGGAACGAAGGCCAGGGAAAAACAAATGGTCAGCTGACAAAGATCCCAGTCATGCAGGGCATGAACTCCACAGTAGTTTGTCACTGTCTTAACGATTTATAAGAAAAACACAACCTTACTAACAGTCAGACCTCCAGGAACCTATAGACTCAATTTCCTGGAGCCCTAACATCACCTTCGCCTCCCAAGGACAGAAAACCCTGCACAATCAGTCACTCCACGCAACCCCAGGGCAGCAGCTCTTTCTGCCCACGGGTCCTGTCCCCGTGCTAGAATAAAACCACCTTTTTGCACCAAAAAGTCTCAAGAATTCTTTCTTGACTGTGGTGCTCAACGATCCTGCATTATATAATATCCTCAATTACACTGTTAAAATAATAAAATCCAACCAAGTAAATTCAAACATCTAATCGGCTTTATTACGTGATTCATAAATCGGACAGCACCCAAACAGATAGTAGAGACTTGTACATAATGGAAAGTTTTTGTAGAAGGAAGGTGGGGGCAAGAAAGTTATTAGCAAAAGAAAAGGGTTGGTTCCAGGCGAGGCCCTTTCTGGGAGGAGAAGGGTCTTATTACACAGATGACTCATCTTTCTTTGTGGGGTGGAGAGGACCCAGGGTGGCAGACCCATGGGCCCAGACAGAAAAATCCATGAAGGGCCCCATTCTTGGGGAAGGTGAAACTGCTGGTTCTATATGAAGCCCCAACTTGGGAACTCATCTACATGACACCATTTTGGACCTGTGGATTTGTTTGTTTGTTTGTTTGTTTGTTTGTTTTTTAACAACACGATACAGTTTTTCGTATTTTTTCGTTCCTCAACTCTGAACAAGCCTTAAAACTGGGAAAGCCCAGCCACCTGAGGCCGATCGGGGCTTCAAGGTGTTCTTGAAGCTGGCATGAGTGCGACACACTTTGGGATGATGATAATCATAGTTTATCATCTTAATAGCGTTGTCATGGCAAGTGTCACACGTGTGGAGGAGCTCAGATGACGCCTCCCTGAAGTACGCCACTTTGGCATAAGGATTGTTTTGAGCTGAAGGCAGGTGAGAAGCAGGCACAAGAAAAGCTCTCTGCCAGCCCCAACCCCACCAGGAAGGACAGCAGGTTCTTAATCACCAGAGACACTTCTAGACCCTCACCAGCCTGGAGACCAGGGTAGTTTACAAAACAACCCCACTGACTTTGAGCCTTTACCCCCCCTCGGCTCCCCAGAGATTCCC
Source organism: Eumetopias jubatus (assembly GCF_037043125.1). NCBI lineage: Eukaryota > Metazoa > Chordata > Mammalia > Carnivora > Otariidae > Eumetopias > Eumetopias jubatus. The sequence goes on from NW_028274814.1 coordinate 30,515,628, forward strand.
CTATATGTACCTCTCCACTTGTCTCTGTCTTGTCCCTTCTTTACGAAATGTATTGTTCTTCTGCTAAAATGCTCTACGAGCTTGAGTGCTAACCACCCTTCTGGGTTACTCATTCCTGAGTTTCCCCAGGTGGACGTTGCTCCAGACACCTGTGTTGATAGACTCTGCTTGTTTTTCTCATGTTAATCTGTCTTTTGTTAATCTAATTTGCAGGATCCCAGCCAGAGAATTTACCAGGGTAAAGGGAAAAAGTTAAAACAATTTTCCTCCCCGACACATTCTGTCAACGTTAGCTAATATGGCCATTATTTTAAAGTATTTCAATTCTGGCTGAATATTCAGCTCCTTTTAAACACTCATGCTCTGTGGTTAGAAGATGACCAGGAGGTGTCCAGGTGACAGGACTGAGGCAAATGTGACACCACTGTATTGCTCTAGCCAGCAAGCATTTCCTGAGTTCACAGTCCATGCCTTGCACTGAGCTCGGCAGTAAAGATCGAATCTCAAATGGTGAACAGAGCTCACATCGGTAAGAAGTCTACCTCACGTGAGGCATGGGCTGTGAACTGCAAAGCTAGAGCCCAAGTCTGTGCTCATGGTTACTGTCCATAACATAGGATCTCAGCTATGGGCCTGAGAGTATCGATGGCTCTGGAAATTGTCATCGGCGGAGAGGCGGGAGAGTGTTGAGGACAAGTACATTGGTTCTAAATTCGGATGATAACAAAAACACAGCCTTCTATGTTTACCACATGCTCAAAACTGTCCCGAGGATCTTACAGGCACTGATGCATCCTTGAACATCCCTACTTTACGAATCAGGGAGCTGAGACCAGGTCACACAGTTAGGAGGTGACAGAGCCCTGATATGCACCTGGGCCGTGTGGCTCATGCTTTTCACCCTACATTAGCTTCTGGTTCCAGGAAAGGTAGCACGTCACATTTGGTATTCTGCCCTGCTTATGCCTCTGAAAAGCAAAGGCAATTAAAAAGAAGCCGACTGTCTGGGACCCAGCCTTCCGGAATCGCCCATGGGCAGACAACAAATGAAGAAACAAAGCAGAGAAGAAGGCTACTTTCTCTGACTCGGGGGCTAGGAAGGGACAGCACCTGGATATTGCTGGAAAATAGTTTGGCAGTTTCTTGACAAGTTAAACATATACTTATCATAGAGAAATTCCATCCCTGTGTATTGGAGGCATCTACCCAAGACAAATGAGAACTTATGTGTAAGACAGACTTGGGCACAAATGTGCATCGTGAAATGGTTATTTATAATAGCCCCAAAGTAGCAACGATCCAAACACCCTTAACGGGTGGACGGAGAAACACAGTGTGGTCCTCCCCTATCGTGGGACCATTTCTCAACAATAAAAGGGAACAAACTGTTGGTACAAGCAGTGACATGGATGAATCTCAAAATATTTTGGCAAGTGAAAGAAGCCCGACATAAAAGGCTACATATTGTATGATTCCATTTATACGAAATTTGTGGGAGAGGCCAACCTCTGCAAGCAGGAGGGAGGTTAGAGGTTGTGTTGAGCTGGGGTATGGGAGAAAGAATTGCCTTCCAATGGGCACAGGGAGACTGTTTGGGGGTGATGGAAGGATTCAAAAACAGGTTAGTGGTGTTGATTGCAAAACTCTATATATTTACTCAAACTCCTTGGAGATACATTTAGAATGGATGAATTTCATGATGCGTAAATTATACCTCAATAAAACTGCTGAAAAAATACCAAATAGAGCTATTATTATTACTATTCCTATCATTGCAGGATTGATCTAACCTTCCTGTGGTGGGAAATCCAGGAATGACTATGGTCCTATGTACAAGCACCTGCCATATGCAGACTCTGCTCTTGGTCTGGACAGGCGCTCTTGGGTTTGGGGCAAGAGACCTGGTCTCCTTAAGAGTGTGTCTCTTGATTACTCTTTTTTGGACGCTGGGGGCCTCCTCTCTTTTGCTCAGCTCATGCATTGTAACAAGGCCTGGGAAAGAAGAAAGCTCAAGGGTGCTGAAATAAGCTTGCTTTTTGGTATTAAAGGGGCAGCTCCAACCTCTGAAGTCTGAGTGTCTTCATTTTGTGGCTTATCCTCCAGAAACCAGCACAAATTCCATGATGTGGGTTCTTAGGAGAACTGTGCTGAAGAATGTGGGATCCTAGACCCGTCCAAACTCCGCGCTTGAGTACGGGCAGATAGATGCAGTCGGTAGGCACCCGCCCTCCTAGCCAGGTGTACAGATGACAGAGTCGTAGGCGCTGCCGCTGCCCGTGTTTTTCTGTGATGTAATTATGGTGTAATCCTTGGTCTTCTGAGCCATGGTTTGGGAAGGAGTTGACCCCAGGGACTACAGGCCTTAAGATCCAGCAATAATCACTCCTATGTCTGTATTTCAAAGAAGATTAGGGATAGCATTTTGCATATAAGAGAGAAGGTAAATATTTGTTGAACTGAGGTCTGGATAGGACACATTATGTGGCCCCACCTGTGCTAATCCCAACTTTGGCAAAGGTGACCTGAATCTGGTGAATGCTAACGAATTTTAGCAGTTTTGCAGGAGCTCCAACACATTCTAGTTACCCCAATCCGTTCCCTCTCTCACACCTACATAATCCGACGTTCGGGCCCCATCTTCGTGGAGTACAGAAGAAGGCCATATTTCATCAATACCCAGTTTAGGGGGCGTGGCCGGAAGCAGCCTGGCTGGTTGAATGACCTTACACCACCAGCCCCAGAACGCCCCTCACCCCTTCGTCATGGCCGTGGTGGCCCAGGAGGCTTGGCCACTGTGTCTGTGCCCTGGTTTTCCTGTCTGCGGGTTTCCAAGCTGGTTTGGGTACTGGGAGAGACTGGTGAGAGCGTAGAAGCAGAGGGGTGTGTGGGGGTGTTTCCCCTCCTTTTCTGGGGGATGCAGGCTCAGCCTCCACTTACTGGCCCTTCTAGCTCCTATCCACCCGGCTCACCATGGCTGCAGCTTCTGCCAGGGACCCCCAACCCTCGGCTTCCTAACTGCCCTCCCCCTTGTTTTCTTTACCCAGGGGGCAGCAAGCAGGGGCTTCCTAGTTTTACTCATCACTGGGCTGCTTCCTTGTTCCCCGGTCATCTTCCCAGATGCTCCCACTATTTGAATACCCTGCATGAAGTTTCCTCGGTGTAAATAACCAGCATCATTTCTTTCTCGTGGCTGCTTCCTGGCTGAAGCTGCCCCTCGATGTCTCCAGCAATCTTTGTTCCTTCCCTATGGCTGTCAGCCCAGCCTGCCTTACTGCTGATTTCTCTGTGACTCGGGTGTCACTCAGCCAGACACAGCTGTTCCTGCTGAAAGCCGTCACCGTCCTTGAGGTGAGGGAAGAAAAATGCTTCGCCACTCTGTTCCTTGTGTGAGATGGGCCTGTCCGTTTCCCAGAGTCGAGTGGAGTTTTAAGGAGTTAATAAGGATTTAGAGACAGTCTGGAGCTCACAGAATCTAAGCACAGAACAGGGAATACGTCAACACCCGCATATGTGGCTAATCCCAGAGCTCAATTTCATTCGTTCCACAAAGATTTGCTGAGCACCAGCCATGTGCTAGGGAGCCTCTTCTAGGCGCGGAGTTTACAGTGTTGAACAATTCAATCCATGTGAACTCACGGCAGCAAATAAATAGGTAAGACCCTTTCAGAGAGTAGCAGTTGTTCTGCAGAAGTTAAAGCAGGGTGTGAAATGGGGAGAGGCTGTGGAGAGCAGGGAGTTAGTTCTGGCTAGAGTGAATGATGGAGCAGCGAAGACCTCTCCGAGAAGGTGGCTCTGGAGTGGAGCCCCAAGTGGCCAGAAGCGGGGCGCAGGGGGCGCGGGTACTTGGGTCTGGGATATAAGTCTTGGTACAACTCAGATGCTCTCCTGGGCGAGAACTTGGCAAGAGCAGAGTGCTAGTGCTGCAGCACCAGGGAGTGTGTCTAAGGAGAGCCCACCTAGAGCTGCAGCCTCTGCTTGTGGGGGCAGACCTGGGACAGGTGGCCCACGGGACCACAGCATGAGGGCGCTGGCTGGCATGGGGACCTGGCCCAGGAGGGAGGGGCTGCTTGCCGAACACGGGCAGGCTGCTGAGGATGACCCTTCTCACGGGGCGCCATGAGCAGCAGGTGTGGCTTAGCCAGACTCTTCAGGGGCCCCTGTACGAGCCCTCCAAGGCCATCTTTTGGTCTGCTCTGTGTGTACGGGTGGTGAAGTAGGGGTGGAGGGGGTTGTCCCAGCCCGTGAGGCAAAGTTTCCCTTTGTTGCTTCACAATGGATTCCCACCTGCTCAGGGAGGATTATATATGTGCTTTATTCCCATACCCAGTGAATACTTTTCTCCTAATCCTGGCCACCCTTTCCTTCAGAATCTCAGGGACCTAATTGTATTTTGCTATCCCTTTGCTCAAATCCCCTATAAATCCCCCACTCTGCTCAGCTGTGTGTCAATAATGATTATCCATCCTTCCAGCAAAGTGTTTTCCAACAGTCCAGCTTTTTCTCAGATGGCTCTTGATACTGAAGAGCTGGGATATTTCTTTTTCCTTTGCGGTGCCTGACTTGGCAGAGGAAGGAGAAATCCCTCATTCCGTCATCCTCTGCTGGGCCCTGATAGAGAAAAACCAAAAACCAACAGGGATCTCCCTCGGTAGAGCTGGAAGATGATGACAGCCGGGATTTTCTCTGAGAGGAGAACGAATCTCAGTCTGGGCGGATCAGGTTCCTGTGGTTAGCAGTTCCTGGCTTCCATGGGAAATAGAAGAGGGAGAATGTGAGCTGGGGAGCGGGGGGAAGTGCACCAACATCCAGAAAAGTAAAACATGGGGAGGGCAGGTTCTCAGGGGAAGAGAGAGGTGAGGAGTCTGTGATACAGATCAAGAAATATCACAATGAGGGCCGCCTGGGTGGCCCCCATCACTCACTTAAGCGTCTGCCTTCGGCTCAGGTCATGATCTCAGGGTCCTGGGATCAAACCCCGCATCGGGCTCCTTGTTCAGCGGAGAGCCTGCTTCTCCCTCTCCCTCTACCTGCTGCTCCCCCAGCGTGTGCTCTCTTTCTCTGCCAAATAAATAAAATCTTTTAAAAATTTTTAAAAAAGAAATATCACAATGAACTTTCTTCATACTTAGTGAGGATCTGGAGTAACTACTTCTCTTGACCTTTGATATACCTCAAAGGTGCCTCATCCCCTCCCAGCTCCCATTGCTTAACCTAACTTGTTCCCCTCCAGAAAACAAAGCAAAACAATAAATAAGCCAACTATCCAGACCCTATGAAGTGATGCACATTTTCTTTTGGATAGAATGGGATTACAAAAGCAACTGAACACATAAGTCTTGTTCTCCAGAGAGTCCCCACATGGACGAGGGTGGGTCCAGGTAATGGTAAACCATGTCTACAGGGATCACAAGGAAGAGATCCTGTCGGAGGGCAAGAGGAGTCAATAAGCAGATAGGCGTCATAAATAGATTCCGGGCGAGAAACTGAGGAGGCTTGGGGGGATGCTCCCTAGGGACAGAGCTGTGTCTCCCGGAGGCTCTACGTTGAAGTCCTAACCCCCCATGTGACCGTATTTGGAGATGGAGCCTCTAGGGAGGTGATTAAGGTAAATGAGGTCATGAAGGTGGAGCCCCGATCCAAGAAGCCTGGTGTGCTCGTGAGGATGACATGTGAGGACAAATGAGTTCTTTTTATAATTTGGTTATTAACCCTGTATCAAATTTGTTGATGGTTTCCTCTACCGTGCAGAAGCTTTTTAGTTTAATGTGGTCCCACTTGTTTATTTTTTATTTTGTTGCTTGTGCTCTGGGTGTCATATCCATAAAACAATTGCCAAGGTCAAGAAAGCTTTTTCCCTATGTTTTCTTCTAAGAGTTTTATGGCTTCAAGCCCTACATTTAAGTCTTTAATTCATTTTCAGTTAATTTTTGTGAGCCGTGTGAGATAAGGGTCCAGTTTCATTTTTTTTGGCTTCTGGTATCCAGTTTTCCCAGAACCATTTATTGAAAAGACCGTCTTTTCCCCACTGAGAATTCTTGGCTCCCTTGTCGAATACTAGTTGTTTATGTATGTGTGGGTTTATTTCTGGGCTCTCGATTCTTTTCTATCGGACTATGTGTTTGTTTTTGTGCCAGTACCATACTGTTTTGATCATTATAACTTTGTAATATAGTTTGTAATCAGGAAGTGCAATGTCTTCAGCTTTGTTCTTCTTCCTCAAGATTGCTTTGGGTTTTTTGTTTTTTGGGGGTTTTTTTGTTTATTTGTTTTTGTTCTCATGGGTCCGTATGAATTTTAAAATTGTTTTTCTATTTCTGTAAGAAATATCACTGGAATCTTGATAGAGATTGCACAGAATCTACTTTGGGTGGTATGGACATTTTAACAATGTTAATTCCTCCAATCCATGAACACAGGATATGTTTCCATTTATTTGGATCTCATTCAATTTTTTTAAATCAATGTCTTACAGTTTTCTGGGTACAGATCTTTCACCTCCTTGAGTAAATTATTTCATAAGTATATTTTTGATGCTATTATAAATGAATTATTTTATTTATTTATTTTTTGGATAATTCATTGTTAATGTATAGAAATGCAACTGATTTTGCACACTGACATTTGTGTCTTCAGCTGTACTGAATTTGTTGATTACTTCTAACAGTTTTTTGGAGTCTTTACAATTTTTCACATGTAAGATCATGTCATTTGCAGAGACAATTTTACTTCTTTTTTTCTGATTTAGAAAATGCCTTTTATTTCTTTTTTCTTGCCTAAGAGCTCTGACTAGGACTTCCAGTACTATGTTGAATAGGAGTGGTGAGAGTAGTACCCTGTCTTCTTCCTGATTTCAGAGGAAAAGCTTTTGACCTTTCCCCATTGAGTATGATGTGAGCTGTGGGCTTGTCATATATGGCCCTTTTATGTTGAGGTATGTTCCCTCTATACCTAATTCACTGAGAAATTTTATCATGAATGGATGTTGAATTTCATCACATGCTTTTCCTGCATCTATTAAAATGATCATGTGATTTTTATCTTTCATCAACTAACGTGATGTATAACCTTTATTAGTTTATGTATTTTGAACCATCCTTGCATCCCAGGGATGACTCTCACTTGATCATGGTGTATGCCTTTAATGTGTTGTGAATTCGGTTTGCTAATATTTCCTTATGAATTTTTGTGTCTATGTTCATCAGAGACACTGACCTGTAGTTTTCTTTTCTTATTGTGTCCTTATGTGGCTTTGGTACCAGGGTCAAGCTGGCCTAATAAAATGAGTTTGAGAGAGTTCTGTCCTTTTTAATTTTTTAGAAGAGTTTGAGAAGAACTGGTGTTAATTCATTTTTACATGCTTGATGGAATTTGCCCATGAAGCCATCTGTTCTTGAGCTTTTCTTTGTCCGGAGGTTTTTGATAAGACGAAACAACATTAGAATAATTGGGATCCCAGAAGAAGAAGAAAGAGAGAGAGGGGCAGAAGGTATATTGGAGCAAATAATAGCAGAGAACTTCCCTAATGTGGGGAAGGAAACAGGCATCAAAATCCAGGAGGCACAGAGAACCCCTCTCAAAATCAATAAAAATAGGTCAACACCCCGACATCTAATAGTAAAACTTATGAGTCTCAGAGACGAAGAGAAAATCCTGAAAGCAGCTCGGGAGAAGAGATATGTAACCTACAATGGTAGAAACATTAGATTGGCAACAGACCTATCCACAGAGACCTGGCAGGCCAGAAAGGACTGGCAAGATATCTTCAGAGCACTAAACGAGAAAAATATGCAGCCAAGAATACTATATCCAACTAGGCTATCATTGAAAACAGAAGGAGAGATAAAAAGCTTCCAGGACAAACAAAAACTAAAGGAATTTGCAAACACAAAACCAGCCCTACAAGAAATATTGAAAGAGGTCCTCTAAGCAAAAAGAGATCCTAAAAGGAGCATAGATCAGAAAGGAACACAGACAATATAGAGTAACAGTCACCTTACAGGCAATACAATGGCACTAAATTCATACCTTTCAATAGTTACCCTGAATGTCAATGGGCTGAATGCCCCAATCAAAAGACACAGGCTATCAGATTGGATTAAAAAACAAGACCCATCAATATGCTGTCTGCAAGAGACTCATTTTAGACCCAAAGACACCCCCACATTGAAAGTGAGGGGGTGGAAAACCATTTACCATGCTAATGGACACCAAAAGAAAGCTGGGGTGGCAATCCTTATATCAGACAAATTAGATTTGAATACAAAGACTGTAATAAGAGATGAAGAAGGACACTATATCCTACTTAAAGGGTCTATCCAACAAGAAGATCTAACAATTGTAAATATCTATGCCCCTAACGTGGGAGCAGCCAATTATCTAAGGCAATTAATAACAAAAGCAAAGAAACACATTGACAACAATACAATAATAGTGGGGGACTTTAACACCCCCCTAACTGAAATGGACAGATCATCTGAGCAAAAGATCAACAAGGAAATAAAGACTTTAAATGAAACACTGGACCAAATGGACTTCACAGACATATTCAGAACATTCCATCCCAAAGCAACAGAATACACATTCTTCTCTAGTGCCCATGGAACATTCTCCAGAATTGATCACATCCTAGGTCACAAATCAGGTCTCAACTGGTACCAAAAGATTGGGATCATTCCCTGCATATTTTCAGACCACAATGCTTTGAAACTCGAACTCAATCACAAGAGGAAAGTCGGAAAGAACTCAAATACATGGAGGCTAATGAGCATCCCACTAAAGAATGAATGGGTCAACCAGGAAATTAAAGAAGAATTTAAAAAATTCATGGAAACCAATGAAAATGAAAACACAACTGTTCAAAATCTTTGGGATACAGCAAAGGCAGTCCTGAGAGGAAAGTATATAGCAATACAAGCCTTTCTCAAGAAACAAGAAAGGTCTCAAATACACGACCTAACCCTACACCTAAAGGAGCTGGAGAAAGAACAGCAAATAAAGCCTAAACCCAGCAGGAGAAGAGAAATCATAAAGATCAGAGCAGAAATCAATGAACTAGAAACCAAAAGAACAGTAGAAGAGATCCACAAAACTAGGAGGTGGTTCTTTGAAAGAATTAACAAGATTGATAAACCCCTGGCCAGACTGATCAAAAAGAAAAGAGAAATGACCCAAATCAACAAAATCATGAGTGAAAGAGGAGAGATCACAACCAACACCAAAGAAATACAAACAATTATAAGAACATATTATGAGCCACTCTATGCCAGCAAATTAGATAACCTGGAAGAAATGGGTGCATTCCTAGAGATGTATCAAGTACCAAAATTGAACCAGGAAGAAATAGAAAACCTGAACAGACCTATAACCACTAAGGAAATTAAAGCAGTCATCAAAAATCTCCCAAGAAACAAAAGCCCAGGGCCAGATGGCTACCCAGGGGAATTCTATCAGACATTTAAAGAAGAATTAATACCTATTCTCCTGAAACTGTTCCAAAAAATAGAAATGGAAGGAAAACTTCCAAACTCATTTTATGAGGCCACCATTACCTTGATCCCAAAACCAAACAAAGACCCCATCAAAAAGGAGAATTACAGACCAATATCCTTGATGAATATGGATGCAAAAATTCTCACCAAAATACTAGCCAATAGGATCCCACAGTACATTAAAAGGATTATTCACCATGACCAAGTGGGATTTATCCCTGGGCTGCAAGGCTGGTTCAACATCCGCAAATGAATCAACGTGATACAATACATTAACAAAAGAAAGAACAAGAATCATAGGATCCTCTCAATAGAGGCAGAAAAAGCATTTGACAAAGTACAGCATCCTTTCTCGATCAAAACTCTTCAGAGTATAGGGATAGAGGGTACATACCTCAATATCATAAAAACCATCTATGAAAAACCTACAGCCAATATCATTCTCAAAGGGGAAAAGCTGAGAGCTTTTCCCCTAAGGTCAGGAACGCGGTAGGGATGTCCACTCTCACCACTGCTATTCAACACAGTATTAGAAGTCCTAGCCACAGCAATCAGACAACAAAAAGAAATCAAAGGCATCCAATTCGGCAAAGAGGAAGTCAAACTCTCACTCTTTGCAGATGATATGATACTGTATTTGGAAATCCCAAAAGACTCCACCCCAAAACTGCTAGAACTCATACAGGAATTCAGTCAAGTAGCAGGCTATAAAATCAATGCACAGAAATCAGTGGCATTCCTATCTACCAACAACAAGACAGAAGAGAGACAAATTAAGGAGTCGATCCCATTTACAATTGCACCCAAAACCATAAGATACCTAGGAATAAATTTAACCAAAGCGGCAAAGGATCTGTACTCAGAAAACTATCAAATACTCATGAAAGAAATTGAGGAAGACACAAAGAAATGGAAAAACGTTCCATGCTCATGGATTGGAAGAACAAACATTGTGAAGATGTCAGTGCTACCTAGAGCAATCTACACATTCAATGCAATCTCCATCAAAATACCATCCACCTTTTTCAAAGAAATGGAACAAATAATCCTAAAGTTTGTATGGAACCAGAAGAGACCCAGAATAGCCAGAGGAATATTGAAAAAGAAAAGCAAAGCTGGCAGCATCACAATTCCGGACTTCCAGCTCTATTACAAAGCTGTCATCATCAAGACGGTATGGTACTGGCACAAAAACAGACACATAGATCAACGGAACAGAATAGAGAGCCCAGAAATGGACCCTCAACTCTATGGTCAACTCATCTTTGACAAAGCAGGAAAGAATGTCCAATGGAAAAAAGACAGTCTCTTCAACAAATGGTGTTGGGAAAATTGGACAGCCACATGCAGAAGAATGAAACTGGACCATTTGCTTGCACCACACACAAAAATAGACTCCAAATGGTTGAAAGACCTAAACTTGAGACAGGAGTCCATCAAAATCCTAAAGGAGAACACAGGTACCAACCTCCTCGACCTCAGCCACAGCAACTTCTTCCCAGAAACATCGCCAAAGGCAAGGGAAGCCAGGGCGAAAATGAACTATTGGGATTTCATCAAGATAAAAAGCTTTTGTACAGCAAAAGAAACAGTCCACAAAACCAAAAGACAACCGACAGAATGGGAGAAGATATTTGCAAATGACATATCAGATAAAGGGCTATTATCCAAAATCTATAAAGAACTTAATCAAACTCAACACCCAAAGAACAAAGAATCCAATCAAGAAATGAGCAGAAGACATGAACACACATTTTTCCAAAGAAGACATCCAAATGGCCAACAGACACATGAAAAAGTGCTCAACATCGCTCGGCATCAGGGAAATCCAAATCAAAACCTCAATGAGATACCACCTCACACCCGTCAGAATGGCTAAAATGAACAAGTCAGGAAATAACAGATGTTGGCAGGGATGTGGAGAAAGGGGAACCCTCCTACACTGTTGGTGGGAATGCAAGCTGGTGCCACCCCTCTGGAAAACAGTATGGAGGTTCCTCAAACAGTTGAAAATAGGCCTACCATACGATCCAGCAATTGCGCTACTGGGTATTTACCACAAAGATACACATGTAGGGATCCGAAGGGGTACGTGCACCCCAATGTTTAGAGCAGCAATGTCCACAATAGCCAAACTGTGGAAAGAGCCAAGATGTCCATCGACAGATGAATGGATAAAGAAGAAGTGGTATATATACACAATGGGATATTATGCAGCCATCAAAAGGAATGAGATCTTGCCATTTGCAACAACGTGGATGGAACTGGAGGGTGTTATGCTGAGCGAAATAAGTCAATCAGAGAAAGACATGTATCATATGACCTCACTGATATGAGGAATTCTTAATCTCAGGAAATATACTGAGGGATGCTGGAGTGGTGGGGGGTAGGAGGGATTGGGTGGCTGTGTGATAGACATTGGGGAGGGTATGTGCTATGGTGAGCACTGTGAATTGTACAAGACTGATGAATCACGGATCTGTACTTCTGAAACAAATAATGCAATATATGTTAAGAAAAAAAAAAGAAGATAGGGGAAGAATGAAGGGGAGTAAGTCGGAGGGGGAGACGAACCATTAGAGATGATAGACTCTGAAAAACAAACTGAGGGTTCTAGAGGGGAGGGGGGTGGGGGGATGGGTTAGCCTGGTGATGGGTATTAAAGAGGGCACATTCTGCATGGGGCACTGGGTGTTACGCACAAACAATGAATCATGGAACACTACATCAAAAACTAATGATGTAATGTATGGTGATTAACATAACAATAAAAAATTATTTAAAAAAAAAGAAAATGAAGATATACATAAAAAAATAGCGAACATTGATGACCCAGGAGAGGGGTAGAATTGCGAATGATGTCTGTATCAGTTTCCTGTTGCTGCTATAACAAATCACCACAAGCTCGGTGACATGAAACAACATATATGTATTGTCTCACACTTCTGGAGTTCAGAAGTTCAAAATTGGGTTCAATGGACTAAAGTCAAAGTGTCTGTGTGCCTTCATTCCTTCTTGAGGCTGTAGGGGAGAATCTATTTCCTTGCCTCCTCTAGCTTCTTGAAGATACCTTCTTCCCTTGTCTTTCGGGCTCTTCCTCCATCTTCAAAGCCAGCTGCTTAGCATCTTCCAATCTCTTATCTATGCTTCTGTCCGCACTTCTGATGGCAACCCTCCCTGGTCCCACTTACACGGACTTTGTGATTACATTCGGCCTCCCCAGATATTCCAGGAGAATCCTCTCATCTCATGATCCTTAACCACATTTGAAAAGTTCTTTTTGCCACACAAGGTGGCATACTCACAGGCTTCAGGGATTGGGGCATGGACATTTCTGAGGCCATTATTCAGTCTACTGCACTACCTCTGTGGTTAATTTGAGGCAACTAAGCCATAGTTTCCTAATCCTTCCAATAGAATAAGTATATCACCAGCTGCCAAGTACTGAAGCTCTAGACTTTCGTCCCAGATATCAAGTGGAAAGCAACATTAATAAAAAACAAACAAAAAACAACTGTTCTTTTAAGGTTGGCATCATCTTGACCCCATTATCTCACCCATTTTTTGGCAACACTCCCTTTGTTCTCTTAGTTTATAATTCCTTCCCAGGGTGTGTTGACCTCATCCTTGTTCATGCAGATAACACAAGCTTCTCAGTTTTTTGATGTTCTCAACTCCAGAGAGTCTCTCCTTGTACTGAGACCACACTAGGTAACTACCCCCATGGCAGCATCTGTGAAACCCTCACGCTGACATGGTCCACACCAGTCCCTTCTCCTACTGTGGCTTCTCCTGTACCTCCGTCCGTCAAGTTCTGAGTCATCACAGGGGCAGCCAGTGAGACTCTCCCCTTTCCATCCTTCAGCTCCCATTGGAGTTAACATATTCAAATTAGGCTAAAAAGGGATACATTAAGGTGAAATTTATCAGATGTCACGCATTCTTTCTACATTTCTGCTTCAAACAGATTTGCCTCCTGGCTTGTTCCTGTCTTCATCAGTCCTTGTATCAATCATACAAGGCAAGTGTGCCTACAACCAAGACAATTCCTCTGCTTTTATTTTATCTAAAGCTGAGACTCCAACCCCACCAGAGTTTCTTAATCATCTGCTCTGTAGTAAAGCCTTGGTGTCAGTATGTTGTGAAAGCTCAATATGCAGTTCCAAGTGAGGCCAAGGTTGGAAACCTCTAATAACATGATTACATTCTCACTTTGCCTTCCTAATACCCATTTTACTTCAAATGATTGATTTAGGTCACTCTTGTTAATTCTGATTCCTTTGACATGTAATCACTTTGGGAAGAGGACTGGCCAATGACAAGGGAGAGGAACTGTGTTGGGGGGCTTTTAAGGACTTGTTCCCACTTCGTAAGACAGGAGGCCCCTCTCCTGCTGCTGGCTGTGTCCTGTTGCCCCTTGATGTCTGGATCTGCTGTGCTGGCTGCACCCAGCTCAAGGATGATGCCGATGCCCAGAGGAAGGAAGAGCTCAGAATATCAGAAGGGGACCTGGACCCCCCACGGATGACACCCAGTGCTTGCCTTGCCTCTGGACTTCTTGTTAGGAAGGTAACGCATTTCCGTGGGGTTTAAGCCAATGGGAGGCTGGTTTTTTTGACCTGGTTGTATCCTAACCAAAATAGACATCGAAGTTAACAACTTTCTCTTGACGACTCCCCTGCACCACGCACCTTGCTGGCAGTTTGGAATCTGCAAAAATTGCTGAGTCATCCTTTGAGAGCATGAGCCCCAGTGAATTGGAAGGGTTTGACAATGGTATTGGGTAATATTAAACTAAAAAATTATGCAGAAGATGCGGTGGTCCCCCAAAGAGCCTTGGATTTCTCCTTCACTTATCTTGAGGTCACATTTGGGACACATTTTGTTCTTCCAATGGAATGCACTTCATGACACACTAGTGAGTGAAGTCGATTTTACTTGAAATTCCACGGGTTGTGGATTTCATCAAATGCCACACTTACCATTTCATAAATATCTCTTTAAATATCTCTGTTCTTTCTCCCCAAATGCCCCCAGGCCAATAGCAGTGCCTCACACCCTCTCTACACCCTACCTCTCTTATCCTTCTGTCTATACAGCTTCCAATTTTCCAAATTAGTGCTTTTCTGACCTTTGGTCTGCACCCTCCTACTATATGTCTGTCAAGTTCAAGTGCATTGTTTTTGTTCACCCAGAGTGCAACTTTACCCAGTCCCACTTCAGGGAATTCATTAAAGGAAACAGGTCACTTTCTAGAGACAAATACTGCTAGCCACATAATTTTATTTATTTTTTAAACCATGTCAATATACCCTTTGTTGGGCAAGCATTTGCTGTTCTCTGTACACTGACAGTTCTCACCTAGGGAGTGAGTGAGGAGAAACTAAAATCAATTATTTATTTGTGGCACACCTGCATTACTTACTTATGACTCAGAGAGGCCCTCTGCTATTTCCTTCTTTCATTCCTGCGTTCCTACTTCCTCTCTTCTCCCTTCCTCATGCCCCTCTCTTAGCTCTCTCCTATGGGACTAGGAAATCCTCAGATCTCTTGACAGTCCTCCCATTCAGCCTGATTGTATACAGCTGGGGAAAGTTGGAATCCACACCAGTTCCTTTAAAGCCAGACTGGTCAAGCAAACACCCCTACAGATCAGCCAGTTTCTCCAGGGAGCCCTGGGAGGCTGGAAGATTCTGGCTGGTCACCTGATTAATAGGGCAATGTCCAACCTGGGCCCTCTGTGATAGAGCCCCTCCAAAGCTACATGTGTTCTCTTTCGCGGGGTTTGTAGTCCAGGACACTGAACTTACTTCTTTATCTTCATTAAAGCCATAATCAGAAGTTCTACCTATTTTATTCTATTAGAAATTCTAATACTAGGGCGCCTGGGTGGCTCAGTTGGTTAAGCGACTGCCTCCGGCTCAGGTCATGATCCTGAGTCCCGGGAGTCCCGGGATCGGGTCCCGCATCGGGCTCCCTGCGCAGCGGGGAGTCTGCTTCTCCCTCTGACCCTCTTCCCTCTCGTGCTCTCTATCTCTCATTCTCTCTCTCTCAAATAAATAAATAAAATCTTAAAAAAAAAGAAATTCTAATACTATTCTATCCTAACTCTTGCAGATAGTTCACTGATCCTCGTTATTTATAAGGCAATCCTAAAATAGCCTCCTGTTTAGTAATAAATGCAATAACGTCTGGAAAGGACTTAGCTTAATGGCACATTGACACTCAGAAGTTGGCAAATATTTTTGCTAATATTTTATTAATATAGAGATGAATGAAGACAAAGATAAGGATATAATGCAAAGAGAGAGAGAATGGTGATCAATCGGTAATTCTTACAAAAAAAGTAGATTTTTCAATAATAAGCAATCATTTTTCTATCACATTTTATTCTGGGTCACTACTCTGTATAAAGATCTCCTTACTTTACAGTAAGCCCTTTGGACATGGGGCCTGATTTTTATGTGACATCCTTTCCATTTCTGATATGTTGCATATGGTGGGCAGTTAATAAATAATTAATGAATTTTAAAAATGGGAAGTGAAATTGCTGTCAGTAACACATATCACGCTAAAGTATGTATGAGTGCCAAGCAAGTGGCTGGACTTGTCCTATTCAAAACAAGGCAGAATCAGCCTCTTCTTCCACTGAGTATTTGGACAGGCTGTCTGCCATTGCTTCACTGACGGATGTAGCTCAGGTGAGAAATGTATTTGAATATTTGACTCTCGTGTGTCCTGTGTATTCAGTTCTGGGCAGGGAATATGATTTGAATAATTTAATTATTTTTTTAAAAACCACACTGATTATAAAGTCATGTTTGTGAAAGACAGAAAGGCAGACTTCACAACCAGCTAGGTAATAAAATGTTTAACTTTCACTTTTTTTGAGATTTTTGTTTATTTATTTGAGAGAGACAGAGTCATTGAACCAGTATGACACATTGTTCTTTCCCATTTGCGTGCTGCTGGCCACTCTAAACATCTCCACTTCTAATGAATATTAACACAGGATCCTTCGACTTCTACCTGAAGCCCTGTGTGTGGTGAGCGGTGTGGGAACATCTCAGATGTTGGTGAGCGCAGGGTCAGTCCATGCTGTTTAGTGCACACTCAGAACAAAACCCAGAGGGGAGGAGGGGAGGGCGTTAAACCTTTGGCCCTTTTGGTAAATATGAAAGAATTGTTTTCCTTAAAGACTCTTAGCTCCTCCAGCCCTCTGTCTTGTGTGTTTTGTTTCCTTCTAACTCATTAGAGCCCCAAATTGGTTTGCCCAGTTTGGGTTTGGGGTAGGGAAGAAGGGATAATAAGATGGCATAGTGTCACAGATGTTCCTGGAGTGGGGTGGGTAGTTTTCAGCCTCCAGGAAGTAGCAGTTGGCAGATACTCCTCAGTCAGTACCCCTTAGGCCCTTCCAGGAACAGGGAGATGCGTGGCATTCGGTCTGGATAGGGGCACACTGGATGACCAGCCGCCCCTGGGCTCCTTCCAGCAATGCACAGAGCAGAGGGAATGAGATACCTCCTGTGAGCCCGGCAGCCCAGGGCACGGGAGGGGAACCAGCCCCAAAGGATGCGTGGGACTCAGATGGACAGAAGGCTGAGGAAGGAGGTGAGCACACATCTGCTTGGGAAATGGTGGCAAATGCCTCTTTTGATACTTCTATCCTGCAGAAAAAGGGCAGCCCTCCACAGTCTTTTGCCAAAAAGCTAGAGCTGGCAGGGCTTGATTGTCACGTCCATCCAGGTAACAATGGTGACTTGCTGGGGGTAGCGGGGCGGGAGGTCGAGGGAACCACTCACGGATCAAGTTGCCCTTGCTAAGGAACAAAAATGTAACAGAGTGCATTTTAAAGATCTAACTGGCTTTATTAAACAATTCATGAATCAGGCAGCATCCCGTCTAGCAAACAGAAAGGAGCTCCATCAAGATGCGGAAAAGCAAGAGCTTTTAAATGTAGAGAGGGAGCAGAAAAAAGGAAATTAATGGTGAAGAACCCATTGTTTTAGGCAAGGTCACCCTTCTAAAGGGAATGGAAGGGTCTATCAGTAAATCTCCTGGTGACCAGGGAGTTTCCACATTGACCAATTAGAGGTCACATTCCTTAGGGGTTGAAACTGCAGTTAGGTAAGGTAGTAAGTCTTGGTTTACTGACTTGGGGCCTAACCTACGTGGTTCCATGATGCCCTGTGGTTTTAATACCATGCATATTAATTCCACATTTACCTAATTTTCTTAGGTCCAACAAATATTAATTTGATATACTTGATCCCTTTAAACATTTCAAACACAAAATAAGGCACACTTGCAAATACAAAGTGCAAACTATTCCTAAGCCATTAAATATTTTCGATAAAGCCAGTAATTTATATGGCTAATACATTTAGTAACTCCGGTTCTCCTGAATTTTAAAACACCATTTGAAAATACGTGCATGCAAAATAGCACACCGCTTCCAGCAAGTGTTAATTTTTAGGAACAGCTTTTACAAAAAAATGTACATTTATTTTCTATAATTTTTAAGACTATATTAACTTTTAGGAACATCTTTTACAAAAATATACATTACTTTCTATAATATTTATTTTTTAAAGATTTATTTATTTATTTATTTGAGAGAGAGAGAAGAGAGTGCTTGAGCAGGGGGAGGGGCAGAGGGAGAGGGAGAATCAAACTCCCCACTGAGCAGGGAGCCCAATGCAGGGCTCGATGTGGGGCTTGACCCCAGGAGCCTGGGATCATGATCTGAGCTGAAGGCAGACGCTTAACTGACTGAGCCACACAGGTGCTCCGTACCTTCTATAATATTTAAGAATACAAACTTAATCATGTCACCCTAAGGAACCAGATTTTTATGTCAGACCACTTTGTTAAAATTTGGGACAGTCATGGACCCAGCAGGGACAATGAAAGAACTTTGAGACAGACAGTTGTTCAAGACACAGGTATACTTTCCAGCACCGATATCTCATCTGCTGCCGCTTCTCATAACCACATTTTTCTGTCATAACTACTGGGCTTTCTAAAGCCATGCTCTTCAGCTGGGACCTGACCAACAAGCTGTGCAAGCCACAGTATTTCCTAAAATGACTCATCCTTTCAAATTAGAGGTCATGTTTGTTCTCAAATGTTAGTTCACATTTGTAGGACTATGGCATAACCTTATGTCTTTAAGACATAGCACATAATAATTGGGATCGAATTCTTTACATAGGCTGAGATTGTATCTCTCTTATTTTCTATAATGTCTCATTGGACATTTATGTTTTTTGGTTAGTTTATTGAAATCCATCTTTTAAAGGTGCTCCCCTGGGAAGATCAGTGTATATGATGAAGGCAGCCAGGAAAACTCCCTAGGCCTGTTTCAGGCAGTAAACAGATAAGGAGAAGATGCAAAGAGTCAAGTACATTGTCTGATGAGTTCAGAAGTGTTTACAGAGGAGGGCCAAATTTTAATAATATAGAAAAAGCTGGACTTCTGGTGTCTGGACTCACAGGTTACAAACTTGGAACTCATTACTCTTGTCCTCGTAACAAGCAAAAAGATAAACTAAAATTCCACAGCTCTTAGATCCAACAGAAAATTGACATCACAGGACAAATGGAAGACCCCAAAATTGGAGAGACAAGTGGACATGACAAGGAAACTCTGTGTCCTAAGATGGCCGACCGAGCCAGCGAGAGAGTCCCAGTCCTCGCCCAGGGGCTCTTCCGGGATCTTCTCCCTGCCCCGCTTTGCGCATGCACCAAAAGTGCCAAGTATGCGGAAGTAGATGTGTATAAATTGCCCCCCTTCGTTTGTGCTCGGGGCTCAGACCTTTGGACACCACTCTTCTCTGAGCCCGCTGGCTAAATAAACCTCCTATCCTCCGAGATCTCAGAGTGCTGCTTGGTTCTTCCATGAGGCAATCCTGTCTAGGTTCCGTAACATTTGGTTCCCTGACGGGGAAACCCAACCGCGCTGGCCCATTGTTGCCACTGATTTGGGGGCAACGGGGCGGTGATGGAATGAGGGATCGTAACGGAGAAGGCGCGCCCTGCCTAATTTTCGGCAGTCTTCTGTCCTGGTAACCTCGGGCCAGCCCCGCTCTCCTGTTCCCTACGGACTCGAGGAGATTTGGCAGGTGAGGACCTGGTCCCGACATCAGATTCCGGTAAGACCTGGAGACCCAGGATCCAGACAGGCCCACCCCCACTGGGGTGGAAAGGGAGCCTGGTCACCTCCCAGAGACCTCTTGGAGGTCCCAGAGGTAGGGATTCCCAGGGAGGGAATGTAATAACTTCTGGAGTGTGAATGTGTGAGTGAATGTGCAGTCCGACCTGGCTTCCTCAAGTGGACTGATTCTGTGACTCCACAGGCGGGCACCCTTAAGGTCCCCAGAAGCCTACGGAGTCTGAGTGGACCCGTCTGTGATTCCGTGGTGAACGGCGTACAGTCTACGGCGGCATCGGAATAGTTTCCGATCGTAAGTCACAACACTGAGACCGCTTCGGCTAAGCCTCACCTAAGCTCCTTTAGGACATGGCCAGATGGGCATCTGATTGGTCTCCTCACCTCAGGGGGCACCCCCCCCATCTGTCTCTGTGCCACTGCACACAGGGAAGGTCTGGCCAAATTGCCTGAGCCCAGTCATGTGTGAAATACTTCAGAACACTCGGAGACAAAGCGGAGCAACCAAAATTGAGATCATGAGACAGGCCTGGGGGTCTGGAGTTTGCGGAGGTCGGAGGACCTGGGAGGCAAGTCGGCCTTCTCTAACAAGGCGAAATATCCAGCTGTTTAGGTTCTTTAGCTTCACAGAGCACCTTTCCCTGTCGTCTCTGGGTGGTGGGAGGTTGGGACGAGCATCCCTCAGGAATGGGACAGGTCTCAGGTGAGGAGAGGCAGGGGACACTGGCTCTTCTGGAGAGGACCGGGGCAAGGAAGTCGGGGGAGGAACCCTACTAAAAGGAAAACCAAGAAGAGGTCAGATCGCACTGTTCAAAGGCAGATTCCGGTTGCCTGTCTGGGGTAGGGCTGACATTGTCGATTTAAACAAGATAGCCCAGGCGATACAGATCGTGCTGGTCCCCAGGCCGCACGCTGAACAGCAAGGCTTAGACATTGTTTCCAAACCTCGTTTATAAGAGTCACCTGGGAGGACCTTGTTAAAAAGGCAACTCTTCAGGCGATGGGGCCACCAGGTGATGGGTATTACGGAGGGCACGTGTTGATGAGCACTGGGTGTGATACTCTCCAGCCTCTGCCAACCCACTGAATCAAAATGGGTGGGGTAGGGGGGAATATCTCAGAAGCTTTTGTTTAAAAAGCAACTCCCGGGGGCACCCAAGTGGCTCAGGAAAAACTGTCAGACTCAGGATACCAAGCTTCATGGAAGCCGATACCTTGGTTTTCCCCTCACCCAAGGGAAAAGAGAAGTAGGGCCGGAGAGGGAAAGGGTCATCATCTCCCTGCCACGGCCCCAGACAAAAAGAGGCCTATGAGAATTCCAGGGGCTGCAGGATTCCGCCGCAGCTGGATCCCTGGGCTCTCGGCCATAGCAAGACCCCTCTGTGATCTCTTAGGGAGACCAGATCGAGAACTCCCGGCTTGGACTGAAAAGGAAAAAATTGTGCTCGGGGTAATACCCAGACTGTTGGACCCTGGCGACGGCCAGTTGCTTACCTGTCAAAGAAGCTGGACCCCGTGGCAGTGGGTTGGCCGCCGTGCCTCAGGGCGCTGGCAGCCACAGTCCTACTCATCAAGGAGGCGGACAAACTTACCCTGGGGCAAGAACTTAATGCACAGGGACACCTCTTCCTTTCCAACTCTCGGCTAGCACAATACCAAGGGCTCCTCTGTCAAAACCTGCGGGTCACCCTCGAAACAGTTCGCCTTTGCTACTGTACATATACATGGAGCCACCTATAAGGAAAGGGGCCTCCTAACCGCCGCAGGAAAAGCTATCAAGAACAAGGAGGAGATACTGAGACTCCTTGAAGCCGTCTGGCTTCCCAAGGAAGTAGCAATCCTGCACTGTAAGGGACACCAGAAAGGAGATGACCCCATAGCACGGGGAAATTGTCTGGCAGATGAGGCAGCCAAGACCGAAGCCAGTGAGGACATGGACAGAGCCCCTTCCCTCACCATGGCCCTGGTACCCCCGGAAGAAGTCCCTCCACCCAGTTACACTAAAAAGGAAAAGGAATGGGCCATGGCTGAGGGAGCCACCCTGACTGGAAAGGGATGGTGGACATCAGTCAGCTGCCAGCACTATGCCAAGCAATGAACACGTGCTAAAAATAATCCTCGGTCTGCACCATAGCCCCCGCCAGGTGTCCAAAGGATGGGAGCACCCCCTTCGAAGATCTAGAGGTAGACTTCACTGATGTGCAGCCAAGCAGGGGGTTCAGGTATCTCCTAGTAATAGTATGCACATACTCTGGGTGGGTTGAAGCCTTCCCAACCAGGACGGAGCAAAGCCAGGAAGTAGCTAACGTCCTCTTGTGGGAGATCGTGCCCTGGTTCAGCCTGCCATCAACAATCCATAGTGACAGTGGACCTGCATCTGTGGCGGATATTGTACTGGTCTTGACCAAATCTCTCAACATCACCTGGAGACTCCACACAGCTTACCAGCCCCAAAGTTCAGGGAAAGGGGTTTTCGGGAGACTATGGAGTCAGGAAGAACCCTGGCAAGTTGAGAACCCTATGTGAATTGGAACGGCCCACCTTTGATGTCAGGTGGCCTTCAGAAGGGACATTGGATGTCCCAATGATTCATTGAGTATGGCGAGTCCTAACAGGAGAACCAGGACACCCTGACCAGTTTCTGTACATTGACTTCTGGCTAGGAATTGCTCAGACGCTTCCCCCCAGGGTCTTAATCGCCTCATCCAACTGACCTAAAGAAAATCAGCAAAAGCCCCAGTCTCCAACAAATCTTAGCTGGAGATCCCGAGGACGACTCTGAGAAACCACAGGCCATGGCAGACCTCGTAGAATCCCTCTTCCAGACTCATCGGCCAACCTGGGAAGACTGCCAACAGTTACTCTGCACCCTGTTTAACACAGAGGAAAGGAGGAGAGTGATGAAAGGTGCATGGCAGTACCTGGAAAAGCACGCATCAGCGGGAGTCATCAACCCTGCTGCCTGGGCCAACACAGCCGCACCCGAAGAGCGCCCAGCGTGGGACTTCACCACAACCGAGGGACAGACCCACATCCACCGGTACCAGGAGGCGGGGAATCTGGGAAGGAGCTAAGAAACCCATGAACATGACTAAGGTATCCTCGGTTACTCAACAACCAGGGAGTCCCCCAGGGACTACTACAAAAGACTGTGTGAAGCCTACAGGATATATACTCCGTTTGACCCTGAGGCACAGGAAAGCCAACAGATGGTAAACACCTTCTTCGTCGCTCAGGCCGCCCCAGACATCAGGAAAAAAAAAAAACTTCAGAAACTAAGGATTTTGCCGGGATGAACATCACCCAGCTAATAGAGATTGCCAATAAGGTCTACATGAACAGGGAGGTCACAGCCCAACGGGAAGCCGACAAAAAGATGAAAAAGAAAGTCAGCCTCCTTGCCGCTGCCCTGAAAGAAAAGGACACCACAAAGGTGGGGAGACCCCAACCACCAAAGGGGGGGAAGCCCAGAACCCCCTTGGCAAGGGATCAACGTGCCTACTGTAAAGAGAAAGGGCATTGGAAAAATGAATGCCCAGCCACTACCAGGAAGAACCCCGAGAGGCGGACCTCACAGGCCTTGCGGGAATGCACTCAGACTGAGGGGGCCCTGGCTCTTTCCTCCTTGTCCCCCATGAACCCACGGTCAGAATGAAGGTGGGGGGCTAACTAGTGACTTGTATGGTTGATACTGGGGCCGAGCACTCTGTTGTCACCTCCCCAGGGGCCCCTTTCAGCAAAAGGACTGAGACCATCCTTGGGGCCACCAGGATGCAGGCTACACAACAGCCCTTTTTCCAGGCTCACGAGTGTGAGCTCGGGGGCCACAAGGTCTGACAGGAATTCCTTTATCTGCCTGATTGCCCCATCCTTCTCCTGGGCCGAGACATATTCTCCAAGCTTAGGGCTCAGATCACCTTTGAGCCCACTGGACTAGCCTCCAATTGAACCCAAGGCAAGAGGAGACAGGGTCTCTGAACAGTAGAGTGAATGAATCGCACCCTCAAGGGAACCTTAGCAAAGTTTTCTCAGGAGACTAACCTCCCGTGGCCGGATATGCCACCCCTAGCTCTCCTGTGTGCTTGCTGCATGCCCGGGACATCAGGTTTATGGACGGCCTCTCCCATGCTGGGGAAGCCTTCCAGGAAACTTGCATCAGGTTGGAGATAAAGGGATAAAGGAGCAGCTTCAGGCCCTGGGGGCCACCCTAAATAAATTACAAAAGTGCACCTTTGAGAGGGCCCCAATCTCCTTAGGGTCTCAGGTACACTCCTTCCAGACAGGGGACTCAGTTTGGGTCAAAGATTGGAAGAAAGAAGAAAGCTCATCATTCGGTTGGGGAGCCGCGCCAATGGAGAGTCCAGCCAGACTTCACGAACCCACTCCGGCTTCACCTTCGACGAGACCCCACCGACTGATGGACACCTGCTCACCATGGTTCCTGGCTCTCATCAGCATGATTTCCCTCATCTTGGGAGTCGGACTCTACACTGTTGCCCCTCCTGACTGGACTTTCCTCCAGAGGCTTCTACCTAAGGTCACAGATCCCACTTTTACTGGCCCTCTGCTGTCTACTCCTGAGCGCATTTCACCATGGTTTCCCTGGCCGCAGTCAGTCCTGGTCTTCTGCTACCTGGTGTGCTGTTAAGTTTATGATTAAGTCCGTGTTCGCCCCAAGCCTTGCAGTCAACCCTCAGAGTCAAACAGAATGATGCCCTCTAAACGAGGTGTTTAAAGGGGCATCAAAGAGGGGAATGATAAGGGAAATCTGTGTCCTAAGATGGCCGACCAAGCCAGCGGGAGAGTCCCAGCCCCTACCCCGGGGCTCTTCTGGGCTCTTCTCCCTGCTCTGCTTCCCGCATGCACCAATGCGGGTTCTTCTCCCTGCCCCGCTTCACGCACGCGCCAAAAGTGCCAAGAGTGAGGATAAATTTCCCCCTTTGTTTGTGCTCGGGGCTCAGACCTTTGGAGACCACTCTCCTCTGAGCCCGCCAGCGTTAAATAAACCTCCTATCCTCCAAGATCTTTGGGTGCCTCTTGGTTCTAACGTCGGGCGATCCAGTCCAGGTTCCATAACAGACATAGAGAATCACGACATACCAGAAGCAGGAGAATAACATAGGCAGTGGACTGACCATTACCAAATGTTAAAGCTTCCTGTAAAAGCTCTAGCAATCAAGATGGTATGGTAGTGGTGAACATAGACAAATCCATCAGTGGAACAGAGCAGACCCACACAAATATAGTTAACTGGTCTTTGACAAAAGAGCAAAGACAAACCAATGGAGAAAGAATAGTGTTTCGACAAATCCACATGTGAAAAACGAATCTCGACTCAGACCTTATACGTTTCACAAAATTAACTCAAAATGGATTGTAGACCTAATTGTAAAAAGTAAAACTATATAACCCTAGAAGATAACAGGTGAAAATCTAGATGACCTTGGGCACAGCGATCACTTTTTAGACACAACACTAAATGCACAATCCATGTAAGAAAAAGAAAATCAATGTTAACCTTCATTAAAATTAAATTAAAAAAAAAATCTGCTCCGTGAAAGGCACCATAAAGAGAATGAGAAGACAAGCCACAGACTGGGAGAAAATATGTGTAAGACATATATCTAGTAGAGGATCGGTGTCCAAAACAACAGACCTCCAAATGGGAAGAGAGCCACACTAGAAGGAAAAAAAAATGGTGGAGTGACGAAAATAATTTAGTTTAGCCTTCTCAAAGAAATTAAGAAAGGACAAACATTTATGGAAGGAGAAGGAAAATAAGTAAGAAAAATCAGATGGGAGGAAGACTTTAAACTATTTTAGGAGAAAAGGTGAAAAGCGCAGAATTCTGAGCCTGGTTTTGCAGCCAGCTCGCGGAGATGGCGCCACCCAGCGCCTTCTCCGGGAACTGCATGCGTTACCATTTCATGGATGCAGGACCAACTTGATGCTGCCAGGTCCCCATCCCACGTCCGCGTCCCTCTGCCTGCGGGCTTTCTCTGCTCACTAGCATCCATCTCCACATCCAGCCTCCAGGGCTCTGAGCTGGGTCTGTGAGCCTCTGGGTTTGAGCTCCAGCTATTTTGCGTCTCCCTTCCCAAGATGTGCCCCAAGCCTCCAAAAGCCTAACAGAGGTGATTTTTTTTTGCGTCTGGGATGCTCAAAAATTGTTAAGTTGATTAGCCTAAGTTAATGGGAATTGCTTCTTCACTTTGGGCCATCAGGAAAGGTTTTGTGGGAAGGCTCTACTTTCAGATGGCGAGGAGACCCGTATTTGCATGTAATCCTTAAGCCACATTTACCAACATGGGCACCTGTTTCTATAACTGCTTTCAAGGTCAAGCCCATTCCTTCTATGCATGGCTACACTGGCGGCTCTTCCTTCTCCCTGACCCTCCGTGGTGAACCTTGCTTCTGCTCCACAGGGAAAGCCGAATCAGGCCAGTTCAGATTTCACCAGAGAAATCCAGTGATTCCTTCATGTCAGGCTTCCTTTGGCGGCTCTTGTTCTGTTGGGAAGATCGGCAGTCCACATGCTCTTTTGTGTTTCCTCGTGGGTTACTTTCATGCTCCTGCAGAACCCAGAGAAACATTTGCATCTTTCCCCAATTTTTATTTTGAAAGATGTCAAACCTACCAAAAATTTGAAAGCACAGTATAAGGAGCATGCATATGCTCCCCACCGTCATTCACCTATTGTTGATAGTTTGCTACATTTTCTTTCTCTCTCCATTCTTTTCCCCCTGTGGAAACTCTTGAAAATAAGTTAGAAACAGCACACTTTAGTTCGGCATGAATCTCCCAAGAGCGAGGGCATTCTCCAGTGCAATCACTATGCCATGATCATGCCCAAGAATACAGTAATATCACCCGGCATACAGCCCGCACTCCGATGTCTCCAGCTGGATCTCTTTTTCGATCCCCCTGGACTAGAATGAAAGGTGTCAAGTGAGAATGGCTCATTCGAGAGGTAATATGAAGACACCAGAAGAGGGGGGAGGAAGTGAGAGAGGGAGAGGAAGGACCCCAGAAAGGTAATCCCACCGGGAACTCTGGGAAGCATTATAGAGCCTCTAGCTCCCGAGCCCTTCCCAACGGTGAGCACCAGCATCTACCTGTTGTTGGAGGGCTGCTCGCAGGGGGCATTCGTGTCCTGGCACTTCCCACCCATGGTCACAGGCTGCAGCGCCAGTGGGCAGAGAAAGCCCTTGGGCAGAGGGCCGGGGACGTGGCAGCTGCGGGTCGGTCCTGCATCCGTGAAATGGAGATGCAGGTGGAGCATCAGCAGTCCTAGCGAATCATTCCTTGGGCCAGGACACAACGTTGCCACCGCATTCATTTGTCACGTGTGTTTAGTTCATCAGGACGAGCCCCCTGCCTCCTGGTGTCTTTCATGGCCACGGCATTCCCATTTCTGAAGAGGCCAGGCCACAGCCCACTCTGGGATCTTGGTCCATGGCATGTCCCTAATGGTCTCCCATAGAGAACCAGCAGCTCCGTCCTACGACCCAGGCTCAGGCATCCTGATACAACTCTGGGGGTGCGGTGGGGTCTGCACGATAACCAGTGTTTTGTGGCCCTCCGAGATCGGGATGCCCGGGTCACAGTGGTACCCAGGACCATCTATTGTTCAAACGTGGATTCCCCTTAAAGGGAAGGCATCTCCAGAGAACTCCTAACTGGAGTCCGGGCACCCGTCAATGTTACTTGGCATTGTTGTTAAACCTTCCAAGCCCCCTGTGGTGGTGGTTCCTCATTCTCTCCATTTTCCTCTTATAGGAATGGATCCCATAGCCGGGGATGTTCTGGACTGCAGTCGGGTCCCAACACTGGTACTGCTGTTGGGACGCACAAAATGGAAGCCTGCGGAGTTTCGCCCGCCGGTAGAAAGGGTCAATACTCGTCAATACCTCCTGGGATGAGGTACAGAGGAATGATCCTGTTATTAAAGATCCCCTAACTGAAAATACTGCAATTCAAACAGTCTGTATTTGATAGCTCCCTATGGCCAGTTTTAAAGGCAGACAAAATTGAATGGTGATGTCCAGCTGACTGTTGTAACTTAAATGTGGTTGTCGCGTCATACGTCTACCCCTGGCACATCCTATCGGGCTCACTGACAGCAGCTCCTTTCCTGGCATCGGTTTGGCTGGCATGTTTTTTTTTCTTTAAAGATTTTATTTATTTATTTGACAGACAGCACAAGCTGGGGGAGCGGCAGGCAGAGGGAGAGGGAGAAGCAGGCTCCCCGCTGAGCAGGGAGCCTGATGCGGGGCTCGATCCCAGGACCCTGGGATCATGACCTGAGCCAAAAGCAGACACTTAACCGACTGAGCCACCCAGGCGTCCATGGGTAGCATGTTTTACTTAGATACCTGTATCCCAAACTTCCCAGCCCAAGGAAAGGAGGAAAACTTTTCCCTTCTTCCTTCCTGGGTTCTTTGGCTGGTCTAATAATTAAATTGACCTAAGACGGATTATCAGGAGAAAAACAAATTTAGTTTCATACGTACAGCTGCTCCTAGAAATATGGGACTCAAGGAAGTAACCAAAGCAGGCAGCTTTTATACCTTTTAGACAAGAAAACAATAAATTTTGAAGAATTAACAAGACAAAGGAGTTCGGGCTTGGGCTAGCAAATTACTGAAAATGTCCCCATGTCTGTTTCTACAACAGGCTCAGCCCTGAATTTCTTATCTCTGGTGCGAAGGATGCCTTTTACCCTCCAGGGGCTGGAGGGTACCCTTGACACGTGGAACTCATTTCCTGCAGGAGGACAGAGGAGGGACAGAGTGTTCTTGCACAGGCCATTTATGTTATGTTCATCAACATCATTAGTTTTTGATGTAGTGTTCCATGGCACAGGCCATTTCTTAAGTGATTTTAATTCAAAGTAATCAATTTACCAACGTGGCAGATTTTTGGGGTGGCCTGCCTCAAACCCCATCACGTTCACATTTGAAGGCACTCCACCGACAGTCGCCTGGTTTCCCACGGGTGGTTCCCTGCTATGGCACACGACCTCTGCCACCAGGGCTGGAACAATTAAATAATACCGCATTTGGCATTATGCGGATGGTATTCTGTGTGTGTGTGAGGCCCTGCTATAGAACAGACTTTCCATGGGGAAGAGACCGTTCGCATGGGCAGATCGACCCAGGCCCTGAGGCTCCTTGGTCGAATGGCTCTAACTTCAGGTAGGGCCAGACTGTAGGAGGATGACTTCCCCATCTTAGCCCCTTGCCTGAGGCCATGAGGTGGGTGGAGGTACCCCTCAGCCTGCCCCCCTTGGCAGAATGGGGAGCCCCCTGGGATAATGGCAGTGGTACCGTTTTGCAGAATGGAGCTGATGGAGAGGGCTGGGCTGCCACCCCCTCATGCGCAGCCTGACCTGGGGTGATCCAAGGGGCTCTGGGCAGTTGGGAGGGTTGGAAGTGCTCTGTCTGGCTCTTCCAAGATGCCCCGAGGAGAGGCCAACCCCAGGTCCTTGGTTAACCTTACCCAGGGTGGCCGCTGACAGGCTTGCGACACGGTCTGGAAAATGGAAAGAAGCATCATTTTTATCATGAGGGGAACTGCTTTGAGGAGCCACATTTGGCAGGTGCTGGTGGATTTTCTCCTCCCGTCTGGGTTACCCATGTCCCAGCTCACACCCAGGTGTGCACACCAGTGCCTCCACTTAATGCCACGGCACACGATCCATCAAAAATTCCAACGGCTGCATTGGGGCTAGCCGCAAGTCCCAGGGTCACCGATGGGGCCACCCCAACACTGTTTTGCCTCCGCTGCTGGCCATCTAGGCTCACGGGACTTCCAGCCATAGTGGTATCCTGCCTCTGTGCTTGGCACCATCCTGGATGAGACAGCTGTTGATAACTGTCTTCTTTGTAAGATAAGTGAACACGGGAGATTCCCTTGGCGAGGAGCTGTTCCCCGATCCCCCACAGCCGGGCACCTTACTCCCCATGGCACGTCTGTCGCTATCGGTCCACTGCCCCTCTCCAGAGTCCTGCCCTGTGCCCTTACCGTGGGGGACACACACCCCAGGCTAACGCACACCAGTGCAGGCCCCACACCACAGGCCTCAATCTACGTTGCTAACATGTGGTGCCCGGACATTACAGACTCTGTTCAAGGTTCCTGTTCACTTCACGCCCATATGAGCATGGGAAGGAGAACATAGCATATGGTGGATTTTTCAGGGGCCCCTGGCTTTCAAGGGGCAGGTAAGGGCCTCCTTAAAGGATTGCTATTTAAGTTATAATCAGGCAAATGCCCCCACCCCCCTCGCCAAAGTGCCTGAATGGGTCTCTCCTGCCTCAGGCTATGGTTCTATTAAGTTCTAGACTGGTAGGCCTTAAAAGACTGTAAGCTGCCACGGGTCTCCCCCTGTTAATTTCCAAGGGAGACATAAAAGGATTCCATGTCTGTGGAGATGCTATTTTTCTACTTACCTCCTCACCCACTTCTCCCTTCTGCTTCCCTTTCTCAACATCCGTCCCACAAGATCAGTGACAGGACTGAAGGCGGAGCACATCCTAGGACCCATGACAATAGAACGCCCTGGCGGATCCCCCCTCCCCCCATGGCCCTGCTGTGGGCCCTCAGGAAAAGCCTACCTGCTTTCCCTGCTCCTAAAGCTTTGCCAGAACTTGCAGCATGGGTGGGCTGCTTAATAAATCCTAATACCTCCTCCGACCCCTTGCAGGAAATAGAAATCATTGCCCAGGGCCGACCGCAGGTCCAGGGCGACCCACGAAGAGAGGAGATGACAGACACCCCCTGGTGAATGCTAACCATATCTGAAAATGAGGAGGGAGAAGTTGCAAGTTCCTGTGCCTTCTGTGGAGCCCCCAAACCACACACCGATCATCAGGGGAGCCACACCCTGGGGGTATGCAGACAAAGAGCACCTACACCGTGACGGGCCCCCTCTTCCCTGCAGACAGCACAGCTCGCTGGAGAGTGGCCGCACGCTCGGCTAGACACAGATTTCTCCAGTGCACCTGTCAGCCGGCTGGTAGTGTCTGTATTTGGTCTGGGCACTTGGGCTGGCCTGCGGCACTCAGGCTCAAATGCTTTGACCCGAGTAGAGTTACGAGCTCCTGGACCATCAAACGTGCTCATGGACAGCTGGATGTTTTGAAATTGGAAATGTATGGAGTGCCTCCTCAGCTTTTGCAGACCTGCTTGCCGCTGTGTGTGGCTAACCCAGGGCCCGGGCCAGCGCAGACGGACCACCCCCCCACCCCCCGAAAACAAAGGACACAAGGCAGCAGATGGATGATGCAGATGGCACAGGGTGCCTGGGCAGGCAGTGACCACAGAGAAGCATGTCCCGCCTACGCTGGGCCCACCTGCACTCTTGCTGACTTGTACTGGGGCTGCCTAGGACACCTCTCTGGGCAAACTGTGTGTTGTTTCACAGCGGTCCTTCCGTGTACACTGGCCTCCTACGTGCTTCCAGTAAAAAGCTGTGTTGTCAGACTTGGAAATGATTGCACAAGCAGGTCGGACTTTTGCCAACCCAGAGGTCTCCTGGATGTTCCCAAGTCCAGCTCTCGAGCCCAATGATGCCAGCAGGTCCTCTCCAATTGCGCCAGCAGGTTTTTCTCTTATGGAGCCCAAAGTTAGGAACCCCGCACCGCTCGGGAAGGCTGTCCCAGGAGATGGTGTCACCCAGCCCCAGACTCACCGCTGGAGAGACTGAGTCTCAGATTCTCCCATTCCCCTGGGACCCCGCGGAGGGTCCCACGCAAGACGACAGCCCCGGACCCCCGAGCGAGCAGCTTCCCACAGAGCGCTGCCCCCCCCCCGCCCCCGCCCCCGCCCCCGCCGGACGCCGCGGCCAAGAGTCAGCTGCTGTCATTGCCCTTGGCTGGCCTTGTGCGGCTGCTCGCTCCAGGACACCCGCGCGGCCGCGAGTCCTGCCAGTTCCCGCTGTGACCCCGACAAAACTCAAGTTTACTCTCTTTTAGTTTGACTCAATAATTACAAAACACTCCTAAAACAAAGGAGCCCCCCCCCCCCGTTACTGCCCTGTCTAGCCCGCGTGGCTCCCCGGAGGGAGGGCCTTCCTCTGCACGCCCTGGAAAACTGGGGGGCTTTCGTTGACCCCAAAGCAAACAGCACAAGCCCTCCAGGAGTACCCCTCTCTCTCTCGTGCTGGAGGACACCCTTTCCAATCAGAGGCCTCCCTGACACGCTCCCTGTCTCTCAAGCGTCGGAGAACGCCAAAATCGCTGGCGCTGGAGGACACCCATCCTCACATGAGGGCTGACAGCACCCCGTTACCCTAGAGAATACCCGTCCCCGAACGGGGCCTTCGCTCACACTCACGCCCCCTTCTACACCCCAGATCACTCATCCCAGCGCCAGGCCCCGACTGCCCCCCACTCACGGGACACAGCACACAGCCTAAGGTGAGGCCTCCGGTCACGTGCGCTCTCCCCATTACCGCACGTGGGCTCTGTCACGACGCCAGGCTCCCGCTGGCTCTTTCTCGGTCCCACACAACTCCCACCGCTCCCCGAGTTCTTCCCGGACACCCGCTCTCCTACCGCGGGGAACTCGCGTCCCCGCTCCCGCGCGCGCTGGGCGCGGCTCCGGCCGCAGCCCCATCCCCTCCGGCGGCGGCTCGTACACCGGCCTTCAACACGCGTGGGTGGCGCCCAGATCACCGCGAGGGCTTCAGACAAAGGCATCTGCGGACCTGGCGAGCTCACGCTTTTTACCGAACCCGCCCTGCGCTCATCGGCTCCGCCGATGTCTCGACTGGGGCGGCACCTATGTGAGTAGGGACAGCCACCGTCAAGGCCCACCTGCCCTGCCCCATGTAGCCCGCTGTGCGACCCAGGCCCCCCAGAGGACAGCCCCCGCTAGACCCGGTCCGTGTCTGTGCTCCGCCGCCTACTGTCCTCCCTCCACTGCTGGTTCTATCAGGTACTTCCCGTGACGTCACCCTCTCTCACAAATCCCCGCGGAGACCGGCCGACCAGGTTGTACTGTGGAACTCAAGCCTCCCTTCGCCCCTCCATCCCACCATATGGTGACCCCCTTTCTCACGGACCCGCTGCCCCTCGCTGGCTCCCTCCTCACTCTGGGATCTCCACCCCCACCCTGCCGGCATCCTTCTGCCGACACCACGCGTGCGCCTCATCCGGCTCAGGATGGTTCACCCAGTGCAGGTAGATTCCTCGGGAAGGGGCGCTGCCTGTTCCAAAGAGGATGGCATGGCAGCCCAGACTTGCAGAGGTCAAAGGGCAAGTGTCTGAGACTTTAATCTCTCGCACGACGGAGACAACCCAAGCCTCTTAAATCAAGGACAAGGCTCATTTGTTAAAATGGTGTAGCTCTTGATTTTGTTTGCAAAATTGTCGGAACCTCCTATTACACGTAGGGGAAGGACATGGGTCGAGTCACCGCGCGAGTGACTTGCTGTCCCTAAAGCAAATTTCACTGGCTTCATTGTGCAACACTCCAGGCTCTGAACATTTCCCAGGATGTCGTGGATTGATTTTCATACTCGCCAAGTGGGCCACCTGGCTCTGCGATGTGCATCAGGGGGTCATAATTACTATCCTAAGAAGAGACCCATGCTGTGATTTTCTTAAATGCTATGGATGCATGGCGACCAGATCTCACCCTATACTCTACAGGTGTCTTGCATTTCCGAGGTCTCAACTACCGAAATCTCCGTGGTGATCTCCACGCATTCCCTGAGTATACCTAGTGCCAACAGTGGTGCTAAAGCATGATGGGGCCACCTGCATTAAACACACTTTATTCTATTTTATTATTATTCTTTTTTAAAAAATATTTTATTTATTTATTTGACAGAGATTTTATTATTATTCTTTTTAAAGTAATCTCTACACCCAACGTGGAGCTTGAACTCATGGCTCTGACATCAGGAGTCACATGCTCCACCGACTGAGCCCACCTGGCACCCCAAACATACTTTAAATTTTGGTAAGCTGATATTTTAACACCCACACAATAGGAATTAGGTGCTCCTCAGTAAACCTGGGCCCATCCAAAAGCATGTCGAGGCTCTAAATAGCTCCAGGCCACATGCTCTACTAGTCACAGTGAACACGGGACCACCTTCAGGGGAGCCAGCCAATCCCAAGCCTGCTCACCTGCCTCACCTGATCCTTTCCAGAAAGCCACAATATAGGCTGTCTGTGCCCACTGCTCCGCTCTTAGTGTGCTTTCAACCCCAGTGCTGCTGCTGCTGCTGCTTCTTTTTTTTTTATGTTATGTTAGTCACCATACTATACATCATTAGTTTTTGATGTAGTGATCCACGATCCATTGTTTTCGTATAACACCCAGTGCTCCATGCAGTACGTGCCCTCCTTAATACCCATCACCGGGCTAACCCATCCCCCCTCCCCCCTCCCCTCTAGAACCCTCAGTTTGTTTCTCAGAGTCCATCGTCTCTCATGGTTCATCTCCCCCTCCAATTTCCCCCCTTCATTTTTCCCTTCCTTCTCCTAATGTCCTTCCTGCTATTCCTCATGTTCCACAAATAAGTGAAACCATAGGATAATTGACTTTCTTTGCTTGACTTATTTCACTTAGCATCATCTCCTCCAGTCCCATCCATGTGGATGTAAAAGTTGGGTATTCATCCTTTCTGATGGCTGAGTAATATTCCATTGTATATATGGATTTGCAAATCAATCAATGTGATAGAACACTTTAATAAGAGGGAGAAGAACCATATGGTCCTCTCAATTGATGCAGAAAAAGCATTTGACAAAATACAACATCCTTTCCTGATTAAAAGTCTTCAGAGTATAGGGATAGAGGGAACATTCCTCAAGTTCATAAAATCCATCTATGAAAAACCCACAGCAAATATTATCCTCAATGGGGAAAAGCTGAGAGCCTTTCCCTTAAGATCAGGAACACGTCAAGGGTGCCCACTCTCACCACTGTCACTCAACATAGTACTGGAAGTCCTAGCAACAGCAATCAGACAACAAAAAGAAATAAAAGGTATTCAAATTGGCAAAGAAGAAGTCAAACTCTCTTTTTGCAGACAACATGATACTTTATGTGGAAAACCCAAAAACTCCACCCCCA
The DNA here is from genome assembly GCF_037043125.1 of Eumetopias jubatus. NCBI lineage: Eukaryota > Metazoa > Chordata > Mammalia > Carnivora > Otariidae > Eumetopias > Eumetopias jubatus. Next base: position 30,550,380 of record NW_028274814.1, read on the forward strand.
AATTACTAGAACTCATACAGCAATTCAGTAATGTGGCAGGATACAAAATCAATGCACAAAAATCAGTTGCTTTCTTATACACTAACAATGCAACTGTAGAAAGAGAAATTAGAGAAACAATTCCGTTTACAATAGCACCAAAAACCATAAGATACCTCTGAATAAACCTAACCAAAGAGGTAAAGGATCTATACTCTGGGAACTACAGAACACTCATGAAAGAACTTGAAGAAGACACAAAAAGATGGAAAAATATTCCATGCTCATGGATCGGAAGAATAAACATTGTTAAAATGTCTATGCTACCCAGAGCAATCTATACTTTCAATGCCATCCTGATCAAAATTCCAATGACATTTTTCAAAGTGCTGGAACAAACAATCCTAAAATTTGTATGGAATCAGAAAAGACCCCGAATCACCGAGGAAATATTGAAAAAGAAAAACAAAGTTGGGGGCATCACATTGCCTGATTTCAAGCTATATGACAAAGCTGTGATCACCAAGACAGCATGGTACTGGCACAAAAACAGACACATAGACCAATGGAACAGAACAGAGAACCCAGATATGGACCCTCAACTTTATGGTCAAATAATCTTTGACAAAGCAGGAAAAAACATGCAATGGAAAAAAGACAGTCTCTTCAATAAATGGTGCTGGGAAAATTGGACAGGCACATGCAGAAGAATGAAACTCGCCCATTCTCTAACACCATACACAAAGATAAACTCAAAGTGGATGAAAGACCTCAATGTGAGACAGGAATCCATCAAAATCCTAGAGGAGAACATAGGCAGTAACCTCTTTAACATCGCCCACAGCAACTTCTTTCAAGATACATCTCCAAAAGCTAGTGAAACAAAAGCAAAAATGAACTTTTGGGACTTCATCAAGATAAAAAGCTTCTGCACAGCAAAGGAAACAGTCAACAAAACAAAGAGGCAACCCACAGAATGGGAGAAGATATTTGCAAATGACACTACAGATAAAGGGCTGTAGTATCCAAGATCTATAAAGAACTTCTCAAACTCAACACCCAAAAAACAAATAATCAAGTCAAAAAGTGGGCAGAAGATATGAAAAGACACCTCTCTGAAGAAGACATATAAATGGCTAACAGACACATGAAAAAATGTTCATCATCATTAGCCATCAGGGAAATTCAAATCAAAACCCCGTCGGGATACCACCTTACACCAGTTAGAACGGCAAAAATGGACAGGGACAGAAACCCCAGTGCTTCTTCCGAGTGCCCAGAGCCGCAGGTTGTGTGCTCCTCCAACACTGTGAGTATGGAAAGACCTTTAAACTCTCGGGCTCTCTCTCCACATCTGCGGTCTGCGTCTTTGATTTCAGTTTCATTGTTGCTGGGCTACTTTTCAAATGCAGTTTCCAATACCTCACTGCAACAGTTGAGATCACTCTCTTCTCGCTCCTACCCAGGATGGATAGCCTGAGGCATTTACATTTTTTGCTACTCAGGCGGCTTTAAGCTGACATCTCTCGGGACTTGAATTAGCTTTTCCCTAACTACTAGTGAAGCGTAACGTCCTTTATCTCTGTGGACGTTGGGCTTACTCTTCTGTGCAATGCATGCTTCTCAACATGTCTGAAAACTATTTGTCTTTTTCTGGTCAATTTCTAAGAGCTCTCAGAGGCTATAAATATCAGCTCCCTTTCATCCAGTTGATAAATATTTTCCAAATTTATCATTTGCTTGTTAACTCTGATAAAAGTGAACTTTGCCATGCAAAGTTTTAATGTTTGTATGTTCAACTACGTGAATTTCTTCTTTCATAGCATTTGATTTTCTGGTCTACTTAATGAAGTCTTCTCATGCACAAGACTGTGCCCTAGAGTTTCTTGTATTTTTCTTCTCCCTTTTTATACTTTATATTGTTTATGTATCTAGAATTATTTACACGTATGGTGTAAGAAGGGAAATCCAATCCTATTTTCTTTGAGGTGGATAGGCGTTTATCCAGTATCATGTGTTAAATAATTCATTACTGTCCTCTGGATTATACCCCCCCTGTTAATCATATCTTAAATTCTCATATAAATAAAACCTAATTCTGAATTTTCTACTCTGCTCCACGAGAAGTTTTGTGTAAACTTATACCAATACAATTTTTTTTTTACTTTTTATTTATTTAAAATCAATTTAATTAACACAACCTGTATTATTAATTTCGGAGGTAGAGGTCAGTGATTCATCTGTTGCATAGAACACCCAGTGCTCATCACGTCACGTGCCCTCAATGCCCATCACCCAGTTACCCCATCTCCCACCCCCTACCCTCCAGCAACCCTCAGTTTTTTGTCCTAGAGTTAAGGGTCTCTTATGGTTTGTCTCCCTCTCTGATTTCATCTTATTTAATTTTCCTTCCTATCCTCTATGTTCGTCTGTTTTGTTTCTTAAATTCCACATATGAGAGAAACCATATGATAATTGTCTTTCTCTGATTGACTGATTTTCTCTGATTTCGCTTAGCATAATACCCTCTAGTTCCATCCACACTGTGGCAAATGGCAAGATTTCATTCTTTTTGATGGATGAGTACAATATGATTATTTAGGTAATTGTGGCTTTGTAATACGTTGTGAGGTCCAGTCAAGACAGTGTCCATCACTGATACTTTCCATGAATTTTCTTTTCAGGAATTTTCTCTCTGGCATTAATTTTTTTTGTACATACACCAGAAAAAATTTGTATATGATTTTAAAAATTGGACTTTTTGGGGAATTTGAATTATAATTGCTGGGGTGTATGCATTATTTCATGAGAATTTAAATTTTAATAAACTGTCCAAAAATTTTGCATACATTTTCACTTGTTCAGATGTTATTTTATGCCTTCAAAGATGTTTTCCATAGAGGTTCCATCACTCTGGTTAAATTTAGTCCTAAGTATTTTGAGGTTGTTATGATTAGAATGCAGGTGATATTTTGCTCATTTCCATTTTGTGGTGCTTTGGTGTAAGTTTTGTGTATTTGTCTTGTACCCAGTCAATGACAGAAGTCTCTAGGTGTATTCTAGTATATTCTTTTCTTTTGTATTATATTTGCATCCTTTAGGACAATTATACTATAGTTAGTGACTTCTAAAGTATGTCTATTTTCACAGTATGACACCTTTTTTATTATCAGAGTTTAGTTAAATGACTGTAGCATTTTGTAGTACAGAAAATAACTGTTGTTTTTGGTAAATTCACACTACTTCTTTTAAAATAATTTCATTTATGTATACATTTCTAGTTTATTGATGTAATTGATAGGTAACCTTGTGTAAATTCAAGGCAGTGTGATGATTCGCTATACATATGTGCTGCAAAATGATTGCTACGGTAAGGTTATTTACTACATCTACCACCTCACACAGTTACTTTTGGGGGAGGGGTTGTGAGACCTTTTAAAATTTACTATCTTGGCAATTTTCAAGTGTACAATACAGTATGATTAACTAGAGTCACCATGCTGTTTCAATCCCCAGAACTTATTCACTCGACAAAGGAAAGTTTGTGCCCTTTGACCACCTTTGCCCATTTCCCCCCCACAGCCCTAGCCTGGCAACCACCAACCTACTGTCTGTTTCTGTAAGTTCGACATTTTAAAGAGTCTACATACTATATTGGAAATGAAACTGAGGAAATTTTAAATATTTATGTGTTGTGTCAATAAAAAAATAATAAGCCTATGACATATTAACATGAAAGGTACCTTTTATGAAAAATAAAAATATTTTCCAAAACAAAAACTCATCAGGGACAAGAGTGATACTGTTTGGTATTTTTTTTTTAAAGATTTTATTTATTTATTTGAGAGAGAGATAGAGAGAGAATGAGAGACAGAGAGCACGAGAGGGAAGAGGGTCAGAGGGAGAAGCAGACCCCCTGCCGAGCAGGGAGCCGATGCGGGACTTGATCCCGGGACTCCAGGACCATGACCTGAGCCGAAGGCAGCCGCTTAACCAACTGAGCCACCCAGGCGCCCTGTTTGGTATTTTTGAAAATCGAATGAGTAGCCCAAGAGAAGACAACGGGAATATCAAATCTGCTTCTGCATTCCATCTGGTACAACATCCCACACTGTGCAAACCTCTGGAAAACTCCACTGTATACATATGAGATAGGATGAAAAAGGAAAATAGTATCTTGGTCTCATGAAGATAGTCTTTCTCTTATGCCTCAAAAAGGGATTTTTAGGGGCCTCCGTGGGGCCTGTGACTACACTTTGAGAACCATTGTTTTGAAGTTCAGATGAAGCCAGCTTCTTTTGGTCCTTGGCCACCAGAGCTCTTCAATATTTGAAATTAGCAGGTATGTTATAGTGAATATAAATAATGTAGGAAAAGGAAAGAAAAGTGGTGGGAAAAGGCTACACAGTGCTTGATGTCCATTACCGTGAGGATAGGAAATTCTGCACCAGTGACATAGGGAAGGGCTCATGAGGGAGCCTGGTTCTGACACAGTCGGTGGTTGAGATTGAACCAGCTACCTTGGCGTGATGCCTTGCCTTAAGAGTCTGGATTAAGAATGTGAATGTAAATTAAGATAATTGTGATCTTGGATTTTGCATAGATTATGGAAGGGACCAATTGGAAAAATCCCAAGGAAGATTGTCCTTGTGTTCTTAAAAACCTTAGCCTGGGACCCATTGCTTTAGCCATGGGGAAGTACATAATTGGTTTATCTGCAGTTAGTTGCTCACCTCATAACCAATAATTGTGTCTAAAGATGCAGGCTCTGTAAACTCCAACTCTGTAAATTGGAGCTCCTTATGACAGAGCAGGTCACGTTTTTCTTTCAGAATCCATACGTACAAAGAATTATCTTGCTCTCCAAACACATTTCTTTGTAGTCGGAAAACCGCAAGGATGGGAGCAGCAGTTGCTCAAAGATAGGGAACCAGAGGTACACCTGGGTGGCTCAGTCAGTTAAGTGTCTGCCTTCAGCTCAGGTCAGGATCTCAGGGTCCTGGGATCGAGGCCCGCATCGGGCTCCCTGCTCAGCGGGGAGTCTGCTTCTCCCTCTGCTGCTCCCTCTGCTTGTGCATGCTCTCTCTCTGACAAATAAATAAATAAAAACCTAAAAAAAAAAAAAAAAGATAGGGAACCAGAATGCATGAAGGAAAGTTATGGTGCTATTCCAGGCGGTTGTGACAAATGTCACAAAGATGCCAAGTGTTAGGTTAAGTTTCCCCTTGCCAGAGAATCATTTCTGCCGGTTGGTTAGAGTATGTCTAAAGCACTTTTATGACTGGAGAGGAATAGCATCTACAATGAATTGTCCTTAGTTTCATGCTAAGTAGATTAAGCTTACTCTACCAATCAAGACATGGGAACTGATTTTTGTCAAGTATCTAAAAGTTGGTTACATTTTGGAAAAATCATCTCTGAAACAGTTTGCATTGAAATCACAAATTTAACATCACTGATGAGACAAAGTGGAGAAAAACAGGCAAAAGCAATGATTGTAAAAATGTTATTGCTAGACCAACACCTAGATTTCCTTCAAAAAAGTTTGGAGCTCTGGAGTCTATCTGAAAGCTTGCCACATCCAGGGGAAAGCTTGGCCGGTGAATCGAGCTAATATTGGTCGATTAGAGCCCTCAGAGTGGTAGTTCCTAGAATCCCCAACCCCCCGGCCTGCGGCAGGTGGCTGTGAGGATGGAAACAAGAGGTCTGGTAGGGTTTGTTGGATCCAGGGTGGTCAGTATCCATGTTCTGTGTTTCGATGGTAGGTTGCTGCTTCTGCCTGCTGCCTGCAAATACAGAGGCTCTTGCCGTTGTTTTATACCCCAAAGGGTATAAATCTTAATGTGGATTCCAGGAGATTTCAAGGAGCCATCTCTTCTTTTGAAGGCATTCAAAAACACTGTTATTTAGGGCGTGAGTTTGTGGGAGGGGCTAGCATCATTCAGTTCATTTTGTACCTAGCCGCACAAAAGGGATGCTGAGGCAGCGACGTCATGCAGTAGTTTAGCTAAACTCCCAGCAAAGCCATACATTAAAAACCCACAGCTGACGTCCCACTCAATGGTGGAAGGCTGAAAGCATTCCTCCTGAGATCAGGAGCAAGATAGGACACCCATTCCCACCACTGCTATTCAACATTATACTGGACCCTCTAGCGAGAGCCATGAGACAAGCAACAGAAACAAAGGGCATCCAAATTGGAAAGGATGAGGGAAAACTATTCTCAGTCACAGATGACGTGACCTTACGTACAGCAAATCCCAAAGGGCTCATAAGGAAACTCGTAGAGCTAATAAACGAGCTCAGCAAACTTGCAAGGAGCAAGACGAACATACAGAGATCAGTTGTGTTTCTACACATCAGTAGTGAACTCTCCCAAAGGAAATTTTCTGACAGGTACAGAGTTTTTGTTGGGGATGACAAAAATGTCTTGTGTAGAGTTAGTGGTGATGGTTGTACAACAATGTGTATCTATTTAATGCCACTGGACTGTGTAGTTAGGCATGGTCAAAATGACATTGTTATGCAGATTTTGTCACAGTTAAGACATAATCTATAGAAAGATAATCATAGATATCGTAATGTCTACTAATTATATGGAGCAGAGATCCACAAAGTGAGCACGGCTCACTGCCTGTGTATGTATAGCCCCCAAGCTAAAAATGACTTAGACATTTTTTTAATGGCTGAAAAATCCAAAGGACGAATAATATTTCAGGACACTTGAAAGTCATGGGAATTCCAACTTTCAGTATTCAGAAGTAAAATGTTTTGGAACCAAAAAATTAGCGGGATTTGGATGCTTGATTTATCCTTAGTTAGGGCCCTGATATGGTTGCTTCTCCCCAGGTGATTCAAATCCAAGCCACTGATCACCAAAATGACCTCTTTTTTTTTATGGTAAACCTTTACTTTCTACACACTTTAGAAAGTGCCCGTGACTTTGCCTTCCTTATAGGTTTTAGTATTTTTGCAACCTGGCGTCTCATGAATGGACCTGCCTTTTAGAGGTTCCGTTTACCAGTGTTATGGGATCCACAGGATTTATTCACCTCTCTTCTACACTGTGAAGCTCTTTCTACACTTGATCTTAGCCAAAAGGCCGAGAAGCGATTGTGAAGCTCTTTCTGTGCTTGAGCACCGGACCACTGACCCGTCACTTGTGTGGCCACTGGTGGATCCCTTGTTCCTGTACTCGATACACTTCCTGTCCGTATGCCTGCCGCCATTCTTCCCACCTGGTGCCTTTTCACAGCTGCTGGGCTTGCCTCAATGTCCCGCTTGCACAAATAGAGACGTTCAAATCTCTACTCCATCACCTGCCATGGATATAAAAGAAGAAAAAATAGTCACGTCCATTCACCTTCCCGCACTTATTAAAACCGGTGACAAACTCAACATATTTTATTTGTGTTCATCCAGCTTTTATACTTCAACCGCCTTTTCCTAACCTTTATATTAATTTTCTGTTTTTCACTGTAATTATGAACTCGTGGCTTTTCGTAGAATCAACTTCTTCCAAATAATGATGTTAATGTTATTTTCATTTTCAAATTGTCACAGGTGGTCTGGCAGGATTCCTTCCTTGGATGCCTTGTTTTATCAGCCTTGTTGCTGGCTTGATTTCTGGCATCAACATGGTGTTCAGTTCTGTCCTGAATTTTCCTGATGCAAGACACAAATACCTACTCTCTAAGAAGACAGATTTCTTTTCGGAGGAAACAGAGCTAGGGAGTAAACTCTAGTCACTGGTATCGCACAAGAGAATTGGGGGTAGGTAGTGATGCTACTAGGTCCCGTTTGCCTCCCTTAGGAGAGACAGAGCCGGAAATAGTATCTTAAACATAATTTTAGAAGTATGAGCTCACATCACATTTCCGATTGAATATATTTCTTCAAGGGTGAGGTATTGTCAACCACTAATATCTTGTGCTATGTTGACAGTTACTTTATTAAAGAAGTTGGTTAAAGGAAATTAAAATAAAATGGAGAAGCCAGGCAAATAGAAACTGAGGTTTGAGACGGTTGAGAATCGGTACTGAGGGGGAATTGCAGATGCCGATTCAAGGTGGTAGTCTGTATCAAAGGCCAGAAAATACCAACAAGTGTTTCATAATTAAACAATCCCTGGTATGAACGATGCAACCCAAGGAGAAGGTGCCAGTCACTGAGCTGGCTTTGGGCAAGCTCAAAGGTCTTGGAAGAATTTCTAAACTCAGCAAAGGCAGAGACAGAGCAGTTCTAGTTAGAGGGGCCAAGACAAGACATCGAAGGGAAAGGACAGGAGACATCTGAGCAGAAGAGGCCAGGAGGGCGCAGGTTGAGAAGGCATTTGGGGACTCTAAATCTGGGCAGGCTGAACACCTGCTGGCAAGTTCATTGTGACCAGTTATGCAATAAAATCTACAAACCCAGGGACTTTTTAAAATGAATCTTAGTCTGTTTCCTCAAAATTAATACAGTTTCATTTAGGCATCTTAAAAATTGGCTACTCCAGAACAGAGACCAGAATCACAATAAAATAATAAATATCACAGTAATGGTCAACATTCTGGAGTGTCATACCCCAGGTACGCATTGTTTACATAGTGAAATCTTACTTTCTTCACCATCATTGTAGCTGATCTTTTCATGGAATACAACAATTTCAACAGACTCATGAAAATGGTATTTCATTTTCAATGCATGTTTTCTCTTCCCCCCACATATTTTTTAATATTTATAATGCATATTCTCTTTTTTATTGAGATATAATTGAGGTATACCATTATGTGTTTCAGATGTACAGCGTGATGATTTGATATTTGGATAGATAGTGGAATGATGGCCACAGTACGTCTAGTTAGCATACATTTCATGCACATCTCCTATGTGTAAGCAAGGTGCAATAGACTTACTGGGAGTCTAATGCCTTTTTGAGAGGAGAGGAGGAGATGCTTTAATGCACCTGATTTAGGCACGAGAGAGAAGGAAAAGATTAACAGAGTCAGAATCCAGAAATTAACCTAACAGTGTTAGTCAGCCTCTTGTGATGATATGGATAATAAATGCTAGAAAAGGAGTGTGACAGCCCAATAGTCTGTTTAGAAATTTTTCAGTGAGGTATCACAATACTGTCACAGGGTCAATGAGCTAGGAATTTTCAGGCTCTGTTGATCAGAGTGTAAACACTGATAGGGCAGAACCTTTTGAGAAATTGGCTTGGAAACATCAGATAAGGGCTTCAAAATATATATATTTAATAATTTTCCACAGCGTCATAAAATCTGAATAAACATCATTATGATTTCTTTTTTCAGAACTGTTTAGGTAGTCTGTGTACTTTCTATTGCTACATATCATGAAGCAGATAATGCCTGGATTTCAATTGCTCTTTTATTTATTTATTTTTTATTTTTATTTTCTTAAAGATTTTATTTATTTGAGTGAGGGAGAGAGAGCACAATCAGGGGGAGGGGCAGAAGCAGACTCCCCACTGAGTAGGCAGCCAGACATGGGGCTCGATCCCAGGACCCCGAGATCATGACCTGAGCCAAAGGCAGACACTTTACCGACTGAGCCACCCAGGCACCCCTCAATTGCTCTCTTAATTTATCAATTCAAACTTGGAAATGGAGGTAGGCCCAGAGTTAGAGCTTCATTAAATAGGTTAAAAACAAAATTAATCGAAGATTAATCATTCTAAGACCATGTTAGAATAATACAAATGTATTGGGGTTGTCAAATTCAACTCAAAATGGATTAAAGACTTAAATATAAGACCTAGAACTTTAAAACTCTGGAGGAAAACATTGGAGAAAATCTTAATGACATTAATCGTGATTTCATACCAGAAGTACAAGCAACATGATGAAAATAAACAAGTGGGACTTCATCAAACCAAAAAGCTTGAAAACAGCAAAGGAAACCATCAACAGAGAGAAAAGGCATTCTTTGAAATGGAAGAATTTGGCATTTGCAAACCATGTACTTGATAAGAAGTTCCTTTCCAAAATATATAAGGAACTCCCACAACTTGTTAGTAAAGGAAACTAATAACAAATTCAAAAATGGGCAAGGACTGAAGTAGACATTTCTTCAAAGAAGATATGCAAATAGCCAAGAGGTACATGGAAATATGCTCCACATCACTCATCATCAGGGAGATGCAGATCAAAACCACAACATCACTTCATACCTGTCAGGATGGCTATTAACAAAAAACAGTGGGTAACAGGTATCAGAGAAGATGTGGAGAAATTGGAATTCTCAAGAATTGGAATGTCAATGTTACAGCCACTTCGGAAAACACTTGACAGTTTCTCAGAATGTTAAACCTGGGTTTGCTCTATGACTCAGTGATTCTAGGCTTACGTATAGACCCAAGAGAATTGAAAATGTATGTCCACACAAAAACATGTGCATGGATGTTTACTTAAGCATTATTCCCAGTAGGCAAAGAGCTGAAAAAACCAAATGTTTGTCAACTGATGAATGGATAAGAAGCATGCGGTACATCTGTACAAAGGGATGTTAGTTAGCCCTTAAAAGGAATGAACGACTATTACACACTATGACGTGGACTGGCCTTGAGAACATTATGCTAAGTGAAAGCAAGCAGCCACAAAATGCCACATAGTGTAGGAATGCATTTATATAAAGTTTCCAGAATAGGCAAATCCAAAGAGACAGAAAGTGGCTGCCAGGGGTCGAAGGGAGAGAGGAGTGGGGAGTTGTTTCTATGAGTATGGGGTTTTGAAGGGTTATGAAAATGCTCTAAATTTGTACATGGATAACAAGTCCAGGAATAGACTAAAAACTGCTGACTTGGGTAATTTAAAGGGGGTGATTTTATGGTATGTGACGTATATCTCATTAAAGCTGTTAAAAAAAAAAGTCAATTATATTATTTTCTCCCCTCAGCAGATTTCTTTTAATAAACAGCCAGAAGAGTGCAAAGAGATGGACCCAGTGAAAGCTTGCTCTATAAAGCTGAATGACGGACACCTCATGCCTATGTTGGGATTTGGCACCTCTGCTCCTGGTGAGGTAGTCGCAATGACATTGGGGATGGAGAGTAGACATGGGTCCTTATCAGAATCAGAATTTAGGAAATGCAGGAAGGCCTCATTTTCTCCATTTGTAAGCTGCGTCTCTCCAGGCTAGGTTGTTTTGTGCATTAGGTCAATGCTTTTCAAATTTTAATAGGCATACAAACACCTGAGGACCTTGTTAAAAATGCAGATTTGGGGGCTGCACCCACAAAGGTTCTGAATGAGTAGATCTGGGATAGGCCTCAAGAATCCACATTTCTAATGAGCTACCCAGTGACTCTGATGCTGTTTATCCAAGGATCACACTTGGAGTGGTGCTCTATCAAGGGACATGGAAGTGTGTCATCTATCAGCAGTCCGGGGGTGGGCAAGGCTGTTTCTGTTCCTTTCACCTGCTATCCGGTTGTAGCCATTCAAAGCCTGTCGGAATCAGTGAAAGCCAGGAGTCAGGGACTTCGCAGCAACCTTGCTTGTCATGAAGTTTCTTTGTGACGCCCAGGGTCCAAGACCTCTCTGTCCACGCACGCTCGTAGAATATCTAGAGAAATCTCAGCCGCTGAAGGATCTGGAGAGAGGCGAGATTCACGTAGAGAGAGTGTTGGCAGTCTGGAGTGGAAATACTCTCTTCGAGGCCCGGTTGTTAAGACTGTGCCATGGGGAGAGCCATGTGGCCCTTGGAAATTCTCTCTCTGCTTGGAAAACTGAGCTCCATGCATGTTTCTCATTTGAACATCGCGAATTTACAAGAGCACATCTTCAGTGGTTCTTGGTGGAGGAGCTTATAACTATTTAAAGCAAGTTGTAGGGTTTGTTCCCCAGCATGAGAGTCACGTGGGTTGTCATGCTGAGGACTCAGCGAGGACCCTAGCACAGAGTGTTTCTTTTCTTTGGACGTGGCTTTTAAGTCTGTATCGTTGGGAGTTACAAGTTAAAAAATAATCCTGGAGACATTTTAAGTGAGGGAGAGGAGGGTCACAGAGAGGGGAAATTATGGATAACTTTAAAAGTCCAGCCTGGTAAAGCAGCAGAACAGTAGGCAGCTAAGAAAAATAACCAAGTTGTCTATTGATCATAGGAGAAAGTATCACCTACAGACACCAACTTAGTGACATAACAACAAATTAATGAGCTATTTTTGCGTAAAAAAATAGTTTATTTTCTTTTACCTCTTTGTCCTTCCTCAAACGTTGTTTGAAGTGTTTTTCCAAGTTGACATAGGTAAATCATTAATTTATTCTGTGTAAAGTTATACCTTCATTGCACTGATAGATAATTTTGAGCCTTAGACTTCTGAATTGCAATCAGTGTAATAATCTCTTACCAGTGAATTAACTTGGGACTGTAAATCTATAGACTGTATAAAACCACAGAGCATGTAAATCCAGAGGCAGAGGGTTAAACCAGTGACAAGTGGGGCCAGCTCATGGGCTCACGAGATCCGACAGTGAGCACCTTTTCCTAGTGTTCATAGCTTGAAGTTAGCAGTGATGGGAGTATTTATACCATAGAAACTGGCAAATATTCTAAATCAGGACTTCTTTTCTTCAGAGAGTCTGTTGTTAAACATTTACCGCTAAGGTTATAAGTCATCATTTAGCTCTGTCATCTCTAGCTCTCAGCGCTTAGAAAAACAATAGGTCCTGCTGAATAGCTCTGCTTGTGGAACTGGCCATTCCTGAATCTAGTAGGTCCTTGTCTTTTTATGGTCTTCTAGGTTGCAAAGAGCAATGTAGAAGAGGCCGTCAAGACAGCAATCAGTGTAGGCTACCGCCATATTGACCCAGCTTATTTGTATCTAAATGAAGACGAGATTGGGAGGGCCATCTGGAAGAAGAATGCCGATGGCACGGTGAAGACAGAGGACATATTCTACACTTCGAAGGTTCTGTGTATAGTTCCCTCTGTATCTGTGAATAATAGACATGTTAGGTCTCTTTCCTCTGAAGTAGGAAAATAGAACTGCTCCAAGCATGAAATTAATATTTGTAAAAATACTTATGTATCTTGTTAACTTTTTAAACAAAGATGTACTTATTTATTTTTTTAAAAAGATTTTATTTATTCAATCAATAGAGAGAGACACAGCGAGAGAGGGAACACAAGCAGGGGGAGTGGGCAAAGGAGAAGCAAGCTTCCCGCCGAGCAGGGAGCCCGATGTGGGGCTCGATCCCAGGACCCTGGGATCATGACCTGAGCCGAAGGCAGTCGCCCAACCGACTGAGGCACCCAGGTGCCCAAGATGTACTTATTTATTTTAGAGAGAGAGAGTGTGCATGTGCACCAGCAGGGGGAGGGGCAGAGGGAGAGAGAATCTCAAGCCGACTCCCCGCTGAGCATAGAGCCTACACGGGGCTTTATCTCATGACCTGAGATCTTGACCTGAGCCTAAATCAAGACTTGGACGCTTAACTGAGTGAGCCACCCAGGCGCCCCTATACACACACACACACACACACACACACACACACACACACACACACACACACATTTTACTTTTGAGCATTTTCTCCTCTATTCCTCATGTCCATGGATATCATACCTGAAACAAATAAAAGAACTTTCATATTTGAGTCAGACTAGAAAGAGAATCCAAGAGGCATTTTTCCAGTAGTGTTCATTGAGCTGACTACTACTAGAACCAAATGTATATATTTTTTAAAGATTTTATTTTATTTGAGAGAGAGAGAGAGAGAATAGCGGGGTGAGGGTCAGAGGGAGAAGCAGACTGTGCTGAGCAGGGAGCCCGATGCGAGGCTCCATCCCGGGACCCTGGGATCATGACCTGAGCCGAAGGCAGACGCTTAACGACTGAGCCACCCTGGCGCCCTAGAACCAAATATTTAAACGTGAGGTGAAGTAGCCCATGAAGAGAGAGTTGAAGTTCACGCAAATGAATCCTAGGCAGGTCTGTGAACAGATACCGCTTCCTTTTCACTCCAGAAGATGAAGCTGTCTCTATGTGTTAGACACGGTATCACCATCTTACTCTCATCTGTTTATCTCCTTTCCATTAGATCCTTTTGTTTTGTTGGTTTTAGCAATTTTGATTGATTTTCCTTAAATTATTCCTTCTTTAAAATAAGCTGACTAAAGTACCTTCCCCACCCAAATCCCTACAGGGCCGAATTTTCTTGGGAACACTGAACCATTTAATACAGTCAAGACACAATTTCCTGAACCACAACTGCTTGAGGTTCTTGTTTAAAATGCGATTTCCCAGCTCAATCTCTAGATACTGTGATTTATTAGGTTTGAGGTAGAACCCAGGGATGCGTTCTACACAGGGAGGCCAATTAATTCCTTTACGTTCTAAAGTTTGTGGGGCGCTTGGGTGGCTCAGTCTTTAAGCGTCTGCCTTCAGCCCAGGTCATGATCCCAGAGCCCGGGATGGAGTCTCACATTGGTCTCCCTGCCCAGCACAGTCTGCTTCTCCCTCTGACCCTCACCCCACTCATTCTCTCTCTCTCTCTCAAATAAAATAAAATCTTTAAAAAATATATACATTTGGATCGAGCCCCACATCGGGCTCCCTGCTCAGCTGGAAGCCCGTTTCTCCCTCTCCCACTCCCCCTGCTTGTGTTCCTGCTCTCGCTGTCCCTCTCTGTCAAATAAATAAATTAAAAAAAAGAACTTTAAAGTTTGAGACCCTCTGTGTAGGGCCATACTTCTCCGTTTCTACCGCATTGTCTTAATTCAGTATGAAACGGAAGCCATGAGGATACGGAACTTAGGAGCTTGGCAGGATGACTTCCCAATGACAGCACTTGGATTTGTGGTGGTGGTTGTTGTTGTTGATTTGCCATTTTATTATTTTCTCCTAAAGATTCTTTTTTTTTTTTTTTAAGCTGAATCAAATAGTTTTATTTGTTTCCGCTTAGGCTAGAACCAGGCAGCAAGCCCCTGATGACTCAATCAACTAAGCCATATTAAAATACAACATTTATTTTTTTATTGAAGTGAAGTTAAAAGAGCATTTTTTTGTTACAGAAGTAGAGTTGAAACACAATGTTCTTTGAGTTCCAGGCATACAACAGAGTGGTTTGACAAGTCTATACATTACACAACACTCACCACGATAAGTGTAGCCCCCATCCGTCACCATACAATGCTGTTGCAACATTATTGACTATATATAGTCTCCATTCTTCATGACCTCCTTACTGTATAACTAACTGGAAGTTCATACTTCTTGATCCCCTTCACCTCTTTCACCCCTCCCCTGCCTCCCGTCCCTTCTGGAAACTACCAACTACCATTTTCTCCTCTGTATTTATGACTCTGTTTCTCTTTTCTGTTTGTTTGTTTGTTTGTTCATTCATTTGTTTTGCTCTCCAGATTTCACATATAAGTGAAATCATATGGCACTTTTCTTTCTCTGGGTTATTTCACTTAGCATAATATCCTCTAGGCCCATCCATGTTGTCACAAATGGCAAGATTTCATTTTTTTATGGATAACACTCCATTTGTATATATACATATATATCACATCTTTTTTATCCATTCATCTATCAATGGACATTTGGATTGTTTCCATATCTTGGTTGTTGTAAATAATGCTGCAATAAACATAGGGGTGCGTGTATCTTTTTGAATTAGTGTTTTCGTTTTCTTTGGGTAAGTACTCCAAAGTGGAATTAATAGTAGTAGATAATATGGTATTTCTAGTTTTAATTTTTTGAGGAACATCCTTCCATGCTGTTTTTCACAGCAGCTGCACCAGCTTGCAATCCCACCAACAGTGTAAGAAGGTTCCCGTTTCTGCACATCCTCGCCAACACCTGTTGTTTCTTGTGTTGTTGATTTTAGCCATTCTGACAGGTGTGAGGTGGTATCTCATTGTGGTTTTGATTTGGGTTTCCCTGATGGTTGATGATGTTTAGCATCTTTTCATGTGTCTGTTGGCCATCAGCATGTCTTCTTTGAAAAAATGTCCATTCAGGTTTTCTGCCATTAAAAATGCTTTTTTAAAAATTAAAAATCAGATTAGTTGTTCTTTTGGTGTTGAGCTGTATAAGCTCCTTATGTATTTTTGATATTAACCACTTATCAGATATATCATTTGAAATATCTTCTCCCATTCTGTAGGTTGCTTTTTTTGTTTCGTTGATTGTTCCCTTCACTGTACAGAAGCTTTTTACTTTGGTGTAGTCCCAACGGTTTATTTTTGCTTTTGTTTCCCTTGCCTCAGGAGACATATCCATAAGTATGTTGCTGAGGCCAACATCCAAGAGATTACTGCTTGTGTTTTCTTTTAGGCTTTTTATGGTTTCAGGTCTCACATATAAGTCTTTAACCATTTTGAGTTTATTTTTGTGTATGCATGTTGCTGTCCAGTGTTTCCACTACCGTTTGTTGAAGAGACTGTCTTTTTTCCATTGCATATTCTTTCCTGCTGTGTTGAAGATTAATTGCCCATACAGTTGAGGGTCCATTTCTGGGTTTTCTGTTCTGTTCCATTGATTTATGTGTCTGTTTGTGCCAGGACAATACTCTCTTGATGACTACAGCTTTGTAGTATAACTTGAAGTCCAGAATTGTGATATTTTCAGTTTTGTTTTTCTATCTCAAGATGACTTTGGCTGTGCAGGGTCTTTTGTGGTTCCACATACATAGTAGGATTATTTGTTCTAGTTCTGTTGGTATTTTGAGAAGGATTGCATTGAATCTGTAGATTGTTTTTGGTAGTATGGACATTTTAACAATATTAGTTCTCCCAATCTGCGAGCATGGTGTATCTTTACATTTGTTTGTGTCATCTTTAATTTCTTTCATTAATGTCTTGTAATTTTCAGAATCCAGGTCTTTTACTTCTTGATTAAATTTGTTCTTAGGTATTTTATCCTTTTTGGTGCAATTGTAAATGGGATTGTTTTCTTAAGTTCTTTTTCTACTGTGTCCTTATTGTATAGAAATGCAACAGATTTCTGTATATTAATTTTGTCTCCTGCCACTTTACTGAATTCTGAATTTATTAGTTCTAATAGTTTTTTGGTGGAGTCTTTATATGGTATCATGTCTGCATTACAAATAGTGACTGTTTTATACTTTATTAATTTCTCCTAAAGATTCTTAAAAAAAAGGGGGGAGGCTGGGTGGCTCAGTCAGTTAAGCGTCTGCCTTCAGCTCGGGTCGTGATCCCAGGGTCCTGGGATCGAGCCCCGCATCGGGCTCCCTGCTCAGCGGGAAGCCTGCTTCTCCCTCTCCCACTCCCCCTGCTTGTGTTCCCTCTCTTGCTGTGTCTCTCTCTGTCAAATAAATAAAAAAATCTTAAAAAAAGATTCTTAAAAAACATCATCTCTTTACCATTTCTCTTTCGACCACTGCAGGTGTGGGGAACCTTCTTCCGTCCAGAATTGGTTCAAACTGGCCTGGACACGTCCCTGAGGAAGCTTGGGTTGAGCTATGTGAACCTTTATCTCATTCATTTCCCAGCAGCTTTGAAGGTTAGCAAAGTTATTTTACTTTGATGATCAACATAACAATTAGTAGCTGAATACAGCAGAGGATATAGTTTATAAAAATGAGGAGAAAACATACATAGTACTTTGAGATTCCCCTTTTTCTGCTACAATATTCCCATCTCAGTCCCAGAGTGACAAAAGCTCGTTGGCTTCCATGTCTTTGCTTCGATCTTATGAATCCATTGCCTGTATTTTGAAGATCCCATGCTCCGAAATCTCAGCCTCTGTCCTCTTGTGTCTGGGGCAGGTCCCGACGTGGAGACCAGTTGAGGTACCGGAGATCTAATGAGTCTGGAACTCAGGCCTTGAGATGCCGATGAGTCATGCTCTCGTACGGCCACCTCCGGATGGAGAGCAGGGGTGGGAGGGGCCTACCCCCCCAGGGTCGGGGCCAGAGGGCCTGTGGGGTCCTGGCACCACCGTCACTTCTCTCTACGGTGGGGCCTTGGGTGTCTCAAGTTGTGCTTGACACAAACAATATTCATTAAACCTTTAGCAGTTAAAAACACACTTTCTAGGAAGTATACTTCCTCCACATACTTTCTTTCCCTTTAACCTAACCTTTCCGTTCGTTTCAAGAACGAGAATAGATTGTGGCATTAGTCTCCAGGTCTGTGGGCTGTTAGCTGGCTTGGCTGAGGCCAAACGTAGCTTTATACGACCTCCCATTCTTTTCTGTGTCCCAGCCCGGGGAGGAACTTTTTCCAAAGGACAAAGATGGAGAAATCATTTTTGACACAGTGGATTTCGGTGCCACATGGGAGGTGAGTACAGTTCCAAAGGTGCTACCCACGTCTCTGCGTGTTGGGAGACAGAGGATGGACAAGGAGTCCAGGAAACATGTGTCTCGTCCAATTCTGCTCCCGTGTAGACTTGGGCGAGTCCCCGGATGTCCCTCTGCCTTGGTTTCACATCGCCCCCACTTAATAATTCAGTAAGTACTTATTGAGTGCCTATGGTGTACTCAGCGCGGAGAATTTTTAACTTCTCAGGCTACATCAGTGAGCAGATCAAGGCCTCTGGTTGCATGGCGTGGAAGGTGCTGTGGCAAGAGGTTGGAATGGGAAGGGAAGGCTGACTCACGGAACTGAGAGTGCCAAGGTAGCTATGGGGTGCAGATGGGCAGGGTGGGCCCTCCTGAGCAGCTAACATTGGGCAAAGATTTGCAAGAAGTAAGGGAGCTGATCGTGTGGGTATCTGGAGGGAGAGTGATACAGGCATAAAGAAAGCCAAGGCCCAGGGTTGCTTTTTTTCTTTTAAAAATTTTATTTATTTACTTGAGAAAGAGTGAGAGCGAGCGAGAGAGAGAAAGAGAGAGAGCATAAAGGGAGAGGGAAAAGCAGACTCCCTGCTGAGCAGGGAGCCCGATGTGGGGCTCGATCCCAGGACCCCAGGGTCATGACCTGAGCCAAAGGCAGACGCTTAACCAACTGAGCCACCCAGGTGCTCCCAAGGCCCAGTTTTTAAGGTGAGAGAGAACCTATTGTGTTCAAGAACAGCAAAGGGGCATGTGTGACTGGAACAGAGTGAATCTGGTAACCCTAATAGGAAATGAAGTCAAAGGGAAAAGAGGGAGCCAGTGGTCTGGGGGTTACATGTATGGCCTCCTCCCTGCTTCCTGTGCTTCCCAGCCTCCACTTCCTGTTCTCCTGGAGCTTGTTTTGCCATTGCTCAAGGTTTTCTAGCTTTCAGCTAAAAATCGCATTAGCCCCTTTAGCTTTGTCATGAACCGCTTGCCTTCTTTCCTTATTCTATCTTCTTACTCATTTTTTTCTATTATTTTCTTTTTCATTCTCATACTCGGTTAATTCCTACCTCATTTACTGACATCGGCACCTTTCAAGGCTTTCTCTCTCCTGCTGTGTCTCACCTTCTCTCCCAGCCCCAGCCCCTAGGCTAAGCATGCTACTGTTTACCATGCTTCCCCAGGTGGTCACACAGATAACTCCTCACACCCCCTCCGTCCACAGGCCGTGGAGAAGTGTAAGGATTCAGGGCTGACCAAGTCCATCGGCGTGTCCAACTTTAGCTGCAGGCAGCTGGAGATGATCCTGAACAAGCCAGGGCTCAAGTACAAGCCTGTCTGCAACCGGGTGAGCCTCACCAGTCCGCCCCCCCACGCCCCAACCTCTTCTCCCTCCTCAGCTTCCTCTTTCCTCATTTCAACAAGGTCACCAGTGGCCTCTCCCTCCCCTCTAGAGAACGGAGTGCATTGCAAGTTGTTGAAACAGGTCCCAAGGCCACATTGCTTTATAAACAAACATCAGAGGGTCAGGTTGGAGTGTAATCAACTAGAGGTGCTATGGTGGTTGGTCCTAGAAAATTAAAGCTAACCAGCTACTGGGCTTTCTCACCTCCGGTCAATAAAGTTGGAACACCCTTGCGTAAAGGAAAACAGGGAATTCTGTTGAGTTCTGTGTCACGAGATAACCACTGAGACTCGAAGGTACAAAATCAGCCTGCCACAATGTGAATACGTGAATGCCATTGAACCCTACACTTACAAACGGTTAAAATGGTAAACTTATTTTTTTATTTTAATTTTTTTTTAAAGATTTTATTTATTTATCTGACAGAGAGAGAGAGAGAGCGCACAAGTGCGAGGGAGGGGCAGAGGGAGAAGCAGACTCCCCACAGAGCGGGGAGCCCGATGCGGGGCTCGATCCCAGGACCCCGGGATCATGACCTGAGCCCAAGGCAGATGCTTAACCGACTGAGCCACCCAGGCGCCCTGGTAAACTTATTTTTTATAAAAAATGGTAAATTTATGTTATGTGTATTTTACCACAATAACAAATTTACAAGTAAAAAAAATTAAGAAGTCCACTTGCTAAGATAAATCTGCTTTAATAAGCCACACATACAACTTGCTTATTTTACGGAATAAAGTAAGAAATCCTATAAGTAGGGAAGGGAGCGGCCACCCCTCTGCACTAGGCAGGGCCCACACGCACCCTGGTTTTATGTCAACTCCTTTTAAATTTCTTACCTGCTGGCTGACAAAGAGGGATAGGCAGTCCGTGTATTAAATATTCGGGAGGCTTATTTTTAGATGAAAATACAAAGGAGTTCTAAAAACTTGAGCATAACTAGGGAGGTTTACCTCCACTTTGGGCATCACAAGTTTAGAGGAAGTAAAGAAACTGGTTCTGACCGGGGTAGTGGTGACGAATTAAGAAGTCGAACGTGGCCATGAGCTCTACAGAGCCAGCAGAACGCGGCCAAGGAGAGGTCATTGGTCGGCGGGGCATCTGCACGGGCCCGAAGAGCTGGTGCAGAGTATAGTCCCTGGTGACCTGTGAGGCAAACAGGTCATCATGGACGGTGGTTGAGGTCAGGTGTACCCGGGTCCAGGTTTGGCTTGGGGCCCCGCATACAACACGTCCCCCTTCCTCCCCACCTGAGCTGCAAACAGGAGTGGCCGTGACACAGAGAGTTAATTTGCACTTCCTGCCTGAGCCAGCCCCAGCAAGCCAGCTCATTCTGGATCTCTGCTCCCTCTGATCTGACCACCGGAGTCAGAGGAAAAGCAGCGAGAAAGGTGTGCAGCAGAAAGTGCTTCTGCCGCACTTCCGGTTTGGGCTCTGGCACGTTAAGGAGCTGGGGAGTTGTGCCTTGCGTCTGTACAATAAGGAAGAAGCTGACCCAACAGAGAACCAGCCACTCTGTTTCGATCCCTCAGACGACTGGGGTCCAGGCAAGCTGCTGCCCCGAAAATTGGAGAGGCAGACAGGCAGATGCAGGGAATCACAGCTTCCCAGGAACACAAGGGCTGCTAGGGTCCCTTTGGGGCAGGAAAGTGTCGAACAGCAGCTGCTGACTTGCTGGAGGCTCCGTGTGGACGAGTCTGAGAGCTAAAGACTCCGTGGGGCTCATCTATTGGGTGGTTCCACACACTTTTGTGATTTTTACCTCCAGAAGCCCTACCAGGTTTTCCCAATGAACACTGGAGAAAAAAAATCCCCTCATGCTTCTAACCGGGGGAAAGGAAAGTAGTCAGCTTGAAAAATGGTTAGAACATTCTGTTTCTGTTTGGGCCTACCCCACAGCGAAACCACTACACTGCAGCCTAACCACCTGGGGTTTAACTCTGGCCTAACTGACTGATGGAAGGGAATATACCCAACCCCAGCCCAAGAATCCACAATTGAGCTGAGCTGGCCCCTAGCCCACCCGTCCCATGGCTGGGTTGACGGCCTTGGCCCACATATACCTGGACAAGAAGGCGGAGAAGACGTGGTTGGCATTGTGGGTAAAGGTTCTGGATTTCCTGCTCTCCGGGTGCATGGAAGGAAGACAGATGGAAAATGAGGAGACAGTACCACTGAATACCTGTTACTGCACAGAAACCTCTCTCACTAGCTGTGTGTGCGTCTCATAACACTAATAACAGTTTCTGACGAACAACAACTAGCCATTTCTTTCCACTTGATGGCAAAGGGGCCAAAAGTCACAAATCCCTTTACACCCAGGACAAGACTGAGCTTAGGCAAGGGAACAGGTGCAGAGATGCAGAGCAATTCTGGCGTTTGGAGGCTCCGAGGATCACTCGGAGACATCACAATATGATGTGGTGGGAAAGAGGAAAGCACTCTGGTTTCGGGAGCCAAATTACTCAGACGTGGGGGATGAGGCGGGGCGGCTGTGAAGAGAAGAGATCAGTGTAGGGCTGAGGATAATTAGGAAAGGCAGAGCTGCTCCTCCCTAGATACGAGCAACGCGTATCCTCACACAATGGGTGTCCTCACACCCAAGGCCTCCCACCCCGAGCTTGTCCCTCCTGAGCCCCGAGCCCATTTCTCGGTACTTGCTGTCTCTGGGCAGTAATCCAGAGGTCAGCCTCTGGCCACTCCACTGGCCCAGCTGTGGGTGACGATCCTGTGGGACGCCTAAATGCGTTTGTGACCATGCGACACAGCCCCGTATGTTCCTCATCAATTTGGTGGCCCTGGTCCTGAGATCCAACCCTCCTGCTTGGCACTCTGCGGGTGGAATGTCACCCTTACCTCAACCAGAGCAAACTCCTGGAGTTCTGCAAGCCCAAGGACATCGTCCTGACCGCATACGCTGCCTTGGGGTCCGACTCCAGGAAGGAATGGTAATGACCTCTGTGCATTTTTTCTAACCACGGGCGCCGTACCTTCTGGGGTCGTCATTGCTCAACCCTCAGGGGGAGTTTGACTGTAGACGGCAGGAATAATCCATCCTTGAAAACCCTTTAACTATCCTACGTTGTAACGACTCAAGAACACAGTATTAGGTAATAAAATCACTGATTAAAATATTCACACAATTCAAAAGCTTTGGCCTTCAAGAGTGACCAAGGGAGCCCACGCCACGATTCTGACGCTTGAGGGTTGAGTGATAGGAGACAAGTAACAACTTCTGTAAGTCTTAGTTTCTTTATCTCTTGAAGAGGAATATAAAAATGCACCTTTTAGCACTCGACAGAACAGATCATTACTTGAAAGCATTTTTGAAGTTGTTATGAAATAATTAGATTATTTATTATCATGGAGATTATTGGGTCCTGCTTTGGACAAACATTTTATCTTCTTGACCTATCCAGTCTTTTACTACATTACTCAGAAAAGTTTGAAAAAAATGAAATAATACCGGGGAGTCCTTTCCTGCCTTCCTTTCTCTGGTCCTTCTCTGGATTTACTAAAAGAAGCAAAAACAGGGATGGAGACAGCCAGAGGGTAATGAGGCAGATTTCAGAGGATGAAGCACCCGCAGCGTGAGTGGGTATGCAAGCTCAGGCACACGGCACCTCTGCCTCTCTTCCAGGGTGAACAAGAACACCCCCGCTCTCCTGAAGGATCCAGTGCTCAAGGCCATTGCCGAGAAGCACAGGTGCACTCCTGCCCAGGTGGCCCTGAGCTTCCAGCTGCAGTGGGGTGGGGTGGTGGCCTTGGCCAAGAGCTTCAACGAGAAGAGAATTCAGGAGAACTTCCAGGTTCGTGGTAGGGCTGTGGGCAGCAGGGGACCGACAGAGGTGCCTCATTTCCCTCTGGTCTGGGTTATCTGTGGGACCCCCGAGGACTCTTTGGGCGTATACTGTGTGCATCTAAGTGCTGTAGGTAACTACTCCATCCTCCGGCTGAGGCAGGGAAGGAATGTGGGAAAGGACTCCAGAGGGTCAGGTTTGGGTCTCGATGTTGTTTTTTTTTTACCTCACAGTATGGCCTTGATTTCTTCAGGGGCAGAATGGAGGAGTTAGATGAGATGTGATTTGGGCTTAAACCTGTCTAGGATTCCTTTGTTCCAGCCGCACCCACACCCGCCCAGCAACCCCGAGGGTGGTCTGAGTTCAGTGGACACACGGCCACACTCTTGCAGGGGAATGAGCCCCAGGTTCACGGCCACCGTCTCACAACACCTGCACACATCCCTACACAACTATGTGTTTCTCCGGCGGGTGGGGGGCGGGGGCAGTCAGGGGCACAAGGAAAAGGAGCCAGTCTTCTCCCGTTTCTGACAGGTTTTCGATTTCCTGGTGACACCAGAGGACATGGAAACTCTGGACGGCCTAAACAAAAACATTCGCTGTTTTGCAGATCCGTAAGTAGCTCGGTGCGCTGTAGACGCCGGGGAGGAGGAGGGTGATGGAGTCCACTGGTCCCCGTCCACAGGGACGCCTCATCTTTGAGGAAAGTGGCCGGGAAACATCCTTCCTTCTGACCTTCCGACCCCTGTCCCCCGTGGCTCTCCTCTTTGTGATTCTGTGATTCTGTGTTATAGTTTTTCAGGACGGTACCACTGGGGGAAACTGAGTAAAGAGTACATGGGATACTCCATATTATTTCTTATGACTTACTCTGAATCTACAATTAGTTCAAGATAAAAAGTGCTTTATAAAATAAGAAACCAGAAAATCGGTTTCAGCTCCACATATTCCCTTTCCTTTTGGAATCTTTTCTAACCCAGTGTCAAAAGAATTTGGGTGAGACTCTAACCATAGGCCCCTCTACCAGTTCTTGAGTAATCCCAAGGACAATCTCAGAGCACAGCCCAGAGGAAGTGGAATTGAAAACAGGAGTGATTTAGCTCAGCCAGTGAAGCCGGTGGCTCAATACACCTCCTTCTCTGAACTTGAATGATGGGGATTTCAAGCCAGTTGTAGGACTTGGCATTGTTAGTTACCACTTGGTAACTGGGATAATTCAGAATTTGGGGTGAGGGATTCAAAAGTCTAAATGAACCCCAAGGGAAGAACAATCCTTTCTGGAAATTGTTGTTAAACTCAAATTTTAATTTTCCCATACATTCGAATGATTAACCATAAATACTTTTCTTTAGCAACATACACTCTTCCACTTGAGAATATGGGGGGTTCAAATGCTATCAATTCATAGACACATTTGTACGGACTTTGGAATATAATCCCAACTTC
This sequence comes from Eumetopias jubatus, assembly GCF_037043125.1. Lineage (NCBI taxonomy): Eukaryota > Metazoa > Chordata > Mammalia > Carnivora > Otariidae > Eumetopias > Eumetopias jubatus. Next base: position 30,575,251 of record NW_028274814.1, read on the forward strand.
CCTCCAGGAGATCTTTATAAATTTATAGTTCTCCTAAAAGTTACTGAAAGGGTAATTCTTCAAAAAACTTAACATATATTGGAGAGTCCAAATTTCAAAAATGGTATAATTGGTAAAAGGGACTGAGAAATGAGTGCCATGATTTATTAAGAGCTTCCAAAGGTGTGCTTTCTCCATTTGCATCAGTGCATCTTTGTGAGGAATTTCCAGCCCCAGCTGCTTGCCATAAAGACCATGTTTCAAATGGAACTGAGTTTAGAATCAGAATTTCAAATTTCTATATCACAAAGTGTTGAATCAAGATTGACATATATATATATATATATGTAAAGCATAGTCAAACTATTGCTTTGAAAAGAATTTGTTAGTAATAAATTAGTAAGAACAAAGAGTTTGGACCGTGATTAAAGTTCTTATTTTTCAATTTTTTATTTCATCCCTGGCTTAATTTTTTTTTCTATTTTGCGGCATATTTTATAATGTACATAACGGATCAGTAAAGAGTGCGTTTATATAATACGTAAAAAATATACATGTATTTGGGTGTAAGTTCAAAAACTGTCACTAATAGTAGAGGTTCCATCAAGAAAGATGGACCCCATTGTTCAGAGCTCACGTTGCCCTTATGTGCACGAGACGGGAGAGCAATGGTGTCCTTTTTCACCAAGGCTGTCCACAGCGCGGAGAGAGAGGCCCCCCTGGCAGCCCTCCAAACCACTGTTCCTCTCCCTGTGGACCAGGCGGGACTGGGCCATTCCCAGACGGGGGCAGGCGCCACACCTGCGGGGAGCCGGGACAGAAGTCGCACCCGCGGGGAGCCGGGGTCGCACCTGCGGGGTGCCCAGGCCAGGGTCACACCCGCGGGGAGCCCGCGTCGCACCTGCGGGGAGCCGGGACAGAAGTCGCACCCGCGGGGAGCCGGGGTCGCACCTGCGGGGTGCCCGGGCCAGGGTCACACCCGCGGGGAGCCGGGGTCGCACCTGCGGGGTGCCCGGGCCAGGGTCACACCCGCGGGGAGCCGGGGTCGCACCTGCGGGGTGCCCGGGCCAGGGTCACACCCGCGGGGAGCCCGCGTCGCACCTGCGGGGAGCCGGGACAGAAGTCGCACCCGCGGGGAGCCGGGGTCGCACCTGCGGGGTGCCCGGGCCACGGTCACACCCGCGGGGAGCCGGCGTCGCACCTGCGGGGTGCCCGGGCCACGGTCACACCCGCGGGGAGCCGGCGTCGCACCTGCGGGGAGCCGGGGCCGGAGTCACGCCTGCGCGGCGCCTCGCCGGAACCCCTGGGCTGCCTGGGGAGAGGTCCAGTCTCAGAAGCTGGGTAAGCAAACAGAGCCCAGCTGCCTGGCCCCCGTCGGCTCCCCTGCTCCGCCTTCCCAGCCAGCGTCCCCGATGTCGGTCCGGGCTCGGGAACGAACCCCTGCCGCCTCCCCTGAGCTGGCCCGTGCGCTCTTGCAGTCCGTTTCCGTCCTCGAGCCTGGATTTCACGACTCCCACCCCCCGGACGACCACCACCCCCCAAGTAGAGCCTCCAACCCACAGGCGGGGGAGCGGCGCCCCCTGCCGCCAGAGCCGCGAATGCGCCGGCGCCCCCCGCGAACCCGCTTCTGAAATCCTCCGACGCAGGCGAGGCCTGGGGTCGCAGCTGGGGTGCCTGCCTGCTCATCGACAGTCCGCGCGCTCGTGCTTTGCGGAGGGTTCTCAGACGTGCACAGTGCGACGGCAGCTGTGGGCCGCCCGCGCTTGGCCCAGCTGATGCAGAGGCGCAGGGCTCACCGTGTGCACGCGTCCTCCACCCCAGCTCTGTGGGGCCGAGTGTTTCTCGTCTTCCTGGTATTTGCCATGGTGTTGCTATTCCAAGTGGTCCTAGTCAAAAAACCACTTACAAATGTGTAATCCTTTTTTTCCTGTAGAATATAAAGTGATGGAACTTACAGTACTGTGTGGTCCCTCAAGGGACATTTGTTTAAGTTTAAGGTGTAGAGATGAGAAGCAGCACAACCCCCCCCCCCCCCCCATCGAACAGTGCCTCTGCAAGGCTGGAATTACCGTGATGAAGATTCAGTGTAAGATGTGGAAATCATTTACACTAGGCAGGAAGCTCGGATGATTAGTTAAAATTATTTGTCAAAATATTAAGTGAACAGTTGCGTGAACTGTACATCCAGTATATACATTCATGCATTTTTAAAAAGCAAGTTACAAATGACATGTGCTGTGTGGCAGGTTTTGTGAAGTGTTTATGTCCATTTATTAGATGTGTATATGTGTTACATATATTTTTTTAAGATTCATTTATTTGAGAGAGAGAGAAAGAGTGAGCAGGGCGAGGGGCAGAGGGAGAGGGACAAGCAGACTCCTCCCTGAGCACGGAGCCCCACTTGGGGCTCAACCTCACAACCCTGAGATCACGACCTGAGCCGAAACCAAGAGTCCCACGCTCCACCGACTGAGCCGCCCAGGCGCCCCTGTGTTACATACTTTATGTAATTTGTTTATCTACATAATGTCGTGGACATGGGCAAAGATTAGAAGGAGCCACTAGAAAGATGATTCTTCTTAGATACTGCTATTTTAGGCCATTTTTGCTTTCTATAATTGAGCTTTTTTCCGTTCTCTTTGCATTCTGAATCCGGCAGAATTACTTTGTTAAATAGAAAAATTCTGTAAATATTGATAGAAAGCATTATTAGCCAATTGTGTAGAACTTTTCATACACTTAACAGAAACAGGGAAACACCTGGCAACTAATTCATGAAAATGAGCCTTCTTAATCTAACATAATAATTGGTCCGAAGCTTGGTGCCGAAGTGCCACCCAGTGAGACAAATCACACGCTGCCCTGAACGAGCCCATGTGGACGCGCGCCCTCATGCTCTTCCTGACGCGGCACGTGGACAGGCTGGACCCTGAGTGCATGAGGGGGACAGGCCACATGTCCTCTCTGAGCTGGGTTTCCCCAGGTATATTTAAATAAGAAGAAAAGCCTCTGTTGAACCGAGACCTCACCCACGTTCAGCCAGGTGTTCTCTGGATGTGTGAAGGTACGGATTTTGGGGGGACTGGCAGGGGCAGAGGAGCACAGATGACACGAGGCGGGCCCAGGGTTGGTGAGGGGACTTGAGTGACAGATGTAGAGACTGATGCGATGATCCCAACTCTTGTATTTAAGTATTTCCATAGTACAATCTTTATTTCGAGAGTATAGGCCACATAGCTTATCTTGTCAGAATCCCATCACGCTGTGCTCAAAGGGTCCTTAGGACTGAGGGTTCTCCACGGAGAGTCCTCACTGCTCCCATGGTGCTTGTCTCCGTCACTGAAACCGGCTGAACCGTGTGTGTTTCTCAGGGAGCTCAGCTTCTGTTCCAGGTGGGAACCCACCCGAATCAAACCCCGTCCCTCCCCTCCCTGGCCACCCGGCGCAGAGGCGGGGGTCAGACCTGGGGCACCTGTCCGGGCAGCAGGAGGACGAAGTGGGGAGCCATGCTCAGTAGTCTATGTTGAAAGGATAGTCCTTGTGGTTTTCAGCTCTGAAAAACAGGAAAACAAATAAAAAATAGAGATGTTCATTCTTTTTAAGAGAAACATACTAAAAGCTACAGTCGTGTACTTTCAAGGTCCCTGATACATTAAATTAAATTAGTCTTTGGCTTCACTCAGTGGCCCAGCCTCAAATAGGAAAGACTGATGAGAAGGCCCAATTTAACCTCAAACGTATATAATCAGCATCTCTTCAAGAACCAATCCCTGTCGTGAGAGGAAGTAAAGGAGACATACTTACATGGGTAACCTGCACATTCGGAAGTTCCTGTCCAGGCCGAGGATGTTGTTCATATCCTGTTCTGATAATTCGAAGTCAAACACCTGCAGCCAAAACAGATGTTCACAGCCAATTCAGATCGGTGAGCATTCCGCTGAGCATGCGTCACCTGCAAGGCGCTGAGCCAGGCCCGTCGGGGACACAGCGCTGCAGATGCAACACCACATATGGCACCTGCAACTCCCCCAGAGCATCGGCCTCCGCACCCGCACGTGGACTGTGGGCTGCCACCACCGGACGCCGGCTGCCCGGGGCTGGGTGGGAACCGCATGCACCCCGCGGGAGTAAGGACACCCCAGGAGAGTTAAGAGGTACAGCAAAGCATTTTTTCCCCACTGCTCATAAAAGCCAAAAAATGAAAAACCAAAGCCCCAAACCACTTGTGCCCCACACCCTGCCAGCCCGGAGGACACGTGGGCCCCGGGACCGTTAAGTCTCACAGTATCCGTAACACGGTGTGATTTTCGTGTCCGTTCCTTCTAAAGCAGAATTCTAAGCTGCCCCCTGCCACTCCGTCTGCCCTTTTACTCTTAACACACTGGAGGACTAGGAGTCACTCCTAAAATAAGAGCTTTTCTCCCAGGAGAGCCAACCCTAGTCGCCGCTGAGGAGCTGGGAGAGAAGGTGCCGTGGCCGGGGGCCCGGCCTCTCCCCAGAGGGAATCCTCCACCCAGTCCGGCAGACACCAGGGACTCGGTGTCCACGCAGTGCTGACTGGAGGGCGGGCTGGGGCCCCGGGGGGGCGCTGGGTTCCGTTCTGGAGGGCTCAGGGCAGCCCCGGGGCCAGCGGTCCTGAGGGTTGGGGAGCAGGCTCCTGGCTGGGCAGGCAGCCCTGGGCGCCTCTGGCTGACTCCCTGGTTCATCACCTCTCCGTTCCCCGTTTCAGCTGGTTTGCCAGCTCCTGGGCCGGTGTGGTCACCCTCTCGGGTTCCTTGTGCTGTGGCCGTGGCTTCATCCCGCCCCTCTGTCGTGTCAAAGCCACAGGGGGCCTGTTTGCTGCAGTGGTCAGACCCCCAGCTAACTAACATATGATTCCAAACCCTCCGAGTAAAAGAAGAAAAGCACTTTCCTGGATATTCTCAAGAATCCGCTTTGGGGTGACTGATTTGGGGATCACTATCACATTCCTCTGGATCTGAAATCGGAGCAAAATCTACAGAAAAAAAAGTCTAATATTAGACAAGGGGAAATCCCATGGAGTTAGCTGTTTCCCGCATAGTCTATATTATATTGTGCAATGAAGTCCAAAAGTCAGGGGCAGCTAAGCCTTTTATTACAAGCTCTTCTGTTCCAAAATCCTTCCAGAACCAAACTGGCGTTTTCTGGATGGTTCCTCCAATGTGTGTGTAATGACTGCCACTGGCCCATGGAGAATTCCGTGAATTAATGAGAATTAATGAGGCGCCCAACCCCCAAACGTCGGACATGAGAGCACGGAAGAGTGGTAAAGGCCATCCCTGTCCCATTGGGCTGGTGGGCCGAGGGACACGGCCTCAGAGCTCCCATCCGGAGTGCCGCCCACGGGGCCTCGCAGCCTGCATGGCTGGGAGCACGGCCCTGGGCTGGTGAACCGAGGGAGCTCCAGACACGGGGTCATCTGGGCCACCGTCAGTGAACCCTTCCTCCGTCCAGTCCCTGGCTCCCCGAGGAAGAGGGCATGCCCCTCCCCTCCCCCCCCAGGCAGCCCCTTCCTACCTGGGCTGGAGACTTGTTGTACTTCCGGGCCACCCTCTGAATCACGGGGTCATCCAGCAGGTCCACCCCCTCACTAGAGAGAGCAGGACCGGGCAGGGAGTTGGGGGTCAAACGTGTGCTTCTTGCTTTAAAACACACAATACTTCCTCCACAACATAAAACCTAGATTTGTGTTTGAGCACAGTACTTGCTCCCTGTAGGGAAGTTAAATGGTACAGGAGAGCTCATCACCCAAATCCCACCGTCCAGCCACAACCAGTGCTAACACCCCCGTGGAAACAGCCGGATGCCCTGCTTTCACGGTCATTCGGTGTGTTCTCGAGAACGAGGTGGCAACGTCGGAGGGCCTGCCCATGCTCTGGTATGTGCCCTTCTGACACTTGCCGCAAGGCCTGGAGTGTGCCCATGGCCAAGTAATTGTTGATGATGATGGCAAGTTCAGAAAAGTTCAACTCAAATACCAGCACAAGCCCAAGACTGGGGACGTGTCGGGCTCCAATGCAGAGAATGGCCCTCTCCCTCAGTGTGGGTCCCACAGGCCCTAACCTCCCCAGAGAGACATTTCGGCAGGAACATTCTATAAGCCGCTCGTAGGTTCTGAGCACTGCTCTAGAAACAGTGCTCAGCATCTCCTGAAGGAACTAAATGGCTGATTTCCTTTGCCGCGGGCCCAGCACTCAGCTGGTTCCCCGCCCCTGGGCGGCTCCCAACGCCCACTATGGCCCCGGGATCCCAGGCTCAGCTGCACACCACCACCCGGCTTCCAGCAACTCGCTTGCTGCTACCAAGTTCAAACCCCTTGCCTGCTTCCCACGGGAGACACACAGAGAATCAGAGTCAAATGCTTCCAGCCCTCGCGGGGCCCCTGCTCTGTCCCAGGCACTGAGCCAGGGGCTGGCGGAGTCACACATCACACGCTGTCCCTGCACTCAAGCAGCTCTGACAAGTGGGAAAAGAAATTAATGACAAGACAGTGTGATGAGGGCTATGGACAAAACCTGACTATGGGGAGTCCGGAGGGCTTCCTGGAGGAGGTGACGCTGAATTCAACCATATACTAGAAATCAGAGTTAGCCAGAAAAAAAAAAAGAATAACAGCAAGATTCTAGGCAAAGAGAACAGTGTGCAGAGGCACAGAGACTGGGAAGAATGCGCTCTACCCTGGGAGCCCCGCGTAGTTTAAAGTGGTTGGTGCGCACACTTCCTGCAGGAAGAAATGACGCAAGAAGTAGGCAGAGGGCAGACCAGTAGGGACTCCTAGGCCATGCCAAGACCTGAGGAGTTTTTAAGCAGGAAAGTGACCTGATCGTATTGAGATGCTCCCTTCAGCTACCGTGAACATGAACGGGGCAAATCTGGCCGGAGGGAAGAAGCAGCAGAATTCCCCGTGAGGACTCCCCGTTAACTAAGGCAGGGATGGCGAGAACAGAGATCAAGAGACAGATCCCAGGTCCTCCGGCGGAATACTCAGCGGATGTTGCTGATGGATTGGAAAGGCTGGACTTCCAGGTGTCTGGTCTGGGGGCCGCGCGAGCCGGGGCTCGTTAGCTTAGCGGAGGGAGGGAGCACACAGTTCAGGTTCTGGGGAAAGAGGACAGGTGGAGGCTCTGTTCTGGGGAGATGGGGATGTCTGCGAACCAGCCCAACGGAGAGGCCCAGCAGAGGACCCTACGTGCTAGTCCAGAGCTCTGGAAGAGGCTGCTCCCAGCCACTTCTGTCCCTCAAAGTGACTCTCCTCCGGCTCCCAGCACCAGCTCCCTCCCTCAGCTACAGGGCCCAGGGGTGCTGTGAGCGCCCCCGGCAGGGTGCCTGTGGTCCCTGCATGCCCTGCCCACACCCTCCTCCCTGAGACCCTCTGCCAACTACCCAAATTCAGCCGGACGGTGCATCTTTCCTGCTAGAGCCTTGACTCAGCACCACTGACGCAGCCCTACCTGGAACCACCGAGGGGCCGGTACGCGGTCACGGACACATCTCTGGACTGGCAAAAACGGATCAGATCCTTCTGGGTAAGATACGGGTGGCACTCAATCTACAAAGAGAATCCCAGCTTACCAAGAAAATTCAGACCAACCGTACATCAGGAAACAGGGCACGCATTGATGTCTCGGCTCTGTCACTGAGGGGCTACATGACCCGCGCCTGTGAAGTGACAGGCCACTGAGAATGCGCAGGAGGGACACCTGCGTTCCCTGGACGCTCAGACAGTGCCTGCTCGGTGAGGCCCTCGCTCTGGTCCTTTACTTTCCGCTCTAGCCCGAGTCACTGACATCCTCGATGTTGTACCTATTTGCCATTGTCTGTCTCCCTCCATGAAGGCACGGGTTTGGTCTGACTGCTGTGCCCCCAGACATCTCCCCAGCATCCAGAATAAGCTAGCCAAACAGAACGTGCCCCATCAACACTTGTGAGGGGAGCGAACGAGGCTGGGGGAGTCACGGGGCAAACACGCTCCAGGGGACGCCAATGGACATTAAAGAAACTGGAGCGCAGGATTCCTGTCTCCACATTCTCTAAATTCTCAAGTACGATGCCAGGTTCTCAGTGGGCTGAAAACAGATGCTGGTTTAGGGTGAAGGAAGAGCTACAACAGTGCCTTGCGGGCTCCAGGACAGAGCTCAGGGGCGTGCTGGGCACGGTCATCGGCAGCAGTGGAAACACAAAGCCACTGGGCTCTCTGAAAACCCTTCTGAGCCCATGTTCCTGGGGGCTCAGAACCCTAACTAGGAAACATGCCCTCCAGCCCCTCTGCACCCCACAGACGAGGCACCAGCCCTCCCCCGGATTTATAGTGCTGCCCCAAACCCTGACGGGACAGGAGCTATGACGCACGTGAACAGATTCTAGGCGCGCAAGGCTGTAAGGCAGGGAAACTAAGCTGTGCCTCACGTGGGGACAGAGGCTAGAAGAGCTTCCAGAAGGCAGAGGCTGTTCTGCTTCCTGCTCTGGGTGCTGACCACTTGGGCACCTCACCTGCGGAGACTCACCAAGCAACAGCCTTTCCCGTATCCACGTGGTACTTCAGCTAGGAAGGTTTTTGAATAAAAAATGGAACGTGATGCTCTATTCTTAATGTCCCCAAACTGGAAACTACCCAAGTCCCCATCAGCGCTAGAATAGATAACTACCCTGCACTCTACTGACGTAACGGAATACCATGCAGAGATCAGAACGAGGGCCAGTCATACATGAACACGGAAGCATCTAACAAATACAAGGTTGAAAGAAGCCAGATACAAACGAGCACATAATGTGTCATGTTATCTACATAAAGCTCAAAGCCACTCTGTGCTTTAGTAATCGGCATAGAGACTGCCCTTTGTTGGGGGCTGGTCCATAGAAAAAAGAGCGTGGTGGGGCTCCCCGGTGCTGGTCACACTGTTTCTAGACCTGGATGCGGAGCACAGCTAGGCTCCATTTAGGAGAATCTATCAAGCTCCACTGTCATGTGTATGCACTTTGTAAATGTACATGACACTTGAGCAAACATCTAGGTAAAATAAAGTGCTACAAAAATGCCCTTTCCTCACGAGCCAGCTCTCTGCACAGAAGTCCTGGGAGCAGCTGTGAACGTGGCGGTCTTTCAGCTGCCCGCCCTGTGAGGCTGGAGAGAGGGGAGGGGGCCCTGGCGCTTTCCCAGGAAGCCCGCACCACTGTGAGCACCGCGGTTAGTGAGGGAGGAGGGCACGCCGGGACCCTTCACCGCTTTTGTGCAGAGAAAACCCAGCTCAGCCCCCGCCCTGCCTTCCGAGGGCACCACCTGTCCGGACAAGCCTCTGGAGCAGCTCCCCTGCCTTGGCGCCAGCTACCTGCCTAACTGCTCCCTAAGTCACCCATTTGCAGCCACAGGAGAAAAATGCCCACTGTGTGCCCCACCCCTTCTTCTGTTTCCCATTTAGCTCCTATTTAGCCGCATGAAAGGGACAGCTGAAAAGCCAACTCCACCTGTTAAAGCCTCACCTGGTTAGTGATTGGCTTGAATCTCAAGTTGGGTTTATTCAGAAGTCTCTCAAGCTGCTCGTGGTTGAAGTTTGACACCCCGATGGCTTTCACCAGCCCCATAACCACCAGGTCCTCCATGGCCTAAAGAGAACAAAGGGTCGTTCTGCTGCACTGATAATCCACGTCCCTCACTCCTCTGCACACTGCACAAACCAGCTGCATCCACGATCCCTAAAAAGCCCCCGGACGCCCCCCAGGCATTCTGCCCCCAGGGCCTAATCCACTTCCACCTCTCCCTGGCTGGGCGGGCTTGGGTGCATTTATATGATCGCACTAAACCTCAGTGTCCTCACCTGCTAGCGGGGACAAGCTTGTCCATGTCACAGGATTGTTTAAAGATTCCATCAAATAATGCAGGCACAGCATTTAGCTCAGGGCTGGAAAGTGGTAAACGCTCAACATGGTAGCTATTATTATTCCTCTTACTCTGAATACCTGTTGAGACGGTGTTGGGCAAGGACGTCCACTGCTGTTCGCTCACCCCTCTTTCTACCTAGATTATGTGCTTCCTAAGCCCAGGGAGGGAGCGTCCGCAGGAGTCCAGGGTGGTCACAGCGGGCAACCCTCGAGCGCACAGCAGCTACAGGCTGCACAGCTGTCCCCCTGGGCACCACCCGGCACCCCGCCCCTGCGCACCGACAGCCCAGAGTTCAACCCTTGGCTTCCCGAGTGGCAAGGCGGTGGGTCAGAAAGGGCTGGGGCCCCTGGCCCCCGCCGCACAGCCCAGACTGCTCAGCTAATCTGTTCCGCTGAGTCCCCTGTTTAAGAGGAATAGGGGGAGAGGGTGGCCTGCAAATCCTCCCCGTCTGTGTACCCCCTCGTTCTGCCAGCTCCGACTCTCCCTGACTCAGTGTGGCCTCACCTGCTTCCCACGCCTCACCCCTGCCCACCTCTACCCCACATCGGTGCGCCACGTCAGCCTGGGGCAGCGGGACCCCCCCGGCCCCCTTCCACACCGGGGCAGTTGGCACCCCTCGCCCCGACTCCCGTGCTCGCTGCTTTGCTCGAGGCCTCTCCCTCCCCTCCTGTCTGGACTCCAGCAGCAGGCTGCAAGCCTGCATACCACCCTCCAGCCCCCAGCACTCCCCAGACCTGGCCGCGCTGCCCGGCATCGCTCCGAGCCCTTACAGACGAGCCCTCGGCAGCTACAGCCTGGCAGTGGTCGTTACCACCGCGTAATGGAAAAATGGATTATTAAATTTTCTTTTTATCCTCTTCTGTATTTCTGTAATGACTGCGTGATGTTTTCTAATCAAAAAACAAGTCGACACTGAGCCTGACAGGGAGGTCTGCCTCAGTTATCCCTCAAACAGACATTTCGGAGAGAGGAACCAGCTGGGACTAAGGGAGCAGACGGCCGCCCAGGTCTCTGAGTTTCTGGGTCAGGTGTGTGTTCCCCGTTCAGACTGCACACCTGTGTGCCTGAACACAGCTCACGGTGGCCCGGCACCCTGCCCAGAGGCCCGCCAGCCCATGGCTCACCTCCCACGTGTCCAGGAAGTCGGTGTCACTGGGTATCACCATGCCGCTGCAGTCCAAGGGCATGTCTTCCTCCCCGGGCTGTGAGGCAGAGGAGGGAGCTGATGGGGGCCCGCGGGCGGTGGCGGGGGGGTGGGTGGTGCCTGGAGCCCAGGCTTCTCCCGAGCTGAGGCCCACGCTCCCTGCACCACCCGGAAGGTGTGACCTGGAAGGAAGGTGCCGCTCACACCTTTCATACCTTGAAACCCATGGGCCAGTGTATGAGGTAGAGGTCCAAGTAATCCAGCTTCAAGGCCTTCAGACTCTTGGCGCACGCTGCTTTCACCAAGGACTTCTGATGGCTGGTGCACCACAGCTGCCGAGGGGAGGGGGGAAGCCAGGGTGACCACAACGTCTGCCCCTGGCCCCACAAATCCAGTATCGGGAAGACAGACAACATAGAAGCCCAGATGGCAATAGATACAACAGGGCCGTGACGTTATCCTCCGATGGTTCCAGGACTCCCTCGGGGAGGGACCTCCAAAACTGGGCTCTGTAGCCCGAGTCCTACTAAAGGGAAGTTGGAGGTACTGTGAACTATTTGGTGGGGGGGCCATCTGGTTAACTGGATCCACTGGGACCAAAAGAAAACCAAAGCCAAACCAAACCAAACCCAGCGCCTGGGAGCAGAAAGGGGAAGAGGGAAACTCAGAAGAAATTCTGCATTGTGTTTCCCACGTCAGTCAGTGCCATGCTGGAGTCCTCGGGGACGAAGGCCTCACGCTCGCGCAGATAAGTCCGGTGGGCGAGTGAACATTCACCGGTCCTGACTTGGGTATTTCCCTCCCCGCCCTCAGCTAAGTAGAAAATCCGTGACTGGTTTTTCCTCTCGTTACTTCCCATCAGACTGTTTAGTATTAACTGTGACGGGAGCCTCCGGGAGCCAATCTGAAGGCTCCAACACAGCGAGAGAAAACACAAAACAAGTACAAGAAGGGATGCAAAGATGTAAAAACACACCGTAAACACAGTGTATTGACAAAAGAGAAGAAAAGCAAAAAAAAACCCTAAAAATACCTTGTTAACAACAGGACTCTCTAGATGGTGAATACATAAAGTGATCTTTCTTTTTTAAATTATATTTCCATGATTTTTGCAAATGTCTAGAGTAATGAGCACAGCTCCCCTGGTGGTGATGCGCTCAGGAGCACTAGTCCCCTGACCTCGGGCTGGCCTAAGCAGTCCCGGCACCCACCTCCCTTCCTGGGGTAGCAGGAGACACGTCTGGTCCTCGGCCAGGTGCGTACCTAGGCCTCTCCCTTACTCGCCCTTTGCTCCAGCTGTGGAAGCACCGACGAATTACAGAAATCATCAGATTTCTAAAATAGAAGAGCAAATCTTCTACAGAAACAGCAGTGAATTGTGCAATTATGGACATTGGACCTGGAAACTACTCAGGCGATGATCAAATCTGAGTCTCACTTTACACACAACGACACTGTGACCCAGCGCCATCCAATGACCGACCCAGGCTCTCGGGGCTCGGGAGAGACAGCTTGGAATGAGGGCCCGTGGCTCCTGGACACAGGGTGTTAATGTTCTGCTTCAAAGTCAAAAGCAAAGGAGTTCTTGAACTCTGCTGCCGGGGTCTGCCCCTAACCGGCTGCACGGCTGTCCCCCTCCTCCACCGTCTCCACTGTCCACGTCCAGGCCACCCCCCCCTCGCCCACCCACACTGCCCTCAGTGTCTCCTGTCTTCTGCCTCCTGCTCAAATGCACGCTCCGTTCAGTGGCTGTAATCACCTAGATAGGACACAAGTCTCACTGCTGTAGAAGATAAGCTCCCTACGTAAAAACCTTCAACTGTGTGCCTTTGTCTATGGGAAAAACAGTAAGGCCCTTAAAAGGCACGCAGGCCTCCGTGATCGGGCCTGTCCCCTGCTCCAGACTTTGTTTCTCAGGACTCCGCTGCCTACCCTTTTCCAATCCAGGAACACCAAGCTTCTTCTAGGTCCCTGTACCCAAGGTGCTGTCCCACGCCTCGTGCCTCTGCACGGGCTGTCCCCTCTGCTCGTCACCCTGTCCTGGACGCCCTCACCCGCACCACTCCCAGCATGTGGACCAAGCTGCCCAAGTCTAGTCAGGTCTGGTTCCAGCTCCTGGGAGACCAGAAACCCCTCCACACGCTGGGTCAGCCATCTTGCTACCCAAGCCCCGAGCAGTCGACACCCTGCTCGCCCCGTGTGTACAGTCCTACCTTACTGACGATAAACAGGTCCGTGCGTTTCACCACACCCTCCTTGATCTTGCACTGGATCCCGGCTCCAATCTCACTCTCATTGTGGTATAAGTAAGCGCAGTCGAAGTGCCGATATCCGGCGTCGATGGCCAATTTCACTGCCTCTGTCACTTCCCCTGGAGCCGCCTGCAGAATGAGCACGACAGAAGCAAGCCACCCACATTCAGGAGATCCCACCTTTTCACTCTAAACTGTAGACTCAAACGGTGCGTAAGTGAGGAGGTCATGGAATTGGTGCAAGTATCAGCACTAAAATTAGGGAACGTCAGAGTCAGAAAGGATTTAAACACAATCCAAATTCCAACTCCTTTCCTTATTTTGGGAAAACTCTATAGGTATTTTTAGTGCCTGCAAATAACGGAGCCAGACGCTGTGCTTCCTGAATGAACAGAGGAATAAAGAAATGGAGGAGGAATCCTAATAGTAACTGAGATACTAGAAGGTGTAGACTCACTCTCTACCCAACAAGACCAGAAGTCCAGGGGTCAAGGTGAACAGGTGTATACTCACATGAAGATAATCCACCACCCCTGCAGCATCTCCCCAAACCCACACGAACGATACGGATTCCATCGAGGCTGGGGAAGTTCAGAAGCGCTCACTGTGAACTGGGGCTGCTCAAGCAAGCAAAGGGATGGAAGCAGGGAAGAAGCCCGGCCAGGGCTCACAACACATCGCACTGAGCCTTCCCAAAGGGCTTCGTGGTTCACAAAGCACCTGCTCACTCGACCTTTGTGGAACCCCATGCACTGTGTGTGTGATGGTCTTCGCTTGACGAGCAGCACATTCAGAGGGGCTGAAAGCTAATGAAGCATCCATCTCCAGTCAGAAGTTAGAAGGAAAGAGAAAATTTGAAAACAAGAATGAACATCCAATAAAGACATGACAGAAATCAACAAAGCCGGAGGCTAGTTCTTTGAAAAATCTGAATGAGGTGGGCAAACTTCTGATGAGACTGACGGGACCAATTTTTTTTTTTTTTAATTACCTGAATGAAAAACAGTCATACAGATTAAACAGAGACCCAAAATCTCAGAAAATATTATCAGTAGCTATAAGCTGACAATTTGGAAAGATGAAAAGAATGGGAAAAATCCCTAGAAAAACTTACTTGAGAAGAAGTAAAAGCTGACTTGTCCTATAATTATCTTTTAAATGAAGCAATTAGTTAAACACACACACAGTTCTACAAAATTTTCAAGGACGAAATCATCCCAATTTAACACAAAATCTTTCAGAGAAGGGAAAAACAAAGAATACTCCCAATTCATCCCACTAAACCAGCATATCTCTGGAATCAAAAGCAGACAAAAATATTAAAAGGATGGTCACACACTCATCTCACTCGTGAATGACAGTTGCAAAAACCCTAAGTAAAATAACAGCAAATTGGATGCAACAATATATTATGGAAAAAGAACATACCACACCCACCCTGAGTTTATCTGAGAAAGCCAAGGATGGCTTGATAGGAAATCCATAATAATTTACATTAATAGACTAAAAAAGAAATCATGTCAATCAATGTTGCATAAGATTCAGCACCCATTCCTGATTTAAAGTCTCAGTGAACTAGGGCAAACAGGAACTCTTTAACCTGGTAAGGAATACCCACATTTAAAACAACGATAACAAAAATATCAAGAACAAACACAGCCCAAAAAACCTAGGAGCAGACATCATGCTAAATGTGTAAGTATCAGAAACATTCCCTTTAAGATCGGGAACAAAACAAGAATGTCCATGGTAATGGAGGCCCTGGCCATCACAAGCAGCTCAGAAAAGGCAATTTGAGACTTAAGGATCAGAAAAAAAGGAAATGAAAGTAGCATTATTTGAAGCTGGTATGATCATTTATGTAGGAAACCCAAATGAATCTATAGGCAAACGAAGAGAATAGGACATTTTAGCAACGTGGCTGGAAATGTGTTGAATATACCAAAGAAGATTGTTTTTTTTCTTTTAACTAGGCTCCACACCCAACATGGGGCTTGAACTTCTGACCCTGAGATCAAGAGTCCCACCCTCTACCGACTGAGCCAGCCAGGCGCCGGAGAAGATTGTTTTTCTATGCATCAACAACGAATGAGCTGAAGACATAATTTCAGAGAAGTTTCATCTCCAACAGTATCACAGACTGTCCAGTATCCAGGAATAATTCCAACAAATGAAGGGAAAGCTGAATATACAACCAGATGAAGAGACAGTGAGAAGATGCCATCTATCTAGGACAATTTATTAACAGAGAAGTATACTATGTTTGTAGAAAGCCAGATTTAATACCATAAAGTTGTGAGTTCTTTCCAGATTGATCTATGGATTTAATGTGATGCCACAGACTCAGAATGAGCTATATTCCCCCGGCTCTTGAACCTGGGCTGTCCCTGTGTTTTACTGCGCCCAACAGAACGCGGAGGAGATGCGGTTCCAAGCCTAGGCTTCAGGATGCCTTGTGCATTTCTCTGGCTCCCTTGTGCTTCAGCCATCACCAGGAGGATATCCCAGATTAGCCTGCTAGAGGCTGAGAGTTAGGTGGAGCCAGGTGGAGCAGCCCAAACGTCCCAACCGAGACCAGCCAGACCCCAGACATGGGAGTGAGCTGCGCCAAGATCCCCAGAGCTGCCCAGCTGACCACCTGCACGCAGCAGTACTAAGCCACAAAACAGTGAGTTTTCGTGCTTGGTTGTTGATGCGGCACTTCTGGGGCATTAGACAGCTGATGGTAGTAGCTCTGTGACCTTACACTACTGAAAACTACCACATAAAAACAACACTCTGCATGATCAGGAAGAGGCGGCTAAGACTGATCCAAGTCTGTGCACCTGAAGTCCAACAATAACAGAAAGGAGTGTTTTGGCCTCTGAAGCAGTGATTGTAGGTTTTCCTTGCACTGTGTGCAAGGCAGGGCTCCCACACTGAGCCAGGTGCAGAAGACAGCCAGGGAAGGCGGGCAGGGAAGTCAAAGCATTTAACCTGGCTTAGCGCTTACTGAGCTGCTAGATGCATGCCGTGCGCCCCCACGAATAAAGTTACATCCTTGCTCTTTGAGAGTTGTAAAGTATTTAGAAGAAATCGTTTGAATAATACTTGGTTGAGCCGGGGTTGATGATGCTAATGCCTACTCATCCGATCGCTTCTTTTATTAAACACGACGTCTAAGCAAACAGTGCAAAGCCACCGGTGCGGAGGGCTCGCGGTGAGCGCTGGCTCCCACGTCCCGGACAGCGGCGACAAAGTCCGAGGACACGAGGGCGCCCAGGGCTCCGCCCCCGGCGCGCACAGGGAGGGAAGTACGCTCTGTCCCAAACCGCAAGTCTTCGGGATGCAGGTCCCCTGGCCCAGGGCGCCCGCGGGCAGGTGGCCGCCAGTCCTCCCGCCCCGACACCGGCCTGACCACCGTCTGCTCCCGCCTTTCACCGACATTTACCGGCCAGGGCTCGGGAGGGGGCAGGGGCGGCGGCGCGGGGGGGTGGGGAGGGAGGGCGGCAGGCGGCCCCGCGGGTGCCCTCCGCGGCTGGGGAAAGGCCCCGCCCGCCCCGGGGCGCGAGGTCCACCTCACCTGCCAGGTGCCCAGGCCCACAGCCGGGATCCGCTCCATGCTCCGAGCAGCTCGGCGACCGCAGCGCGACCACCCCGGCGCGCCGGCGCGCCCGGGGTTCCCAAAGGCCGCGGCGCGCGCGGTGGGCGGCGCCGGCGGGAGGCGGCCCTGATTGGCTGGCGGCACCTCGGGCCAGGGGACACGCCCACATCCCCCCGCGAGCCCGAAAGCCTGGCGTTGGGAGTGGTTGTGCGCAAGCGCCCGAGTCCGCGGTCTCACGGCCAAGGGTTCCAGGCGCGCGGCATCGCGCATTCCTCAGAAGCCAATGCCAGAGAAAGGGTGAACCCGCCAAAGTCCCATCAGTGCTTACATTTGCCTAGCAGTGCTGATTCTAGGAGTTTATCCAAAAGAGATTCTTGCGCAATTTTCCAAAGATCTATTTAGAAGACGACTCCCACAGTGTCTGTAGGCTGTTCACTGCAGGGCTGTAGCCTGGCCCCCCCTGCTCCCTCCAGGCACAGCGCTCCTTCCTCTCAGTGAACCCAGCATATCTAGGGCGGCTCGGCCAGGCACAGGGACCACCGTGGACATGCTCCATCCAGGGGAAGTTCCCAGTTGCAACAGCAGGACCCACTTGAGCTTGTGTGAACACAGGAGGCTTTTGCCAGGTATACAGAGGGGGCTCAGGAAAACTGCTGAAAGGGCAGAGGATCCGGCTCGGGGCTTTAGAGAGGGAAAAAGTGCTCAAACCACATCTAAGGCTCTACCAAGAGTGGCCACTGCACTAGCCCCCATCCCATGTATCAGCTTCTACATGGGCCTTTGGTCGGTGGAAAGGAAGCGGGGAGCCCTCAAGGCAGGGTCAGGTGGAGTCGGCTTGGTCCGAGGCTGTTGGGTGAGGCCACAGTCAGCAATGTGTCTGCCCAGACTTGGAGTCCACTGAGCAGAGAACATCAGTCCTCAAGGGGGGACACCGAAAGCACAAGTATAAAAGAAAATATAAGCTGGCTTCATAAAATTTAACATTTTTTGCATCAAAACATAGCATCGATAAAGAGAAAGACAACCCACCAAATGGGATAAAATATTTGCAAATAATATTTCTAATAAGGGACTTATGTAGATTAAACAACTCTTACACCTCCATAATACAGTAATATAAACATTCCACTTAAAAAGTGGGGGAAGGATCTGAATATGACAAATTCCCCTAAGAAAATATACAGGGGTGTCTGGGTGGTGCAGTCGGTTAAAATGTCTGACTCTTGGTTTCAGCTCAGGTCTGATCTCGGGGTGGTGAGTTCAAGCCCCACGTCAGGCTCCGTGCTCAGCGGGGAGTCTGCTTGAAATTCTCTCCCTCCTTTCCCTTTGTCCCTCCCCCCCACTCTCTCTCTCTCTCTCAAATGTCCTTAAAAAAAGATACACAAATGGCCATAAAAAGAAGGTATACACATGAAAACTGCTAAGCATAATTATTCATTAGGAAATGCAAATCAAAACCACAGTCAGATACCTCTTTACATTCAAAAGGACATCTATTATTAAAAAGACAGATAATGAAGTGTTGGTGAGGATATGGAGAAATTGCTGATTGAAATATAAAATAGCAGTCCTTTGGAAAACAGGTAGTTCTCCAAAAAGGAAAACATAGAGTTACCACGAATCCAGCAAGTGCACTCCAAGGTATGCACCCAGGAGAACCAAAAACATGAAAATCTATGTACATTAATGGTCATAGCATCATCATTCATGATAACCAAAAGGTGGAAACATCCCCAAAATCTACCCACTGATGAACAAGTGGACCAAATATGGTATATTTATGCAACAGAAAAGTGTTCTGCCATAAAAAGGAATGATTTACTGATAAATACCACAAACATGGAGAGAACCTTGAAAACATTAAGCTACATGGACTGTCAGTCACAAAGGACCACATATTATTGTAGGACTCCAGACGTACGAATGGTCTAGAATAGGCAAACTGCAGAGACCCAAAGAGTAGTGGTTGTCTAGGCTCATTGCTTTCCACAAAGAGGTACCTGCTGAGGCATTTTATGGGGATTACATTGAATCCAAAAAATCAAACTGGGGAGAACTGAATATTGTGCAAGGGGAGAAGACTCCATAACTTTAAAAAGGAAGGAAGGATAAGCTGGGACAAATGTCCACAACTCCTGTCTTGGGCAAGAGCCTAACAAGCCCCTGTAAATAAAGAGATCCTAGAAACTTATAAGAAAAAGAGCAGAGAGCGCCTGGGTGGCTCAGTCGGTTAAGCGTCTGCCTTCGGCTCAGGTCATGATCCCAGGGTCCTGGGATCGAGCCCCGCATCGGGCTCCCTGCTCGGCGGGAAGCCTGCTTCTCCCTCTCCTCCCTGCTTGTGCTCTCTGTCACTATCTCTGTCTCAAATAAATAAAATCTTAAAAAAAAAAGAAAAAGAGCAGCCACACAATATAAAACAGGCAAAAGACATTAAAATACAGTTCACGAGAAAGAAATATAAACAGCCTTACACCTGTGACGTATACTCAGTCTCAGTCATGACAAAATGACTAAATCCAAAAGATTACAAGGATACTCGGAAGCTGTGTAGAAAGAGGAACTTTTTATTCATTGTTGATGGGAACCCAAGCTGCCCTCCCGTGGAGGCGGTCTGGCCGCATGTAGCAAAATTACAAATGTATTTCCCCTTTGATTCAACAGCCCCAGCTTGGGGAATCTATCCCACGGAAACGCTTCTACACCTGACCTTCCTCCATGGCTGTGCACCACAGCCTTCTTCATATGAGCAGAGATTGCAAACCACCCAGCTCCCTTCATTAGCGTCTGGTGAAATGAATGACCCCCATCCACGAGATGAAACGCAATGCCGAGGGGGGGGGGGACAAGATGAGGAAGAAAACGTGAAGAGTGAAGTTTCTTTCTGATGGTTTGCCAAGATAGCAAGCCCACGGCCCCTCCAGCCCCACCCAGGTTCGTCCTGAGCTGCTGGACGAGGAGACGCGGGCAGCCTGCTAATCGCGGTTGCAGCTGCCAGCTGAGCCCGGGCCCCGCGTGCCCTCATTTCAGCCCTGCCTCCATCAGCTGCACCCAAGCTGCTTTATTCCCAAGGCTCCAGAAGAGTGTGTAGCACGCAGTAGGCACTTGCCCGCATACTGACTCAGGGTCAACCTCCCAACAGTCCTAGGATGTGACTACTGTTATGTTACAGATGTGAAAAACCAGAGATACAATGGCCTCTTGGGTTAGCTGACCGACTCATTCGTTCATTCGTTCATTCATTCATTCATTCATTCATGTATGTATCCAGCGCCTGTGTACTGCTCCCTTCAGTGTGCAGGCAGATACTCCCCTAACCCTCAGAGCTCACAGCTGACCAGGTGGGACAATGTCTACCCCACAGCCAGGAAGGGGGGGTGGCTACGGAGCTGCCCCCACCTCTAGCACAAGATCTGGCCCGGGGAGGGAGGGGGAGCCCAGAGCTAGGACCAGCTCCAGAATTAGAGCTCCGTCCAGCGTCAGCACTCGGACCGCTAGAGACTTAGCCCGCTCTGGTTCTAGATCCAGACCGGAAGCACACCCATCACTGTTCTCTCCCCAGTTCTGGTACCACCACCACAATCCAGGGCCAGCCACAGAACAGAGCAATTCTAGAACCAGCCTTCGCATGACTGCCTGCGATGGAGCCAACTCCAGCTCTGGAACCCCGTCCTGGGCTAGTTGCCGAGCCCCGGGCCCGGTGCATCTCCAGCTCAGCTGTGGCGCCCCCTCCCCTGGGGAGCCCACCTGGCACCCCCCACACGTGTTCCTGAGCACACCAGAGCCGGTGCCGCTTGAGCTGTCCTTCCCTCCCTTGTGATGACACGCTGGTTTCTAAATCTTCTTCCTATACTTTACAGCTTACTAGATTTTATGCTTTAAAAAGTACACAGTGAAAACTTACCTTTTACTCATTTTAAATTCAGTGGCATTAAGTAAATTCAATATGCTGTGCACCCATCACCACTATCTATTTCTAGAATGTTTCTAAAGACAAATCCTGTATCCAGTAATGCAGACACCCGGACTCTGCCTGTCTCCCCAGGCCCACTCCCAGCTCTGGGGGACTCTAGAAGCTCTGCGCAGGAGCTGGGGGTGCAGAGTGGGGAACACTGGCACCGGGAAGGGGTCCCCGTGCCCACGTCCCTCACCCCTTGGCCACCACTAATCTCCTTTCTGTTTCTATGCATTCCCCTCTCCCAGGCCTGCAGCCACCTCCGGAGCACAGCTGATCCTTCCTCTGTCCCTTCTTTGGCCCGTCCCCCACCAGAGCTGGAGACCCCTGACAACGCCAGCCTGTTCTGCACCAAGAACCCTACCACCAACTGTGTCTTTGTCCTGAAGAATCAGACTTTCACCAGGAGGGCAAAGGCCAGGCACGGACCCAGCTCAACCCTCCCTCACACAAAGCAGACGGGACTCAAAATTGCCAAGGATTCCTTCTCGTTGGTCCCCTAGCGCCAGCTGGCACGGGGCCTGGCGGGTCAGGGAGCTAAGTACTTACAGACCGCAGTGTCCCGGACCAGGTGGGCATCTTCTGCCCAGCCTCCAGCCCAGGCCACTCCCAGGGTCTAGATCCACCCCGAATCTCGCCGGCCGCTGCCATGAATGCCTGCCCTTCAACAGGCTGGCCTCCGCTTGTCCATTCACAGCCTCAGGTGTCTTCTGTTCCTGGGAACCAGAAGACTGGCTGCCGCTTGCCCTGCTGCCCCCTGTATGCGTCCCCACACGTCCTGAGTGCAGGTCACAGCCACGGCGCCCACAGGCCCGTCTCCCCACCCCGCTGCACGGCCGCCGATGCGGAGCCCAGGACCAGTGGCAGCTCCACTCTCGGTCCTCGGACCCGCTCGGGGGTGTCGTCTACCTCCGCGGCATGCTGCTGCTGGTGGGTTCAGCATGCAACCCATCACCTCCTGCAGTTCGAAGGGGAGCAGATCAAGGTGAGCATTTCCCTGGGGTCCCCACTGGCCAACCCGTGAAGCTCCTGCCTCGTCCCATTGCCTTAGCGATCTTCTCCCTCCCCATCTCCCCCTTCCTGCGGCCGGTGTCCCCACTCTGCACCCAGGGAAAGAGCCAAGTTCTCCTGGCTCCTGAGCAGCGCTTCGGGAACCCCCCCCCCCCCCGAGCTGGAAGGAGCCTGCTGCTCTTGCTGTCCCCACTGTTCTGGGGACCACAACCCCGTCCCACCCAGGTCATCCAGCACAGGCCCGCCTCCATCAGCCCCTCTTCCTCTCCGGCTTTAGCACCCCGCCGGCCTGCGCGTGGAGGACAGGCTCATGTGCAGGAGCATCCTGGGGGCGCTGCCCAGCCGCAGCTCCAAGTCCTGTGCCTGTTACAGATGCAGCCCCGCCTCAGCAGTGCGGGTCTGGCTGCCGTGCTCGGGGAGCCCTGGACCAGCCCCTCCGGCCCTGCGGGGGAGGACAGCAAGCGAGCGCCATCCCACACTCCTCTGATGGCCTCCCTTCCCCAGGCCGGTGTTCCCTAATCTCCACACAAAGAGCGGAGAACCCAGTTCCCAGAGGCCCTGAGCTGCCTCCTGGCATGGGGTACTCCGAAGAGTCTGGGGCTTCTGCTCACTTTGCCACCTCCCACCGTTCTGGAAGTCGAGCTCCTTACTGTCCCCCCCCCCCCAATCCACAGCATCATTTGGGCCTCGAGCAGCACGTCCTCCTGCAATCAGAGCCCCTCACTGCTCTGTACTCCGCAGGGGGGCCGTGCTGCCTCCTCCTCCTCACCCCTGCAGGAGGCCAGCAGCAACATTTCCGGAAGCGCCCTCCTGGGTCGGGGCAGCCCCTCTGGTCCCGCCACAGCCCTCACTGTGTGCAGGAGGACACTGGAGCAGGTCTCATGTCTGGGTGCTGCTTAGACGTCCATGCTCTGGTGTGGGTGATCACATGCCCACTAAGCTCCCTCCAAATCTAGGACGCTGTGGCTCTGAGGAGGTGGCCTGGATTGTGCCTCCTGCTTGCCCCGCCCTGCTGTGCCCCTGACTCTGTGGGGCACTCAGAGCGCCTCCCAGTGTGTACCCCTAAAACCCCGCTCCAGCCCCCCCCCTAGAGCCCTCCTCACCCAGGAAGCCCACCAAGCCCTTGCCCCCACGGAAACCCCTGGCTGCACTGCCTCTCTGCGTGACCCCCCACCCACGACAGACTCACAGCCAAGGCTGGGCTCGGAGGCCGCCTCCTCAGGCTCCCGAGCACAGCACACCTGTGGGTCCGAGCGCCTGGGGCTGTGTCACAGCCCTGTGACAGGCAAGCTCATGTCACCACTTCTGAGAGCCTCAGTTCTGCTGCGCTTGGTCACTTGAGTGACCTTAAGCGCTGGTGCCCCCACTCATCTAATATGGGGTGAACTGAGTGACCAGGAAGGGCCCCCCCTCCTTCACCTCTTACACCAGCCACGGAGCTGGACCTGTGTCCCCAGGGCCTGCCAGGAAGACAACGAGAGGAGGGGCAGAGGAAGAGGGGGAAGGGGCGGCCTGACCTTCTCCCTGCCCGGACTCAGGTTTTCCTGGCCCGGCCGCGCACCGAGCTGGCCCCGGGGTGGAGCCTGGGGACCAGCACACCAAGGCAGGAGGTACGCCCGACTCTGCTCGGTCTCCGGCCTGCCTGGCTGGGCTGGGGCGGCCTGGGGGTGCTAGGGATTGTGAGGTCTCACTGCACCAGCCCCCAGGGACTGCAGGGGCCGCCGGGCGGGCCGCGGTTGGTGAGTTGAATGCGCACGCGCGCCACAAGTTGGAGTCTGATGCACGTGCCATTGGTGCTGTCCGTGGGCACGAGGGTCGGCCGCCCCAGGGGTTCCCCTCTGGTCTGCATGTGGGCAGGAGGCCCTGCGCATCCCACAGTGCACCCCACCAAGCCCACCCAGGGTCTGGGAGCCCACGCTGCATCCACACCACCAAGGGGGAGGCGGTGAAGTTGTGTCGGGCCCTCCTGAGACAATTGGGAAACTGAGGCCAGGAGAGGCAGGAAGTGGCTCCGGGCACATCCGATGGCCAGAGTTCAGAGAAGTAGGGAGGGTTCTGGCCACCCAGGCCAGGGCTCAACCCTCCTGTGGGGTTTGCTTTGGAAATGAGAGCCCCTAAGATTGTGGGGGACCTCTGCTCAACGCCCCCCCCCCCGTGTGGGGCCCTTTCCTCTGCGCGTGCCCATGGGAGCACCCCTCCTCCCTATTTGTCTGCATGCCTGCTATGGAGAGAACATTGCTGGAGCCCAGAGAAACTTAGCAGTGTTACCTGGGGGAATGGAGCAATGAAGTGGAAGACATAATTAAAGGCATTTTGGCTGTCGTGACATTATTTTTATGATATATGTAAGTTTTTAATTTTTAAAAATAGTTCATAAATTGAAGTAATGTGGAAAGAGGTATTTTATAGATTGAAGTGTAATTAACATACAGTGTTACATTAGCTTCAGGTGTACAACATGATTCAATAATTCTCTACATTACTCAGTGCTCATTACAGTAAGAACAGTCCCCATTTGTAATACCAAACGGTATTACAATATGATTATATTGCCTATGCTACTTGTCATCTCTATGACTTATAACTGGAAGTTTGTATTTCTTTGAGAAGGCCAATAATGTAGGCTAGCATGTATTTTTTAATAGATATCATTTTAGAAATAATTGTTTTATTGTTATTTATAGATTTTAGAGAAAATTCACAAATTATAAATCAGGTAGATGACTATTTAGAATGTGCTTCACCTGAACTTGGGAAATGTCTTGTAATTGTAGAAATAGGTTTATTAATTTAGGAAAAATAATTGTATGGTAAAAAAAATAGTTACCTATTCGTTGAGAATACTCCTAATACAACACCAATTACAGGGATCCGCGCGCAGACTTCAGCTTGGCTCTCCTGCCCTCTGGTGGTCATTCTTCAAAATGCAGACACAGCTGTATGCAGGTGGAAGGTCTGAAACTATTCGGACAACCCACGTGTGTGAACTGCACTCCCAATTTTTTAGATTTGAGGAACCTGAGAAATTTTCTCATTCAGGTTCCTCACTTTAATTTTGCCATGTCATCACTGTGTCTCGATTACACAGTCCCTTGAGATTCCTGATACAAAACTGAATTCTGGCGTCTCTTGACTATTTGACTTAGCAGCTTTATCCAAAGCTACACACATTTTCTGTAAAATCTTTTACATATATACTATAATCTTAGGCCTTATAAGTACCACCCAAAAGGTGTTTTGCAAATAAAGAAACTAGTAAATGTACTTATCCTGTGTCTATTAGATAAGTCCTTTGTATATTGTATTTTTTTTATTCCTCGTAACCAGGCCATACACCTTGTGAAGTATACACTGTTATGTTTCAGATTTCATGGAAATAAGGCAACATTGGGGGAGGCTGACACGAACGTAGGCAGTCGTACAGCCTTGGCCTGAAAATCAATCTGACTTTAGATTGGGTCGTTAACTTTCCTCCTTCTTTTTAAGATCCATACAGTTAATTACCTTTCAATTGATTGTAAATTACTTAATGAGAATAGCTGGTAGTATGTTTCAATGTTTTAACATGCTCGTTTGTTGAAAGCAACATTTGTGTATCATATTTTTTCATACGCTGATGTGAGTCGCGCTCAAAGACCTAGACTCCTCTGTAAAGTTTAAGAACCAGGCTCCACGATTTGATTTGATTTATTTTGTTTTTAAGATTCATTTAGTTATTTGAGAGGGAGACAGAGAGAGAGAGAGAGAGAGAGAGAGCGCACAGGCAGGGAAGGAGGGGCAGAGGGAGAGGGAGAAGCAGACTCCCCTGCTGGGCAGAGAGCCTGACAACGCGACAACGCGGGGCTTGATCCCAGGATTCTGGGATCATGACCTGACCCCAAGGCAGACGCTTAACCGACTGAGCCACCCAGGCGTCCCTAGGCTCCACGATTTTAGAAAAGGGTAGATTTTAGAAAGTCTTAAAATACAGGTTTTTCATTTTTAAGCTTCCAACTTCTTTAATTTTTCAAGAATTTAAGGAGAAACTGGTGCTTAGCATCCTTTTCATGGAAGATGCCAGTGTATAGATTGTGATTTCTGATAAAAATAATTATTAACTTCAAAACAGATTTTTCACTGCTATGGAACTTCAGGGTAAACTTTCTAAGAGTCCCTTGTGTAAAATAACTTCATCAAAAAAAAAAAAAATCCTTTGGGCTTTCCTCTGATAGACAGTTTCAGGTCAAATCAGTTCTGATTAAGCTACCCGTGGTCCACAGACAGGTCACCTGATCATGTTAGCCAGTAATGACTTTTCCTCCCTTGAATTTCTACATCTGGTTTATGCTGCTCATACAGCACTAACTTCACAAATAAGAACAATGGAACAACCATAAGACCCAAAGAAAAAAGAATTATCATATTGGGTTAAGCCCAGAAACCTATACATAATAGACGAGGTTAGCTGCTCATATATTAACTAGAAATGTGTGGCTCTCCATGGGATCAAAGTAATTGGAGTGAAATCTCAGGGAGGCATATGAGAGGCTTGGCCATAAATAGGAAAGCTCAAGTCTGGCCAGTTGTACTATGTCCTGTGTGAAAAGAGTATTAAAACAATCATGTAACTGGTTTCATGTTAATTTAATAATTGTGGCTACGTGAAATACTTAAAACCCAATTATTCTAAGTTCTAATGCAAGCAATTCCCACCTCTATCCCCAGGAGATGGGTATTCTTGTTAACCACACTTTTGTAATGAATAAACTGAGATGCATACAAGTCAGTAACTTTCAAGATTTCAATCTAGTAGATGATGGAGCATGATTCATCCTGGGTTCTCAAGTCAGGACACATCAACATGTTGCTCTAATACCTCATTTAAGATGGTCTACGCTTGTGATGGTTAATTTTATGTGTCAACCAGACTGGTCCACAGGGTGTCCACATATTTGGTCAAATGTTGTTCTGAGTGGTTCTCTAAGGATGTTTCTCCATAAGATTTAACATTTTAATCGGTAAAGCAGATTACCTTCCCTAATGTGGACGGGCCTCAACCAAGGCCTGAACAGAACAGAAAGGCTGACTCTTCCCTGAGTAAAAAGGAATTCCTCTTGCCTGATTGCCTTTGAGCTAGGACACTGGTCTTCTCCTACCTCCAGACTTGGACTCAGACTGAATTACAACATTGGCTCTCCTGGGTCTCTAGGTTGTTGACTGTTGATGTTGGGACTTCTTGGCCTCCATAATTGTGTGAGCCAATTCCCTACAATAGATACATATGCTGTTTATATAATACACATGCATTCTATATATTACTTATACATATACATAATTCCATAAATTTATACATATAAATGTATACAATTTCTATACATATATATAATTTTATAATTTATATGTATACATTCTCTGGAGAACCCAGACTAATACAGATTTTTGTTCTGAGAATGGGCATGGGGAGACAGATATCTGTATCTGTATCTGTATATATATATCACCCTGATGTGTTGTAAGCTCCCAAGAATGTGGAAATACGTGTTATCTTTCCACTGCATATCCAGCACCTGTTATAATTTCTGCTGCAGGGTAGGCTTCCCAAAATTATGCATGTATTCATTGGAGAGAAATGCTAGATGAAAGAATACAGAAATAAAATACACAGTTCCTGGGGTGCCTGGGTGGCTCAGTTGGTTAAGTGTCTGCCCTCTGCTCAGGTCGTGATCTCAGGGTTCTGGGACAGAGCTCCCCACCGGCTCAGTACTCAGCAGGGAACCTGCTTCTCCCTCAGCCTGACCCTGCTCATTCTCTCTCTCAAATAAATAAATAAAATCTTTAAAAAATTACTAGTTCCCGCCTTCAGGGGCCTCACACTTCTTAGGATGACATGCAGAATCTACATATATAAAATCTAATTAACTGGGTGACTTCCATATTAATCTCAAATGGGTATGGACCTAATAATGGAGTTTCACGATGTATGAATCTGAAGTTGATAGAACTGTAAAGGGAAATAGATCCACAATCACAGTTGGAGATTTCAATACGCCGCTCAGCAACTGATAGAATAAATAGAAGACAACTCCATCCACCAGTGGGACAGAGTTATTAGCATGTACAGAACACTGAACCTAAACAAAGCAGAACGCACAGTCTTTTCAGGAGCGCTTGGTGACGTTCGCCAGGAGAAACCATATTCTGGGCCGCAAGCTGAGTTTGGATGTCTTGAAGAGGACAGAAGAAATCCTACAGCATTCCTCCTGGCCTGGAAGCCTCCTGCCCTGGTTCAGGCGGAGAGAACCCAGAAGGGAGAGGGCCGCATCCAGGGGTGACAGGCGGCAGGCAGATGTCTGCGATGACACGTCCCCGAGCCGGACGTGTCAGAGAGCGTGGGGGAGACGCAGGGTGTGCGACGGGGAGAACCGGGGTGACGACGGGGACTGGGCTCCTCGCGGACGCCGGAGAGCCGCACCTGCTCCCCGCACCTGCTCCCCGCACCTGCTCCCCGCACCTGCTCCCCGCACCTGCTCCCCGCACCTGCTCCCCGCACCTGCTCCCCCGGCTTCCGGCGTCGGTAAGTGCAGGGTCGACGATTCGGCTTACCAATAACAGAAGTAAAAACAACAGGCCCCTTCCGTCCCTCCCTTCCCGCAAGAGGAACGCAGCCTCCCACTCCTCTTCCTCAAGTCCCGCCCCTTTTGCCCACCCGCCGGGGGAGACGAATCTGCGGCCGCGGAACCGCCCGCAGCAGCGCGCCGCGCTCCGGGGGCGGAAGTAGCTCTCACGCGGAGCCGTAAAGCGCGCTCCCTTCCGGTTAACGACAGCCGCCGCGACCGTCCCTGCCGGCCGACCTCCGGTAAGCGCCTCCGCCGGACCCTGGGCGTTTCCACAAATCTTCCCAGCTCGGGCTCTTCGCTGGGGGCGCCCCCTTCGCCTTGGATCATGTTCAAGAAATTCGATGAAAAGGAAAACGTGTCCAACTGCATCCAGTTGAAAACCTCGGTTATTAAGGGTATTAAGAATCAGTTGATAGAGCAGTTTCCGGGGATTGAGCCGTGGCTCAATCAAATCTTGCCCAAGAAAGATCCGGTCAAAATCGTGCGCTGCCACGAGCACATAGAGATCCTCACGGTCAACGGAGAGTTACTGTTCTTTAGACAGAGAGAGGGGCCGTTCTACCCGACCCTGAGGCTCCTTCACAAATACCCCTTCATCCTGCCGCACCAGCAGGTGGACAAGGGGGCCATCAAGTTTGTGCTCAGTGGGGCCAACATCATGTGTCCCGGCCTGACGTCCCCGGGGGCGCAGCTGTACCCCGCCGCGGTGGACACGGTCGTGGCCATCATGGCCGAGGGCAAGCAGCACGCGCTGTGCGTCGGCGTCATGCGGATGTCCGCCGAAGACATCGGGAAGGTCAACAAGGGGATCGGCATCGAGAACATCCACTACTTGAACGATGGGCTGTGGCACATGAAGACGTACAAGTGAGCGCCCGGAGCGGCGCCCCGGGACTGGAGCTGTGGACGTGGTGCTGTGTCTGTGTTTGTGTCTGTGGGACGGCATGAAGAGCGTTCCTCCGCGCTTACGCCAGATGCTCGAGGGAACAAAAACCAAGTAAAGATTTGGAAGGAGCCCAGCTGTCTGTATCTGTGTCCTTGCGCGCGTGTGAGTACGGGTGTGCGTGTTGGCGGCGGGGCGCTTCGTGGAGAGGCGCCGTGTCCTCTGCCCCAAGCGGATGTCGGTTCAAAGGCAGGTGCGTCATCTGTGGTAGAAAAGTAGATTTTTCAAAGCGAAGAGCATGCGGTGCGGTTGGGAGACAGACCCACAGTTGGGATCCAGGAGTTGGGAGGGAAAAAAATGACCGGAGAGGGGCCCGAGCAGCTCGGTTAACAGAGCCCTGGAAGGACGAGCAGAAAGCTCAGGACAAAGTGTCCCGCAGGCATTAGTGGCCGTCTGCCCGACGAGCATCATCCCGTCCCCCCTTGCTGGCAGGGCTCGGTCCATCCCGGCCCTACGTGAGCCAGGGAAATTGCCATTAGGTTGGGCCCACCGCAGTGCTCCGTTTCCCAGTGAGACGGAGTCATTTGTGGGTGGTCATGGGACCTACGGCCAAGTAGAATCTTCCTGTTCAGGAATCCCTAGGAATCCGTAGGTCCTTCCTCCCACGGTTTTTTGTTACTGACCTGGGCGGCCATGTGACCTGTGTTAGGAGGGGCTGCTGGAAGATTTCTGGGAAAGGTGTGCCGGCTCTCAAAGAAAGATGCATGGGGAGAAACAGTCTCCCTGCTTTGGGCGGACGGTGGCATGTGTGATTTTGCTCTTGCCGCACACATACGCGCACATAGACTGACACACACACACTAACGTGCACACAAAACCTTGATGAGCATCAGGTCTGAACATGGAAAGCAACCAGGTCCTTGCTGATTTATGAGCTGATGATTAATCAGCTGTTGAGATTCCATATACCGGGACTCTTTATTAAGGGATGTGGTGAAGTTATGTGAGATAAAACAGTTTCCTTATCAATCACTTCATCTTGCCTTGGGTTTTCTGAAATTTAAAGCCAACGTTATCTCAGTTTTTACAGAATGGCATCATAGACACCCAACTGAACAATTGTGTAAAGGAGGGGAAAACAGGTCAACTGAAGGCTCACTGGCGACTTCGCCGTGATCGGTTTCAGTGTCACTCCTATGAGGGCAAGATAAATTGCGGTAGATTTAGGGGTGAATGGAAAGTGAAAAGGTAAAAGGTGGTTATTTAGACTCATGTTATTCCTTACAGAAGTTTGGTTGTGAATGAAAAGATACTGGGTAAAAACTAGAGGAAGGTTATAGTCAAGATACTTTGTTTCGGAGTCCAGGTTATTTTTCTGTTATTTTTATTGTTGTTGTAGGTTGTTGATGGGGTATCTAAGTACGTCTACTTGTTGAGGAGAAAGATTCACTGAGAGTGGGAATACTCGATGGGGGTAGAATCAGTGGGCTAGAAAAGTGGGAAGGAATGGCTCCAAGAGGAGAGGAGGGGCCGACCTGCCCTCATAAATCCGCACATTTAGATTATGTCCTTTCATCACAGAGTTGTCCTGTAACAACTCAAACTCTCCTCATTAGAACACTATTTTTTCCTCAAAGGATTAGGGCTTTTGCCCCATTTAATTGTCTACCCCAGTCAGCACCCCTCTGGCCGTTGGTGGACACCTGTGGAGGCCCTGGAAGCATCTCATGATAATATTCGGGAGCGGCAGGGACTCTGACGAACACGGACGGAGACACTCAAGGTAAGAACCCTACAGTTCTTTCACTGTGTGTCACCACCAACTATCTCCACCAGAAGTTGAAAGAGGACCCTCTGCATCTATTTTAAGCCTTCTTTCAGGACTCCTCACTCATGCATATGCATACTGTCTTCCATTATTGGACGGTGAGGCTGACCCTTGTATTGATACCAATCCCACCAAACAACTCACGGTAGAAATCCCGCATACACATTGGAAGGGATGGAGGGCAAGAGTTAACATGACCTTCCTGGAATGTCATACAAAATTTGGTGTGTGTATTCAGAGATAGATGTATTTATTAAAGCCTTCTCTACATTCATCATATGTTTAAGGTGATCTGTGAGCCAAAAGGTTATTATGAACAATTAAAGTAGAAGAGGATTGTCTCTACTTACTCTTGGCTAATACCAATGTCTAATTCGATGGTGAGGAGACTGGCAAATACAAGTGATAGTCACATCTTACCTCAAGAATCCGCTCACTCCAGTGCTGTTTCATCCAGAATAGTTCAACAGACATTATTGGGTACTTGCTTTGGGGCTAGATACTGGACTGGAAGTAAGATGCAGAAATATAAAATACCACCCTGTTTTCCAGGAGCTTAGCCTTGTTAGGAAGGCAAACATGTAGATACATAATTTAATTTCAAATATTTGTGTATGTGTACACACCTACATATAGTAAACGTATGAATTACTTATTGTAATATGGTATGAATGAGTGAGGGAAAGTTGTCTCTGCCTCGAAAATCAGAGAGGATTTCTTAGTTAGAGGCTGTCTCACTAGAAATGTTAAAAAAAAAATGATTAAGGATGTTTTCATAATGAAAATGGTGAAAAAAATTCCAGGAAAGGAAATAGTGTGAGCAATGCAGTAGAGTCACAGAAATAGAAGCGGCCTGACTTCTGTAGGTCATCATTTTCCAGGAGAAGAGATGAAACTAGAGGCTTATGGTAGAGACCCACTTTTAATGTGCTAGAGGATTTATGTGCTTACAGTTGAAATGGGTCTTTACAAGAGTGCTGAGAAGGAGTGCAGTATGAGCGAGATTATGGTTTGGGTAGATGATAGTGGGAGAGTGGATTCGAGGGGACCTGGGACTAGAGGAAGTAACTAATACTGCGGCATTGCAGATCCTATTTTAGTACATGTGCTGCCGAGGCAAGCACAGCATTGCAGATCCTGCAGGCAAGAGACGAGGACACTGATTCAAGGGATATGAATTACTCTAAACATTTTTGTGGAGGAAAACTTCAGAAATTTACTGGGAAAAGGAAGTCTCCGCTTGGTGGGAAATGGCCCCATAAATAGAAGAGGAGCCAGGAGGAGGATGGTTTGGGCAGGGCAGCAGACGAGGAGAGGGACATCATTCTAGTGACGCATATGAAGCGTACATTTCCTACGGGACCTCCAAGTGGGACCACCCAGCAGACGTACAGGTAACAGGTGTCTGGAGAGCGGGCAGTGCCAGGGCTTTGAGGCAGATTTCTGAGCCATTAGTATGCAGGTGGTGGTTAAAATGATGAGAAGTAAATGCTCGTGAGTTTTAAAATGAGGAGGCTGGAGATGGACTGTGTGAGCGGAGGAAGATCTGTCCACTCGGAGAACGAAGGGGACAACGAGTCGGTGGGACCATGAACCCTATGACCCACTAATTCCTGGGAGGAGAAAAGCGGTTTCCTTCAGCTCTAGAGGGCGAAGTAAATACCTAGAATGGTGACTTATAGGGCCTGGAAAATTTTGAATGGGACTCACTGGGACAGAAAGAGGCTTGTCTGTCTTCACATATACAGTGCCCACTGGTGGCAGAAAAGGGGGACATGTGCGTTTTCCCAGCAGTCAGCCTTGGCCAATCCCACTGGACTTGGGTTGCTGTTTGGACAGTTAATGTTCCTAATTCTGGCCAGCCACCTTGAAAATCTATGTAACCTCAAGATTCAGAGAAAGAATTGTGTTGGGCAGGCGGTGCACTCTGGCGCCGAGGGCCTGGCAAGAATGCAAGGCTCTGACCACGCAGAGTCGCTTTCAGCGTTGTATGGGCAGGGCGTTGACCACGAGGGATGAGGTGACCCCTTCCTCTGGAGAAGGAGCAGCCTTGCTTCTGCCCGTAAGAGCCGCGGATGCAGCAAGCTTGGACCCCCTCTGCAGCACGAGCCCCTGTGTTTGCAGTCATCACCTGTGGGGTGTGAAGGTCTTGGGGAGTCAGTGCAAACGAACGTGAAGCTCTGGCTGCTGCTTTTCTCGTGACTCCTCTGTCCTTTGTCCCTGGCTGCGCAGCCTTGTGCCTTCTGCCCGCATTCATGAAGCAAGCTAGCTTGCTGGTGTGCAGGTCGGGTGAAGTTGGAGAGCCGGCACAGTTCTTGGCAGTTTGGGGGATGGGGATGGGATGCTAACTGAGACATGGCTTCTGGAAGAGAGAAAATGAGGACCCCCCACAGGCCAGGCAAGAGGACTTTAGAAGACCCCTCAGGATCCTGTGACAAAGGCCCTTGTCGTACCAGCAGCGGGTGAGAAGGGGAAGCGGGGCACTGCCCTCGCCTGTCTGTTCAGCAGCAGGAGACGGGATTGACACCAGCCTTTCAGATGGCACCTTGGTTGTCACACCCTCCCTCCTGAGGAAGAACGGGGTGCTGTCACTACCAAGGGCAGGCCCCGGACTCTAACTGAAAGGTGATGTGGTTTTGGTTGCAGAGTCAGGGGGTCTCCAGCGCTGAATTAAATGATGTCCACAAGGGGATGGAAGGTTTTGGAGGGAAAAGTTTGTTTATTGAGCTCAACAGGCAGCCTCTGGAGACCAAAGGTAAATGCAAAAATCTTCCTTCCTGTTCCTTACTTCCTACGCTGTTCCCTGAGGCCCTCCTGCCTCCCTCCCTCTCTCCTGCCTCAGCT
This sequence comes from Eumetopias jubatus, assembly GCF_037043125.1. Taxonomy (NCBI): domain Eukaryota; kingdom Metazoa; phylum Chordata; class Mammalia; order Carnivora; family Otariidae; genus Eumetopias; species Eumetopias jubatus. The sequence goes on from NW_028274814.1 coordinate 30,609,221, forward strand.
GCTTTAGGAACAAAGCCAAGTAAGTTAGCCCCTGAGGCACAGGTGTTAAATCCTTGATCTGTGTTAGCATTTTGGGGGTGGTTGTGGGGAGCAGCATCTGAATTCAACTGATAGGTCTCAGAAAATTCACAAAGAAAGTGGTAAGAACCAGCTCACTCAAGAACCAGGTAACTAGGGGCGCCGGGGTGGCTCAGTCAGTTGAGCATCCGACTCTTGATCTCCGCTTGGTTCTCGATCTCGGGGTCATGGGTTCAGGCCCCCCGTTGGGCTCCATGCTGGGTGTGGAGTCTACTTTAAAAAAAAGAAAACAGGTTGCTAGAAGAGTACTGTTGTACAGGAACAATTTAACTTCTACCCTTCTAGCTTCTGTGGCTGGTCAAACAGTTACAATAGCATAAGACAGGTTAACAAGAGAAAACCAAATTTAATTATGTACGGGAGCCCCATAAAGATATGAAGACTCACAAGGCAGCTCTGGGCAATTGAAGCTTATACAACATCCTGAGCGATAGAGAGGGTTGGGGGCCTGGGGAGACAAAGGGAAGGAAGGCTGTTCACAAGACGGCAGAGGAGGTGTTTGGAGAATAAAGGTTTCCCTGTTATCCACACAGTTTCTTAGGTAAACTGGCTGTCTCTGGTTAAAGCTCTCTTCCTGGTACCAGGCCCTCTTTCCCATGTAAATTTAGGCAGTTGAGAGAAAGGTGAGAGCTTCTCCTGAATCTGCTGGGTTTTGATCGCCTTTAGCTCAAAATAATCCTCGTGCCAATGTGACATATATTGGGGAGACTCGTCCTGAAACCCTGAGTTTTGTACTTATTAAATTAATTAAATTTGTAGTTAAAGTTCTTCAAACAAAGAAAACTCCAGACCCAGAAAGTCTCACTGGTGAATTCCACTAAACATTCAAAGAAGAAATAAAAATTTTACGGAGTTTCTTCTTTAATAAATAAGTTTAGGGGACACTTCCCAATTCATTTTATGAAGCCAGTGTTACTCAAAAATCCAAACCAAAGACACGACAAGAAAATAAAATCAGACCAATATCCTTCATGAACATAAACACAAATATCCTAAAAAATATTAGCAAATTGAGCCAGAAATATGTAAAAATAGCAAAATATGGGATTTATTCTGGAAATGGAAGGCTGGTTGTCATGAGCGAGCCATAAGGTCGCACACACGAGTTGTGTCTTTCCACAATGTCAGCTTTATTTAATCATAAAGCAAAGTTAAATCACAATTATAGAGCAGGTTCAGGATTCCAAACTCAGTGACATTTCACCATGTGATTAAACTTGGCTTCCTACATAGCACAGAAAGCAGGACGTGAGACAAGCCACACAACAAACAAGGCAACAGAAGGGCGCAGGAAGTTACCGAACCAAACGCCAAGTCATCCTGTGGGCGTGCAGTTGAGATGAGGCCTTGGTCTGCCCGGGTCAGCCCTCGGCACTTACTGCTGCTTATGTTCGAGCAGTGACGGGTCTCAGTTCTGTTTGGAGATCCACTGGGCAGAACCTTTGGCCGCAGCTGTCTGTTGTAAGTGGTCAGACAGAGATGGGTCAGGTCTGAAGAGTCTGACAGTTTGCTGCCCAAGTCCTTCCCTTTTTAAAGGGATTTAATTGGTTTTGGGGTCCCTACAGACCTCTTCTGGTTCTGGTCGTTATCAGTTCTGGGGTGTCAGCTGACGCTGGTCCCGTTGATATCTCTTAGCTGCGGTACCTTAACTGCTCAAGTCATTGCTTGACACAGGCGCCTGCTTGACATGAGAGACTCCATTTTGCTCTCTACACTGGTTCAATATTCAGAACTTAATTAATGTAATGAACCGTATTAGTAGGTTAAAGAAGAAAAATCACATGCTTATTTTACTAGATGCAGAAAAAAATGGATATAATTCAATATTAATTCGTTCAATAAAAGAAAAGTTCCCCAATCTGGTAAAATAGATCTACAAAACATCTACAGCTCACATTATATTTATTGGGAAAGACCGAATGCTTTCTTCCTAAAATCAGGAGCAGGACAGATATGTCCCCTGTTACCACTTATATCAGTCATTCTACGTGGTCCAGTAGGGGAAGAAAAAGAAAAGACATATAGCTTGCAAATAAAGAATAAAACTGTCTGTTCACAGACAGTATGATTGTCTAAGTGGAAAATCCAAAAGAATCAATAAAAAGGTTTCTAGAACAGATATGTGAGATGAGCAAATCAATTTATTCCAAAATCAGTTGCATGTCAATATGCTAGCAATGAATATTGGAAATTGAAATTTAGAAATAGACCATTTTCAGTAGCATGGAAAACTTGAAATAATTATGTATCAATCTCACAGAGTACGTGTATGATCTGTATGTCAAAACAACACAAAACACTTAGGAAAGGAGCCCAGATTAAAGGGAACCCTAGCAAGCCCAGAGGTATGCTCTGTTCACAAACTGCAAGACTCAATAACGGTGTAATTGATGTGGGAAACAAAGGCAAAGGGAAAAACCTCAATTACCTTTCTGGCTACAGCCTATTGACGAGTCCTTGAGACAGGCAGAGTGACCTTCCTGTACGAACTCAGCTGCCTCGATGTGGGAAGCTTTGCTAAGGGCAAAAGGTAATCTTAGCCTGACCCCCTGGGATCCTGAAATTCAACACATAAAAATTCCTTTGGAAACTTCCTTTGTATCTACCCTCCAAGATATACGTTGGCAGTCATCCCCCAAGCATACGACCCACCGATATACATCTACAGGGTCTCATGACTAGGGTTTTACTAGACAGTAGTAAATGACCTTTTGCTAACAACAGCTAGCCCCTCAAGGTCCTGGAAACCTTGCTTCCAAATTCCTTAGAGGCTTACTCTCTCCCCAGCCCCCTCCCAACTTGAAAGTATATAAATAGTCACCTATCACAACCCCAGGGCCGCTCTTTCTGCCCACGGGTCTTATGCCCATGCTTTAATAAAACTACTTTTTTTGCACTGAAGATGTCTCAAGAATTCTTTCTGGACTGTTCACTCTGAACCCCAACATTTCTACATCAGTAATGTCAATTCTCCCCAAATAAATGTATACATTTTATATAATTGGAGTCAAAATCACACAAGATTTTTCATAAGAATTGACAAACTATTTCTAAAGTTTCGGGGGCAGTTAAAGGGCATGGAATAGCTGAAAACATTTTGAAAAGAGAAAAAAGTTGGGGGCTTACACCACCTGACTCAAGGCTTACTATAAAGTGTCATCACTTTAGTGATGTATAGTAAGTACCGTATAGTACTTACTATAGTACCATAAGTACTTATACAGTATATATAAGTACTTATATGCTATAGTACTTACTATAGTAAGTACCGTATAGTAAGTACTGACACATCAGTAGGGCATTAGCAAAAGGATAGACATGTGAATTAATGGAACTGAGAAGAGAGTCCAGAAACAGACCCACTAAACATTGTCAAATGGCGTTTTACAAAGCTGCAAGGGAAATCCAATTGAGGAAAAACAGTCTTTGCCACAAATGGTGCTGGGGACATCCCCGTGCAGAAATATTGGACCTCAGACCATCCCTTGCAATGTAAACAGGTGTTAACTCAAAATGGATTATAAACATAAATGTACTAAATTTCTAGGAGCAAACATAGGAGAATGCCTTTTTGACCTTGAATTCAGCAAAGATTTCATAGACCTAACACTGAAAGCACTATTCTTAAATGAAAAAATAGAATTAATTGAAATTAGGAATTTCTGAGTTTTGAAAGACAGCTAAGAAAATGAAAATACAAACCATATACTAAAAGAAAATATTAGCAAAACCTATGTTTAATAGATAATTTAGCCTTAGGAATATAGCAAACTCTCCAAATGGTGAAAAAGCAGAAGCATTAAAAAACTGGACAAAAATTTGAACAGATACTGCACCAAATAGGATATATACACGTGAAAAGATGCTCAGCACCTTTAACCACGAGGGACATTCAAATTAAGCCGCCGTGAGACACCACTGCATATCTGTTAGAATGGACAGCAACAACAGAACCCTGACCACGTATGTGTTGGTGAAAATGCGGTTACTGGTAGGAATGCAAATGGTATAGTCACATTGGAAAGGAAATGTGTAAATGGGTTTATTTGTAACCTTCCCGAACCAGAAAAACAGGAACACTCCTACCATTGTCCCACGTTTACCTGCTCCCTGCTCTCAGTCTGTATTTTACTAGGAATCTTGTAGTGGTGAATATTACAAATAATGGCCAATGAGGATTTTGGATATTACAAATCGAGGTTTTCATATTCCGAGGATTAACGATAATGTACATGTTGGCACATTTTTCTTTTACGTCTACGCACTTTCTCATCTTTAAAAAAAAATCAAAGTCTCCATTTACTGTGGTGCCCCAGTCCCTTCATTTCATCCTCACGTGATAAACTCTAGGAAAACTTTAAAACATTTACAAAGAGCATGATTGCAATTCTTGCATGCTCTTTCAGCAGAGCTAAATTCAGGATATAATTATTTTCTTTAAAAATTCAGTTGGCTCAACATATTTTCAAAAGAGGAAATTCCAAGGCTTTGGAAAAGCACATCTGTGTTACAGAGAAAACATTTCCTAAGCAGGAAAAGTCTTTCTGACCATGCAAAATATCAAATTTCCAATCGCATGTTTTGGGGTTATTTCTATCCAAAGACTTTTTCCTTTTAGTTGGAGCGATTTAGAAATGTGGGCACTCAAGTCATGGTACTGTCAGAAGCTTAGCCGAACAACCGTGAATGCTATATTAAATGATTTTCTTAGGGCAAAACAGAGGCTTTTTAACGTGAGCTGTGCACTTGGCCTGTGTTGCAGAGCATGTACCCAAAGATATCCTTGTCTTTCAAAAGCATGAAACCTGCAGCTCTTTCAAGGGCTCCTTGCGGACACATGGGCCGTTGGTAATGATGTCTCTGTTCCTTTGAGGTCAAATGTCAATTGATTCTCTGAAGTTTGTGTTCACCTCTGTATCTCCTTAAAAATCGACAGGCGTGCACAGTAGAATAAAAAGGTTAAATGGCAATTGTCCCTTTTGCAACAGCACGGGTGAACCTGGCCCTCTGTCATGCTGAGTGAGTGGTGTCAGTCAGAGAAAGGCAAATACCATAGGGCATCACTTACACGTGGAATCTAAAAAAGGCCAACTCGCAAACAACGCATCATGGAACACCACATCAAAAACTAATGATGTATGGTGATTAACATAACGTAATAAAAAATGTAATAAATAAATAAAAAACCGTGAATGTTGGGAAAGAAAAAAGCCTACCAAAACCAACAGTTGATTTACCTGAAATCTAATTTTGAAAATAAACTTTATGTCATAACAATTAAAAAAAAAAAAGTCCAACTCATTGAAAGGGAAGGTAGACTGGTGGTCGCCAGGGGCTGGGGGTGGAGGGAATGGGAAGGTGTGGGTCAAAGGGAGCAAGCTTCCAGTTATACGATGAAGGAATTCCAGGGATCTCATGTCCAGCATGGTGGCTCTAATGAATAATCCACTACCACATACTTGAAATTTGCTAAGAGAGATTTTAAGCAGTTGCATAAAAAAAGGGTAATTATGTGAGGTGATGGGTGTGTTAGCTTGATTGTGGTGATCGTTTCAAATCGCATCAAATCATCACGGTGTACACCTTCAGTACGTTAGGATTTTATGTGTCAGTTATACCTCCGTAAAGCTGGGGAAGAAAAGGAGGAGTGAGATGAAAAACTGGCGTGGACGATGGACTCTTATTACTGAAACTTTGGCGCGAGCTGCCTCCCCCTGCTGGTCGCTGGCCTTCATTACATTTCTCCTGCCCCTTCTGGAAGGAGGTGTGGTCCACACTCCAAGCCCATCGGAGGCCCTTGTGTTTTCTGATACCAGGAGGCGTGAGATACTCCAGTCCCCCAGTTTGTGTGACCTGATGTTCCCTTTCCACTGCTCAGAAGGAACCAGAACCCGGAGCTGTGGTGTCACAGCTGGGCCTAAGAGGCACAGCTCGATAACTCTGCCATAGACCGTTTTGAAAAAAAGTCCCCGTATCATAGTTTTTGTAAAGAATACAAAAGTACTAAAACTTGTTCATGTTGCAAGGTGTTGGAGATAACCTCCCTTCATTTAGAGGATGAGACTACGGAACCATGGGAAGATGAACAAAGTTGGCCCTGGGCTTGGACATCCTGAGCTGTGGAGACTTCTGGAACCATTGCATTAGGTGGTGATTAACTCTGCATAGCTGCTGCCACCATTACTCCAGCCTTCCTTCCCTGGTGGCCTCCTCTAAAAACCTACACAGTGTTCCCTCTGCGGCCTCCCTGTCTCCCCATACACCCTTAAAAACATCAGGAATTTATGAGAAAACCCCTCTGTGATAGGATCATAGCCTCTTTGGAGATGACAAACTCGAGGCACAGAGGGGCTGAGCTAATCAGCCAAGGTCTCCGAACCTGTGCGCGGTGGGGATGGGTTGTCCTCCAGCATCTGTGAGCTAGTCCATGGAGGGGACCACGGTATTACCCTTACTGATCCATGTTGTCATTTCACTTGTTAACCCCAGAGGCACGAGGGCACTTCCGTTCGTTTCTTATTGCTTACTGGGGGAAAAAAGTGCTAGAGATTCTTAGTTTTCAGCATGCTCATCTGGAAAAGCTAACGCTCTCCAGTCCAGCCTACCTCTTTTCCCCACCCTCTCGCAGACTCTGTATGGACCTTCTGGAGTCTGTTTGATTCCGGTTATTCTTTTATCTTGAGTTTGCTGTTCCCTCCTGGTCCAATTACATTATTGCTTTTCTTCAAAACTTAATGGAAGTTCTACATTTCCTCTATTAGATTCTCTTTTCTTATTTTGCTCACCCAAAATCAAATCTTCTGAACTCTTACCAGAGCTTAATGTCTGTATATCTCATTTTATCACATTGGCCTCAAGGAATCAAATAAAAGCTGCATTGATTGTCATCCGGTTGCAAAACCACGGTGCTGGGTACCATCGGGACTGCAGAGTGGGACGAGCAGAGTTCTTGCACTCACTGAATTGATATATGTGAAGGCAGAATATAAATAGGATTTTTTTTTTTTTTTTTTACGAAACTGAAGGTATGAATGATAAAAGACAAGATGACAGCAAAGGAGCTGACACTTTGCAGAGGGCGTGTGAGGGAAAAACCACTTTATGCATGAAGAGGAGGAAGAGTAACTGGAGTCGGACCAGTCAAGCAGGATTTATGCGGGAGACCCACGCAACCTGGGTGGCAGAAAAATGTAACTTGTAATCCCTGAGGGCAGAAGTGGAAGTTCAGAATGGAAAAGGTGGATTGCAACCACCCAGGAGAGGACTTTGAGTTCTCAATCACTGAGTTCACTGAAGGCAAGAGATCACCTATTCTTCTGATGCTACCAATGGAATGTTGATTTTGAGAGTGCCCAGCGGGAGAGAGTAGGGAGAGAAAACTCCCAGGGCTCCAAACGGGGCGGGGCCACGGAGGGCTGGAGCCCTGCACTTGGCGGGAGAGGGACAGGGAAGGAAAAGGGAAGGGGGTGATGAAGTCATGACTAGGAGTTATCCACACATGGCTGTGTGTGTGTGTGTGTCCATGTGTGCATGAGTGTGTGCGTGTGAATGTGTGCACCCGTGTGAGTGTGCGCGCGCATGTGCATGTGTGTCCACGTGCCCGAGAATATTTGTATTCTGAGAATTGCACAGGACAACTCGATGTGGACTTTTTCCTACAGAATCCCCAAATAATGACCGATTCAGTAGGAATAGGAAAGTGTGTTATCTGACATCTCTCGCCCAGGAAGAACTACTCTCTGGCAGACATTCTTCGCTCCCTTACCTGACCGGCATTGCCTTAGTGTCTGAACTGTGTCTTTTTTTTTTTTTTTAAGATTGTATTTATGTATTTGAGAGGGAATGAGAGTGAGAGAGATTACAGAGGGAGAGGGAGAAGCAGATTTCCCAAGGAGCAGGGACTCCGATATTCGGCTTGATCCCAGGACCCTGAAATCATGACCTGAGCCGAAGGCAGACGCTGAACCTACTGAGCCACCCAGACGCCCCTGAACTGTGTCTTTTTAGCACCATCCATACTAAACACTGCAAAGAACAAACACCACCCATATGATTAGGGAATAATTTGTTTGCTTGTTCTTTTTCTTTTTTTTTAATGACAGTGTGAACTACAAAATCATAGATTCTTTTAGCACTAGAAACATGAATGATTTAAAACATGTGGTTGGATTCAGGTAAAATAAAATTGGTGCAGAAACCTGGCTGTGAAAAACAGCACCAAAGAAGAACACAATATGACGTGCAGGGTTTTTCCCCATAAAACTCTAGTTCAGGGACGATCATACATATGTTCATATATATTTAAATACCTAAAAATTAAGAAATAGATGAAATAAATGTGCATAGAAGCTGAAACATGAAATTATGGTAGAATGGGTATGTGGTATAGTTTATTCCCTTAGAATGTTTCAAGGCTTGAATTTAATAATGCATTAAATTATTAATAATAAAACATTTTTTAAAGTACATGTCTCAATTTTAATACACAATGCAACAATGCAATAATGGAGAAGGCCTCAGCATTTCTTATAGCTTTTAAAACTTATAATCTTTCATTTTACACCTACAGGCAGATCTTTAAATAAGAATTAGTTATTTTAAACATTAGGAAATACAATTTTTATAAAGTACTGCATATTGGATACTTCCTGCCTAGAGAGTTAAACAGGAAAGGACCGCTCCCCCCCAACACAACGTACTACACAGATCAAGTCTTTCCATTTATTCTAAAGGTTTTATTCATTTATTTGAGAGGGAGAGAGAGAGCTCGAGCATGAGTGGGAGGAGGGGCAGAGGCAGAGGGAGAAGCAGACTCCCCGCGGAGCAGGGAGCTCCCCTCGGGGCTCGATCCCAGGACCCCAAGATCATGACCTGAGCCGAAGGCAGACGCTTCACCGACTGAGCCGCCCAGGCGCCCCTGCGTCTTTCCATTTAAAACAAATGTTTTGAACAAGGTAATCGTAATAGTGCCTGAAAGACAAACTGCTTCTTTTGAGGAGGGAGGAGGATGTGATTAGGAAAGAAAATGTAATAAACAGATTTAGATAATTAGTTGGAAGAAATAATCGAAAGCCTTATGTTGTTAATTTTCAAAATTCGTCTGCAGTCATCGGCTTAATTTATGCATTCATTTATCCTTACATTATTTATTACATCCATTCATTTATATACATCCATTCATTTAATAACTACTAATTAATACCCACTCTGAAATGGAAATTAAAACACTTAGGCAATTCTTTTTGGTTCAATTAACAAAACCCCATTGCTCTAGTAGGAGCAAAGCAATGTGGGGTGATTTTAAAGATTTGAGGATCTAAAGGAAGGCACAGGCTTGGGGGCGGGTTGGTTCTCACAGGGGACTGGGCCTGCATACCTGTCCTGACCCAAGGTGACAAAAGATTCTCTCCGTCTCTTCTCTGCTTCATTGTGTTCTCTCCTAGCAAACCAACCTGCTCTGATTTCGGCGTGCATGACTCAAAAGTACCCAGACCATTCTTCTGAATAGCCATGGTCACCAGTCCAGGCCACCCAGGGATGGTGATTGGTGTCTGAAATAAAAATCCAAATTCCGTGGGGCGCCTGGGTGGCTCAGTCGTTAAGCGTCTGCCTTCAGCTCAGGTCATGGTCCCAGGGTCCTGGGATCGAGCCCCACGTCGGGCTCCCTGCTCTGCGGGAAGCCTGCTTCTCCCTCTGCCTCTGCCTTCTGCTTCCCCTGCTTGTACACTCTCTCTCTCTGTCAAAAATAAATAAAATCTTCAAAAAAAAAAAGTCCAAATTCCAGGAAGAATGTATACAGTTGGCACTGCTTTGCTCTCATCACACCTTGGGCTCATCAATTACATTTAGGAGCAGAGTCATGCAGTGTAAGCACTGCCCCAGGATCCTAGCCCCATAGATGGGTAAGGAGGTGGGGAGTGGGGCTTAGAACCCTTCGGTTTCCAGCACCATCACCAACACCCTCCTTTATGAGCTTGATATGAAAGCCACAGATTATATAACATTATATAACCAGAAAGATGACTTTTAAAAATTAACAGACTGCCCTATATTATAATGTAGAGGAAAATAAAAGGAAGGCTATTTAAGATAAGATATGATTTGAATATTTAAATAGCCTGCACAACTACACTGAGGACATAAGTAGGCACTCAGATGCTTACATAATATACACAAAATTACTGTGAGTGTGGTAGTTACAGAGACAATTCAATGCAGGCGAGTTACATTGAATCCTCAACTCAAGCCCCACAGGTAGTAACATTCCCTGTGATGTGGTTTTTCTGAGATGTGGAGCGTTTGGGGGACATGTCTGAAGCAAAGGACAATCTTCTCTCGATTTGCACATTAATTGAATTTCTATAAAATTCAGTGTGTATTAAAACTATGCAAAAATGTGTATGTGCTTTATTTCAGCAACCTGGGTAGGTTGTGGCGGGCTCTGTGAGCTGTTGGAGGCTCTCCAGGCGCTGCAGGATATCCAGAGTCTCTGGCATTGTCCACTAAGTGACGGTAACACCAGGATCCCTGTGGCAATCCAAAACTTCTCCATGAATCCCAGGCTACTGTTCCCATTTCAGGACCTAGAAATATATTTCTTGAAAGAGTCCAACATAAACTTCCATCTGTCATCTGCCTTCCGGTTCTCAAACCGATACACTCCTTAAATACACTGGCAATGTTCAGCGCTTACTGTGTTTGAGCTACTCTTTCTCTGCCCAAATGCAAGCAATTTCTCCCCAGATCCCCTCTTTCTAGTGTTGGTGTTCCTCAGAGCTCCGTCCTAAAACTTCTCCCCTTCTCATGCCACACACTCCTTGGATAGTCTGTCCTCTCGCAGGGGATGAACTCTGGGCTGATGGTTGTAGTGTTTATACCTTTGGCCCAGATCTCTCTGTGGGAATTCTGAGTATGTTCTACTGCCAGGCAAAATGGCCCTCGGACAGTCCTACAGGGACATCAAATGCAACATGTACAAACCCAGCCTTCCATGTCCCCACCACCTTGTCCCTTCCCGCCCAGTGACATTACTGGGGTTTCATGGAGCAGCAAGTGTAGTGAGAAGCCTAGAACGAAGATGTTATCTGTTGCCTTTCTGCGTGGGAGAGGTAGATGGTCACATTACAGCACAATTATCTTTAATCCTCGAATTCATTTCATTTATTCTCTGGGTTATTTAAACATTAAGACTAGTAGAGGCCAGGCTCTGCGTATAGAGAATACCGCAATCTTCCGATTATAGCAAAGTGTGTCCACACATGGACTTAGGAAAAGCTGGATTTCCCTGTGGTAGGTGGAGCCCGTGGGGAGGGTGGGCAGTGTGGGTAAGAAGCAAGCGGAAAAGCTCTGACATTGCCATCCTTGCTCCGCATGATGGGTGGAGGGGCACCTGGACCGTTAAACGTGGGTGGGCCAGGCTCCCCTGGCGGATCAGCTTTAGCTGGGCACGTGGCTACTCAGGCCCAGACCCTGTTCCCCAGGGTCCTTTCCTCCGCGTGACTGAGTGCCAGCCGCCGGAATGGGGCAGAAATGCCTGTGTATCTGGTCACCTCGGCGTCCCAGCTCACTGCTCTGGACTTTCCCGTCCCTCCCAACATGGCATGTGGACATGGCTGGGACCTGGCTTCCAAATGGCCAGGTAGCATGAGTCACCAGAGCAGAGATGCTTCCTCTCGGTTTCCAGGGACTAATCGTGGAAAAACGGTTAGAATTTTATTTTCACAAACTTCTAAGGAATTTACCATTTCCTGTACGTGTGATTTAGAAAAAGCCCATGATGGCACCCACAGCGCTCTGTCTCCGTCACCAGTAACAACCGTGGATAGTTTCCTGCTTTATCCCAGTAGTTAGTGACATCTGAAGATGAGCGCACTGTTCATGCTCCGGCTACTTCAGAGGGGGGTGCCAGGAGGTCCTTTCCCGGACTGTGTCCCTGAGTGTCTTATTAGGGACACACGGATATTACTGTATGGATACAGTGCTCCACCAGCCATAACCAAATAGCACGGACTTGAGGGCTTAAAGAGCAGACATTTCTTTTCTCAGCGCAGGAGCCTGGAAGTCCCAGATCCGGGCGCTAGCTCATTTGGTTTTTGGTGAGGCCCCCTCTTCTTGGCTCACAGATGGTTGCTTTTTTGCTTCTGTGTTCAAGTGGCTTTTCCTTGGTAAGTAAACATGCAGAGAGAGCGAGCGAGCAAGCGAGCAGGGGAGTAGAGAGAGGGATGGAGAGAATGAGAGAGGGGGAGAGAGAGAGACAGAAAGAGAGGGGAAGAAAGAGCAGGAGAAAGTGATTGAGCGCTCTGGTGTCTCTTCCCGTAAGCACACTTAATACCGTAAGATCAGAGCTCCACCCTCCACCCTTATGCCCACATTTAACCTTAATTACTTCTTCACTCCAAATACAGACACGCTGGAGGTGAAGGCTTCAGTGTATGAATTTTGTTGGTGGGGGGGCCGGGGGGGGGCGGGACGTGCGTGGACACTAACATTCAGTCCATAACACCGTACTACAATTTTACAAAGCGTTTTGTTTTTGTAGTTTATCATTTGATAACGGTCTTCATATATTGTGTCCTTTGTGGTCTTCTATATTTTATGATTCACTCTTAAAATAATTTTTGAGGAGTCTACAGGCCTGGTCACGCTGCCGTGGAGAAGATTATATAAAACTAAGTAAGAACTCCTGCCTAGAGCACTAGTTAGCAATATTGCAGGAAGAACTTGAGTCTTTAAACGACTCCATGAAGCACCATGACGTACGCTGCCTTTGGGTTTAATTTCTCTGTTTTCTCTGCATGGAACACACGCCCTGACTTTGCCTGGTGAACTCTTACCCCTCCTTCTGAGTTAATTGCACATTGGATCCTGCAGACTCTCCTACCCCAGGTCGGAGCTGACACCCGCTGTGCACTGCCCTCGTCCCAGGTCGGGGCATATATACCGTAGTTGTCTCTTCCTGTGTTTGTATAATCCATGAAAACTTCTTTCCACCTATAACATACTGGCTTCTCAATTAATATTGATTAAATAGGTAAATATTCAAACAAATGGATTCCACAGGAGGATAAGGAGATTCCCAGAAGGGAAGCAGACCTTAGTATTGACCGCCCCTCCCCCCATGCTAGGCAAACTGTCAAGGAACGCTATTGTTTAAGGGAAATAAACTGATGATTTTAACTCAGAAGAAAACAGGGTGGGTGATAGAAAACAGAGGGGTAACTTTAATATGGTGGGTGTTTGAAAAGTACAGTGTCTCGTCCTGGTTCTTCATTAACTCATTGTGCAAAATGAGTCAAATCCCCTATATTAGAGTCCATTTACTCAAGGATAAAATACAGCAGCCTTACCAATATCATGGGTTGTTATAAAATTTAAATAAGTATTTAGAAGCTGTAAAGAGATCTCCCAAATGGTATAAAGTCTAACACAATTATATTTTAAAAATCTGTATCCATCAATAATATAACAAGTCTAAAGGGTATCTGAGTAACTTGGAGATCAACGTTTGCGTAATACCTAAGGTATTAGCTCTTTTCTTGGAATCCCAGTGTTGAGATAGCCAACCTCATGCTCGTTCTGTGTGGTGGCACTCAGCACCCGTTTTCCTGTTCCTGCTCTGCACTGGGAATCAATTGAGAGACAGACAAGTCGGGCAGATGGGGATCTGTATATTTATTACTGCAGAAGCTGTCAGACAACCTGGCTTAGTTGTGTGGCAACAACATTCTTACTGATACTATGATAAGCCCACAAAATTTAAGGTCATCTGTTGGAATTAAGGCTTTGAAACTTCTTGGCTCAAGTCATACATTCTTGTGTGAACCTTGATTTCATTATCTGTAAATAGAAATAAATGTCATCCCAAACTACATACAATTTTGTACTTTTATGGATGTGTGTATGTGTGTGTGTGTGTGAGCCACATCGATAGCATGTGAATATAATCCATATATGTTTTTTGTTGCCAGTGTTTTATTATTTTTTTTCTAATTTAAACTCAATTAGCCAACATATAGTACATCATTAGTTTCAGAGGTAAAGGTCAATAATTCATCAGTTGCTTATAGCACCCAGTGCTCATCACATCACGTGCCTTCCTTCATGCCCATCCCCCAGTTACCCCACGCCCCGCCCATCTACCCTCCAACAACACTCAGTTTCTTTCCTGTAGTTAAGAGTCTTGTATTCCATGTATTTTTAAATGATGTAAACATTTTATTAATTGAGCACTAACACAGAAATAACACATAGTAATATCTCTGAGATGATAGATTTAGTAACTCAAGACACTGAGAAGTATGGGCACCAGGCTCTCTCTCAGTGTCTACTTCTGGTGACAAATTTATAGTTCCAGAATTTGAAATTTGAATACTTTTATGTGTATTTGCTCATTTTTCTTCAATGTTTCAGTCAATCACGCATTTGAGTATCTTTTTTTCTAGTTTTATCATTTTATCATATTGTATAATGATAATTCATTTGGGTTGGCTTTAGTTGTTTTTTTCTCCCAAAATATGACCTAAATGCATTTGCTGAGCTAGAAAATCTTTTATTGTTCTTGTAAGTACTCTTTCTGCCTACGTCACTCATTTTATCTCCTTTCTTGCTTATTCTGAGCTCCAGGTTACTGACTAGTTAGGTAAGGTCCGACTTCAGAGCCCCTCGTCCTCCTTCTGGTCCAAATAAAAAAGGTTCCGACCTGTCCTCAGTGAGCGCAGAAAGAGGGGCATTCGGAAAGCACATGAGGGAGTGAGAAGTCCAGCATCTCTCTGGTACCCAGTGTATTCTAGAGAATCGTGGGTATAAAAGGTGCTTGACCTTCTTATCCACCCCAACCCCTTCAGCTCTTGAATGGGAAAAGGTGAGTGAGTAACTTTAAACCCTGATTCTCAACCACTGAATAAACCAAACTCCAGCAGTAGGTTTTGTGAGCATACAATATTCACAGTTAAATGACAGAGACTTTTATGGTGAATGGTTTCCAAATCCACCAAAAGGAAAAGCGACCACGTACTTTTTATAGAGAAAGTATATTGCTTATACACATTAGATACCTACAGAAGCTTGCAGCTTCTATGAATACACTGTTGCTTGAGTAATAGAATAATCTCGTGAAGGTAACGTGCCTGAATCCTGCTGTAAACCAGACACTCCTCACCACGAGCTTCTACAACGGGGTATCTGCCGAAATCCAGCCTAGGAAAGTAGAATGACACGTCCTTCCCGATGGATCTGTGACCCTCAAATCCAGTGCAAAATCCAATACAGAGCATCACTATTGAGCTGAGCTAGTCCTCAAATAACCCAGATCCATAGGATTCTGAAATCTTGCTTCAGTGATTGACGCTGGAGAATGTTCTTCTTTCTGGATTCAGGGCTGTCATTCCAGGCAGGGATTACTTTTAAACCCTAAACTTAGATTCTTGTAGTCAACTGGCACTTTTATTTATACTTGCATGCGTTTGCTTGTGTATACCTGCAGAGGTAAGAAAAGTCTACTAGTCTGGAGAATGAATGACTCTCCTAAGTAGAAGTTCATCATGCCCATTAGGGTAAGGAAAAAATAATGTGAAGAGCAGTTATTATATATGAAAAACACGAAACAGAATTTGTCACAATTAGGTATCTTTATTTCTCCTCTCTCTTCATCCTGATTATGTAAGTACAATTTATTTGTGATTTTCCTTGAAGTATTTTCTCTCTATTTATGAAAGCCAAGGTTATTTTACTTAGAAAAATCTGTTTAAAGTTTTCTTGGATGGTGACCCCCAAAAGGTAAGTCCACAAGGAACCTCAGAATACGGACCCTTGGAATAGGGTCTTTGCAGATGTGATTAAGGGAAGGATCTGACGATAATACCACCGTGGATTAGAAAGGTTCCTAAATCCAATGACATGTGTCTTGTAGGAGGAAAAGACGCACAGCCCAGGGAACAAGGACATGTGGAGACATAGGCAGAGATTGGACTCTTGCAACCACAAGCCGAGGAAAGCCATACATTGTTGAGTCACTGGAAACTAGGGGAGAGGCGTGGACCAGATCCTCCCTCAGAGTGCCCACAGGGACCCAACCCTGCTGACACCTTGATTTCGGACTCCTGGCCTCCCAAACTGTTAGAGAACACGCTTTTGTCGTTGGTAAGCCGCGTTTGTGGTCATTTGTTACATCAGCTCTAGGAAGCTAATACAGTGGCTAATCGTTAACATTCAAAACACAATTTTATTTGGGTTATTTTCCATTGACTTTCATTAAGCTAGCTAAAAAAGAAATTGTTGTTTAAAAAAAAAAAATCACTTTCCTGGGGCACCCGGGTGGCTCAGGCGGTGAAGCGACTGCCTTCCACTCAGGTCATGATCCCGGGGTCCTGGGATCGAGCCCCGCGTCGGGCTCCCTACTCAGCGGGGAGCCGGCTTCTCCCTCTCTCTCTGCTGCTCTGCCTACTTGTGCTCACTCTTGGTCTCTCTGTCAAATAAATAAATAAAATCTTTAAAAAAAAATCACTTTCCCGTCCTCAGATCTTCTTTTTGCATTTTTGAAATGTATGTTCTGAATTTTTAAAATTTCTGCTTTGGTTAGTTACGGTTTATAGCTTACCAGCATATAAATTATGAGTTGGAAAAAGGAACTCAGAAAAGCTTCTTGAACAGTGAAGAATGGCTACTTAAACTTGCCTTCTTAGCTCCTTTGGGCAATAAAGTGTAAAGTTATTGCATTCCTCTTGAGTACTTGGGATGCAGTTCAGATGGTCTCAACATGTAGCCGGAGATGCAAGACAGAAAAAAGGCATGAGAAATGGAAGGATTTGCTGTCGTCATCATCATCATCATCATCAAAACCTTATTACTGAGGTCATATCATGGAAGTAGGTTCTAGACGGTCTAATATAAGGTTCTGCCCTCAAGATGGACGTACCTTAGAGAAAGATAGATGAATAATTTTGACTTGTCGGAATCCTGCCTGAGACCTGTTTGCACGTTTCCAGGTGTCAGGCAGACCTCGTAGAAATCCAAGTCAATCGCATGTAATCTGAGTCTCGGAGAGGCTTTGCCCCCGAGACCGAGTATTCTGCAGGCCAGTGCCTGCAGGGGGCGCTCTGTGCTCTTTTGTAGATGTGCCGGGTTGAGGGCATAATGGGGCAGGGAAGTGGGAAAGCCGCCGACATTTGCAGATTGCTGTGTGAGTCTGAAGACAGGTGTTAGAAACTGAGGTGCAGGTTTGCGTGTGGTCAGTGCCCCCTTACTATTCCTCCACTTTTAAAAGAAATAGCTTTCCGATGCTTACCTACTGTGACCACCTCGTGGGGGCCCACTTACTCTCTAGTTCTCTCTTTTTAATAAAAGCACCGCGATATTTTTGTTCCTGCTGGTTTGGGCTCAGCCCTGCCTCGCCTCCAGCCCGGGGCAAACGGATTGTTTTAGGGATTTGAGCAAGTATTCCCATTAGTCCCCATCCAAATGCTGCCTAGGACTTCATATAATGATCGAGGCAGCGGGCTTGGAACGGGGGGCCATGCAGATATTGCTACCAAAGAGGAGTCAGACACAAAATGGGGAGGGAGCGGGCAACGCCAGGCCCCCCCAAGAAGCTGCTCTGACTCTTGACATTCCTCTCATCTTTTAGTTATGCATGTCTATAACTTTCCTTTTCAGCCTGAGCCAATTCAATTTAGGACCTGCAGGTTTTATTTTTTGTTACACTGTGGCATTTGCTAACATAATTGATTCATGAGATTGGATTTACAGATTGCTCCAGATATTCAAACCATGCATTCGCATCACATATTTCTACCTATAGGCTGGGACAACCTTGGTAATCTCATCTGAGAACCACACACTATCAGGGGCCTCCAAAATCATGGCATTCAATCCCTCATTTTATAAATGAGAGACTGAGGCCATCAAGCATCACAGCACGGTTAAGGGTGAAAATCAGTTCTCTTCAGCACCAAAGGTGCTTCTCCCAGAACAGAGCATTTTTCATTATGTTTTCCATGCACTGTGACATCCCTGAGCCAGGAGCCAGGCTGAGCCAGCTGAGAGCGCCGTGCAAAGGTGGGGGCACAGTGGAACAAGGGAACGAGCCCCGATGGGAGGAGGGGAAACGCGATGACCCCGGAAAGGCTTCTACCACCTCCTAGAACAACGAGTGCAGACACAGAAGGGAAGGAGAGGTTCACACGCCCGTCAGCTGCCCTTCCACCTCACTGGAGAGGAGCCGGTTCCCCAGCAGAGACGGGAGCATGCAGGAAGGCCGGGCCCGGGAGCTCAGTCCGCCCTGCAAGACCGCACCTGGGAGCCCTTCCTTGCAGGAAAAGACAGAGTCTCCCGGTCTAATCTGGAGAGCGATTTTGCAATGTGGAAAATCATTTTCAAGGCCACCAACTTTTAAAAACCTTAAAGCCCATATGCTGAGCAGCATTCAGAGTAATATGTTTTCGGTGTTTGCTTATAGAAGCATGACAGGTGGCTTTCCTTTCACGTAGCATGAGGCAGTTTTAGGTTTAGAGAACTGGAATGCATAACTGAGCAAAATTCCTGTGAACAATCATTTATCCATCTGTGTCACTGCGGAAACAAAAGAGTGCCCTCTTTAAAAATTTTTATTGCAGACAAAGAGATAGTTAGATCATTTGAGTAAACATTCCATTCCTGATAGAACCAAGTCTCATTTGTTTCAATAACAACATTTTTTTTCTTATTGTGTACATATATTTGCCAAATGATGTCACGGGTTCTCTTAGGGTGCTCGGAGGAAAAATAACAGGTGTCTCTTATTTTCCAGTTTTCTGTGGATCCTTAAAACACATGCAATCCCAGGCTCCATTGTGATTTTCTTGATAATTAAGAGTATTTGTTGGATACACGTTTTCATACAAAGCTAGGTGTGCCTTATGTATAGGTTCTCTGGCCTCCTTAAAATAATATTTCCATAGTATTTGTGGTTAACCGATCGCAGGGCAAACATTAGACCTACTAGCAAATGGTCAGTCTACTCTGAAACTCTCATGTTCTCAAAGTTTTAGTGGCATATGGACAGAACGTTTTATTTCCTTTTAAACCCCCGTTAGCCAGTTTCAAGAGTTCCTACCTTCTCAAAAGTAGCTGTCAGGTAGGAAGCTTGAGTTTCTCCACATTTATGAATTCCATGCCATTATTAGGAGCACCCCCGGGGACAGGTTCTGTGAGTACCTTTCATGACTCCTCCCGGCCACGCATCTGAAACTCAGCGTGTAGAGCAGGATGAGCTCATTGTTCAGAAAATGTCTCAGAAAAACTGAGCAGGCCTGACGCTCTCCCTCAGCGTGGAATGGACCCGAATGAGGGATTTTATCAAACGTTTGTCAACTATGAGGTCTAGTATGTACCTACAACGATGGGACGCACACACTGGGGGCGCACGGCTCTCTGAGCACCCCCTCCCCGACCGCGGCTTTCCCGGGGTTTCTCTATCTCCAGTCCGGCTCCCCACATCCTCTGCCACCACAGCAGGAACAGAGCAGCTCACACAGTTCCTCCTCTTTTATTTCTGGCCTACTTTCCTCGGTGTCTGTCTGAGGTCCATCCGTGTTGGTGTGACTCCCTGTCACCTGCCCCTTCTTCGCTGACAGCCTGCGTCCGTCTTCAGCCGTCTACGGATAGACGGATCACTGGGCTGTTTTCCGTTTGGGGTTATTACAAGTGTTGCCACAGACAAGTTTTCCTCCAGCAGTATGTGTTATTCCTTTCGGGTAGACACCTATGTGTGGAATTGCTGGGCCATGATTTTAAGTTCCCAGTAGCCGGGTACAAGCTCTCCAGTGGCTGTACATCCTCAGCAACATTCGAGAGTGTTTGCCTTTCATGTCCGATGTTATATGGGTTACAAAGTGATATCTAATTATGGCTTTAATTTGCATGTTTCTAATTACCAAGGACACTGAGCACCTTTTCATATATTTATTGACCATTCTATTGTGAAGTACTATTCAAGCCCTTTGCCCATTTCTTAGGGACTTGCTGGTCTTTGTTTTATTGTGTTGTAAGGGGCGCCTGGGTGGCTCAGTCCGTGAAGCGTCTGCCTTCAGCTCAGGTCATGGTCCCAGGACCAGGGGATCGAGCCCCGCATCGGGCTCCCTGCTCCGTGGGGAGAGTCTGCTTTTCCCTCTGCCCCTACCCCGCTCCTGCTCTCTCTCAAATAAATAAATAAAATCTTAAAAAAAAACTTTATTGTATTGTAAGAATCATTTGTGTATTCCAGATAAATAATCACATACACATATATCACTGTATGTGTACTATCACTTCTGACTCCAGCTGAGGTGGGTGGCCCTTCCGTTTGCTGTGCGAGTTTGGGGACGCCAGAACGTTCTCTAGCCGCGTGAATAAGATCCCATGACGGGCTTACCCTGCCTGTGTTGCTTCTGCCAAATCCACTCACTGGGCCGTATGACCCGTCACTGCAGGAAATGCAGCATTGACTCTGTTAGCGTCCCGCGGACCTTCTCAGTTTTCCTTTTCCGGATGATCGTAGGGACTCAGGATATATGTTGTATATATTCTGCGCCTATTGTATACAGTAAGACACAATGGTTAACTTTCAGAGGCTTGCAGTTTGAGCGGAGTCAGAATGTATGTACATATAACGATGATGCTAAAATGTAATCTA
The DNA here is from genome assembly GCF_037043125.1 of Eumetopias jubatus. Taxonomy (NCBI): domain Eukaryota; kingdom Metazoa; phylum Chordata; class Mammalia; order Carnivora; family Otariidae; genus Eumetopias; species Eumetopias jubatus. The sequence continues at coordinate 30,629,943 of NW_028274814.1, forward strand.
AATGTAAATCGACAGCACAACGCGAGAGCCTTCCAGATCACCTGAGCGCTGCTGGAGCTGAATGAAACATCCTTGGAGCTCATGGACTGTGTGGCGGGTGAGAGACTGTCAGTAACAATCGTGAATGGTAAAAAGTGTGGGTGTGCCCACGCGCGTGCGTAGTTTGACTGCGAAAACTTGGCGGGAGCAGCGGGAAGAAGGTATGGGTGGGAACATCAGAAAGAAGGCTCTCTGGAGCCAGCCTTGCAGCAATTAAGGCCGGAGGTGCTGGGGAAATTTCCATCACTACAGTGGAGGAGAGGCAGAGGCGGAGGGCTGTTGCTTGCCCTGGTGGTGGGAGATGTGCGGGGTGCAGGAGAGGGAGAAGGCAGGAAGGACAGCATGCGGGAAGAGCTGGGCAGTGCGCGTCGGCAGCTGTCCCTCGGGCTGCGCCATCGGCAGCCGCACTGACCTTGTGCACTCAGGGGTCGGAAGTCAGCTTGGAGGCTGGAGGCTCCAGATAGCGCCTGGCTGGTCCGGAGGCCTCGTGATTTCGGCAGGATGGCTTAGAACCCACTCACCGACTGCAGAACGAAGGGGCCCGTCCACACCGGCAGCCCTTCCCCGCTCCCGCAGTCCCTGTGGCTCATTTCAGCTCTGAACACGCCTGGCTCATGAAGAATGCGCTGATGGTGTTTACGGACACGAGGAGGAGGGACTTCTAGGAAGTGAAGGTAAGCCACCGATCGGGATTCACCAATCTGATACTGGCTGGGAGCCCGAGGCCAAGCAAGCTGGCGGAGGCGGAAAAGTTGTTTGAAACGGTGCTTGACATTCACGCAAGAAGCTAGAAATGTCAATTGCTGCTCGAGGTAAGATTTCTTTTCCAGGGTAAATGTGACAGCGTCCACCTGTCGTGACCACGTGTCATTCAAGCACGTGCCTGCAGGACGGCGAGACATCTTGGAAATCGCCTTCATTCCTAATCCATATTTGTGTTTAACTACAAAACCATCTAATCCACCAGCTCACTGTCATACCAACACAGAGAGCACATAGAAACATTTCCTTCATTATGAAAGTAAAACAAAACCAAGGACTTTCCTCTGCTTTAGATTCCTTTTGAATACTAATGCACGAAAGCTCAGATTAAATTAATCTCAGCTGTACAGTCACACTTGGCAAATGAATCATAAAATAGTTTCCTCTTCATATGACAAGTTGCCCTTGACAGCAAATTAAAATCTTAATAAGGGTTTCTAAAATACACATGCATATTTACATGTATAAGCTCACTTAGTGGAGTTCAGTGTCAAAATACAAATTATTTTGCTTTGTATTTCAGAAAAGGTGAACTTTTAAGAACATCTTTCAGACCTTTTTATCTGGTGGCTTCATATCCTCCGTACACTTGAGTTCCATTCATTTACCTTCAAAATGATTGTTTTGGAAATCTTGTTAGAGTCGTTGGCTAATGTTTTGTTCTTTAGAATGACATAAAAATCATTTGTTAACTCTTTACCGAAATAATACACATGTTCATGGTATAATTCTCTACCTCCCACCTTTCCTCAATAACAGTGGCTTCTGGGGCTCTGACGTAACAGAGAGAGATCAGAGGCCAGTTACGGATGCAGGTTCCCGTAAGGTCACAGTCCAGGGACACAGGCTCACTAAGACACTGTGACTTAATCCCATGGTAATAGAATACTTGCCCTCTCCCGTGCCTGCCACCACGTGTAATAACAGTAGCGTGTAATGGGGAGAGCTGTGGGACTCAGACTCTAGGGAGGACCTCTTGGGGAAGCCCCAAAGATGTGACAGGAGATGGAAGTAGAAAACTATGAAGCCTCTGACACATTCAGCTAAACAAGTATTAAACACAGCCTAGATTTCCCACGAAAGGTCTCTTTACCTCCAGTTCCTACTACACAGTAGGTCATGTCTGGCTTTCAAAAACAAACAAACAAACAAAAAACACAAGGCATGCTAAAAGGTGAGAAAATGTACGGTGAGAAAATCTGGAACGACAACAAAAACATCCAATGATGTCATCATTTCTATTTGACACAGATTTTGAGATTATTTAAGTAACTATGATTCACATGTCAGGAAAAAGTGACAACCTACGAGCAGAGACAGGTGAGGTCAGCCGGAGGGAGGGAGAAACAATTTGACGTGCTTCTCAGTGGAGTAGATGAGGCCGGGGAGAGAATCACTCAACTGGAAGATAGGTCAAGTGAAACTTCCCAAACTAAAATGCAAAGAGAATTAAAAAAGGGGTGGGGAGGAACGAAAACTGTGGAAAGAAGGAGAGACAGAGGGAGGGAAGAGAGACTAAAAGATGACTGATATCTGAACTTTATAATGTGTTTGGCCATTTGGGGGTTGGCGGAGAAATACAGGACAAACATCGAGTCAAGATCACATGATCTTGGGATAGGTCACAGATGAGCAGATGCTGAAGGACTATGCACATAGCTTATGCCCAGCTCTGAGGGATGCATTTTGATCAAAGATTACACAAGACACTTTTTCTCACTGCAACATCTTCCTTTGCTTCCTAATCTCAAGCCTGTCCTTTCTGGATCTGGGAGGGGACATCAGTGCTCACAATCCTTACGTGCTCTCCGGTTCAGGCTCCTCAGCTTCCTGGCACTTGTGCCCAGACTGTGTGAGTCTACATGAGTAAGAGAGCCTGGCAGTGTTCTAGTAATTGTAATAGTCTCTTAATGCTGTCTGCATATCTGGGATAATTAAGAGCAGACTGTAAACTATTCTCTGGCCAGTTGTTCTCCATTTCAGTATTCCAGTATTTTTATAGATGTTTAAAATAAAATCTCATTTATTTTTTTAAAGATTTATTTATTTATTTTGAGAGAGTGAGAATGAGAGAGAGAGAGAGAGTACATGAGAGGGGGGAGGGTTAGAGGGAGAAGCAGGCTCCTCGCCGAGCAGGGAGCCCGATGTGGGACTCGATCCCGGGACTCCAGGATCATGACCTGAGCCGAAGGCAGTCGCTTCACCAACTGAGCCACCCAGGCGCCCAATAAAATCTCATTTAGCTAGGTACTTTGCCTACGAGAAATGTGGAATTATTTCAAAATGGCTGTGTTTTTAATAACCAGTATTGTACTATTTGCAAGCTCATGTTTGCTTTGCATAAGCTTAATGCCTGGCATTTCTATAAACCTCCCTACAAAACTGCATTCGATACTTGATAGTTCGGCTTTACTTGGAGGCTTCCCAATTCAGTCTTATGACTACTAAATTTTTAAATGGAATGTTTGACAGCCATTTCTTGAGGATCTATTGTCTTCACTCTATTTGGGCCATCCTAAATCAACAGACTTGTAACTAAAGCTTTGGATCAAAGACTTAAGGTTTAGTTTGAAACACTGAAACCTTACATGACCTTTGCTCAGAGGCAATAGATATATGAACGGGTTTGCAGTCATGGGCTCTGGAATAAGTTTCTGGAGTGGAATCCTGTCTCTGTGCCTTGGAGGACATGTGACTTTGAGAAAGCTACTTAATCTCTACATTCCTATGTATTTTCATATGTAAAATGGGGATAATCCTAACTCTTACCTTACTTCGTTCTCAGGGGACTAGGGGTGTTAATGTGCATCCCTCATTCAGAAGATGGGCTAACGTAAGCACTTGATGAGTCATCACCTTTACCTTAAAATCGCCTTTGGTCATAAAAATGATCCTGCCCTGGGGTTACACATACATGTTGTTAAAGCCAGTTGTTCTATTTGGTAAAAATCATTTGTTAAAAGATAGACAAGTATTTGTAGTCCTGAAAAACACAGCAGTGTCTGACTAACAGGGGTTTTGCTTGCCACCCGTGGATGCAGACTCGGATCCGTGTACACAAGCCTTCGTTCCCTAATTGTGAGAAATGTATTTTGATAAGTTTCCCTGTCTTTCACGGAGTCCTCTGTTCTCTCAAGTTGACTCATAAACATGGAGTTTGTGAAACACTGATTCCTACATCTTTCGCCCGATGGTCTGGAATGGGGCGCCTCAGAATCTATAGTTTTAGTAAGTACCTCAGATATATTAATGACTAGCTCAGTTGGAGAAATATTAGTCTAAAAATCTACATGCCAGTTGATTTCTATCTCCCAAGACAAGCATACTTTTCATACATATTGGAAACCATGTTAGAAAAATTAATCTCTGAGATTCTTGAGAACTCTTTCTGTTTTGTGATACATTGATACAGTTTAACTTGACTCTCACTTGTTAGGACAATCCATTCTTTTTCATAAAGGGAATGTGGGAGGCAGAAGAATGCTCCCCCTGCCCCCCAAAGATATCCACATCTAAATCCCCAGAACCTGCTAATATATTATGTTACCTGGCAGGGGGAGTTAAGGTTGTAGATGAAAATAAGATTGCTAATCAGTTGACCTTAAAATAAGGAAAGTCTCCTAGATTATCCAGGTGAGCCCAGTGTAACTACCAGGGTCCTTTAAAGTAGAAGAGGGAGACAAAAAGGAAGGGTAGAGACAAATTTGAAGATGCCCTGCTGCTGTCTTTGAAGACAGAGGGAGGGGGCATGAGCCCCGGAAGGCAGGCAGCTTCTAGAAGCTGAGAAAGGCATGGGTATGCATACTTCTTAACATTCCCAGCAAGGAACACAGCCCTACTGACCTGAGCTTAGCTCAGGGAGAACTATTTTGGAATTTTAACTTCCCAAAAGTGTAAGATAATACATTTGGACAGAATCTCCTTGACCTTCAGTTTGGTTATGAAAGTCTACCTACAGCACCAAAAGCATGATCCATTAAAGAAAAAAAAAATGAATGACACCCATACCCCACACCCACACCCAGTCCTCACAGGTGAATGAGAGATAAACTTTGCTATTTTAAGTCTTTCAGATTAGGAGTTATTTGTTAGCATAGCATAAGAATAACTTTGTCCCTTCTCACTGGTGAAAGCCAGAAGAATCGACCTGCTGTGTGTCAGAACCACATACGAGAGACCAAAGCTCTTTCTGTTAGCTCAGTCGGTCGGTAGATGCTGACCTTTGAAACGCTAGAAGTAGATCCTAGGACTAAGATGGCCTGGAGGGGGCGCTACTCCACCTGAGGCTATTTTATTGGAAGATGAAAGGCAAGAATGAACTCTCATCTTGAAAGACACCTGCTTTTAGCTGGTAAGCACTTATGCTGCATTCACATTTTGGAAGGAGGACATACAACAGATGAACAACAAAAACATTTGCAACAAATTCAAAAATAAACTCGAACTTGAATTTTGCACAGCACATTCTGGTGAAAACATTTTCCTAATATTAGTAGTTATACAAGATTTAAGGTGCATGCGCAACACCTGGAAATCTCGTTAAATGAAAATTCTGATTCAGTAGCTCTCAGGTAGGGAATAAGACTATGCATTCCCAGAAAGCCCCGTATGATGTGGATCCATGGACCACACTCTGAAAAACAAGCTATAGAATACACACATGTAAGTAGAACATTTTAATTTTGTTTGAATGTATAATTGGAATTATACATTATTCATTTAGAAATGAATGACGTATCCAGGCAGGTAATAACGGTAGTTGTAGTTTCTCAAAATATGATGAATTAGACAGCTAAATTAAAATGCTTTGTCTGCTACGTGTTCTCAACATTGACTTAGTATTTGGCTCGGAAAGGATTCCTAACTGAAATCATGGCCAAGCAGTAAATGCCTACAGGAACATTTTCAGGACAATGGAGATACTCAACCATATTTTACATGACTCATGGTTGGAAGACCTTGTGATGTTTATCCGGTTAAACAGAAAACTCGTGAAGGAAGTGTGGAAACATTACAGCTATTCTCAAATATTTGAAGGGCTGCCTTGTGAAGGCCCCATCAGCTGGGTTGTGTGATACATAGATTAAAATGATGTGACAAACAGATTACTAAAAAAGGATGTATTTCTTTTACAAGTTTATTTAGAACGTCAAAGGTTAAGCGTACACACCTAATTTTCCTGCTCTGGCTAATGCATCATGTCACACTGTGTGCAATCCTCTAAATCACCTACCACTGTTAGAGTTTCTTTGTTGACAGACTTAGGGCTGCTCACTGCTAGGAACACACACAGTTAGGATTTCACTGATGAACTGCCAATGCCCTCTGCATCTTTTCTTCTCTGCCTCAATGTTCTTCCTGTCTTCTGAAGCCAATATTTCATTCTTGGGCATCAAGGCCTCTTGCTTTATAGCCCTAGATTAGCCATGCAAACACTTTGGGGGAATTGTCAGATACAGTGAAAGTCACAATCATGTATAAATGGTTGGGACTGTCCATGGAGAAGGTTCTGGCAGGGCCTGAGGACCTTGTGTGTGTATATAGGAGAGAGCACAGAACATCAGAAAGTCATTTAAAATACACTTAAGGGGAAACTGTGGAGATTAACAGCATTGTCTCCTGATTCACAGATTCTCCATTTGCAAGCCTGGAGCTTGTCTACCAGGATCTACAGTCCATGGCCCACTGGACACGCGGCCCTCTGTTTATGTCATTGGGCTGTTGCTCATCCCACCTGTGTTTTAGGACATGGCGGCCATGGCAGCGTAGATTATTTTTGGAGAAACGGACCTATTTGCAAAAAATGTTGAAGGCTGGTGTAAGATTTTATATATTGTTGATGACAGTCATAAACTTGTATGACAACAACAAAAAACACAGACCAAAACCCTCATATTGGAAAATGAAATGGCTTCAAGACAAAACCATTTCAAGTGACTTCTCCTTAATGCTGAAAAACTGCTACTAAGTTGAACCGCAGACCTCTTTTCTAACAATAATTATATTAACCCCTTAAACTGCCTTCATACATACTCATTCTTCCAAGGATTCACGAGATTTTTGAGTAAGAAGATTAACACTGCTTTGGCCTTCTCAAAGATAGTCACTTATGTTTAATTATTGATTGATTGAAACCTACAAGTATGATTTTTCTATCATGAGATAGCTTGATTAACATATCCCCATATTTTCCTGGATGTTTTTCCATATCAGATTTCAAGTGGTCCATTAAAATATGGAGCCAGCTCTTTACGGACTTGCTAAGAGGAACAAAGTCTCAGACTATTTTCTTCCATATAGAAACTCTTCGGAGATCATTCTCTGTACTCAGTATTCATGTTGCATTTTTTCACAACAAGGTTAAATAGCAAACATGGGTTTGTTGATCTTTGTATTGAAAAGCTTATATGCTGTAAGGAAAGTATTTTTGATACCTAAAATGTTATGAAGCAACTAGACTTCACTGTGTCTATGCATTCTGAATTCAAATGGTGAAATTTACAGTAGATCCTCATCAAGGTGAAGCTCATGTTTTTTAAAGATCAGATCTCATTACAAGATTCATGACAAAAGGTGGTGGTCTTAGAGCTACATCTCACCATCCTGGGCACATTCACCAAGAGGTGACAGCTTGTAATTTTCCAAGTGTTTATTCTTGTTAGTTACCTCCATATTTTCAAAAAAATATGGCTTTCATGCTATTTTTCACAGCCCTCCCTTCCTCTCCTCTATGGATTCTATCTACTCTATCACCATTGTGCACTAAATAACTGGTCAGTGTCTGTAATATTAGGACTCTGTAGCTACCGCTTAGCTTAAAAAAAAAATGCCTCTACTTCCTTGTTAAACGATTTTTACTTGTTTTGGAATTTTCGATTGTTCTTTCATTTTGACTTTGTTTACCGTTTGCTTAATTTTCTATATACCCCTAAATAATTTCTTTAAATGCTCCAATTAAATGGCAAAACTCTCTTTTACTGGGAGCTATCTTCTCAAGGCCAAATGCATTGATTTCTCTTCTCCTCATCAAAATCTCCCAGTTACGGCCACCCTCCCACTGCTTTGCACACCCTGTTCCCCGGGGCATCCTGCCCGCAGCTGGTGTCTCGACCACTTATCTGACGCCCTCGCCCTGTGTGTCTGATTTATCCGCATCCATCATCTTCAGCTCCTCTGTCCTTGACGGGCTGTCTTAGGGATTTCAGAGTTTCCTCTTTCTTCACTTACCCTGTTATCTTATGGACACCATCCTCAACCTCAGCAGGGAGGGGTATATAAGGGAGGTACATTGTTTGAGAACTTACACAGTCTCACACGTCTTTAATCTCCTCCAACATAGCATTAAGGGGAAAGTGATTTTTTAGGATATCATGCCATTGTCTTCTACTCTCTAGGCAGCTGTTGACATGTCTGATTCCTGCTTCTTTGTAGCTGCCCATTTTTGTTTTTAGCTGTCTGGAAGCTTTTGGAACCTTCTTCGTAAACTTGATACGTCTTGGTGCAGGTTATTTCTTAATTTCTTAGTCAACACATTGGACACACATAGGGCTGGTCCCTCTGAAGACAGAAAATCTTGCGGTATAATTCTCTGAGAGCTTGATATTTCGTTAATAATGTCTCGTCTCTCGTGTGTGTGTCCTCCTCTCTTTCTGGAGCTACTGTTAGCTCAGTATTGGACCTCCAGGATCAACCCTCTGATACTCTTAATTTTCCCTCCTATTGATATGAATCATAGGACATTGTAAATATTCAGTCATTCTTTAATCACCAAAGTGGCAATTCCATATAGTTCAGTCTATACGTCAGTTTATGAAACCTTGCTTTGACTATACCATACAAACTATTTTCTATTAATCATGATATTTTAAATTTCTAATTTATTTGCGTTCAATATCAAGATTCTTGTTGAATATCAAGATTCCCTGTGTTCTTTTAGTCTCTTGAGGATGTTAATTGTACTTTTTGAATGTTTTCTTCTACTTAGCGAGATTGTTTTTTCTTCAAAATTTTTTTTTACTCCTTGTTTTCCCTTAGGAAGTTTTTTTTGAAATATCTGGCAATGTTTAACTATCTGTTGATGTTAAAAAATAGATCCCTAAAAAGCTAATTTGAAGCTCTGTGTTCACAGTGGTGTAGGCAGGTGATTGGATGTGGACCCATTCCTTTTCTTGCTAGAGCCTAGGATACAAAAAATTGTAGGTCTTTACATTTTTGCTCTGAGACCAGTTTTGTCCTATCTTCTGCCTGAAGGCCATATGATCAACGTTCAATCTTGAGGAGTTGGGCAGAGGAGAAGAGAAAGATGCACAGTTGAGTTCATAAACTTCAACTTAATTCCTTAGTTTTATGGTAAGTCCTGCCTGCCACCATGCACGGGGCTACCGTGTGGTACTGAGTCTCTCTGGGGGGACAGGCAGAGCCACCAGGCTTGGAGAGAGAAGGGATACTGGACACCTCAACGCTCTGTGCTCATGCTGCCAGTCACCCCAGTTTTGAGCCCCCTCCATCCCCTCCACCTGTACGTAGTACCTTGTACTTCTGATTCCCGATCTTTCCCAGGTTCAGGAAAAATCCACTCAGGATTCAGCTTCTCTGTTCTCCTATTCCATTTCCTAGTCCATTTCCACCATCTGTCTGCTTTCTTTCTAAGATTTGTTAACACTGTGTCTTTTTCATTCACTGTCTCTGGGAGCTTAATACTTTTCTGTCATTTTAGTAGGACTTCTGGAAGGAGCAGACATGCATAAGCATGTATTTAATCTACTGCACTTAACCAGAATTCCTACGATTTATTTGGTTAGGAATGTTATGAAACTTTTTTCTAAATCATATGACAGCCATCATGCATTATTGAACAGAGCAGAACTGTGTATTTTATGGCTTTCTCACCCATGCATAAGTAATGGAGAACTGAGGATACTAGATCTTAAAGGTTTGAGGCTGAAAGCATCTCATTTACCGAATTTGAGAAGCTTGTGATCCCTGGGGAAGAGACTGGTATTTCTCTTTAGGCAGATCCTTGCCTTGCTCTTGGAGGAAACAATGTGGTGAATATAACTTCATGGATATACTGTCATTTCCGTGTAAACTCATGTGGGGCCGAGGTTGGTACTTCATCATCTTTGTTATTTCAACGGATTAGCCCGGATGCACTTTCTTTATTTTGAGATGCTGTGCCTTCATTTGGAAATGGAGACTGGATATATAAACAAGGCAGGATCCCTGTACAATGAGAGCATTTAAAACCCAATTTTGGAGTTAGACTACTTAATGATGAAAAATTAGACATGTGCTCTCAGAAACTTGGGGGTCGTTCAACTGGTAGAAGAATGTGTCCGAATGATCTCTGCTTGATGTTCTTTGGAGGGAATTCCGTGGCAAGGAGCTGGCTAGGTTGAGAACCTCTCCAACTGTTAGTTCTTCAAGGGGTTAAGAATGAGTAAGATGTGACTTTGGGGAATTGGAATATGTTATTGGTAGTTTCTGGTGGACAGAGCATCTTTGAGCATCTTTGAGTGTAGATACCTTCCTCGTCTATTAACCTGCGGCAGGACAGACGGCAGGACATGGATTTTCGCCAATGTTTTGAGAAAGGACATTCACTGGTCTTCCCCCTTCTTCACATTTGGAATCCAGCTCAGGAAGCATTGTTATGTGGACTGGGCAGATAATCACAGAGGGTTTGTTTACTGGGAAGAAGGGGACTGAAACCCACACCCAACAGACAGAATTACCTGAAACGACACTTCTCCAAAGAAGACATACAAATGGCCAACAGATATATGAAAAAATGTTCATCATCATTAGCCACCAGGGAAATTCAAATCAAAACCACACTGAGGTACCACCTTACACCAGTTAGAATGGCAAAAATGGACAGGGAAAGAAACAACAAATGTTGGAGAGGTTGTGGAGAAAGGGGAACCCTCTTACACTGTTGGTGGGAATGCAAGTTGGTACAGCCACTTTGGAAAACAGTGTGGAGGTGCCTCAGAAAATTAAAAATAGAGCTACCCTGTGACCCAGCAATGGCACTCCTGGGTGTTTACCCCAAAGACACAGATGTAGTGAAAAGAAGGGCCACATGCACCCCGATGTTCATGTCCGCAATAGGCAAACTGTGGAAAGAGCCGAGATGCCCTTCAGCAGATGAATGGCTCAAGAAGATGTGGTCCATATATACAATGGAATATGACTCAGCCATCAGAAAGGATGAATACCCAGCTTTTACATCAACATGGACGGGACTGGAGGAGATGATGCTGAGTGAAATAAGTCAAGCAGAGAAAGTCGATTATCTTATGGTTTCACTTATTTGTGGCACATAAGGAATAGCCTGGAGGACATTAGGAGAAGGAAGGGAAAAATGAAGGGGGGAAATCGGAGGGAGAGACGAACCATGAGAGACTCTGGACTCTGAGAAACAAACTGAGGGTTCTAGAGGGGAGGGGGTGGGGGATGGGTTAGCCCGGTGACGGGTATTAAGGAGGGCACGTACTGCATGGAGCACTGGGTGTTATACGTGAACAAGGAATCGTGGATCACTACATCAAGAACTAATGATGTACTGTATGGTGACTAACATAACATAATAAAATTAAATTAAATAAAGAAAAAAGAATTCCCTGAAACGTTAATGATCAAGGAATCCCGCTTGCCCAGATCCCTCCAGAATCTTGGAAGACGCTCCATCGATGTTTTCCCGTTGCAATACGTCATATAAAGTTTGCGACAGTAAGAGGCCACTGTCTCTTTCCGTCCTCTCTGGTGTCAGAGACCGCCTCTTGTGTCTGCCGGTGCGCAGCCATCCTCTCATGTCTCTTCTCATAAGGACACTGGTCCCCCTCACATGGGGCTGCAGCTCCCCGAGGCCATTACACTGGGATTCAGACTTCAACATGGGAATTTTGGGGAGACACATTTGGTCCATAACACAGACCAGGTGCCAAGCCCAGAAGAGGTCGCGAGTGTCCCAGTGACACTGTGTGAATGTCCAAGAACAATCCGGTTACGTGGTATAATCTCGGGAGGACATCTGGTTTGCTCTGATGGATGCCATCATTCTGGATCCTTTCTCTTTTCCTTTTTTTTTTCTTTTTCCCCAGAGTTCTCAAATGTTACATGTGATGGAAAATAAGTGTTGTTGATGCAGAGTATTTATAATTAGTCACTGCACAAGGATACTTGAAATGCTCTGAAATCCTGCAGCTCAGATGAGCAATAACCTCGAAAAAGATTTTCTTAAAATTGACAGGAATCCTAAAAATTTACACAAAATAATCAGCCATGAATTGTGAAGGTGACATGAGCTTCTCAAAACCGTCAGTAACGAACACGCAGATTCTGGCCCGCCTAGCTACAGAAAAAGAAAAAAAACCCCAACAACCTGAATTATGTTTTTGGGTTTTTTAAAAATAAAAGTTATCCTACAAGAGCATTTCCATAGAAAGGGATGGTCAAAGAGAATATGGTCAGAAATGCAGGTAAAAGCATTATGCAGGTACGGTGGGCAGCTAATTAATAAAAACTTTTTTTTCTTAGATGTGATGTTTGTGGTATTTGTTAGCTTTTCAAAAACTTGTACTTTATGGAAATGTGTATTTTCATTTCAAACAAATATTCAATGCTTGTACATATTTTTGTATTCTTTTTCTTAACCAGGGTCCCCCAGTACCATGTTGATGCCAGACCCCACAAAGCCGAGGTCTGCCCCTACCTATCCGGAGATGTTTTCTTTGAAGTTCATATCATGCAAGTCTGCAGAGCTCAGGTTCCTGTAACTGAGGCAAGCAGATGAGACTGGGCAAGCGGCGGCCCTTGAAAGAAGGAAGATCTTGGGGGCACCTGGCTGGCTCAGTCAGTGCAGCACGCGACTCTTGATCTTGGGGTTATAAGTTCGAGCCCCACGTGGGGGTGTAAGGATTACGTAAAAGTAAAATCTTAAAAAAGAAAGAAAACAAGAAAAGAAGGAAGGAAGGATGGGGGGCAGGAAGGTCTTGTTAAAAAGGGAAAACTTGCCTCAATGAGCCGGTCCTGGACCCCGGACCTCAGTTATTGACCTGGAGAACAGAATCTCGAAGGAGAGCACACCAGCCCCCTGTCCCTGGTGTGGGACACCTGCCTGTGAACTACAGAAGTGTGTCTTGAGGGGGAGGTAGTACTGGGGACCTCGGAGCCCACATGGCCTGGGAGCCCTTGCTCCTGCTCACAGTCAATTAAGCATCTGCCTTCAGGTGGGGTCTTGGGATCGAGTCCCGGATGGCATCGGGCTCCCTGTTTAGCGGGGAGTCTACTTCTCCCTCTCCCTCTGCCGCTCCCCCTGCTTGTGCTTTCTCTCTCTCGAATAAATAAATAAAATCTTTTAAAAAAATTAAAAAAAACCCGAAATAACCATATTTTCCTGAGGCTGGGGTGAACATAGATACTTCTGGCTCTGGGCGGACTCTACACGAGAGCTTTTAAAAAAGACTATTTTTTTTAGAGCAGTTTTAGATTTGCAACCAAATTGAGGGGCAAGTACAGAGATTGCCCCTCTACCCCCTGCCGTGCGCCCCGCCCCCCACATAGGCTCCCCACTATTGACATCCTTCACCAGAGTGGTACTTTTTTTTTTTTTTTTTAACCAAGGATGAATCTACACTGACCCCTTTTTTTTTTAAGTTTACAAAGAAAATTCTGAAGTTGATCCAAAGCCTCAGTAATGAATGAGCCACATCTGTATTGCCTACCCTTCACTTTCCTTTCTTGTCTGGAACTTTCTCAGCCCAAAGCATAATTTGCCAGAAGCAAAAACAATCTTATCTTCATATTAGGGTGTGTGCTTTGTTTACAATGAATTTGTCTTATTTCCTGCTTCCTGTAGATGGAGCTAAATCCTCAAGCATGTGTTTACACCTCTTCGAAATTCCCGGGAAGGAAATCCTTGGAAGACAGTATCAATTTCTGCTGCCGAAGCTCTTGATTCTTCTTTTGCTGTAAGAAGTGCTACAGCAAACAGGACTCCGTGTTAAAGAAAAACACGTTTTTGAGATGCAAAGTCCTGCTTCTGCCTCCTCGGCCTTGCAGGGAGCCTGTTTCAAATTGCAGTTGACAGGGATGTAGTTGCTACTTTGTCTTTTGTCTAAGGTCATGTCTGACTTCTTTTGTGTTTTGTTAAAAATTAAGCTGTTACACTGCCCGTGACCCATTGTCCTTTTTCACGGGTGTTTCCTGTGTCCTGGTTTTGTCCTTCGCTCTGAATGACCGAATGACCACATGGAACCAGTTGTAATGAGCTCTCACCATTTCTCTTGGTTGTTTAATAAACACTGCTTATCTGTGGACAGAGAGATGCACTTTATTACTTCCCCATATGGCTTCTAAGGCTAGGGAGAACACAGTGTGACAGGCCAACAGGAAACCTAAAAAAAGAAAGAGAAAACAAAATGTTTTAAAGAATCTGATTGTGTCCATACCAAGACCTATGTATCTGTAGCGCTGTTACTTGTTTATTGATTCCAAAACCAGAAAGAGAAATTTCAAACTTTAAAAAGAAAAGGAAAAGCCACGTAATATTTCAAGGACTTTAGAAATCACTATTAACATAAGAAATATTATTAAGTAAATTTTCCTGTGTCTTACATGCTTTTTAATTTAACCAATAGTGTAGTGAGCACATTTTACTGCTTGGAGAAAAACAGAACTCTTCAAAAAAGTTATGGTGTTTTTCTATTCTTTCCTATTAACTACTAATTATGTAGCTAGTATAAGTCACAGGCAGAATAAAAACAAAGCAATGATTTTAACTGTAACCTGAAATATTATCTTGAGCTTAAGACATCAGAATTATTTTGAGGCTTAGGGAGGAAGAAATTCTGGCAGCAAAGTAAATTTCATACTCCATGTTTCTAAGCTGTGTATCAGAAACTTGAGCAGTCTTGTGTGCATTTTACTTCTCTAAAGCTGTGGCATTTTCAATAAGCAACTATTATTGGATATTTGGATTAGTATGTGGATTTGCATATTGGGTTAATTTATTAATATGTGGATTTTAAATTTATGTTTCAAATACTTGTCAAAATACTGCAATAGTCCATTTCACATATTAGTTTGCATTCAGATGTGTAATTTACTATTTGTTTTTTTGGGTTCGAAGGATAAAAGGAGTGATAATGCGAAAGTGATAAATTACGAAATTTGTGACTCTCAAAACAATATCCAGGATTATTCTGTTTTTAAAATGTAATTCAATTTTCTCGAAGTTACATTTCCTGTTATACAAACTATTCCTTGTTTTGATTTATTAAGAAGACAGTAAAGCCATATCCTTTTTTACACATTTTTTTTCTTAAGACCCCATTAAAACAAATGGCTTTCCGGTCTGTGCCCCATTTCAGGTCATTTTATATTGATTTGCAAAAAGGGACTCCATTACAACAACCTTTTGTAATTATCTAAATTCCATGTGTTTAGGAAGCTTTTGAGACATCCAGGAATAAGCCAATTTCCGTACTGTTGAGAGAATTGTATGGTGGATACAATGCTTGTCTGTTTACTTAGGCTTATACATGAGTAAGTATATGATTTATTAATTAAAAAAGAAGTAAAAATACTGATGACCTTGAGTTGTATTGTTGTTTCCTCCAAGAAGAAGAAGGAGGAGGAGAAGACAAAGAAGGAGAGGGAGAAAGCAAACCACTAGCCACTAGGTTTCTATGAGAATGTTGTCAACCCACTCTCTTGAAGGTGGAACGAAGAAATCAAAGCTGATATTCTATGTCATGGGGAAACTTAAATTGATTTTACGTACTACAAAGTTTAGAGAAAGATTCTCAGCATGTAAGCATTAGACTGGATCCCAAAACACTTAAAGCATGCCAACTGAGCAGGATTTATAAAGATTATTGATGGTGTTACCTTCGCATACGTATTGAGAGGACATTTACATTTTAAGATGGATACCAGGGGCTCCTGGGTGGGGGAGATGGGGATAGGTTGTCAAAGGGTACAAACTTGCAATTATAAGACAAATACCTCCGGGGATCTAACGTACATCATGGCGATTATGGTCAGCAATACTGCATCATGTTCTTGAAAGTTGCTGAGAGAGTAAATCTTCAATGTTCTCACCACAAAAAGAAATGGTAATCATGTGACATGATAGTTAAAGCTAAGCTGGTAATCATTTTGCCATATATAAGTTTGTCAAATCATCTGGTCGTACCTTAAACCTTCCACAATGCTACTACATATCAACTATATGTCAACAAGGCTAGGAAAAAGGGACAATTTCTAAAAAAGAAAACTTTAATTTGAATATACCTTCTTATGGGCCAGGTATTTTCAAGTCGGCCATGTTCAAATCTGTTATTTCCAATTCTCTCCTCGCTTAGGGCTCTCTGGGAGCAAAGGGAACTAACTGAGTTAGGGCAATGGGTTTCCAGGGTCCTCTGGGCTGTGGCCTTATTTAATAAGGCATGGCGTGTGCAGTCGCTGGCTGGATTTGATTATGTCCCTTCCTGACATTTTCATTCATTTGATTGCCGAGGCCTAATATGTTAAGCAAGATGAGGTCTGGGGCCAGGATGATTTTCCTTAGAAAGTATCAGAGCTCATCGGATTTAAAATTTGCTTCTCCACCCCTCCCCTGCCTATATCCAAGCCAATTAAAGATTTTCCCATAGGGAAAATCAGGGAAGGCACACATTCAAACCTGTAGACTCAATTATAGATCGAGACATGGAAGGGTAGATATCATTGGGCTGTGTGGCATGGAAGTGTCTTTTATTAATTCAGGAAGTGTGGGAAGCAGCCCTGGGAAGGCACTGCCTTGAGCGTAAGGGGCCCCTTAATGAACGTCTCTCTCCTCCTGCCCTACCCATTAGTGCCACAGCCCTCCTACAGTTCACCTCCTGACCCCCGGTAGAGGGTGCGGTGGATGGGAATGCAGGAAGAGATAAAGCAAATTGTGGTGAATCATGGTGCAGGCAATCTGAATTGCATAACCTTACTTACGTTGGTAATGTTTTCCAGGCATCGGAACAAATCAGTCTGCGTTTCCTGAGTATATGCTACCTCCCCTGTGCTGTGATTAAATCACAGGCTGCCATGGATTTGCCAGGGGCTCAAGCTAGAGTGAGTCTAGCATCTGGTGGAAGCCCCCGAGTCGTTTGTCAGAAGACAGCCATGGACATGAATGATGTCAGCAGCACTCCATGAACGAGACTACATGTAGATTCACTTTTAAAACACTTTTGCTTTGCGTGTCATGATATTCATTGGCAATTCCAGTGTGTAGCTGCCTGGTCACTTCCAGGGATTACGATGTGACTATGTATCTTTGGTAGAATTTGGAATCTATCATGTCCTCCTTCAAAGAGAGATTTCAGAATTGAAAGATGCCTGCTGCTTATCACCTTCAGTATGTGCACCCAACACGGCCTCAGGGGGCATTTGGGCAGCATCTGGAATCCACCCAGACCCCAGACTTTTCTAGAGGAAGTTCTGCAGGCCAGCCTTATGTGAAGGGCTATGAGGGAATACAGTTCTATTTTTTTTAATATTAGAACCATAAAAAGTCACCGAAACAACATTACCTTTCTGTTTACTATAACAGGGACGGATGTACCGCGTTCTGGAAGAATTTAATTAGAACATCTTCAAACGCACCTTTAGGTTGTTGCAAGACACATGATTTCAGGGATCTTTATGTGGTGAATCATGGAAGATTCCTTTATTTATTCCTTTGATGATTCCACCCCAAGTGCATTTTTTTCCCCAAGAAGACATTGTCTTTGTTCTTTGTTCATTAACAGATGTTTATTTATCATAACTTGGAGTTAAATGGTCCGTTCCACACTGCTGCCCTCTCCCTCCTGTTCCCTGGTGCAATGACGACAGCATACGCATCACACCTCACCGAGCAATATTTCGAGCAATATTTTGGGGGAAGTTCTCTTACTGTGTGTCTGGGCAGGAACAGTTAGGGGGCTGTAGTCATGGAAGCTGCCATTTTGTAGCCTTTAGCTTCCTGGAGGGAGTCTGGAGATGGGGAAAGGGATTCCACTTTAAATACTATGTTAGATGCTAGTCAGAGTGCACATGACCCACGTATTTATGTCAACAAATCCAATCTAGACATGTTATTTTACAAATGTTTATATCAGACCCTCTTTAGAGAAACACTTGGAAATGTATGAATAAAAAGCTCACTATTTTAATTATTTTTAGACTATGACAACTATCTTGGCATTTATGTGTACCTTATGTGAAGATCAGAAAACATTTAGAAAGCTTTTTTGGGCAACGGGGAAAAAAAAGAGATGTGCCCTTGAAACCTGAAAGCTATTGCAGGCCCCAGAATGACCAGCAGATGGCGTAACAACCCACTTGATAGAGAGCAGGAAGGCTTTCATTAGCAGAAAATCACCTAAAATGGAATCTTTCTCTTTGCTTATTAATTCTTCATGCACTAAACATATAAAGCCTTTAGTGGCCATACCATCTAAACCTATAATGAGAAGCTGTAATAATTGTGTTAGAGTCCTGATAAGATTATTATACACGATGTCTGACTTTTTGAACCAAAACGGACCTTGGCTCTCCGGTCCAATTCCTGTACTTAATAACCAAGGAGACTGAGGTCTTTGACCTTGAACTAGTGACAGCAGCTGGGGAGGTGATGAGAATCCTGGTCACATCACCGAGTCTGGCATTCCTTGATTCAGCAATGCCGCCTCTCATCCAAATACCATTTTTGCTCAATCATCACAATTTGGGGGTTGCATAGGATCATTGAAGTCAATGGATACTTTTCGGCTGATGTTTTATCTGTAGAGACTCTTCAGCTCTCTTGTAAGGGGATTCATCTTTGCAGGGAGACGGCATTTTCCGGGAGAACACGATCTTCTGTGGCCACTTCTCTACCATTTTCTTAAAGCATCTGTTTTCAGCTGTGAACTGACAACACTGTTTTGCCAAACGCTGCCTTCCCAGCCCCTGGCTCTTTTTGCAGGAGAAGGAAAGGGATTGTCCACACATGTGGCTTATCCTAGGAAGATGTTTCCAATAGAGGCAACACATAGCATATTGACAGGAACGATGGAGGAGACCTCGCTTCTGTTTTGTGGCCAGAATGTGAATGCAAATGTGTACTGTCCTTCAAAAGTGGAGGCGACAGGACCTTGTATAATTACATCATAGAAAAAAAAAAAGATGATGGAAGCTCGTGGTCAAAAAGAATGCAGTGTGCCCAAAATAATTGTCTCACCTGAAAATGAAAAGCAGAGGAAATTGATGTGGCCGTCATGGACTTTTAAAAAGCAGAGAATTTATTTTGTAACTTCCATGATTTCTTTGTATTCATGTTGCCAAGTGGCTTGAAAACTGTCTGAAGGATCATAAATGATTTATGCCATAAATAATCTATTAGAGGCTTTTGCTGAAAAGCTGAGGGAAGATAATTTTTCCAGAAAACCAAGATTTCCTACAAGATTGTTTCCTATCTGCTTCCTTTTATCAACAGGTAATACTTTCACTCAACCACCAAAAAATGGGGATAGTAGTATAAAAACAAAATAACTGTGTTATAAACAAAACAAAAGAGGTAAACAAAACTCCCATCGAATGTCTGGAGAGGAAAAAAATGAATTACTTTACAGAATTCTGCAAAATATTATTTTAAAATGTGGTTTCCTTTTGAAAGTGTCTGGAAATCAAACTGCCTAGATTATTACACATTTAATTGAGTTTCAGTTTGACAAAGACTATCCATTGGGCTATGTGTCTTAGAAGCAAGATTTAAATGAATAAACACAGATAAAACTCTGTTCCCACTGTCTGGCTCAAATAACTTATTTTTTATTACCATTACCAAGCAGCGAAATGGCCGTCCAATTTTCAGTGTGTGCTACTTGTGAGCAGAGGGACCTTTAGCAAAGAACTGAACGTCCGGGTCTTGGTTTACTCATAAAAGTAAATGGCCTAATCAGATATTCCTTTGGAGCCTTCTGAGATTTAACATTGTGATTTTGCCTCCTTATCCCAAACAGAAGCAAGGAAACTGCTCTGATTTAACTGTGAGGGCTCTGTCTGAATAACTGGGAGAATTTGGTAAAAGAAATCTTATTTGTAATACCTATTTGAATTGGAAATGATCTCTTAGGGAACATGACCTCCCTGATGGTTACTTCATTAGAAAATATCCTGGCAAAATATCCTCTGGGGAGCAATCCTGCATTATTTAGAAGGCCTAACCATTTATCTTTATATCCACATGTAAGCCGTTTTGCATACCACGGGATTTCCTTTGGTTGTTTAACTTAGCTTTTCTCTTTTAAGAAATGAATAGAAGCTAAAACGAGTAGAAAATCTGCTGATGACTTTCATCATATGAACCAAGAAAATAATCTGAACCTACTAATAACTATGACAAAATAGTGCTTACTAATTATGACACTATGACCTTCTTTCTCTTGTAGCATCTACCTTTGTTAAACCGTTGCCAGATTTTCAAATTTAGGGATTGCAACGTTCGAGTGTGCGAAGCCTTGTCGTGTGAACCCGCGTGGGCCTTAGGTTCCCCACTCAAAACAGAAGGAGTCGAGCTGAATGCGATTTGGGCTCTTTCCTGGGTCTAAATGTGGCATCTGTCCCTGCCGCCCCGCCTAAGCCCAGAGGACGGTGGATAACCCCAGGACGAATCAGCCGGCGGGTTGGGCCCCCAAGGCCGCACGCAAAATATGCTGGATCCGCTATGTTTCAAAATTCAGATGTATGTTTTCCTTTTGGATTTTAGACAGGAAATACGTGGCCGATACATGAAATACGTGGCCGATACATGAAATACGTGGCCGATACATGCACTACATCAGACCCAGTCAAGTGCTGGGGCAGCCGCCCATACTCCAGCCCACTGATGATGCTGGTGGCAAAGCAGGGATTATGAAGAGCCCCTGTTCCAGGTCAGATGCGACTACAGGAGTTACAAAAGTCTTGTTTTCCCAGCATTGTGGGGAGGAGATTGTAACCTGGACAACCACAAGGCCCGCTCATCATAACAAACACAAACACGGAGCGGGCAAAAGGTGTGAGAACAGCAGTGGGAGTCAAATCTGGGGGGTGGGCACTGGGCTCCCATCCTCTGCCGAAGCCCGTTTCCAGGGCAGGTGAGTCGGCCCCTGCCACGTGCTTTTGGGAGGGACTGAGAGGCTTCCTCGTGGACAGAGGGGAGGGCTTCGGGGGGACCCCGACAGAGGCTGTTGACCCCGACGGAAGCTGGGGTGGCTGAGCAGAAGCGGGGCATCCCATGTGGTTGGTTAGGGGAGTATATCTGACTCTCTCTGTTTGGTTCTGAGTTAGGAGGGAGGGGACAGGGCAAAAATGGGGGAAGCTTGTCGTTGGTGCTCAGGCCCTGACCCTTCGGGCCGATTGCTGCGGAGGTTGGGGCCGGAGTTCTGTGCCATAGACGGTCTGGCTGCGTCCTTTTCCGAACAGCCTCTCGGGGTAAGCAGGTGCCCGTGGTGGTTGCACAGTCTCTACAAAGAGGAGACTTAAAGGGATAATCTTGTGGCTGGAGAGTCTAGGGGACTTGTTAGGGAGCTGTGTGTGCATAGGAAACTCCCCGGATTTACTTGGATTATTTGTCTATTTGGAGGGGCTTCGGGGTCGGCTCGCTGGGCACAGTGAGTCTTCTAGAGCACCCACTGCTCCTTATAGCTCTGCGCCGGGCGGGGGGGGGGGCGGGGGGGTCCTCCCACCCCACGTTTATTCCATTCTCACGTTCGCTTTCTTAGTGCATTTGAGCAGCAGAAAGGCTCTGAGAATAGGCACAAATTTCAGGTCTTAAATCAAACATTCCCGTTCTGTGCCAAACTCTGCTAATGTGGTCCGCTAACCAAATAATTTGCTTTGCGGGTCCCAGGGAAGCCACTGCGAAAATGATGAATAGGGAGACGAGGGAGGGGACAGAAAGATTGGAGGGGGAGGGGCCAATGAACTTCGGAGTCACTTGAACAAAATCAAATACTAACTATGGAAATTAACCATTACTCAAACTAATTGATTTATAAGATGAATAGTCCTCTCGGAATCAAAATAATGATATTAAATGGCAGAGTAACTGCATTCGGGGTTATTGAAAGGAAGGAAAATCTCTGTTCTGACTGGAGTTAATGGCCTGCCCCTGCCCTGCTGTCAACCTCCTCCATTCAGAATATATATATTTTCTCTCTTCTCCCATCCGTGGATTATTAACATCCATATGACTATTGGATTAATTCACACATCACAATAAAACAAAATTATGAGGTGAATATTACTCCCATATTTTGAATACTCCCCGAAGTGCCTTTTGGGCAATCAGAGTGATTTTTCATTTAGAACGTGAAGATACTGATTTTTGAAATGAAGAATTTCTCCTATACACAGTACCTAACTGCATATTATCACTTCCCATTTTGATAGAGACGTCGTCTGAGGCTTCCAAAGCCCGTGGTTGATTTCAGTTTGTATTATATCCAGCCGCGCGGACGCCCGGAAGACACAGACACGGTGCCGCTCCCGACTAGAACTGTCTAGAGCGCTGAAGGGTCTGAGATTTTGCCTAACTTGCAACCAACAAGTGAGGCTCCCACAGTTTTGTGGAAGCTCCCAGAAGACATGAGACTCTCACGTCAGAGACAAAGAACTTTACGACTCCTGGTAGAGCAGGCTCCTTGAGCACTGTGTTTGCTGAGCTAGGAGCACTGGCTCCCAGAGGGGGGATGCCATCAGGCCCAGATGGAGGCATGCACGTGCCATGGGGGAGGTTGCTGTAGAGGAGCCCCGAATTTGGAGAGCCCACTGTTGTACTGGGCAGAAAGTATGTCTTCCCTTTGCTCTAGAAAGAGACAGTGTATCTTCCACGTGGTTTGCTGTTCAAATACTGTGAGGAGATGAGAAACCCTCTGCTTGGACAATGTACCAAAAGTCAAGAGACCCATGGAGAATGACCTCCCAAAATACGGCAAATTTTCCCATGAGCGTACCACTCCATTGGCCACTATGAGTAACGAGTAGCCTGACCAAGAGAGGAAGGAGCCAAACCTGTTCAATTTGCCTCCTATGACATTTAATTTGGGCTTCTACCGACAGGACCCCGAGCGTCGGGATGGTGGGTGGCAGGCAGGGTGGAAAGGCCATCTGGACTGCCAGGCCATCGCCGAGCGGCTTTTGCTATACAAGGCACATCATTGCCAGACCGCACATGGGGAACCTGGCCCCGATCGTGTTCCAGGCCCCAGTGGTGTGGCTGGAGGAGTCTGCTGGTCAGAGTAGAAGAGCTGCCCTGCATTATTCTGATCAAATGTCAGCTGTGTAGGTACAGCCGATCGGCCAGGAGCAGCGGGTGCGTTATTCCACGCCAAGTGGCCTCCCTCATCCAGAGACGAACAACTGGGCCCCTGGCAGCAGCCCAAGAGTCAGCAGAGAGATAAAACAGTGCATCAATAGGAGCTTTGGCCAGAGCTCCGAGGAGTTGTGCCCTCGGCCTTGAGTTGTGCCCCCTGAGCACAGTGACCACATCCGTTTAGTGGGAGCTGAGCCGGAACAACTGCCGCAGCTCAGAGAACATACCATCCAGTTCCAAGCTGGGCACATGGTCAGTGAACAAGGCTTACAGGGAAATCTGTATAGGCCGAGGGCCCCGTACGTCAGCAGCTTTGCTTTACGAGGCAGAGCGGGGGATAACACTCTCCCCAGCTGCCCAGAGAACAGTGCTTTTTCATCGAAAGCTGAGATGCCCCTGGAACCCGGCATGGATGTTCTTGAATAGACCATTTCCTTTGGACAAGCAAGGATTCCTGCCCACCTTGCTAGTCATGGTGTCTGAGGGGACCTACCCTGAAATGAGATTAGCAGGTCAGAGACTCCCAAGGCCTCCATAGGTCAAGCATGCAGCTCTGAAAAGCCCCTCAGAACAATGGCTGCTTTTCAAAGGGTGTTCCTGATGACTCTGTCAAATCTCCACATCCACTACCCCGGGCATCTTTGGGTGAAGACTGCCACCCTGTGCCAGAAGATCCTGTTGATAAAATCCTTTAGTCCCAGAGATCTGTGGCTAAAGGGGTCACTAAGGTTGTGGGCCCCCACAGCAGAGCTTGATGGACACTTTCCAATACAGCTTTAGGGTTTGGGCTCCTTTCAAAGGATTTGTGGGTCAGCCAATAAAAGGGCCACATGGAGTGCCCATGTGAGGTACATCCTGTTTGCGGAACCCAGAGGGCTCTGTGAGGTCCTGGGTTCCTTTCCAGGGTGTCTGCAGGTGGAGGAGAGGGACAAAGGTGCGGTGGTGTTCAGCTAAATGCCAGGGAGGTTGGGAGCCTCGAACCCACCCACGCATTCCCAAGAAACATTATTTGTGACCAAGCCCTTGAATTTTAGGTTGGTTTCTACCTATTGGGAGAGGTGTGATAATCTGCAGTCAGGGCCCCCGAGGCTTCTGCTTCTGACCGATAGTGAAAACTTTGGACAAGACTGGGCTGGTGGGGGGGCGCCTGGGTGGCTCAGTTGGTTAAGCGGCCGCCTTCGGCTCAGGTCATGATCCCGGAGTCCCGGGATCGAGTCCCGCATCGGGCTCCCTGCTCGGCGGGGAGTCTGCTTCTCCCTCTGACCCTCTTCCCTCTCATGCTCTCTATCTCTCATTCTCTCTCTCTCAAATAAATAAATAAATAAAATCTTAAAAAAAAAAAAAGACTGGGCTGGGGTACATGCTCTAAATCCCGCCCTGCCCTCCAGACCAGCGCCGATGACTGGGAGCTTGTCTACCCATGGTTCTTCCTGATGGGGAAATCCCCTTAGCATTTATTGGACTGGAAAGTACATGCATTTGACACTTCAAGTCCTTATACATTTAGAAGCTCCAAGGGCCCCGTACTCTCTCTACTGAGAACTCTGCTCAACCCCATCAGTTGACTTCGGGCTTCTATAGGATCAGATCGGGTGGAGACTCGGATGACAGTGTCCAGCAGAGACACAGAGGTTGGAGACTCTTGGATGGGTGGGCATGGCCTCCAGCCCACCTGGGGATCAGAGGGACTTCCTCTGCACCCCTAATCATCTTAAGTGCTTTAAACGCTATCCATACTCTATTTAAGGGATTCTTGAAATGATAGTGAATAGCTAATATTTAAGCCCAAGTATGCCAACTGAGAACAGATGTTTTATAATTTCTCATCTGTAAGGTCTCTTTTTTTAATTTTTAAATTTTTTTTAAAAATTTTTATTGTTATGTTAATCACCATACATTACATCATTAGTTTTGATGTAGTGTTCCATGATTCATTGTTTGTGTATAACACCCAGTGCTCCACGCAGAACGTGCCCTCTTTAATACCCATCACCAGGCTAACCCATGCCCCCAGCCCCCTCCCCTCTAGAACCCTCTGTTTGTTTTTCAGAGTCCATCGTCTCTCATGGTTCGTCTCCCCCTCCTGCTATCTTCTTTTTTTTTCTTAACATATGTTGCATTATTTGTTTCAGAGGTACAGATCTGTGATTCAACAGTCTTGCACAATTCACAGCACTCACCATAGCACATACCCCCCCCAGTGTCTATCACCAGCCACCCCATCCCTCCCACACCCCCACCACTCCAGCAACCCTCAGTTTGTTTCCTGAGATTAAGAATTCCTCATATCAGTGAGGTCCTATGATACATGTCTTTCTCTGATTGACTTATTTCACTCAGCATAACACCCTCCAGTTCCATCCATGTCGTTGCAAATGGCAAGATCTCATTCCTTTTGATGGCTGCATAATATCCCATTGCATATATATACCACTGCTTCTTTATCCATTCATCTGTCGATGGACATCTTGGCTCTTTCCACAGTTTGGCTATTGTGGACATTGCTGCTCTAAACATGGGGGTGCACGTACCCCTTCGGATCCCTACATTTGTATCTTTGGGGTAAATACCCAGTAGTGCAATTGCTGGATCATAGGGTAGCTCTATTTTCAACTGTTTGAGGAACCTCCATACTAGGACTCTTTTTTTTTTAAAGTAGGCTCCATGACCAGCGTGGAGCCTAATATGGGGCTGGAGCTCACAACCCTGAGATCAAGACCTGAGCTGAGATCAAGAGTTGGATGCTTACCTGACTGAGCCACCCAATTGGAAGGACTTTTTAAGGGAGCCTTGCTTGGGTCATCATCTTCTTCTCACACGGGTTGCTGGTGATAGCTCATTACTCCAACATGGCAAAGTCCTGCCCTGGCCTGTGCCCTGCCTGGCCCACCACCATTGTCACCAACCCGTGCTAGGCTTTCCCACATTGAAGAGTGCACAAGCCGTGCGGAGCAGGGGAGCTTAGAACCACAGTGCCCTCCTCGGAACCGCATTGCCCACCAAGCCATCCTTTTCCTTCTTGGGTCCTCATCGAGGACTCCTACTTTCCATTATTAGGAAGATGCATTGTTCTAATGTGCACTAAGGAATTAATGTTGTGGGAGACTCAGGCATGTTCAGCTTCTAGAACTCCGTGGTTCCTGAAACCAGTGTCCTTTCAGTGTCCTTACGAACAATTAGGGAGGACATGGGATAGTAGGCATGCAACATAGGCTGGTGGCCACACAGCCCTAGGAAACATTCTCAACAAATGTAACCCTTCACTGCTTGCTACAGCCAAATAGGTACTGAACAGGTGAAATTGACTTTGTTTTACACTGGACGAATTCTTGCTACCTTATCCATTTATTGTTATTTCCAGAAAAATTAACATACAGTGTTATATTAGCTTCAGGTGTCCAACAAAGAGATTCAACAGGTCTATACATTCTCACTACTTCAAATAAAACAACACTGCCCCTGAATGGTGATGACCCGTGAGAGGACGTAGGTAGCAAGTCCTCGGGTTTTCCATCGTCTTCCCTGTTTTTCATTCCCACCTTAGGAAGGGACAGAAGTAGCTTGCAGATCACACAAAGCTCTAGTTAAGTTACTCTAATGTAAAAATTGGTTTCACGTTTTCCTTGGGACAAGACTAAGAGTTTGGATAAGCATATCTACAAATTTTTGTAAATTTATTTCTGAGTTGCCCATGTCATGCACTTTTTCTTTATTTAGTTGTATCTGTATCTCTTTCTCTGTAGAGTTTAGTATCTTTGTTTTATATATGCGTTAGGAAGTTTACTTTGAGATATATGTATATATATATATGTTTCTTTTTTTATTGTTGTAGTAAAATATGCACAATATAAAATGTGGCGTTGTAGCCATTTGGAAACATACAGTTCAAAGGCATGAAGAGCACTCCCTTGTGCAACCATCATCGTTATCATCTTCAGAACTTATGTCATCTGCTGGAACCAAGACTCTGTCCCCATTAAACACTAACTCCCCATTTCCCTGCTCCCCAGCCCCTGGTAATCAGTTCTCTACCTTTGGACTCTATGAATCTGATTATTCCCAGTACCTCAAATACATGGAATCAGACAGCATTTCTTTTTCTTCTTTTTTTTTTTGTGCCTGGCTTATTTCACTCAACATAGGGTCTTCAAGGTTTACCCATGTTGTAGCTTGTGTCAGAATGTCCTTCCTCTTTGGGACGAACATTCCTGAAATATATTTTTAAATATAAGCTATATAAATAGTGGCCCTTTTCCTTTCAAGTCGAGTTTATTGGTTTATCGTATCCTTTCATCCAGACGAGAATGCGAATGCTATCCACATTCTTTCAAGTGATGCCTTCCTTGGGCAACGTAAGGACTCTTGAGAGGGTTAATAAAGAAGGAAATAAAATCTCTAAAATCCACATCGGACCACAGATATGGGATACAGTGTGTTAGTGAGAAGAAATCTGATTCTGCTGACCAGTACTAAAGTTTGACCTCTGTCTTCATAAAACGAAAGTCGACTCCTGCGCTACGAAAATGTTTATTCATGGATCAACAGGGTGAGCGAGACCTTGATCCTGGAGGAAGGTCTTCCCACGATACTCAGACTTTTATGCCTGCCAATGTGACTGTGGGTTTTGGAGAGCAATCATGGCTGTAAATCCACAACTCAGAGCATTTTGGGCTCCGTGCACCCAGCTTTCTTGCCATTGTTCACTTGACCTCTTTAACCAATTTTTTTTCCCACCCACTTGCCAATATCACCTTGTTCTGATGTAGGCTCTGCTTCAGCCAGCTTCAGCCTCACTAACAAACGAGGTGAAATCCAAAGGAGGAGGAATCGGGAGGCATGTTGAATTGAGAGAACTTGCCTCAGGAGCAGCAAATTAGGTGTGCAACAAGAAATAGAGCTCCAGAGTGCACATTTCCAGTCATTTCCTTCAGCTGGGAGCCGGCATCCTTCGATGAATCAATCCACATTTACTTATCCGTCCCCTGCAGCAGTTTTGCAAATCGTTTTCAAAAAAATCATTGAACCACTAACAGTTTATCCACTCTGCAAAATATACACAGCTTCTTCTCATAGCCACCAGGTTCCTCCCCTCCCAGCCACGTTCAGCAATTTTTATTGCTCCTGATTTCAATAAGCAGAAAATAGATACACCTGCCCAGGGAAATGACTCTTAGCACATAACTGCCTCTTCTATTTAAATGTCTGTGAGACCCTCTCAAAAAAGAGAGTGGAGGAGCTGAAGTGTAGGGTTCTTCCGACTTAAACATATTTACCTTATAAATAACAGGCCGCTGGGACCCGTCACCACTGCTCCCTCCTTAAGCGGGACCCTTGCTACCTCCAGCTCCAATGAAATCACCAGTGAAGATGTTATCCTTACCCTTGGCTTCTATCTCAGTGCCTCAAATGCATGTGGGGGTCCCCCAAGGGGCTTCCTGCTGGTCACCCTGATCTTGCAGTGAGAGGCGGGGTGGGGGCGGCAGGGCTCCCGACGTCTATCACTGGGCAACTCTGGGGGGTCATGATGCTGGTGCGTCTGCAGATTGTACCTCGGGGAATGTTCCTAACATAAGGTCACTTTCTTTGCCCAGAAAATGAAAATAATATTTCCTCCCTCACAGGGAGGTAAATCCTCCTCACTCTGCTTTTATGTTGTTTACACCTGTATGAGGGACTACCTCATATCTGTTGCCTTGTGAATTGGGCCAATAAAATCGGAAGTGAGAGGCAGCACTAAACTTTGAATAAGTGACTGAAATCCACCTTCGCAATTACAGGCTGACCCGTGCAATTCAGCGGCTGGCAATAGCTGGATTCTTCAGGTTCATTATGGTATTTATAGTAGTTAGAGGGAAAAATATATATTTTCATACACATTTATCTTCTAGAACTCCCTGGTTCCTAGGAGCAAGAATGAGTAATCTCTGACTTTCAGGGTCCTTAGGAACAATTAGGGATAATACGGTAAAATAGTCAACACAGGCCAATGACCACACACCCTGGAAAGATTCTCAGCAAATGTAACCCTTCACTACGGGCTACAGTCACATATGTATATTAAACATTTGAAATGGACTTTTTTCTATATTTGATGACTTCTTACGACTTTAAATAAAAGGAAAAAGAGCCCATGTATGGGGGCAACACATGATATATACAGCCCCGTTTGCTACAATAAAACCGTGTATGAAATTCTAACACGCACACCTGTCTTCCCAAGCGGCCTGCTCTCCTAGGAGACGCCAAGCCCCGCTCTGCACCATCAGGCCCTCCATCCACCCATGTGGTTTTCTGTCAGGACCAGCCCACTGTGGGTCCCAGGGCAGGTGACAGAGGCTTCTGCCGCAACACCTCTGTGAAAAGGAGTCACAGTGTCATAAAACAAAGAGCATCTATTCCTTTCTCGTGGGTCTGCAGCTCAGATGCAACTCACCTAGCTAAGCTCACTGCTGGAATTTGGACTAGAGGCTCCAGGACACCAGTCCAGTCCCAGGCTAATCCATGTGTGTCCTCAACCTCAGAGGACCGCTGCCATCTTGGAACATCTTTTCGTGGCAGTTTATATGGATGGAAGGTGGTTAGCTGGACAGGACATGCGTGCAAGTTTAAAATGTTTTTTATTCCATTCCATTGCTGCAATAGTCTGCATGACCAAATCCAGCACCAGCAGGGCAGCTATGTTTAGTGTGTCTATTCTGCGCTGTGTGCAAGGGGAGACCGTGAAATGGGAGGCATCATGGTAACAGTAATCCATCCACCGCAATGGAACATTCTCGTACATGGACAGCAAATACTTTAGGAAAGGGAGGTAGCGACACCAGGGTTGTGTTTGTTCAGCTCAGCTGTCTGGTCAAAAACTTGGAACCTGGAAGGAATGGTATCTTGGAGACCTACAGAGCGAGGCTTTGGGAAGTATCAGTTAATGTCAATTGTATTAAATATGCAAGGAAACCTGATCCTCCAGTACATTATAATTTGTGAGTGGATCAATGAGATCGTATTTACTCTTTGGATCATTTTTCAGGACTCAGAATGATTTTGGTAGAAGAGTATATGGAGCCGTTTTTATTTAAAAAAATTTTTTTTGGAAAAGGGCAATATGCCCAAATGAACTTTCGATATATTTGCCATACAGTAAAATGTAGGAAGTAGATTAACCTCAAAATACAGAAATAATCTTAATACAGAAAAAAGACATTAGATTTTCAAATGCTTAGGAAATAGTTCATGCTCTCCATTTCCTTAGATTCTGCATATCTTACATCAGAAACGTCAAGTCCAGTTGAGTTTGGCAATTCCTGCTAAAAATAAAAGTGCTAAGCCAGTCTGTAGAATTCAGAAATAAATTGTATGACTATTTTATTCATGCTTACATATTTCTTAAAAATGAGCTCTCTCCATGAGTATTCATATCTCCCCCTTCTAAGGAAGGAAATTTTATGTAAGTATTATTCTGACATAGATTTTGTTGTTGTTTCAACATACTATAGATTCATTCTTAGGTACTAGCTAAAGAATGCCTCTTAGTTCAGATACCATTTTTTACCCAGTAGCTTTAATGGTATTAGCCAGCAGTACAAAATATGGTTATGTTGACAATAAGGTATGTTATTTATTGAATACAAGCAAAAGTTCAATAATCCAAGTCCTGTATTTATTTTCTCAGAGTAACTTGCTGTCAGGAAAAGGCAGATTTATGCAAACACATTTAACAAACAATGGTGGATTTCAACATCTTTAACTCATTTTTGAAGAAGGACTCTATGCAATTCAAGGAATATAATTTTAATATGAAATACTTGCCTTAACAACTCAAACACACTCATCTAAGAGCACATTTGACATTTTCATGTCCTTTTTACATAAATCTTAGGAATGGCGAAGTAGTGTTTGGAAAGTCTTTAATTTTCTTCTATGCTTTGGCTTAAAGGAAATGAAAATTCAGAGGATCTGTGTTTTCGGCAGGGAGCAGAATGGAAGTGGGGGCGTGGAGGGAAGGGACCATTTAATAAGAGACCCAAAGATGCCTTCTCTTGGGGAGAGAAGTGGTCTTAACTCTATTCCTCCCTCAAAAAAAAAAAAAAGATTTTAATGTGGAAAATGTGCAATTTCCCAAACAGTTAACAGATAATAAAACCTAGGAAATTGATTTCTACTTTTCAAGCGCCGAAACAATATCTTGGCTATTAGGCAATTCTTCATTCTTTTTTCCCCTTATGTGCCCAATATTTTAATCTTTCAACCTTGTTGATGCTAGAAGTTTAATTTATTGGTAATTGAATAAACTATGTTGTCTAGAAACACGAATGATATGTTATCAGAACATATTAATGATATGATTAGCTTATTGATGATATAATAATTGAATAATATAATAATGATGTAATGATGCAACAAGTTCTCAAATGTGGTGTGGTGACTACTGTTCTAAATGTTTTCGTGCATTAATTAAGAAACCGCCGTAGGCGGTCCGCACTGCCACACTCCCCTCCCAGGACCGTAGCTCTCATTCACGCGGCCGTCAGAGGTCTGGGCGCTGACTGATCACAGCTGGGTCCGTCTCCAGAAACCGCCTGTGACCCGGGAAAGTAGCCTTGTCTCTAGTGGAGACATCGCTGCAGAGTCATGCCCCTCCCCCCCAGGTCCAGAGGTCCCCATACACTAGAATTCATGTTGTTTGATTCTGATATTTATGTTGCATTTATATTTACATTGTTCGATAACACATATTCGAGATCTACGTATGTATGTTGCTTAATTCTGCAGCAATGAATAGTTGCAATGAGAAGTCAATCTGGAAGAAATTTTTAACCCCTGAAGTCTTATGGCCACAGAAATTTTTGTTCATATTTTTATTGTAGTGAAATAATATGATGATTGATGAAGCATTTTCAGGCATAAAAACATTTACACTATGTACAATTCCATGAGAAAGATGGAATAAAATTTATATTCAAGGAGAAAGAAAAATGATGTAAAATAGCCAATCCTTATTTGAGTTTGTTCATGTGTACCTTTCAGTGCAAGATCCAAAATATAAAATTGTTAAGATATTTAGACTTCATGAGGTGGGTTTAATAAGTTTGAGCTGACTCTTATTTTTAAAACTCCCATATTTGCTGATGTGGAAATTATACTCTTGACATGATTTCAACTTATGACAAAGCCTTTTTAGTTTCAACTTAACATTGCATATGGCGATACACAGTTTTTCAAAAGTGTTTTAGGTGGTAAGCAGGCAAAAACGTCCACTAAACTAGATGAGCCAAATTGTCTTTCCACTATAGAATCAGTAATGTTTTCTTATTGACCGATTGATTTTTTTTTTTTTAAGAACTGGAGTTAGTCTAATCCAGTCCTTTGTGGCGAGCACCCATCCACAGCGGAAAAAGGATTTCAAGCAGCGAAAGAGGGAACATCTCCGGGAAACCAAAGCTGGAGGTAAGAAGGAATGGCCAAGCCATCAAGAGACGAAGAGCCAATTCAGTCATTGGCTCATTTAGGAATGTCCTCTGCGAGAACGTTCTGCACCAGCCTTCTGCCCACTTTTGTCAGTCTTGACAAGACCTATCGAAAAAATCTAATGAGATCCACATAATTAATTAAACAATTACCATGTGGCATGCTGGTTATATTAGTTTCCTAGGGCTGCCACTAATGAAATATCACAGACTTGGTGGCTTAAAAAAGAATTTCTTTCCTCACAGGTGTAGGGGCGAGAAGTCTGAAATCGAGGTGTCAGCAAGACCACTCTCTCCCTGGAGTCTCTGCAGGGGCAGAGCTCCTTGTCTCTTTGAGCCCCCGGAGGCTCCTGGTGTTCGTGGCTCACAGCACCCCCGTCCCTGCCTCTGTCTTCACATGACCTTCTCTCTGTGGCTGTTTCTTTATAAAGACATTTTCAACGACTTTAGGGTGCACCCCCAATGTAGTATGATCTATCTCCATCCTTTTTGTAATGACATCCACAAAGACCCTATTTCCAAATGAGGTCGTATTCTGAGGTTCTGGGTGGACATGAGTTGGGAGGAGCGCCGTGAAACCCCTGGGATCATGTATATGCAAGGTCATCAAATCATCCCTGCCACTCAAGACAAAAACGACAAGAACAGAGAACGATGAAGACGAAAAGAACTGTTTGAGAAAAGTGGTTTTCCCCTGCTCTTCACGATGAGGCAATGCACGTCAACGGACACGTTGGGATGTCCGAGCTGAGATCGGGTCCTGGTTATGCTGGGTTACAAATGTCACTCTCGGGTCACAAGCCACTGTGCTCTGCGGGCCGCCACTCCGCCTCCCGTCC
Source organism: Eumetopias jubatus (assembly GCF_037043125.1). Lineage (NCBI taxonomy): Eukaryota > Metazoa > Chordata > Mammalia > Carnivora > Otariidae > Eumetopias > Eumetopias jubatus. The sequence goes on from NW_028274814.1 coordinate 30,663,407, forward strand.
GGTTTCACGTCCTCATCACGGCAGGCGACGCCCACACCACAAGCCTTAGACCTGCATTGCCTCGGCATTGGTCTCACTGAAGGAAAAAAAAGAGGGAAAAGGATTTTGTGAGATTTCCGCCCTCTTCCCTCACCCACTGATGACTTGTTTTCCAGCAGATGGAAGCCCCCCGCCCTGTGGATAAATCCGTGAGCACCTGCGTAAAGTAACCCTTCAGGTACTCAAGTATGAACACAGACAAGTTGGCATCTGGTGTCCTTGCGACTCACCTGCTCGGATAAAACAAACTTCAGCTACAGGCCAAATACTGCAGGTTGTTTCAGGAGTCACCCTGCTCTGGGGCGCCTAGAGGGCTCAGTTGGTTAAGCGTCTGCCTTTGGCTCAGCTCGTGATCCCAGGGTCCTGGGATCGAGTCCTGCATTGGGCTCCCTGCTCAGCGGGGAGCCTGCTTCTCCCTCTGCCTGCCTCTCCCCCTCCTTGTGTGCTCTCTTTCTCTGACAAATAAATCAATAAAATCTTAAAAAAAAAAAAATCAACCTGCTCTTCTTAATATGTGACCCTGTACATTTGTATTCTCCTAATGTGTCCCCCTTAATTATTGTGTGATTATTATCAGGACAAAAAAAAAACCCTCATGATTTTTCATACAGCATTTTTCTACTTCTTTAAGATGAAATATTTTAATTGCCTCTGACATTTTAGTTGGGATCTTTATACTATCAACGTGACTAAGAGGAAATCATACTCCGTGCGTATGGCTTTAATGACTGAGAGAAATAATAAATTTCTCCCCACAAAATGAGGAGTGACTGTAAGCAAGGCATGATGGAGTGCAATTCTAATCAGGAAGAAAGAGAGAGGTGGAGAGGAAAGGGAGGCCAGACGTCTTGCATTTTTCTGCAGGGCGACTAGAGCTAGGGGTCGAAGTGGTTTGTGGTCCAGCTGGAAGAGCTGCTTTGTTCCTGGAGAGGAGTGTCACTGTGGGCTGGGGGACAGAGGACCTTGCACGTCTCAGAAAATGCACCCAAGCTAGCCGAGTGGCAGCGACAGATTGATAAATTGTCAGGACGGTAGAATCCTGCCGTTAATTGTTTGTGGCACCAAACTCTTAAAACAGCATCGCTAGAGTGTTTACAGAACTTGCTGATCTCCTCCTTACAAACTCCAACGCTTCTGTCCTTCTGTGCTCTGTGATAAGACCCAATATTAAAGCCAAATAGATGTTATGCTATTTTCCCCTCTTCCCTTAATCATCACAGGAATCTTAGTCCTATGTCAACACTTGAATCAGCAGCTTTATCTGGTCAGGAGGGAAGCACAACAAGAATTACATTTGGAACAATAGGCAAAGCAATGATTCATACTTAGTGATTATAATGAAGTTCTTAGGCGAAGAGCTAGTCAATCTAAGCATACAGGAAAAAGTGAAAGGCAATTAGGAGCTGACACCTGTGTGGAACGACTTCGGTCTCTGAGGGAGAGATGTCCTCCTTCGATAGGAAATAGAAGGACCTCCCCGTCCCCCACGCTGATGTAGAAATACATGGCAGGAGCATTTAGAACAAGCCCGTGCCGTAAGACAGGTAATATGACCAGTGTGAACGAGATAAAATAGCTGTGCAGGAGGAAAATTAATAAATTATGATAGAAATTCTTGTCTTTACTCCTTAACTGTCCTACTAAAATAAAAAAAATTCAATCTTAGCTGTTTCCGAAAATTCAGAACCTAGAGCCTTATGTAACGTTGGGTGAGGATTTATAGTATACCAACTAACGTGTGCTTGGGCTCAGTAAAGAGCTTCTATTTAGAAATGGAGAACACAGGACGGCGAATCCCGTGTGACCAGGACTTCCCTAGCTCATGCCAGATTTGAATATGTTATTTAATCCAGGAAGGTGACAAAACATGAACTCTCCTCACTTTCTCTGTTAGAAAGTGCAAATCTGACCTTGCTTTAAAAGGAAAGCTGGTGCCTTTAGCAGGACCTCTAAAATATAGTTGGGAGTTTTATCAGAGTTACTCAAAATTGCTAAAGTAAAGATTCATTTCTATATAAGAGTTTCCATTTTTTTTCTAGCAAAAATGAATTGTAGCTACAATATTTCACAAAAATTAATTATACTAGCAGATACGACTGTAAGACCCCAGGCTATAAGTAACCCAAAGCTGTATGGTTGGATACATGATGCACAGATTTTGTTGTTGCAGTTCATTTTCTTTTGAAATGATCACTATTAGTGATAAATTACCAAAGTGCTAAATAATGAACCAGAATGATTTTTTAAAAGTGGAATCCTAAGTCTGTCAAAGTTTTCAAAATAGCACAATGTTCAACTGAAAGCAAGCATCCTGGCAATACTTACTGCAATGTAATTTTTTAAAAAGATTTTATTTATTTATTTGAAAGAAAGAGTGAGTGAGAGAAAGAGAGAGAGAGAGCACACAAACAGGGGGAGGGGCAGAGGGAGAGGAAGAAGCAGGCTTCCTGCCGAGCAGGGAGCCCCAAGTGGGGCTCAATCCCAAGACCCTCAAGATCATGACTTGAGCCCAAGGCAGATGCTTAATGACTGAGCCACCCAGGCGCCCCTGCAATGTCATTTTTCACCATTACCGGCAAATCTTAACCAAAGTCAATTTCAATGAAAACTTATTCTTGCAAAGTACCTTAAAGTCATAACATGGAAGGAAAGATGCTTCTCTCATGGGATGGCATATAAGGGATCCAAGGAAACATCAGGGTCCCCATCAAAGAAGTCAGTTGTGCTCAGAGCGACAAAGCTCCCAGTGGCCTTGCGAAATTCAGACTCCCATGTACAAGAGTATGGTCATTATCGTTCATTTGGAGTTCATAAGACATTTCTCCACCCACAAAGGAAGTTGAGTTACACATTGTAGGCTTGCTTTTATTTTGTGGTGCCATGTCCAGTTCCTACATGACATGACCTGAGGCTGTGTGACCACCTTGGGCTCTGAAACGCATTATGACCTATTCCTGAGAACCTGCACAGGGCTCTCCTGTAGTAGCCCTCACGTGAGAGCCTGCATCTATAGAAACATACAAAACACCATAGTTTTTTAATCTTGCTTTTACTGCCAAATAGGTAATATCAACATCCAAACTCTGTTCGTTGGCAAAATAAAAATATAAAACCAACATTGGTGCTATGGAGAGTGTATTTGTCCTCTCCCCAATTCCGTCTCTGAGGAAGGCCTTGGCCTTTCTTCTCCACCCATCTATGCACTCTCTGTGGCCAAGTCCATAATGGCTCTTGTTTGAGACGATCTCAATTTCTAGCCCCCGTTCCAGGCCACCCAATTATCACCTTACTATACAGTAGCTAATGCACCGATTATTTTTACTCAGTAACTTAGCACTGGATAGTGAACTATTTTGTTCAATTTTTTTTCTTGAATGTGATGCTTGTCTCCCCAGTCATGTTATAAAGATTGAGTCCAGACCCAGAACCAAATTGCCTGAGATCCAGTTCTAGGTCCTTTACTCACAGGAGTGCGTTTAAGAAAATGACTATTTGTGCCTTAGTTTTCTTCATGCAAAATAGGGATGATGATACACAATACAGGCTTACAGATTGTTGTGAGGAGTAAGTGATAAATTTATGCAAAATATGTAGTACAGTTCCTAGTATGTGTTATATAATGTTACCGATCATCATATCACTGTTTTATTATTATTGCCATTTTTATCCTCGATGTCGGAGACCTACATACTGCATTTTTTGAATCATGCCTCACACACGACTGGTCATACAATGACTACTCCATAAATTTTGATGACTGAATGGTAAGACTAGAAGCAGAAAGAACATCCATAGACCAGTGTGTCATGCCTGCATGTGCATGAGTTTGGGCATGGCTAACGATCAAACTGCTGACCTGAGTAGGTCTACACAGCCAGAGAGTATGCTTGTGGGATGCTAATGAAACAGTAGGAGAGGCAGAAACTCATAATGCATCGATCAAAACGTGGTCCAGTGTTTAATGCAAAGTTCATCCGCCGGCCATGAAGACACAGACTAGAAGCAGACACGGGCCTAAGCTTGCAGTAGCTGCAAGGAGAGCATCTATGCGGCAACCGTGGGGAAAGGTCCAATTTTTAGGTCCATTAGTCATGGAGGGCAACTCTACAACATCATCCTTGAAAATTGAAGGGCAGTTATAATAATAGGGGAAGAGTACAGTAAACGAGATGCATTCATGGGGGTGGAGTATAATAAAACCACTGAAAACACGATTGTAGAAAATACTGACTGTATGGAAAATAGTTCCTGAGGTTCTGTCAGGAGAAAACAGATGAGTCGGATCAAAGTTTTGTGAAGCAGGAGGAGGAAGGGGAGGGAGAAGAGAAAAGGCAGAGGGAGGAAGTTGAGAAAGCGAGGGAGGCGAAGAAGAAGGTCCAGAAGAGGAAGAGAAGGCCTGGAGGGAAGAGTTTGCTTCCTGCGAGGCTGAGCTTTAAAGAAGACTATGTCGGAGGGAAGAGTTGAGTCGAGGCTTTGTTCAGAGCTCAGTGTGTGAGTGCGCTCATTACTACTGATGGGGCAGCGGTAAGAACGTGGGAGCAACATCAGTGTCGCTTACAGAGAAAAACTGCTCTTTAGTGGAGAGCGGAGTGAGAGACTGACGCTGCACATAGTTTAGAAACAGCATACACACATTTCTTTGTTCCAAAAAGCCAGGTCAAAGTGATTACTTGGAAATGGACTTAGGAGGCAGGCTGTCGTAGGACAGTCAGGGCAGAGGAGACAACGATAAAGACAAATAAAAACCTGTGCGTCTGTGTGTGTGTACACATATTTTTATTTTAACTTAAAATCCTAATAAAAATAAATCATTGCATATACTGTATATAGATCCAAAAGGCTGTCTTAGTTCACCAAAAGCTGCCAGATAAGCCACCCATGCAGTTCTTTATTTGTTCCATGGGAAAATTTTCATAGAGAACACAGAGTACCTCTGGGATAAGTTGCATATATTTATAACTTTTTAAAAAGATTTTATTTATTTATTTATTTATTTATTTATTTATTTATTTGAGGGAGAGAGAGGGAAAGAGAGCACAGAGGGAGAGTGAGGGAGAAGTAGACTTCCCACCGAACAGGGAGCATGACATGGGGGTGGATCCCAGGAGCCTGAGATCATGACCCGAGCTGAAGGCAGACACTTAATCGACTGAGCCACCCTGGCGCTCCTATTTATAGCACTTTGAAAGCATAATTGTTTATTCAAATGAGAGTCATTGTTTATTCATATGAGACACATGAAACCCTCTTCAAATAAAGAGATCTTTAATCTGACCTAGTTACACACACAGGCCAGGAGAACTGTTTACCAGGAAGCAATTTAGTTTTTGTGGATTGAGGTATATTGACTTTTTTGGAAACTCAAACTCAGAACAAAATTTAAGTAATAAAACCTCCAGGAAACACATGGGAAATGTCAACATTGACTCTATTCTGACTGAATTGTTATGGTTATCCATATCCATATATTAGAATGACAGACATATTGATAAATACACAGTTAATCATTCTTCTACTTGGGTAGTATGGAATAATATTTTATTATATATAAGGATATGCCCTGGTGATATATATTTATTCATTAATGCAATAATAACCTTTCCATGCAGATATTATTCTCTTCAATTCACAGATTCAGGGCCTTACACCAATTCTGTAACAAAATAAGTGTCCTCATGTACTGAATCGAAAGCCTAAGCACTGCCGTTATTTTCAATTTCTAATAGAAAACAGATTTCATGATGCAATCCCAAATCTCTATTATACGTGTGGCTCATGTTACCTAGCAAATTCCAGTCACAGGTTAAGTAAGGACAGGTTAAAGTGAAACTTTCATGTAAAGAAAATCAGCAAACATACAAACAGCTGCATGCATGTATGTTTCCATCATTTTCTGAGACGTCTCAACCTCGTGCTATCAGCTGGAATTCATTCTGAATGCAGCACAGCCAAATGCACGTCTTTACTGTTTGCTTAGCCAGGAGATTTTTGTGGGTAATTAAACTGATCGAATTTAATATTGTAAGATGAGAATAGCAGTGAATAGCATTTTCTGAATGGAAGGGTCACAGATAAATCAGAAAAAAGTGGAGGAGAAGAAAGCAAATATTTGAGGATGTTACATTTGGGGAATAGACCAGCTCACACAGCAAAAAGAAAAAAGGGCAGCAGTGAAAGATGGGAGAAATAAGGAAGAACTCTCTGACATATCCACTCATTTTTTTTTTTTTTTTTTTTTACAAAGGCATACCTTCTTTGGCACTGACCGAATTTAAAAACGTGGGTTTCGTTTAGATGTTGTTGGTAGAGGGAGGAGGTAGAGACATTTACTCTGGAAAAATGTTTCATACTAATGCTCTAGAAAGATGAGGTGGGGATAGGGAAGAGACATCTGGGCTGTGCAGGAGCTTGAGGTGAAAGACAAGGGAGACAGAGGTGGACATGCGTCACGGATAATTTGATTTGAGAGTCCTGGTCACATCCTCTCTATAAGTAAAAGCATCTTTGTTCTAAAGCAAAGAGTTCTGTCCAGCTCCTCCCTTCCTCACGAAAGCTGCTGGGACACGTCAGTTTGAGGATGCTCTGTCCCCCGCCTTAAGTAATCGTTCCTTATTTAGCACACACGGCACACGTGCACACACCTCCTGCAGACACTCATGCCCAGATTGCCCCCCTCTCTGCCGCGGCTCCTGACACCTGGCCGTGATTCGGATGCACCTTGGACTCGCCCACTGCGTCCTTGGCAGAAATGGAGCAGAGGAAGGCAGATGTTAGGCCACACAAAACGGTGTTCAAAACTGCCTGTATGCCAGGAAAAAAGTGTTATTTAAAACAAAAACTGATTTTGGCTGATTTTGATTACTAGGGTAAAGGTCACAATTCCTACCCCGAAGGTGGTTTTTTGTTAGAAAAGTTTCTAGTTTTGACTTTAGAATCTTATGTGAGCACCTCTCTCCTAAATTACTTTATATAATAAAACAAGAGACGTTTTCATTTACTGTAGACAGATTAGAAGCAAGGGCTCAGGGGGCAAAAGTAGAAAAGATGGCATTTGAAGAACAGCAGGGAGTCAGATATATAGAAAAACACATAAGTAAAAACATAGCAATATATAAAAGGCTTTGTTTCCTGAGGAAGAAAGGTCATCGGCAAAAGACTGGGAAATGACCGGGGCACTTTAAGTACAGGGCCAGATGATAAACAAGTTTAATTTGGTAGTCGTGCTGCAGATAAGCTGTTTAATTACACCGAATTTTAGTAAAATTATGCAGTATGCAATAGCCTCATGTTTTTGGTTTGTGGGGAACTATAAGAAAGTTGCTAGCATCTTACGTGTGGGTTTGCTTGTTACAGAGAGATGGTACGGGCCACTGTCAGGGAGTTAGGTAATTCAGCTGTAAGAAACATGGAGTCCCAGATGACCATGAGCATCTCTATGGTCTCCATTAGATATTCCATGCTATGGAGGGGCTGATGCAGGTGCACGTGTGTGTGTGTGTGTGTGTGTGTGTGTGTGTGTGTGAAGGGGTGCACATGTGCATGTGATTTAAAGAAGAGGAAACCCCAAGAAGATTAAAGGAGTCAGAGACCCACCGCTTGTATTAAAATCTAAAAAACACGAACTTGAACTATGGGAGTCAAATACTTCATTTAATAATCCATGCACTTATATAAACAGCTTTTAGGTACAATGTTAGGTGGTTGGGGACACAGAACTTAATAAAATGGTGTTTATCCTGGATGTTATTCTCTAAAGGAATGGAAATTTAAAGAGCATCAAAGGCAATTTCTGAAGTAAAGGGTATATTTACGATCAATGAGTGAAGTAGAAAGAATTCTTAAATCTGGTGCTAATATTGTGAACAGAGTACATTAGGCAAAACTTCATAACACAATATAATATTTATGAGAGTGGCCCCAAAAGAGACAAACCGCCCCCCCCGAAACACAACAGTCATTTTAAAGGACATGAATAGAACTTAATTCTATCTGGAAACAGTTACTATCCACTAGTCCTAAAATGCCATTCGGAGATACCAAAAACGCTTGCGGACACAACTCACTGTTCTTTTTCCTTTTTTAAAAATTTATTTTATTATGTTATGTTAGTCACCATACACACTGTTCTGATGACGTACTCATTCCTACGACCTGTATTGGCCAGAGCTGGGCTTCACGTGGCGTCACCTGCACGAAGAGTGACTGGACACGTGGCCGTAAATGGAAGCTCTGCGAAGGTACAGGTTGAGCTGAGGGAAGCACACAAGATGCAGAAGCGTGAGGAAGCTGGAAGCTGCAGCAAGTTACTACCACCCTGCCAATGGGGCGTTTTCAACTGGTTCATAAAATATAGCAGCGGGGTCCTCCGCCACCTTCGTCCTTCCCTTGGTTCCTGGATCTGTTCATTTCAGGTGGGAGAGAGGTGGCACCACACACAACCCGCTGGTCCCAAGTGGGGATAGTGGGACGGCACCTAAATCATGAAGGCGCTCTCTCCCAGCTGGCGACACAGCTGAGTCTTCAGCAGGGCTTTCCGCTGGTCATGACGCTAAGGGGTGGAGCATGTGCTAAGACCACTGAATGTGTGTTGGTCTCTCTTTTTATTTGTGTCTTTACACTTGAGTGTCTGGGTTGGTTGGGAAATTCTGCTGATTTAGGGTGATCTCAGCTGGCTGGGCTCATTCCTCTGTGCTCAGCTCCTGTGGGGGCCTGGGAGCTGCTGGTTGTCCCGCACATGTTAGCCTCGAGGGGCCAGTGGGCATGCGTACGCTTCTAGCAGCGCTTGGGATCCAAGGAAGAGCGTAGAGGCCCACAAGCACTTTTTCAAGCCCTTTCTTCCCGCACACTTGCCGCTATCCCACAGGCAAAAACAGGTCCAGCGGCCGAGCCCAGAGCCCGTTGGGGGAGAGCAGCGCACACAGGTGTGGGGAGATACAGAAAACTAACTCTCGGGGCAACCCGCCACCGGTGGGCTGGCCTCAGAAATGAGGCTGGAAATATACCTTTTTAATATATTCTCTGGAAGAGTTTACTGTGCACAGTTATCACCTATTTCCTCAATGCTGGCAAGAGTCTGTAAATGATTCTGTTTAAGTCTGGGGCTTTCTTCTCTGGAATGTTTTCAATTACATTTAATTAAGGAAACAATTCATTTCATAGATAAAGGATAATTTTTAAAAAAATTTCTGGTCTTGGTTTTGAAAATTTTTTAAATAAAAGTTCTGTATTTTTCAAATATTTGTCACAAAGTTATCTTTTTAAATATGTAAGATTCATAGTAATAAGCCCTGTATAATTCTTGATATGTTTAATTTGTATTATCTGTGTTATTTCTAGGCCAATCTTGCTAAGACTTGATCAATTTTTTTCACTTTAAATTTTTCCATTTTTTATTGTACGAAAATATAGATACCATAAAATTTCCTTTTTAAAAGATTTTGTTTATTCTTTGAGAGACAGAGAGACAGAGAGAGCATAAGCAGGGGGAGAGGCAGGGGGAGAGGCAGAGGGAGAGGGAGAAGCAGACTCCCCACTGAGCAGAGAGCCCGACATGGGATTCGATCCCAGGATCTGGAGATCATGACCTGAGCTGAAGGCAGACACTTAACCATCTGAGCCAGCCAGGTGCCCCTAAAATGTACTTTCTTAACCAACTTTAAGTATATGGTTTAATGGCATTAAATACACTCATATTTTTGTGAAACCATCACCACCATCCATCTCCAGAACTTTCTTCATCCTGCAAAACAGGAATTCTGTATGTAACCATTAACCAGTAACTTCCCATTCTCTCTAACCCCCAGTCCCTGACAACTACCGTTCTACTTTCTTTTTGACCACTCTAGTGACCTCGAGTAAGTGGAATCACACAGTATTTTCTTTGGGACTGGCTAATTTCACTCAGTATAATGTCCTCAAGGTTCACTCATGTTATAGCATCTGATAGGATTTCCTTCCTCTTTAAGGCTGAGTAATATTCCATTGTATGTGTTAGGATTTTATGAGTTTGTTGATCTTTTTATATTTGATATTTTGGGAGGTAATCCCCATGAAATATTCTAAAAGTGTCAACAATTAGGATTGGCCAGGGAAAACCACTAGATTCTGATAAAGATCAGATGTCGTTGAAGTTAAAGTTGAAGATTAACGGCCACCTGATATATATAAATTCAACTGTGAGCGGCAAGGATGTGGAAGCAAGTTACTGTTAATTACTAGGAGAAAAGGTTGGTAAGTGAAGGAATGTTGCATCTGGGCAAGCACACACCTGGGAAGACATGAAAGCTGTCTTCAAAAAATTGAAAAGGTTGTCATAGAGAAAAGGGGTTATTTTTCTTCTGGGCTTCCCCAAGCAGTTGGCTAGGTAGGATTTACCGGTGGAAGTGATAGGGAGACACATTTCCACTTTATCTAAGGAAGACCATCACTGCTGTCCCAAGACGAGATGTCCTGGCTTAAGGTGTTCACACTGAGGCTGGACCCCTGCCTAGTGAAATTATAGAGTGGTGGTTCTCCGAGTGTGGTAGCCCTGAGATCTTGAGAGGGTTCTACACGGTCAAGATCATTTTTACAATTATACTAAGACACCAATGCCTTTTGTGTTGCCATTGGCATTGGTGATGGAAAAACAATGGCGGGTAAAATTGCTGATGGCTTAGCATGAATCAAAATGGTGGCAGCAACTATGTAGCATTCGGTTGTATTTCTCACCATCCAGCAGCGTGACAAGTGTTGGCTTCCCTTAAGAAGCTCTTTACTATAGGGCGCCTGGGTGGCTCAGTTGGTTAAGCGACTGCCTTCGGCTCAGGTCATGATCCTGGAGTCCCGGGATGGAGTCCCGCATCGGGCTCCCCGCTCAGCGGGGAGTCTGCTTCTCCCTCTGACCCTCTTCCCTCTCGTGCTCTCTATCTCTCATTCTCTCTCTCAAATAAATAAATAAAATCTTAAAAAAAGAGAAGCTCTTTACTATAGCAGTAAAGCATGTTCATTTTATTAAATGTTAACCCTTCAATCTTTTTACCTTTCTGTGTGATGAAATGGGAAATTGGAACAATGCTCTTCCAGATAGATACCAAAGCACAATGATTATCTTAAGGAAAAGCACATGTGTGATTGAGATGTGAGCCGAACTAGACACCTTTTCATGGAAAGTCATTTTTTACTTAAAAGAATGACTGACAGAAGATCTTTGGTTATTCAGACTCAGGAGACCTCTTCTCGAACAGAATAAACTCATCTGTTACCTCAGGGAAAACAACAGACACTTCTTTGTTGCCCGTAATGTTTGGGTTTTTAAGTGACAGAATTTGGAACACTTGTATCTACCATGGAGTTCTTGCAACTCTCTGGGACTTAACATTCTTTTCTAATGGGCTCAGTGGTGATGGTAGAAGTGGATTTTTGGTATTTTATATTGAAATAGGTCAGTATTTGAAAGAACTGAAAAACTCATGAACTGGTATTTTCCAAATGACAATGGCATGGTTTTATGACAGAACACATAGGTAAAAGACCCATTCAAAGTGCAAGATAAACCCACGGATATTAATGTAACAGAGTCCAAAAAAGTGTATTGTTACGGTTTCAAATTCCAAATTACAGTTTTCCCATGGAACTCCCATGTGACAAATTTTGGTATAGTATCAGAAAATATAATAATTATCTGGAAAGTCTACTGCAAACGACTTTCTTTTCTAAATATAGAGTTTGTATGAGGCCGGATTTTTTTAGTATACATCATGCAATGCAACATATTTCAAAAGAATGAATGAATGAATGAAAAAGTAGTTATGCAGATATTCAGAATTCAGAGACTCCAACTATGTTCTGTTAAGTGAGATATTAAAGAGATTTTCAAAAAGGTGAAATAATGCCCCTCTTCTCACTTTGTTTTTTGGTTTTAGAACACACAGTCAGTCTCAAAAATATGCTAACAGAGTGTGGGTTTATTATTATTATTTTAAAATGAATCAATGGTCAATTGTCTTTTTTTTCTTCAGTTCTAACTCCGAATATGCTACAGATTTATAGATATAACCCACACATAATCCAAAGGTCTGAGGTTTCTTAGAAGTGTAAAGGGGTCCTGAGTCCAGAAAGTTTCAGAACCACTGTTACAAAATCAAATACAGTGGCAAGTAGGCCACATGATGGCAGCTGGATCTATCCTGAGGTGCTATTTGTCACTTCTGTAAAAATATAATATTTGAACTGCAGTGTAGTCATTTTTGGTCTAGGATATCTTGTTGACTTAGTTCCTTCAACCCAAATAAAAGAAATCCCAGATATTTGAGCAATAGAGCTAACATTCTTCAAAATGATTGGGATAAAAGTTGTCAAAATCCTTGAATTATGTGGACATGGTTTTATTTTCATAGAAAAACGGTTTCCTATCTGATATTTAATGTAAGATGTTCGCTCACGCCATCTGTAAGTAAATATTGATATCAGTCCAAAAGGCACATGGACCCTAAAATATATCCGTAAGCTGACTGGCACCAGAACAGGACAGGCCGCCCTGCCTGCTAACGTCTGGAGTGAAGACTGAAGTGGTTTATAATTACACACAACAAAGGTGTGCCAAGTTCTCCTTTAACCATGAAGGAAAAAGAGCTTCCCGTGAGTTTACAACGTATAATATTTCTCTTGTTTCACTCTTTCACTGTGTTTACGATCCCCTGGAAGGCACATTATGGATGAATAAACGGCTGTTTGCACTTGATTTTTCTTTCAATTTTTGTCTCTCCAAACGGCAAAAATCTGTTTATGTGCAAATTTTAAACGTTTGAGGATCATGCCTCAATGTTAATTGCTTTTCCCTCGAGAGATCAATTCTAATTAAGTTTTTTAAAAAATGTTCACCTCTTAATCTGAACTTTTAAATGGTATTTTCTCAGATTGCTATATACCAACTACACCCTAATTGGAAATTTCAACCCTAAAAAAATATTAAATATCTCCAGAAGAGTATCGACCTAGTAGTAATATGTCATTTATAAATATGGTTATTTAGTAAAAATGCTTTTGAATATAGACTGCTACTCCCAAGACAATGAGGCAGCACAATATTTTTTTCTTCTTTCTGACATCGCAGGACGTCTCGGCATGTAATTTTTATCCTCAGAAATGTTTTGTTACTTGTGGTGTTGAGAAAATAACAGGAATCTTCAGATGGCCATTTTGCCATTTGTTTAAGCAAATATTTACTGACATCTAAGTGCCATTAATTTTGCAAGGTATGGGCATATGGGGCAACCAGACAAACATACATCTATCAGGTAATACTGGTTTTGTTTCACGAAAATCTAACCCTGAGAGTGTTTGTGATCTACTATTCTTGGGTCCATCTCCAACATTCACAGGTACAATTTGCCGTCGCCAACCCAGGGATGCTCATGAACTGTATCCACGTTTAGGAGTATTAATTCTTATTAAAGGATGCAAGAGAGCATCACATCAAAAATTTTTTTGTGTGTTCAACAATGACACTGTCTTCATAATAATATTGTAATGTGGATGGTTTATCACCTCTGTTTTCAAGAGCGATGCCTATGGTCCATAAAAATATACTCAAGGTCAACACACGTAAGACACTCAATATTATGATCTTCTACTCTGTTCGTGTCATGAGGGCAGAAATCATGACTTAAGAAAAATTACCTAGGTTGGTAAATTATTTTTTCATTATTCCTGAGGCCTATCTATGATCTTTGAAATAGCATAGAAAATGGAAACTTCAAACCAGTACTTAAGAAAAATCAGTAATGTCTCTAAATTACCTAAAGAAGTATAAAACTGAGAAAACAATGTCAGTTTGTTATGCCATTAAAAGCAATTTTAACAATCTGTCCACGTGAAGTAATTTCCTGGCACCATCAGCTAAATGGCTTGATTATTCCTCTCCTTCACGGACAGATATATTATTGGGATCAGCATTTATAAGCAGTGAGTAATGTCAAAAATACAGAGTGTAAGGAAGTAAATCTATAATGCTTTTAGGACAGACGATGAGTCATATTGAACTTGAAATGAATAATGATTATGATCTAGACTTGTACGGCCTGATGTAGGAGCCACTAACCTCCTGTGAGTCTGGACACTTAAAAGGGGCTGCGTTCTGACACCTACTGCAAGTATGAAATACACACCAGGGTTCAAGGACTTTGTGGGAACAAAATCAGGCAATATATTTTATTCATCATTTTATATCGACTACATACTGAAATGATAATTCTTGAATGTGCTGGTTTAAATAATATATGTTAAAGTTAATATAGCCTCTTTTTAATTTTCATGTGGCTACTGGAAAATTTAAGATTACCTACATGCCCCTCATTCTACTTCTATCAGGCAGCACTGAGATCCACGAGTGATGAATGCAATGGGTGGATTAGAAAAAAATATTCACACATCCACAGAAAAGGACTGTAAAGCATGTCAATAACATATCTGGTATTAACTTTTAAAAACCTCTTTTCTGTGTTTGCCAGCTAACTCAGTTTTTTATCTATTCAATTTGATTAATTTCCAAATTTGTTGGCAATGGCATGTTATAACTCTTTACTGCAACAACCTATGTCTTTTTCAACATTTTATTTTGCCATTCAGAATGATCATGTTTTTGATAAATATTAGGAATATTTATCAAAAAACCCTTGAAGGGCACTTGCTTAAAAATAGGGGAAAAGGTTCAAAGCAGTTAAATAACTTAAGAGTACATGGAGACACACTGCCAGATAAAAGTTGTATATATAATCTGCAGAATGTGGGTGGCATCCAAAATATTATCCTTTTTGCAAAATAAATAAATAAATAAAGGTCCCCCAAATCGAGGCTTGTGGCAACCTAAAACACTGCTTTATCTCTGAACTGGTAACAATAAATTTTTTTGCTGGAATTGGTCCATTCCTCTCACTACCTAGCCCTGCTTTGAGCTCAATTCCAGGACCACTTTGCTGGCTCTGCTGGTTGAGTGAGGGCATTGATGATTTAATTCAGGGGAGTAAAATATATCAGATGACTACAGGTCAGAATTCCAGTCAAACTTTGGTGATGACTAGGTGACTGGGGGGAGATTCAAAATCAATCATAAAATGGGAGAAGGAGAAGACAGTTCTCCCTCACTGTTCCCCTCCCCCCAGTCTTTATGTCTCCCCCTTCCCCCACCCCCTGCTGTTGTCTGTCTCTCTCCACCCCCACCCCCGCTTCTTCACTCTGCTAGAAGTTAGCAGCTCTCAGATTTTAGGAAATCTGCCTTGTCCTCCCAGATTGCTTTTTTTGGCTCCAATCAAACCCCTTTGCTGTTCCAGCAATTGTAAAGTGGTCCAAATTGTTGTTTGTTTTGTTTTGTGCATTTCCTGCTCTTATTTCCCTTTTTAAATCCCAATTTCCACCTGAAACCTTGTGCAAATCTATCATGAATTCAGGGCTCTTCAGATGACGCTCCATCAAAGCCACTAGCCTCTCTAATGGCCTGTGTTCTCTGGCTCGTCCCTGACCCTGGCCCATAATACAAACTCAGGTGGAGCAAACGCAGCTCTGGAAAGTGGCTCAGGCGACTGATACAATGAAGCAGTTTGTGTGAATATCATAGGTGTGGATGGCGTTGTGTATTCTGCCACCAGGCAACACTCTCACAATTTAACAGTGACCCGCTTTAATAATAACACAGAAGACTGATGATGTGACATTTGGGTATGGAATATCTGGTAGAAGATGGACCTTTTAGAATCTCTTCAATTCAATAAAGGTCCTGACTAATCCTCCTTGTTTTGATTCTTTCTATATAAAATCTATGGAGCTATCGTTTTACCCCCACCATTTTTGAGACTCCATGTCACCATTCGGATTAGAAGGATCTTATTCGGTGCAGAAAAACAAAAGAGAAACTTCAGGTTGGTGGCAATGGGTTCTGTTATTATTGAAAGGATTTTTAAATAATTACATTTTGTTTATTTAAATATTATTAATATATAAAACATATGGGTGTGTTTGTTATTTAAATAATGTTTATATGTATAAATATAAATAAGTAAAGCATAGGTATGGTATCTATGTGCGTGTGCTACATAGAAACAGAGAGAAAACACTGCCAAGTTCACACGCACTAGGATGTAACAGAAAGAAGAGCCTAACTCAGATTCTCTGATTCCAGAGCCTGAGCTTTGTGGGACCAGGTTACTTTTGTATTCTTAGCCCCAGCCCCAAGAGCAAGGCAAATAAAAAAAAAAAAGGTAAGAGAAATTTCATAGAGCTCATGAAATTTAGTTTGTTTGTAACCAAATCATTGAAAAATTGGCAGATTTTCACCAAATTTGTAGAGTATGTTTGGAACGATCTGCATGAGAATATAGGCCATATGGCAAACAGAAAGGTCCGCATTCACTCTCCAAGGGATGAAGTGATGGGGTCAGATCCCCGAGAATATCGCTGTTGAATGTCCAAGTTGGAAGGTAGGGTTTGGTGTTCGGACTATATGTTTTACCCAGCGTCTGCCTTGGGGAGTCCTGATAGGGGGCAGGGGAAGGGGGGCCTGAAAGAGGAGATGACCCTTCCCCTCCCTAAGAGCAGCTTCCTGGCAAGCCTGCTTCTTCAGAAGAGGGGGCCGGAGTTAGACCACCTAAGCAACAACACAACCAGATTCTGAGAAATGTCATTTAGAAGGTGGACAAGCAGCACCCTCACCAGGTCCGACGAGGCGGTATCACTGGGGAAATCTCTGGTGGCAAGAGGAGCATCAGGTGTCCATTATTCCTAGGGCAGCACAGGTATGGCAGGACCTAAGCTGGACTCAAGACCATGATGTCCATCCTATGGCTACGAGGCATTTAAGAGCAGACGTGTCCCAGAACCCTGACTCCTGTCCATTCCTGCTAGCTAAGCCTCAGTGGGTGGAGGGGTCCAGGACCCTCACCTGGTGTGATTGGTGGGGAACCTCGTGGGGCTGCGTTCCAAGTCTTACAACGGCGGCTGTATGTCATGGCAAACTTGCAGAAGGCATTGCCACATCATTGTTTATGGCTGGCAAAGCACCAGCTCTAATTCTGCCATTATCAGTGTGGATCTGGATTTACTGCCTTAAACCTTGGGCCATAATCCCTGGTCATGGAAGTCTGCAGGAGGCCAAGTTTCTCTTTGGGATGCCAGACAGCAGGGGAAAATCTTAGACAGGTTAACCTTGACCTCTGCTAGTGTCTTCATGTATAAGCTCCATTTCGGTAATCAAAAGGGCAAATGCTTGGGAATGGAGCTGTTGATTTGCAATTAAGCTCCTTCTCATGAGGCAGCTCTAAATGGAATTTTCCGTCTGAGTAAAAGCTGGACTTTATTCAGTAGAGTATTGCTCTACATTTTCCGTCTAAATAGTCTTTCAAATGAGTGGAATCCTGGACATTTTCAAAGTTCTATAAAGATTCTTATATAATGCTTTATTCCAAATCTCTACGGCTTGAGCTTATGTTTCCAGGTTCAAGGGTTAAACCTACATTAGGTCTATACTCATTTCTCTCTACTCTATGCAAGCACATGACTTCTTGGGATGAAAACTGACTGGGGTGTACTATTTGAAAGTTGAGATGATGTTTATATTTTTGTTAAATAGTTCAGAGAAAAAAAATAAATGAGTATCTATCTGAAGTATAAAAGTAATATTTTGAGCTGAAACCTTTTGTCATTGTCAACACCACAGTTACCCTTAGATAAAAGGTATAAAATTCTTTTAAAATTAACAAATTATGTTAACTTTAAACAATTAAAAAAAACCACTGGATTTTTAATAAAGAATGCTTCCTTATGAATTTGTTAATTATTTCTTACCTTTAAGATACAGACCCTGTGTTTGAACTCATCTAATTATGGGTGGACTGAGTTCAACTACATGGTTAAGTTCAGTGAGAGACCATGCTGTCAAGTTTTTCACAGTTACTTAAATTACTACCTTACAGTTTACTCTCTTTATTTCTCTGATTCTAAAAATGTTTCATTTAAAATATATTAAGAAAAATAAAATGTGTGCATATTCTATAATGCACACGTAACAAATATGAGGGAGGGAAACGAACCATAACAGACTCTTCACTAGAGAACAAAGGGAGGATTGAGGGAGGGAGGTGGGTGGGGGAGGGGCTAGATGGGGCATGGGTACTAAGGAGTGCACTGGTGATGAGCACTGGGTGCTCTACATAAGTGATGAATCACTGAATTCTACTCCTGAAACCACTATTGCACTGTATGTTAACTAACTACAATTTAAATAAGAATTTGGAAAAAAAAAAGAATCCAGATTTTCTACACATAAAAATGTAAAATTTAGGAAATTTACTTTAAAAGCAAAATATCAGTACCTAATAAAATGTAATATTTCTAATCGACTGAACTTAAAAATGTGATTTTTTTTTTTTGTTTTGTTTTGGTAAGTGCTGTCACAATCAGCCACACTCAGAACAATGGCTAACTTTATCTCAAAAGTCGGCTTTGGATAATGTGGCATTGCTCTCTTGAACTTGGGAGGTAAGGGAGCTGAAAAATAAACTTTTTACTTCCCTAATCCATAGTAATAATATTTCGGTGATTATATTAGGATGCCATGCTTAAAAAAATGTTACACTGAAGCAAGATCTTTTGTTACTGTAGAGTATTTGGGGATTTTTATGCTATCCAGTCCAGAGGTGTACATATTTGGCAATGTCACATGCAATGTTCATGTGGCTTGTGAAATCTATGAATCACCTTTACAATGAAATGGGTCTAAAGGCCTCCGGCTTGATCTGATGTCGGGGTGAGTCATAATGGAAATGATGTAGTCAAGGCAAGCGACGTGAAGACGTGCACACACACCAATGCAGTGGGGCAAGATGGTGGCATGTACTGAGGAGTCGGAGACCCTGAACGTCACAACAGATATCTGCCAGAAATTAGCCCAGGACACGGATGACCATGTAGTCACTCCTTTACAGACAGCTCTTTGCAGAGGTGAAATTCAATCACTGTGATGTGATTTCTAGACCGAGCTCAGCAACGAGGCAACTTTTGTTTCTCTTTTTATGGTTTAAGTGCTCACTTGTTACCTATTTGGATACAATATCACTTTGGTCTTTGGTCTCTTTTTCAAAATTTTCTAGATATGCTCTTATTGTTCACTTCAAATTGAAACTCCAAAATGCATCACATCAAATCTTAAGACAACTATATCATTCATTCTCTCAGATGACTTCAAAAAGAGAAAGGCTTTGATCTGAATCCTTTGTATGTAAAGAAAGACTAAATCAGAGCTGTCTTCAGTTAAAAAAATAAAACAACAGTGTTCTTGGTTGATAGAGTTTATAGTATGATCTATCATGTGTCTTTTGCTTAATAAGAGTATTCAAATATAAAATTAATCAATTAAGTACCCGTTGATGTATGGAGCGGGGAAGGAAACAACAAGGAAAAATATATGATGTATGATACAAGAAAAGAATATGGGTGTCAAAGAAAGGATGCATGAAAAGAGTTGATTTTGATTCTATATACATGTTTTAAAAACAAATACTACCTAGATAGTAGGGATCAGAGAAAATATTTATAAGCCAGGATTCAAAAACAGACCTTTTGGTGAAACAGATATGCAGGTTTTAATATATCTGAAAAAAATCTATACATTATAAACTCTTATTTTTTTAATCACATTTCCACCCTGCCCAAATATGTAGATTTATTTCAATACATATCAAAGAAATGGCAAAAATAAAGATATTCTACCTAAAATGACTTAACACAAAATACATAAAAACATGGATGGATCCATGAAACATCATTAAGTTACGAACGTTTGGAAACAGGGGTGTGATGAGAGAACCTTTGTCACGAAGCGTTAAGGTACCTTGGCCTTTAATAATTACATTGACTGACTGGTGTGGATCTGGCCAAAGCACATCAGGTGCTATCCCATCAAGCTGAGAACTCCAAACCATCTGTAGGAACTTGGCAGATGATTACACTGCATCACAGATCAAGGGGAAGGAACTCACCCCATTTATGTGAACCTTGTCCTCATCTCGTGTTATATGTGCCAGGAAGTCCGGGTGGATTAGACGTGATATGGGAGTATGCAAGTGGGTGGAGGGGCATGAAGAGGGACAGAGGAGTAACTGTTGAGGGAGGGGTAAAGGGTTAGAGGCCAAGCTACGAATGTTAAGTTGTGGATCTAGTAGGCTTAAAAGCTACAGGCAAAAATTATAAAAGGAAATATTTCAGATTTGACTGCCTAAGATGTGAATGTTTCTGGCATTAAAAACATAGTGATCAAGCCCAAAGGCAAACAACAGAAAGCAAGCACACACCATGCAAACATGCAGATCCCATGCAAGAGAGGGCACAACCAACCGGCTTCCAGAAAAATGGGCAAAGAACAAGAGCACACTTGCCCAAAGAGGAAACCCAAATGCCTGATAAAATCTAAGAAAAGCCAACCCTCATTGTTAATTAAATAAATTAAAAAGATAAGATACTATAGGTGATCTTCTTCCTTTTTACAAATTTTAAAAGGATTAAAATGGTGCATGGTTTTGTAATAGAATGAGGTGGGCTCCTGGACTTTGCCTTTCAGTATGAAAATGAATGAAATCTGACAATTGGCTTAAAAATATGTGTAGGTATCAAGGACCTTAAAAATGTCCGTGACCCTTGGTCCATTAATTATCACTTGGGAGACTCGTTGGATATTACGTAAGATTTCTATTTTTAGAAATCCATCTTAAAATATGAATCATCAATAGAAAGTATTTAGAAATAGTCCTCAATATAAATATTCCAAAATCAAGGAAAGATAGAGTCAGGTGGTGAGGAATAGGGTACTGTCTTCAGATTTTAGTGACTGACCCGAAGAGAGTTGAGAGCAGGTGCAGGTGCACTGCAGTTGAGAAGAAACACCAAGATGGTTAACAAGGTATTTGCCCTCCAATAAGGAGATAAAGGTTTCAGAGCAGCAGACTAACCATGCCTTCTGGTCAATGGTCTTTTCCCTTTGTCACTCATTCCTTCCTTCCTTTATTCACTAAATGAACATCTCAGAGGTCACTGCCAGGAAGACACAACGGATATATAAAAATCAATAAAGCACCGTAACTACCTCTAGAACTTTATATTCTAGCAGATTTACATTTGTCTCATGGTCAGATCTTGCTCTTTCCCCATGGCATTGTTTTTGCACACGTGCTAACGGATTGCACCATTCCAGCACCGGTAACTGAGGACACCCAAATCCTGCTCTGCACCGTGGGAGGCCACGGGGGTGGGGGGTGATTTTCTTTAAAATTGTTTTTTTCCCATTAAAAAGTAATGTGTAGTAACATCTTAAAATAGGGATATTCACTCTCTCTTTAAAATTATTTTCAAGGATGATGATGTTTTACGATGTGTTTCAGATCCATTTCTTTTTAAAGATTTTATTATTTTTCAGTCATCTCTACACCCAACGTGGGGCTCAAACTCACAACCCTGAGATCAAGAGTCATATGTTCTACTGACTGAGCCAGACAGGCACCCCTCCAACGTGCATTTCTATCAGATAAAGTGAGAGGTGCTTCTATACAATGACCTGATCTATCATTTAACATAAAAGTTAGACTCAGCTTTCCTTTGTGACCTACTTGGGGATGAAATAATGACTGGCCTTTGTTCTGAGAAGCACCTGGATGCAAACATAGGACTTAGTGGTAGGGCCTCTGGCTTTAGAACTAGTTTTCTGGTTGGTCTTGTTTATGGAGCAAGCTGGTGTCCTGTTTGCCCTAGGACACTGCTATTAGCACAGTGACATATCCCAGCTGATGGCTTATGACTTGAGCTTGACAACATGCTGGGCAGGTGTATTTGCTAGTTTGTACTGGTTGGTTGGTTTTCCTTGGGTTGCTTATTTAACCCCATATCAAGTCTCCCCGCAGATCATTTCTGAGATATTTTCCTAATTTTGCCTATGCTTTTTAGTTCATTTGGACTTGGGTCTCTTACCTCTGTCAGAAGTCCTTTCTGCAAATTGCTGTCCTGGTATAGGATCAGTTTATATGGCCAACATGCTTGACACGGATAGCTTTTGTAGGGACTCTACTTGTAGTCTGAATGAAGTGACCCAAGATGGGGGTTTGTGAGCTCTGACCCCATGTTACACATGTAGTCTAACCGCGAGAATGTCAGTATTTTGTTTTATTGAAATCTCTGTATTGCAAAAGTACTGCTTATTGCTAAAGCACCTTAGCATAGTGTAAGATGTAGTTTTCTTCTTGAGGCAAAGGAGTGCTGTGGCTTCCCTGGGGCCCCCCCAGTCTGGCCAACAAGACATTAACTGAAGTGGTCCAACAGGGATTCCTTTGTCAAATACATACTCTAAAATTTTATTGTATGTTTTATTAACTGAACCATGCAATAAATGAGGAATTACAAAATCCTAGTATTAATTTTCAGGTTCATCTCCCCAGAGATTCATAAAAATTCTTAGTTTATCTTGAGAAGATGTTCCAAAATGTGTTTCAAAAAGTATTCATTTCACAAGCTGCTCCATGGAAAAATGTGGGTCTGTGTTGAAAGAAATTGGGAAATCACCCCAATTCTAGTTCCCTCCTGTTGGGCTCCATGCGTATTAGTGTATCAATGTCCCAAGGAGTAATCAAGGAACTTGATCCTGTTTGGTTAATCCACAATTTCCCAATTCATTCTCCCACACAGCTTTTTGAGCAAAACACCCTGTAATGTGGTACAGGGAGTAGGTGACCTTTGACCCACAGAAATGCTGGCTTTGGGCTCTGTCCTGTTCCATCCTGACTTCTCGTTCTTGCTTCTTGTGCACTCTCTAACTTGCAAGTGTTTAATTCCTGTCTCACCCCGTGTGCATTTCTCTCCATAGAAGGGTCTTTATCATAAATAAAAAAAAAAATTCAACTCCGTTGTTACAGTTGTGAAATATGCAAAGTTTGGGTAATAAAAGCAAGTTCTTCATTAATTATATTTTCGAAAGTGTTACTTTTCCAGTGTTTCTTCTTAAGTGCTCAGCGGTGGTTATTGATTAATAGGAGAGTGTCTCTTCCTTTGCATAGTGGCCCTATAGCATACTGTCTTTTGCAATGATCTAAACACTGTTCTCAAAACGTTTTATTCTCTCTTTCTCTCTCTCTCTCTGAAGATATTGAAGTTTTCTGAGCCCCTTTTTCTTGTCTTTATTTGGGACTGCCATTTGCTATCATGTTTATCTCAAAGGCATCTCTAGTTAGGTGTTGTCATTCTCTAATCCCTACCCGGGAATTCATTTTTCAATA
The DNA here is from genome assembly GCF_037043125.1 of Eumetopias jubatus. Taxonomy (NCBI): domain Eukaryota; kingdom Metazoa; phylum Chordata; class Mammalia; order Carnivora; family Otariidae; genus Eumetopias; species Eumetopias jubatus. The sequence goes on from NW_028274814.1 coordinate 30,686,728, forward strand.
GTTCCTGATCCACACCATCGTCCCCCAAATACACCTGTTAAAGAATGTGACTGTATGGCATTTGTTTGCCCATTCTGGCAGTCCAGGAAGCTTCTAGGGGCAAAGACTCCTGTTATCCTTAGTACCAAACAGTGTAAAAACAAGGAAGCATTCAATGCTTGTTAATACGTGACTGATTTGTCTGCGACAGTTGACTCTTTATACTTATATCTTGTACATTTTTTGTATTAGTTTCAGATGTAGAATTTAGTGATTCGTCAGTTGCATAGAACACCCAGTGCTCACTCCATCAAGTGCCTTCCTTAATGCCCATCCCCCAGTTACCCCATCCCCCCCACCGCCTCCCCTCCAGCAACCCTGTTTGTTTCCTAGAGTTCAGCATCATTTATGGTTTGCCTGCCTCTCTGTTTTCATCTTAGTTTACTTTTCCTTCCCTTGGCACAATTGGTTAGCACGTGGTACTTATATATTTTGTACATTTTAAGAAACACTTCCAGAGGTCCTAATTACAAATGGCTCAAAATTCAGCCTTGTACCTTATGTGCGTGCATGTTTCATACTATGCTGCTCACTAGGTGCAGACATGTTGTCTTTTCCCACACGGCATTTTACTTAACTGTTACACCATTACAGAAGGGTTTTTTGACAAAGGTTTTTATTTTTCATTATTTATTTATTAAAAAGACTTTATTTTATTTATTTGAGAGAGAGAGTGAGAGAGAGAGCACAAGAGGGGATAGGATCAGAGGGAGAAGCAGACTCCCCGCTGAGCAGGGAACCCAATGCGGGACTCGATCCCGGGACCCCGGGGTCATGACCTGAGCCCAAGGCAGCCGCTTAACCGACTGAGCCACCCAGGTGCCCGACAGTCCCTTTAATCAGCCTTTTGCCTGGCCATAAGCACAATGTCATATTCTAAGTTATGATATCATTTTCTTTGTTCAGTTGCACTGGTACTTATTCTTGTCTAGTAAACTTTTACTTCTTTATTATTTACAGTCCATAAATAATAGAACTAAAATTTGAACTCGGGCAGTCTGGCTGCAGAATTCTTGCCCTGAATCACCATACTACCTCGGCTTTGTAAGCTACATTTCTCATCATGCAATTGCCAAGTCCAAGGATGTGACACTCTTTCTTGTGCAGAATAAAAGGTTTATTTATAATTTCAAAAGCAAAAAAATATAAGCTGTAATAGTTTACAGGAATAATATTTTTTTTAGAGATTTTTATTTATTTATTTGTCAGAGACAGTTAGAGATAGAGAGAGAGAGCACAAGCAGGGGGAGCTGCAGGCAGAGGGAGAAGCAGACTCCTCGCCGAGCAGGGAGCCCGATGTGGGACTCGATCCCAGGACCCTGAGATCATGACCCGAGCTGAAGGCAGACACTTCACCGACTGAGCCAGCCAGGCGTCCAACAAGAACAATATTTTATTAATTAAAATCATTTTTACTAATTTGTTAGTAGAAAATCATATTTTAAGTTGTTTTCATTTGCAATTTCTATTTCTTGCCATGTCAAAGAGGTTTCATATATTTGTATTGTAGTAGTGTTTTCCAGGGCACTTAACATACAGTGTAGTATTAGTTTCAGGTGTACAACACAGTGAGTCAACGCTTCCATCCATCAGCACAGCAGGTGCCTCCTTCGTCCCCATCACCTGTCTCACCCATCCCTCACCCACCTCCCCTCTGCTGACCATCAGTGTGTCCTCATAGTGAAGGGTTTGTTTCTTGGTTTGTCTCTCTCTCTCTCTCTTCTTTCCCCTTTGCTCATTTATTTTGTTTCTTAAATTCCAAGTATCCATTGACTGATGAATGGGTAAGGAAGGGTAGTATGTGTGTACACACACACACACACACACACACACACACACACACACACACAATGGAACATTTACTCAGCCATAAAAAGAACGAAATCTTGCCATCTGCACCAACATGGATGGAACTAGAGAATATTAGGCTAAGTGAAATAAGTCAGTCAGAGAAAGACAAATATCATATGATTTCACTCTGGTAGTATTTCTAATTGTAAGAGTTGTTTGTTTATAATCTTTAAGGATGTGTCGTTTGGAGCTTCAGTTGTTGTGTCTGGAAATCAGGATAGGCTGAATTTACTTGTGGTAACCCACACAAATATATTTCCTAGTGTGTCAACGTGTTCTGATTTTAATTTTGTTATTTATGCTAGTTTTTAAATTTGTAGAGTAAATTTCTAAATGTATTCTAGCTGTAAATTTTATTTTTTAATTTTAAAATCCATTTCAGTTTTTAAATAGTTTTTAAATAGTGCCAACACTAGAGGTCCCGTTACTTCTCTATACTATCTGTTTATTTTTAGCTTTTCCACATTCCACTCTGGAATCTACCTAGAGTTTATTTTGGTATATAGTCTAAGTTTTGCATCTAAATGTTTTTATTCCAACAAGGCCTATTAAAAGACTACTTATTTTTTTCTTCCCCAGTGAGACTTTTGACATCTGTCTTGCAGAATGAGTGGATGTTCTCTTCTCCATCATGCACTTGGAAATGCCAAAGTTTATCCACCTGCACAGTCAAGTCCCAGGAGCCTGAGAGGGGCTCCTCGTCCCAAGTCACACCTCAGGTAAGTGGCTAAGGCTAATATTTACTTACTTAAAAAAAATGGTGGGTACTATTTTCTGGTCTACCTGCTTTAAGTTGGCTTCCTGGTCAATGTTATACTTACCCACAGTCCAGGGCCTGTTGGCCTTTGTTAGATTGAATATAAATGTATGATTCTGAATCTCTTTGCAATAATTAGATGTATTGGAAGCATAATATCACTACAGGAACATAAGGTGAGAAAACCCCTCTAGAGTGAGAGACCAGGACGAGGTTGGAAGCAACAGCAGGAGGCAAGACAGCCTCTCTCCCCTCCTGGCCCCTCTGCGCACTCTGTCATCCCCCGGTCGGAGAGGAGGAGTGACCGTCTGCGTGGCAAGTTCAAGAAAGAAGGATCTGGATATGCGGTCTTTGTCCCTTCACTTCTCTCTCTGGGATCCACCTGTCTCCAGGGAGTTTCTTTTTGGCTCTTGGCTTTTGGGCACTTAGCATGAGAGCTCAGCCCCTCGGAGGGGAGCCTTGAACTGTCAGAATCTGGTTCCAGAGTCCATTGTTAGATCACCTTTGTCTTCCACTCCTCAGCTGAGCCTTCCAACTTAGCAGTGATAAAGTTGATGTTTTGATCTCCATTTACCAAACTTCTACACCTGCCTTTTAATTTAATTTAATTTTATTATTTTATTTCACTTTATTTATTTATTTATAAGTAGGCTCCATGCCCAGTGCCGGGCTTGAACTCACGACCCTAAGATTCGGTGTTGTGTGGTCTACCGACTGAGCCAGCCAGGTGCCCCTGCCTCTGTCTTTTAGTTGGTTCCAAGTATGGATGGATATAGAAGTGCCACTGATTTTTAATTTTTTTAAAACCCCAACAGTAATCCAAGATCAAGAATAAACATAATGCAAGGAATTAAAATATCAGCTCCTTATATGTGTAAAGTCTCATTCACTCTGGGTCACTGGATATCAGTAAAGACATTTTCTGATTCCTCTTTTCTCGAGACGTCATATATTCACGTACAAGAGTGCTCAGGAAGTTACAGCATAGAGAAAAATACATACGTATTCTCTATAGGTAGAAGGTATATGTATCTTCTGATCTTAGAGATACATACATGTCGTCTGCCTTCCCCTATTTCTCTTCAACTTGCACAAAACATGTTGAAAAAATGATTAATCTTATAAAGAAAAAAGATTTGGGTTTCCCTTATGTTTGAGGACTCCAAAATTCAAAGGCAGCTGCAGTAACCTGTGTGGTGTGTATTGCCCGTGGATGTAAGGGGAACAGGCCAGGGTAACCGTCATCATCGGTTGCAGGGAGTTGACCCAGCTGGTGCTGGCTCATGGCGGACCTGCATGCGTTCACCTGAAGCTACCTGACAGAAACGTTCACAGAAATTGTCAAATGCCTCTGGTGTTTTTGCAATAGTCTTAAAATAATAAATAGAGAGTCGATGTCTCCCAGACTCAGCTCAGGTGTTACCTCCCTGGAACCATAGACTCTGGGATGGGGGAGGTAAAATTCCTCAGTAATACTTCCATTTCCAGCATGGATCACAGCAACCCAAAATGTAGTTGGCAATAAATATTGCTTGAAACAAAAAACATGACTGAATAATCTACTAATGGGAAACACAAGTCCCAATAAAAGAATAGAGAAAGTAAAACCAGTGTATTGGTGGACCCACATCTGTAGGGGTCTGTTGCAGTTTGTATGCTGTTTTTCCTGATTTTGTGTCCTTTGGACTTTTAGATAAATGGGTATGAGTCAGCATTTCTGTTCTTAGAGTAAAGTAGCATGGCATGAGTCCCAACATCTTAACTCAGAAGCACTGGAAGTCTTTCTAAAGGGTCTCTCCTCATTTTTATTTTTGCTCTCTGCTGCTTTGGATTGCTACACCTCATTCTGGAGAAGACAGAAAACGCAGGTTTTCAAAAGTCAGGAAATCTCATAAATAATATTTCCAGAAAAGACCTTAATTCTATTCCATTTCAGTTTCCTCACATAACAGAAACAACCAGACTCTGTTTCAGGGTCTTTCTGAAAAGCTGGGCAGTGGAAATGAGACATGAAAATCAAGTTTCGTAACACACACTCCAGGGCCATTTGTCTGGCACTATGACCTTGGATAGACACGCCTGCATGGTTCACCTTGAAGATGTCTTCTTTCTAAAAATCTATTCTTTTCTTTAAAGACTTGATCCGATGATGGTTATGAAGGTTAGTGCATGTGGAGGAGATCCATTTCCTTGGACAGATGAGACGGTTCCAAGAGGACAGTTTTTTCTTCTTTAAGTGGGTTTGCTTTTTTTCCAAACTAGCCTTGCATCTGCAGTAATTTTATGCTACAATGTGAGTAATGGATCTGGAAAAGCTTTCTCTCCAGGACAGATGTACGCACGAGGCATTTCGTTACCTGCCATTCAATAATGATTATTCTGATTACGCAAAGAAGTTCCTAGATGAGTGGAACAATATAAAATTAATGTGAAAAGAAGATAAAAATGTTCTCTTGAGTATCAGATGATTGTGGAACCACTCATTACTTTGTGTGTTGCATAATTCAGAGTAAAGCTATCCTAATTCCATTCATCAATTACTTTAATTTTGATTCCACTTCAGCCTACTTTGCTCAGTTTCCACTGAATCTCTGCAAGGAAGATCCACGGACACCCCAAATACGACGTGATGAGAGCCTGACGGAGCTCCTGGGGCCGAGGATTACTTTCTGGATTTAGGTGCAGGTGTCTGTGCTGGGAAATTTTTAACTTTTGCAAAAGACTAATTGTTCCTTGTATCCTTAAAAATGAAATGTATCTGATACAAACTTAGTGATTCAAGGGGGCACCTGCACCCCAATGTTTATCACAATAATGTCCACAGTAGCCAAACTATGGAAAGAGCCCAGACGTACATCAACAGACGAATGGATAAAGAAATGTGGTGTATATATACACAATGGAATATTATGCCGCCATCAAAAAGGATATGAAATCTTACCATTTACAATTAGGTGGATGGACCTAGAGGGTATTATGCTGAGCGAAGTAAGTCAGCCAGAGAAAGACAAATACCATATGACTTCACTGATAGGTGGAATTTAAGAAACAAAACAGATGAACATAGGGAAAGGGAGGGAAAAATAAAACAAGACAAAATCAGAGAGGAAGACAAACCATAAGAGACTCTTAATCATAGGAAACAAACTGAGTGTTGCTGGAGGGGAGGGGGGTGGGGCGGTGGGGTAACTGGGGGATGGGCATGAAGGAGGGCACGCGATGTGATGAGCCCTGGATGTTATACGCAACTGATGAATCACTGACCTCTACCTCTGAAACTAATAATACACTATATGTTAATTAATTGACTTAAAAAAATAAAATGTATCCGAGACTTTGTCAGTTTAACACAACTCTGAGGGGAACCTTATTCAGTGGAAGCAACAAGAACCCCTTTAACCAAGGCTTAGCAGATAAGAAGATTATGAAAACGGATTTTAACTTTCATTTCTTTAATGTGAAAGGTAAGAAAAACTGATTTCAATATTTAATTCCTTTGATATTTTATCTTTGGATTTAATTTTCTTGAACTTTAACTTGCAAGAAAATGTTACTCTTTGCCCTCGAGTTTCTCCCTGGAAATGCTGAAACGGGAGATTTGCATTCACACTGGCTGAATCTTGATGATGTCATTTTATCACCGTGCCCTTTCAACACTGTGATTGGATTTTATTTCAGAACTCTAAGGGCCATATTGACAACTTGCATGGACAAAATGTGGGATGGAAGAGAGAGAACAGGAGGGAAGCTTTCTGTCTTGTGTACACAAGGCCTCCAAGTTAAGTTAATTAGTGAAGAGCTCTGACCTGTTTTAGAGCCTCCTGGAGGAAAAAGAGACCATTCACAACAGTGGTCCTGGGGGCACCTAAAGGCCAGTTTTGGGGAGATGCTTTTGTGGACCATGTTCCCTTTTATGGTCTCCCCATAATGAATGAGTAGCAGAATCGGTAAGGGCATGGATATATTCAGAAAGTAATTAGAGGGGTTCATTCAGCATCTGGCTTGGACCAACCTGTCCTCCCTCAAAGCCTCTGTTCTGGTCACATTGGCTGGCCCACCAAACCCACACCCACATCCATGCGGTGCTGCTTCTTGCTTGCTTGCTATTTGCCCACGCTGTTGGATATGCCTTTGTTACCTAGCCCATTTCTACCTCTGTCCCAAATCTTGGTTCAGAGATCATTTCCTCTAGAGAGCTTTTTCTGATTCGCTCAGAATCTCTCTCCTGCATTTCCTTGGTACCCTGCAGTGAGGATATCAGGGACATCATTTAAATTACTGTAACGTATCACAACCCTCTGTGCATGTGCCAATCTTTTCCTGCTACACTCAAAGCTATGCAAGGGCAGGAACTGCATCTTATTTACTTGCTTTTTTTTATTTTTTATTTTTAAGTAGGCTTCATGCCCAACGTGGGGCTTGAACTCACAGCCCTGAGATCAAGAGTCACATGCTCTACCAACCAAGCCAGCCAGGCTCCCCTCTTATTTACTTTTTAATAACCCAACCTCTAGCACATAGCTTGGCATAAAAATCTCTGCAAATAATTTTTGAACAGAACAGAAGACATTTCAACATATATTTACTTTTGTTCTGACATTTTTCGAAGGGACTCAGAATAGAACCAAAAAAATGTTTTAAAAATGGGTATCTCTTTAGAAATGCTTTTTCGAATTTTTTTTTTTTTTTTTTGCAGAAAAATACTGGATATTAACAGCATCCAAACCCCCCTTTAAACCATTTATTTTCCTCTATTGTTTTGCCCCCGGTGGCCTTCATTTGGGCTAGTGAGTTGATTTCAGACGGTCAGCCATCATACCAATTTCCTCTATGACCTTCAGAAGGTTGTCTCATGCCTCGGTGACTTTGCTTGTGAAATCAGAGATAATGACCACTTTGAGCAATATTGATAAAAAGATCCTTGATTGAAAAGTTTCCTAACCAAATTCTGGCAAATAATGATTTCTAGCACATTTTTTTTTGCTAATGATCATATTAGTAATCAAGAAGAGAAAGGATGGGTTTCGATCTGACACTTTGGTATTTCTGTCAAATCAAGTTCTCTGAGTTAAATATTCAAGTCAATTTTAACTCACGTCTCTTGTTTCTAAATTATTCAACTATGTCATGGAAAATAATATTTGCTTGATCTTATCATTAGATATGCTGTCAGGCTTATAAAATGATACGATTTTTCATTTTAGTAAACCATATTTAAATCATCATTGTATTCCTTATCCATCTACTAGGCAGTAATTTGGTTTACTGCTATCAATGTGCATTTTACATTTTTGACTCTTTACTCAAAATGGCTCTTATCATCCATCCCCCAAGTAAAATACTATACCCGGAGATAAAGTAATATTAAAGAGAAATGTCTAAGGAACACAAATAATCTAGGAAAGTGAAAGAAAATGGGAGGCTAACACTGAAAGTCAGGGCTTTGCCTCATGTCCTTCAGAGGTGAGTTTAACATCGACCTATGGTCATATCATTTCTTTTTTCTACCCTGTGGCATTCATAGAATTTTATTGTTTATCTCTATGTCAATAAATTCTGACTTGTTAGATCTGATTTCTTACTATAATTTATAATCTCCTATTTCCTGTGCATATCTCAGTTTTGGATATTGCAAATTTTCAAGTTTCAGTGAATAAGAGACCAAAAATCAGGTTTGCATTCAAAGTTTGGAGATTAATTTTATCACCAACTTGAATATGTGTGGAGTAATTTCTGCAGACGATGATATTATAAGAGACAGACTGAGTGAGTGCATTTCCATTTGCTTCCTGTGTCCCACTCAGTCTGTAGGAGGCTGGGAGGCGGCCCCTCCTATTTTTCCCTCCAGCAGGCTGATGGGGAACTTCGCCTAATTCAAGGCTCTACCCAGAGCCGCAGCTGCAACTGTCTGGGATCCGAGGCCCTTCAGCAGGGCTGCCCCGGCCCTCCCCATCCTGCGGAGAAACTGCATCACACTCAGAAATGAGTCCTCACTTCCTCAAACCCAGAGTCTTTCCTCACTACAACCACGTGTTCCTCGCCACCATGGAGCCATGGTCCCTGTAACTTGGGTGCATCGCGATTAACCTTCCCTGTTTTTCTTCATCCGATCAGACCCACTTCATGGCAATGTGTCCTCCAGAGTGTTTCTAAGCTGTGCCCTTCACTCTTTCAGCACGTAACTGCCCAACCAAGAACTTTATCGATGCTATCTTGCGGTCTTGCTTTTAGTCTCCCTTCATTATTCCAACATCTGTGGTTGCCTCCACAAGACTCAGCCTGGTCCTCTGGCCCTGGTCCTGGCATCCTCCCGAGTCTCGCCACGGATCCATAGCACCAGCTGCTTGTCACTGTCCTACTAGCAAGTCTCAGGAAGCCCCACACGGAGGACTGGGACCACACGTCTCCACCAGCTGCCCGCCTTCCCAGCGGCCAGTTCAGTGATGACATCAGCACTGTTCTCCATTCAGGAGCCCCTTACTCTCCAAAGCACAGTGACCCTGCTTTTGTTTTACCAGCCTTGGGGATGGGCATAGATGGACTGGGAAATACGACGTAATTCCCTTCCATACCCAGTAGGGTCTGTTCATACAGGTAAACACAAGGCAGAGTGCCTAAATATTTCTAGGCTGGCTGGTGTTCTGGTCAGAAGTCTGCCTCATGTGAAGCGAGTGCAGAGCTGGGAATCAGGTGAGTCAGAGACCCATTTCCTGGCTTCCTGGCTGGCCGACACACACCAAGTGCCAAGGGAAGTCGTGACCTCGAGTGTTCACCTCCACGCCTCCTGGGGACTGAGACCACAGTGGGATCAGGAAGTCCAAACCTGACGCAGCAGCCAGCTCTTAAAATACCCCCCGTTCTGGTCAGGACTGGGGAGAAAGGGCCCTGAGCCTGCAGGGTCTGGGCGTCCATGGCTGGTATTTAGCGAGGTTTTCATAGCTTCACCCGATACATGTTGTTAGTGCACTCGCTGATTACGAGAAGACAGAAAAACCAACGTCATAAAAACAAGGCCATGATAACTCTTAAACTCTGTTCAACTTTCTTGCGTATGGCCATTTCAAGGACTATTCCTATTCATTAGTATGGACCCATCAATGAGAAAGAAATACTTCTCTTAATCATGGGGCAGTATTTTCTTGAGGAAGAATCGACTTCTTAGAGGCTCTTACTATAACATGTACTCATTCTATTATTACAAAACAAATTCTAAGTTCCAAAAACATAACTTTTCCAAGTTACAGGCATTACAGCATTATTTAAATTGTAATAAATAATGGCTTTTGGCCAGATTTTTTTTTTTTTTTTTTTTTTTTTACCAATTGTCTCACTTGTAGTCCAAATTCTATTTAGGAATTGCTTTGGGGGCTTTTTCCTGAATCTGTGGGGGCAGAGCCTACAAGTCAAGGAAGAAAATGAATTTTTATCAGTAACTAACTGTGTAAAAGGCAATAAATGCTTTCCTTTCCCAAGGCAATAGATGAATCACACTCTGTTCCTTGCCCACCTCTGGGGCCACGTAGGCTAGTGTTTGAGGTGTTGTTTTGTCTATTTGCTTGTGTATGCATGCATGCATTTGTATTATTTTCTTTACAGATCTAAGGATATCGCAATGCTGTGGCTCATAATTTAAGTTAAATTATATGCTTACGCAGTGCTTTCTAACTTTTCAAACTGAGTTCATGGAATAAGCAATTTGATTGGTCAGCATGTGCAAGTACTCAGAAATGATCTGATTATACCTACTTTGTCAGGGAGCTGACTGAGGCTCAGACATGTTGAACAGCTTGCCACATCCACCCGTGACTCTGAGCCAGGCCTTTCTTCTCTTCAAGTCTCCTGCATTCCCTTCACAGGCTGACTACCTGAAGGAATGCTTGCTTCAAGGTGCTGGAATTCTCTTTATCTTCTTTATCATTAGGGAGCCAAATTCCCCAGGCTCGCGCTAGCAGAGGAGGAAGGTGCACAGATGTCCACCTTCTCTTCCAGAATCCAGGAGACATGACGTGCAATCCCATTTCATTTTTTTAATTGTCCTGTTCTCTGCTGGATGTAATTAGGGATAGTATAAAGATGGAGGGGAATTGATATTTAATGGGTTCCTACAAAGTTTTAGGAAGAATGTTAGATTTATACTTTATTTGCATTTTCTCAATCAATTTAATCCCCAAGACAACTTATAAATAAGATATTATTTATATCTTCAATAGGAAATACCAATTTCCTTTTGAGGAAATAATATTCAGAGATGTTGAATCTCTGATCCAAGTTTGCACATCAGCAAATGGCAGGCTGGATTTGATTTTTGCCTCGTTTACCCTAAACTCATTCCTCCACGGACACGAGATGGGGCTGGCCCCCTGACACTGATCTCCTCCCCTCCCCTATTTCTAACCCACTGAAAGCCCTGTTCTGTAGGGCAAGGTAAAAACAACTAAGAAACTGAGAACATTCCCTTTTGTGGAGGAGTTTGAAAAGATAGGCTTTCCAACTTATTTAAATCTCTAGGCTCTTTGGAAATGAGTTATCAAAAGTATTGCCCCTGGTGAGTTATTTGGATTTTTTTTCTGGGATTCTAAATAGGGATAAAGAAAATGTCAATGTTTCCCTTCTTGCAGTTTTAGAGTTTTCTACTTCTTTACGTCCCTCTGACATAACCTCACCAACAGCCGGGTCTACTTTGGAAACTTCCCCAATGAGTACAGAGCAGCTGAGGACGGTGTCCGCATCCAGTGGTGACAGATCAGATCTGTGGGCTGACTCTGATAGAGAGCCATTGAAAAATACTGGATAAAACATGAGACTAAAGGAGGGTAAGGAGACAGAAAAAAAAGGGCAGCCGATAACACGAAAGAGGAAGAGAAAACAAGGGGTGGACAGACAACTGGCAAACATTTGAGGCAAATAAGCTTCAAAGTTATTAAATAAATATTCTCCCCTCTCCAGCAAAAAACTCAAAACAATAACAAAAAGACCACAAGAATTCCCTTTGACAATAAATAACATGAGCTTGGCCATCTAGATCTCACGTTGAGTCTGTTTTGTCAGTCCCCTTTTAAGTTAAAAAAAAAACCCCAGAATATTCATTAGGGAAGTACTAGGATTCCTTTCTAAAAACATTTTGATTTATTTAACTTGTTATTGTGGAAAATTGCAACGACTTATAAATAGATGGAGAGTCCCCGGTATCATGGACCCGCTGGGGTTGAGCGGGCTTCTTTAGAGATCTAAGGATATCGCAAGGCTGTGACTCATAATTTAAGTTAAATTATATGCTTACACAGTGCTTTATAACTTTTCAAACTGAGTTCATGGAATAAGCAATTTGATTGCCTGTCTATCTATCTATCTATCTATCACACGCCTCTTGGATCTATCACACATCTGCCAACGACATCAACCCAAGGCCAACTTTGCCTCATTGAAAGGCCCTCTTTTCACTCCGCCATGTCCTGGATTCTTTTGAAGCAAATCCCAGACATCATAGCAACCGTAATCAATGCTTACCTCTAAAGATATTTTTCTTTCTTTCTTTCTTTTTTTACAAAATATAACCTCAACAGCATTATCACACCTAAAACTTTAGTAACAATTCCTAATATCATGAAATATCCACCTGGTGATCAAATTTTCCCAATAGTCTCAAAAGTTTTTACACACTTCATTTTTATGTGCAAAGGCTGAGCTCACTTTCAATCACTGGTGCTGATATAAGCCACATTCCTTTTGTTTCTATGTCTTTTGAGAATATTTCCCCTAAGATACCTGAGCAATCTTTCCAAGTTCTTTACCACTTAATAACCTTTACCCTGTGATTCATGGCAAAACTCAGAGGAAATAGTTTGGTCAATATATACCAGAGACTGACCACATCCCCACAGATAAGCTTTGCAAAGAAAGGTTTGTTATTGCCAGAAGACCATGCCAGCCCAACCTCACATACTGTTTATGAATCAACGTGTGCAATCGTGCATAAGCCCGGCTTCCTCCCGGTTCACAGCTGTATGCTTGCCAGTTGTGTTTTGGAGACATTAACCTCCTCTTGAAAGTAAACACCCTTAACCTATTTACATGCTGCTTGGCAATATTTACATGCATTGCTTCACCTACTACACATGCAAATATCTGTATCATTTCAGACTACGGCACTTTTGTATCAACAGCATATGGCCATTCTGAATGGAACAAGAGCAATGCAAAACTATTATGCCTAAAGTTGAATCACAGGATATGATTCAAAAGGAACAAGGAAATAACAGGAACTGTTCAGATGAACTCTTGTAAAAACACCCCACAATGGCTTTCTCTTTTTTCCTTTTTTACATGAGTAATCCTGAAATTCTAAAATCCTAAAATCTTCTGATTTTACCAGAGACCTGTTATAACAATAATGACAATAATTATAATAGTCCATTAAAACTCGAAATCGCCACTGAACTGGAAGTAAGTGTGTGGTGAGTCATGCTTCATAAGCCATGGCCTTTGGGGATTTGTAACCGTTGGCTAAATACTCCTGAAATTCAGATGAACAAGATGACTGACAAATATAAATTTAGGAAATTTACTGAAGCCCGTCATGAGAAAGGTAGAGAAGAATTCAAGGGAGCAGACAAATACCATTATCCTTAACTCTACATGGGATCTGCCCACAAAATATCCGTGTGTCACTCCTCAGACTCACTCAGCTCTACAAGCCGGGAGAACAATCTGCTTGTCTGAGAGATGGGCTGTGTACACACTTCAGGGTAAAAGCTTCCCCACCCCCGCCGCCCCCCGCCTCCTTCCTCCCCCTCACGGGCTCCCAGGTAGAAGCTCTTTGGTGGGCTTGGTCCCATGTAAAGACAGGAAGCACTTTATAGGCATTTGGGCAACAAGGCAACAATTTCCAGCTGTTACAGAAATGAAATATTAATACGAAACCCATTAAAGAAGATGGAGCTGATTCTAGAGCTCATGAAGAGTGGGATTTTAAAGTTCCCTCCTCTGGAGATGCTTAAAAATCAATGACTTGGTTACTTATTCAAAGTTTCAAGGAGAATGGGATATAACTCTGCACTTCCATGGACTCAGATTCCCCCCAATGGAAACCTACACATGTAAATGGATGAAGATATTTTAGAATCTATAGAATACATAAATTGGTCAGATTTCTTCAGACACAAATTTGATTCAAATTAGTTGTTTTTACATATTATTTTTCTTGAAGGAATCTTTCAAAGGATACTTTTTCCCTGTGAAATCACAGAAAAGATAATTGTGGCAAATAATATTTGAACAGGGAACCAAGAATTATATCACATTGAATGTCAGAATTTTTTTCTTGAATTACCTTAGGTAGAAGATAGATTTGGTTGTGTATTTTTAGTGCAGTTTTACATTTATAGACCATAAAATTCACTTTCTGTGCCCGATTGTGTACTTTTTGACAAATGTATAGAGTCGTGTGATCATCACCATACCAAGGTATAAAAAAGCTCCCCATCCCCGGAAAAGCTCCCGGTGGTGACATGTGTAGTCAAACCCTGTGCCAATCTGTCCCTGCCATTTTCTCTTTTCCAGAATGACGTATAAATTGAATCACCCTGTATGCAGACTTTTGGGTCTGACTTGTTTTCTTTCACATAATGTACTTGGGACCCATCTGAGATGATGGATGTCTCAGTGGTCCACTGTTTCTGCTGCTGGATGGTATTCATTGTACGGATGAACCATAGTCCATTGATCCATTTGCTTACTGAAGGATTTTTTTCCACTCAATTTGTTGAAAAGACTGTTCTTTGCCCATTGACTTGTCTTGTCGGTCTTGTAGAAATTCACTTTACAATAAACGTCAAGTGTGTTTCTAGATTCTCAATTCTGTTACATTGAACTCTATGGCCAGCCTATGACAGCATCATACTGTTTGTATTACTATAGTCTTGTAGGAAGTTTTGAAACTGGGGAGTGCGAATCCTCCAAGTGTTTTCTTTCTCAAGATTTGGTTATTCTGGATGCTCTGCATTCTCATGTAAAATTTAGGATCCATTTTTAAGTTTATGTCTAAAGTCCAGCTGGAATTTTGATAGAGCTTGACAGAGCTTACACTGAATCAGTAGATCAATTTGGCGATATTTGTCATCTTAACAATATTAAGTCTACTTACCCATAACCATGGTATGTCCTTCTATTGAATAGATTTTCCTTAATTTCTTTCAAAGGTATTTTATAGTTCTCAGTGTACAAGTCTTTTAATTACCTTACTAAATTTATTCTAAATATTTCATCATTTTGAGTACTATTGTAAATATGTCTTTTTAATTAGGTTTTTAAATGTTCATTGCTAGCATATAGAAGTACAATTAATTTTTGTATATTGATCTTACGTCCTTCACCTTGCTGAAATTCTTTGTTAGTTATAATAGGTTTTTTTTTTTTTTTTGCAGATTCCTTAGGATTTTTCTATATATAAGGTCATGAAATTTACAAATAGAGACAGTTTTACTTCTTCCTCACCAATCTTTATGCCTTGATTTCTTTTCCCTGGCTAGTTGCCCTGTGTAGGAACTCAGTGTTGGATGGAGCAGTGCTGGTGTCTTGTTCTTGATCTCAGGATAAAAGCATTCAATCACTCACCACTAAGTAGGACGTTTAGCTGTGGGTTTTCTGTGGGTGCCTGATAGGTTTTGAAAAGTCCCTTCTAGTTCTAGTTTGTTGAGTGTTTTTAGCACGAAAGACTGTTGGATTTTGTCAAATTCTTTTTCTGTATCTATCTCCAAGTATAATTGTTAATCTGTCTACACATACTTTTTGTTCTATCAATTTTTCAAATGTATTTTGAATTCTTGTTTTTAGTGAATACACACGCAGGGTTGTTATGTCTTCTTGGTAAATTAAACCTTTCTGTCTTTCGGTAAAGCCCTACTTTCTCTTTCACTTTTCATTTTTCTGAAGGTCACTTTGCCTAATGTTGATGCAGTCAGTGTAGCTTTCTTTTGATTAGAGTTTGCATGGTTTATCTCCTTTATTTTTTTCTGTCCTGTCCCCTTTTAACCTCTCTATAGCATTGTATTTACAGTGGGCCTCTTGTGGACACCACATGGTTGAGATTAAAAAGAACCCAGCTTGTCACTCTTTATCTTTTACTTAGTATGTTTAGATTATTGAATTTAATGTAATTATTGATTTTGTTGGGCTTAATTGTACCATTTGATTGTTCATTTTTTCTCACCTCTGCTTTTTGCTTCTCAGATTCTTTTTCGTCAATGCTATGAACTGAATATTTGTGCCACCCCCCAACTCCCAAGTTCATATGTTGAAGCCCTGACCCCCAGTGTGACTGTATATTGGAGATACGGTCTTTATGGAAGTAATTAAGGTTAAGTGAGGTCGGAAGGGTGGGGTCCTGATCCAGTTGGATTAATGCCCTTATAAGAGGAGACACTGCAGAGCGCTCTCTTTTCGTCTCTGCGTGCACACAGAGAAGAGGTTGTATGAACGCACAATGAGGAGGAGTCCACCTGCAAGGCAGGAAGACATCCCTCACCAGAAATGGAATTTGCTGGCACCTTGATCGTGGACTTCCAGCCTCCAGAATTGTGAGAAAATAGATGTCTCTTGCTTAAGCCCCCAGCCTGTGGAGTTACGGCAGCCTGGGCAGAGTAACACATTTGTCTTCTTTTTTGGTTCACTTGGATATTTTTTTAATATTTCATTTTAACATACCTGTTTTTTAGCAACGTCTCTTTTTACTATTTTAAGTGGTCAGTCAAGGGATTAAAATAAACATGTCTAGCATCACAATCTTCAAGTGAATATTTTACCCCAGCAGGTGAAATGTAGGAGACTTGCAACCCAACAGACTTGCTCAGTGCCCCGCCCCCTGCTCGCTATTACGGGTTCCACGTGAATCACAGCTATCTGTCATAGTGAACTCTCCCCAGACAAAGTCAGAATGTTTGCTTTCCAAAGTCAGGCATAGTTTAAAGATTTTAGCACTGGAAAAATCCTCCATTACGTTGGGTAGACAGTTACTATTTCTTTTGCTTTCCCTCCATTCCTGATTTGGGAAGATTCCTTCTGGTATCTCTTCCCTCCAGCCTAGAGATTTTTAGATTTTTTAAAATAGCTCTTCTGTTGGAATTGAATGATCTTAGGTCTGTTTCATCTAAAACTGCACTGCAGATAGACACTCTTATCTCAGACTTTATCTTTCCTGTCTTTCCCATGCACGATTGGCTTTCTTGGATTCTCTGCACCTATTGGCAAAGTATCCAAACCTCACACTGGGGAGTCCTGCTCTCTTGTTTTTTCTCTCTCTCTCTCTTTCTCTCGTCTAAGTTTTAGTATCATACACATCAGTAATTCCTATTGATTTAACACATAAACATTTTTCAATTATACTTGTTCTTTTCCTTTCTAAATGACACCACAAAATAAAAAATCTAAAGGGTATCTCTGCTTCCTGTCTGGCCGCTCTCAAACCTGTCGGACACACGGGTACCTGTATTTCTCAGTTTGAAATCTACCCAAGTGTTCTTGCTCTTGAAACCCTCCAATGGCTCCTTCCTGACTATGGGATGAAATGCAAAACCCTTAGCTTGGTATCAGGTCTTATAAATAGGTTATAATCACATTGCCCTAATAAGCAATAGGTTTCTCAAGATCATGGCTTGTGTTGTGCCTTGCCTTTTTTTGTATCTTGAATGCCTGGTATAATTATTGCCTAGTATAACTTTTATCTACCACATAGTAGATACTTACTAGTATTTTCTGAGCTGAAAATCTTGTCTTTTCCCCAAATTTAACCAATAATACAAATACACCTCACTATGGCAATTAACCCATTCTCTTAGTCTAATTACTTTTGTCCAGGTACATGTTTTACACACCTTAATAAGCTCTAAGCTCTCGTAATATAGAAACTGTGTCTTTCTTTTACTGTATTTTGCCTACAGTAAAGATCTTCCCTTACACCTGATTGATAATCAATTAAATGATGAAAAAAGGGAAATATTCAATGATAAATTTCTTTTGATATTGTAAAGATTCCCTTCTTATTTTGTTTATGTTTGTAATATTATTGGATGATGTATTTTTAAACAGGAAAGTATACTTCTCATTAGCATAACATGAGTAACTACCTTTCAAAAGTCACAATTTAAAAGGCAGAAATGAGATATATGTGACATATTTCAGAGAGAAACTCTGTCATATTCTCCAGCCTGTTGATTCACCGACATAATATCTCTATATCTATGTATCTGTTAGATAAAATAGTGAAAAAATATTAAGTTACTCCTAATGAAACACATCTTAGCCATTACTAAAGCTATAAATTCAACAATTGGGATCAGGATCTTTAAACAAATGTCCTCAGTAGGCGTTCAAAGGTATTTTCTGATTATGATATTTTCTAAGAGTAAAATAATCTGGAAAATTATTATCTGTTCATATTATTAAAGAAAACAGTCTGTAAGGACTTTGATTTTGCTTTGGTTAGAGTTTCGCTCTCTTTCTCAAACATTTATGTCTGTAATAATCTTGATGTTCACCTTGTGTCAACACAGGGCCCATGCATTCAAGTCCACGGTGCATCCTGTGCCAAGGTCATGCCTGGGTATTATGGTGCCTGTGGAGCCCGTCATGGGAGCAGTACAAAGAGAAGGTGGCAAACTATTTGAGTAGGTGGGTCTCTCTGAGTGATCAAAGGATTTGCATTGGGCTCAAAGGGGGAATTCCAGCATCAGCCACTTTTGGCCAAGAACTTAGAAATAAAATAGAGGGGAGTGGAAGGCAGATCTGGTTTCCAGGGGTACAGATCAGGTGACTTACCGTGAGAACCAAACATAAAATAGCTAAAGAACATGGATTTAATGGAACCGGAGGTTTTCTTTTCTCTTCTCAATTTTCCCAGATGTGCTAACTTCTCTTCCTTTTTCTCCTTTTGAGTCACACGTGCACGCACACATGTATGCAGATGCTCACACACGCACGCACACATGTATGCAGATGCACACATGTGTACTGTGATCATATTCAGTATCTTAATCTTGACTACATTATTATCAACAATCCTGGAAGTAGATTATAGATCTCCTTAATCCGAGGAAGCAAAATGAGAGATTTTAATAAAATTAGAAGCCACAAAAACAGAGTTTAAAATTAGAGAGCCCCATGGTGCTTGTGTAAAGGATTATATATTTTATGCTATCGATTACAAGTATGAAATGATATAATCTGCGGGCTCTGTAGAGCTGGGCCGTCATGATTTTGCACCTCGGGACGGGCACTAATTTCACGATTCCAGCGTGCTTTAGGGAAACTTCCCCAGAACAGAGTCAGACAGAAGAGTGCACAGGGGCCAGCCTGACACGCACAACATGAACGGAAAGACTGAGTCAATTCACCGGCTAATTCAGAAAGGGTTTTCCTACAACGTGTACCTTATGGAAATCAGGTTTCTGGGGCCATGCAAGCCATGGAGTCGGTAGTCTGGTGAAGTGCCTGTAGTGAGCATGAGGAACCGGAGGTCACCTGCTCATCTGGAGGAAAGCGGGTGGTAGGTCAGTTGCTCACGTCCAGGGCCAGAACCAGCCAAGAATCTTTCACGCTGCCAGACACCACTCTGCTCTCTCCAAGCGCATTCTCTCTGCGGGTCAGCCAGAGTCTCTTCCAGTCTCTCCTTGGTTGTGGTTGGGTGGCAGCCCCTTCCCTTTGGATCCGATTCCTTCTTCCTACCTGACTCTTCAGACTGAGGTTCTGAGCCCGCCTTCTCTGGGAGTGATGCCTTTGCACTCCTGTGCTAGTGGGGTTCTAGGTTGTGCCTCCCTTCCCACCCCAGGGCGGTCTTGGCCCCCGGCCCACCCCCCTCCCCCGGTCCTCCCATGCTATGGGTGTGGGGCTCAGATAGCTAGTGTCTGCAACTGGAAAGAGACAGGCTGCTATTACTTGTTTCTATTTTGTAAATGGAGAATCTGAAGTTGGCAAAGGTAGTAAGTAAGTCACTCCTCACCCCCCAGCCCCGGGCATGTTACATAGCATGCTGTCGCTGGTCAAGTATATGAATGCTTGAAATGCCAGAAATCACCTGGGGCGCCTCTAAGTATTTCCATGTTTTGCGATCAAAGTCAACGAAAAGCTACAACTCAGTCCAGGCAGGGCTCATGGTTCAGAAGCTTCTGGAGTGGCCACAGATAGAGAATGTGAAATGGGTAGCAGAGGAAGTAAGTTGCAGTATTATCTGTGGTCACTGAAGAAAGAAGGACCATGGTAGTGTTCATTGTTTTTCCTTATTTGATGTTTGATGTGATTCTCTTTTTCTTCCTTCCATTTCTGTACATCTCAGAATAAGATACTTTAATAATGATTAACCTTACACCTCAATAATTAAGTGGCAAGTTAGTTTCCTAACTAACTAAAAGCACCTGCCCATCTGCCAGGAATTCTGGATAAGTCCTCCATCCTCTTCAACTACGGCTGCTGGCGGGGTGTGTCCCACGTTACACGGGAAGGTTTGTCGTTGAATTTTCCTTTCTTCAGAAAGGTTAACAGTTGCATAGCCGAGGTTTTGTCTGTGTGGCTGTTATCTGTTTCATGCATCTTACCTGGTACCATGAGAGAAAAGTTCAGAAGTGTTGAGGAGGAAGCATGATCAAGCCGACCCCAGTGGGATTCCACGTGCAGCATGAGCCACACGTGATGCTCAGAAGGAGCAAGCATCGGAGATTCCATTCGCTGCTGCTGCTATGACACAGTTAACGCTTTTTGATTGTTAAAATGTACTTTCTGATGCTGGCTGACAAATGGTCCCAGAATTCAGTGGCTCAGCCTGGCATCTTCCACTGGTTACGGGGCTCTGCTCTCTTTCGTGTCAGTTGGGCTTTGCTCACTGACAATCAGCTGACGGTAGGCTGGTCTGGAGGATGAAGAGAGCTTCTCTCCCATTTCTGATGCGTGTTGACAGGGAGGGCAGAAACGCTGGGCTTGCCCGAGCCCTCCCCCAGAGACCTGTCTCCCTGTGGTCTCTCCAGCAGGGCAGTCTAACTGCTGCTAGAGTAGCTCCAGGCTCTCAGGGAAAGGTGGGACCTAGAACATAGTTTCACCTCTGCCACTTGGCCTGAGGGGTGGGGAAGTCAACCCCACTCGCGTTGCAAGATGGGTTAAAGAATGTGCAGCATCATTAATTCACCACGCCACTTCATCTCAGTCCTGAGGCCAGAGCTTAGGAGGGTCACAGTAAAAAGCACCTACTTCTGTAACATAGTGCATGGGGCCATCAAAGGGACTGTGTTCTGTTTAGTCATGCACCCCTTTGTAGGGGAGAAAAAATACTCTTTCTACCCTCTTAGTTTCTTTAGCTGGGCCTGTGAATTAGATGTAAGAATTTGACATAAGCCAGGTTAACAGGAGAAAAGCACATACATTTTATGTGACATTTTTAAATGTACGAGAAGAGTCCTCACAGGGAAACTGAAGACCCAAAGTAGCTGTGAGACCCAAAAGCTTATATACTTCTAAGAACAAAAAGTAATAAATTATGGGAGCCTAACGAAACAAAGGAGCTTGGGCTGGAGCAGTAAAGTGTGGGTCAGTGACTATGAAATAGATGGAGGAAAAGAATGGAAGAGAAGGGTTATTTTAGGAGGTCTGTTCGTGCAGGTTCGTTGTGGTGTGTACACTCAGTCTCTGGTGATGAGAATGTGGTTTCTTCCCGGTGTAGGGACGGCCTTTCCCGTGGGAAATCTGATGACCTGCTTCTAGGTACAGAGAGGGAGACCGGCGAGCCCTTCCTGCACAAGCTGATTTCTCGAGTGCCTTTGGCTCACTATAATCAGTATGCCCAAGTAGCATATTTTGGGGTGGCATGTTCTGAACCCCTTCATCTTCATAGCTCCTGGTTTTGTGCATTTTAACTACTATTACTTTTTATCATCCACTGATTCAAGACTGCTTAGGGATACATAAATAGATGATAGATAAAATTTCACATATCACATAAATAAATAAACACAATTCCTGGGTCAGTGTTCCCTCTCTTCAAACATGATTATTGTAAACAGTCCTTCAGAACAATGCACCAACGAAATTGCTATGTTAGTGAGATTGTCTAACATGAAGGGGACGTGAACATAACAGTGGTAAAGAGATGCACTCAAGGGTTTCCTGTGAACTGAGGTGGCAATGTGCACATTTATTTGTAATGCCAATAAGTTGTGTCTAGCTTGCATGCATGTCTGAAATCCTTGGCTACTGCTTTTGAGATAGTTTCCACTGGCAGCAAGTTTTAGCTACTACTGCCTAATTAGTTCAGAATCATAATTAAGAGTCTGATTCCTCCCACAGGTTTGCACTGACACCGCGAAATGTTTACATCTAAAGTCTCCTCCTCACGACTCTAACCGGTTTGAGTATGAGTGCCATCTTTAGCTCTCTGGCATTTATTGCCCTCAGTTTTATATTCTTCTTTCTAGTTCCCCAGATACCCTTATAGAATAATGTCTAGAGAACTTCTGAAAAAAATTTTTTAAGATTTTATTCACTCATTGGAGAGAGAGAGCGCGCCAGCAGGGGGAGGAGGTGCAGACGGAGAAGCAGACTCCCCCACTGAGCAGGGACCCTGGTACGGGGCTCGATCCCAGGACCCTGAGATCATGTCCTAAGCCCAAGGCAGACACTTAACTGACTGAGCCACCCAGGCGCCCCAGAACTTCTGAAAAATGTTAATACGAAGATCAAGAAGGAGTGCATTTGTTTAAAGATATTGCATCTGGCATTATGCTAACCACTACATATAATCCAGGACATTGTATGAAATGATTTTTAATATTATCTGCATTTTTAAAATGAGGAGATACAGACATAAATATTAATTAAGTCACCCAAGTTTTAAAATAGAGAAAAGAGTAAAACTGTTGATAAACTTAAAACACCTGCACGGTCTGGTCCCTGCTTACCTCTTCAGCCTTATCTTGAATGGTCCTTCACCGGCATTTTTGCCACGTAATTTGCAGTAAAGCAAAACCAAATTTACAGTGCACAGGAAACGAACTCTAAAAACATTCCAAAGATCAAGCGATGGCAAAGAGGTATTAACTGTGCCATTTTAAATGGGTACGTCCTAGTTTAGTGAATTATTTGTATATTTGTAAATATAAGAATAATATAAGGACTTTGGGTCTGTCACCTGAGACCTTGGTCCCTTACACCCTAATTTTTCTTTAAAGTCTGAATTTGATAACCATTCTTTCTCTTACCAGGGTTCCGTGTTTTTGTTTGTTTTCAGACAATGCGAATGACTGCACTGAGTTCCCTTGGGTCCTTGTTCTTGGTCCCACGCCCCACCCCTTAGATGCTGACTGCAGGTTCCAACTAGGCTTATGCTTCTTTCAAATCCCTCTTACTGCTAGAACACACACAAGTACACAGACACATACAAAGTACAGAAAAAGAAAAAAGAGTAAGGCTGGAATTTGGATTCATGTTATAAGATGCCAAATATCAAATTTATGATACCTGAGCTATATTCCTAATCCATTCCTAATCCATTCCTAACCACATGGATTAGAAAGAACATAACTAGAAAAATGCCAGCAAAATGTATGATTTTAAGCCAATGTTCATGCCTCTACCAACAAATGGCGTAATTATTTACCAATTGCATGGGAATAAATAAAATGATAAATGACATGATTTTTAGGCTAATTGGAGGACAAGTTCAATAACACATGTTATATCTCCAAATTATACAAGAATCTTAAAAATATGAGGTGTATATTCTTTTTCAGATATATGGATGCCTTATGCACATGTATCCTCTGATCTTTTTTTTTTAAAGATTTTATTTATTTATTTGACAGAGAGAGAGACAGCGAGAGAGGGAACACCAGCAGGGGGAGTGGGAGAAGGAGAAGCAGACTTCCCGCGGAGCAGGGAGCCCGATGCGGGGCTCGATCCCAGGACCCTGAGATCATGATCTGAGCCGAAGGCAGACGCTTAATGACTGAGCCACCCAGGCGCCCCTATCCTCAGATCTTTCTAAATATTAATAAAATCTCATGGGTTTTCGTCATTGAGTAAGAGATGATATCTCTCATGATATAGCAAAGTTGTTTATACTTGGTCTCACTGCTTCTATTCCTGCCTTCCCATGGTCTGTTTTTACACAGCAGCCAGAATCCTTTTGGAATATAAGCCACATAATTGTCTCTCCTATGCTTAAATCCTGCGATGGCTCCCACTCACTTGGACTGAAAGCCAACACTCTCACAGTTGTCTACGCGCACTGCTCCTGCCCCATCCCCCACCCCTGTCCTGTCTGGCTTGAGGCTTCCTATTTAGAGCATTCACACTTTGTCACATTTGTACCACTTGCTTTGTCCAATCTAGAATGCTCTTCCCCTTCATTCCTCTGTAGCTAATTTCCTCACCATCTTCAGGTCTGTGCTCAAAAATTCTATGCTTGATGGAATGTAGGGGAGGAAAAACTTTTTCTCTACCTTCTTAGATTCAGTCTCTGAGGTCTTGTGAATTAGATGAACAGAAGCTACATTAACAGGAGAACAGATATACAGATTTTTTTTTGATGTTAATGTTTTTGTGTGTACGAGGGCTTTACAGAAAAGAAGTGAAAGCCCAGACAGGCAGTTAGACTGGGGGCTTATACACCATTTTAACAGACAGTGATAAACTGTGGGAAGTGACACAAAGTAAAGGGGGCTTTGGGCTCTTGGGGTGATAAACTGTTGGAGGATAAATATATGGAAAAGTAAGGGTAGATAAGGGCTATTTAGTAAAGTCTGTTATGCAGATTCCCCTTGGTGCCAGTCTCCGTCCTCCATGATCGAGGCTGTTCTCCTCCAGGTATGGGAGAGAGGGACCCTTGCAAAAGCAGAATTTATGTCCACTTTACACAGGGAAATTTCTGCTCTGCTTTTAAGAAGAAAGGAGAGGGCAGAATGTTTCTCCCGTATCTGCTACTTCTCAGTTGCCTCTATGCCAAAGTGACATATTTTGGAGTAGCATGTTCTGATCCCCTTCAGAGGCCACCCTGACCGGGGTTTTATATTACAATATTCCCAATCTCTGCCTACACTGCCTCCTTAGCAATCCAGGTCTCTCTACTTTTTCCTTTTGCTTTTTAAAGTAGCACTTTTCATGCTTTATTGTTTATTTTCTATCTTTCCTACTACAATATAGGCTTTACATGGTCTGAATTTTTCTCTTGTTCTCTGATATATCCTAAGTATTAGAATAGTGCTTGGCATGTACAGGCAGCCAATAATTTGTTGTTAAAGAAAGGAATTATCTTTGTAAGCACTCATGCTGTACAATGCCTGAACAGTTAAACATGGGTCCACTTAAAAGAGAGACAAGTTATGCTTCACATTGCAGCTTTGTTCCACTTTATTGGTTTCTTCAACTTAAAATATGTGAAATTGTTGAGGTAGATTATGAAATCTTCAGCGTTTCTGAGTTTTCAACAGATCTCATTTCTTCCACAGTGAAATTAATTTGTTGGGTAAGGTGAGTAGTTATGTCTGGAAGCAAAGGCTACGTAAGTACCCAAGTCACATCCCAGTTGCTGAGTTCACTTTCTTTGGATTTCTCTCCAAATCATGGCAAAGATGTCTCCAAGCCTGGTGTATTAGTTCACGTTGGATAAACGACGTTTTAGAAAACAGCAAATTTTACATTTCCTTGTTTCTGAAATTTAACATCAAAGCAAATTCTTTCCTATTACTATAATATTTTGGATAACTGAAGAAGTGTCTCAACAATGCTTCAATAACTATGCCCGACAACATTGGATGATAGTCAGCATGGACCATCTGGTTCAGAATTGTGGATGGCCATTCATAATATTCTCATTTGTATTTGCAAAGCTGACAGTCCTGCCTGGGGTAGAGAGTGTGTGACACCCCAATGTTTATAGCAGCAATGTCCACAGTAGCCAAACTATGGAAAGAGCTTAGATGTTCATCAACAGATGAATGGATAAAGAAGATGTGGTATACAATGGAATATTATGCAGCCATCAAAAGGAATGAGATCTTGCCATTTGCAACGACGTGGATGGAACTGGAGGGTGTTATGCTGAGTGAAATAAGTCAATCAGAGAAAGACATGTATCATATGACCTCACTGATATGAGGAATTCTTAATCTCAGGAAACAAACTGAGGGTTGCTGGAGTGGTGGGGGGTGGGAGGGTTTGGGTGGCTGGGTGATAGACATTGGGGAGGGTATGTGCTATGGTGAGCGCTGTGAATTGTGCACGACTGTTGAATCACGGACCTGTACCTCTGAAACAAATAATACATTATATATTAATAAAAAGAAAAAAAAAGAAAAAACAAAACAACAGAAAAAGAGTGGGACAAGATTATCTGGCCTTTCCACAGTGAGAATCCCTAGAGATCCCCTGTGTTTCTTAGAAAGGCCTGCGTGCTGAGAGGTTTAGCCTCTGTGTCTCACAGCTTGAGTGACCTTTTTGGCCCAAGCGAACTTGTCTACCTAGTTTAACTCCCTTTATCCTTAGTAGTTTCAAAATATTTTTATTTCTATCCTTCTGTCTCTTCTAAAAGTATGGGTATATAAGAGTTATGATCTTTGCACAGCTCATATGTATATGAAAATGTCAAATCAGAAAATTAGTTTCATGTTTAATTTGTAAATCCTTACTTTATAACGGGAATTTATCAGTAAGCAAAAATGCCAGGTAAATATTAAAATAGTCCTATAGTTATTATGATATTCATATTTAAAGGGATCAAGGAGCCAGTGAATCACACCTTGGCCTTTTGGCTAAGATCAAATGTAGCAAGTCAACGACGTGTGTGTGTGTGTGTGTGTGTGTGTGTGTCTCAGTAATGTACCACATTACTTCTCACACCAATAACCAGGGTAATTTTCCACCAACTGCAGTACAATTTTTTTTTCTTTTCATCTGGTGTCTATTAATTTTACCAGATGGAATAATTTATTTTAGGGCTAACCAATCTGATGTGGGTTAAGTCCTCCAGAAAATAGATTTAGTCCAAGATAAGAAAGGAAAAGTAATTCTTTTCCATGACAAGATAAACCCATGTGGTAGACTAAGCTGGAATGAGAAGAAAAAACCATGGAGTGTTTCAGAGAGGAAAGGACCCTTGACGTTCACTCTCCATGTGATCTAATCGCTGTCAGTCACATCCCAGTAATACCAATATTAGCCCAGCTTTGAGACATGTCCTCAGAGAGGGGCGAATCATTGGGAAAGGAGAAAGTTTGTGTAAAGTATCAATCCAGGCTGCTTCTGAGACAATGGAAAAGATGGACGACATTTTAATTCCCTAAAATAGTGAAGTGACTGCTTGCCTCAAGAACACCAAGGTTTTTCCATTGTTTTTAAAGTTCAAGTCACAGAGACATCACTCAAACATTGGAACAATGAAGACAATGTATTGGCTCTAATCTGGAGGCCCTGGGCTGAGTGGGTCAGGCCATGACAGCAGCATGGCCTCTGACTCAGTTGCTGAGTTCACCTCCTTTAGATTTCTCTCCAAATCATGGCAAAGACGTCTCCAGCACCTCTATGCTACATGAACCCCGGCACCCATTCTCCCAGAAGGAGATGCATTCTCTCCTGTGCAGTGTCCATATTAAACTCAAGTATATTGGATTTCTAAATTTATGCTCTTACTCCTGGACCGTGAAAGGGAAAAACTTATCACAGGTCTGGATCATGCCCGTCCTGTATGAATAAACTTGGATGCACTTGATCGGGAACGGGATAGGGGGTAATTTTCAAAAGAAACAGAGGGGGAAGGGATACTGGGCAAAATAAAACATTTGATGACATTTTAGGGGCAAAATAATTTTGTAAAATACTCTTTTCTGGCTGTCTCATTTGCCTGGAGAGTTCACTGACTCTCTAATCGCTTTGTAAGTAGTGAGTGGCCTCAGCAAGAACAATGCACTTCTTTCTATGGCTTATTCTAAAGCCCTGCAAACTCTTTGGAAAATAATGATCTGAGGCACATTTTAAAAGGAAAGAAAGTTAATTGTATTAATTGTCTATTTGATTTGCACTTAAATTTCTCTACGTGATGCTTCTCTGTATCTCCTGTATTCACTTTCACCAAACGTATATGGGTTAATTCATATATCTATACATATGTGTGTGTATATATAAGTATATGTATTTCATATGTGTATATGTGTACATAGATAGGTTAGTCTATATGATGATTCATTTCTTTTTTTTTTAAACTTTATTTATTTGACAGAGAGAGACACAGCGAGAGAGGGAACACCAGCAGGGGGAGTGGGAGAGGGAGAAGCAGGCTTCCTGCTGAGCAGGGAGCCCGATGCGGGGCTCGATCCCAGGATCCTGGGATCATGACCTGAGCCGAAGGCAGATGCTTAAAGACTGAGCCACCCAGGCACCCCTGTGGTTCATTTCTTTAATGCTGTCCTATCATCACATTTGTCAGTTATTAAAATTTGTACTCAGAACTTAAAACTAATTGCCCTTGCAAAAGGAGCAAGACTATGCAATGGGAAAAAGACAATCTCTTAATACCCATCACTGGGCTAACCTATCCCTCTACCTCTCCCCTCTAAAACCCTCAGTTTGTTTCTCAGAGTCCATAGTCTCTCATGGTTGATCTCCCCCTCCGATTCCCCCTCTTCATTTTTCCCTTCCTGCTATCTTTTTTTTTTCCCAGTGATTTCTCTGACATGAGCCATAGAAGCATTTTTCTAGATAGGTCTCCTGAGGCAAGGGAAATTAAAGCAAAAATAAACTATTGGGACTACAGCAAAATAAAAAAATAAAAAACTTTTGCACAGCGAAAAAAATAATAAAACTAAAAGACAACCTACTGAATGGGAGAAGATATTTGCAAATGATGTCTCTGATAAAGATTAGTGTCCAAAATATATAAAGACCTGGGGAATATAAACCGGTTCACTGTAGAAAACAGTATGGAGTTTCCTTAAAAAGTTAAAAATAGTACTACCCCTCAATCCAGGAATCTCACTATTGGGTATTTACCCAAAGAATACACAAACATGAATTCAAAGGGATACATGCACCCCTATGTTTATAGCAGCATTATCTACAATAGTCAAAATATGGAAGCAGCCCAAGTGTCCATGGGCTGATGACATGGATAAAGAAGATGTGGTGTGTGTGCATGTGTGTGTGTGTGTGTGTGTGTGTGTGTGTGTGTGTGTAATGGAATATTACTCAGCCATAAAAAATGAAATCTTGCCATTTGCAATGACATGGATGGAGCTAGAGAGTATGATGCTAAGTTAAATCAGTCAGAGAAAGACAAATACCATATGATCTCACACATATGTAGAATTTAGGAAACAAAACAAATGAGCAAGGGAAAAAAAACAGAGAGAGAGGCAAACCGAGGAACAGACTCTTAACTACAGAGAACACACTGATGGTCACCAGAGGGCTGAGGGGTGGAGGGTTAGGGAAAACAAGTGACGGGGATGAAGGAGAGCACTTGTGATGAGCACCGGGTGATGTACGAAAGTGTTGAATCACTAAATTGTACACCTGAAACTAATATAAACACTGTATGTTAACTATACAGAAATTAAAATAAAAGAAACTTAAAAAAACTTTTAAAAACTGTAATTGCCCTTGCTAGCAACTGGATTATTTTCCTTGTCTAAATGACATTCTAGCAGCTTGCACACAACTATAGAAACATCTCTCATAATGGAAGCAAGGGCTCAAACTGGTTCCTGATCACCCTCCAATCCCCACCTGTCCTGCCGTTTGTGCAAAGACAGATTTGTATGGGTCCATGTGTAGAACTTCTGATTTCTCGTATTACTGCTACCCCTTCAGCTCTCATCCTTTGGTTTTGTGAACCAACAGAGGCTCGTAAGACAACATGCAGCTGGCCTTCGGTCTTTCTGTCTACACAAGTCCTGCACCACTGGATTCACTTGGAGTGCATACCAAGGCAAGGACAATATACTAAAGTCTGAAGAAATAAGCCCAAAGTAGTTCAGATAACTGAACATCTTCCCAGAGCTATCCCTGATTCTTTCAACACCAGACCCCAAATGAAGAGATAGATAACATTCCAAGACTGACGTGTCAGGGTCTTATCTGTGTGCACAGAAAAACACAGACACTTTCAGTGCAGAAAGTACTTTCCAGATGTCCAATGGACATTCTAAGAACGCAATGGCATCATGAGGTTGTTGTCACAACTTTGAAAATCTTTGGCATTTTTGTACTCAGGAATATAAACGTGTGTGGGTATAAACACATGTGCATATATAAAAATTAATTTCCGTATGCGTATATGTGTATGTTTATATGTGCACATGACAAGGGGTATAAATATGCTATAGATCCCAAGCTGCTCATTCTCTTTGGAGAATGCAGCAACAGACTGCAAACAAGGGATGCCCGTGTGATTGAGCGGCTCCCGGAGCTCCACGGGGTGGCTGCCTGGATGACAGAGGGTAGGGCAACTGCATTCCACCCTCCGTGGCCAGGTAGAAAGGATGACTTGCAAAGGGCCAAACTGAAAGAAGTGACTGTCAGAAGGATAGTGACTTTTGTCCTCATTCAGAGCGTGTGAGGGTTTTTCCAGCTCCACCCGTTTCCTGTTTAATATGCAGTTTGGACATTTTGAGGAAGAAATTTGATTTTAAATCTTCTACATATGTTTAACGACAACCATCATGCTGTTTGAAAGCACATCACTCTGAGTGACATATGTCTTGTGCGCTACTTACGGTCGGCCCAGAGATTTCTTTTTTCTGAAACAATTTTCTTTCAGCAGAATATGTTATACTATTTCTGAGTAAGTAGCAAAGTTATATACTATAGAAACTATATGCTATAGAAGCAGGCTATATCACAATGTTTGGCCCTGCACATTTATGCAAAATTAATCGGACTAACGGATTTTTTTCTATCCCTTTTATAGGATAAAAACCCAACATACAGAGAAGTATTTCTCCCAAGGTTTTCCCTTTCTGCAGGAGCTCCAAATAAACCTTAAAATCATTATCTTAGCAACTTCAAATTCGTATGTAAAGGCACACACATATGGTGTATCCTTACCCTATCCAAATCCCGGGTTAACTTCCAGAGTAAAAATTCCCACCGCTCTTCAAGCAAGAAGACCAAAAATAACTTGATGCCATTTATCATTTGTGTGAGTTCTCAATACCAGACACAATGTTTACTAGACAGAGGGAAGTTTCCACAAAATTCCACTCTGATGCGCATGTGGTTAGGGTGTGAGGTTGAAGGAGAAGCACACAGAAGTTTTTGGCCGTCCCCGCCATTATGATAGGATTCACTCCGCTGAGAGCCAGGGAAACTCGAAACTAAAAGAGAAGAAAACTCATGGTGTTGGACACCCAGCACTGAATGGGAATCAGAGGTCAAATCCCTGCTGCAGGTTATCAGCCAAGTAGGCTACACATTGTCTTGTTCCTGTACATTTATATGTTTTCTTTCTTTTTTTTTAAAGATTTTATTTATTTATTTGACAGAGAGAGACACGGCGAGAGAGGGAACACAAGCAGGGGGAGCGGGAGAGGGAGAAGCAGGCTTTCTGCGGAGCAGGGAGCCCGATGCGGGGCTCGATCCCAGGACCCCGGGACCATGACCTGAGCCGAAGGCAGATGCTTAACGACTGAGCCACCCAGGTGCCCCTATTTATATGTTTTCTACCTCCACCAATCAGTCCACAGGCATCTCATAGCTACTCTGCAAAAGGCACTGTGCTCGTCCATACAGGAGATGCCAGGAGAGGTGGAAAAATTCCTGTTCTCATGGATTTTATGAGCTAGCTATGAAGATACAGGTCCAGCCCAAGTGCTGTGTCAGTGTTTATAAACCTCCGCACCAGCCGTTCTTGCTGCCAAACACGCACACAGAATACTTACAGGATAGTCAGTTACCAGTTGGTGTAATTATAAATACCAAATAAATGATGTAAATACTTAGTTATATTATTTCAGAGGAGTAATATCCAAATTAATTAATGTAAGAAGTCAGACATGACCAAGCTTCATGGGACAGACGTGTAGGATGGATGGAAATGTGAAAATCCCTCTCAAGATTCTGCTGTCCCCTGGCCATCCCTATCAATACCATTCACCACGGGTATTTATATTTCTAGAGCACTCTGTTAGGCATGATTCTGGAATGGTTTTTTCGGGAAATAATAATGGTTGGTTTTTTTTGCTCTGGCAACTGGTCAGTTTGAGTATGGATGACCGTGTTCTTCCATGCGACCCTATGCAACCTGATTATTTGAGGTTGAGCAAAGACAGATGGGCTGCAGAATCCTAGCTCTTAAAGCTTTGCAAGGGCAAGTGTGAACAAGAAGAAATATAGATATATATCTTTCTGTCCTTGGTTCCTGACACATAACTCCTAAAACTCTTGTGATTCCCCAGCTGTTGGGGGGAGATAGAGGCATCTGACCCAGAGCTCCTAAACCTCTTGGAATTTCCTGGGTGACAGAAGTTTCTTTTGTTTTCATGAGGCAACGCTTGGTGGCCCCTTGGATGGGGGGTGGGTCACCAGAAAGCCAAGCCATGATTAGAAGTCTAGAAATTTCAGCCCTATCCCCATCCTCTGGAGAGGGGAGAGGGGCAAGTGATTGAGTCAATAATCAAGCATACCTACATGATGAAGCCTCCATAAAAACCCCTAAGCCATGGGGTCTGGAGAACTTCAGGCTGCCAAACACGTCCTCATGTGGGAGGATGATGCCCACCAACCCCACAGAGACAGAGGCTCCTGCACTCAGGACCCTTCCGGAGCTCACCCCATATACCTCCTCTGGCTGTTCATTGGTATCCTTCATTGTATCCTTTGTAATAAACCAGTAAATGTAAGTAAATGGTTTCCTTGAGTTTTGTGAGCATTTAGAGCAAGTTGTTGAGCCCGAAGAGGGGGTGTGTTGCCAACTCAGACATAAGTGTGGGGGTCCCCGGGGGATTCTCTACTTGGGAATGGCTATCTGAAATGGAGGCAATGTTCTGGGACTGGGCCCTTTAACCTGTGTGCCCTATGTTAATGTTGGGCGCTTAGTGACAGATCTGAATGAAATTGTAGGACAGTCAGCCGGTGTCTGCAGAGCATTGGAAAACAGCTTGGTGTGGAAAACCCACGCATTTGGTGTCAAAAGTAGAGAAAGTGAATTTTGCAATGTTCAGTAAATATAGAACTGTCCAGCAACATTTATCAGAGTCCCTAAGAGGAGCTGCTGAGGTTCCCCGGTGGCCTCGCTTGGCTCCCAGGGTCTGTGGGACCCACACCTCATCACACCCTCTCCCCACTTCCTCTGCAACCCCCTCCTCCATCCTGGACTCTGCCCTTCTTTCCACCCTTCAAAAACAATCCAGCCTCAGGACATTTGCACTGCAGCTCCCTCTGCCTGGACTCCTGTTCGCCAGGTATCCTCAGTGCTCACTCCTCACCTCCCTCAGGCTTGGTTGAGACATGACCTCCCTAGAGAACGCTTGCTCTGCCTTCCTCTCGAAAACGGCAAATGGCTCCCTTGACTTGCCCCTTCAGTTGCAATTATTGAAACCTGCGACTGTGTATTTTATCTCTACTATCTATATGTTTATTCTTCCTTCGTCCCCTCCCGTTCCTACACACACGAAGCCTTTGTAGTCAGACATTCAATGTTTCTACTGCTCTTTCTGCAGCACCTTGCATGTCACCTGGCACGTAATGGGCTCTCGGAAATATCTGTCGAATGAGTGAACTCCACAAAACTGATCCACTGTGTGCTGTGTATTTATTCCGAAGCATTTTTAAATGCTCAGAAGCAGCCGAGGCAAGCAGTGCTCTTGCCATTTGCTTTTCTCATGGGGGAGACTCTTAATTGAAATCTGTGATAAATACAGCAAATCCACCCCTTTGAGGACTTCAACTGGTTTCTTCTGTGTGTACATTGTTCTCGGTGAGGCTCCAGTGAATTCAGCCATGTATCTGAAAGGACATTAAGTGATACTCTGTAACACAGGGCATGTTGCTATTATTGTTAAATCCATGGATATGGCTTTTAAGCTGGATTGATCTACTCTTTATATGAAAAATCGCTGTTGTTTTTTAAATACTCCCCCTCTCTTCTCCTGTTCTGGTTTTCCTCCGATTTTCTAAGTCTGTCTGCATGTTTTGCCATTTGGGGCCCTTCCCTCCAGTGGTCTTGACCTTTGGAGGTTATCCTTCCATTGAAAAATCACTTGATACGGAGTTCTGTGAAATATTTCTCAGTGCACTGCAAATAGTGACAGGTGGCTTTGATTCCCAATTCCTGCTCTTTTGTTTTCCTACATTTTTTTTTTGGAACTGTAAAAAAATCTAGCACATCTCGATGTGTTATTGCTTACATTAAAAGAACATAAAATGTCTTTATGGAATGCCAGGAAATCCTAAAATTAAAATTAGATTATTGTATTCATGTTTTTGTTCATTCACCCAACAGATACTCACTGTGTCTCTGACATGAGTCATGCTCTATGGTAAGTGCTGGTGCTTTGAGATGGATGCAGGCAGTCCCTATTATAAAGCAGACCATTGTCTGAATGTGGGTGGTACTCCGTTCTCATTTTCCTCTTTACTGGAATGATGCAGGCACATAGTCCCAGAGACAAACTAGTCATTGAGTCTGCCTTCTTCCCTCTTCTTTAAAACCCCTCAACCAAGTCATTCTGGCATGTTGCCTCCCTGTAACTTTACATTTTTTCTCCCCCCCAACCCCGCTCATTATTGATCCGCTCTCCTGAAAAGTCCCCCAGAACCTTCCTTCCAGCCATCCGTGAAGGTTGAGAAGCAATCCGATAACTCATTCATGTAGTACTGGTCAGAGAAGGTTGTGTTGTACCCCCCTGGGTATGACCGTTACTACGGATCCCCTACAGTGCTACCCTGGGCCCAAAGTCGTGATGGAAAACTGGGGGCTTCTGGAAGACTGTCACACAAAATAACTTCAGAGGAGGGGTTCCCCACCCTAAACATTGTTTATTTCTCAGGCCCTTAGTGGTAATCTCTTTTTGTGAACCAAATAATTATTTTCTTACTGAAAACCCGAGATAAATGGAGGGTATCGTGTTCCTAATGGTTATTCTTAAAGACATTGTCTATCCACACCCACCTCATATCTTATCCATAATGTTGTCTTCTCCTTTCTTCAAGGCATCATAGAAAGTCTCTCCTCAGTTTCCACAAGGCAAAAAGACTACGGAGAGTGCTCTGAAGTGCAATCGTAATAAACAAAAATATGAGACTACATAAGTGGTTTCCTTGCTAAGGCAAATCCACACGGGATGAAGAAGAGATTAAAGCTTTCATAAAGAATATTCATGGCCTCTTATTTTCAAAAAAGGAGCTGAATAAGAAACCTACCCGATCGGCGAGTATACGGCTAGACTCTTACTATTGAGTAGAATAAGCAGGCAAGGGTTGGAGGATGGGATGGAAACACCACAAAGCCCCACGGCGCTTCCCCTTTCTCACTCCCCCCAGCGGAGCCCGAACACTCATTCCTCTATCTCAGTGATGCACCAGGGAGGCGTGACGTGTGGATGTAAGCAGCCCTTCACGCTTCAGGGTGAATTAGAGCCGAGGAAAATTTTTAACAAAGGAAAATCTAAGCACAAGGGCACACAGGTGATTGGAGGGAAGGATGCTCCCTCGTGATAATGGAGCTAGGAATACAACAATAAAGATCACTGAAGAAGAAGGTCACTCAGAAAAGTTGCTTCAGAATCGTTTGAGCGACAACTCAGTGAATATATTAATGGTGAGCAGTGTATGTGAATGCTCACTCAGACAGGAGCTAAGATGACCCACGTGGACGTGCTTGTCCTGCATTTTCTGAGTGATGAAGTCATTCCCCTTCTGCTGTCAAGATATTAGTGCTTACGTTCAAAATGGGCTAATGCCCATCAGGCCATTGTAGTGCATTAACTCAGTGATGATTACAGCCTTAACAAGATGCTATACATTTTAGCATACATTATTCAGCTAAAATGTGTTTTAATCCTCATGCATCCTGACTGTGATCTGATAAAAGTTTAATGGCACATTAGAGTAGATGCTTTAGACTTATTCCTACAAATATCAAAGCAAGCCTTGGTTGAACGAGTCTGTCAATTAACTTTTGGGGACTTGAAAGGCTTCTTTCCGTTCTTTATATTATGGTTCCAGTATATTCGTGTGTTTATAAGAGAAAAGCAGTTTCCATTGGAACTTGTTATATGTGTTTGCTTGCTGTTGGCTTAAAAAAGGTTTTTACTTATATTCACACAGGGTACAGACAGACAAATGTGAGGCTGTTGAACTGTAATTCGCATGAACTGTTCTCATGTAGGGCTCCTACTAGTGCCCCGTCTCACTCACCCCTGTTTAGGTAAATATAAAACCAGCTCAAAGGCTTTAGACTCAGAAATTGTCTTTCATGCATCAGTCCAAACTTATTTCATGACCCCATGATTGTTCTTACAACCTTCCTTCCTTAAAACAAATATTTTAAGTGCTTTCTGAGATCTTTATTACAATCATGACTTAGATAACTAAAATAATGAACCCACCCCTAAATGCTGCCTGCCACTGAATGAGTCTCATCCTCTAATCTGTGCATCCGTCTCCCTGGAACCTGCCCCTACCTTGCCATGGGCGGCACCGTGATGGCCGGTGTGGTCTGGCACTGGGAGAAGCTGCAGCCCCCCGGCCGTTGGGTGTTGGTTTTTGTTGGCGTCATTTCTGTGGTCACACGTGCCAGCAGGCTTTCAGTGATGTGCGGCACTACGGGGCAGGAAGGCAGTGTGCAGAGACACAGAAGAGCAATATATATTGCATTTTAGGCTTTATTCTCCTGCCCTCACGCCTGGCCAAGGTGGCTTAGGAAACATTATTTCACCGGGTAAAATTAGAAGCACTTGGAAACATGCTCGTCATCTGTGTGCGCTTGGAATCAATTTGTCAGGTCTAAAGAAATTAGAGACAGAATCAGTTACGCTGATGCTTATTTCCCATAATTAACCCATCATTAAAAAAATAGGTAGGGCAGATACTTTTGGCCCGGATTAGCCATATGTTTACCACGGTTTTGCCATTGCTCTTTGTACTCATACTATTCTCGGTATCCTTCCTCTAGAATACACTGTATTGGGTTTTTTTTTTATTCTGGAACATGAACTACAGAAAGAAATAGTACCATATAAACGTCTCTGTGCTTCTGCAAAACTTCCATCTCCTTAGTCAATGTTCACTATTTCCTAGCTTATCATTTTTGTTATTCTTGCATGCACATTTTTATCATGCTTCTTGACAGAAGGGTCAATGTTGGATTCAGTCGGGATCCTTCTATCACAAAGAGCATAGCATATAGTCAATAAAACTATGTGCCAAGCTCTGAATAAATTAATGACTATAAAATTCAAATGGTTAAGTTTAATTGTGACATTCTTCAATTGTCTTGCTCTTGTGCCCAGACATAAAGAACTCATCAGAAGGTGCAAAGTATGGCAGGTCCTGAGACACTAGCTCGGAAACTCTCCTTTTCTGAGGATATTTCCCCCTGGAAAAGGTACAGCATCTGCATCATACACGTGTAACACTTAGAGGCAAAATCCAAGTCGCCAGAGACAAACTTAATTATCTCTTTGTTAACTGTGACACATGGTGACGATATACGTCCTGATCCCGATATTTTTGTGAAATTAATTCAAGTGACTTATGAGGCTTTCAGCAAAACCCAAAGGAGAGAGAGGGAATTAGATTTCTAAAGGAAAATCATATAAAACAAAAACAGTTTAGAAATAGTTAACAACATATACTGAACTATCTCTTTAAAAATCAAACTTAAAAAAAACCTATTACTTTCTTCTTCTTTTTTTTTTTAGTTCACATATTTTAGGGGAGAAAAAGTTCCATAAATTAGCTGAAAATTCACATGATGTTTTGCGATGCCTTTCATCTCATCGTAAAAATATTCAAGGGAGCCAATGAGCTTAAGCTATTTCTTCTTTTTCAAAGGGACAGTCTTTTTTGCTAGAGGTCAATGAAAAGCACTGTACCTGATTTCTCTGCCAGCCCCTAGCATGCCCTCCAGGCAAAATTAGCGATGCGATGTGTGGCAGTGCTGGGAATGGGGGTCGTGGGGGCCAGAGGGGCGGGGAAGGACCAGAAGGATTTCACACTTACTGAGAGCATGTTTTCTCACAGTCCTGTCGGTGAGCGCTCGGGGGTGTTCTCACTAACTGGGTCCTTCCTACAGCTGGGAGACGGGTTTTCCTAACCTTGGCTTTCAGATGGGGACACAACGCTGAGAACCCTGACTCGCCCCAGGACACAGGACCCCTTCACTGGGACCCAACCTCCTGATCTCAAGGCTTTGGTATCTTCAGTCTCTCAGCTGCTTGTCCTATGTGGAAAGATGTGGCAAAATAATTTACATGGAGCTAAATGACTGCAGCCCTGCTGTTTTTCCTGGCCTAACTTTTACCCCAGGGAATAAACTTCTGATGATCACATTGGTGTCAGGACTTTCCCCAGAATCGGTGATTTCATACTCCACTAGCAGTGACCTGGTTTTAACTGTTCATTGGCTGTGAGGCACTGTGGGCATAAAATATTAAAAAAGCTAAAGATTTGAAAATTGAAAAAAAAAAAGAAAACAGCCTCTCCCCACCAAACCTTTACTAAGGCTTAATCATCATTTCCTACTCTCTTAACTCTTCTTACCAATTCTCCCCCCATATGTCTTTTCCTGGGTGAGGTCTTTATTTTTTTTTATTTATTTTTTAAAATAATTTTTATTGTTATGTTAATCACCATACATTACATCATTAGTTTTGGATGTAGTGTTCTATGATTCATTGTTTGTGCATAACACCCAGTGCTCCACGCAGAGCGTGCCCTCTTTAATACCCATCACCAGGCTGACCCATCCCCCCACCCCCTCCCCTCTAGAACCCTCAGTTTGTTTTTCAGAGTCCATCATCTCTAATGGATCGTCTCCCCCTCCGACTTACTCCCCTTCATTCTTCCCCTCCTGCTATCTTCTTCTTCTTTTTTTTTCTTAACATATATTGCATTATTTGTTTCAGAAGTACAGATCCGTGATTCAACAGTCTTGCACAATTCACAGCGCTCACCATAGCACATACCCTCCCCAAGGTCTATCACCCAGCCACCCCATCCCTCCCACCCCCCACCACTCCGGCAACCCTCAGTTTGTTTCCTGAGATTAAGAATTCCTCATATCAGTGAGGTCATATGATACATGTCTTTCTCTGATTGACTTATTTCACTCAGCATAACACCCTCCAGTTCCATCCACATCGTTGTAAATGGCAAGATCTCATTCCTTTTGATGGCTGCATAATATTCCATTGTGTATATATACCACCTCTTCTTTATCCATTCATCTGTCGATGGACATCTTGGCTCTTTCCACAGTTTGGCTATTGTGGACATTGCTGCTCTAAACATTGGGGTGCACGTACCCCTTCGGGTCCCTACATTTGTATCTTTGGGGTAAATACCCAGTAGTGCAATTGCTGGATCGTATGGTAGCTCTATTTTCAACTGTTTGAGGAACCTCCATACTGTTTTCCAGAGGGGTTGCACCAGCTTGCATTCCCACCAACAGCGTAGGAGGGTTCCCCTTTCTCCGCATCCCCGCCAACATCTGTCGTTTCCTGACTTGTTAATTTTAGCCATTCTGACGGGTGTGAGGTGATAACTCATGGAGATTTTGATTTGGATTTCCCCGATGCTGAGCGATGTTGAGCACTTTTTCATGTGTCTGTTGGCCATTTGGATGTCTTCTTTGGAAAACTGTGTGTTCATGTCTTCTGCGCATTTCTTGATTGGATTCTTTGTTCTTTGGGTGTTGAGTTCGATAAGTTCTTTATAGATTTTGGATACTAGCCCTTTATCTGATATGTCATTTGCAAATATTTTCTCCCAATCTGTCGGTTGTCTTTTGGTTTTGTGGACTGTTTCTTTTGCTGTGCAAAAGCTTTTTATCTTGATGAAATCCCAATAGTTCATTTTTGCCCTGGCTTCCCTTGCCTTTGGTGATGTTTCTAGGAAGAAGTTGCTGTGGCTGAGGTCGAAGAGGTTGCTGCCTGTGTTCTCCTTTAGGATTTGGATGGACTCCTGTCTCACGTTTAGGTCTTTCAACCATTTGGAGTCTATTTTTGTGTGTGGTGTAAGGAAATGGTCCAGTTTCATTCTTCTGCATGTGGCTGTCCAATTTTCCCAACACCTTTTGTTGAAGAGACTGTCTTTTTGCCATTCGACATTCTTTCCTGCTTTGTCGCAGATGAGTTGACCATAGAGTTGAGGGTCCATTTCTGGGTTCTCGATTCTGTTCCATTGATCTATGTGTCTGTTTTTGTGCCACTACCATACCGTCTTGATGATGACAGCTTTGTAATAGAGCTGGAAGTCCGGAATTGTGATGCCGCCAACTTCGCTTTTCTTTTTCAATATTCCTCTGGCTATTCGGGGTCTCTTCTGGTTCCATACAAATTTTAGGATTATTTGTTCCATTTCTTTGAAAAAGGTGGATGGTATTTTGAAGGGGATTG
Source organism: Eumetopias jubatus (assembly GCF_037043125.1). Classification (NCBI taxonomy): domain Eukaryota; kingdom Metazoa; phylum Chordata; class Mammalia; order Carnivora; family Otariidae; genus Eumetopias; species Eumetopias jubatus. The sequence goes on from NW_028274814.1 coordinate 30,726,955, forward strand.
CATTGAATGTGTGGATTGCTCTAGGCAGCACTGACATCTTCACAATGTTTGTTCTTCCAATCCATGAGCATGGAACGTTTTTCCATTTCTTTGTGTCTTCTTCAATTTCTTTCCTGAGTATTTTATAGTTTTCTGAGTACAGATCCTTTGCCTCTTTGGTTAAATTTAATCCTAGGTATCTTATGGTTTTGGGTGCAATTGTAAATGGGATCGACTCCTTGATTTGTGTCTCTTCTGTCTTGTTGTTGGTGTAGAGGAATGCCACTGATTTCTGTGCATTGATTTTATAGCCTGCTACTTGACTGAATTCCTGTATGAGTTCTAGCAGTTTTGGGGTGGAGTCTTTTGGGTTTTCCACATACAGTATCATATCATCTGCAAAGAGTGAGAGTTTGACTTCCTCTTGGCCGATTTGGATGCCTTTGATTTCTTTTTGTTGTCTGATTGCTGTGGCTAGGACTTCTAATACTATGTTGAACAGCAGTGGTGAGAGTGGACATCCCTGCTGTGTTCCTGACCTTAGGGGAAAAGCTGAGAGTCCTCATTGAGAATGATATTCGCTGTAGGTTTTTCATAGATGGCTTTTATGATATTGAGGTATGTACCCTCTATCCCGATACTCTGAAGAGTTTTGATCAAGAGAGGATGCTGTACTTTGTCAAATGCTTTTTCTGCATCTATTGAGGGGATCATATGAGTGTTGCTCTTTCTTTTGTTAATGTATTGTATCGCGTTGATTGATTTGCGGATGTTGAACCAGCCTTGCAGCCCAGGGATAAATCCCACTTGGTCATGGTGAATAATCCGTGTAATGTACTGTTGGATCCTATTGGCTAGTATTTTGGTGAGAATTTTTGCATCCATGTTCATCAAGGATATTGTTCTGTAATTCTCCTTTTTGATGGGGTCTTTGTCTGGTTTGGGGATCAAGGTAATGGTGGCCTCATAAATTGAGTTTGGAAGTTTTCCTTCCATTTCTATGTTTTGGAACAGTTTCAGGAGAATAGGTATTAATTCTTCTTGAAATGTCTGATAGAATTCCCCTGGGAACCAATCTGGCCCTGGGTTTTTGTTTGTTGGGAGATTTTTGATGACTGCTTCAATTTCCTTAGTGGTTATAGGTCTGTCCAGGTTTTCTATTTCTTCCTGGTTCAATTTTGGTACTTGATATATCTCTAGGAATGCATCCATTTCTTCCAGGTTATCTAATTTGCTGGCATAGAGTTGCTCATAATATGTTCTTAGAATTGTTTGTATTTCTTTGGTGTTGGTTGTGATCTCTCCTCTTTCGTTCATGATTTTGTTGATTTGGGTCATTTCTCTTTTCTTTTTGATCAGTCTGGCCAGGGGTTTATCAATCTTGTTAATTCTTTCAAAGAACCAGCTCCTAGTTTCGCTGATCTGTTCTACTGTTCTTTTGGTTTCTAGTTCATTGATTTCTGCTCTGATCTTTATGATTTCTCTTCTCCTGCTGGGTTTAGGCTTTATTTGCTGTTTTTTTCTAGCTCCTTTAGGTGTAGGGTTAGGTTGTGTATTTGAGACCTTTCTTGTCTCTTGAGAAAGTTTTGTATTGCTATATTCTTTCCTCTCAGGACTGTCTTTGCTGTATCCCAAAGATTTTGAACAGTTGTGTTCTCATTTTCATTGGTTTCCTTAAATTTTTTGATTCTTCTTTAATTTCTTGGTTGACCCATTCATTCTTTAGTGGGATGCTCTTTAGCCTCCAAGTTCTTTCCGACTTTCCTCTTGTGATTGAGTTCTAGTTTCAAAGCATTGTGGTCTGAAAATATGCGGGGAATAATCCCAATCTTTTGGTACCGGTTGAGACCAGATTTGTGACCTAGGATGTGATCAGTTCTGGAGAATGTTCCATGGGGACTAGAGAAGAATGTGTATTCCGTTGCTTTGGGATGGAATGTTCTGAATATGTCTGTAAGTCCATTTGGTCCAGTGTGTCATTTAAAGTCTTTATTTCCTGTTGATCTTTTGCTTAGATGATCTGTCCATTTCAGTCAGGGGGGTGTTAAAGTCCCCCACTATTATTGTATTGTTGTCAATGTGTTTCTTTGCTTTTGTTATTAATTGCCTTATATCATTGGCTGCTCCCATGTTAGGGGCATAGATATTTACACTTGTTAGATCTTCTCGTTGGATAGACCCTTTAAGTAGGATAGAGTGTCCTTCTTCATCTCTTATTACAGTCTTTGTTTTCAAATCTAATTTGTCTGATATAAGGATTGCCACCCCAGCTTTCTTCTGGTGTCCATTAGCATGGTGAATGGTTTTCCACCCCCTCACTTTCAATGTGGGGGTGTCTTTGGGTCTAAAATGAGTCTCTTGCAGACAGCATATTGATGGGTCTTGTTTTTTAATCCAATCTGATAGCCTGTGTCTTTTGATTGGGGCATTTAGCCCATTTGTATTCAGGGTAACTATTGAAAGGTATGAATTTAGTGCCATTGTATTGCCTGTAAGGTGACTGTTACTGTATATTGTCTCTGTTCCTTTCTGATCTGTGCTGCTTTTAGGTTCTCTTTTTGCTTAGAGGACCCCTTTCAATATTTCTTGGAGGGCTGGTTTCGTGTTTGCAAATTCCTTTAGTTTTTGTTTGTCCTGGAAGCTTTTTATCTCTCCTTCTATTTTCAATGACAGCCTAGCTGGATATAGTATTCTGGCTGCCTATTTTTGTCATTTAGTGCTCTGAAGATATCATGCCAGTCCTTTCTGGCCTGCCAGGTCTCTGTGGATAGGTCTGTTGCCAATCTAATGTTTCTACCATTGTAGGTTACATATCTCTCCTCCCGAGTAGCTTTCAGGATTTTCTCTTTGTCTCTGAGACTTGTAAGTTTTATTATTAGATGTCGGGGTGTTGACCTATTTTTATTGATTTTGAGAGGGGTTCTCTGTGCCTCCGGGATTTTGATGCCTGTTTCCTTCCCCACATTAGGGAAGTTCTCTGCTATTATTTGCCCCAGTATACCTTCTGCCCCTCTCTCTCTTTCTTCTTCTTCTGGGATCCCAACTCTTCTAATGTTGTTCTATTCTAATGTTGTTTCGTCTTATTGTATTGCTTAGCTCTCGAATTCTGCCCTCGTGACCCAGTGGTTGTTTATCTCTCTTTTTCTCAGCCTCTTTATTTTCCATCATTTGGTCTTCTATATCTCTGATTCTCTCTTCTGCCTCATTTCGCCTAGCAGTTAGTGCCCCCATTTTTGATTGCACCTCATTAATAGCCTTTTTGATTTCGACTTGGTTAGATTTTAGTTCCCTTATTTCTCCAGAAAGTGTTTCTCTAATAACTTCCACACTTTTTTCAAGCCCAGCTAGTATCTTTAAAGTCATGATTCTGAACTCTAGGTCCGACATCGCACTAATGTCTGTATTGAGTAGGTCCCTGGCAGATGGTACTACCTCTTGTTCTTTTTGCTGAGGTTATTTGTTTCATCTTGTCATTTTGTCCAGAGGAGAATAGATGAACGAGAGAACAGAATACTAACAGATTAACAACGTCTCCAGCAAATATACTCTATACAAATCAGAAAAGACCTGAAACCAGGGGACAAGAAAGGGAAAGAAAGAAGAAAGAGAAAAAAAAAAGGAAAAAGAAAAAGATAAAAACAAACCAAAACAGAACAAAACAAAACAAAAAAACCAGAATATGATCAAAGATGATCAAGCTAGTGCATAGATCAGTGCCACACAGGAGATTTTGGGCGTATTTTGGTCTGTTAGAAGAAAGTGCCTGCTAAAATTTTAAAGGAAGAAAGACTTATATATGTACAAAATAAGGGTTGGTACAGTGAAGGGATGGAAGATGACTGTAAAGATGAAAATTATAAAAGACTTTATAAAAGGAATTGATAAGATAAGAAGTTGTTTTTAAAAAGAAAGAAGATTTAAAAAAAAAGAAAAAAGAAAAAAAGAAAAAAAAAACGGAGAGAATGTGATCAGGCAGGAGACTAGAACAAAGCCATACACTAGTGATTTAGGGTACATTTTGATCTGTTAGAAGAAATTGTATCTCAAAAGTTTAAGGAGAGAACAACTTATATATATATATGCCAAAAATAAGGGTAACTAGTATGAAGGGATAAAAATATGACTCTAAAAATGAAAAATAAAAAAAAATTTTTTTAAAGGGATTGATAAGATGTTGGTTGAAAAAGGGGAAAAGAAAAATTAAAAAAAAACAGTTAAAAAAATTAACTTTGAAAAACTAATGAATTATGGTAAAAAAGCCATGAATTCTATGTGCAGTATTCCCCTAGCGCTGGAGTTCTCCCGTTCTCCTTGATCGGGAAACTTGGCCTTGGCTTGCTGGCTGTTCGTGCTGATCTTCTGGGGGAGGGGCCTGTTGCCGTGGTTCCCAAATGTCTTTGCCGGAGGCAGAACTGCCCCGCCCTTGTTGGTCTGGGCTAAGCAAGCTTCTCGGGTTTGCTCTCGGGAGGTTTGTTCCCTGCAAGCTCTCGGTACAGCTTTGGAGGACCAGGGTGAAAGTGGTGGCCTCCCAATCTCCACCCGGAGAAGCTGAGAACTCGGGGCCCCGCTCCTCAGTGCGCCCCCAGAGAAAAGCAGTCAGTCACTCCCGTGTCCCCGGTCTCCGGCCGCACTCCGTGCTCACCCGGCCTGTGACCGAGCGTTTCTATGTCTGGCACCCGACCCCGTGTGGAGTCTCCAAACCCAGCAGATCCCTGCGGTGCGCTCCCGCGCCGCTCCTCCCGGGGGAGGAAGGGGAGTGTCCCCGAATCTGCCGCTTGTTGGGTCCCTGCTGGAGGAGCAGTGGCCCGACTGGGCCGCGGATCACAGTTTATGGCCACCCCGAGCTGAGAGCCCGCGCCTCGGCTCCGTCTCTGCAGCCAGCTTCCCCGCTCCGATCCCTGGGAGCTCTGGCGCACTCAGGCACCCCCGGTCTTTCTGTGACCCCGAGGGTCCTGAGACCCCACTGTCCCGCGAGGGTTCCACCCCCCGCGTAGCCACTGGAGCGACGTCCCTCCGCGGAGCCGGCTTCTAAAAGGTCCGATTTTGTGCTCCGCGGCTCTAGCACTTGCCAGAAGCGGCCGACAGAGGCCCCCTCCCCTGCCGTCTATCCTCCCGAATATCGCCTCGGATTCACTTCTCCGCACGTCCTACCTTCCAGAAAGTGGTCGCTTCTCTGTTCAGAGTGTCGTTACTCTTCTTATCTTCGATCTCCTGTTGAGTTCGTAGGTGTTCAGAATGGTCTGATCCCTATTCAGCCGAATTCCTGAGACCAGACAAAATCCAGGTCTCCTACTCCTCCGCCGTCTTGCTCCGCCCCCAGAATCATTTTTAGATGCATGTGTGTAATTCTCTGAAATCCACTTAAGAATTTTGATTAGAACTTCAAAAACAATGTATCTATTTATCTTCTCTTTTTTCCTTCATTATATATATATAAAATGTATACATGTAAAAATAATATATGTATATATTAAATACATATACATATACATATATTTATATTATAAAATATATACTTTTCCTTTCTACCATCTATCTATCTATGTATCTGACTGTGTGTCTTAAAGCTAATTCCCAGTGTGATGGTCTTTGGGGATGGAGCCTTCGGGAGGTAATTGGGTTTGGATGAGAATGAGGGTGGATCCCCTTGGTGGGACTGGTGGCCTTATAAGGGGATGAAGGGACCACAGCTGCCTGCCTTTCTCTCTCCACCACATGAGAACAGAGCAAGTTGGAATCTCTCTGCAAACCAGGAAGAGTTCCCTCCCCAGGAACCCAATTAGCTGGCCCTTTGATCTTGGACTTTCCAGCTTCCAGAACTGTGAGGAATGATTGCTGTTGAAGCTACCTAGTTCCTGATTCTGGTAGAGCTGAATTATTTTTTTAAAGATTTTAAAATGTATTCATTGGAGAGAGAGAAAGAGAGAGAGAGGGAACACAGGAAGGGGGAGAGGGAGAAGCAGACTCCCCGCTGAGCCGGGAGCCTGCCATGGGGTTCGATCCCAGGACCTGGAGATCATGACCTGAGCTGAAGGAAGATGCCCAACCATCTGAGCCACTCAGGTGCCCCTAGGCAGATTATTTTAAAAAACTTATTTATAGGTACTTTAGAGTTTTGGGGGTAGCTATTATGAAATATTTGTTCATATTATTAGATTATTATTACATTACAATTGATTTTTTGTTGGTGTGTAGTAATATTGTTTGAGTTCTGATCTTGTAGCAAAAAGCTTCTTGACTATTCCTTTTTCTTTAATTGCTCATCTATTCTCTTAAACGTTCAATGAGGATGATCTTCTAAATCAATGGCAATAATAGTTTTATTTCTTCTTGGATTAGCTATTTCATGGAATGATGCTCTATTTGAACTCACATTAATGCAGGCCATTCTTTAAATTAGTCCCAGAGTGTATTCGTTTCCTGAGGTGACTACAACAAAGTACCACAAACTGGGTAGATTAAAAGAGAAATTTATTCTCTCACAGTTCAGGAGGCCGGAAGTCTGAAATCAAGGTGTTGGCAGAACCCTTCTAACCCCCAAAAGTTGTAAGGAAGAATGGTTCCCTGCCTCTTTGGTTTCTGTTGGTCGTTGATAATCTTAGTTTATGGTCCTATAACTCCAATCTCTGCCTCTGGCTTCACATGGCTTTAGTCCCCGTGCATGTCCTTGTTCAGAGTTCCTCCTTCCTGTAAGGACACTTGGATCAGGGACTGCTCTAATCCAGTGTGACCTCATGTTAACTTTAACTTCATCACACCTGCAAAGACCTTGTTTCCAAATAAGATCGTATTCACAGGTTCCAGGGGGACATAACATTTTTTTGAGGTGGGGATACTATTCAACCCAGTAGAATCCACTCCCTGGTACCCCAAAATTCATGTTCTCTCATGTACAAAATACATTCACCCCATCTCAACATCTTCCAAAATCTTAAGCCATTTCAGCATTAACCCTAAATTCAAACCTCACTTAAATATTACCCACTGGAAAAAGTTCCATATCTCATTATCCAAATTATCTAAACCAGGTATGGATAAGACTCTTGGTCTAATCCATTCTGGGCCAAAATTTCTTTCCATCCACAGAACAGTGAAACCAGAAAACAAGTTATTTGCTTCCAAAGTATAATGGTTAGACAGGTATAGGATAGACATTTCCATTCCAAACGGATAAATGGAAGGAGTAAGGGTGGAAGGGGGACGGTACTGGTCCAGAGAAAGTTCTCAACCCCTCCAGGCAAGTTGCAGTAGGTTACAAGGCTGAGAATCATCCTCTGTGGTTTGATGCTCTGTCCTTGGGGCTCTCTAGGAGGACAGCTCTGCCTTGTCTGACCTCTGGGTCCACAGCCCTGCCCTGGGAAATCATTCCACGGATGTCAAAAAGACCAGGACCTTTAAATGTGAGCATCCTACACAGTTCTTTCTTGGATAACCTGCCTGAGAAGGTCGATTGGATCCATGAGTCATACATGTAGTCTCTTTAACAAATGGTTTTCCAGTCACACCCTTGGCCCTGTTTAGAGAGCACGCTCTCTGGAAAGACAGAATTTTCCAAATCATCAAGTGCTGGTTCTTTTCCATGTAACGTTCATTGCTCAATTTCTCCACCCCCCCTTTTTTTTGTAGCATTTTACTACAAAGAGCAAGGAGAAACGAGGTCACATCTTCCAGTTTTGCTCGGAAATCTCAGCTAAATATCCAAGTTCATTGATTATAAATTGCACTTTCCACCCAGTGGCAGAGCACAGCGTAGCCAGGTTTTTTGCTGCTTTGTGACAAGGTAGCCTTTCTTCCAGGGTCCGAAAACATGCTCCCTGTTTCCATCAAAGACCCCGGTTTGGGTTCAGGCTCCCTGTTGTTTCTCTCATGTGCTGAGTTGTTTCCTGTGTTGTAATTTTTTTAAGTTCATCTTCACTTGCCTTTGTTGTTGGATGCGCCCTGTGTTGTGGGACATTTGTACAACTTTTATATCTGTTTCATGTTTTATTTTATTATATTTCATTATAGTTCCCATTGTTTGCTGATTGCATGCAACAATACAATTGATTTCTGATCTTTTTGAATTAAATTTGGGGTTTCAGTAGCTGTTTGTAGATTTCCTAGGCTACTTTGTGTAAACAACGGTGTCATTTTCTCCGTGATGGTTTGAACCTCTGCCTGGTGCAAGTCACGAGTATCACACTGTCTTTGTCACCTTTTATCTGAGATTGTCTTTATTTTACCTTCGTGTTTGAAGAATGTGTTTGTTAGACGTAGAGTGGTGGCTTGGCAGTTTATTATGTTGTGCCACTGTCTTCTGACCTTCAAAATTTCTGACAAGAAATCAGAAAATATTTGAATCAATTTTTTTTTTTTGCATATGGATAATATATCATTGTCCTCTGGCTTTTAAAACATTTTTTTTCCTTTGGTTTTCTGTATTTTGACTTTGATGTGCTAACTCATTTTATGCATACCTACTCTTGGGATTCACTGAATCTCTGGATTCTGTAAATGAGATCTTTCAGCAAATTGAGAATTTTTCAGTCATTCTTTTCAGTAATTTTTTTTATGTCCCATTTTCTCTGTCCTCTGCCTGTGGGACCTCAGTTACATGTATGTTGAGAATTCAGATATTGTTCACTTTGGTTTTCAAACATCTTTCTTTGTTCTTCAGATGGAAAAGTCTATTGACCCATTTCAAAGTTTACTGACTCCCTCCCTTGTTAACTCCATCCTGCTGTGAAGCCCAATCAGTGCAAATGTATTTCATAGATTGAGTTTTTCACTCTTGAAATTGGGACTTTTTAAGTTTCTAGTTTTCTGATGAAACATCTTATAGTTTTATTTATTGAGAGCATATTTTCTTTTATGCCACTGAGAATGGGTAAGATAGTTAAAATAAAATATGGTCTGCTTATTCCAATATATGTGCATTTGGGAATTGGTTTCCATTGATTGTCTTTTCTCTCGAGAATGGGTTAGGGTGTCCTTTTTTCACCTGTTGGCTGAATTTGTATTGTTTCCTGAATATTCTACTCTGAATTCTATTGTATTCCTAAATAGAGTGCTGATTTTCTAAATTACAGCAGACAATTCATTATCTTGGACTCATAAACATTGCCTCTTCGGTGTAGCTCAAAATTCATTTCAAAATGCTGTGTGTTTGCCTAGTGTATGCCTGGTTCAAAATCAGCCAGTCAGTTGGCCAAATTTCTTACACAGGATTTGGTGCTTCATCTCTCTGTCTCTGTTCTTTTTGGGATTTCTTCCTCACTTTGTAGTGGCAATGATTATTCCAAACTCTGTCATGTGGTTCTGAAGGCCAGAAAAATATGGATTTTCCACCAATGTTTTACCCTGTCAGGGCTGAGTCCAGCCTGACTCTCGGACTTAAGTCATTAAAAAAAAAAAAGACAGGAAAATCACCCCGGGCCATTCTTTCTTCCGAACTGATTCTCTGCTATCATCTTCCTGCTTTTGTTCACTCTGACCTACGTCCAGGCAGTTTTTAAAAAATGTATCCAAGTTTATAGCTGTTATTTGTGGGAAAATTGGTCTGGCAGGAGCTTCCTCGGCCATGCCTGAAGTGGAACCCATAAAAGGTGATTTTGATTTTACATTTTCTTTGGCTGGAGCCACCAATTATTTCATCGAGCCAAAATATATTTTCTCTTAATTTACCAGCTTGGGGGTTCCACAACCCTTTGATAATATTACTTTGGACTCTATAGCTGTGTGAAGGTCAGACAAGGATTTAATTTCTCACAAAAAGTATCCTTCCCACCCAAATCAGAGTCCCATACAAATGTCTAGTTCCCTTTGTAGTATGTCTGGCCCTGTTTGGGGCATGTTTCTATTTCTGGAACTCTTACTATGAACAGCATCCCTTCAAAAGTCTCGACATTGGACAATCTATTTGAAGTTCCCAATCTTGTATATGTTACAACAATGAACTATGTTTATTTAATACCCACCTCCTGTGGGTATTAACACCAAACACTATGCATACTTCTTTTTTATACCTGGGAAATTATCATCCAGCTAGGAGATTTTCACAGCCTTTAGTGGACTGAAATAAATAGAAAAGTGTAGAAATAGTTATCAAGGTAACCACCTTACCTAAGAGACTCCTTGATCAACGAGCTGGGAAGATGGCCCCTGCTTGATGAAGCCACTTGGAATGTGATATGATGACTTATTTTCTGACTCTACCAGAGCAAAAAAGTTTCTAGATCCATTAGAGAGACAAGTCTTAATCACACAGAGTTTATAGATCTTGCTAAAAATAATGGACATATATAATGGCAGAATCACTACCCTATTCATAAGTGACTCTCTGAGATGAAAGAGAGAATGAGCCAGAATGGCTACCAAATGTGTATTATCACTATGTAGTTCATAAGAAAGTGGTAATAGTTCCTGTTGCATATTTTGATCTTGTGTAAAGAGGACTGAAATATAATTTTTATGTAATAATGAAAAACTTCTGGAAACGTCAATTGATGTAAAATTGTTTGCAAAATCAAAATCCTTACCAGAAAGTATTGTAACATTAAAAAGAAAGTTCCTCAGAAACAATGACTCACGAAAGAGTGTCAAGTGCCATATGCTTAAATGCTGAATCATGCCAAGAAAATCTCAGTGGTTTGGAACATTATTTTTATTACTGGTTTAGTGATATTTTTGAAAATCCAAATATGTAATTAAAATGGCTGAAAGCAATACATTAAAATAATAAGTAGTTCAGGCTTTTATTGTACATAGGCTATATTTTGATAAAAAAATTCCTATCTGTCATTTATTTTCCTAAAAACTCTGGGCAACACCAGTACTCATTTGTGATTCATGTTTTCCTAATAATATTACATTCTGTATCGCGTTATAGTCTGTGGCATTAAGAACAAAGATTTTGCCTCTGGCTGTTATCTAAAAAGGCAAATAGAAAAATATTATCTATATATTCTTATATAGAAAGAGAAATATAAGGAAAATTCCTTAAGCTATTTTAATCTTCATGGAAGTTCAGATAATCAGGAGGTGTATTTATCATTATTATTATTTTCAAAACCAAAGCCCAATGAAAAAGAAAAGAAACAGATTGCCTTTGAAACTGGGTTCTATCCATCACTAGTTGGGTAACTGTGGGCATCTTATTTAAGATCTCCATTTTGTAATTTGTAAAATACAAGTCCTTTCTATTAACTTCTTCAAAAGATTGTTGGAGGTAGCAAATTATACAGTATGTGTGAAAATGCTAGGCACGGTATTAGGATATGTTCACGGAGGCTCCAGAAATGAAAGAGTGGGTTTTTGGATTATTTTTACCCCTTTCCCTATATTCACATTTTATAAATTTTAAATATGTTATATTTTCCAAAGCAAACCATGGAACTTTATAATATATTTGATTCCACTTTAAATGGTTCTTAACCTCAAGGTTGTTTGAATGGTGCAGTCTACTAAAATCAATCATATTAAAAAACTGACAAAATACAAATTTGAAATGTCACACTGAAATGCATTAGCAAGGAATTCAAAGATGGAGGAATCTGTTGTGAGAAATGCTTACTCTAAGTCATTTTGGTGAAAGTGATATCCAGAAGTAGAAGAGAGTAGGCCACTTTTATGTGCCCAGTGAATCAACATTCAGGGGATAAACTGTGCGTTTATAATTAAACCCAAACTAAGCCTCCTCTGCTTGTGATCAAGAGAGTAATGACAGTAACTGACAAAAATGTAGCTTTCCCAACGCGAAGAATGGAGCTTCCTTCCGTAGTGTGTTTCCGGAAGGATACACGTGCCACTGAGTCAAATTGAGGTCTTCACATTTTAAGGCACTTAGTTTCCTTGGATTCTGATAAATTCAAAATAAGGAAATTGTTTACCAATCTGAAGAGATAAGGCCACGGGATGTCAGCGTGGCTGATGGAGTAAGGACTTCTGAAAATCCTCTACTCTATGAAAGCAACGAGAACCTTGGCAACAACGATCAGAATAGACTTGATTTTCAGAGCTCAGGAAATTAACCAAAGACAACAATCCGGGGAATGTATATTAAAAAACAACAACAGCAACAACAACAAACCCAAGCCAAACAAACAACAAACTGCCTAATCTTGGGAAGAACAGCAAGTTTTGTGGAGTTTTTTTTTTTTTTTTTTTAAGTTTTGTGGAGTCTTAACGTAACTTTTCCCATTTCCCCTTCTCCCTCAGCTGTGTGGTAGCCTTGGAAACAACACACAATCTTGGGGAAAACCAGCAGCCTGGCAAGCCACCGATGGCCCAAACCCAATTCCCAGAGAACTGTCATTATTTTAACTGTCTGTGGTTCCCAGAAGATCCCACTCATCAGCCTTGTCTTTATCTGACCTGACTCTGAGATCACTCATAAGAGTAAACTTTTTGCAGGGCATTTGTTGGAACGGATCAGGCAACATTTTCATTTTTCCGGTGGCCCTAAGTGGTGGGTAACAGCACACCCAGCATGAGGCAAACCAAAAAGGTTAAAAGGGGAAGTTGGAGGAGAAGGTATCTTGAGGGGGATTTCTAAAAGCTCTGGCATATTCCTGGGAATCTTGAAGGTTGCATGCATGCATGCATGGAGCCCTGCTCATGCCCAGAGCTACCCACATGCTCAGAGAAGACCTAAGTTCTCACGTCTGGCTGACCGCGAGACTCTGCTCAAGTAGAAAGTGAGGATGAGGCAGAATTTTCAAACACCTGGCTGAGTCTTGGCATAGCTGAACACCAGCATGGAGCCCATCGACAGAGACCGAGAGACTTACCACTTCCAGGCATTTAAGGAAATTTCTCTTGAATCATTAGCTGACCATGAAGCTAACTAAACACAGACAAAGAATACAGACACTACAGATCTGGTTCTGGAAATTCATGAATAAAGAACAAAAAAACCCTGTGTGAGTATGGATCTGATTTCTAGTGTTGACATAACATTATTGAAAATTCCCGTTTTCAATAAAAATTACTCTATGTGCAAAGGAATAGGAAGGTCTGACCTATATAAAGTAATAAAAGCAGTCAAAAGACACCATTTCCCGGGAAGCCGAGATATTGTGCTTTGAAGGCATACGCGGCATTCACGAAAGTATTGTGCATGCTTGGATGACGCCCCCCCCACCCCCAAATCCGCGCCCATCAAGAACTTCAGAATGTGAGCTTACTTGAAAATGGAGTCTTCACAGATAGAACTACCTAAGTTACCATGAGGCCATACTGGGTTTGGGTGGGACCTACAGGTATTTGTAGGACTCTATTTAACACCAGCAGAATACACATTTTTCTAAAGAGCGGATGGAAACTTCTCCAGGATAGATCATAGGTTAAGTTGTAAAATGAGACCCTGTTTAAAGTTAAAAGTACTGAAATCATGAGATATCAGCTCTGATCGCAGTGGAATGAAATTAGAAATCAGCAACAGAAGAAAAATTAGGAAATTCACAAATATTGTAGAATGTCTAGAAAAGACAAATCCACAAAGATGGATGTTTCCAGGGGCTGGAGGTTAGGGGGAGAAAGGGGAATTGCTGCTAGTGAGTATGGGATTTCTGTTCTCTGATGTGAGATTATCTGGGACACGTATCGTGGTGATGAATGTACAACTTTGTGGATCTGTATACTGAAAACCACTGAAGTGTACATTTTAAAAATCGGAATTTCATGGTATATTTTAATCTCATTTTTAAAAATGTATGAGAAAAAAAGGCATGACCGTGAGACAGAGAACAGACCTTATGACACACATGCATTATATATATATTTAACAAGGGCACTGGCGGCCAGAAATGGACTAGACCCTGGAACTGTTTTCACAGAGGCTGTGCAAGCTCATTTCCTGCATTTCAAGCAGCCTTGATTTTGTAACAAAACCCACAACAGCATTCATTATATAATTGTTTGTTTAAAATATACTGATTCAGTGAAACCAGTGAGTCTTTAATGCCCACTCATTTATGTGGTAGTCATGAAATCTCACCCAAAGACTTCCCAGGCTTAATCATAACAGGATTTGACATATTTGGGCAATTCTTTACATAGTGTTCACATCACCTCATTTCATCCTTGCAACAACCCTTTCGGTCAGACTCAGCACTTTTATTCTCATTTTATGTACAAGGAAACCAAAGAACAAAAGCCTTTAAGGGTCATATTCATGATATCATAATAAACCATTGATGGAGGTGGTAGTCGGCTGCTGATCCCCACTCTAAAATTCCTTCCAAAACACACAGAAGGGAGAACTCAAGCTAAGAAAAGTGTCTATTAATTTAAATGTTTGGTGAGAACATTTCTCCTACTGGCTTACAAAAATCATGCCAATACGTAGTTTCACTGTAGTGAATGAAATGAAATGTTCCCTCAGCTTTATTTCTAGTGTCATCCTTCTCTGAACGGCTTGAGGAACCTTTGGTATCTATCAGGTTACACGGTGATACAGACCGTTCAGAATCGCCGTGTTACTTTTTAAACAGACATTTTGATTCTAGTGAGTTCGCAGATTAAAATCCGTTAACACGCAGGACGTTGAGCTCTGTTTGTAGACTATACCAAAGACACATGGAAAAGTCATTATGAATAAAAATAGGTCTATTCCTCACAGAGATTCCTTCACAGAGGCGTTCAAAAAATCAACCAGGAGGCTGCAGTGAAACCTGGCCCAGGGAGGGGACACTCTGTCCTGCAGTGACAGGTACGAGTATTGACTGGGGAAATCTGTGCAAGCCCGGAGCCCTGTCTATGCTGGGCTTCCAGTAGTTTCTATAATTGGGGTTTCTTCTGCACCACCTGGATTTACGTGGCGGTGCCACCGGAATCTCTGAATGGACCCAGCATCTGATGGAGGGCTCCTGTGACTGGATCAACGGGCATCACCGAGGGAGCTGCACGGCAGGGAGGGCCCGAAACCCAACTGCACCCTGAGTCAGAGGTGGGGGATCCCTGGACGTGTGTTTCTGTGACTCACCACTGAGATCTGCAAATAGCCACTGGCTGAGACGTTTACTCAGCGCGGTTACTTTGCCCCTGCCCCTCGGGACGGATTTTGATTTGGACTAACACAAAACACAAGTGAGAACAAAATGTGACAAGGCACTTGCCCTCTCTCTAGAAAGTCAGGATCGTTGGAGAGTCCTGTGTGTGCTTCCCTAAGCCGGTCCGGACACTCGTGTTTACCAGGAACCTGGAACTCCAGGAAACTCAGGCAGTCCTGATCAATGGGAAGGAGGGGGAAATAAAAGCCAGGAGAGCTGGGATTGTGTGTGGGGCCGTTTTAATGTAATCGTAGTAAAAACATGTGTATTTGTGCCATTCTTAAATAGAAAGGTGTTTTAAATGATGTTGAATGAGCCCATTCAAGCTTTTCTTGAAAAAGACTGCTTCCAGTTAACCTTTTTTTGACTTTATTTATCTATTTTAAAGATTTTATTTATTTATTTGATGGAGAGAGACACAGCGAGAGAGGGAACACAAGAAGGGGGTGTGGGAGAGGGAAAAGCAGGCTCACCTTACTGAGCAGGGAGCCCCACGCGGGACTCGATCCCAAGACCCCGGGATCATGACCTGAGCCGAAGGCAGATGTTTAACTACTGAGCCACCCAGGTGCCCCAAGACTTTATTTATGTTTTTAGAGCAGCTTTAGGTTCACAGCAAAATTGAGGGGAAGGTACAGAGATTTCCCATATACCTCCTGTCCTACCCCCAACGTAACCTCCCCTACTATCAACACCCCCCACCCGATGGTACATTTGTTACCGAGGATGAACATACTGACACTTCATCATCACCCTGACTCCATAGTTGACCCTAGGGTCACTCTTGGTGCTGTGCATTCTAGGGGTTTGGACAGATGCATAATGACGAGTATCTACCATCATGGTATCATATGGGGGGAGTTTCACTGTCCAAATCCTCTGTGCTCCGCCTGTTCATCCTTCCCTCCCCCAAGCCCTGGAAACCACTTATGCTTTCACTGTCTCCATCGTTTTGCCTTTTCCAGAATGTCAGAGAGTTGGGTCATACATGTGTAGTCTCTTCGGACTGGCTTCTCAGGTTATCCTTCAGAAGTTTTTGGTTAGTAATCCTCATGTGTGACACATTAAGGAAATACTGCCATGGAAATATAATTAGAGACTTGCCTTAATTTAGCACTTTATTATTATAAAAATAATAAATTTTTAAACATTTATTAAAATAATATTTTTATTATTGTAAAAAGTACATTGTAAAAACTACATTTTTTTCCCCCTGGATAACACACTCTTCTAAGATATAGTGGTGGTTACAGAACGCTATACTCATGAACAAGATGCATCGCCGTGAACGCCTACATGTGGATTCCTGGGGAGACGCGGAAGCTGAGCTGAGGCGGAGAAAGGAACCCAGGCACTGGATCTGACACAGCCCTGCGCTCCACGCCGACTCTATTCTCACTTCAATTTGCTTCATGTGTTGGACTTCGAAGGCACTGAAGTGCGCTGGCAAACAAAGGGGACACAAGAGATAATTGGGGACGTGTGGGCCAGAGACAGAGACGAGGGATGGGGCTGTCTGGCTGCAAACGGGGCGCTGGTGGGAGCGGAGTCTGCCCTGGAGGAAGGAGTCCTGGAGACAGCCTTCGGGGAGGCACTGTGAGTCACAAGCTCAGATTTAAGAGAAAAGAAAACACGGGACGCGTGATCTCGTTGGCTGTTAGCACAGCCAGCGTCCTCTGTGGCCGACACGGCTCCTGGGACAGGGCCCCAGGAGGTGACATGTAGGACCGGCGCCTAGGTCGTGCGTCTGGGAGCTGAGCCGCCCTGTGCGCTGGAGATGCCACACTGAACGGTTCTTCCACACCCACGCCAAAGGCTAGTTCTTTCTGAGAAATTAGAGAAGACCGAAAAGGGAAAACACAGCCGGGAACGAGCGGGCGCAGGAACAGCGAGCTCCGCGCGCCGCCGCCCGGTCCTCTGCAGGGTCCGCCGGCCCACCCGGCAGCCCCCGAGCAGGAGAGATTCCCGCTAGCCTTACTGGTTCATGCGAGATTTGCAAGCGTCACCACATGCCCAGTAAGAAGTGACTTTCTGTGTCCGTCTGGCAAACACCTTTGGTTAATTCCCTGAAAAGGAGGTATTGCCTAAACGCTGTCTTGGCTACTTCTTTTGCAAAACTCTGTGTTCCCTCAAGAGTAACAGAAACAAAATCTGGTTGTTTTTCATCACGGAAAGCAGTTTAGTTGCCTTAATAGGACGCTGGTATGTGGAGTCATTCAGCCTCCTTTGCCATGTGGTGCCACAGTTTGGTTCCTAGACTGGACCGGGTTGATCACCTTGTAGAACCCGCCCCCCGTCTTTCCGTTTTGTTAATGCGTCCAGCCCAGTGATTCTCAGGGGTCACCCAGGGTCAGAGGGGCTGGAGGAAGTGGGAGAGAGGGAAAGAATAGTGGGAGGAGGTGTGGGGAGGGGAGGAGGTGGAGGTGGGGGGAGGGGAGGAGGTGGAGGTGGGGGAGGGGAGGAGGTGGAGGTGGGGGGAGGGGAGGAGGTGGAGGTGGGGGGAGGGGAGGAGGTGGAGGTGGGGGGAGGGGAGGAGGTGGAGGTGGGGGGAGGGGAGGAGGTGGAGGTGGGGGGAGGGCGGAGAATGGGTCCCATCGAGGAATCTGCAGGAGGCAAGGCACACGGGCTGCCTTTATTCCTGACCGCTCTTCCAGCTTCATAAAACACGTCACGGGCAGGCTGCCCTTTCTGTCCCTTGCCCTCTGGTACCTCTGTTCATCCTCCATCCTTTCCCACTGATTTGTGGTCAGTGACACTGATCTCTGCCTATTGTGGTGCCTTCCAGCTCATGTAGAGTTAACCATGCAGGCAGGGGCAGGTGATGGGTGGGAAGCGGGAGACGTCGGGGTGTTTATTCCCTCCTGATATCCCGTGGCACCGAGTTCTACAGACCCAGTTCCTGCTGAGCGGCCCTCCTGTGGCTCCAGAATGTCCCGGTAATAGACACAGGGCAGCTGGTGGCCAACAGCGACCGAAAAGGGTATAAACAGGTCCCGTTCTGCAAGGCGAGTCCCCCACTGAACTCTCTTCAGCAAAACCCTTTCAGAGTGCTGTCCACTTCCTGAATTTATCTGGATTTCTATTATATGTTGAGCTTGAGAACAAAGATCTCCTGACTATGGCCCATAGAGTACAAAAATCAAAGTTATTGTCCAAGTGAAAGTAAATATTCTACTGCTTTTGCTCAGAAACAAAACCACTTTTTTTTTTTTTTTGGTCTCTTAAAACTTAATTCTCCCCCAATGACGTGATAGAAAAGTTGGCAGACTGCGGGTTAATATGTAGAAAAAGATCCACCAAATAAGGACATTTCCATTTTTGATCAAGTTTTCTGTTAAGGTCTACTGCATGGAGTGAAAATCAAGTGCAGAGCTTGTGACGCTTTCTCAGTTAATATGTACACAATACCAACATTTTCAGATGATTCTGCAAAATTGAATTGGCCAGGGGTGAAGAGGATGGTGAAATCCACATATCTTTCTTAATTCCTTCTTTTTAACAGCAGTGAGACATTATTAGCACTGAATGTTTATCCAGGGCTTTGCTCATTTCATGGCCTTTCACATAATTATCTCATTCGATCCTCACACTGCCCCACAAGTGACTGAGCATCAGCCATGGCAAATATGACTTGCTGGTCCATCCTACGAGAGACTGAAGCGGCTTCCCACAGTAGCTTACACACTCTTGGGGGATGGACAGATTCAATGCCAGGGGATCATTACATGAAAAAGAACAAATATTCATCTTTGGAAATGACAAATTCCTGCTTGAAAGTATCACAAACCCAAACCCAGTATATTTCTGATTACATACAACATACGTGGATTCATTTTTAAAGCAATTACCCCAGGTTTTTAAAGCAGATTTGACACGATGGTATCGAAAAGCCTGAACTACATTTCAATATTTAACAGATGGGGAAATCATGCAAAATAATGCGAGAACCACTGAAGTATTAATACTTGATTTGGGTGTGCCCAAGGGACCAGAATCTGCCATCAGGATGTACAGGAAGAAGAGATTTGCCTTCACACAGATTTCCCCCTTGGTTTCTTTCCAGTCTCTCTGGTTCTGTAAGTATGACTCTTGATGTGTCTATTTTCATTTGGTTATGGCTAAGGTGGAACTGTATTTATCACATTGCCTATGTGTTTCCTCCAAACCGGCACAAGTTTCTGAATTCAGTGGCAATGGTTGAGAGCATATTTGAGAAAGGACTTCGCCTTCAGTGTCTTTTGCTGACTGTAAATAAATTGCTTGTAGATCTGAAGACTTCATCATATCAAACCTAGCTCTGAGGAAATGCTGAATTTCACAAAAAGTAACAACAACAACAAAAAAACCCTTGGATGTGTCAACTTCTAAAACAAATTGGAACTTCAGATAACTTCAAAATGAGGAAAGGCTTTTGCCAGCTGTAGAGTTAAAATGCAGATGGTTGTCACAGTTTAGGCTCTTTATATTAAAAAAAACCCCAAAAACCTGACAAGTGCAAAATAATTTGCAGAAGTATGAGTATGTATGTGTACTCTCTATGTGCCCTATCATACACACACACACACACACACACACATGCAGGGCTATGTATTGTACATATATAAAACTACATGCATACAAATATATACACAAATGTGTACATAAATTAAAAGTATAAATACTATGAAAATATATGTACAAAGTATATAGTATATAAAAGTGTATTAAAGTACATAAAGTACTCTGAAAACTATAAAACACTGATTAAAGAATTTGAATGACACAAGCAACTGGAAAGATATCTCATGCTCAAGGATTGGAAGAACAAGTGTTGTTAAAATGTCCATACTACCCAAAGCAATCTACACATTTAATGCAATCTCTTTCAAAATACCAACAGCATTTTTTGAAGAACTAGAACAAACAATCCTAAAATGTGTGTGGAACCACAAAAGACCCTGAACAGCCAAGAAAAACAAAACTGGAAGTATAACAATTCTGGACTTCAAGTTATACTTACAAAGCTGTAGTCATCAAGACAGCATGGTCCTGGCACAAACACAGACACACAGATCAATGGAACAGAATAGGGAACCCAGAAATGGACCCTCAACTCTATGGTCAATCTTCAAAAAGCAGGAAAAAATATCCAATGGGGAAAAAAAAAAATCTCTTCAACAAATGGTGTTGGGAACACTGGACAGCCACATGCAGAAGAATGGAACAGGACCCGTATCTTACACTATACTCCAAAATGAACTCAAAATGGATTAAGGACCTAAATGTGAGGCCTGAAACCACAAAAATCCTAGAAGAGAGCACAGGCAGTAATTCTCTGACATTGGCCGTAACAACATCTTTCTAGGTATGTCTCCTGAGAGGCAAGGGAAATAAAAGCAAAAAAATAAACTATCAGGACTACATCAAAACAAAAAGCTTCTGCACAGCAAAGGAAACAATCAACAAAACTAAAATACAACCTACTGAATGAGAGAAGATATTTGTAAATGATATATCTGTTAGTATCCAAGATGTATAAATAACTTATACAATTCAACACCCCAAAAATGAATAATCCAGTTAAAAATGGGCAGAAGACCTGAACAAACATTTCTTCAAAGACATACACATGACCAACAGACACATGAAAAGATGTTCAACATCACTGATCATCAGGGACATGCAAATCAAAACCACAATGAGATACCACCTCACACCTGTCAGAATGGCTACAAATCAATAACACAAGAAATAACAAGTGTTGGCGAGGATGCAGAGAAAGGGGAACCCTCTTACACTGTTGGTGGGAAAGCAAACTGGTGCAGCCACTGTGGAAAACAGTGTGGAGGTTCCTCCAAAACTTAAAATTAGAACTACCCTGGGGCGCCTGGGTGGCTCAGTTGGTTAAGCGACTGCCTCCAGCTCAGGTCATGATCCTGGAGTCCCGGGATCGAGTCCCGCATTGGGCTCCCTGCTCGGCGGGGAGTCTGCTTCTCCCTCGGACCCTCCCCCCTCTCGTGTGTGCTCTCTCTCTCTCTCATTCTCTCTCTTTCAAACAAATAAATAAAATCTTAAAAAAAAATAGAACTACCCTATGACCCAGTAGTCACACTACTAGGTATTTACCCAAAGAATACCAAGAATACTATTTCAAAGGGATACATGCACCCCTATGTTTATTGCAACATTATTTACAATAGTGAAACTATGGAAGCAGACCAAGTGTCCATAGATAGATGAATAGATAAAGAAGATGTGGTACATATGTATACAATTAAATATTATTCAGCCATAAAAAGAATAAAATCTTGCCATTTGCAACAACATAGATGATCTAGAGAGTATAATGCTAAGTGAAATAAGTCAGTCAGAGAAAGACAAATACCATACGATTTCACTCATGTGTGGAATTTCAGAAACAGAACAAACAAACAAAGGGAAAAAAAGACAAACAGAGAAACAGGCTCTTAACTATAGAGAACACACTGCTGGTCACCAGAGGGGAGGGAAGTGGGGGCATGGAGGAAATAGTTGAAGGGGACCAAGAGTACACTTATCTCAATGAGCACTGAGTAATATATGGAATTGTTGAATCACTATATTGTACACCTGAGACTAATATAACACTGTATGTTAACTATACTGGAATTAAAATTGAAAAAAAGAGAAGAAAAAACCCTCAAAGTATACAGAGTATATAAAAGCGTATAAAAATGTATAAAGTACATATTTACCATAAAAATATATATGTAATATAGTAATGTTACTAACATATTAAATGTGCTAACATATCAATATCAATAACATACTAAGCATTAACTCACATATTAAAATATATGCTATTTTAATACATACTCTTTTAATATAATTTTAAAAATTGAAAGAGATCAAGTGTCCTTTCTGTCTGTGTTCCTACATGTGAAGTCCACATTTTGCTGGTTTATTTCACTAGCTGTGGTCAAGATATTCCTTAATTCTAAGCTCACGTTCCCCAGAATGTATGTGTGAGGATCCCCATTCTCAGCCTTTCTGAGGAGTAAGCTCAGGGGTTTGTAATTTCACAATGTCCACAAGAGACGCTTGCTAACTGCATGTAGAAAATCACTGGACACTTACGGAAGGTGGACGGTAGGGGGCAGAGCTGTCTACATTTTTCTGATTCAGGTGGCTCTGCTTCTGGCCTGGAGCTGGGGAAACCACTCGACTTGAGACACTTGCCTCATTCCGGAACGTTCAGATGCAGATTTCTTATCTGTTCTCTTGCCTTCCAGCCTCCAAAGAAGTAACTTTTTATCTGTATAAAAGTAATACAAATTTATTGAACAAAATTTGCAAAATACCAATATAACAATAAGAAACAAAACCAAAGCGAACCACTCAAATTCCCACTGTTGAGGAACAAATATTCTGATAATATTTTGTCTTATTTGCCTGTATACTTTTGTGTGTGTAAATGCATATACACAAAGTATATTATAATACATGTCTACAATGAATACAGTAATATATACAAAATTATATTGTATATACCATATTTATTCACACATGTATGCAGTTTTTAAAAATGCAGATCACTCTGAAATATTCAATTATAATTTCTGCTTCTTTTTCTGAGTTTTGGTAGTGAACAGATAAAGTTCATGGCAAGACACACCGGGCTGAAGCGCTTTGCAAAAGGGATTAAATATTGTACAACCGTGGGCTGTGTGATGGGAACAGAAGGGGTCTCTCCTCTTCAGCCTATCTGGGTCACAGAGACCCTGGAAGGAAGTCATTACAGACTCACATTGTACTGCATTTGTGGCAAAGAGTCTTAACTAGTTCAGGAATGGCAAAGTCTCAGCATGTCTCATGGTCTATAAACTCTCATTTAACATGCATGTAAGTGGTTTATATTTTGTGCCTTAGGGGTTTCCATCTTGAGATAGTCTAGCCTTCTTCAGACATGTGTCCTGCACTATTTAGTTAGAATAGTTTTCAATCATTTGAGTTCTCTGTCCTGTAACTTGGAAAGCTCGACTAATATAATCTTCCTGGCTGTCAAGGACTAGCAGTCTGAAATTAAATCAGTTGTTTACCCTTCCTCTTCCTAAATACCTGTGAGGAGCTATGACAATCTAATTAGTGGAAAAAATGGTAAACAATACAGACTATCAACTTACCGACCTCTGTGTAAAATACCACTCTCAGAAAATGATGACTACGAAGTGCTGGTTTTCTCTGTAAATTTCATGTCCACTAAGAACAACTTTATTTTGAGCGTTGCTGAGTCAGCATGCAACCGTGGAGCTTGTGAGGGGAGGAACGCACCAGTCCCAGTGCTGCAGCTCAAAGTAGTGGCCTTGTGCTCCTTGCCCGGTAATGACTTATAAAGCCTTCCCATAATTACTAGGCCAATTAATTAAATCAAAATGAACTTAATTGAGTTAACATCAGGTTATGTTAAGGAATGGTAGATCCTCTGGTGGACCAAAAAAAGGAAAAATGATTTGCTTTTCATTCAATGAACGTTACTGGAAATCAGATACCCATGTGGAAAAAGTAGATAATACTAAAAAAATAAATTTATTCTAATATGGAACTAAATATGCAAAGCAAAACTTAAAAGATGTAGAAGAAAATACAGAAAAGTGTCTTTCCATCCATAAGGAGGAAAAGAATTATTTAAACCAAATCATGATTCATGAAGGCAATCCATCAATCAATAAAATATGGAATATGTTAAATATTTGACCAAATGTTCCATAGTAAAAATAACAAGCTGCAGATGGGAAGAATAGATAGACTGATAGTGTGTATAATCTATAAAGAATTAGTAATCAAACTATTTAAAGTTGTCTGACAAATCTCCAGGAAAACGACCCAAAAAGGGGAA
Source organism: Eumetopias jubatus (assembly GCF_037043125.1). Taxonomy (NCBI): domain Eukaryota; kingdom Metazoa; phylum Chordata; class Mammalia; order Carnivora; family Otariidae; genus Eumetopias; species Eumetopias jubatus. The sequence goes on from NW_028274814.1 coordinate 30,750,817, forward strand.
CGAAAAGTGAAGGAGAAGAAGCAATTCAGGGAAGATGAATTTTTCATGGTCAATAAAGAGATGCCGTCGTGTCAAAATCGTGTGTGGGGTAGGGAGGGGAAGGAAATGAGCTGGATGCCCGTTAGCAGAAGAGGTTTTGCATAATTATAAACTAGAATTATTCCTTGGATTTTAGTATTATTCGAATTCTTTGTTGAAATAGTCTCGGTCTCTCTTTCCAACAATTCAGACAGAACCACAAACAGGATCCAGTGCCAAGTATGTAAGTTACAATGTACGTGCCAATGGAAAGTTGCATTAAGTATAATTTTGTTTACATATTCTCAAAGCAATGTGTTTTTAAAAAAACGTAAGAACTGAATTAAAGTGAACTAAATTTATATAAAAGAAAATGGCCGCTCTTGCTAAACAGCCTGTGTACCTGAAGTGTTAGGTGTCTTCGGCTGAGACAGGGGCAATCTAAATGGAAATAAAGTTGCCTTCTAAGTATAAATTTGTGTTGGAGTAAAAGAATAGTGGGGAGTTCATGGAGTACTAAAATCCGATGATAGGTAATTCCCAGAACAAAAAATATGAGCCAGAGTGAATGCGCCAAATGATACTGTATTGGTTTGGGAGGTTAGCAAGGTGGTTGATGGAAGGTCTGTAAGGAATTGTAATGGAGGGAAGAAGGTAAGTAGCCCAGACCTCAGAGTGCAGAAGAAATAAAGAAGAAATCCAGCCACCTAATGATACCATCTGCCAAAAATATGGATCTGATCTTATTCCCATTTAATACTTTTGATAGCTCCCAATTTCCTACATTTTTGGTTTCATACTCTTTCAGTAGCAAATTTGGTAGCATTGAAAAATTATCACTGTGATTCCAAAAGTCTTTGCAAAGATCATTCCTAAGAATCTGTCTCTTGTCTCATCTCAGGACACTTAGCACCTGCTCCAGGTGTCCACTGAGTAGGTTGAGCAAAAGACGTCATCAGTGGCTCTAAGATGTAGTTTAAATTTAAAATAAGTCCAATTAACTCATTGGTAAATCCTTTAACACCTTAACATTCAGAGAGAAGATTTGGATCCTGGATCCCAGAGATGACTCAGTGTCATACAAAGCCTAAAGCCTCGGGGTGGGGCAGGCAAGCCATCCCACACCAGGAACATTAGGTGGGACTTCCTAATCTTTTAATTATTGGTTATTAAACAAATCGGTTGCAAAAACAGCAAGGCTTTTATGAGTTTATGATGTCATTGTGTTGTGAGCTCCCACAGTAGGCAGCTTCACAGAATTTCTGGTGGTGTTAGTGAAATTGTTGACATTGCTTTTCAAGATTATTTCATAAAGTTTTTTATTCCCTTGTTTACATAACACTGACCACATGGAAAGGATTATTTGGTACCTTTTATCAATAGGTGGCGTCCCATTTAAATGCTTTTGTATTGTATGCAAATAATATTAAGATGGAGCATCTTATCAATTTAGTTACCTATAAGATGATATTGAGTGAGGTGCTACCCGGATCATTTATCAAATGTGGAAGTCAAATCTATTAAGCTTGTTTGAAAACCTATGTGCATGTATTAAACAAAGTGTGAGATAGTTAATTTCCCCACTATCTCACTGCCGATCTCGTTTTCTTTTTCCTTGTTTACTTTTTATTAATGAGATACCCTTAACCTTCAGTTTTAGGTCCACATTTTACATAGTCCCTAACAGGAAATTAGTAAAAGAACCCTGATGAGAGCCATACCTTTCTTTCTCTGCTGCAGCCTCGTCCATCTGGGCAGTAGCGGGCCTCTGCTGTCACCAAGACCGGGCTCCAAGCTTCACGTCATACTTGCATGGGAGGCCACCAGCCTCTCGAGCCCAGCTGATTATTTTGTTTCCTAGTCTGCATCATTATGGAGACAGAAGGCTAGACAGGGGAAGTTAGGAGACTAGACCTTAGTTGTATGAAGTCACAGAAGCCGGCAGCCCGTAGGGAGAGGATGCGCAGAAGGACGCCGCTAGAATTGCAAAAGAACGTAGTGAGTGGGAGCGGGGCATTTGCAGAAGGATTAAACCAGATAGTTGTGATGGTCAGCTGAGTGCTAGTCACGCCCAAGTTCTGCTCACAGGGAACACCTTCACGCTCACAAAGAGCCCCCCACTGTCCCGATGAACGAGCACCTGCTGTGACTGAGTTCCCTCTTGTGTTATCTGCTTCTACACATTTCACTGCCACATTTGAGTACCAATGTTCCAGTACTGAAACAGCTTTTCCTTTTTACACTCCAGATACTCTTCACAATAAACTGGTGGTTTGAACCCTGATGGTAATGTACGTTTGGAAGGTTTTGGGGGCAGTGGGCAGCACAGAGCAGCAATGACTCGCCAAGAACATTGCCAGTTTTCACTGGCATTGCCTCACATTCTCAATCCTGAAATAAGGCCAGTGTCAGCATCGAAGAAGAAGATAGTTTCCCCAGAGCAGTTTGAGGAAAAGGTACAGAGATTGCCCATACACCCCCTGACTCTACACATGAACATCCTGCTATCCACATCCCCACCAAGAGTTTGTTGCAATTGACTGATGAGCCTACATTGACACATCATCACAGCCTAAGTCCACGGCAGACATTAGGGGCTCCCTCGTGGTGCTGTGCATTCTATGGGTTTGGGCAAATGCATCATGACATATATCCACCATTTTAGTACCTTTCAAGGCATTTTCACTGCCCTAAAATTCCTCTGTACTCCATCTATTCACCCCTCCCTCCCCCTAGTCCCTGGCAACCACTAATCTTTTACTGTCTACATAGTTTTGTCTTTTCTAGAATTTCACAGAGTTGGAATCATACAGTGTGTAGCCTTTGAGGTTGGTTTGTTTCACTTAGTAGTAAGCATTTATGTTTCTCTATGTCTTTTCCCAGCTTGAGAGCTCATTTCTTTTTAGTGTTGAATAGTATTCCATTGTCTGGATGGACCACAGTTTATTTATCCACCACCTACTGAAGGGGTTCTCGGTTGCTTCCAGGTTTTGGCCATTGGAATAAAGCTGCTGGAAACACCCGTGTGCAGGCTGTTGTGCAGACATAAGTTTGCAACTTCTTTGAGTAAATACTGAGGAGCAATCACTACAGTTTTTGAGAAAGGAATGACAAATGTCCTGGAAAATCAGAGAAAAGGAAGGAAATAAAATGAAAACGTAAACTGAAATGGAGCTCTTGGATTGCACAGTGTGTTCGGAGCATTGGAACGTAGGACAGAACAGTGATCCAGAGAGGTCGTCACCCATGAAATGAGTGTTTTGTGAGCAGGTTAATCTTTCTCTATCTAGTGGGTCAGAGTCTGGATTAGTCACACACTTCAGGTGACAGACTGGCCAAAACATCGTCAAGATGAATCGGAGGGTGCATCATACCTTTGCAAAGCAAATACAAATATTAAAACAAACATGTTTCCATAATGCACCTATTTCCTTCTGTCCACTGACTACCCTTCTGCATTATATCTTCGCTGATCGCATTATGCGTGGGCGTGGAAACAGGCATTGTGCCTGTGATAGTCTTTTCAGACCAGGGGTCTGCATGTGGTGATAGAGAGGTTTCTAATATGTCATGCTTTCCAGCATGAAAGCCACATTTCCCCTAAAGTCATTTAATATTTCAATCTTCGAATACTCCATGATGTCAAACAATCTGAATCCTTTGACTTTTTGTTGTATGAGTAAGAAAAAGAAAACATCCACTTACATAAAAATCCCACAGATGTCACTTAGAATCAAGCAGTAGACCATATAGCCTGGTATCCGTCACAATGCTCAGTATTTTTATGATTCAGAAAACATCACAATCACGTTAAACAAATAATCCTTTTTATTAAATGTCACTCAATCCCAGGGCTGGTTATTCATCTGTGTTCCATTCATGGACTCAAACACTGTCCTTACAATCAAAAGGCACCTTGAGTTTTCCGGTCCTGTCCGTTCGTCTTACATCTGGAAATAAAGGAACAAAGCATCCCTAACCCCCACCTCCAACTCCCCCCCCCAAAAAAAAAGAAAAAAAGAAAGAAAAGGAAGCAATGTCTCATTTAGGACAAAGATGCACACTTCTGTGCTGTGAGTTGAATTACCGCATGTACTTCTGAAGCCTAAAATTAGTGGCCAAGGAAACTTACGAGTCCCACATTGCTCCTTCATTTCAGGGAATCCACGCATTTTCTGCAGGAAGAAGAGATACAGCACACACGTTTCGTGGCGGGGTGGTGTGTGCTCTCACGGCAGTTCTGCGCGGAAACGCATAAACGGAAAGGCAGTTAAAAGCCCTATCGTCGATGTGACCGAGCACAGGGCAAACGATGGTCACCGCGGGCGGTATTGCGGGCTGAGGGCACCTGCTCAGCACAGACTCACGGACTTCTCCCCAAAGCATGACCTGCTCCCCGGCGACCTGGCCAGCTCTGCCCCAGCGGCACCTGCCCACGCACAGTCCTCCAGCAGTCCCCTGAGACCAGGCTGTGTCTTTCCAGTCTGGTCGTCGATATTTTAAGCGCCGACATTAAGCTCCCTGACCCGGAGGCATGCCCACTTTCCCACACCATCAGCGCCCAGTATTATAATGACCAATTTGCTTGTCACCATTACTAGACTGTAGGCTCCCTGAAGGTTGACCCTGGGTTTGGCATCCAGCAGTGCTCCGTAAATACTTGCCAAATGAGTGACTGTGTACTCACAGTGGCGTGACATCCATTTAATTTTGTGGTTGTTTTTACCGAGGATGCCGATTATACGGTTACATCTACAGAACTGCTACCCTGTAAGCCACGACTAATATTGATTGGTATCTCCATTCTTAATTATGTATTTGTATTCCTGTTGATGTTTCTAAAATAAATAAAAAGCTCGCTCCAGGGAAACCCCCATTCTTTAGAAAGAATGGCAGGAGAACACGTGCGCGTTTCCACTTCAAGCAAGAGACGTCCACTGGTAAAATTAAGTTGTGTACGTTTGAGTACGAAATCTGGGAAAAATGTCTTGTTCCAGGGCCTGAACTGTACTTTGAAAGTGCTTAATGGAGATGAATGTTATTGCCATCACGTTTGAATCGTATATATATTTTAACATTTACATTCTGTTCCGTTTTCACACTCTCGTGGTGTTTGGCAACATGGGGCAGCTGTATATGCTTACACTGAATTTTGAATCACAAAACTATGGTAAGTGACCTAAAACACCTACTACTTTTACCTTCTAGGACAGAGAAATAATAATAATTTCTACATTAGATTCTCCTCTCAGACCTCCAGCAATTATTTCTAATCTACTGCTTAATTTCTAGTATTATTATTTGTTTTACTACTATGTATGGCTTCCTATGGATAGCAAATATTTCAAAATTATCATTAGTTGTCATAACCCAATTTTAGTCATTTTGATAAAATCCAACTTACTACTCAAAACCATTCGTTCAAAATAGCACAAATTGCTAGAAATATTCTATTCAGTGGAGGAGGCTATTCTATTTATATGGCTTAAATTGCCAGGTGTGCATTCAGGAAATTTAAATTAACATAGTTGTGGTGTAATTTTTTCCAGTCAAAGATAACAACAGAGAGGTAAAGAGAGATAGGTCAGTGGTTGCAGATCACTGAGCAATTATGAGATTTTCCTCCTAATAAAAATTCAGCTAATGCCTTTTTTTTTGTTGTTTTTGAAGTCTGGCAGAGTATTTCACGGTGGTAATAGGTATCTGGTTTTGAGTTTCTGTATTTGAAAATATGCAGTACCTCCATCAAATTTGTTGTAAGGGATCCAAATTTGTAAAGTTCTTTATAAATGTGAAGCGATAGGTGAGCGGTTCTGGAATCTCCCTGGGCCTGATTCCTGGCTGACCAAGGGATTTGCTGACTGTGTCCTTCTCCAGGCTCCGAGAGGTGTCAGGAGGCCGGCTGTCATTCACCCCCGCTGAGAGTTGCTTCCACCATCTGCCCACTCACAGCTTTGCTTTCTGAACAGCTGCCTGGGTCAGTTATTTTGACTAAGATATATCAGGATTGGAAAGTTTGGAAAATGGATGGAAAACGTTCATCCTACCAAGTCTTCAGTGGTCATGATTCTACCACTTAAGAAACCCCAGGAAACCACCTTTGGTGATATGAAATCCCATGGAGTGTCTGCATGATGATATTTGTATGTTGGGATTCTGTTTCCTTTTCCAACATTCTTCCTGTAGGCTGCACTGGATTTAAAACATGTCTGCAAATTCTCTGACCATCTTTTCATCAGGAGGTGGAAGCTAATCCTTCCCCTTGAATATGGTCTGGCCTTAGGGATGAAAAGAAGGGGTTGAAGTGAAGTGTGCCCCTAGAAGGCCATCACACCTTTGCACCCACCCCTCCCTGCCCCAATCTCTCTCTGTCTTCTGGGGTGCTTGCTCTTGGAGATGTGCCACCATACTCCGAGGAGGCCCCCATCATTTGGAGAGGGCAAGTGTAATACTGACATTGCATCTAGTAATAATATTAATATGACGTGATTAATCCTGACAGTGAAATATAAGTGGAGTAGGTGTGTTTCCTTCTGAAGTACATCAGTGAAAATCCCGCGTTTCTCTTGTCCTATAACAAACGAGGGGTGCATCTGGGGTCTCTTTATATGGCGGTGTTTCCATCAGTCTGGGGTCCTGAAAGAGAAACAAGCAAACATAGGCAAGTCCTTGACTCACTAATCCTTATTTATGAGATTTTTAAAGGCCATATATAGAAATGTATAAAGATAAAAATTGCAGTAAAATAAAACATTTAGAGCCTTTCTTCTTGTTGGTAACCTCTGGCCACACCTTTCTTATTCTCTTCTGAGACAACAACCTTGTATGTTTGCAGAAAAAATGCAGGGCACTTAAAGCCATCGAGGAAATTGATTTTCTTCATGAGCGAATTTTTCTTTTTATATTTTATTTTCATTTTTAAGTCTGTACAGAAGATGAATTACATGTTAGACAGGTTTTCCATCTTTTGGTACATCTAAGTCAAGGATAAAAAAAAAATGAAGAATTGGAATGTCTTTCCATTGCCAGGAATGGAATTCATTAACATTTAAAATTCACTAATTCTATTGATCGGTTCCTGGGGGACTTGGTTTAAATTGCTCTACTTCTACCTCCTGAGGTGTAGGCAAGTGGGAAGGAACCAAGGCAGGAAAGAACATGTGATACTCTTTATGTTTAGGGTGGAAGGAAGAATGGGCAGGGCCAGCATTGCCTTTTTATCCCAATTTCTTCTTTTTTTTTTTTTGCTCTTCCTTTTTTTTTTTGTCTTTGCTAAGAAACGTTATTGTAAATCCCCCTCACCCCATTTGCATGAAACATATGATCAGCAGCAGACTGTACATTTGCCCTCAACTGCATACCCACTAGGAAGACCCAGACAAGCTTTGGCATTGCTTCCGATTTCTATAGGACTGACTTTTTAGCTCCATTAAGACTGATGACAAAGGAACTATTTTTGGTGCCTCTGTGAAAGAAACATGCAGGAGCCTGCTATTTTTCAGTCATCCTGCTGTTCGAAGAGAAAAGTGCCAACAAAGCCACTGCGTATCAAACAGCACTAAATTCTCTTACCTCTGCGGGTTTGTTCTTTGGTCTACCCACTTGCCCCAAAGTGCGGCACATCAAGGTGAACGAGCCCTGCTGGTTGCCTCTCCCAACAAAGGGACCAAAGGTGTATTGCTCCTTTTGTCACCCCCCAGATTATGTATCTTTAAAACATTTTTTTTTGTCTTCCAGTGTTAAACAGGGATGCCATTTTCATATCTCATCATGGAATATAGTTTGAAATGCTATCCCCTCCATTCTTCTCAATCTCTGCTCCTGCAAACACACATCCATGCATGTTCAGGTTAAGGTTTGCCTAACTTCACCAAGCAAGTGGAGAAAAACCCCTGTGACATCAGGCTGGTAAGATTTCTCACACTCTCCCTATGTAGTCATGTGCATTTGGTGACAGTGGGCACACCTGTGTCAGCTATTAATGAGGAATATTTGAGAAAGAGAATTCATGGACACAGAAACCCGGTGGGAGAAAATAAAGTTGGTGAGCACTGTCAGTGAGAATGGAGTGGATGTATATGAAATCTCTAGCCTGATTCCACAGAATAAGTGGGAGAGGCACCACGGAGATATGCCTCAGATAACTTGGAGAGTCATTTACGTCCATTTGAGACCAGAAGTTGTTAGTTTTAAACTGACAGCATAGCTTAAAATTTGGATGATGAACAAAATGTACTGCCTCATATAAAAAAAAAAAAGGACTCCTGGAAAGAGATTAGAAAGATCCAGTACAGGTGAAGAAAACTGGGATCCATTAGATGAGGGAGGAGACGCTTGGGGATAGGGTACAGTAACCGTGCTCAAAACGTCTGAGAAGTGTCATGGAGAAGACTGTGGCTTTCTTTGTGTTTCTACGGGGAATGCTTTTAGAAGAATCATAAACATTGAAGTGTATGGGTCAATAAATTTTTTAAAAGTATCTGTTGGAGAAGAACAAGGAATTCGGAAGCCTTGGTGAGTCGTGAACACTGTGGTGGTCAGTCAAGTTGAAGGGAACGGTCAGTGGACGGTCTCATGTAGGGTGAGAAGCGCCGCTCACCCCTCCTTCGTGCTGGGCCTCCATCCTGCAGCTCAGCCCCCACATCTGGTATCTGATGATGTCCTATTACTTCTGCACAGTTTTGTATAAACTAACACTTAGTACGTGCTGCACACCAGGTGAAGTCCTTGGGTTATCTTGGTGAGAAACACAGAGCTGTTTCCCGTTCCTGTGGGTCTTACACTCCGTGGCAAAGTGGAGCAAAGAGATTGACAAAGAACATTAATTCATGTAGGTATGAGTGATTTGGAGACAAAGGAAAAAACAGGCAAATGAGTTAGGTGGACAAGGTTAGTTGTTCTATGTTTTCCAATTTATCGAGGTACGATTCATAAATAAAAGTATACATTTGAGGTATAGCATACCTCAAATACCAAACTTGATGATTTTATATATGTACACATTGTGAAATGATCATCACATTCAAGCTAATTAACACACCTACAACTTCACACAGTTGTGTGTGTGTGTGTGTGTGTGTGTGTGTGTCTGGTTGACAACATGGAAGCTCTTCTCTCTTAGGAAACTTCAAGCACACCCTACAGTATTGTAAACTATCGGAACCATGCGGTGACTTAATCATCTCATAACTGGACGTCTGCACTCTTTGACCAGCATATCCTCATTTCCACCCCCACCCCCAGCCCCTGGCAACCACCTTTCTACTTGGATTCTATGAGTTCCACTCTCTTATATTCCACAGATAAGTGAGATCATGCAGTATTTGTCTTTCTGTGTCTGGCTAATTTCACTTAGCCCACTGTCCTCCAGGCTCATCCATGATGTCACAAATGGCAAGATTTCCTTCTCTGTATGGCTGAACATATTTCCTTGTATGTATATGCTGCTCTTTTTCTATCCATTCATCCAAGAGTGTACAAATCAACTCAGGTTGATTCCACGTCTTCGCTATTGTGAATAATGCTGCAATGAACATGGGCTGTAGACATCCCTTCGAGCGACTGATTTTGTTTCCTTGGGTACATACTCAGAAGGGGGATTGCTAGATCATATGGTAGTTCTATTTTTAGTAGCTGGGACACAGATACGTTTTGGCAGTACAGCCAACATGGCTTGTTGACTGACCGGCTGAACGTGGTTAGGGGTGTGGCCAGGAGAAGGGTGGTGAGGGAGAGAGGAGAAGACAGAGGGATTTTAAGTTTTGTTTTGAGTGACTGAGTGATGCTGACAAAGATGAGGAGAAATGAGGAATGAGCCGATTGTGCAGGATGTGGCAGGGATAGTGCAGAAAGATCGTGTGTACAGTGTGCTTATGGATGCCCAAGTCAGGGACACGATGCACCTACGTCTACGTCTCTATCCCCGTCATCCGTAACCATATCTATACCTTACATACACCCGAATTTCATGTAGTTGCTGTTTAGGACATTAAGTTTCCAAGTCCGTACTTGCTACCATCGGGGTATAGAAGGGAAGGGATGAGAACACCAAAAGAAAGATAGACTATATCAGAGAAAAGAGGTCCGTAAACTCTTGTCTGTTCAGGAATTTAGCTTCAGTGATTGCCCCCTTTCGTCACAGCATCACCAGTTTCTCCCTTGTCTCCGCCTATGGACGGCATCTCATTTTAAATTCAGAACAAAATACCTCCTTCTTAGGCCTTCTCTTTCCCTCTAGCTACTGCCCACACCTCTGCTCCTTGCTAGACTGATCCACTTTCTTCTTCCTGTTCTTTCCTCCACACACTCTGACCACGCCGCTGTCAGTGATACCCTGGACCTCCATTTTGCCAGATCCAGTAGCCAAGCATCCACTTTCATCTTACTTAACTCCCTTAACAGTAAAACAGGTTTTCCATTCTTACCTCCTGCTCCTTCTCAGCCCCCTCTCTGGGATCCTCCTGTCCATCTAAAGACTCTCATTCAGGGCTTAATCCTGGGCCCTCTCTTCTTTGGTATACATTTTTTTGTATGTCAAAAATATCTCAGTAAAGCTGTTTTAAGCAATTTGTTGCATAGCAATAGAAAACTGATAGAAGGGCCGGTAGATTGTCGATGTTATTGGAGTAGAAGAATTGTTGAAAAGTTACGAAGTATTCAAAGAATCAAATCCTTGCAATTTACATGTTGGAGGTGATACAGCTATCTGGAGGCGAACATAAAAGAGAGATGTTGAGGAAAGTTTTTAGGGAAAAATTTAGAAGACAGGGGACCGGAAGAACCCTGGTACCGAGAAAGAGAACGTGGGATCGGATGTTGGCTCTTCTCCAATGCCTGCCTGTGCTGTCCTTGACCCTGCCTGCTCTCTGGTCCCTGTGAACCCTCACGTCTTCCCATGGCAGCATTTTGTTTTCCTGTCCTTCCTAAGATATTCAGATTGACTTAATAATTGTAACACTTTATGTACGTTTCTGCTTTATCAAACACCTTGGATGTGGGATCATGTATTGTCAACTCCTGGTCATACAGAGCTTAACTAGGCTTTGCCAGATGGCAAATTCTCCTTCTAATTCTAAGCCAATGTTTATTAAGATTATAACACATTAATACAATTCTCAATTCTTAATGTTATGTGTGTATGTTATTTTTTTCCTCCTTAAATTTGACCTCTTTGTATTAGTTAAATAATTTCCCTCACTTTAAGACTTGTCTTGTGAATTTTTTCAAAGCCCGTGGGGCTCTATGACAAGCTGAGATTTCACTTCCGTGTCTATACTGTTTGTTACCCTAACTAGTACATCCTTGATATCAGATCATTACATGCATTATCTTAATTTGGAGCAATAGTAGCCTGGCCAGACTGGCTCATCCTCCACTTTCATAAAAATTGAACATATTACATGCTGTTGGTGAAAAACAGAGGCACATTTTGCATGTTTGTTTTTCAGAGCACACCAAGCATATACGTTTGTGGTTTTTAAAAAAATATCTAGTGAAATTTGATCACAGAAATTTAGATGATACTAAAAGCAAAGCACTTAAACTTTAGATAAATTTGAGTTTCATTACATTACCATCACAACTCTTATAACCGTTTCGGCAACAACTGGTAAAAAAAGTCTAGAAATAGACTATACAAAAAATGAAAGCAAATTCAGTTTTGTCATGTGGTGAATTTATAATCCAAAGTCCCTATCTATAATTTTCTGTGCTGTTAGTACATTGATCTCAACAGGATTATTATCTGTGAAATGCTAACAGGGTGTAAAACAGAATTTCCTGCTGAGACAAAGAAATCTCCTTGAATGCCTCTGAAAGGTGATATCTACCCTGAAGTTTATTGTAAATACATATAACCATTGGATTTCTTTTCTCCCTTTCTCCGTAAGCCCTGCTTTTCACGGGGTCATGTGTCTGAAGCCTTTAGGCATTCTGTCTGTATCGCCAGCACAGAGGTTCAAGTGTATTAGAAATTCAAGCCCTACCATAGTGTTGTGCACACAGCAGGAACTTAATAAATAGATATACACATATCTCCTTCTATATTTATACAGACACTTCTCTGTCCCTTTTATATCCCAATTGGGTGACTTCAGTCCTTTAAATATAGAAACTCTGATTTACCAAAAAGAAGCTGTATTTGCTCTTTAAATACCCTGTCAGTATTTAGAATTAGATGCATTTAAGAAGTATTTTAGATCAGTTTTAGGTTCACAGTATAATTGAGAGGAAGGTACAGAGATGATGTCCCAGATACTCCCTGCTCCCACATGTGCACGGTCTCCCCCAGGAGCAACATCCCTTAGCGGGGCGGTATGCTTGTTACAACTGACGAGCCTACGCTGACTCATCATTGTCGCTCAGAGTCCACAGTTTACATTAGGGTCACTCTTGGTGTTGGACATTCTTTGGGTTTGCAGAAATATATAATGACAAGTATCTACCATTATAATATAATTCAGGATATTTTCACTGCCCTAAAAATGCTCTAGGCTCTGCCTATATATTCCTCCCCACTCCCAAAGTCTGGCTCTCACTATCTACATAGTTTTGCCTTTTCTAGAATGTTGTATAGTTGGAATCATACGGTATGTATCCTTTTCACAATGGCTTCTCCCACTTAGTAATATGCATTTAAGTTTCCTCTATATCTTTTTATGGCTTGATGGCTCGTTTCTTTATAGTACTGAGTTATATTCCATCATCTGGATGGACTCTAGTTTATTTATCCATCCATCTACTAAAGGACACCTTGGTCGCTTCTAAGTTTTGACCATTGTGAATAAAGTTGCTGGAAACATGTGTAGGTTGTTGGATGGACATAAGTTTTCAGCCTCTTTGGGTCAACCAGTAATTTTCAGAACCGTCCTTCTTCCCTTCCTTTCTGAGGTTAGTTTTGATTTTTTCTGACTTACTTGAAGTATACCAAGTGCTTCCAGTGCATTCCATTTTTCCTTGTTATAGCCAAGTTTCTTTATGTTTCCTGCCAGCAGAGAATTCTAATAGGTCAGGCACTGTCACTGGACCAGAGCCTACCAGCATGATTTCCAGAGAGTTCTGTGGACAAACAACTCCGGTTGTTGAATTCCAACCTCAGAACTTTACTTGGACCATGTTATATCAGCCTGGGAGGCTGACAGTAATAAATGAGAAGTGCATTCTTATGTGAGCATATCGTATTCACTCTGCATTCTTTTATACTCTGTACAATTATCATGTTGTGTGATTATACATTAATGACCTAAAATTGGCCTTGATCAAGTGCTCCCTAACTAACTACACACATATTCTACCAGTCTGCATGAAGAACTAACTGCTCAGATTTGATATATATTTTATATGACATATGGATTGGAAAGGAGAAAATTGATCTTCTAGAAGATCTAATGTGTTATTTGCTCACTCAGATGTTCTCATTATGCATAACTCTACAATTCTTGGTGATGATTTTTGGGCCTGGAAGCTTGAACTTCTTCTGTTGTAGATAAATACTTACTATTTTATCTGTTGTGTATGCCGACTTTGCTGAGTTCTGTCTGTACCCTTTAGGTTAGGACACCCTTTTTGGTTTACCCAAGTGCTATCTGTACCTGGGTCGTTTAATCAGTCTGAGCCAATTAGTAATGTGCCAATCCAGTGGTTAAGTGCTCATATACCTGATTTTTATATTTTGCTCTAATTCTAAGTGCTCTTGCCATAATTTTGTGTTATGCAATATTTTCTCCATTTGAACATAGGAGTCTGCCTATTGGAAGAAAATAAGTCAAAGCTTTATATGTGAAAAGGTTGCTCTTTCCAAGTTTGTTGTTGTTTATTTTTGTTTTTTAAAAAAGTTGGTTACCTAGAAGAACTGACTTCTAAATACAGCATTTCACATGGCCTTGTGGGCCGTTAATATTCAAACTCAGCTATGTTATTATTATAATCTATACTAAAAAGAGCTGTGGTGTTAACTTGTGGGGCTATTGTGAAAATTAATATGGAATAAATTATTTCTGTACATGGAAGCAAATTTAGATGATCATAGTCCAAACTGTGTCATTGAATGGATACAAAATTGAGGCCCAGTTAATGTGAACGAATTGTCAAGATTGTGTACCTAATTAGAACCCCTGTAAAGGATAAAACATATTTTTTAAGTGCAATGTGAAAGACAAATAAAACCCCAGAAACTGTAATGGGATATAAAATGGAAGGCAACATGCTTATGTTTATTTCCTGGAACAAATTTCTTCCCCAGACAGTACATGGGATTATTAAAAATGATAAGTAAAATATTAGATGTTATTTGTGGGGGCAAGATACCCAAATGCCATGAACCCTCTTTGACAGAATTATACAGACTGGAGGAAAAGTTTCAGAATGCTCTTTATCCCATCACCGAACACTTACTTTCATATCTTCCCCATAATATAATAGCATCCACTGAGGTTAAAATGGTGGTAAAGAAAAGGGACTTTCTGGATAAACTTGGACATTCTTACCTTTGTTTTATCTTCATTTCTTCCCGAGAGGGAAAATATGAAATTGATAGATTGCTTAATGTATTTGACCTTATTCAGAGGTGTTTTGCATTTATATTGGAGAATTTGAAAAGGATTAGAGATCGATGCTTAGGAAACAGGACATTCATTCATATTTTAGATTTTCCTTTCACTAGATGTTGATGAAGCTTCCTCACCAGGCACTGTTCTAGATGCTGCAGATGCGCAGGGGGCAAGAAGAACAAAGGCGGTGTGTGAGGGTGTGGAACGTCACTGCTATCTTCGAGGAGCCTCAAGGAGGACAGTGGCTGGGGCAGAGACATGTAAAGGGATGCAGTTGAGGGGAGGTCGGGAGGAAACAGAGGAGAAGATGGGACCCGGCTTAGGCCATTGTAGGACTTGGCTTTTACTCTGGTGGGAATGGGCAGCCTTTGCAGGGCTTGGAGCAAAGACTCCTGGGTTAAAAGCATGACCCTGGCTGTGTGTTGAGAATAGAATCCAGGGGCGAGGACAGAAGTAAGTGATTAGTTAGGAGGGCTATTTGTGAAGGGCAGGTAAGGACTGTGTGTGTCTTGGAGATATGTGGGAGCAAGGGGTGTGGTGAGGCAAGGCTGGCCTGTGGACATATCCTGAAGGGAGACCTGGAAGGACTTGTCCTTGGATTGGATGTTGGATAAAGAAAGGCCTGAGCGACAGGGAGGATGGAGTGCCCCTTTACAGATACGGAGATTTTTTCAAAAGATTTTATTCATTTATTTGAAGGAGAGAGCAGAGCGAGCAAAGGAGAGAGAGAGAGAGCACAAGCGGGGGGAGTGGCAGGCAGAGGGAGACGGAGAAGCAGGCTCCCTGCTGTGCAGGAAGCCTGATGCTGGACTCGATCCCAGGACCCTGGGATCATGACTTGAGCCGAAGGCAGACGCTTAACCAACGGAGCCACCCAGGCGCCCCCAGATATGGAAAATTTTGTGCAAGTAGACGTTTTGGGGCCAGAGCTAGGGCCATAGAGTGGGTATAAAATCAGGAGTTATGTTTGGGGCATAGTCCTTACATGTGCCTATTGGGCATCCAGGTAGAGATGCAGACAGTCTGATTATACAAATTAGGAGTCCAAGTGAGATGTCTGGTTAAACGCAAATGTGGTTTCAGTGGCACGCAGATAATATTTAAAGTCAAGCACTTAATAGAGGTCCAGAGGGGAGCAGTTTGGTACGTGGAGCAGAGCACAGGTCCAAGGACTTGAGCCGCACTTTGCCCCCACATTCGGCAGGTGCAGACAGAAGTAAAGGATGAAAGGAGCAGCCAGTGGGGCCTGCCAAAGTGAGCTCTGTGTGCTATTTCGAAACCAAAATGAAGTGGTTTCCATGTGGGACAAGTGACCAACTGTGGTAAGTGCTGTTGTTAGTTCGTGTAAAATGAGAATTAAAAAAATGACCATAGGATATCGTAACCTTGGGGAAGAAACTCATCTGAGAGGGTTCAAGAAAGAATGGGAAGAGAGGGTTTGGAGATAGCAAATATATATACTTCTATGAAGGAGATTTTCTGAAGAAGAGGAGCAGGAAGTGGAATGATAGGAGGTCGAGTGGGATCCAGAGAGGTTCGTTTATTTATTTTTAGTATGCTTGTATACGGGATGGAATGATCTAGTAGGAAGAAAGCAGAGAAAGAGAAGACTTGAAAAACCCATTGCACCTAATCGATTTCCCAATTCATTTTCGACAAGTTCATTTTAACTTTACAGGACAGAAACGTCCCCAGACCCCGATCTCCTGTTACATGAAATTACATCTCTACAGGCAGTTGGATGATCCTGAGGTGGGTGTGTTGGAAATGCTCGAACATGACACTTTCGGGATTTAGTGCACATTTGTAAGAAGAGACAGAGAGTTCTGTGGGTTGGGAGAAGAACAGAATGGTGTGTATGTTGATACTGGTCTGGGGGAAATTATTAACTTCTCATTCAAAGAAGACAGAATGAAGGGGTAGGAAGGGAAAATTAGCACCAGTCACTCTTTTTAAAAATTTTTTTATTGTTATGTTAATCACCACACATTACATCATTAGTTTTTGATGCAGTGTTCCATGATTCATTGTTTGTGCATAACACCCAGTGCTCCATGCAGAACGTGCCCCCTTGAATACCCATCACCAGGCTAACCCATCCCCCCACCCTCCTCCCCTCTAGAACCCTCAGTTTCTTTTTCAGAGTCCATCGTCTCTCATGGTTCGTTTCCCCCTCTGACTTACTCCCCCTCATTCTTCCCCTCCTGCTATCTTCTTCTTTTTCTTTTTTCTTAACATATATTGCATTATTTGTTTCAGAAGTACAGATCCGTGATTCATCAGTCTTGTACAATTCACAGCGCTCACCATAGCACATGCCCTCCCCAATGTCTATCACCCAGCCACCCCATCCCTCCCACCCTCCACCACTCCAGGAACCCTCCGTTCGTTTCCTGAGATTAAGAATTCCTCATATCAGTGAGGTCATATGATACATGTCTTTCTCTGATTGACTTATTTCACTCAGCATAACACCCTCCAGTTCCATCCATGTCGTTGCAAATGGCAAGATCTCATTCCTTTTGATGGCTGCATGATATTCCATTGTGTATATATACCACATCTTCTTTATCCATTCATCTGTCAATGGACATCTTGGCTCTTTCCACAGTTTGGCTATTGTGGACATTGCTGCTCTAAACACTGGGGTGCACGTACCCCTTCGGGTCCCTACATTTGTATCTTTGTGGTAAATACCCAGTAAGCACAAGTCACTCCTGAAATACACGGGGGTTAGGGACACCAACCCCCCACCCCCCCCGCCCAGGTGAAAAATCCCTGAATAACTTTTGAGTCACCCAAAACTTAACTACCAATATTATAAACAGTCGATTCACACATATTTTGTATGTTAGATGTATCACATATCATGTTTTTATAATAAAGTAAGCCAGAGAAAGAAAATGTTAGTAAGAAAATCATATGGAAAAGAAAGTCTATTTACAGTATGTACTATATTTATTGAAAAAAAGCTGTGTGGAAGTGGACCTGTGCAGTTCAAGTTCATGTGTTCAAGGGTCCACTGTATTTACTCAGCAGAGAGAAAAAAATACATCTTGGGCTCAGTTGTAAGCTTCAAGAAAAGTTGTAATTTGATGACACTGGAAGAGTGACAGATAAGGATGATACTGAAGGGAATGTGGGAGTTAAATTCTGGTATTTCACAACAGGGACTCAAGGCTCATTTCTAAACCTGACAGAATAATAGCACATGAAAATACGATTTAAAAACGGGTAAGTGCCAGAGAAAGCAGAACTGGGAGTGGGGTCTCAAGAGCAAGAGGTAACAAGGGGCTGGGGTGGCTTTTCACAGGGAAGCTCACCACATAGTGTGAATTTTAAAATTTGATTTAAAAATAGGAAAAGAGAGAAGCAGAGGTTATAGAGGAAAAATGTGGAGGGATAAAGTTCTACCTGTGGAGCTCCTTTCACGTAATCCTCCTGCTTTCTCATTTTATGAGCTCATAGAGGCACTGTATTAAGAAATAGCCAGTATACCCATACTCTCACTAAAGGATGTTAAGTACTATGCATTCAATTGCAGATAGTTAGTTATATTTAAAAATTAAGGGTTAAGCGTCCAACACATTAATTAAGTCTATTATCATTAGAGAAGCTTTCTGGGATGGAAGCGGCAAGTGATTTGGTTTTGTGTTTTACAAAACACAAAGCATAGCTTACAAGTGGGTTCTGTTTGCCTACATGTTATTTAAGATTCTTATCTACCAATATTCATTAGTGAAATTCATGTGCATTTTGTTTTGTTTTGTTTTATAGTAAAACTCTTTGAAGTTTTCAGATCAGTGTTCCTGATTTAGGAAAACGATTCAGGTCGTTGAAGATTTCCATATCGGCAGCTTATGTGTGCCTTTAAGGGGACTGAGAACCCTTTCACTGGGCTGATAAGCATCAACCCCCTTTTCCTTCATCCTTGGGTTCCCCAGTGAGGCCTATGCGGGAGAGCTCCCAAAGCTGTGGAGGCCACTGTGGATCTCACATTACTCCCACGTACACAAGAACGTCGTGGCAGGTTGGAGGCAAGTCATTCTCAGGGCTCAGCACCGACTTCCTCCTGGAGGTGGGGGCACTGCAACTCTCCACATGTGGTGGCCAGCAACAAAAGGATGGGCAATCCTTTTGCAGTGACTGCCCCCAGCCATGCAATTTGGGAGTCGCTTGTTTCAGCTGGTGGGTTCCATTACCAAACTGTTTATTAATATGAATAATTAACCTTCATGGAATTTCTTCTATTAAAATATAGAAATATTCATCCTCCCCCCGACCCCATTAAAATTTAAAGCAATTTTTATTCTTTTCTCTGAACACCAAAATTTAGGTCAAGGTGTGTTTGGGATGGGTTGGGAGGTGAAGGAAGAAAATAGGTTTCACAGGAACTATGACTCTCAGGGAAGTATATTATTCTTTGTGACTACATTTTTTTTTTTTGAACTGACACAGTGATGCCAACATGCATTCCTAATGTCTAGATTTATAAGGCGTTACTGGATAGCCACAGGGTCACTGTGGGGGAAATGAAATCTTAAATTTTATTTACTTACAAACTACTTTCTTTCCTATAGATTTTTTTTAACACAATGTATTTAACACTAGAAATATGTCACTGAGCTGGACAGTGAAGGAAAATGTATGTGTGGTTTTTAAATAATACTAAGTCAACTTGCACTTTTCTACTTATTTACATTTTCATGTTGAAGGTTAAACAGAGTAACAAATTATATGAAAAACGTGTGCCCAGGACAGTTACCTTTAGGTCATTTATAATTAGCATATATTTGAAATTTTCAGAGAAAGTGTTCTCTACAATTCAGGGCCTGGATTATTATTATTATTATTTTTTAATCACCGGCTTAAAAATGCTAAAAGAGAAAGGAATAGCAATCATAAGCTTAGCGCTTCAGTTAGGTTAAGAATTTGGTTGTGAATCTAATAAAGCTTTGAATTGTGGAGGTCAATCCTCCTATTGCTTTTCCTATAAAATGTTGTCAAAACAAGTGGATACTACGGCTTTCAAAATGCATTCGCCAGGCATTCTGCATCAGAGTGGAAACATTCGTGTACTCGAGACCATTAAAGAAAAGGAAGCTGTCAGTTCCCGTGTGTTCAAGTATGAGCCTGTCTGCAGTCACTCGGTATCCCGTAAACGCCGAGCGGAAGTGTCAGGCTTCACATCACCATGATGAGGGGAGGGAGGGAAGGGAATTCACACTGGAAAATGCAAATAAAGCATTTCTTATTACTTTCTAACATGACACAGGCTCATTTTTTTTTCTTCTTTAAATTTAAAGTTCTCTGCACATGGAGGACATAACCACTGATTGGGGCGAAGTTGTTACAATGCTTGCTGGCTTGCTACAGTTAAAAGTTGAAAGGATAAGTCTTTTAGACAACTGTGTCATATATATCTGAGAGAGAAAGCAGATGAGCACCTTGTTTATGCAGGTGACTTAGCAAAAGCGAAAGGAAAAGGGGGAGAAAAAATAACTGTCTATTTTGGAGTCAATAGAAAGACTATTAAATGTCCTATAACCCATAACTTCTGCATCTTTCCTCATAAGAACAAAATTTTAAAAAGCTAATACTCAGACTGAGAAGTCTGAAGAGCTATAAGATTGAGATTAGTACAGCAAAAATTAGCAAAATTTATCCAAAATATTTTTGTAAGTGCTCAATTCATCAGTTAATCAAATTAACCTAACATTGAAGGACTGGATAAAGAAGGTTTATATATATATATAATAGACAGTGGCCTTAAACTCACAAAACTCAGTGGCCTCCCACCGCAGCTTCTGTGAGAGAGGACTTCTACGCATGTTCTAAGCAACTGCTCTGTGCCAGGTGGACTCTCAAGATGTTTGTTGTTATTTTTTGCTTTATTTTCTTAACGTTCATTGCCTCCTTTGAGTCACAAAATCAACGTGCAGTAGGAAGAACCCGATGTTGGGCCATCATGTGTTTCAGGCACACAGTATGAAGCGATAGGACTGCCTTGACTTGACGTCTGGCGATTCTCGCCGTCCAGCCTGGGGGTCGAAACTTTCAGCGCAGGTGTCGGCGACTTTGGCAGAGAAGAGCCACTGCCATTTCTGGTGAGTGAACACGGACCACCTTGTCACCTTCTTGGGGCCTCTTTCGAGGCAGAACTCCTTCCTTCTCGTAAGTACTGGCATGATGGTATTTCTTCCCCTTTTACTCACTTCCTCATTTCTCTTCTCTCCATCCCTCAGTTTTCCCCTGTGACTGGAAGGACCCAGAGAATGGGGAGAGGGTGACGAAATGTGGGTGCTGCCACTTCCCTCCCATTTTCTCCTTTCGGCCACTGTCTCCATGATCAGATCTGGCAATTCCCATAACTGTCCTGTTGGCACCTGGGACCCTGCTTTGCAGCACTCAGCACAGATGTGATTTGTAATGATTTGTCTTTATACTGATGGATGTTTCACTCACCACTAAACAGCGGCTCCCTTAGGTCCAGGCCAGTGTCTGTTTTGCTGTGATGCTTCACCTACTACAACAGTGCTGGGAGCATGAGCTTGGTTAACGTAATAAATACAGATTGTCTGAAAATGAAGACCTCGTGCAAGGAGAGCTGTGCCTATTTTCACAATATTTTCTATTTTATTTTATTCCTTTTCCCCCTAATTTTTCTAGTTAGTATTTCCAAAAATGTGTTCCATGATAAAGATGGTAGCAGGCATCCCTGACTGTTGATAATTCCTTGGGGGTCCTTCCAGTAGCCCACAATGAAGCATAATACTGGACATTAGTTTGAGATATGTTTTTACCAAGTTTCATTGATTTATTTTGCTCCTTGGGAACAGAAGCTGAATATTATCAATGACTCTTTGGCAACTATGAAGTGGCCATATGGGTCTTTTCTTTCAACATATTAATATTGGAACTAAATACTGTGCTTTCAAATATCAAATCAATAACTTATTACTGGAATGAGCTGTATCTGGTTAGTTTGTTATTCTTCTAATATACGTTTGATGTAGCATTTGATGTAGGCTTTGTTTCAATGCTCACATGTTCAGTTTCTCTTGTGTTAGGGTGCTTCCCAACCTCAGTTTTAACCAAATCAAGTTAATTTGGTTTCACAAGAAAAAGAATTATGTAGCACTACTTTTCCCCTGTGGAGGAAGGAGGAGTTTCCAAAACCGGGGGGAATTTCCCTTTTCTTACCAGTTTGAGAACAAGTTGCTCATTAGCCTGTCTGTGGTGGTTATATTTATTTATTTATTTTAAATTCGACAGAGAGAGATTGAGAGAGAGAGATAGCACAAGTGGGGGGCATAGAAGGGGGGGAAGGAGAAGCAGGCTCCCCGCTGAGCAGGGAGCCTGATGTGGGACTCGATCCCAGGACCCTGAGATCATGACCTGAGCCAAAGGCAGATGCTTAACCAACTGAGCCACGCAGGTGCCCTGTGATGGTTCTATTTAGAAAGACAACTCTTCACCTTTTCTCAGGGTACTGGTCTGTTGACATGTCTCAACTCAACTCTTTACCTTTTCTCAGGGTACTGGTCTGTTGACATGTCTCAACTCAATTGTAGCAACTGCCTCTTCCAGGAAGACCTAGGAAACCATTTGCCTCATTGAGCTTTTTAAATTCATTGCGCAGTCTTGCATGGTGCATTCTGTTACGATGACTTATAGCTTTCAGTTTGCCTGGTTCTATGTTTATTTTTCATTGTTATGTCGAATTTGTAACTCCCTCTGCCCAATTTCTTTAATGGCACACTAGCCCGCCAACTCTGCCCTGCAGGCTGGACCAGGAGGATGTAATCATCGTAGAGCAGAGAAGAGGGTGGAGTGCTCTATAAAGATGGTCACTGGAGTCTTCTTGGAGAAGACACCTGAAGGGAGGAGAGAAAAGAAGGTGGCTCAGGCAAGGGGCACACTGTGCCAAGCCCTGGGAGTGGGAAGCGGGGCTCCTGGGGTACAAGGAACCACTGGGAGAGAAGATGCTTCCACGAGGCTGAGAGGGTAGCCAGGGAAATCTTCAGGGCCATCTTAGTTCGTGATAAGGAGTTTGCATGTCCTTCTTTCCTTCTAGGTGTAGCGGGAGCCATTGATAAATCTATAGTTCAATGTTATGTGTGAGAATTAGGAAACACCCATGACATTTACAAAGATTCTGAGAGAAGCAGCTATTTCAAAGTGGCAGTAAAAATTGGAGACTCATCAGAACTCCCGTAACAAAGTAGGCTCTAGAACTGGGCTTTCTAGTGGTTTGGAAATGGCAGCGCTCCAAGTCCACCGTTTAAGGTTTCCTTTCAGACTGTCTTATAATCATCTTCTATTACTGTCTTCCAGTTGCCACTTCTTCTGTGATCCCATGGCACTTTGTACTGTCATCTGCTGATGCCACCTTGCTTTCCTTCTGTTAAGCCCACTGAGTATATGTCTGTACAGATGATTTAAGATAGGGGAAGTGGGGGCGCCTGAGTGGCTCAGATGGTTAAGCGTCTGCCTTCGGCTCAGGTCATGATCCCGGGGTCCTGGGATGGAGTCCCGCATCGGGCTCCCTGCTCAGTGGGGAGCCTGCTTCTCCCTCTGCCTCTCTCTCTCTCTCTCTCTCTCTCTGACTCTCATGAATAAATAAATAAAACATTAAAAAAAAAAAGATAGGGGAGGTGTTTGCCAGAGAAAAGTTTTCTAGAGAAAAGAAAGACTCCAGGTAATTTAGGATAAGAATATCCCCAAAGATCCACTGCTAATTTTCATTTTAGTTTTGATCTAATTTATATAACTTTAAAGACAGATGTTGCACTCAGATTTTGTGTCCACTAGACAAGGAAACATTCAAGAACAAATTTTGGAGAAAACAACAGAGTGTTCTTAACCTAGTGTTTTTCCATATAAGGACTTTAAAAACACAACAATAGCATTTTCTTACAGTTATTTCAAAAAAGGGATAATGTTGTAATACCTACAAAGGAGGAAGGGCATCATTTCTGAAACTGGTTTTGTCTTTTAAGTTCAAGAAACATAAATTTATTAAGAAACTCATGATGGTGCTCTCATTTTGCCCATTTCTCTCTTGATCTGTGAGTACAGGCTCATAAGGCTGAACTAGTCCGGGGGCAGAGATGTGGGTGCCAGAGGGATGGGAGTTGGGAAGAAAAATGAGGGATGGATCCTTTCCTTTCTACTTGGAGCTGCCAATTCAGCCAGTCCTAAAGATGGTAACTATTTACTTTTTAAATTCTTTTTATTGTATTTTTACTTGCAGAGTATCACGAGACCAAATTTTATTATAAAGGATAATAAACAGAGAGCTGGGTCTACTGATTTCTTACCTCTACCAATAATACTGAGGTATCAGTAAATGTCTTATGCTCTGGAGGAAGAAGAAAAGGCCCCGCTTTGGAGCCTGAGTAAAGAGAGCTGATGATAGGAAGGAGAGGTATATTAAAGCAGTGTCTACAGGAGAGAACAAAAGTAGGTCCCTCATCCTGGGGAAAAAGCCAAGTGTGTGGTTTCAAGGGCAGTGAGTCCAGTTGAGAGAGGCCACTGCATGCCAATGTGGCCCATGAGTTGGAAGATCCGGACATGAAACATGTTCCAGAGATGGCGGGGTCCATGGGGCTCTCCGTCTTATCCCATTTCATCTTCACAACATACTATAGACTGAAAGTCTGGGTCTCTCCGAAATTCGTATCTTGAAACCTAACCCCCAGTGTGATGGTGTGAGGAGGTGGGGCCTCTGGGAGGTGATGAGGTCACGAGGGTGGAGCCCCCAGGATGGGATTAGTGCCCTTATAAAAGAATCCCCAGAGAGTCCCGTCTCCTGTCCCATCATGTGGAGACACGAAGAGAGGAGACACTAAGTCTGCTGGAGTCTAGATCTGGGATGTCTGGTCTCCAGAACGTGAGGAATGAACATCTGTTCTTTATAAGCCACCCAGCCTGTGGTGTTCTGTTAGAGCAGCCCAAATGGACTCTTTAAGAGAGTTATAATTATTCTCTAATCATTCAATGATTTTGGACTTTATGACCAAGCCGAAGAGTCATCTGTCAGAGATCTGACCCAGAGTTTCACGTTGTTTCTAACAGCAGGAGCACGGCGACATGGCCATAGAGCTGGCCACCTGCTTCTGCTGTCCCTGACGGTGAGAAGCCATCGCCAGCCTAGGAACTGATGCCGAGCCCCTCCTGCTTTCCACTCCTCATTTCCAATAAACGAGTCTCCTTAGGACAACAAACTTCCAGGAAGCTTCTTATGTACAATGATCTCAAAAGCAGGCCATTTAAAAACAGTGTGGAGCTTTGAGACACATCTTAACTGATGAACTTTACAGCCTAAAAAGAGTTCCTGAATGCACAATCATCTTGGTATGTGGGATGTCAAAATGCTGGTTACACCGCCTGGTCCAAAGAATAACCTTATTGGCCAGGAAGTGTTCATGCTACGCTAATTGTTCCCAAATGCCAGGCCTGATAGTGGGTGCCCCTTTGTGCTTTACCCCTCCCCCCTAGTAATAACAAGGACATTACGTGTTACTGGAATTATCTGCGTTTCACAGATAGCAAAGCTGAGGCTCAGAAAAGTTATTGATATCCAGGATTTCAACTGGAAAGTTGAAGAGTTCCAGAGTCTTTTCAGTACATCTGCTGGTTTCATCAAAACTATGTATCACCCACTGTGGCAATTTCAAGAATTTGCCTCATCGGATGAGGAATCCGTAAAAGTCCTTATCGATCTCTTTCCTACCATCTTCCCAGCCTCACTTAGCACTCAGCTCCATCCTCTAGCTAGCCACAGCTTACAGAGTGACCTGGAGCCAGCATTAGGTCTCGAAACTATGTAAGTTTCCACTGTTTCCTCCTACCCATTTTTTCCCCAAAGCCCTGTGTCATACTCCCGTTCCATAAATTACCATCGTGCAGACCAACATCACATTCAGCAGGCGCTTAGCTTTGATCACAGATGTGCTGACACAATCAAATCTCTCAAAGTCCAACCGCTTCCCTGAAATGAAAGTGTTTGCTTCCAGGAAGTACAATTCCAGCCATCTCTTCGTCTAGTGCATGCAAAGTGAAAACAGTCATTTCCAGTTACATTAAGAAAAGCGGGTACTCTCTTTAATTTTCCAGGTGAGTGATCTGTAATCCTGCTTTGTGTTAAAGTTTCTGGAATATATTTTCTTGTTGATCAGAAGTTAAGACTCACTTGTTCCCCTGTGGTTACTAAAGCTTTGGAAAATTTTCTGCCAAAAGCAATGGTTAACACTGCACACTAAACATGGTGAAACCAAGATCAATTATGCAATCTCAAAATGAATGTTCTGCTATTTCCACAGGATGAAGTTTTGCTAGTAATGTTTCCCCATCAAGTGGGGAGAGAGAGTAGAAAATGACCCATCGTCCAATTTACAAAAAAAAAAGGGTGCCATCTGGACTCTTTCCAATGGTAAGGCCCACAGCCTGGGTAACTTTACTGTGCAAGTAAGTGAGACTGACTGAGCTTATTCAGATTATTTTATTGTGATCTTTACGACAACTACTACCATTCCCATGACTATGTTAAAGTAGTTAAACATGGAATCCATTAGGCTGGAGTGGCTCTAATGTCTCGGTAGCCTATGTACGCAAACCAGAACCTAAGCTAGACTCAGTGCCCTTGAATCAAGGAAGTAAGACTCAAGAACAATGAACAATCAATCACCAACAGCCAACCAAGTTGTTGCAAATAGGGCGACTGCTTAAGCTATAGCCAAGCAAATAATTGCTTTGCTTCGCTTCAGCATCTTCTGTATAAAAACCTTGCCCCTAGCTTCTGTCAATGGAGTGCTCCTAATTGCCTTTGGTTTCGTATTGCCCCATTTAAATTGGTGCAGGCTCAAACTCCTGGGAAAAAAATTAATATTCCTCAGCTTACCTTTTAACACATTCACCCACCACTTTCCCGAACAGTGTTTCTACACTGAATCTGTGTAGAGGAGTAGCCCACTGAAGAGGAGTAGAAGTTTCCATATTGCAAAAATCCACTTTTCCTCACTTTGCCTGGAAGTAGACATCAGTGAAACACAAGGAAATGACAGGTCCAATGACATTTTGGGAGAGATAATGTTAAAATGATTTTAATGAAATAAGGACAAGGAATAATTTCATGATTACACATGCATGTCTAAGGAGCAGTTAATGAATATTGATATAACACATGATGAAAATATGCAAGATTATACCGTACATTATGGATTAACCAAGTCACAGCAATTAACCTGAAGATGATGATAAGTGCACATTATTTAATATTAAAAAAAAGGGAGGGAACTGCCATGTTAAACCCCACCTCAAGACTTACTAATACAAACACAACCACAGCGTGCTTTACCCCACCTGCCGGGATTCTTCCATGCTCTTTGACCAGAAAGCACTGAATTCTTCCCCAGTTGGTGAGGTGGCCAGACTTTCTAGTAGAACAGTTCCCTGAAATCCCCTATAAATTCCAGAAATGTGCTTATTTTAGTTAAGAAATAAGACATCTTAATAAGTGTTAATAACTCAGTGATTAAGTTCCAAAAGAGTAGGCTTCACCCCATGTAGAAGGTACATCACTGGAATTAGGTTATTTGCTTACAATCATACAAGAAGGGTAAATGTGGGGCATATTTAGGGCATACGTGACCGTATTTTTTTATGATTCTCGAAATGCCGTCCGTGGAAGAAAGAAATTATGTAGACTACCATAAGATCTTAACTGCACTTTGGGGAGAATATGAAGTCAAGGACCAGATATACCATATCAAAAATGAAACTTACGCATTGTACAACTTCTCTAAGTTGAGCACATCTATTCATTATTTCATGAATCATAGCTGGGAAATTAGTTATTAATACAAAAGCTGGTTGCTTTAAGAATTCAGGTTCTTCTCAGACAGAGGTGGGAAGTGGGTGGCAGTCTCTCCCTGCTCTGCAATGTAAGCTAGAACCCTAGTGACTGTCTTCTCTGGCCCTAGGTATTGTCTGCTTGTCAAAGTGATCTGGAGAAGTTTGACGGGACGTGCATGCAGCAATAAAAAACAAGATGAAACCAATATCCTGTCACTTTTAGAGTGAGCCCATGGAGGCACTGGATGAGAAGCACAGGGGAGAGAGAATACTGGAAGCCGTTCACTTACGGAACAGTAAGCTGATACATACCTTCCTGTCCTTGGGAATGTCGGACAGCCTAGCGCCCAAGCAATAGGAGAAGGAAAAAAAAAGGAACTATGGGTTGCTCGTCAGAGGAGTCTTGATTGTCACAGTAACAAGCTTCTTTGTCCTCTCCTTATCCAACTTTTTGAGAACGTTACAATAATTTTCTTTGGGGAAAATTGATGTGATGGAGGACAGAGCATACACGTTTCCAGCGCAGCTGTGCTCATGAGAAAATCCATCTAAGTAAGAGCAGGAGACAGTTCCCAGACACCAGTGAGATGAGGTGTCACTTGTCAGAGCAGGAGTCTTCATGAGCAGTGTAGGGGCCGGGGCTAGAGGGAGGGCAAGAAAACATATGCATGTTTTAAGCCAAGAACCCAGAAGAAGGAGGGGGAGAGAATTTTAACAGCTGCTGTTAAATTTTACTCATAAGTGTGAAACATGGGGGAGGGGGAGAGATGTCTGAAGAATAATTTTGGAAAGTTTGGATGTGTGAATGACTATGTCACCCCCTGATTCACCACTTTAGGAAGATCGACAGTAAACAGATTATTTTTCAAGGATGTTGGTTTTAAAATATGGTTTCTTTTGAATGTGATCTTGGGCCCAGGAGATCGGGCTTTGCCAAGTTACACATGTGGTTCCTGAGGAGGGGTGTGTAAAGGAACATTTCCATGCATGGGAATGGCTCAGACTAGACTCATCATTACGTCCTCCCAGGTCAGCTAAACCTTTCAGGCGTCTCTCTTTTGTTCATGGCAGCACTCACTTCCCAGCAAAAGAACAGCACCCACAGCTTCTTTGTACTCTCATATTACTACTGTAACCACCAGGCGAGGAGAGAGTTAATGATGGTTTAACACTCAATATGCATGATAATTGGTTCTGAGTTCAGCTACAACCCATGTTAACAGTTTTTAGCAACGATGTCTGCTTTCCTGGGATATTGTGTCATATCCATCCCCCCAACATATAGCAAATTTAACAAAATCAATCAACATGAAAATATTGATTAATTATGACATAGTGAATTAAGAGAGTAAAGTGCTAAGCAGGCACACCAAACCCCTTTTCCCATTCTGGAGCGCTCCAGCCATGCAATGACCACACGTTGCGGATAATGCCTGAAGATGGGTGGCGTGGATGCATACGGGCAGCATTAGGGGCCATGTCACCGCCCCCACCCCCCCCGCCCCAGGACATTCCTGGCACAACTCTTCTAACATCGTGATGACCAGGGGAAGTAAGGACTCCTGTTTCATTCAGCCACCTTTGCTACATTTAGGTTTAGCTTTAGATTCTCTGTCCTATTATTTCTTCTCTTTTTGGTTTGTTTGTTTTGATTTCCTTTATTCACCAAAGTTTTACTTTTGCTCTTCTTTCAGGGGCTCCCAAGGAAGTCAATAGGACACTCTGTTCTTTGATATGTTCCTATATTTTCTATCTCACTAGCAATAATGAGTTATGGATTTGTGGGATTATGCCCTTTTTTACATTCTTATCATGATCATATAGATATGAGTCTAGAAAAAGTAAAAAAGAAGAAAGGAACATTATCTTGCCAAATATTATTGTCAGTTTCAGGGGTTCTTGTACTTGGCAGATTGTGCCAATCAAAGAGCTGTGGCCAGGAATTCAAAACTCTGAGGTTGTATTCCTGCCCTTGCATGTTAATAAGCGTGTCAGGCTCTGTGAGCCACTGCCTTCTCATCTGCAAAATGAGAACATTCATGTTGACTTTGGGCGTCTAGAGACTTGCTGCCAAGGTATTTCTGGCAACAATGCAAGGCCACTGATCAGTCAACGGTTGCTCTGTAATCCGGATTACCGGGTGCTGTTGGGGAAACCTGCCCCAATGTAGGAGGAGCCCGCGGAAGTGACGTGGACCCTGGAAAGGGGAAAAAGACTCAGCTTTCATGCGGCAAGTTTGTCACAAACACGCTTCCCAGACATGAAACGACAGATGTTTTCTCCGTGCAAAACCAGAACTATACAAAAATGAGGAAAAGAGGAAAGACTAAAATGGGTAGATGGATAAATAAGTTGTAGACCCTTTTCCACATGAGGATAAATAGAATTTCTTTAATTAGAAAAATTCATGACTTGGGGCACCTGGGTGGCTCAGTCAGTTGGGTATCTGCCTTCGGCTCAGGTCATGATCTCAGGGTCCCGGGATGGAGCCCTGAATTGGGCTCCCTGCTCATCAGGGAGTCTGTTTCTCCCTCTGCCCTTCCCCCTGGCTTGTCCTTTCTCTGACAAATACATAAATAAAATCTTAAAAAAAAGGAAAAATTCATGACTGTAAGAAAAGTGATGGAAATTTTAATTAAAAAATATAGGTACTGTTATGGTGACTAACAGAATATAATAAAAAAATATAGGAGCAAGAAGATCTGTTGGATCCTCATATCATCATCAAGGAGCCAGTGACAAGTCTTTCTGCATTTTAGAGGCCAGTCTGGCTGCTAAAGCACAGTCTACTCCAAAGCATATCCTACTTATCTTTGACCGGCATGCTCACTTGCCACCATATTCTTCTTATAGAAAAACGGTGCAAAAGTAATTTTTTAATAAAAAAACAGTTATGAAATTGTCAGGAATAGCTATTTCTTTTGAGGCGTTAATACATTAATTTTATAATGGCTTGTTTGGAGAGAGAGTTAGAGAGAGACACTGACAAACAGGGAGAAGGAGAGAGAGAGAGAGAGAGAGAGAGAGAGGGACAGAGACTTATTGTTTCTCATTAAACCAGAAATCAGAACAAAGGCTGAAAAACTGACAATGCAATGTGACGCTAACGTTGGTAGGCGCTCCAGTCATTCACGTTGGTTGGTTTCTGCTCTTAAATTAGCATAATTGGCAGCTGATATGTCATATATTTCAAAGTCACTGCAGGTAGAGAGGTTTTTAACTTTGGTGAAGGCATGGCTTTTAGCAAATCTCTTGCACATGATCAATGATTGTTTTAAAATTACAAGCTGGAGATAATCACCCTGTATGATCCATTAGAGTTTGGGCCTTTTTTCCTAAATGCTTTTAGAAACAGGAAGGGCATCATATTAATTCTCCTTGGGATTTCATTAGTTTCATGTCACTCCTTCCATTAGTTATATGCTATTTCACATTGTTGTCAATGACACAACACTAATTTCTTGACACACACTTTTTTATGGTCCTCATGAATTGTGCTCATGGAAAATGGGCTGAATTTTTTATTGGTTTATCCTGAATGAATGATTATATTGAAATAATTCATGTGTAATTGTTGCCAAGAAGATACTTTTGCAAAAGCATGTGTATTTCTAAAGAAATAGTTTGTTGGGAATAAAACTTCACAGTATTTGATGGACAATGAAAACAAATAATGTGGTTATACTCACCATACTCTCTGAAAATCACCCCCCCAACTGTTGTCTCAGAAAACAAAGATTTTTTTTTACAATCAGTCTAATTCAAGAAAATTCTTACTTTTTAAAGCTGCTGATATTAACAGCATTTAAAAAAGGTAGAATATGGGCTTCAAAATATTTAACATGAAAAATTTGCC
The DNA here is from genome assembly GCF_037043125.1 of Eumetopias jubatus. Classification (NCBI taxonomy): domain Eukaryota; kingdom Metazoa; phylum Chordata; class Mammalia; order Carnivora; family Otariidae; genus Eumetopias; species Eumetopias jubatus. The sequence goes on from NW_028274814.1 coordinate 30,782,095, forward strand.
CGTAGACGGAATTTGCTTGTGGAAGGAATATGGCAACAGTATGTTTAGAAGCATATACAATTGCTACCAGTGCATTCAAACCTTCAGTAGTAACTATTCTGGAACAATATTTTAGACATAGAGTTACCATACCACTTCACAATTCCATTCCTTGGTGCATAGCTGAGAATTGAAAAACCTATGTCAACACAAAAACTTGTATGTGCACGTTCACTAGAGCATTATTCATAACAACCAAAAAGTAAAGACAATGCTGAGATCCACCGATGGATGAATGGCAGAACAGAATGTGCTGAATCCGTATAATGGAATATTATGCAGCCACAAAAAGAGATGGAGTATCAATACCAGCATCATCATGGATGAGTCTTGAAAACACTATGCTAAGTGCAAGAAGGCAGACATGAATAGTTATATATTGTATGATCCCATCAACACATAATATCCAGGATAGGCACATGTATGGAGATTAAGAAGTCAATCACTGATTGCCAGGTACTGGGAGAAGAGGGGAGCGGGGAGTGATTAACTACCAAGGATATATAGTCTCTTTTTCAGGTGACGAAAATATTCTGGAATTAGATAGTGGTGGTGATCTGCACAACTTGGTGTATATATTAAAATCCACTCTGAATGGTATGCTAAAAAGGTGAACTTTATAGTTATGAATTTTACATAAAAAATGAATGAATGAATAAGTAAAATAATTGAAAATGGATTGATATAAAATAATTGGCGTTAGAATTTCATTAATATCTTGGTCTTGTACATTTTCCTCTACTTCGTGTTAAAACAAAAGGTAGATTGGGATATGAATGGGCTTTTTCAGTTTCTTACTTTTGTCTGACTTAGTGCTTCTGGGCTAAATTGGCAGATGCAGATAACGCAGAAATGAGAGAAGTAAAAATAAAACAGAACTGGATATTTTGCACAATGAAGTAACACAGATTTTGTCTTTTAGTGTTTGAAAAATAGCACAGCATCCTATTTCTATTTCCCTTTGCTGGACGTCACATCTTTCTGATAATTAACAATAAATGACACACATAATACTGTCTCCATTTGAAAGAAAATGGCCAAATAGCCTGATGTAAAGTCTTCTTCATATGGAGGGTAAGGAAATACGTTTTCAAAGTAGAATTCGTTATAGTGTCATTATGAGTTTCAAACTGAACTTAAAAAGCTCTTGGGGTTTGAATTTGGTTTACACTTAACAAAAGACAACTTGCTTCTTCAAAGAAAGAAATCTATAAGGGGCTTTTGAGGTTTTCTAAACATCAAATAGCTCTCATTTGTATGACTTAATTGTAAACAAATAAAAATAAGATTTTCATTTACTTTGACCACCCATGAAAATTTGAGAATTCAAAAGCTGGGTGGGAAAGAGGGAAATAGAGTGGAAAACTAGTACATGGAAATTTATTTAGAATGTTTTTGAAACCCATGAGGGGATCATGAAGGAAGACAATTTTCTTTAAAAGATTTTTTTTCTTTTAAAAGATAAACCTCACTATGATCAATTCAGTTACCATTTAAAAAAAAAAGATAAGGCCCAATTGAAAGGTATTTATAATTTGATGGCAACTCATTGAATACTTGAGTTTGATAACACTTTGACTTGGAGCAGACATGATGAAACATGAATCCACACAATGGTCAAAGTTTTCATGCCAAGAGGTATAGATGTGATACTTCATGTTCCTTGCCCTAAATTTTCCTAATGATTCAGGTAGGAAAATACAATTTTTTTCTGAACACATTTGGAAGCTCTAGATGGAATGAGAATTTCATACACAATATGGTGAACTTTAGTTTTTAATATTAGGCTACACTGAAAGAACATACCTGCTAGGTAAGTCAAATGTATTATTCAATTATATCCTACCCAACTTGACTTTTTTTAAGTCTGAAGGAAGAAGGGAAAAATGTGTTGGTTCATTTAATGAATCAGCACATTATCTGGATTCTACAGACATCAGAATCAGGGGCTCCTGATGCCTTCTGAACTACCAAGTATCTGGCATAATCAGTATCTTGGATAAGCAAACTGGCCAACCAGTACATAATACATAAAAAAAGAGCATTTGCACCATACATAATACCAGATCGTAATTTTATCATTATCAGTCAAATCTGTTAAATGAGAAAATGCATGTGGAAAACCGCTGCAAATGGCAAGGGCTGCAGACACGTGAAGCATGCTGCAAGAATCTGAGTTGCTTGTCATTTGGATAATTCGTGGATGCAGACAGGGTGCCAGCACCTATTACAGTGCAAAATGAACAGCAATTAAATATGTTTTTGTTGAATATTAGTGAAAGCAAAGAAAGGTAAGAAATCATTAAAATGCCATCTCTCTGTATCTGCAGGTGTTTGTTTCGCCTGTTATATTTCCCATGAATCTGCAGTACCCTGAGGCAGACAGTGACGTCCTGTCTCAGTCAGTGGTTGGACACAGTGTGTGTGAGAATGCATTTTGCTCTTCCCTGATGGCTCCCTACATACATGTGTGGGGCAACAGAATTACTACAAAAGGATGAAAGTGTTCAGGCAGAATTGTTTTTGCTTGGTTTTTAATTCCCGCCAGCTTCATAGGGAAAGAACCTGCACTGAGGCAGGACTTCATAATGTGCCCTTTGCATCCACCACCACCAGTGACTAGGTTTCGAACAACGCTGGGATGATTCCCAGGGTCTAGGATGATAGACAACTAACTTAACTGTTAGAACAAATGTAAAATATGTCTTTTGATGCTACATGGATGGATATTTTTATAAGGAAAGGAAATGCTGTGACTTTTAAATTGAATTACCATAATGACTGTATAAGTAAGTATTTTACAGAGTGGCCGTAAATCTCAATTTATGCGTTCCCAAGAAAAGATAGTGTGTGTGTGTGTGTGTGTGTGTGTGTGTGTGTGTGTGTGTGATATTTCCTTAATAATAAATCAAACAGGTAAAAAGAATTTTAAGCCAGATGGAAATAATGGGTGATTTGGGAATTGAACAGCATATGACCTTAATATGTCACTGTTAATTAACCAAAAAAGTTTTATTTATTTTAGCTAAGTGGTTTGTGCTTATTCTTTTCAAATTTTATCATGTAGCTAACAGTGTCATTAATCATGTAATTTTAAGCGGGCATAAATTGAGTACCTCTGAGAATGAAAAATAAAGAGAACCGCCCCCCCCCAAATCCATTGGCAACAATGACTTCTAGAAACAAAGCTGTTACACATGACACACTGAAATTCACAATACAGGACAATTTAGAGAGCTGGATTAAACGAGTTTAGCTGGACTGCCAGAGTGAAAGGGTCACCTTCTTTGACAAGCCTCGCTATCATTAAACGAGGCAATGTACTCAGCATGTTGCAAGCTTAGCCCTCAGAATGCTGGTGACAGGGGACATGGCAAGAAAATGTATTCCATGAGTATATGGAATTCAAATTTAAGTCCTTAAATATAGCCAGGTAGCAGCTCCAATACTCCCAACTCCTCGACTGTTAGAGGTTAGGCCAATTAAAATTCCTTTCGGTCTGCTTCATATTTTGCTTTGCTTAATTCTCTTTTCTGTCCTACAGTATCATCTGTTAGGAGGACACTATATTACATAAATCTGGTAATTGCTTCCATCAATTAAAAAAAATGATACCTCAAACCTAAATTCGGCTTTATCCTTCCTAGTACTGTCACTGTAAACATCAGTTCAATAAGGGGGAAAAACAGTAGGTTTGGACTTTCTGCTGAGTGTAAAATTTGTGGGTTATTTGATGTGTTCTTTGCAATTGTTTCATTCAAGGGGGGGAAGAACTTGAAAATACCAAATCTTAATTTCATGTGATCATGCCAAATTACATTACTCTAAGAATGGTAATAAGAGTGACTGATTGCAGAGATGTGTTTTTGGTGGGACTAAAAGGAACATTCCAGTTCTAATTGCAGACCAATTAAATACACCAGGGATTTGGCACCTGAAATTTCAGACAGAGGAAGAAACCAAATATATATGTGTTTCTTTTGACAGACTAAATTCTGAAGAAGTGTGAGCATGCGTGGTAAACAGGAGATAAATGTCCATAGAGCACAAGAGAGAGATATATTTGTAGCACGGCACCATCCACTGGAAAAAGAAAGGGGGGGGAGCTGCAAATGAAAGCTGCATATGTAATTTTTAAATTATCTATTAGCCACATAAAAGAAAGGGAAAAGGACACACAGGTGAAATTAATGCCAAGGCTTATTTAACCCAGTCCATCGAGAATATAGCATTCCAACAAGTGGTAAGGAAAAATGATGTGGATGTCTTGCTTTTTAATGTTTGCACTAAGTCTTGCCTACGGTCTTGATTCGGACTGAGTAACACCTGCTGGAGCTCCCAGCCACATGTGGCTCGTGGCCCCCTTATCGGGTGGTGCAGGGGTGCTGGGGAGCGACTCTAAGTTTGCTTGCGCCTTCGAGGTTGTGGGATCCTACAAACGCCCCCTGACAAGCCGTGCTAACATCGTACTTTCATTACTCCATCTGTTAAAAACGGGCTTATATTCCCAACTTCAACCACTGAAGGCTGATTATGACTAGGGCAGTAGTAACATTCAAACTTGGCATGGTCTCCACACCTAAATTATGATTATACTAGTTCTCACAAGACCTGACGATCACTGATTACTTGTTGCTAAATGTCTTTAATATTGTGACTGAAATGGGTTTGGTAAGGCCCTGCCCTGCAGTTGTCAGCAGTGAAGCCAATTAATTTTTAGAAAAATGTCAGACATTGTTGTTAACCTGAGTTTCATTTCCCTTTCTGCTTTACGAAAACAACACTGATTTGGCTTAAGAATCTACCTGACGTGGGAAGTGACCATATCACCTTCTTAGGGATTAATCCTTGTCTGAGGTTTGGCTCCCCGGCAAACAGACCTTGAGGCAGAGACCTGCCTCTAGAGGCAGGTACTAACTGGGAAGTACTCTCCTGATGAACACCCTGTGATTGAAGGAAGTGGGAGTGAGCCACACAGCTGCGGCAGAGGTCTTGGCAAAGTTCACGGAGAGCTCTGAAGCCAGGGAGGCCCTTTGGCCAGTGTCCCCAGTCCAGGCGATGAGTCTGGGCCACGCACCCATATCAGACAGACATTGAATGTGAGCTGCGCCCGGGATGGGACCTACACTTGCGCAAGGCTCTTGCTGCCATTGGATGGAGCTCTTGCAAGAATTCTCAGCCAGCACCGCCAGATGCTGGAGCATAGAGCCCCTTGTTCCTTGTCAGTCCATGCAGGGCTGCTATAACAGAGTGGCACAGACTGGGCGGCTCATAGATAACAGACATTTATTCCTAACAGTTCTGGAGGCTGGAAGTCCGATACCAAGCTGCCAGCAGGTTGGGTGTCTGGCGACGGCCTGATTTCTGGTTCGCAGATGGCATCTTCTTGCCATGTCCCACTTGGCGAGAGCAGTGAGGAAGCTCTCTGAGGTCTCTTTTTAAGGGCACTAATCTTATCATGCCCGCCCAAAGCCCCCACCTCCTAATCCCATCACCTGTGGGGTAGGTTTCAAAATATGAATTTGGGGGGACACAAACAGTCTGCCCATAACATTCTGTGGGTATCTGGATAAGGACCACAGCACATCTAAGATGAATAGTATAATGCAGTCCTTCCTGAACCATCTCCAGTCCCTTCTAGGAAACTAGGAGTCTATATAGAGCACTGGGGTAAACAGATAAGGCTGCAGTGGAAGGAGGTCTTAGCTCTCTGGCCCTGAAGACAAAGGGTGTCAACATCTTGGCACACCTACAGCCTCTTTGTGGCACGTGATGGTAACCTGACATAATGGTGGGAAATTCCCATCAAAAGAAATCTCATTCTTGTAGAGAAATGGGCACGATGTCCAGTTCTGACCCACGAGATGGAGGAAGAGTTCCCTGTGGAAATGCCTGACTTGCTGAAACTTGCCCCTGGCAATGAAAATTTGCACAGTCTTTCTGTGTAGCAATGTGGGGAGAGAGAGAGAGAGAGACGGAGAGACAGAGAGAGCAGAAGGTGAACAAATTAGGGTAGGCCCTATTGATAATAGATTCTGAAGCTTTAAAAATACCTAATTATACTCTGTTTTCATAACTGCAAGATCTGCAAGGGGGTTAAACATGGCAATTGTCAACGCGCTGGTGTGGCCATGATTTTTATCTTATTTTTTCCCCCGCTTTTAGTGAAGTTGAAGAATATCCTTTTAGCAATATACCTGTGAGACTGAGGAACATTTTAACCCCATTTTAAGATTAGAAGAATGAACGCAAGGGAACTTTTTTGACCCTTCCTGCAGATGAGGAGAGTGGGTTAGAGCAGGCTAGGAAATGGCCAGAACTGCTTTGGAAATCAGCAGCGGAGCCTGAACCATGGGACTTGGACCGGCAGCTTTAATGTTCGGGGGACAAGCTCTGGGCTCTAAGCATCTACAGTAATTGGAAACATGCTTCATCCCGGAGGACTGTACTGGGTCTTGGGAATCACAAGCATGCTTCCCCCAGCTATATGGCCACGTTATTCCAATTACATTGTGTCTCAGGAATGGACAATTTGGAGAAATCAGGCAAAATGCTGCAAACCTTCATTTTTGTTTGTTTTGTCTTGTTTTAAGGTAAATATATGCTCTGCTTACTTGCAATGATGCTGGCCTAGTGTTTAACTCCTACTTGGTTCAGCAGAGATGGATTTTCTTCCTCAGGTTTATTACTTTAATAGTTATTCACTTGAGTAACTGTGTTTCTGAAGCAATTTTGATCATGTCATTGGACACAGTGAAAGTAAGACAGGCTGACGGGGGCCTTTTCGTTTCTTACTATGGGTAATTGCTATTTCTACAAATGTCAAAAAGTGCCATGTTTTCACAGAGCTGTGAACAATATTGTCAACTCAAGGGCAGCAAAACGTGAAAACTATTTCAATGCTTTATGGGTACTGATTTAGGAATAAACAGTAGGATTCCATAGTTAATACTCAGTATTCTCTCCTATAAATCTAGTGCTTATAAGCTACAGATATCTATTAATACAAAGGATCGAGAAAATGGCTAGGATAGCATCTTGATAACTTCTTACAGAAGATAATCATGATTTTCTTCAATTCTTCATTAGTTATTACACATCAGGCCTGCCATATCATATGCAATCAAGAGAATATCCTAAATTCAAATCACATTTCTATCAGCTTCTGTGTTAAAGTGGTGTTTTTTTTTTTTTTTTTTTTTTTGGAATGTGCTACTGTAATAAAGAGGAAGGTTTTGAGTGGCAGCTATGTCCACAAGGAAATTATAATACAGGCCAAAAATTGAGAATCAGTGGCTGTTGGTGAAGTCAAAAAACGGTCCTGGAATATTTATTTCTGTGGCTCAATGCTCAAACAATGCCCACTTCAATTAGCAAAGGTTTGGTGCTTATGAGGAGCAAAACGTTGCTATGTGCTAATAAGGGATGAAATTTAATTTCCCTCCTCCATTCAAGGGGAAATCAGAAAAGACTCCTTTGGATCTAGAGGAGGGGAGTGAGCAGAAGATTTTTGCATGCAAGTGGGGAGGGAGTTTCGGATTTCCCCATGAAGCTTTCACTCCTAGAGGACAGGTGCATGTCTTAGGCTTCATCATGAGCCAAGCTGGTCCCAACTGACCCGGCTCACCTCTGCTGCTTCCTGGCAGGCACTGACACCTGGGAAGTCCTAGCGGACCAGTGCTCACACACAAGGCTGGTGAGGATGTTGCCTAGGTCAGTGTCGTGCCTGCTTGAAGGCCTCATTCCACAGGAAGGAATGCAATGTGGCTTGAAAAGGAGTATTTATAATTATCATAAGCAGACCTTTAGATTTTGAGGTGGTTCCTGCATGGACCTAATTCTTTAAAGGGCAGCAAGACCAAGATCCACACTCCCAAATCCTGTAGATTCCTTCATGAGGGTCAGAATTTTCAGTGTGCATCCATGAGGATCTAGAAAAGCACTGGACAGCTGGAGCTATTTACCCCCAAGTCTTAGTCTTTGATGTATGTTCTTTGTGCCTCTTTTGGTTTTTTGTTTGCTTATTTTTTGTTTCTGATACTAAAGTGCAAACAAAATGATACAGAACCTACATCATCATTTTAACCATTCTTAAAACCCATGCCGGCCTGGGCTGGTTCAGGTGGTGGACCTTTTTGCAGTAAAAATGAAGCAGCAAAAGGAAGTTAACTCTCTCAGGAGAACCCACAAACCCTGCTGCATTGCTGGCTGTAGCAGAGAAAGGCAAAGAGTAAACAGAAGTCAGTATCTTCTATCACTTGAAAACCTTCACTGTCCTACCGTGTTGTTTCAATCATAAGGTAGAGTGCAAATTTCATGCTTTTTCTGTAAAATCCAACTGGATTGATTTTTTTTTTTTTTTTTTGGTGAACCTTGATCATGTCCAGGGCCCTTTGCCTCCACTGATTTGTTTTCCCTTTCTCATTAACTTTTAAAATAAAAACATTAGCTATTTGCCTAAAAATTACATTGCATTTTTTGGCAATGTGTTTTTCTCATGGCTTTATCATATTTTTAAATTAAAATGTTTGTATAATTAAAGTTATATATATTTTATTTATGGTATGTGTATTTATGTCGAGCTTAGAAAGAGCTTCCCTACTCCATGTTTATAGATAGATGTTTTCTTCCTTTCTCTCTCTCTCTTCCTTTCTTTCTTTCTAAAGGTTTTATTTATTTATTTGAGAATGAGTGAATGAGTGAGAGAGAGAGAGAGAGAGAGAGCACAAACTGGGGGAAGGGCAGAGGGAGAGGGAGGACCATGCTCCCTGCTGAGCAGGGAGTCTGACATGGAGCTCGATTCCAGGACTCTGAGATCATGACCTGAGCTGAAGGCAGACGCTTAACTGACTGAGCCACTCAGGTGCCCCAGACAGATGTTTTCTTCTAAAACTTTGGAGGTTTATTTCTAAAAGTTTAATACTTATATCTCTGGGAATTTATTTTCATATAAGACATGAACTAGAAATTGAAAGTTTTTTAAAGAATTGGTGAAACAGTTTCCCTAACACATTTATTGAATATAGGATTCAATAGAGAGCAAATATGTACTCAAATAAATCCAATTACTTACACTAAGCAAAACAAAAATATAATACAAAATAAAGCACAGTGGGGGAGGGGGATAAAATATATAACTGTGAGGATTTTAAGTGTTTGCATTCAGTGAGTATTATCATTATTATTATATCTTGTTAATTACTATCATAAAGTTAATTTTAAGCAGAGAGCTGATACACAGGAAGAGGGCAGAGAGATCAGTACAAAGGAGGCAAGAACTCAGCCAGTAACAGTAATTTAGGATTAAGACCTGTAAGTAAAAAAATCCATTAAATCTATTAGAATAAAAATATACAGGATCCTGACAGCTTTGTGGTAGAAAAGGATGAAAAAGATATATTTTAAAGACTGAAAATATGAAATTCAAATGGTTTTATAAATTTAAAACAAGTAGCAGATAAGAAGATATGTTTGATACTTCTGTGTTAAGAAAAAAGTTTATCGTTCATATTATATAAGGAATACCTATTGTATTGATTTTCTTCTGCTTCTATGACAACGTACCAAAAATTCAGTGGCTTAAAAGAATACAATTTATTATCTTATAGTTCTGAAGGTCAGAAGTTCAAAAGGGGTGTCCCTGGGCTAAAATGAAGATGTTAGCAGGGCTATGTTCTTTTGTGCCAGCTCCAAGGGTGATTCCTTTTGTCTTTCAAATTTCTAGAGCCCATCCATGTTTCTTGCTTCAGGGCACTTTCTCCACCTTCAAGGTCAGCAATAGTTGTTGTGGTCTTTCTAAGGATCCCATTTCTCTGGAACTGACTCTTCTGCATCTTCCTCATGTAAGTGCCCTTGTGATTACATTGGGCCCAGCTGGATAATCCAGAATAATCTCTTTATTTTAAGGTCAGCCGGGTTATTCCTCTTGAAAAAAGTTTTGCAAATATACCCAAATAGGTGTATACAAGAATGTCTATTGCAACATCCTTCGGTTGGGAATGAAAGGATTGTTATAATATTAATTATATTATATATATATTTAAATTTATATATTTAAATATATAATATATATTATAATAATATATATTAATGTTATAATATTCACACAATAAAATACCAGGCATTGGTAGAAAGATCAGGATTAATCAATATGTCTAAATCTTAAAAGCAATGTTGAGGGTGCAAAGACCGGCAGGCAGGGCAGCAAGAAAAACAGAATGAAAAGACAGAGGATTTATCCCAAATGAAAGAACAAGATAAGGCCATGGCCAGAGATCTAAGCGAAACAGATATAAGTAACATGCCTGACGGAGAATTTAAAGTAACAATCATAAGGCTACTCACTGGGCTTGAGAAAAGAATAGAAGACATCAGTGAGACCCTTACCACAGAGTTAATATAGTTAAATAACAATCAGCCAGAGATGAAGAGTGCAATAATTGAGTTTGGAAACACGCCCGGTGCAATGAACAGCAGGTTGGGAAAAGCGAGGAACAAATTAATGACCTAGAAGACAAAGTAATAGAAAGTAATGAAGCTGAAGAAAAGAAAGAATTATGCAACCTAATAGACTTGGGTGACTCCATTAAACACAATAACAACCATATTATAAGAGTCCTAGAAGAAGAAGAGAAAAAAAGAGGCAGAAAATTTATTTGTAGAAATAATAGCTGGAAACTTCCCTAATCTAGGGAAGGAAACAGACATCCAGATCCTGGAGGCACAGAGAACTCCCATCAAAATCAACAAAAGCAGATGCACATCAAGACATATTGTAATTGAATTTGCAAAATATAGTGATAAAGAAAAACTCTTAAAAGCAGCAAGACAAAAGAAGTCATTAACTTACAAGGGAAAACCCATAAGACTAGCTGGAGATTTTTCAACAGAAACTTTGCAAGCCAGCGGGGAGTGGCATGACATATCAAAGTGCCGAATGGGAAAAATCTGCAGCCAAGAATACTCTATTCAGCATAGAAGGAGAGATAAAGAGTTTCCCAGACAAACAAAAACTAAAAGAGTCTGTGACCACTAAAGCAGCCCTGCAAGAAATATTAAAGGGGATTCTTTGAGTGGAAAGGAGAGGCCAAAAATGACAGTATAAAGGTAGAAAACACAATTGCAGTAGAAATAAAGATTTCTGTAAAAAATCAGTCGGGGAACTAACAAAAAACGGATATAAAATATATCAACATACACCTAAACTGTGGGGAAGAGAGGCAAAAAGAATGGGTTCAAACTTAAGTGATCATCAACTTAATATAGATTGCTCTATATGGAAGACATTATATACATACCTAAGGGTAACCATATATCAGAAACTACTAATGAACATACAAAGAACAAAGAGAAAGAAATCCAAATATATCACTAAAGAAAGTCATCAAAACATGAAAGAGAGAAAGACAAGAAAGGATCGGAGAAAATCTCCAGAAACAACGATCAAACAAGTAATAAGATGGCAATAAATATATATCTACCAATAATTACTTTGAATGTAAATGGACTAAATGCTCCAATCAAAAGACATAACATGTCAGAATGGATAGAAAAATAAGATCCATCTATATGCTGGCTACAGAAGACTCATTTTTGACCTGAAGTCACCTGCAGATGAAAAATGAGGGGATGGAGAAACATTTATCATGCAAATGGACGCTAAAAGAAACCTGGAGTAGCAATATTCGTAGTGGACAAACTACATTTTAAAACAAACACTGTAATAAGAGACAAAGAAGGGGACTACATAATAAGAAAGAGGACAATCCAACAAGAAGATATAACAATTGTAAACATTTATGCACCTGACACTGGAGCACCAAAATACATAAAACAATTAACAACAAACATAAAGGATCTAATCAATAGTAGTAAAGGAATAATAATAGGGGACTTTAACACCCCACTTACATCACTGGACAGATCATCTGAACAGAAAATCAATAAAGAAACAATGGCATTGAATGACACACTGGACCAGATAGGTGGACTTAATGGATACATTCAAACATCCCATCCTAAAACAGCAGAATTCACATTCTTTTCAAGTGCACATGGAACATTCTTCAGAATAGATCACATATTAGGCCACAAAGAGGCCTCAAGAAATTCAAGAAGACTGAAGTCATGCCACATACCTTTCTGACCACAATGCTATGAAACTAGAAATCAAGCACAGGGAAAAATCTGGAAAAACCACAAATACATGGAAGTTAAAAAACATGCTACTAAACAATGAATGGGTCAACCACATGTAAAAAACCACATTTAAAAAAATACATGGAAACAAATGAAAATGAAAACACGATGGCCCAAAACCTTTGGGATGCAGCAAAAGCAGTTCTAACAGGGAAGTATATAGCAATACAGTCCTACCTCAAGGAGCAAGAAAAATTTCAAATAAACAATCTAAACTTACATCTAAAGGAGCTAGCAAAAGAACAACAAATGAACCTGAGAGCCAGCAGAAGGAAGGAAATAATAAAGATTGTAGCAGAAATAAATGCCATAGAAACTAAAATAAAACAAAACAAAAACCAAAAATCAACACAAAACAGTAAAACAGATCAATGAAACCAGGAGGTGGTTCTTCGAAAAATTAATAAAATTGATAACCCTCCAGCCAGACTTATCAAAAAGAAGGGAAAGGACCCAAATAAATAAAATTGCGAGTGAGAGAGGAGAAATAACCACCAACACCACAGAAATACAAACATTTATAAGAAAATATGAAAAACTATGCCAATAAATTGGACAACCCAGAAGAAATGGACAAATTCCTAGAAACATAAACTACCAAAACTTGAACAGGAAGAAACAGAAAATTTGAACAGACCCATAAGCAGGAACAAAATTGAATCAGTAATCAAAAAACTCCCAACAAGCAAAAGTCCTGGACCAGATGGCCTCACAGGCAAATTCTACTAAACATTTAAAAGAAGAGTTAATATCTATTCTTCTCAAACTATTCCAAAAAATACAAGAGGAAGGAAAATTTCCAAACTCATTGTATGAGGCCAGAATTACCCTGATACCAAAATCAGATAAAGACACCACTAAAAAAGAGAACTACAGGCCAATATTTCTGATGAATATAGATACAAAAATCCTCAACAAAATACTAGCAAACCGAATTTAGCAATATATTAAAAGAATCATTCAGTATGATCAATTTATTCATGGGTTGCAAGGGTATTTCAATATTCACAAATCAATCAATGTGATATATCACATTAATAAAAGAAAGGATAAAAACCATATGATCATTTCAAGAAATTCAGAAAAAGCGTTTGACAAAGTATAACATCAATTCATGAGAAAAGCCCTTAACAAAGTAGGTTTAGAAGGAGCATACCTCAACATAATGAAGGCCATAGGTGACTAACCCACAGCGAACATCATACTCAATGGTGAAAAACTGAGAGCTTTTCCTCTAAGGTCAGGAACACGACAGGAATGTCCACTCTCACCACTTTTATTCAACATAGTACTGGAAGTCCTAGCCACAACAATCAGACAACAAAAGAAATGAAAGCATCCAAATTGGCAAGGAAGAAGTAAAACTTTCACTATTTGCAGATGACATGATACTATCTACGGAAAACCTGAAAGACCACCAAAACACTCCTGGAACTGATAAATGAATTCAGTAAAGTCACAAGATACAAAATCGCTGTACAGAAATCTGTTGCATTTTTATATGCTAATAATGAAACAACAGAAAGAGAAATTAAGAAAACAATCCCATTTACAACTGCACCAAAAATAATAAGATACCTAAGAATAAACCTAACCAAAGAGGTGAAAGACCTGTACTCTGAAAAGTAGAAAACATCGATGAAAGAAATTGAAGATGACACCAAGAAATGGAAAGATACTCCATGCTCATGTATTGGAAGAACAAATATTGTTAAAATGTCCATACTACTCAAAGCAATCTACACATTTAATGGAATCCCTACCAAAATACTAAAAGCATTTTTCACAGAATTAGAACAAACAATTCTACAATTTGTATGGAACCACAAAAGATCCCAAATAGCCAAAGTAATACTGAAAAAGAAAACCAAAGCTGGAGGCATCATGATTCTGGACTTCAAGCTCTATTACAAAGCTGTAGTGATCAAGACAGTATGGTACTGGCACAAAAACAGACACACAGATCAATGGAACAGAATAGAAAACCCAGAAATGGATCCACAACTGTATGGTCAACTAATCTTCGACAAAACAGGAAAGATTGTGTGATGGGAAAAAGACAGTTTCTTCAACAAATGGTGTGGGGAAAAAGCAGACAGCAACATGGAAAATAATGAACCTGGACCACTTTCTTACACCAAACACAAAAATTAACTCAAAATGGTTAAAGACCTAAATGTGAGACCGGAAATTATAAAAATCCTAGAAAAGAACATAGGTAGTAGTAACTTCTTTGACATTGGCCATAGCACTATCTTTCTAGATGTTTCCTGAGGCAAGGGAAGCAAAAACAAAAATGAACAATTGAGACTACATCAAAGTAAAAAGTTTCTGCACAGTGAAGGAAACAATCAACAAAGCTAAAAGGCAACCTACGGAATGGGAGAAGATATTTGTCAATGACATCTCTGATAAAGGCTTAATATCTAAAATATATAAAGAACTTACAAAACTCAACACCCAAAAAACAAATAATCCAATTAAAAAATGGGCAGAGGACATTAATAAACAGACATTTCTCCAAAGACATACACCTGGCCAAGAGACACATGAAAAGATTCTCAGCATCACTCATCACCAGGGAAATACAAATCAAAACTACAATGAGATACCATCTCACACCTGTAAGAAAGGTTAAAATCAGCAACACAAGAAACAACAGGTGTTGGCGAGGACGTGGAGAAAGTGGAACCCTCTTGCACTGTTGGTGGAAATGCAAACTGGTGCAGCCACTGTGGAAAACAGTATGGAGTTTCCTCAAAAAGTTAAAAATAGAACTAGCCTATAATCCAGTCATTGCACTACTGGGTATTTGTCCAAAGAATACAAAGACACTAATTCAAAGGAATATATGCACCCTAATGTTTACAGTAGCATTATCTACAATAGCCAAGAAATGGAAAAAACCCAAGTGTCCATCAGTTGATGAATGGATAAAGAAAATGTGGTATATATAACAGAATATTACTCAGCCATAAAATGAATGAAATCTTTCCGCTTGCAGCCACATGGATGGAACTGGAATGTATTATGCTGAGTGAAATAAGTTAGAGAAAGACAAATACTGTATGATTTCACTCATATGTGGAATAAGAAACAAAGTAAGCAAGCAAAGGAGAAATAAAGAGAGTGAGGCAAACCAAGAAAGAGACTCTTAACTCTAGAGAACACATTGATGGCCACCAGAGGGGAGGTGGGGGGGGCAGGTTAAATAGGAGATGGGGATTAAGGAGTGCACTTGCTGTGATGAGCATTGGGTGTTGTATGGAAGTTTTGAATCACTGTATTGTACACCTGAAGTGAATATTTCACTGTATGTTAACTAACTGGAATTTAAATGAAAACTTAAATAAAAAATGTTGAGGAACAAAGGAAACTTTGTATATTAATATAATCCTACTTTTAAACATTTGTGTATACATATAAACATATAAATATGTTTATGTTCGCATGTGGATGCGTCCCTGCGGGGGTCACACATGTTCATACGTGGATGTGTCCTACCAGGGGTGCACTGGAAAGCTTCACATTAAGACCAGGAGAGAGACAAACACTGGGACTGGGGAGGAAAGGTCAAGAGAAACAAAGAAGATTAAAAAAAAGAGCAGACCATCATGTTGGTTCTTCTGAAGCTAATAGCCCGAGGTTCAAGTAATGGTTCCAGCCCCAGAAGACATGAGTTCGAATCCTACACCCACCCCTTCCTAGTGTGTGGCCTTAGGAGAACTGGTCAGTGGCTGTGGTCCTCCAACATGCTCCTGCAGGAAACGAGGAGATTGACATCCACTGCTCTAGTCATTACAAGGATAGAGTGCCATGTTATGTACAACGGGCGTGGTGAGCACTGAGAAGAGATTGGCCAATGGGAGCCGAGAACAGTGACCCCTAGCGTCCCAGGAGGGCAGTGAGTAACTGAATTCAGCAGATGCTGAGTTTTTTACCTCTAGCACAAGCACACGTAGAAGAGTGATTTGGAGTATAACAGTAACAACTTAGGTTTTTTCTAGCCATTGAATGTGTGCTGTTTTTAGTCTGGTGCCTGACATGGGCAGACAGGCAAAGGTAGTCAGTTTTGCCATTGTTGGTGGTGTTGTTATTGTTCAAAGCACACACTTCATTACTTCATTTTCATAATGGCTTCACTGAGATATCATTCACATAGCATTCAATCCACCTACCTGAAGCTCATAATTCAGTGATTTTTCTATATTCACAAAGTTATGAACCATCAGCACTGTTATGAGCTGAACTGTGTCCCTCCAAATTCCTATGTTGAAATCATCACCCTTGGTACCTCAGATGATGAGACAGGGTCTTTAAGAGGTGATTACACGAAAATGAGAAGGTTAAGTGAGCCCTAATCCAATGTGACTGGCTGTCCTTACCGGAGGAGATCAGGACACAGACAGGCACAGAGGCATGACCAGTGAAGACGCCATCTGGCCATCTACACACCAAGGAGAAGGGCTCAGAAGAAACCAATCTGCCCACACCTTGATCTCAGACTTTCAGCCTCCAGAACTATGGAGAAAATACATTCTGGCTATTTAAGCCCCTCAGTCTGTGGTACTATGTCATGGCAGCCTTAGCAAATTAATACAATTACTTTCTAATTCCAGAACATTCCCTCATCTCAAAAAGACACTACATACCATTAGCAGTCACTACCCATTCCTAACTCCAGAACATTCCATCGCCTCAAAAAGAAACTACATACCATTAGCGGTCACTATCCATTTCCTGCCTCTCCTAGACCAGGCAAACACTAATCTACTTTCTGTCCGTATGCATTATACCTATTCTGGATATTTCATATCAATAGACTCACCCAGTATGTGGTCTGTTGTGCCTGGCTTCTTTCACTTAGCACCATATTTTAAGGATCAGCCATGCTGTGTTGTCAAATAATTATTTTCATTGTCAAATAATATTTCATTGTATGAATATACAGTACCTTTTGTTTATTCATTCATCAATTGATAGATATTTGAGCTATTTGTACCTTTTTGCTATTACAGGTAATGCTGTTTTGAATATTCACGTACACATTGTTGTGTAGACATGTGTTTTCAATTCTCTTGGGCATGCACCTAGGGTTAGAATTGCCGGGTCCTATGGTAATTATGTTTTTTTGAAGAACTGCAAAACTGCTTTCCAAGATGGCAGTAACATTTTACACTCCCATCAGCAATGTATGAGGGGTTTCTACTTTTTGACATCCCTGCTAAAATTTGTTACTGTCTTTTTAATTACCAGCACACCATGTGTCATTGCCTTCTACTTTATTGTGCTTTGCAGATAGTGCATTTTTTTTTACAAATTAAAGTTTTGTGGTAACTCTGTGTTGAGCAAGTCTATCAGTGCTATTTCTCCAGCAGCTTTTGCTCACTTTGTGTCTCTGTGTCATATTTTGGTAATTCTCACATTTCAAACTTTTTCACTATTATTGTATTTGTTATGGTGACCCATGACCAGTAGTGATGACTCACTGAAAGCTCAGATGATGGTTAGCATTTTTTAGCAATGAAGTATTTTCAAATTAAGGTATATGCATTTTTTTTAGACATAATGCCATTGGCACACTTAATAGATTACATTATAGTGTAAACATAACTTCTCTGTGTACTGGGAAACCAAAAATTTCATTTGACTTGCTTTCTTGTGACATTGGCTTTACTGTGGTGGTTTGGAACCAATCCCACAATACCTCCAAGGTATGCCTGCATAGCCATCTACTGGGTAAAAGTAGTATCTCATTGTGTTTTTGATTTGCATTTCCCCAACAGATTGTGATGTTAAGTATTTTTTTCAGGTGTTTATTGGCCATTTAAATATTTACTTCGAAAAATGTATATTTGAATCCTTTGTTCATTTTTTTTCAAAATTGAATTGTCTTTTTATTGTTGAGTTGTAAGAACTATACAGTCTAGATACAGGTCCCTTTTGGGATTTGTTAGCATTTTCTTCCATCTTATGAGTTGCCTTTTCACTTTCTTGATAGCGTTTTTTGACATATACACACTGCTATTTTTTATAAAGTTGAATTAATCTATTTTCCTTTTGTTGCTTATGCTGTCAGTGTCATGTCTAAGAAATCCATGACTAAGCAAAAGTCACAAAAATTTACCTCTGTTTTTAAATTTTCTTTTAAAAGTTTTCATAGTTTTAGTTCTTATATTTAGGTGTTTGGTATACTTTGAGTTGATTTTTTAATATGGTGTGAGGCAGAGGTCCTATTTCATTATTTTACATGTGGATGTCCATTTCTTTCACCATTTGTTGACAAGATAATTGCTTTCCCATTGCATTATCTTGGTACCCTTGTTGAAATGACTTAACCATAAATGCAAGGATTTATTCACGGACTCTTAAATTTATTCCTCTGGTGTATGTGGCTATCTTTATGCCAGGATCATACAGTCTTGATTCCTGTAGTTTGTTTGAAGTCAAAAAGTGAGCCCTCCAACTTTGTTCTTTTCCAATATTGTTTTGGCTATTCTTGGTCCCTTGTATTTTCTTTACTTCATCTTGATTAAGCATTTTATTTGGATTGTTGTAACTTACATCCGAAGGAAAATGTGTTCTGCTCCTGGAGGGAAATATCTCAGGTAGCTCAGATGGAAACAATCTGCATTTATGCCTAGGATCTCTGTGTAATTATTAGGTATGTCTTTCTTTTACTCCTCTAAGAGTCCTAATTATGAATGCTGAAGTATCTGGTCATCCTCATTTTCAATCACATGAGTTGCAAAGCTCTTTCAATACCCAGCTAGGGAATTTAGTCTGTCCGAGAACTAGGTACAATCCATAATCCATTGAGCTACTTGAAATTATTCTTCGCTTCAACTTTTAAAAGATAAGCTTATCAATCACTTTTAATGTCAAGTTATCTCTCATAGGATATCCTCTGAGTTTTTTTTTTTTTTTTAATCAATCCCTTTCACTGACTTTCTCCTTTAGGACAAAGAGACAAAGCATGGAGAAAACATGCTTTTCAATCCCTCCTTTTATCTCCTCAATATTATTACATTTGAAAATACCTTAGAGTATTATTTCTTATTTAAATATATATCCTACTATTGGAAAAAGAATTTACATAAAATATTTAAATTTAGCAAATAGACTTGTGTAAATCGTGTCCAATGATACTCAATAACATATAATACTCAGTGAAATGTTAGCATCGAATTAGTCTAGTCTGATGCAGCAACGCTGACAGTAAAGACAAATTTAGCATAATATAAGAGTATCAATTTGGAGCTCCAAAGCAAGCACGAGATCAGGAAGTTTTAACTACAGGATTTACATCTGGGTTGTTTGGTTTTACTTTTCACTTGGAAGATTACATTTTGTATAGGCCTGGAATAATATATGAATACACTCAGTCTTCTAATCCGATAACTATGAGAAGTTGACATAAAAATGTGAAATAAAAATCAAGAAAAATATTTGAAGTTGGTACTAAGTATTTTAATTGTAGATGGGTTTTTGGTGTCCTATCTTTGGACATTTACTTAGAAAGAGTGAGGCTCTTAAATATAAACAAACATAGCTAAATAAGAAGACATTAAAGCACTTTACTAGGCCTACTGAAGTGTCCTCTAGTACCGTGAAATAAAATCAGGTAAATAATACCAAATTTGTTTTATTGTGGGGGCAGATAATTTATGCAATGAACAGGATCAAGCCTGGCTCAACCTGATGCATATTCAGTAAGGTTCTGGATCACTACATTACCTCAAGGCTCCAAAACTTACTTATTGCAAAAGTTTTCCTTTGCATAAAGTGACAAGTGTTTGAATCTGAAGGAAAAAAGAAGAAGAAGAATGGAAAAGAAAAAAGAGGAAGGAGAGGGATGCATTGCTATTTTATGCTTTCTCTTTCTGTATCTGCTCTGTCGGGAGTATTTTGGTTTTGTGTTTCAGACAATTCACCAGTGAATTCTCAACAAGGTCAAGAATGAAAGGAATGATTGTGCCCAGTGTTAGAGAAGCTAAAAGAAGCTGCAAGATCACAATATTGGGCTGTAGGAGACTCTTACCTTTGCTTTTGAGGACTGTGTCAGTGGATATATGAATTGAATATGTATTAAGTTCTATCATTTTTCAAGTTAAAGGTCACTTCAAAGCAGATGATTTCTCCTCTTACGTCTCTCTCTTCCTCGCCTCTCTGTCTCTCACACAGCACACCCACACCCACATAGGAACACACACACAGCACATACACACACCCACATAGGAACACACACACACACTCACACAGCACACCCACACCCACATAGGAACACACACACACACTCACACAGCACACCCACACCCACATAGGAACACACACACACACTCACACAGCACACCCACACCCACATAGGAACACACACACACACTCACACAGCACACCCACACCCACATAGGAACACACACACACACACAGCACACCCACACCCACATAGGAACACACACACACACTCACACAGCACACCCACACCCACATAGGAACACACACACACACACACACACTCACACAGCACACCCACACCCACATAGGAACACACACACACACACACACACACACTCACACAGCACACCCACACCCACATAGGAACACACACACACACACACTCACACAGCACACCCACACACCCACATAGGAACACACACACACTCACACAGCACACCCACACCCACATAGGAACACACACACACACACAGCACACCCACATAGGAACACACACACACTCACACAGCACACCCACATAGGAACACACACAATGACATGCTTCCTCTATAAGGTGACACATGCAGATGGATATAAAGACTTACTTTCCAGAATTTGTTTCATATCCTGACTGTTTTAAAGAAATGGAGTGCAAGCTTTTTATTTTCATGTCCCTGATGATTTTAGGAAGAAATGGTAAAGACCGACAAGGATTAAAAGAATGCTTTGCAACTAACTTGGTCTGGATTACCAAGGAGATTTTATGAGGTTATTCAAACAGTGGAGGAAAAACTAATGCCTTGTGGTGGACTTGCTCATAAAGAATTAAACATTCACTATATTCCTCTACATGTTTTGAGAAGTGTGGCATTCCACTTGAGTAAAATCTATGTCACCCTAAAATATATCACTAATGAATTATTAGTGTATGACTATATATTTAAAATAAATGCTTTTTGGTAAAAATAGAAACAACTCAACTAAAACAAGAATCTTTTAGTCAAGTCACAAAATTTGCATCTCTCGTAGGGAAGTCAGTGCATTAAGACACAGCAATTTTAGACGTGTAGCCCTTAACTATGTGCAAATGGGTTTTTGGTGAAGTTACATTCCTCTCAGCTCTGTGTTACAAAGGAAAATACACACAAAGAACTTTGGGAACTAATAAGAGCTATTTCTTTTTATTCTGACACTTAAGTCTACTATTTAATTGTTACATATAATCTTATTCACAGCAACTGGAAACAATGACAACTTTCTTTTCCACTTTTGCAATTGTCTCATGAATCAAAGAGCACTAGTAGGCTGCAAAAGTAATAATAATAAAAAAGCACCATAAATTTCTCTAAGCAATTGTCATATCTCATGCCTTATTGCTAAATGGAACTTTAAAAAACGGAACCATGATTTTTTGTTGAATAAAAGGCCTCTTATTCAAATGTATTGTAATGTGATCCAAGGAACGCACAGTTCCATGTAGGGTCTTGCATCATTCGTGGCAATGAAGGCAGAAACTCAGATCTACGTGTTGGTTCTGCTGGTTCCTCTGTCCTTTCTCCCCACCTCCCCCATCCCACCATACTTCAGCAAACAATGCTATCACAAACAATGCACATGCTTGCTTCCCACTGAGCTCCTTGTCTGAACCACTGTGTACAAGAAATGGATCAGGATCATGTTTCCGACTCATGGTGCTCTAGAGACGACTCTTTATCCAGATTACAAGTGATATGATATGGGGTATTGCTGGTTTTCTTTTTAGCAACACTTTGGCAATCCTTATGTACCGCAACCAATGGGGGAAGGGGGTTACCCATGCATGAAAGAAAATAGAACTCTTTTGAAATGCATCATTCCTATGGAAAATTATAGCACGGACACTGTGTGATGTGGTAGATAATGTTCTAAATAATGTCCTGTAGCAACTGCAATAGGAGGTTTCTAAAGTAGTACATTGGCAATTGTATGTTGAATAAATTTCCCTGGTAAATATAATATTTGCCACAGTTTGTAAACTTCTGCAATAGATGTTTAATAAATGCTTACTGGTTGGCTGAATTCTGAGAATTTTTGCATGGTCACTTACACACAACAAAATTGGAAAGTAGAAGAGGCAAATCTGTACAAATGGTCCCTTTTCTCTTACATGTTCCAATCTAAGATCAAAATCTGAACACAGAACAATCAATTTATGATATTCTAAACTTCAGTAGATGCATTAAAAGAATTCCAGACAAAGGTTTATACCAATATCGACACAGTAGGAATCACAGTGTGTGCCAACACCCTACTTCCCCATACTGACCACAAGAGGACTCACATAGACGTTATAATATCTTGGGGGGGGCAGTGGGCATTGGTGCCCCACTGTCATGTGTGTGCGTGTGCGTGTGCGTGTGTGTGTGTGTGAGAGAGAGCGAGAGAGAGAGAGACTCCCACCCTTAATGACCATATGGAGTCATCCTTCCTTATCTTATGAAAATCCGTTCTTCTAGGGATGCCTGGGTGGCTCAGTCAGTTAACCGGCTGCCTTCGGCTCAGGTCATGATCTCGGGGTCCTGAGATTGAGCCCCACATTGGGTTCCGTGCTCAGTGGGGGGTCTGCTTCCCCCTCTCCCTCTGCTGCTCCCCCTGCTTGTGCTCTCTCCTGTGTGCACTCTCTCTCTCTCAAATAAATACATAAAATCCTAAAAAAAGAAAAAGAAAATCCATTCTTCTCCCAGCATGGTTGAATCGAGACTCAAATTTTGCATGAGGATAATTTTTACTATATTTCTTTGGGCAATTTTAAAGTTATAAAAGTATAAT
Organism: Eumetopias jubatus; assembly: GCF_037043125.1. NCBI lineage: Eukaryota > Metazoa > Chordata > Mammalia > Carnivora > Otariidae > Eumetopias > Eumetopias jubatus. Next base: position 30,805,354 of record NW_028274814.1, read on the forward strand.
TTATTGCTATAAAATGCCAATTAAATGACTTCAAAAGAGCTGATAATTCTTGTAAAATTGGTTGAGACATTGTGCTAATATATATATACACACACACATATATGATTATATTTAATTCTTACAATTGCTCTATAATCTAATTATCCTTACATATTATTTTGTAAGGATAAAATTATCGTTATTTTATACATAAGGAAAATAGGACGTTATGAGTTCTACCACCAATTACTTGCAAAAAAATCATCTGGTTGTATGAAGGCACACAATCTTCTTGAAAATCTGAATATTTTTAGAATAAGCATGAATATATATAAATATATAAGAAATATATGAAGTATTAAAGTATGAAAATCATGTGTCAGAAGAGTAATACAGCCCAAAAGGACATGTTTATTCTTATCAATTTCTCGGCCTGTTTTTAGAGATACACCATGAAATGCAGTATCAAGGCAGATCACATGAACTGTGAACACACCAGGGTCCCAGATCCTTGACCTTAACAGACATTCAGTGCGAGGAGGTGAACTCTGTGGACGCATTAAAAGACCTTCTGTAGAACTAGATTACACAGCTACTGTACAAAACTAACTCCTATCCATTTTTGAAACAGAGGGTCATTTGACTGAATGCTATGTTTTTCTCTGCAATGGATTCTATGATTCTTCAGTAGAAACTCTGCTGGTCTACTGAATACATGGAAAGGCCAGCAGAGCACCTGCTGGTTTTATTTTTTTTATTATTATGTTATGTTAATCACCATATATTACATCATTAGTTTTTGATGTAGTGTTCCATGATTCATTGTTTGTGTATAACACCCAGTGCTCCACGCAGAACGTGCCCTCTTTAATACCCATCACCAGGCTAACCCATCCCCACCCCCCTCCCCTCTAGAAC